>NC_090401.1:8923265-10123265 GCF_036365525.1 Heterodontus francisci
TATATTCAGTGTTTGATGGATTTCCTTCCCCTGATATTCAGTGTGTGATGGATTTTCTTCCCTTAATATTCAGTGTCTGAAGGATTTTCTTCCCCTAATGTTCAGTGTGTGTGTGAAGGATTTTCTTCCGCTAATATTGAGTGTGTGTGAAGAATTTTCTTCCCCTAATATTCAGTTTTTGTGAAGGATTAACTTCCTCAAATATTCAGTGTCAGTGAAGGATTTTCTTCCCCTAATATTCAGTGTCTGATGGATTTTCTTCCCCTAATATTGAGTGTGTGTGAAGAATTTTCTTCCCCTAATATTCAGTTTTTGTGAAGGATTAACTTCCTCAAATATTCAGTGTTAGTGAAGGATTTTCTTCCCGTAATATTCAGTGTCTGATGGAATTTCTTCCCCTAATATTCAGTGTTTGTGATGGATTTTCTTCCCCTAATATTCAGTGTTTGTGATGGATTTTCTTCCCTGATATTCAGTGTGTGTGAAGGATTTTCTTCCCCTGATATTCAGTGTGTGTGAAGAATTTTCTTCCCCTAATATTGAGTGTCTCATGGATTTCCTTCCCCTAATATTCAGTGTGTGTCTGAAGGATTTTCTTCCCCTAATGTTCAGTGTTTGTGAAGGATTTTCTTCCCCTAATATTGAGTGTGTGTGAAGAAATTTCTTCCCCTAATATTCAGTTTTTGTGAAGGATTAACTTACTCAAATATTCAGTGTTAGTGAAGGATTTTCTTCCCCTAATATTCAGTGTCTGATGGATTTCCTTCCCCTGATATTCAGTGTCTGATGGATTTCCTTCCCCTAATATTCAGTGTTTGTGAAGGTTTTTCTTCCCCGAATGTTCAGTGTGTGTGTGAAGGATTTTCTTCCCCTTATGTTCAGTGTGTGATGGATTTTCTTCCCCTAATATTCAGTGTGTGATCGATTTCCTTCCCTGATATTCAGTGTCTGATGGATTTCCTTCCCCTGATATTCAGTGTCTGATGGATTTCCTTCCCCCAATATTCAGTGTTTGTGAAGGATTTTCTTCCCCGAATATTCAGTGTGTGTGTGAAGGATTTTCTTCCCCTAATGTTCAGTGTGTGAAGGATTTTCTTCCCCTAATGTTCAGTGTTTGTGAAGGATTTTCTTCCCCTAATGTTCAGTGTGTGTGTGAAGGATTTTCTTCCCCTAATGTTCAGTGTGTGTGTGAAGGATTTTCTTCCCCTAATGTTCAGTGTGTGTGTGAAGGATTTTCTTCCCCTAATGTTCAGTGTGTGTGTGAAGGATTTTCTTCCCCTAATATTGAGTGTGTGTGAAGAATTTTCTTCCCCTAATATTCAGTTTTTGTGAAGGATTAACTTCCTCAAATATTCAGTGTTAGTGAAGGATTTTCTTCCCCTAATATTCAGTGTCTGATGGATTTCCTTCCCCTGATATTCAGTGTGTGATGGATTTTCTTCCGCTAATGTTCAGTGTGTGTGTGAAGGATTTTCTTCCCTAATATTCAGTGTGAGATGGATTTTCTTCCCTAATAATCAGTATCTGAAGGATTTTCTTCCCCTAATGTTCAGTGTGTGTGTGAAGGATTTTCTTCCCCTAATGTTCAGTGTGTGTGTGAAGGATTTTCTTCCCCTAATGTTCAGTGTGTGTGTGAAGGATTTTCTTCCCCTAATATTCAGTGTCTGAAGGATTTTCTTCCCCGAATATTCAGTGTGTGTGTGAAGGATTTTCTTCCCCTAATGTTCAGTGTGTGAAGGAGTTTCTTCCCCTAATATTCAGTGTTTGTGAAGGATTTTCTTCCCCTAATATTCAGTGTTTGTGAAGGATTTTCTTCCCCTAATATTGAGTGTGTGTGAAGGATTTTCTTCCCCTAATGTTCAGTGTTTGTGAAGGATTTTCTTCCCCTAATATTCAGTGTTTGTGATGGAATTTCTTCCTCTAATATTCAGTGTGTGAAGGATTTTGCTCCCCTGATATTCAGTGTGTGATGGATTTTCTTCCCTTAATATTCAGTGTCTGAAGGATTTTCTTCTCCTAATATTCAGTGTGTGAAGGATTTTCTTCCCCTAATGTTCAGTGTGTGTGTGAAGGATTTTCTTCCCCTAATGTTCAGTGTGTGAAGGATTTTCTTCCCCTAATATTCAGTTTTTGTGAAGGATTAACTTCCTCAAATATTCAGTGTTTGTGAAGTATTTTCTTCCCCTAATGTTCAGTGTGTGATGGATTTTCTTCCCCTAATATTCAGTGTTTGAACGATTTTCTTTCCCTAATATTCAGTTGTGAAGGATTTTCTTCCCCTAATATTAGTGTTTGTGATGGAATTTCTTCCTCAAATATTCAGTGTGTGAAGGATTTTGCTCCCCTGATATTCAGCATGTGAAGGATTTTCTTCCCCTAATATTCAGCGTGAGATGGATTTTCTTTCCCTAATATTCAGTGTCTGATGGATTTTCTTTGCCTAATGTTCAGTGTGTGCGTGAAGGATTTTCTTCCCCTACTATTCAGTGTCTGATGGATTTCCTTCCCCTGATATTCAGAGTGTGATGCACTTTCTTCCCCTAATATTCAATGTTTGTGATGGATATTCCTCGCCTAATATTCAGTGTGTGATGGATTTTCTTCCCCTAATATTCAGTGTTTGTGAAGGTTTTCTTCCGCTAATGCTCAGTGTGTGTGTGTGAAGGATTTTCTTCCCTAATATTCAGTGTGAGATGGATTTTCTTCCCCTAATATTCTGTGTCTCATGGATTTCCTTCCCCTAATATTCAGTGTGTGTCTGAAGGATTTTCTTCCCCTAATATTCTGTGTGTGAAGAATTTTCTTCCCCTAATATTCAGTGTTAGTGAAGGATTTCCTTCCCCTGATATTCAGTGTCTGATGTATTTCCTTCCCCTAATATTCAGTGTTTGTGAAGGATTTTCTTCCCCGAATGTTCAGTGTGTGTGTGAAGGATTTTCTTCCCCTAATGTTCAGTGTGTGATGGATTTTCTTCCCCTAATATTCAGTGTCTGATGGATTTCCTTCCCCTGATATTCAGTGTCTGATGGATTTCCTTCCCCTAATATTCAGTGTTTGTGAAGGATTTTCTTCCCGAATATTCAGTGTGTGTGTGAAGGATTTTCTTCCCCTAATGTTCAGTGTGTGAAGGATTTTCTTCCCCTAATGTTCAGTGTGTGTGTGAAGGATTTTCTTCCCCTAATATTCAGTGTTTGTGAAGCATTTTCTTCCCCTAATATTTAGTGTTTGTGAAGGATTAACTTCCCCAAATATTCAGTGTATGTGATGGATTTTCTTCACCTAATATTCAGTGTTTGTGAAGTATTTTCTTCCCCTAATATTCAGTATTTGTGATGGAATTTCATCCTCTAATATTCAGTCTGGGAAGGATTTTGCTCCCCTGATATTCAGTGTCTGATGGATTTCCTTCCCCTAATAATCAGTGTGTGATGCATTTTCTTCCCCTAATATTCAGTGTCTGATGGATTTCCTTCCCATAATGTTCAGTGTGTGCGAAGGATTTTCTTCCCCTAATAGTCAGTGTTTGTGAAGCATTTTCGCCCCCTAATATTCAGTGTGTGATGGATTTTCTTCCCATAAAATTCTGTGTGTGAAGGATTTCCTTCCCCTAATAGTCAGTGTTTGTGAAGGATTTTCTTCCCCTAATGTTCAGTGTGTGTCTGAAGGAGGTGGAGGGGCGACATGATAGAGGTTTACAAAGTTATAAGCGGCATGGACAGAGTGGATAGTCAGAAGCTTTTTCCCAGGGTGGAAGAGTCAGTTACTAGGGGACATAAGTTTAAGGTGAGAGGGGCAAAGTTTAGAGGGGATGTGCGATGCAAGTTTTTTACACAGAGGGTGATGAGTGCCTGGAACTTGTTGCCAGGGGAGGTGGTGGAAGCAGGTACGATAGCGACGTTTTAGAGACATCTTGACAAATACATGAATAAGATGGGAATAGAGGAATACGGACCCCGGAAGTGCAGAAGGTGTTAGTTTAGACAGGCATCAAGATCGGCACAGGCTTGGAGGGCCGAATGGCCTGTTCCTGTGCTGTACAGTTCTTTGTTCTTTGATCCATAGTTTGGGAGTGGAGGAGCAATGGGAACAAAGCTCAACTGAGCTCTTGGACATGTTGGTGCTCTCCTGGGCGTCTTATTCATTATGTTCTCACAGCTGCAGAACTTCAGAGACAGAGATCAGATTTATTTTTATCCAAACAAAATACAGGAACACACCAGAATATTCTAGCAGGTTCTTATCTCCTCATCAGCTATTACTCATTGCGCGTGACTCAATGCAAACAGGCCAAAGAAAATTGAAAGCAGTAAATCTCAGACTGATCCAGCCAATAACCTTCCCCCTCCCCCTCACCTCCCCCAATCAGTACTGAAATGGGCTGTATGACTTTCCCACTGAGGCTCTCCCCATTCGCCCGCTCTGTCCCTCTAAATTGTTTCTGCAGCTCAGAGCCTCAAACCTGAATCAATCCATTACAGGAAGATCCACGAGAAGCTTTTGAATTGCACAAGCAGTTTAGTGTTTGATTCATTGCAATTTTTATGGACCTTCTTAAAAACTGAGCATGGCATCACTGGCTGGAAGTCCTAGATTCCTCTGTCCCCCAGCCTGCACTGTGACAAATTGGAGCCTTCCGTCACATATTGTAATATCTGGGTACAAGATCAGGGTTGCCAAGCTCTAGGATTGCCCTGGAGATTCCTGGAATTAAAGATTAATCTTCCAGACACTGCTGCAAGCAACTGGAGAGAAAATTCACAGGCACAGTAAAAGGAATTATGTGATTTTTAAAAGTTTCTGTGAACAATTGGGTGACGAAGAGTATTCTCTTTACCGTGGGTGAGGGAGGATCGGGGTCTTTGAGAATGGGCTTTTGGGCAACCGTGGTCGGAGTGAGGGGTGGGACCTCAGTTGATGAAACCTCTCAGAATACCAACCAGTGTTGGCAGCCACTATACTGATGGGCACTGTTATCTCAGGGTTGGAATGGAGCGTGAAGAGAAAGAGTTACAGGGATTGGCAGTCGTCTCACAGGCGCCTCCTGTTATGATCCTGTAGTCTTTTTTCTTTTTTAGGAAGTATGTAGTGTGCCTTTCAGGCTGGAACAGGATTAGTACTGCTTTAAGACAACAGATTCCAGTGGCTGTGAGTCAAAGAATGCATTCTCGTTGCCGTTGGATACAGCCACTCAGAGACTGAGGTTAAATATATATTGTTGTGGATTGAGTTTGAAACTAGCTGAAAAACTGGCTTTTGAGATAGAGTTAACAAACATAGACAGACAGCTGGACCAGCATGGACCTAACAGAGTTCTCTGATATTTTAAACTGAAGGACATTGAATTTTAGATTGATCACTTTTTCACCCCTCAAAATTTTAAAGCCAAACTGATTCATTGAAGTGTTTGTGAGTTGTTGATCAGCTGAGCTCATCGCTGGATGAAAGAGCTGTAGTTTCAGTTGTTGGACATTTTCTTTTCCCCCATTGGACGGCTGTGAGGTGTTCAAACAACATTGGACTGTTCCATATTGGAAGATTCCACTTCAGCAGGAGTGTAAATCTGCAAGGACACTAATTTTTCTATTTTTAAATGTTGTTTATATCTTCTTAGTGTTTAAGAATTTAGTTTTTCTAATTTAACAGTTAATTTGTTGATCCAAAGATACCTGATTTGGTTAGCCTCATTCGGGGGTTAATAGATGGTCAATTTGACTGTGGTTTTCTTTAATTTAATTTGATATATTAGGCGATCTGTGGAGGGGTGGGACTGGATCAACAGTGCATTTCTCCCACCACAATCAGAATTGTATATTTCTTTGTCTTTGTCTTGAGTGGTGGGTCATAATACTGCAAAGAGGCCAGATGGCTTTAGGACATGAAGAAGGGCTTGATACTCCTCTCCTTGTACCCGAAGGAAGCTCAGCTCCATGGCACAAAGGAGAGGGAAGACTGACAGAGACCTTGATGCTGGTTCCCATTATGCTGCCACTGGGACTTCTCCTGGAATGCAGGCAATACTTGCATCAATGACAGGCAATTGGCAGGCACAATAATGAGTCAGGAGGGGCTTTCTGTACCTGTGTCTCAGTTTCCTTCAATTTCTGAAGGGCTTCAGAGAATGTTGCCGTTTGATCCTTCCTCACCAATCAGCAAGGCTTTGGTGGACTAAAATGGTGAGGAACACCTTCTTCCATCAGCCTCCCCATGGATTGTCAGGCCTGTATTTGGAAGGCACCCAGGAGCCATTACTGTTAGTGGGGCCTGCAGCAACCACTGGATCTTACCCCCATTTCTGGGTGCAGCTGTAGGCCATACTCATGACCAGAACCTGAAAATCAGGTCAGATCAAATCAGATACATTTGGGGCTGATCTTCTCATTTGGCTGATCTTGGAAAATGGGATGGAACCAGAGAGTGCCTGGATACTGCTTCCATGTTTCTTGTTCTGACATTTTCTGATGGAGGTGGACATTGGATGTTGATCTATCTTACATCTGCCCTCCCAAATCAAGGGAACCTTACATTCTTAAAAGGCCTAACTGGAATCTTTATCAGCTGAGGGCTGATGTGACATCACTAGTAGAATGGTTACTGATCCAGGAGGTGATCAATTTTCAAGACTGGGATTGATAAATTTTTATTGTGTAAAGGGACCAAGAGATAGGGTTGAAAGACAGGTAAACCTCAAAGGTAATCATCTCTGGATTATTACCTGAGCCACGTGCAAATTGGCATAGGGCAAATAAGATTAGAGAAATTAATGCGTGGCTCAAAGACTCTTGTGGTAGAAGTGGGTTCCGGTTTTTGGGGCACTGGCACCGTATTGGGGAAAGTGGTGGCTGTACCGTTGGGATGGTCTTGTTTAGTTTAGAGATACAGCACTGAAACAGGCCCTTCGGCCCACCGAGTCTGTGCCGACCATCAACCACCCATTTATACTAATCCTACACTAATCCCATATTCCTATCACATCCCCACCTGTCCCTATATATTTCGCTGCCACCTACCTATACTAGGGGCAATTTATAATGGCCAATTAACCTATCAACCTGCAAGTCTTTGGCATGTGGGAGGAAACCGGAGCTCCCGGAGGAAACCCACGCAGACACAGGGAGAACTTGCAAACTCCGCACAGGCAGTACCCAGAATCGAACCCGGGTCCCTGGAGCTGTGAGGCTGCGGTGCTAACCACTGCGCCACTGTGCCGCCGTGTTGGGGTCAGTGTTCTAGTGAGACGCATAACTAGGGAAGTAGAGAGGGTTTTAAACTGAATAGTGGGGACAAGGGATCAAATTTGGGAAGATATGGTAAATCAAGGAGTAGACACAAGGCAAGAGAGAAAGGTATTAATATGGGAAATGATAAACAGACTGTGACAGGAAGGGACAGAGCGTACAAATCTAAGAGTAAATCAACAGATAAGGCTAGAAGTTACAAAAATAATAAAAGGACAAAACTAAAGGCTCTGTATCTGAATGCACGTAGCATTCGAAACAAAACAGATGAACGGAGAGCACAAATAGAAATAAATAAGTACAATCTGATAGCCATTACAGAGACATGGCTGCAGGATGACATAGATTGGCATCTGAATATTGAAGGATACATGCAATCTAGGAAGGACAGGAAGCTAGGAAAAGGTGGAGGGGTAACTCTGTTAATTAATGATGGTATGCGCGCAATATAGAGGGATGACCTAAGTTCAGGAGACCAGGATGTAGAAGCAGTTTGGGTGGAGATGAGAAATCATAAAGGCAAGAAGTCACTTGTGGGAGAGGTGTACAGGCTACCTATCATTAACCACACTGTAGGACGGGGTAAAAAGGAAAAAATAATAGCAGCTTGTCAGAAAGGTACAGCGATAATTATGGGGGATTTTAACCTACATATTGACTGGAAAAATCAGATGGGCAGATGTAGCCTAGATGAGGAGTACGTAGAATGTTTTCGGGATAATTTCTTGGAACAATATGTTCTTGAGCCAGCTAGAGAGCAGGCTATACTACACCTGGTATTGTGCAACGAGATAGGATTAATTAGTGACCTCATAGTTAAGGCAACCCTTGGTAGTAGCAATCATAAGAGGCGGCACAGTGGTGCAGTGGTTAGCACCGCAGCCTCACAGTTCCAGCCACCCGGGTTCAATTCTGGGTACTGTCTGTGCGGAGTTTGCAAGTTCTCCCTGTGTCTACGTGGGTTTGCGCCGATTGCTCCGGTTTCCTCCCACAGCCAAAGACTTGCAGGTTGATAGATAAATTGCCCCTAGTATAGGTAGGTGGAAGGGAAATATAGGGTCAGGTGGGGATGTGGTAGGAATATGGGATTAGTGTAGGATTAGTATAAATGGGTGGTTGATGGTCAGCACAGACTCGGTGGGCCGAAGGGCCTGTTTCAGTGCTGTATCTCTAAATAAATAATATGGTTGAATTTTACATTCAGTTTGAGGGAGAGAAGAGTGGGTACAAGACTAGTATTTTAAACTTAAATAAGAGCAATTATGAGGGCATGAAAGCAGAGCTAGCTGAAGTGAACTGGCAAATAAGGTTAAGGGACAGGTCAATAGAGCTGCAGTTGCAGACATTAAAGGGGATATTTCAGAATACACAGAATAGATACATTTCAACGAGAATGAAAAATTCCAAGGATGGGACCCGCCATTGTGGTTAACTAAAACAGTTAAAGATAGTATCGAACTTAAAGAAAAAGCCGATAATTGCACAAAAAGGCTGCATTTGCTGACAATGCTACCACTAGGTGGCACTGCAGTGGCATATGGGCAAATGCTGCCTGTGCCACTAAAGCCTCACAGGACTAAAGATGGTGCTGCTCAAATAATCACACAAAGGCAACCTAAACACATGGCAGCACTCAACGGCAGGAGGGAGCGGGCGAGAGAGCAAGCGGGCGGGCCGGGGTGGGGGGTGGGTGGTGGGTGGTGAGAACGAGCGGGCGGGCCGGGGGGAGGAGGAGAGTGCATCCGCCGCCACCACCAAGGTCTTCGGCCCCGCTCTCCCCACTTCCCCCACCCCCGCTCTCTCCCACTTCTCCCCCACCCTCGCTCTCTCCCACTTCCCCGACCCCCGCTTTCCCCATATCCCCCACCCCCGCTCTCTCCCACTTCTCCCCCCCACCCCCCCCCCTGCTCTCTCCCACTTCTCCCCCACCACCCCCCTGCTCTCTGCACACATTACTCGATGACGTAATCTGCGCATGCACGAACCAGTCCTGGAAATGTGGAACGCAGCGCATGTGCAGAGAGTAGGAGCCAAGATTGGTGCAGTCTGATGACATCAGATGCCGGCTGCGTTGTCGATAATCACTGGCGCAAAAATGGGAGCCGGGTTAGAAGATTGGACAGAAGATAAAAAAACAGCAAAAAATGACTAAAAGATTGATAAGGAAGGTAAAATTAGAGTATGAAAGAAAGCTAGCTAGAGATATAAAGACAGATGTTAAGAGTTTCGATAGATATTTGAAGAAAAGTTAACAAAGTGAGCGTTGGCCCTATAGAAAGTGAGTCTGGGGAATTAATAATGGATAATAAGGAGATGGCAGATGAATTGAACAGATATTTTGCATTGGTCTTCACTATTGAGGATACAAGTAACATCCCAGTATTAGCTGTAAGTCAGGAAATGGAAGGGAGGGAGGAACTCAAGAAAATTACAATCACCAGGAAATTGGTACTAAACAAATTGTTGGAGCTGTGGGCTGACAAGTCCTGGGTCCTGATGGACTTCATCCGAGGGTGTTAAAAAAAGTGGCCAGTGAGATAGCTGATATATTAGTTTTAATTTTCCAAAATTCCCTGGATTCGGGGAAGATTCCGTTAGATTGGAAAATAGCGAATGTAACACCTTTAATCAAAAAGGGAGGGAGACAGAAAGCAGGAAACTACAGGCCAGTTAGCTTAACATCTAGCTTAGGGAAAATGTTAGAAGCTATTTTATAGCAGGGCATTTGGAAAAATTCAAGGTAATCAGGCAGAGTCAACATGGTTTTGTGAAAGGGAAATCATGTTTAACCAATTTATTGGAGTTCTTTGAGGGAGTTCCCTTCTTTATTTACCTTTTTCTTCAGTTGTTTCTCCTCCGCACAGCAGACCTGCCAGCAACATGGAGGCTGAATCCTCAGTCACCTGCAGAGGCAGGAGGTGTGAACAAATGTATAGAACATAGAACATTACAGCGCAGTACAGGCCTTTCGGCCCTCGATGTTGCGCCGACCTGTGAAACCATCTGACCTAAACTATTCCATTTTCATCCATATGTCTATCCAATGACCACTTAAATGCCCTTAAAGTTGGCGAGTCTACTACTGTTGCAGGCAGGGCGTTCCACGCCCCTACTACTCTGAGTAAAGAAACTACCTCTGACATCTGTCCTATATCTATCACCCCTCAACTTAAAGCTATGTCCCCTCGTGTTTGCCATCACCATCCGAGGAAAAAGACTCTCACTATCCACCCTATCTAACCCTCTGATTATCTTATATATCTCTATTAAGTCACCTCTCCTCCTCCTCTCTAACGAAAACAACCTCAAGTCCCTCAGCCTTTCCTTGTAAGACCTTCCCTCCATACCAGGCAACATCCTAGTAAATCTCCTCTGCACCCTTTCCAAAGCTTCCACATCCTTCCTATAATGCGGTGACCAGAACTGCACGCAATACTCCAGGTGCAGCCGCACCAGAGTTTTGTACAGCTGCAGCATGACCTCGTGGCTCCGAAACTCGATCCCCCTACTAATAAAAGCTAACACATCATATAATAAAAGCAAAATACTGCGGATGCTGGAAATCTGAAACAAAAACAAGAAATGCTGGATTCACTCAGCAGGTCTGGCAGCATCTGTGGAAAGAGAAGCAGAGTTAACGTTTCGGGTCAGTGACCCTTCTTCGGAACTGACAAATATTAGAAAAGTCACAGATTATAAACAAGTGAGGTGGGGGTTGGGCAAGAGATAACAAAGGAGAAGGTGCAGATTGGACCAGGCCACATAGCTGACCAAAAGGTCACAGAGCAAAGGCAAACAATATGTTAATGGTGTTTTGAAAGACAAAGCATTAGTACAGATTAGGTGTGAATATACTGAATATAGAACATCAGCAAGTGCAAACCTGAAGAAAAACAACCTGAAAAAAACAGTGGGTAAGCAAACTGAACAAACTAAGATGAAATGAAATAAATGCAAAAAATGTAAAAAGGAATGCAAAAAAAAGGAAGAAAAAATAACTAAAAATGACTAAAAATGAAAGTAAAGTGGGGGGCTGTCATGCTCTGAAATTATTGAACTCAATGTTCAGTCCGGCAGGCTGTAGTGTGCCTAATCGGTAGATGAGATGCTGTTCCTCGAGCTTGCGTTGATGTTCACTGGAACACTGCAGCAATCCCAGGACAGAGATGTGAGCATGAGAGCAGGGGGGAGTGTTGAAATGGCAAGCAACCGGAAGCTCAGGGTCCTGCTTGCGGACTGAGCGGAGATGTTCCGCAAAGCGGTCACCCAGTCTGCGCTTGGTCTCCCCAATGTAGAGGAGACCACACTGTGAGCAGCGAATACAGTATACTACATTGAAAGAAGTACAAGTAAATCGCTGCTTCACCTGAAAGGAGTGTTTGGGGCCTGGGATAGTGAGGAGAGAGGAGGTAAATGGGCAGGTATTACACCTCCTGCGATTGCAAGGGAAGGTGCCCTGGGACGGGGACGAGGTGGTGGGGGTAATGGAGGAGTGGACCAGGGTGTCGCGGAGGGAACGATCCCTTCGGAATGCTGACAGGGGAAGGGAGGGGAAGATGCGACTGGTAGTGGCATCACGCTGGAGGTGGCGAAAATGGCGGAGGATGATCCTTTGGATATGGAGGCTGGTGGGATGAAAAGTGAGGACAAGGGGAACCCTGTCACGGTTCTGGGAGGGAGGGGAAGGGGTGAGGGTAGAGGTGCGGGGAATGGGTCGGACACGGTTGAGGGCCCTGTCAACCACAGTGGGGGGAAATCCTCGGTTGAGGAAAAAGGAGGTCATATCAGAAGCACCGTCATGGAAGGTAGCATCATCAGAGCAGATGCGTCGGAGACGTAGAAACTGGGAGAATGGAATGGAGTCCTTACAGGAGGTAGGGTGTGAAGAAGTGTAGTCGAGGTAGCTGTGGGAGTCAGTGGGCTTATAATGGATATTGGTAGACAACCTATCCCCAGAGATGGAGACAGAGAAGTCGAGGAAGGGAAGGGAAGTGTCAGAGATGGACCATGTAAAGGTGAGAGAAGGGTGGAAATTGGAAGCAAAGTTGATAAAGTTTTCGAGTTCGGGGCGGGAGCAGGAAACGGCACCGATACAGTCATCAATGTACCGGAAAAAGAGTTGGGGGAGGGGGCCTGAGTAGGACTGGAACAAAGAATGCTCGACATATCCCACAAAAAGACAGGCATAACTAGGACCCATGCGGGTACCCATAGCGACACCTTTTACTTGAAGGAAGTGCGTGGAGTTGAAGGAGAAGTTGTTCAATGTGAGAACAAGTTCAGCCAGGCGGAGGAGGGTGGTGGTGGATGGGGACTGGTTGGGCCTCTGTTCCAGGAAGAAGCGGAGAGCCCTCAAACCATCCTGGTGGGGGATGGAGGTGTAGAGCGATTGGACGTCCATAGTGAAGAGGAGGCGGTTGGGACCAGGAAACTGGAAATTGTCAAAATGACGTAGGGCGTCAGAAGAGTCACGGATGTAGGTGGGAAGAGACTGCACCAGCGGAGAAAAGATAGAGTCTAGATAGGAAGAAATAAGTTCAGTTGGGCAGGAGCAGGCTGACACAATGGGTCTGCCGGGACAGTCCCGTTTGTGGATTTTGGGAAGGAGATAGAAGCGGGCTGTCCGGGGTTGCGGGACTATGAGGTTGGAAGCTGTAGAGGGAAGATCTCCAGAGGAGATGAGGTCAGTGACAGTCCTTTGGACGGTGGCTTGATGTTCGGTGGTGGGGTCATGGTCCAGAGGGAGGTAGGAAGAGGTGTCTGTGAGTTGGCGTTGAGCTTCTGCAAGGTAGAGGTCGGTACGCCATACAACAACAGCACCACCCTTGTCTGCAGGTTTGATGACCATGTCGGGGTTAGACCTGAGAGAACGGAGTGCCTCAAGTTCAGAGGGGGACAGGTTAGAGTGAGTGAGGGGGGCAGAGAAATTGAGACGACCAATGTCTCGCCGACAGTTTTCAATGAAGAGATCAAGAGCGGGTAAGAGGCCAGGGTGAGGGGTCCAGGTAGAGGGAGAATACTGGAGGCGGGTGAATGGGTCTGCTGGTCGGGGGGAGGACTCCTGGTCAAAGAAGTGAGCCCGGAGGCGGAGGCGACGGAAGAAGAGCTCAACGTCATGCCGAGCGCGAAATTCATTGAGGTGGGGGCGTAAGGGGATAAAACTGAGTCCTTTGCTGAGTACAGAACGCTCAGCATCAGAGAGGGGGAGGTCAGAGGGTATAGTGAATACACGGCAAGGGGTCAGATCAGAAGGGGTGGGGTCAGAGGGGAGTGAAGCGGAAGGAGGATCTGGAGGGGCATTAGTCCCCATCAGCTGCTGGAGCTTGCGTTCCTTAACACCTGAAAGGAAGAAAAAAAGTTTTTTGTTAATACGTCGGATGAGACGTAAGATGAGATGAAACTGCGGAGTAGAACAGATTTGAGATAAGGTGAGACGGTGCTGCTGGAGAGAGAGGTCCAGTGTGTGCATATGGCGGCGCATAGCACTGAGTGTAGATCTCAGGATGCGGCGAGAGTAGCAGTCCGAGGAACGTTGTATTTCTCGGAGATACCTGTGATCCTGGGTGGTTTCAAAGCATGATGGGTGAAACTGCAGTTGGAATCCATGTGGAATCAGTCGGAGCCGGAGACAGTCACTGAGGAAGGAGATGTGGCTGTGAAAACGAGTTTTGGTAGATACCTTATCAAACACCAGGAGGGAAATAGAAAGCAATGAAGGTGAACAAGGTAAAAGAGACAAACGAAAATCCCGTCGGAGAGAAGAGCAGAACTTCTTCAAGGTAGGCATTCCTGGAAGAGAAGTGGCAGTGAATTAAACACTAAAATAAAAGCAAAATACTGCGGATGCTGGAAATCTGAAACAAAAACAAGAAATGCTGGATTCACTCAGCAGGTCTGGCAGCATCTGTGGAAAGAGAAGCAGAGTTAACGTTTCGGGTCAGTGACCCTTCTTCGGAACTGACAAATATTAGAAAAGTCACAGATTATAAACAAGTGAGGTGGGGGTTGGGCAAGAGATAACAAAGGAGAAGGTGCAGATTGGACCAGGCCACATAGCTGACCAAAAGGTCACAGAGCAAAGGCAAACAATATGTTAATGGTGTTTTGAAAGACAAAGCATTAGTACAGATTAGGTGTGAATATACTGAATATAGAACATCAGCAAGTGCAAACCTGAAGAAAAACAACCTGAAAAAAACAGTGGGTAAGCAAACTGAACAAACTAAGATGAAATGAAATAAATGCAAAAAATGTAAAAAGGAATGCAAAAAAAAGGAAGAAAAAATAACTAAAAATGACTAAAAATGAAAGTAAAGTGGGGGGCTGTCATGCTCTGAAATTATTGAACTCAATGTTCAGTCCGGCAGGCTGTAGTGTGCCTAATCGGTAGATGAGATGCTGTTCCTCGAGCTTGCGTTGATGTTCACTGGAACACTGCAGCAATCCCAGGACAGAGATGTGAGCATGAGAGCAGGGGGGAGTGTTGAAATGGCAAGCAACCGGAAGCTCAGGGTCCTGCTTGCGGACTGAGCGGAGATGTTCCGCAAAGCGGTCACCCAGTCTGCGCTTGGTCTCCCCAATGTAGAGGAGACCACACTGTGAGCAGCGAATACAGTATACTACATTGAAAGAAGTACAAGTAAATCGCTGCTTCACCTGAAAGGAGTGTTTGGGGCCTGGGATAGTGAGGAGAGAGGAGGTAAATGGGCAGGTATTACACCTCCTGCGATTGCAAGGGAAGGTGCCCTGGGACGGGGACGAGGTGGTGGGGGTAATGGAGGAGTGGACCAGGGTGTCGCGGAGGGAACGATCCCTTCGGAATGCTGACAGGGGAAGGGAGGGGAAGATGCGACTGGTAGTGGCATCACGCTGGAGGTGGCGAAAATGGCGGAGGATGATCCTTTGGATATGGAGGCTGGTGGGATGAAAAGTGAGGACAAGGGGAACCCTGTCACGGTTCTGGGAGGGAGGGGAAGGGGTGAGGGTAGAGGTGCGGGGAATGGGTCGGACACGGTTGAGGGCCCTGTCAACCACAGTGGGGGGAAATCCTCGGTTGAGGAAAAAGGAGGTCATATCAGAAGCACCGTCATGGAAGGTAGCATCATCAGAGCAGATGCGTCGGAGACGTAGAAACTGGGAGAATGGAATGGAGTCCTTACAGGAGGTAGGGTGTGAAGAAGTGTAGTCGAGGTAGCTGTGGGAGTCAGTGGGCTTATAATGGATATTGGTAGACAACCTATCCCCAGAGATGGAGACAGAGAAGTCGAGGAAGGGAAGGGAAGTGTCAGAGATGGACCATGTAAAGGTGAGAGAAGGGTGGAAATTGGAAGCAAAGTTGATAAAGTTTTCGAGTTCGGGGCGGGAGCAGGAAACGGCACCGATACAGTCATCAATGTACCGGAAAAAGAGTTGGGGGAGGGGGCCTGAGTAGGACTGGAACAAAGAATGCTCGACATATCCCACAAAAAGACAGGCATAACTAGGACCCATGCGGGTACCCATAGCGACACCTTTTACTTGAAGGAAGTGCGTGGAGTTGAAGGAGAAGTTGTTCAATGTGAGAACAAGTTCAGCCAGGCGGAGGAGGGTGGTGGTGGATGGGGACTGGTTGGGCCTCTGTTCCATTTCATCTTAGTTTGTTCAGTTTGCTTACCCACTGTTTTTTTCAGGTTGTTTTTCTTCAGGTTTGCACTTGCTGATGTTCTATATTCAGTATATTCACACCTAATCTGTACTAATGCTTTGTCTTTCAAAACACCATTAACATATTGTTTGCCTTTGCTCTGTGACCTTTTGGTCAGCTATGTGGCCTGGTCCAATCTGCACCTTCTCCTTTGTTATCTCTTGCCCAACCCCCACCTCACTTGTTTATAATCTGTGACTTTTCTAATATTTGTCAGTTCCGAAGAAGGGTCACTGACCCGAAACGTTAACTCTGCTTCTCTTTCCACAGATGCTGCCAGACCTGCTGAGTGAATCCAGCATTTCTTGTTTTTGTTTCAGATTTCCAGCATCCGCAGTATTTTGCTTTTATTTTAGTGTTTAATTCACTGCCACTTCTCTTCCAGGAATGCCTACCTTGAAGATGTTCTGCTCTTCTCTCCGACGGGATTTTCGTTTGTCTCTTTTACCTTGTTCACCTTCATTGCTTTCTATTTCCCTCCTGGTGTTTGATAAGGTATCTACCAAAACTCGTTTTCACAGCCACATCTCCTTCCTCAGTGACTGTCTCCGGCTCCGACTGATTCCACATGGATTCCAACTGCAGTTTCACCCATCATGCTTTGAAACCACCCAGGATCACAGGTATCTCCGAGAAATACAACGTTCCTCGGACTGCTACTCTCGCCGCATCCTGAGATCCACACTCAGTGCTATGCGCCGCCATATGCACACACTGGACCTCTCTCTCCAGCAGCACCGTCTCACCTTATCTCAAATCTGTTCTACTCCGCAGTTTCATCTCATCTTACGTCTCATCCGACGCATTAACAAAAAACTTTTTTTCTTCCTTTCAGGTGTTAAGGAACGCAAGCTCCAGCAGCTGATGGGGACTAATGCCCCTCCAGATCCTCCTTCCGCTTCACTCCCCTCTGACCCCACCCCTTCTGATCTGACCCCTTGCCGTGTATTCACTATACCCTCTGACCTCCCCCTCTCTGATGCTGAGCGTTCTGTACTCAGCAAAGGACTCAGTTTTATCCCCTTACGCCCCCACCTCAATGAATTTCGCGCTCGGCATGACGTTGAGCTCTTCTTCCGTCGCCTCCGCCTCCGGGCTCACTTCTTTGACCAGGAGTCCTCCCCCCGACCAGCAGACCCATTCACCCGCCTCCAGTATTCTCCCTCTACCTGGACCCCTCACCCTGGCCTCTTACCCGCTCTTGATCTCTTCATTGAAAACTGTCGGCGAGACATTGGTCGTCTCAATTTCTCTGCCCCCCTCACTCACTCTAACCTGTCCCCCTCTGAACTTGAGGCACTCCGTTCTCTCAGGTCTAACCCCGACATGGTCATCAAACCTGCAGACAAGGGTGGTGCTGTTGTTGTATGGCGTACCGACCTCTACCTTGCAGAAGCTCAACGCCAACTCACAGACACCTCTTCCTACCTCCCTCTGGACCATGACCCCACCACCGAACATCAAGCCACCGTCCAAAGGACTGTCACTGACCTCATCTCCTCTGGAGATCTTCCCTCTACAGCTTCCAACCTCATAGTCCCGCAACCCCGGACAGCCCGCTTCTATCTCCTTCCCAAAATCCACAAACGGGACTGTCCCGGCAGACCCATTGTGTCAGCCTGCTCCTGCCCAACTGAACTTATTTCTTCCTATCTAGACTCTATCTTTTCTCCGCTGGTGCAGTCTCTTCCCACCTACATCCGTGACTCTTCTGACGCCCTACGTCATTTTGACAATTTCCAGTTTCCTGGTCCCAACCGCCTCCTCTTCACTATGGACGTCCAATCGCTCTACACCTCCATCCCCCACCAGGATGGTTTGAGGGCTCTCCGCTTCTTCCTGGAACAGAGGCCCAACC
Organism: Heterodontus francisci; assembly: GCF_036365525.1. Classification (NCBI taxonomy): domain Eukaryota; kingdom Metazoa; phylum Chordata; class Chondrichthyes; order Heterodontiformes; family Heterodontidae; genus Heterodontus; species Heterodontus francisci. Next base: position 8,941,042 of record NC_090401.1, read on the forward strand.
AGTCCCCATCCACCACCACCCTCCTCCGCCTGGCTGAACTTGTTCTCACATTGAACAACTTCTCCTTCAACTCCACGCACTTCCTTCAAGTAAAAGGTGTCGCTATGGGTACCCGCATGGGTCCTAGTTATGCCTGTCTTTTTGTGGGATATGTCGAGCATTCTTTGTTCCAGTCCTACTCAGGCCCCCTCCCCCAACTCTTTTTCCGGTACATTGATGACTGTATCGGTGCCGTTTCCTGCTCCCGCCCCGAACTCGAAAACTTTATCAACTTTGCTTCCAATTTCCACCCTTCTCTCACCTTTACATGGTCCATCTCTGACACTTCCCTTCCCTTCCTCGACTTCTCTGTCTCCATCTCTGGGGATAGGTTGTCTACCAATATCCATTATAAGCCCACTAACTCCCACAGCTACCTCGACTACACTTCTTCACACCCTACCTCCTGTAAGGACTCCATTCCATTCTCCCAGTTTCTACGTCTCCGACGCATCTGCTCTGATGATGCTACCTTCCATGACGGTGCTTCTGATATGACCTCCTTTTTCCTCAACCGAGGATTTCCCCCCACTGTGGTTGACAGGGCCCTCAACCGTGTCCGACCCATTCCCCGCACCTCTACCCTCACCCCTTCCCCTCCCTCCCAGAACCGTGACAGGGTTCCCCTTGTCCTCACTTTTCATCCCACCAGCCTCCATATCCAAAGGATCATCCTCCGCCATTTTCGCCACCTCCAGCGTGATGCCACTACCAGTCGCATCTTCCCCTCCCTTCCCCTGTCAGCATTCCGAAGGGATCGTTCCCTCCGCGACACCCTGGTCCACTCCTCCATTACCCCCACCACCTCGTCCCCGTCCCAGGGCACCTTCCCTTGCAATCGCAGGAGGTGTAATACCTGCCCATTTACCTCCTCTCTCCTCACTATCCCAGGCCCCAAACACTCCTTTCAGGTGAAGCAGCGATTTACTTGTACTTCTTTCAATGTAGTATACTGTATTCGCTGCTCACAGTGTGGTCTCCTCTACATTGGGGAGACCAAGCGCAGACTGGGTGACCGCTTTGCGGAACATCTCCGCTCAGTCCGCAAGCAGGACCCTGAGCTTCCGGTTGCTTGCCATTTCAACACTCCCCCCTGCTCTCATGCTCACATCTCTGTCCTGGGATTGCTGCAGTGTTCCAGTGAACATCAACGCAAGCTCGAGGAACAGCATCTCATCTACCGATTAGGCACACTACAGCCTGCCGGACTGAACATTGAGTTCAATAATTTCAGAGCATGACAGCCCCCCACTTTACTTTCATTTTTAGTCATTTTTAGTTATTTTTTCTTCCTTTTTTTTGCATTCCTTTTTACATTTTTTGCATTTATTTCATTTCATCTTAGTTTGTTCAGTTTGCTTACCCACTGTTTTTTTCAGGTTGTTTTTCTTCAGGTTTGCACTTGCTGATGTTCTATATTCAGTATATTCACACCTAATCTGTACTAATGCTTTGTCTTTCAAAACACCATTAACATATTGTTTGCCTTTGCTCTGTGACCTTTTGGTCAGCTATGTGGCCTGGTCCAATCTGCACCTTCTCCTTTGTTATCTCTTGCCCAACCCCCACCTCACTTGTTTATAATCTGTGACTTTTCTAATATTTGTCAGTTCCGAAGAAGGGTCACTGACCCGAAACGTTAACTCTGCTTCTCTTTCCACAGATGCTGCCAGACCTGCTGAGTGAATCCAGCATTTCTTGTTTTTGTTTCTAACACATCATATGCCTTCTTAACAGCCCTATTAACCTGGGTGGCAACTTTCAGGGATTTATGTACCTGGACACCAAGATCTCTCTGCTCATCTACACTACCAAGAATCTTCCCATTAGCCCAGTACTCTGCATTCCTGTTACTCCTTCCAAAGTGAATCACCTCACACTATTCCGCATTAAACTCCATTTGCCATCTCTCAGCCCAGCTCTGCAGCCTATCTATGTCCCTCTGTAACCTACAACATCCTTCGGCACTATCCACAACTCCACCGACCTTCGTGTCATCCGCAAATTTACTAACCCACCCTTCTACACCCTCATCCAGGTCATTTATAAAAATGACAAACAGCAGTGGCCCCAAAACAGATCCTTGCGGTACACCACTAGTAACTAAACTCCAGGATGAACATTTGCCATCAACCACCACCCTCTGATTTCTTTCAGCTAGCCAATTTCTGATCCAAAGCACTAAATCACCTTCAATCCCATACTTCCGTATTTTCTGCAATAGCCTACCGTGGGGAACCTTATCAAACGCCTTACTGAAATCCATATGCACCACATCCACGGCTTTACCCTCATCCACCTGTTTGGTCACCTTCTCAAAAAACTCAATAAGGTTTGTGAGGCACGACCTACCCTTCACAAAACCGTGCTGACTATCGCTAATGAACTTATTCTTTTCAAGATGATTATAAATCCTATCTCTTATAACCTTTTCCAACATTTTACCCACAACTGAAGTAAGGCTCACAGGTCTATAATTACCAGGGCTGTCTCTACTCCCCTTCTTGAACAAGGGGACAACATTTGCTATCCTCCAGTCTTCCAGCACTATTCCTGTCGACAATGACAACATAAAGATCAAGGACAAAGGCTCTGCAATCTCCTCCCTGACTTCCCAGAGAATCCTAGGATAAATCCCATCTGGCCCAGGGGGCTTATCTATTTTCACATTTTCCAAAATTGCTACAGATGCCAAGAGTTTCAGATAATCACAAACTATTCCAGTGAATGAAGCAATAGGTATTAATGCAGGGAGTGTAAAGGGTTAAACAGTTGACAAAACCAGGAGCTTTGGCCATTCCAAGCCATCAGATGTGATCAGTACAATCTGGGCCCACACTCTGAGCTCATGCTCAGGCTGACACAGATCTCACTGTCTCAGTTCCAATTTAGGCCACACTCAGTATTGCACCAAACTGTACCAAGAAGTCTGATGAAAGGTCACTGACCTGAAATGTTAACTCTGCTTCTCTCTCCACAGATGCTGCCAGACCTGCTGAATATTTCCAGCATTTTTTGTTTTTATTTCAGATTTCCAGCATCTGCAGTATTTTGCTTTTATTATACCAAGAGGGCCCCAGGCCTGTGGTGAGTTCACCAGCAGCAGTGAAAGATGCGGCAATGGGCTGTACTGCTGCTTGTGTTAGGGATGGAAAACTGATTGCTATCCTGGGACTCCTGCTGGAATGTGACACATGTGCTCATATGGCTGTGACATGTGTTCACACTACTCGACTCTGACACATGTGGTCACGTGGCTCTGACACCCTCCCTCCTTGATGGAATAGTCTGTTGACAACGACCTTTGGATCTCACAGGAAAGTCATCTAACTGAGATGCCGGAACATTCCCAATAACTGTGTACCTGAACCCCAGTCTCTTGGCAAAAGAGACAACTGAAGGTGAAACTGAAACTTCTCCGTTACCATGGGTACCTGTGTGCCCTTGCAATGACCTTGGGCCCAGTGAATCTCAAACATGTATCCCACAACCAGGCACTCATCCAGGAAATAGGTTGTGACAGTTCTCAGGATGTGGGTGTCACTGGGAAGATCATCTTCATTGCCCAACCCTAGTTGTCTGGATAGCAATAAGAACAGTGTGGGACTGGAGTCACGTGTAGAGCAGAATGGCAGGGAAAAATGACAAGTTCCCTTCCCTGAAGGACTTTGTTGGCCTTTATACAATAATCTGACAAATCTTTGGTTATTTCTTCTCTGGTTCCAGCCCTCAGATAAAGATCGACAAGGACAACCCCTTTATAGCCACCTCAACACAACAAGTTTGACATCTCATCCAAACAATAGCACCTCCAGTGACACAGCACTCTCTCTGTGGTGCACTACAGTGATGAATGGGACAAGCTCAGTAAACTAGTGTGGGTCTCATCTGCTCCTGAGGCTTCCACAAGTTCACAGAAACTGTTGGTTGATTGAGTAGTGATGAACCCCTGGAAGTAACTTCATAATTGGCTATCCGATGACCAGTAGCGAATTTACCGAGTGTTGAGTTAATTGAACTCATTCACCAAAACCTACTGGTTTGATTTGAACAGAGTATGTGCCAAGTAGCATTAATCTAGATTCCATTTCCAGCCAGTAACATAAAATGCTGCCTTTCGGATGAGACCGAGGCTCTGTTGGTTGTCAGCGTAATTCTTAGCACACTGTGGATTATTTAGCAAATGTTGTCCAATCGCGGAATCACATCGAATGTTGAACACTATGTTTTGAGTTTTGCAAGCACGGGCTGGTTGGGTACAGTCTGTACCTTGCCTGTTGCGAACAGCAGAAGGGACATGTTGTTTGATACGATTCGCCAGTCTTTGGGACGTACGGCCTATATACCTAGCATCACACTGACAGAGAAATCACATTACTCATTTGTGTGATAGGCAGGGCATCTTTTTGGCTTGACTGCAGCATCCTGTTAGTGGTGAACACCACACATGTTGCCACTGCATAGTAGCAGCGTGAAACTGCTAGCTTTACCTGTTGTTCAGATTTTCGAGGTGTCAATCCTCAGAGCTTGGTGAAGGTGGGTATGGGACTGCAATGTGTGGTGTTTTAACTCTGCATTCTTGAAGGGAGGTACCCCGTGCCCTCCTTTCGTAAAGGGGGTCACTCTGTGCCCATTAACGTTTCAGGGTGGGGGAAAGGGGGTTGACCCTGCAATCAGCCAATGCTGTTTGGGGGAGGGGGGAACAAGGCCCTCCATGACCCCTTTGTGTGGGGTGGGGGCCAAAAATGGCAGCAGGTTTAAGGTCATGTTGCCATGGTCCCATCCAGGCAAGGTCAATAATATATAATATAAAAGCAAAATACTGCGGATGCTGGAAATCTGCAATAAAAACAAGAAATGCTGGAACCACTCAGCAGGTCTGGCAGCATCTGTGAAAAGAGAAGCAGAGTTAACGTTTCGGGTCAGTGACCCTTCAAGGTCAATAATATAACTGTGCTCATGCTGCACTGCTCTTATTCAAAGCTAAGACTGGCAATGTCACGATATACAGGTGATGCTGGAATGCAGCTGAAGCACCAATTTACATCACTCTCTGCCCTGATAGGTGTCATTGACCGACTGAAGGAACTGAGTTCAACTGCAGCAAATAGATGGGGCTGGTCCACCCTGTCTTTCTGGATCCAAGTGTCATGAGGAGCCATATCTGCCAGAGGTGGAACTAAGAGGCAGTGTGAAAGCTCATGGACATGAGTAGCAGCAGCTACCAAGGTGCATTCAAGGCCAGAGAAGACAGCGGGTCTATAGGACCCGCTTGACATACCTGCAGATGTCGAGCACCAGCGTCAGAGGTGACTGCGGATTTCCAGAGAGGCGGTGACACATCTCTGTGCACTGCTGAGTGATGTCCTGCAGCCGATGGGCTTTGCTGGATATCCTATGCCTGTGGCTTTCAAAGTTACCACGGCTCTTAACTTCTACACCTCCGAGTCATTCCAGGGACCCACCGGCGACCTGTGTGGGGTTTCACAGTCAGCAGTACACCGCTGTATCAGGGAGGTCATCAATGCCTTGTACAGGAGGGTTGCTGGATATGTGTGCTACAGGATGGACTCTGAGACTCAGCACCAGAGGGCCCTCGGATTTGGGGCCATTTCAGGATTCCCACAGGTGCAAGGGGTCATCAACTGCACGCAAGTTGCCAACAAGACTCCAGCCGGACAACCAGTCACAATAGAATTCTACTCCCTCAACGTGCAGCTAGTATATGACCACAGGAAGCACTTCATGCAAGTGTGTGCCCACTTTCAGACAGCTGCCATGACTCATTCATCCTGTGCCATTCTCAGGTGCCAATGCTCTTCACTGCACCAGCTCAGATCCAGGGGTGAATTCTTGGAGACAAGGGCTACCCCTTGCAGATATGGCTCCTGACGCCACTGAGAAACCCCAACAGTGATGCAGCAGAGAGATACAACACCTGCCACAGCTCAACACAAGCTACCATCGCGCAGGCCATCGGCATGCTGAAGATGTGCTTCCGCTGCCTAGATAGATCGGGTAGGGCCCTACAGTACGCACCAGAAAGGGTTTCACACATCATTGCTGTATGCTGTGCTCTGCAAAACGTTGCACTGCAGATGGGGAGGCCTTGCAGGATGATGAGAGATGGGAGCAGGCGACATCCTCAGATGATGAGGACACAGAGGAGTTACAGGAGTATATGCGCATGGGAAGACGGAGAGCATCGATGCAGTGCAGACATGGCGAGCAGAAAGCAAGGGGTGCTTGGCCATGCCTTATTGCTGAGCGCTTCCACAATCCCTGAAGTGCACAATATGTCCCCCACGTCACACAGTACATGCTTCATCTGGAAGGCAGTCTTCTGCATCTATGACATGTGTCTCCACCATTAATGGCAGCAGATGACTGAGTCCATGTGACTGCATCTGTACAGTGCCACATCACACAGACTGGCATAGCGATGATGTTGTTCCATACACTGACAGTTCTGTCAGGTCAATGATGTGATTGGAAGCCACATAATCGGTACATGCTGGCATGTGTCATTCACACAGTAAAAAGGAGACACATGTTAGAAAGGCATTTAATGAGAAGGAATTAATACATAGGTGTGTCACCCGTGAAAACCCATATGTGTCAGCTTGACTGGAAGCAGGCTGCTGATCGGGACGCCCTTTGGCTTTGGATGACTTGGGCAGTCGTCTTCTGGGCACATGAGGCCTGGAGGGCCCTGGCTGCCTGAGGGCCTCCTGCACCAGTGCAGAGCTCTCCTCAGACATCATGACTGCTGGAGCTGGACTCACCGGCGGAGAGGCTGAGGAGCTGGTATCCACATTGGAATCAACAGGAGGGGGGACCCCAGATATGGAGCGCTGGCTCACCTCCTCCCTCTAGAGACTCATAGAAACCTCGCTGCTCTCTTGCAAAGGACCAGTAGCAGAGACACTTTCCAGGCCCCTGGTCTCTGTCTCTCGCCTAGCCACTGCTGTGTCCAGCTCATGGCTGAGGCAAGGGTTTGCAGGTCTGCGCACATTGGTGGAATTTGGCTCTCCATGAGGGTCGCCATCCTCTCCATGGATGAAGCCATGTGCTCATGTGCCCGGGACATGGCACTAGTCATGGCATGGATGGACTCCTCTCTGCCTGTGGCATCTTCGGCAGATGTTGCCTTATCTCTCCCTGCAACTCCAGCATGCCCTGTGCTGTCAACACCTGAGGATCATCATCAGCCTGGGGCTCAGCATAAGCCTGGCCACGCACAATGTCAGAGGCATTGCCTGTCTCAGCCTCAGTCAGCTGTTTGGGCGCGTGTGTGGTGCTCTCACCAGCTTGCGACCCAGACTCTAAAGCCAAATGGATTCTCACCGAGGTGAGTGTATCTGCGCCGGTGGAAGGTGCGGGAGCGTCATGGGATGCTGCATCGTCTGAGGTTGTCTCTTTTTCAGGGGTGCTGGAACTCTCCAGGGCCTGTAATTCCGACTCTGAGCCGCGCTGTGCAAGATATAATGTGAAGAGCACAGTTTCAGGTTTAATGGTGTACACGTCACCAATATGACAGCATTGTGTCCACAAATGAAGTGTTTCGAGTAATCATTGTGTTTATCAAAGAGATGTATGTTCACCCGAGACTCCAAGCTCCACGTCTGAAACGGCACGTCCTCCCTGACCGCCAGGTAGCTCGAGGGCCTCCTCCTCAGCCTGTGAAAGTTGTCATATGTCTGGCATCCCTCCGCCAGTCCTGGAGGATTCCCTCGCATTGTGTGCCCTCTTTGCCTGGAAGAGCAAGGGTATATAACATTGCCAAACAACAACATGAGGCATTTCACAACAGGGGCACTTCAACAAAAGGTTGGGGACAATCAGTGTGTTTAGGGCGGTACAGTGGCGCAGTGGTTAGCACCGCAGCCTCACAGCTCCAGTGACCCGGGTTCAGTTCTGGGTACTGTCTGTGCGGAGTTTGCAAGTTCTCCCTGTGTCTGTGTGGGTTTTTGTTGGGTGCTCCAGTTTACTCCCACAGCCAAAGACTTTCAGGTTTATAGGTAAATTGGCCATTATAAATTGCCCCTCGTGTAGGTAGGTGGTAGGAGAATGGTGGGGATGTGGTTGGGAATATGGGGTTAATGTAGGATTAGTATAAATGGGTGGTTGTTGGTTGGCACAGACTCGGTGGGCCGAAGGGCCTGTTTCAGTGCTGTATCTCTAAATAAATAAAATAAAAAAATAATACAGACTCAGCCTCTCATGTAGGGCCATGCTCTGGGGTGCAAACGAGGGTGAGTTCTTTCACACATGCAGCAACTCATGTGGCATCAATCCTCCCCACCCTGTCTGTAACATGGCAGTGGAACCCATGTGCCACTCTGTGTGGAGACACCCAGGTCAAATGGAGCAGTACAAAAATGTGGCGCTCACCTTTGCCAAGTACGTGAGATTGTTTATCCTCTTGCGGCACTGCACCCAATCCTGGTGGTTGACCCCACAACAGCTTAACCTCCTCTGTAATCACTCTCAAGGCTTGCTTGGAGGATCTCTTCTTACCATTGCTGGGGAAAAGGACTTTGCTGGTGCAGCCTGGAGGAGAGTGAGCAGGGAGGCATTGCTGAACCATGGGGTAACCCTACCTCATACCTCTGCCATCTCCTGTGTCTTGCGGGGGTATTTGTTTGGCAGCTTCGGCTGAATAACTTCAGTGCTGGTTTGCTCCAGCAGCAATATTTTCAAGTGATTCCGAACGAATGCAGGACTGGCTACCCTTTAAATATGGCACCAGCACCTGGTGACAGGTCAGCTGACGCCGTTCACGGTGTACTCCAGCCCTCCGCTGCCACGTCTTTGGGGAACGGTGGCCCAACCCGGGCATGCTAATGAGCCGCCGCGCTTAGATTGGGGTGGCTCCGTGATGGGTGGCCGCCATTTTTTTTCACCCACCACCGAAATCGGCGGCGAGCTCAAACCATTCAGCCCATTGTTCCAGAAGGCAGTCACACACATGGGGGGAGGTGGTGGCACAGTGGTAATGTTATTGGACTAGTATCGCAGAGACCCAGGCTACTGCTTGAGGGACATGGGTTTGAATCCACCATGGCAGATGATGAAATTTGAATTCAGTTAATCTGGGAATTAAAAAGCTAGTCTAATGGTGACCATAAAACCATTGTCGATTGTTGTAAAAACCCATCTGGTTCACTAATGTCCTTTAGGGAAGGAAATCTGCTGTCCTTATCTGGTCTGGCCTACATGTGACTCCAGATCCACAGCAATGTGGTTGACTCTTAAAATTCCCTTTGAAATGGCCTGGCAAGCCACTCAGTTCAAGGACAATTAGGGATGGGCAATAAATGCTGGCTTAGCCAGCGATGCCCACATCCCACAAATGAATATTAAAAAAAACCCCCATAGGATAGGGTCTTCTGATTTGCCCAGTGGTCAGGGACAGGAGGGTGTGACTGTGAGTGAGACAGGTAAAGGTGTCTGGAAGGCAGAAATGGAGGAGTTTCAGCCTCAATCCAACAGGTTTGAGGTTCTCTCAGCTTGTATGGACGAGAACAAGGGCTGCAGGGTGGATGAGCAAACTGACCATGGCACTGTTGTACAGGAAGCCATTCAAGCAGGGGGACTAAATCAGAATGTAGTGGTAGTAGGGGACAGTATAGCTGGGGGATCGACATTGTTCTCTGCAACTAAGAGTGAAAGTCTAAAAGGCTGTGTTGCCTGGCCAGTGCCAGGGTTCAGGACATCTGCTCAGGGCTGGAGAGGAATTTGGATGTGGGAGGGTGAGGCTCCAGTTGTCGTGGTTCACGTGGGTTCCAACAACATAGATAGGACTAGGAAAGAGGTTCTGCATAGGGAGTATGAGCAGCTAGGGACTAAATTTCAAAGTAGCACCTCAAAGGTAATAATCTCTGGATTGTTACCTGAGCCACGAGCAAACTGGCATAGGGTAAATAAGATTAGAGAGTTAAATGCATGGTTCAAAGATTGGTATGGGAGAAATGGGTTTCGATTCATGGGGCACTGGCACCAGGACTGGTGAAAATGGGAGCTGTACCGTTGGGACTGTCTTCACCTGAACAGTGCTGGGACCAGTGCTCTGGCTAGTCGTATAACTAGGGTGGTAGAGAATGACTTAAACTAAATAGTGGGGGTGAGAGATCAAGTGAAAGAAGATGTGATAATTTAGGGAGAGAGGAGAAGGGCAAGAGTGCAAGGTCGCAACAAGGAAAGTGATAATCTGAGTGTGGCAGGAAGGGAAGATTGGAGGGAAGCAAAACTGGTAAGAGGAAGTAGAAAAGTAGTGAGCGAAATTAGAAGACAGACAAAGCGATGGCAAACATCAAATAGAATCAGAATGAGGAATAATGTTAAAAAGACAAAGTTAAGGGCTCCCTATCTAAATGCGTGCAACATTCGCAACAAGGTAGATGATTTCAAGGCACAAATAAAGGTAAGTGGGTATGATTTAATTGCCATTACAGAGACGTGGTTATAGGATGACGAAGGCTGGGAACTGAATAGTCAAGGATATTCGTCATTTAGGAAGGATAGGCAAAACAGTAAAGGAGGTAGGGTAGTGCTCTTAATAAGGGACAAGATCAGTGCATTAGCAAGAGTGGATCTTAGATCGAAGGATCAACGTGTAGAATCAATTTGGGTGGAGCTAAGAAACAGCAAAGGGCAGCAAACATTGGTGGGAATCGTGTATAGGCCACCAAAAATAGTGGTAATGTTGGGCATGGTATAATTCAGGAATTTAGAGATGCATGTAACATGGGTAATACAGTAATAATGGGTGCCTTCAATTTACATATAGACTGGGTAAACCTAATCAGCGCTCATGCTGTGGAGGATGAATTCCCGGAGTGTTTACGAGATGGGTTTCTGGAGCAGTACGTTGAAAACCAACTAGGGATGGGGCTATTTAAGATTTAAAGTATTATGTAATGAGAAAGGGCTAATTAATAACCTTGCTGTAAAGGAGCCTTTGGGAAATAATGACCATAGTATGATAGAATTTTGCATTAAGTTTGAAAGTGATATAGTTTATTCAGAAACTAGGGTCTTAAATCTGAATGCAGGAAACTATGAAGGTATGAGGGGCAAGTTGCTAATCGTGGATTGGGAAAATATACTAAAAGATTTAACAGTAGACAGGCTATGGCTAGTATTTAAAGAAGTATTACATGGTCTACGACAAATATACATTCCTCTAAGACACAAAAACCTAACAGGCAAGGTGAATCAAAGGTGGCTAACAAAAGAAGTTAAAGATTGCATTAGATCAAAGGAAGTGGCTTATAAGGTTGCCAGAAAACATGGTAAGCCTGAGGACTGGGAGCAATTTAGAATTCAGCAAAGGAGGACCAAGAAACTGATAAAGAAAGGGAAAAGAGAAGATGAATGCAAGTTAGCGAGAAACATAAAGGCAGACTGTAAAAGCGTCTTTAGGTATGTGAAAAGGAAAAGATTAACAAGGACAAATGTGGGTCCATTACAGGCGACAGGAGAATTTATAATGGAGAATATGGAAATGGCGGAGAGAAATAAAACAATTACTTTGTGTCTGTCTTCACGGAGAAAGATACAGAAAATCTCCCAGAAATAATAGGGAACCAAGGGACTTGTGAAAATGAGGAACTGAAAAAAATTAGTATTAATAAAGAGTTAGTACTCAAAGGATTAACTGGATTGAAGGTTGATAAATCCCCTGGACCAGATGAGTTACATCCCAGAGTGTTGAAGGAAGTATAGTGGATGCATTGGGGGTTATTTTTCAGCATGCTATAGATTCTAGAAAGGTTCCTACAGACTGTAAAGTAGCAAATGTAACCCTACTATTTAAGAAAGGAGGAAGAGAGAAAGCAGGGAACTACAGACCTGTTAGTTTGATGTCAGTAGTAGGGAAAATGTTACAATCTGTGATAACTAGTTTCTTAAAAAATAACATGACTGGGCAGAGTCAACATGGATTGATGAAAGGAAAATCATGTTTAACAAACTTGTTAGAGTTTTTTGAGAATGTTACTTGTAGCATAGATAAGGGGGAAGCAGTGGATGTGGTATATTTGGATTTTCAGAAGGCTTTTGATAAGGTCCTATGCAGGAAGTTAGTAAACAAAATTAAAGCACATGGGATTGGGGGTAATATATTGGTATGGATTGAGAATTGGTTAACAGATGGAAAGCAGAGAGTAGGAACAAACAGGCCATTCTCAGGATGGCAGGCTGCTACTTGTGGGGTACCACAAGGATCAGTGCTGGGGCCACAGCTGTTCACAATCTATATAAATGATTTGGATGTGGGGACCAAATGTAATATTTCCAAATTTGCTGATGACGCAAAACTAGGTGGGAATGTAAGGAGGCTTCAAGGGGACTTGGACAAGCTAAGTGAAATGGCAGATGGAATATAATGTGAATAAGTGTGAAGTTATCCACTTTGGTAGAAAAAACAGAAAGGCAGAGTATGAAATGGTGTGGGATTGGGAAGTGTTTATGTCCAAAGGGATCTGGGTGTCCTTGTCCATGAGTCACTTCAAGCTAGTATGCTGGTGCAGGAAGCAATTAGGAAGGCAAATGGTATGCTCAGTGACGCTCAGTTTGGGTTCCGCCAGGGCTACTTAACTCCTGACCTCATTACAGCCTTGGTTCAAACATGGACAAAAGAGCTGAATTCAAGAGGTGAGATGAGAGTGACTGCCCTTGACATCAAGGCAGCATTTGACCGAGTATGGCATCAAGGAGCCCTAACAAAACTGTAGTCAATGAGAATCGGGGAAAATTCTCCGCTGGTTGGAGTCATACCTAACGCAAAGGAAGATGGTTGTTGTTGTTGGAGGTCAATCATCTGCGCTCCAGGACATCACTGCAGGAGTTCCTCAGGGAAGTGTCCTAGGCCCAACCATCTTCAGCTGTTTCATCAATGACCTTCCTTCAATCATAAGCTCAGATGTGGGAATGTTCGCTGATGATTGCACAATGTTCAGCACCATTTGTGACTCCTCAGATACTGAAGCAGTCCGTGTAGAAACGCAGCAGGACCTGGACAATATTCAGGCTTGGGCTGATAAGTGGCAAGTAACATTCACACCACACAAGTACCAGGCAATGACCATCTCCAACAAGAGAGAATCTAACCGTCTCCCCTTGACATTCAACGGCATTATCATTGCTGAATCCCCCACTATCAACATCCTAGGGGTTACTATTGACCAGAAACTGAACTAGAGTATCCATATAAATACCATGGCTACAAGAGCACGTCAGAGGCTAGGAATTCTGTGGCGAGTAACTCACCTCCTTACTCCCCAAATCTTGTCCATCATCTACAAGGCACAAGTCAGGAGTGTGATGGAATACTCTCCATTTTCCTGGATGGGTACAGCTCCAACAACACTCAAGAAGCTCGACACCATCCAGAACTAAGCAGCCCACTTGATTGGCCCCCATCTACAAACATTCACTCCCTCCACCACCGACGCACAGTTGCAGCAGTGTGTACCATCTACAAGATGCAATGCAGCAACGTACCAAGGCTCCTTAGACAGCACCTTCCAAACCCACGACCTCTACCAACTAGAAGGACAAGGGCAACAAATGCATGGGAGCACCAGCACCTGCAAGTTCCCCTCCAGGTCACACACCATCCTGGCTTGGAACTATATCGCCGTTCCTTCACTGTCGCTGTGTCAAATTCCTGGAACTCCCTTCCTAACAGCACTGATGTGGGAAAGTGGCATTGAGATAGATAATCAGCCATGATCTAACTGAATGCCGGAGCAGGCTTGACGGACTGAATGGCCTACTGCTGCTCCTATATTTCTAGAGGTCATCAATAAAATAGTCAGCAAGAAATTCAATAAAGAATTCAGAAGAAACTTCTTTACTCAAAGCGTGGTGTGAATGTGGAACTTGCTACTACAGGGAATAGTTGAAGTGAATTATGTAGATCCTTTTAAGGGGAGGCTGGACAAGCCTATGAGGGAGAAGGGAATAGAGAGTTATGATAGATTTAGATGAGGAAAGGTGGGAAGAGGCTTGGGTGGAGCATAAGAGTACAGCTCTGAGTATTTACACCACTGAGCTGATATTTGAAAAGGTTAAAGGGGCTGGGGACATGTTCATTTGTGACTGCAATGCAGATTATTGAAGGCAAGGTCTGTATTTTATTTAAAAACATTTGTTTGTGGACAAAAGACAGTTTCTCCAACCAGTGAAACAAATTATGGTGCACAGACTAGACAGCAGCATCAGTAAGGATTTAAGGACCAGCTTTGATTCGGACATTGTGGGTTCAAGCCACGCTCTAGAGACTTGAGGACAAAATGTAGGTTATTCTATCAGAGGTGCTGTCTTTCAGATGAGACGTTAAGTTAAGACCCTGTCTGCTTCTCAGGTCAACATAAAAAATCTCATGGCACAATATCTGCAGCAGTGAGATATAGCAGAATGATACAGGAGGGGGCCATTTACAATGATATACAATGATATAGGAGGGGGCCATTTACAATGATATACAATGTTATAGGAGGGGGCCATTTGGCCCAACATCCCTTTTCTGGTTCTTTGGAAGAAATGTCTCACTATTCCCAATCCCATGTTCTTTCCATGCTGTAAATCTTCCTTTTCAAATATTTATCCAATTCCCTTTTGAAAGTTACTATTGAATTTGCTTCTACCAGCCTTTCAGGCAGTGCATTCCAGATCACAACAACTCGTGTAATATTTTTCCCTTCTCTTTTGTCAATTATCCAGGGGATGTGGAAGGTGAGTTGGGGGAAAGGAAGGGGCTGATCCAGGGGGCAGGGGGAGGTGATCAAGAAGGAAGGGCGTAGGGTAATCGGGGAGGAGGGTGAACCAGGGGAGGGGGAATTGGGAGGAGGGGTGGGAGTGATTCAGGGGAGAGGCCAGGGTGATCTGGGGGCTGTGAGAAGGGGATGGGGGAGGTGACCGCAGGGAGAGGGAGCAATGATTGGGCTCGGGGAGGGAGAGGTGATCTGGGAGGGTGGAGCTGACCCTTGGGGAGGGGATCAACTCAGATAGGCAAGCAGGGTGTCAGAGGTTTTATGGGGGCAGGATAAGCACTTCTGCACCAACAAAAAGCTGAGTAATTTTAACACGTGGAACATGGTTTGGGAGCAGATGAGGGGATGGTGAGTTTATGCTGGGAAAGATGTCAGTGTGTCGGGAAGCCGACTCCAATCCATTGACGTCCGCATTTCACTCCAGCACGTTAGGCTGTGCGCTCACAACTCCCTCAGGAGAGAAGTGCTGCCCTTTACCATATGGTAATCACTCAATTAAAGCAATATTTACACTCGCTTTTGACTTTAACATTGGGTCCACAGATTTCCTGGGCTCCCTGAAACTCGCCAGTGTTATCAAGGCGAGAACACAGCAGCAATTGAGCAGGTCAAACAATCTCAGGGAAATACTGCAATAAATACTCAGCACTCACAGCTGATTTCTTATTGTTAGTGGAAAAGGCTTTGTTCACAGTATAGCTGCTGAAATGTTACTCTCTGCACTTTGGAGGTTTGAGCTACATTTTCTAGGTTTGTTCTACAACAGCAGGATGGGTGCCACTTGTGCTGCCTTCGATGAGGGGGTAGCATAACTGGCACCAGCAGCCTGCTGGTCAACGACCTGCAATTACACAGAAGAGAGAGGAGGAACAGAGTGGGGAGAAGCAGAGAGGGAAGGAACAGAGAGGGGGAGGAGCAAAGTGGAGAGGAGCTGAGGGGGAAGCAGAGGAGAGGAGCAAAGAGGGAAGGAGTAGGGGGTGGGGGGGGAAGAAGAGGGGAGGAGGGGGGAAGAAAAGGGAGGAGTGGGGGGGAGAAGAGGGGAGGAGTGGGGGAGGAAACAGAGTGGAGAGGAGCAGAGGGGAAGGGGGAAGGAGAAGAAGGGGGAGGAGCAGAGGGGGGAGGAGCAGAGGAGGGAAGGAGCCGAGGGCGAGGAGCAGAGGGGGGAGGAGTAGAGGGGTACTGCTTGCAGAAGGCACTACCTACAAAAGAGGTGGTAAAGGCAGATGCTGGGTTTCGTTGACGGATTTGAACAGCTGTCTCAGGAAACAGGTTTTTGTGTCAGGTGGTGACAGATATCTGCAGCTTCCTAGAGGAAGACCCGCTCCCTGCTGGACCTGGTGGCCATGAGTTACCAGTGGCTGTCAATGTCACCACTGACCTCAATGTTTTTTCCTTCAGACCCTTCTAGGGCTCTACTGGAGACATATCCAGGAACTCCCAGTGAGCAACCTGCAAATACACAAGACAGGTGACTAATGGGTTCTTTGAAAGGATTATGTGATTATATGAACTTCGCCTATAATGACACCAGTCGGACTTGGTGGGCATCAGGTTTGTGTCTCTGGTTGACTTGCCACGGGTGCAGGATATCATCGACTGCACATGGGGCAATCCTTCACCCACAGATCACCCAGCAATATCCGTGAACCACCAAGGGCTTCCATTCCATCAACATGCAGCTGGTGTTCAACCACAGAAAGATATTTCTGTAGATGTGTGCCTGGTTCCCAGGGAGCTGCCATGATTCTTTCATCCTATGGCAGCCCAAGCTCCCTGATGTCTTCAGAACTGCAGTCACACTTTGGGATGGTTGATTGAACATGGCTGATGGCACCTGTCAGAAACTGACCGATGAAGCCCAACAACACTACAATAAATGCCATGTCAGCACTAGATGTGTGCTTGAACAGGCCATCAGCTTGCTGAAGGTACACTTCATGTGCCTGGATAGTTCTGGAGGTGTTCTTCAGTATACACTGGCCTGGGCATCCAGAATGGTCATGGTGTGCTGCACTCAGCAAACAGTGTTCAGCAGTGAGGTTTGGAGCTGCAGGAGGAACAAGACAAAGGAATTAAATCCTACAGACAATTCCAGAGTCTGTCCCTGCACAAGTGCAGGGGAAGCAGTGTTTGGCGGTGCCCTCATGGGCTCCAAACTCCAGAGGTCGTCAGCCACGAGCAGCTCAGCAGTGAGAGCAGTGGAATAAGCAGTCTGTCTCTATCTCTCCTGAAGCCACAGGTGTTACACCAGGTCGGGATTATTGGAAAAGGGGATGTATTTGAGTGCCTGACAAAATGTTGTGTTGATAAGTTTCCGTTATTTACTTAGATCACATGGTCTTGCCCATTCTCAGTTGCTGGGTGGTAAAGTAGCCTTTTAACCTGTTTGATGATGATTGGGAATATATGAATTGACCAGGGATGTTCAAGGGCAGGGTGGTTTCTTGCCCATTATCTTTGTCAAATTCCAGCTGCATTTCACTGGGGCTCTGTAAGGCCAAGACTAAGGTATCAGGTGACCTATTTAAGGTGGGAGACATGTTGGCATCCAGAGTCTGCACAGCCACAGTCAAAGCCTGCATGGACTCAATTTGATTGTCGTGTTTGATGTTCCATGGAGCTGGCTGATCTATCCTTGCAACTCAACGGCCTGCCCCATCAACACACTGATTCTCGCGGTGGATTGCTTCATTCTGTCTGCAGTTGTGGCGAGTCTGCTTCTCTACATTCTCTGCTGCTGCTTAATGATTCTCCTTTTCATCGACAGTCCCTAAGTAACAGCATCTGTGCCCAGCTCAGTAGACCTCAAAGAGGGCTGCACTCTCTGATGCGGATTCTCAACAGCTGTCCCTGTCACCACCATCTGCTCTTGCTCACTTGTGAAGCATCAATTACCAGATGATAAACCAGCTATTTTTCTAACTGGTCTCAGCAAAGTGAGAGTAATGGAGCTGGTGCATGTTCTGCATGGAGTCCTGTAAGGGTGCACCTTCAGAAGGACTCAGCTCCTCTGAAGACTCGCAGGCAAACTCCACTGATTTCTGCTGCATGTGTGACAACTCTGTGGGAGATAAAAGACACGAATGTGTCCTAGCCTGGTAAGAATACGTTGCAGGTTATTATTTTGAAGGTGATCATATTTCACTTGCAGCTGAAACCAAGGCAACATAACGAGTGCTGTATGACATGTTTAGGTTAGTTTAGAGATACAGCACTGAAACAGGCCCTTCGGCCCACCGAGTCTGTGCCGACCATCAACCACCCATTTATACTAATCCTACACTAATTCCATATTCCTCCCACATCCCCACCTGTCCCTATATTTCCCTACCACCTACCTATACTAGGGTCAATTTATAATGGCCAATTTACCTATCAACCTGCAAGTCTTTGGCATGTGGGAGGAAACCGGAGGTTGGCTGATATTTAATTGTGTCACCAGGTAGCTGGGAGGTCGCCAATTCCCCATCTCCGATGGTCAGGGACTCCAAAATGGCACTGAGCTCCAGGCTTCCTTGTCTGCAGCAGTCAGCTGTGAGATCTATAGAGGCCCACCTCCTGGTCTCTCCCTCTCCCCCGTGTTCTGTGCTCTCTTCTCCTGCAATGAAGGCAAGGTCAGACCTATGAGTCAGAGTAATAGCGTGTGTCTTCTTGATGGATTGAGTGAATTTGCTGAGGATGACTATGAGGGAGAGGCATGACATTGCATAAGGGCAGATAGATGGGGATGTGTGAAAGTATATAGAAAGAGAAGTGCAAGGTAAGTGGGTGTAAGGAGTGATGTGATGGAGTAGGGTTAACAAGGTAGAGTGAGGGGGTGGGGTGATGCTCACATCAGGAACTAAGTGAATGTGGAACTATATTTACCTTTCCTGCCCTGGTTAGGTTATTAAAGTGCACTGAATCTAGGAGTGTGGTACAATGGCCCTACTGCTCGCCTCCTGGGCCACCTCCAGCCACATCTTTAATGTAGCAGCAGCAGGTTTGTTCCCATTGCTGGGGAAGAGTATCTCTCTCCTGCTCCTCACTGCCCCAAGCTACACATCAAGTGTGGTGTCATTAAAGTGGGATGCAGCCTTTGAGCATCCTGGTTCCATTCTGAGAACCACAGAACCATAGAACCTTAGTATAATTACAGCACAGAAGAAGACCATTCAGCCCATTGTGTCTGTGCCGACCAAAAAAACTAGCCGCCCAAACTAATCCCACCTTCCAGCACCTGGTCCGTAGCCTTGCAGGTTACAGCACTTCAGGTGCATGTCCAGGTACCTTTTAAATGAGTTGAGGGTTTCTGCCTCCACCACCGATCCTGGCAGTGAATTCCAGACACCCACCACCCTCTGGGTGAAAAAGTTTTTCCTCATGTCCCCTCTAATCCTTCTACCAATCACCTTAACTCTGTGGCCCCTGGTAATTGACCTCTCCGCCAGGTCCTTCCTCTGTTAGTTTAAACTACGAACGTCTTTGAATTGTCCCTTTAAGTATCGGAGTTGCGATTGTGTCTTGTGGACTCTTGCCACTCCCACTGCCGCCAATTCAATAAAAACCCCAAAAGTAAAATAATAATGAGGTGGCCGATATAAAAAGCCACTGACAGACGTGCTAAACGTCCTGCTGGGTTTCCCACACAAGGTGAGAAACCCCTGCTCCCAGTTAATATTGGGACCAAGTGTTTCTGGGGACAATGTTTTAGTGGCCTTTGTGGTCCCTTTAAATACTGCTGGTTATGCTCCTCCACACACAATGGGCAGAGCTCCACGGGACCAACTCTGTCCATATTTACCTGACAATTACAATAAGGATCCTACAACTGGCAGAGGCCCCAAATCAATTTTTGAAAAGCCTGCAAACTATGGCAAGCTTAAACATTCCTCAGCCTCACTGAACATCGCATCATGTGGGTCTCGGGAGTTATAGGGAGGGAGAAAATGAGAGAGAACAACCAACAGTGGAACAGGACCATCACTTTGATACTGTGTTGTGTTAAGATATGCGAAACATAGGCGTGCTCTGGCCACAGGCAATGGGTCGGAATTTCACACAAACCTAAGGATGCACACAATATGGAAGTGAGCAATCAAGCATCGGTGTACAACAGGAAGCTCCTGACGGCACAGGATGTGTTCAGGGTCATACAGCATCCTATGGAAACAATAGGGAGTCAAGCTTCCCCTGCCCCTCCCTCCCCCAACACTCTGATGATTCATTAACCCTTTCGAAGATGGCAGTTTGCAGTTTTGCTCAACAGGGTTCAGCTCCTTCAATATGTTTCAACATAAAAAATAGTTTTGGAGAATCTGATGGGGAAGATGCACCAGCGACATTGCAACACACTCTCAGCACTGCGCCTCCAACAGTGCAGCACTCCCTCAGTACTGCCCCTCCAACAGTGCAGCACTCCCTCAGTACTGCCCCTCCAACAGCGCAGCACACTCTCAGTACTGCCCCTCCGACAGTGCAGCACACTCTCAGCACTGCGCCTCCAACAGTGCAGCACTCCCTCAGTACTGCCCCTCCAACAGTGCAGCACACTCTCAGTACTGCCCCTCCAACAGTGCAGCACAGTCTCAGTACTGCCCCTCTGACAGTGCAGCACACTCTCAGTACTGCCCCTCTGACAGTGCAGCACTCCCTCAGTACTGCCCCTCTGACAGTGCAGCACACTCTCAGCACTGTGCCTCCAACAGTGCAGCACTCCCTCAGTACTGCCCCTCCAACAGTGCAGCACACTCTCAGTACTGCCCCTCCGACAGTGCAGCACAGTCTCAGTACTGCCCCTCTGACAGTGCAGCACTCCCTCAGTACTGACCCTCTGACAGTGCAGCACACTCTCAGCACTGCGCCTCCAACAGTGCAGCACTCCCTCAGTACTGCCCCTCCAACAGTGCAGCACACTCTCAGTACTGCCCCTCTGACAGTGCAGCACTCCCTCAGTACTGCCCCTCTGACAGTGCAGCACACTCTCAGCACTGTGCCTCCAACAGTGCAGCACTCCCTCAGTACTGCCCCTCCGACAGTGCAGCACACTCTCAGTACTGCCCCTCCGACAGTGCAGCACAGTCTCAGTACTGCCCCTCTGACAGTGCAGCACTCCCTCAGTACTGACCCTCTGACAGTGAAGCACACTCTCAGCACTGTGCCTCCAACAGTGCAGCACTCCCTCAGTACTGCCCCTCCAACAGTGCAGCACACTCTCAGCACTGTGCCTCCAACAGTGCAGCACTCCCTCAGTACTGCCCCTCCAACAGTGCAGCACACTCTCAGCACTGTGCCTCCAACAGTGCAGCACTCCCTCAGTACTGCCCCTCCGACAGTGCAGCACACTCTCAGTACTGCCCTCTGACCGTGCAGTACTCCCTCAGTACTGACCCTCTGACAGTGCAGCACTCCCTCAGTACTGACCCTCTGACAGTGCAGCATTCCCCCAGTACTGCCTCTCTGACAGCATAGTTCTCCCGCAGTGAAATGCCTGCCTGGATCAGTGCTTGAAGAGATAGGAATGTTGGAACACTTGAAGCTTTCTTTGGTCCAGATGGAAAGAATTAATCATCTTCTAAAGAACATTAAACAAAGGAAGTGAGACTATTGCAAAGAGTTTAAAAAAGGCACAGAGTGTAAATAGAGCCAGCATAGTAAAAATGGAAACAATAATTTGGGGAAGGAAAGCAGGAAATTGGCAGGGATTGTTAGGAGGAGTTGCAGCTGGGAATCCCAGCTCAATGTGCTGTCTGCCAGTATTTCACAGTGAAATCTGTCTGTTCTACTCAGCAATCTCTCTCACTCAGACTTCACTATATTTTATTGCCTCTCACAGTTTCCTCCCTTCTATCACTATTGCTGTGCATTAGTCCCAGGGGTTTCTCCAGCCCTCCATTAATCTCACTCAAAAGGTAACTCGACATGTGTGACTCCAGATAATTACACCTTGGAGGAAATCATATATGAGCCTGATCATCCCCTCCCCTCAAGCCCACACTCCAGCAGAGGTCAGTGACTGAGATTAAGCAGGATGAACCCTCACTCAGGCTTATTGCAACCAATTGCTGCCCTGACTGGGATCTCTTAACTCACATTGGACCGAACAACTTCCCAAATTTAAGCCTCAGTTCCAGTTTGATTTGTGAATACCTAACGCAAAGGAATTTGGTTGTGGTTGTTGGAGGTCAATCACCTGAGCTCCAGTAGATCACTGCAGGAGTTCCTCAGGGTAGTGTCCTGGGTCCAACCATCTTCAGCTGCTTCATTAATTACCTTCCTTCATTCAAAAGGTCAGAAGTGGGGATGTTTGCTGATGATTGCACAATGTTCAGCACCATTCGTGACTCCTCAGATACTGAAGCAGTCCGTGTAGAAATACAGCAAGACATGGATGATATCCAGGCTTGGGTTGATAAGTGGCAAGTAACATTCGCGCCACACAAGTACCAGGCAATGACCATCTCCAACAAGAGAGAATCTAACCATCTCCCCTTGACATTCAACGGCATTACAATCACTGAATTCCCCACTATCAACATCCTAGGGGCTACCATTGACCAGAAACTGAACTGGAGTAGCCATATAAATACCGTGGCTACAAGAGCAGGTCAGAGGTTAGGAATCCTGAGGCGAGTAACTCACCACCTGACTCCCCAAAGCCTGTCCACCATCTACAAGGCACAAGTCAGGAGTGTGATGGAATACTCTCCACTTGCCTGGATGGGTACAGCTCCATCAACACTCAAGAAGTTCGACCCCATCCAGGAGAAAGCAGCCCGCTTGATTGGCACCCCATCTACAAACATTCACTCCTTCCACCACCGACGCACAGTGGCAGCAGTGTGTACCATCTACAAGATGCACTGCAGCAATGCACCAAGACTCCTTAGACAGCACCTTCCAAACCCACGACCTCTACCAACTAGAAGGACAGGGCAGCAGATGCATGGGAACAGCATCACCTGCAAGTTCCCCTCCAAGTCGCACACCATCCTGACTTGGAACTATATCGCCGTTCCTTCACTGTCGCTGGGTCAAACTCCTGGAACTCCCTTCCTAACAGCACTGTGGGTGTACCTACCCCAAACGGACTGCAGCGGTTCAAGAAGGCAGCTCAGCACCACCTTCTCAAGGGCAATTAGGGATAGGCAATAAATGCTGGCCTGGCCAGTCTCGCCCACATCCCATGAATTAATTTAAAAAAATTTACCCTCTGGACCTTAATGGAGCCTTGGCTTCCACTTAAAATGGATTCTCCTCCCTCCTTTTGACTGCCATAACCCATTCGGTGATCACTCCCATGCATGATCTTGTGTTGTGGCAGAGAGAAGAAGCTGAGGGCAGTCGGACATTTCTCATTACAAGCTTCATTACAGCATGGATTTGTTTAGGGAAAATCATGTTTAACTAACTTGCTGGAGTTTTTGAAGTGGTAACAGAGAGGGTTGCTGAGGGCAATACAGCTGATGTGATGTACACGGACTTTCAAATTTGATACAGTGCTGCACAACAGACTTGTTATAACTCATGTAATAAAAGGGACAATCGTAACATAGATACGAAATTGGCTGAGTGACAGGAAACAAAGAGTAGTGGTTAATGGATGTTTTTGGGTTAGAGGAAGGTTTGTAGTGGAGTTCCCCAGGGATCAGTGTTGGGACCCTTGCTTTTCCTGATATATAGTAATGACCTAGACCTTGGTGTACAGGGCACAATTTCAAAGTTTGCAGATGATACAAAACTTGGAAGCATTGTGAACTGTGAGGAGGATAGTGTAGAACTTCAAAAGGACATAAACAAATTCGTGGAATGGACAGATAGGTGGCAGATGAAGTTCAATGCAGAGAAATGTGAAGTTATTCATTTTGATAGGAAGACATGGAGAGACAATATAAAATAAAGGGCACAATTCTAAAGGGGGTGCAGGAGCAGAGGGACCTGGGTGTATATGTATATATATCATTGAAGGTGGCAGGATAGGTTGAGAGAGTGGTTAATAAAGCATACAGTATCCTGGGCTTTATTAATAGGAGCATAGAGTACAAGAGCAAGGAAGTTATGTTGAACTTGTATAAGACACTAGTTCATCCTCAGCTGGAGTATTACATCCAGTTCTGGGAGCCGCACTTTAAGAAAGATGTGAAGGCATTGGAAAGAGTACAGAAAAGATTCATGAGAATGTCTCCAGGGATGAGGAACTTCAGTTATGAAGATAGATTGGAGAACTTAGGACTGTTTTCCTTGGAGAAAAAGACTGAGAGGTGATTTGATAGAGATATTGCAAGTCATGAGGGGTCTGGACAGAAAAGATAGAGGGAAACTGTTCCCAGTCGTGAAAGGATCGAGAACGAGTGGTCACAGATTTAAAGCATTTGGTAAGAGAAGCAAAAGTGACATGAGGAAAAGCTTTTTCACGCAGCGAGTGGTTAAGGTCTGGAATGTGCTGCCTGAGAGTCTGGTGGAGGCAGGTTCAATTGAAACATTCAAAAGGGAATTAGACAGTTATATGAAAAGGAAGAATGTGCAGGGTTATGGGGAGAAGGTGGAGGAATGGCACTAAGTGAATTGCCCATTTGGAGAACCAGTGCAGACACAAAGGGCTGAATGGCCTCCTTTTGCACTGTTACAATTCTGTGATTCTGTGAATTCTAAATCTGTGTAGTACATCCTACTCAAACACCAACACCTGCTCTCCAACTCCTGCTATATGGTGGCTCCCCAATGCACTATGCCACTCTGCCACCCTGGCCAGTGGGTTTATAACAGGATATAGTCACCTGAAAAGGTAGCACACTCACCTTTGAGTCAGAGATCAGACCACTTAAGAATTGTACACCAAATCTAGGCTGACGTTCCATTGCAAAACTGAAGGAGTGCTGTAGTGTTGGGGTGCCATCTTTTAGATGAAAGGTTAAACTGATGCCCATCTGCCCTCTCAGGTGGACAGGGGAGTTCTCTCCATTGTCCTCATCTAATATTTATCCCTCAACCAACATCACTGAAACAGAATATCTGGCCATTATCACATGCTATTTGAGGGATCTTGCTGTGTGCAAATTAACTGCTGCATTTCCTATATTACAATACTGACGAAACTTCAAAAGTACTTCATTGGCTGTAAAGCGTGATGGGCTGTCTGAAGAGGGGAAAGGTGCTATATAAATGCAAATCTTTCTTTCTTTATAAAGGCCAGCCTTGAGATATTTTTGAATCACTCTGTGAGCAGAGGTTAATGATGAGACCAGTAACATCATTGCATGACTAACCTGATCTTCCCCAAGAGAAACAACTTAGTTACAGATAAAGCGAAGGGCAACATGGATAATGCAGGGCACCACCCATGTATGGACATAAATAACTGAGGGGCAGAGCAGACCAGCTAGTCCATCAAGGCAGTTCCCGAGAGTGGGCAAGGTACCAGAGTGGGCCAATACATTGATCTGAGTGTTTCAGAGCGGGGAGTAGTATCTCCCCCCATTGGCAGGCAGAGTAAAGCAGAGGAGGAAATCCCCGACCCCACCTCACACAGGCCTCTCTTCTACTTCGTGTCTAGTTAGAACGTAGTCCTGATCACAAGTGGGTGCATGGTTCTCAGTGAACCTCTATGGTACAGTGGGAGACGAGAAACAGAAATAACCGCCATGATCTTATTGAAAGGCTCGAGGGGCTGTATGGCTGACTCCTCCTATTTGTTATACTCTGATCTTAACAGAGCGACCTCTTTTAGTCCATACCGGTTTTGGTAATCCTACTCAATATTCCCTCAATTGCTCCAACAATCTCAGTGTGCACATTGCTCCAGGTCACAGACACGATCACAACCCTGTGGCCAAATTCTCATCCTCACAATGTAAAATTCCAGTTCCAGCACCGGTGACACACTGGAAGTGGTGAGCACAGTTGACCGGAAATGGGGCATTTCCCTTCCCACATGGTGACATTCAAATCTATTATTTCAAAAACATGGAACAAAAAGATTCTTTTCATTAATAATTTGCTCTATTCACCCATTAAGTGGAGGCCCTTGAATACTGATGAAGCTCTCGGGGGATTATGGGCAAGAAGTATAATACTGGCCTCTGATATAATCAGCTGTACTCCATTGTACCTCTCTGGAAAAGAGGAAGTTCCTGTTATTCTATTCGTTGGAACACTGCACTCTTCCAATAACTGATTTTCAGGAATTAAGATATTCCTGTTTAGGATTCAGAGGTTCGAAAAGGAGTAAGGAGATAGGTCAGGAGTCTCGATCCAGATTTGAATGTCACCATGTGGGAAGGGAAATGCCCCATTTCCGGTCAACTGTGCTCACCACTTCCAGTGTGTCACCGGTGCTGGAACTGGAATTTTACATTGTGAGGATGAGAATTTGGCCACAGGGTTGTGATCGTGTCTGTGACCTGGAGCAATGTGCACACTGAGATTGTTGGAGCAATTGAGGGAATATTGAGTAGGATTACCAAAACCGGTATGGACTAAAAGAGGTCACTCTGTTAAGATCAGAGTATAACAAATAGGAGGAGTCAGCCATACAGCCCCTCGAGCCTTTCAATAAGATCATGGCGGATCTTTGACCTCCACTCCACTCTCCCACCCAAACCCCATTGTCATTATCTGCTGAGATTAAAGCAGAAGAATGATTTTCAGTAGCTGTATGTAATGGGAGATGGAAACTCATTGCAGGATACTAAATTAATGAAACACTGGATGTGAGTGCAGTGTGGTGCCCAGTAACACTGAGTGTCTGTTCTGGGGTGAGAGGGAGGCTCTGATTGTCTGTCCTGGGAGTGTTTGATGGGACAGTGTAGAGGGAGCTTTTCTCTGTATCTAACCCTGTGCTGTACCTGTCCTGGGAGTGTTTGATGGGACAGTGTAGAGGGAGCTTTACTCTGTATCTAACCCTGTGCTGTACCTGTCCTGGGAGTGTTTGATGGGACAGTGTAGAGGGAGCTTTACTCTGTATCTAACCCTGTGCTGTACCTGTCCTGGGAGTGCTTGATGGGTGCAGTGTAGAGAGAATTTACTCTGTATCTAACCCCGTGCTGTACCTCAGTGACCTATCGATTCTCCTGGGGCCATTAAAGATGTAGACCGAATGGTCAATCACCACTGATTGCCCCTCCCCGCCCCCCCCCCCCGCCCCCATCCATCTCCCATTCCCCTGAGTGCTGTGGAGCAATTAGATTCAGGTGTCTGATCACTTAGTTCAGAACCTCCTTTGTCTGCCGTGTCACTTCGGAGCCACTTTGACCCCAGTGAGACCCATCATTCCTGATTCCTCCCTGCCAGTGATAATGGTTTCGCAGAGCACGACATGACCTGACCATACAATTTGTTATTTAGCACATTTATCAGCTGGAAGTTTCTGATCCTGTGCCATAAATCTGGTGCAAACTCGGTGTCTCGTGAGTTTCTACTGAAGTTACTCGAAGAAAAAAATTGGCAAGTCGTACTGCAGCTGTACAGAACTTTAGTTAGTCCACACTTAGAATATTGCGTACAATTCTGGTCGCCACATTAGAAGGATGTGGAGGCTTTGGAGAGGGTACAGAAAAGGTTTACCAGGATGTTGCCTGGTCTGGAGGGCATTAGCTATGAGGAGAGGTTGGATAAACTCGGATTGTTTTCACTGGAACGACGGAGGTGGAGGGGCGACATGATAGAGGTTTACAAAGTTATGAGTGGCATGGACAGAGTGGATAGTCAGAAGTTTTTTCCCAGGGTGGAAGAGTCAGTTACTAGGGGACATAGGTTTAAGGTGCGAGGGGCAATGTTTAGAGGGGATGTGCGAGGTAAGTTCTTTACACACAGGGTGGTGAGTGCCTGGAACTTGCTGCCGGGGGAGGTGGTGGAAGCAGGTACAATAATGTCATTTAAGAGGCATCTTGACAAATACATGAATAGGATGGGAATAGAGGGATACTGTCCCTGGAAGTGCAGAAGGCTTTAATTTAGACAGGCATCAAGATCGGCGCAGGCTTGGAGGGCCAAATGGCCTGTTCCTGTGCTGTACTGTTCTTTGTTCTTTGAATAGAGGAACAGAATATCGTCAGCATTCAGCCCCTCAAATCTGATCTGCCATTCAATGAGATCACGGCGATCTGAGTTGTAGCTCTTTCTGAAATCTTGACCTCATCACAAGGCTCCAAACCTTGGTATTAAGTTGGGCAAGTGACACCTGCCATGTGGGAATCAGCCAAAGTGAGTGAGTCATCCCCAACCCAAGCTGGGTGGATGGATTGGGAATGGCTTGAAAGGCATCCAGAGAGGGGTTGCTAAACGGCAAAGCAATGAATTGGGTAGGACAAAGGACTGCATAGGCAGACACAGCAATGTGTAGGAATGCAGTGGTCATATGGGATTCAATAGTCAAAGAGATAGATGGACGTTTCAGCAAACACCAATGTGATCCCAGGATGTTGTCTCACTGGTGCCAGGGTAAAGGATATCACTGAGAGGGTACAGAACATTTTGAGGCAGACAGGGGAACAGTCACAATTTGTGACCCACGGGAAGGAGAAGGAAAAACATTACATAGCTATGGGGTAAGAGCCAGGGAGTGGGGATAATTGGATAACTCAAAGACCTGACACAGATGCAATGGACTGAACGGTCTCCTTCTGTCCTCTATTGTTCTATGATTCTATGATTCTAACAGAGAGAAAGACTTGGTCAGATCTGATGGCATTTCCAGAGCAATTCACAGCACAATCAGCATTGTTTGCAGACGATGATAATTAAATAGAACAAGTTGTTCCCACAATTGTTTGAATGAAATGAAAATTCCAAATTCCCATCTTAACGCTACAAGTCCCATGATTGCAGGAACTTTCTGTTTAATCAATTTGACAATGTTTCAGTTTGTTTCTAGTCTGCTCCAAGAAATGTTCTTAAGTACTGGACCAATCCTTTATAAATCAGAAGAGATTGTGTTCTTCTGTCCCACTCACATTGCACAGAACCTGCTGCTTTTCCACATTTATTACCAGCTTCCTCTCCCACCCATGTCCCAGGGCACAAGATCGAAAACTCTTAATTTTTGTTGAATATTTCTGTGCAGCAAATTGTGGTTCATTAATGCTGGAATTAGAACAACTCAAAGGAACATAAATAAACCAATCATGTATGTGAATGAGGATATGTGAGAATATCTGCATGTGTTGTGTATGGTAATGTGTGCCTTTGAGTGGATCCCTATGAGTATATCGTTATCTGTATCAGCACGTCGGTATTTGTGAGGGGTCTCTGATTGTTACAGCCAGATGTGACGTGCAGTGAAGAAAGCAGGTTAGTGACTGTAACAGAGACCCATCTGCAAATACTGATGTGCAGTTAACGACATACTCATAGGTATCCGCTCAAAGGCACACATTACCGTATACAACACCTGCAGACACATGCAGATATTGTCACGTATACTCATTCACATACGCATATGAACACGTGCCACATAAAACTATATGTGTATGCATGGGCATGCACACTGATACACATGCACACTTAGCATGCAAACTTCAGGCAGTGTTTCTGACTGAAGATTAGGGCTTTGAGATCAAAGTAAGATGCTCCATTGCCTTAATATAAAAATCTATTAATTCCTGTTTCTATTGAGTGCGTCTTGTTAGCACAAAGCATTCATTAATTTTGTGTTTGATAATGAAATTAAGTTTATTTTGATAAACAGGATGAGTTCAGGCTTGGTCAGGCTTCTCTTACGACTGATTCTTTTGCACAAGCATGTTTATTTAAATAGAAATTATGACATTGTCAGTGAATTGCATGCAGTGTATTTATAGGATTAATTTGTATATTTGCATAGACAAGGATAAATTTCTTTTAATTTTTTATTCATTCTCAGATTATTGACAATATTGGCAAATCCAGCATTTATAGCTCCATCCCTAATTACATAGGAACACAGCAAATAGGAGCAGGAGTAGGCCATTCAGCCCATCACACCTGCTCCATCATTCAAACTGATCATGGCTGATTATTTACCTCTATGCCATTTTCCCTGCTATCCCAATATCCCCTGATCTCTTTAATATCCAGATATCTATCAATTTCTGTCTTGAACATGCTCAATGATTGAGCTTCTACAGCCCTCTAGGGTAGAGAATTCCACAGATTCACCACCCTCTGAGTGAAGAAATTCCTCCTCATCTCAGTCCTAAATGGCCTGCCCTTTATTCTGAGACTGTGTCCCCTGGTTCTAGACTCACCAGCCAGAGGAAATATCCTATCCACATCTACCCTGCCACACCCTGTAAGAATTTTGTAGGTTTCAATGAGATCACCTCTCATTCTTCGAAACTCCAGAGAATATAGTCCCAGTTTCTGCATTCTCTCCTCATAAGACAATCCTGCCATCCCAGGGATTAGTCTGGTGAACCTCTGTTGCACTCCCTCTATGGCAAGTATATCCTTCCTTAGATAAGAACACCAAGGAAGAAGATGCAACGCAGGCAATGCTGAAAGAGGAGGTAAGTCAGACACAAGAGACGTTTAAAATTAATAAAGAGGAAGTATTACTGTCTGTCTGTACTTAAAGTGGATAAAGCACCAGGGCCGGATGAGATGCATCCAAGGATATTGAGGGAATTGTGGGTGGAAATTGCAGAGGCACTGGCCATAATTTTTTAGCCTTCCTTAGACTCAGGTGTGGTGCCAGAGGATTGTAGAATTGCAAACGTTACACCCTTGTTCAAAAAAGGGTGTAAGGATAAGCCCAGCAACTACAGGGCAGTCAGTTTAACTTCGGTGCTGGGAAAACTTCGAGAAAATACTTTGGGAAAAAATAAATAGTCACATGGACAAATGCAAGTTAGTTAAGGAAGGCCAAAATAGATTTCTTAAGGGAAAATCATTTTTAACTAACTTGCTGTAGTTTTTTGAGGAGGTAACAGAGAGGGTTGATGAGGGCAATGTTGTTGATGTGGTGTACATGGACTTTCAAAAGGCATTTGATACAATGTCACACAACAGACTTGTGAGCAAATTTGTAGCTCATGGAATAAAAGGGACAGTAGTAACATGAATGCAGAATTGACTAGTGACAGGAAACAAAGAGTAGTGGTTAATTGATGTTTTTCGGGCTGGAGGAAGGTTTGTAGTGGAGTTCCCCAGGAATCAGTTTTGGGACCCTTGCTTTTCCTAATATATATTAATGACCTCGACCTTGGTGTACAGGGCACAATTTCAAAGTTTGCAGATGATACAAAACTTGGAAGCATAGTGAACCGTGAAGAGGATAGTACAGAACTTCAAAAGGACATAGACAAGTTGGTGGAATGGGCAGACAGGTGCAGATGAAGTTCAATGCAGAGAAATGTGAAGTGATTCATTTTGATAGGAAGAACATGGAGAGACAATATAAAATAAAGGGCACAATTCTAAAGGGGGTGCAGGAGCAGAGGGACCTATGACTGTGCATAAGTCATTGAAGGTGGCAGGATAGGTTGAGAGAGTGGTTAATAAAGCATACAGTATCCTGGGCTTTATTAATAGAGGCATAGATAACAAGAGCAAGGGAGTTATGTTGAACTTGTATAAGACACTAGTTTGGACTCAGCTGGAGTATTGCGTTCAGTTCTGGGCACTTAAGGAAAGATGTGAGGGCATTAGAGACAGTTCAGAAAAGATTCATGTGACTGGTTCCAGGGATGAGGAATTTCAGTTATGAAGATAGATTGGAGAAGTTAGGACTGATTTCTTCGGAGCAGAGAAGGCAAGAGGTGATTTGATAGAGGTATTCAAAATCATGAGGAATCTGGACAGAGTAGATAGAGAGAAACTGTTGCCACTCATGAAAGGATTGAGAACGAGAGGGCAGAGATTTAAAGTATTTGGCAAGAGAAGCGAAAGTGACCTGAGGAAAATCCTTTTCATGCAGCGAGTGGTTAAGGTCTGGAATGCGTGGTCTGACAACATGGTGGAGGCAGGTTCAATTAAAGCATTCAAAAGGGAATTAAAGACAGTTGTATGAAAAAGAAGAGTGTGTGGGGCTATGGGGAGAAGGCGGGGGGATGGAACTGAGTGAATTGCTCATTTGGAGAGCCAGTGCGGACACAATGGGCTGAATGGCCTCTTCTGCACTGTAACAATTCCGTGATTCTGTGAAAACTGTACACAATACTCCAGGTGTGGTCTCACCAAGGCTCTATACAATTGCAGCAAGACATCTTTACTCCTGTACTCAAATCCCCTTGCAATGAAGACCAACATACCATTTGCCTTCTTAATTGCTTGCTGCACCTGCATACTAGCTTCGAGTGACTTATGAATAAGGACACCCAGGTCCCTTTAGACATCAAAACTTCCCAACCTCTCAGCATTTAAGAAATATTCTGCCTTTCTGTTTTTTCTACCAAAGTGGATCACTACATACTTATTCACATTATATTCCATCTGCCATGTTCTTGCCCATTCACTTAGCCTGTCCAAATCCCCTTGAAGCCTCCTTGCATCCTGCTCAAAACTTACATTCCCACCTAGTTTTTTGTCATCAGCAAATGTGGAAATATTGCAATTGGTCCCCACATCTAAATTATTGATATAGATTGTGAACAGTTGTGGCCCAAGCACAGATCCTTGCCATTGAGAAGGTGGTGGTGAGCTGCCTTCTTGAACCGCTGCAGTCCATGGGGTGTAGGTACACCCACAGTGCTGTTAAGGAGGATGTTCCAGGATTTTGACCCAGCGAAAGTGAAGGAACGGCGATATAGATCCAAGCCAGGATGGTGTGTGACTTGAAGGGGAACCTGGAGGTGGCAGTGTTCCTGTGAAACTGCTACCCTTGATCTTCTGGTTGGTCAAGGTCGCAGCATGAGGAAAGGTGGAACTGGGCCTCAGGAGTCTCCAGAACTCAGAAACCTCTGGGCCCCAGAATCTCTGGACCCATTGGGGGTGAAATTGGTCATTGGCAGAATCACAAAATGGACAATATTGAATCACCAGCCTGTTCTACACCATTCCTGATCTATTTTTCCTGGGCTGCTGATAGTTTATCACCCAAAACCATTTTTCCATGCATTAATTCCTGTATATGTACATATAGGTGTAAATGTCTGTTTGTGTTTAGAAAGGTGTAAATATTTTGGCTCCAGTACAAAAGTGACAACCTGGACTGCAGTGGATTTGATATCCACTGACTTACTGATGGACTAACCTGCTGTGGTCCATTAATGATTCATGGTGACCTCCGAGCCCATACTGGGCTGACACTGGCGGCTCACCGTGGTTGGGGGTTTGGAACAGGGCAATGTACATCAGATGTCAATAAAGGGCAGCTGCTAAAATCTAAAGGGGCAAAAAATTGCTGCTGCCTTTACATTTGCTGTAAATCTTTCCAATTTATTTTTCAGATTTTAGCAATGCTGCATTGTGAAGCAAATATAGAGACAGGAACTGGGCTTTGGACAAGTTAATGGCTGGGCAGGCACTGGAACCTTGGCTAGATGACTGGGAAAACAGAAGGGTCACTGTGTGAGAGGAGTGTTGCTTTGTTGGACACTCGGGGGACACTCTCTCCTCTGGTCAGAATTACTGGATGGTTGGCAGGAGATGACAGACTGGGTTAATGCTGCCTGTTCTATCCACATCATGGGAGAATGGGGCTGGGATTTTATCTGGGTGACTGGGGTCATGGCTACCGGCTAAAGTGCTGGCGAGAGCCCTGCATCGTCTCCTCTGGGGAAGGCCTGCCACATTACATGCCAATTAGGCATTTAAATGGACTGCGGTGGATTAAGGACTCTGGCAACAGAGGTCCCGCCTGCTGAGAGTTGTCAGCCAATCAGAGGCCAGCAGTTCTTTAACTGAGCAGCGCCACCGCAGAGGCGGTGGCTGCTGCCGGTACTGGACACACCTGAGATGAAGGACCCAGGTCACAGGTGAGTCAGGATGGGAGGGCTTTCATAGGGTGGAGGTCATGGGGAAAGATGGTGTAGGGGGGTCAGCAGCAAGGAGGGGGGTGGTTTTCAGCAGGCCCCTCCTTCCCGATTTCGGGTCCCTCAGTCAGGCACTAACCTTTTAACGAGGGTAACCCGCCTTGGAGCTGGCAATGAAACTGCACGCGTTTCCTGACATGCTCCCTGTATGGTGACAGGCCCACCTGCCGCTGGGCTAAGACAAGCAGCTGCGGGATGAGGCCCTTAATTCTGCAAGGTGGGAAGGCTGTCCACGGGCTTTCCTGCCCCGGATTTAATTTAGGTGGAGGTGGGGAGGTGGCGGGATGCCCCCACCACCATCCCGCCCGATTATTGCATTTCCTGCCTCCAAAATCATTGCGGAAAAGAGCATAAAATTCCCCCCCCACCCACTAGGTGTAGAAGATGGTGTCAGACTATCAAGAAGATGCAGAAGGCTTACTAACAGTAGGAGTTATCGGCCCAAGTAATCATTGCCAAATAGTGCTGTCTGAATACTTGATGTCCCTTTAATGCTGGATATTGCAAGCCTGGACATTACAGGTCTTTAATTGCTCATAACCCCTATCCCTAGCCAACATGGCACAGAAGTAAGCTGCAACTTACAGTTCAAAGCCTTGGCACAATCATATTGTCAATGAGCTTCAAACATAAAATTATTACAACTTAATTATATGGCACATATTTCCAGCCTTGGCTCAGTGACAACACTCTCACCTCAGTTAGAATGCTGTAGGTCCAAGCCTCCGATATAATCTGGATTGATGGTTCAGTGCATTACTGAGGGAGTGCTGCACTTTGGAATGGTCAGTACTGAGGGAGTTCTGCACTGTTGGAGGGACAGCCCTGAGGGAGTGCTCACTGTCGGAGGGGCAGTGCCGAGGAAATGTTGCACTGTCAGAGTGGTAGTACTGAGGAAGGGCTGCAGTGTCGGAGGGCAAGTACTGAAGGCATGTTGCACTGTCGGAGGAGCCGTGCTAAAGGACTGCATCACTGTCAGAGAGGCAGTACTGAGGGACACTATTAGGGGGTCAGTATTTAGTGGATGCTGCACTGTCGCAAGGGCAGTACTGAGGGATTGCTGCACTGTTCGAGGGGCTGTACCAAGGGAGTGCTGCACTGACGGAGGGGTTGTACCGAGGGAGTGCTGCACTGTCGGAGGGGCAGTACTGAGGGAGTACTGCACTGTCGGAGGGCATGTGACCACAGTGAATAGCCACTTGACTTTGGGAATTCAAGCAATATTGAATTCAAGCTCTTACCCGACTCGGAGGGCGGAGTTCCGGAGCGGTGAGTAAGTTACCTCGGGTGGAAAAAAAAGCTGAAAAAGTGATGTCACAGGAAAACTGTGACCTGATTGGCTGGTAGGGAATCTGCACTGAATTTGAAAATAAAACATTGATAAGCAAATTAAACCGAATTAACTAATTAATAAATAAGTAGAGGAGTAACTAAACTGGAGGGAGGAGATTACTGTATTTAGCATTTCATATTTATAGCCGAAATCTAGCGCTAGGGACCATATAGTTAATTGTAACTTAATTTAGTAAGGATTTAATAAGTATTTATTTATCTTAAATTAATTTATTAATTAGTGCTCGAAATGTCAGTTAGAGGGGTGAAGTGCTTCACCTGTGAGATGTGGAAGGTCCGTGACACTTCCAGCGTTCCGGACGACCACATCTGCAGGAAGTGTACCCAGTTGCAGCTCCTCACAGACCGCATGGATTGGTTGGAGCAGCAATTGGATGCACTTAGGAGCATGCAGGTGGCAGAAAGCGTCATAGACAGGATTTTTAGAGAAGTGGTTACACCCAAGGTGCAGGCAGATAGATGGGTGACCGCTAGAAGGGGCAGGCAGTCAGTGTAGGAATCCCCTGTGGCTATCCCCCTCTCGAACAAATATACCGTTTTGGATACTGTTGGGGGGGATGGCCTATCAGGGGAAAACAACAGCAGCAGCCAGAGCAGTGGCACCACGGTGGCACTGTTGTTCAACAGGGAGGGACAAAGCGCAGAAGAGCAATAGTTATAGGGGACTCTATAGTCAGGGGCACAGATAGGCGCTTCTGTGGATGTGAAAGAGATTCCAGGATGGTATGATGCCTCCCTGGTGCCAGGGTCAAGGATGTCTCTGAATGGACAGGGGGCATTCTGAAGGGGAGGGTGAACAGCCAGAGGTTGTGGTACACATCGGTACCAATGACATAGGCAGGAAGAGTGACAAGGTCCTGCAGGGGGAGTTTAGGGAGTTAGGTAGAAAGTTAAAAGACAGGACCTCAAGGGTTGTGATCTCGGGATTACTCCCTGTGCCACGTGCCAGTGAGGCTAGAAATAGGAAGATAGTGCAGCTAAACACATGGCTGAACAGCTGGTGTAGGAGGGAGGGTTTCAGATATCTGGATCATTGGGATCTCTTCAGGGACAGGTGGGACCTTTACAAGAAGGACGGGTTGCATCTAAACTGGAGGGGCACTAATATCCTGGCTGCGAGGTTTGCTCACGTCACTCGGGAGGGTTTAAACTAGTGTGGCAGGGGGTGGGAACCAGAGCAGTAGGACAGCAGGTGAAATAACTGAGGGGGAACGAGTGAATACGGCCAGTAAGAGTGAAGGGAAGAGCAGGCAGGGAGATGTTGCTGAGCACAGTGGGACTGGTGTCTGAAGTGCATTTGTTTCAATGCGAGAAGTATAACAGGTAAGGCAGATGAACTTAGAGCTTGGATTAGTACTTGGAACTGTGATGTTATTGCTATTACAGAGACTTGGTTGAGGGAAGGACAGGATTGGCAGCTAAACTTTCCGGGTTTTAGATGCTTCAGGCGGGATAGAGGGGGATGTAAAAGGGGTGGGGGAGTTGCATTACAGGTTAAGGAGAATATCACAGCTGTACTGAGGGAGGACACCTCGGAGGGATCATGCAGCGAGGCAATATGGGTAGAACTCAGGAATAGGAAGGGTGCAGTCACAATGTTGGGGGT
The DNA here is from genome assembly GCF_036365525.1 of Heterodontus francisci. NCBI lineage: Eukaryota > Metazoa > Chordata > Chondrichthyes > Heterodontiformes > Heterodontidae > Heterodontus > Heterodontus francisci. The sequence goes on from NC_090401.1 coordinate 8,977,749, forward strand.
TTACTACAGGCCTCCCAACAGCCAACAGGAGATAGAGGAGCAGATATGTAGACAGATTTTGGAAAGATGTAAAGGTAACAGGGTTGTAGTGGTGGGTGATTTTAACTTCCCCTATATTGACTGGGACTCACTTAGTGCTAGGGGCTTGGATGGGGCAGAATTTGTAAGGATCATCCATGAGGGCTTCTTGAAACAATATGTAGATAGTCCAACTAGGGATGGGGCCGTACTGGACCTGGTATTGGGGAATGAGCCCAGCCAGGTGGTCGAAGTTTCAGTCGGGGAACATTTTGGGAACAGTGACAATAACTCCGTAGGTTTTAAGCTACTTGTGGATTAGGATAAGAATAGTCCTTGGGTGAAGGTGCTAAATTGGGGGAAGGCTAATGATAACAATATTAGGCAGGAACTGAAGAATTTAGATTGGGGCGGCTGTTTGAGGGTAAATCAACATCTGACATGTGGGAGTCTTTCAAATGTCAGTTGATTAGAATCCAGGACCAGCATGTTCCTGTGAGGATGAAGGATATGTTTGGCAAGTTTCGGAAACCTTGGATAACGCAGGATAATGTGAGCCTAGTCAAAAAGAAAAAGGAAGCATTCGTAAGGGCTCGAAGGCTGGGAACAGACGAAGCCCTTGAGGAATATAAAGAAAGTAGGAAGGAACTTAAGCAAGGAGTCAGGAGGGCTAAAAGGGGTCATGAAAAATCATTGGCAAACAGGATTAAGGAGAATCCCAAGGTTTTTTATACGTATATGAAGAGCAAGAGGGTAGCCAGGGAAAGGGTTGGCCCACTCAAGGACAAAGGAGGGAATCTATGTGTGGAGCCAGAGGAAATGGGCGAGGTACTAAATGAGTACTTTGCATCAGTATTCACCAAAGAGAAGGGCTTGGTGGATGATGGGTCGAGGGAAGGGAGTGTAGATAGTCTGGGTCATGTCGATATCAAAAGGAAGGAGGTGCTGGGCGTCTTGCAAAGCATTAAGGTAGATAAGTCCCCAGGGCCTGATGGGATCTATCCCAGAATACTGAGGGAGGCAAGGGAGGAAACTGATGGGGCCTTGACAGAAATCTTTGTATCCTGATTAGCTACAGGTGAAGTCCCAGAGGACTGGAGAATAGCCAAAGTTGTTCCTTTGTTTAAGAAGGGTAGCAAGGATAATCCAGGAAATTACAGGCTGGTGAGCCTTACGTCAGTGGTAGGGAAATTATTGGAGAGGATTCTTCGGGACAGGATTTACTCCCATTTGGAAACAAACAAACTTATTAGTGAGAGGCAGCATGGTTTTGTGAAGGGGAAGTCGTGTCTCGCTAATTTGATCAAGTTTTTTGAGGAAGTGACGAAGATGATTGATGAAGGAAGGGCAGTGGATGTTGTCTACATGGACTTCAGTAAAGCCTTTGACAAGGTCCTTCATGGCAGACTGGTAAAATAGGTGAAGTCACACGGGATCAGAGGTGAATTGACAAGATGGATACAAAACTGGCTCGGTCATAGAACACAGAGGATAGCAGTGGAAGGGTGCTTTTCTAAATGGAGGGACGTGACTAGTGGTGTTCCGCAGGGATCAGTACTGGGACATTTACTGTTTGTAGTATATATAAATGATTTGGAGGAAAATGTAGCTGGTCTGATTAGTAAGTTTGCAGACGACACAAATGTTGGTGGAGTTGCGGATAGTGATGAGGATTGTCAGAGGGGATACAGCAAGATATAGATCGGTTGGAGACTTGGGCGGAGAAATGGCAGATGAAGTTTAATCCGGACAAATGTGAGGTAATGCACTTTGGAAGGTCTAATGCAGGTGGAAAGTATATAGTAAATGACAGAACCCTTCGGAGTATTGACAGGCAGAGAGATCTGGGTGTACAGGTCCACAGGTCACTGAAAGTGGCAATGCAGGTGAATAAGGTAGTCAAGAAGGCATATGGCATGCTTGCCTTCATTGGTCGGGGCATAAAGTATAAAAATTGGCAAGTCATGCTGCAGTTGTACAGAACCTTAGTTAGGCCACACTCGGAATATTGCGTACAATTCAGGTCGCCACACTACCGGAAGTATGTGGAGGCTTTGGAGAGGGTACAGAAGAGGTTTACCAGGATGTTGCCTGGTCTGGAGGGTATTAGCTATGAGGAGAGGTTGGATAAACTCGGATTGTTTTCACTGGAACGACAGAGGTGGAGGGGTGACATGATAGAGGTTTACAAAGCTATGAGTGGCATGGACAGAGTGGATAGTCAGAAGTTTTTTCCCAGGGTGGAAGAGTTAGTTACCAGGGGACATAGGTTTAAGGTGCGAGGGGCAAAGTTTAGAGGGGATGTAAGTTTTTTTACACAGAGGGTGGTGAGTGCCTGGAACTTGCTGGCGGGGGAGGTGGTGGAAGCAGGTATGATAGCAACGTTTAAGAGGCATCTTGACAAATACATGAATAGGAACGGAATAGAGGGATACAGTCCCCTGAAGTGCAGAAGGGTTTAGTTTAGACAGGCATCAAGATCAGCACAGGCTTGGAAGGCCGAATAGCCTGTTCCTGTGCTGTACTGTTCTTTGTTATTTGCTCTAATACGGAATTACAATTTGAACGTTGTTTTGAAATCTTTTTTTGCATCCAACACAAAGGACCACTTGCACAGTGTTACAGGCAGTTGAGTGATGGTGTGGCATGTTCCCCTGTTCACCTCCCAACTGACCTCAGCAATTGTTTTTGTAACTAGGGTTTTAACCCCTTGTGTTTTATTTGCCAAATAAACAAAGAGTGAATGGCTGCAGTCACACTCACACACACATTCTCACTGACACAAGAATAGAGAGGAAAAGGTGATTTGAAGTGAGGTAGGTGTACTGGGTAAACCGGTGAGTTTTGCAAGTAGGTTGTTTATAGTCATAGTCATAGGGATACAGCACTGAAACAGGCCCTTGTGTCCACCGAGTCTGTGCCGACCAACAACCACCCATTTATACTGATCCTACAGTAATCCCATATTCCCTACCACCTACCTACTCTAGGGGCAATTTACAATGGCCAATTTACCCATCAACCTGCAAGTCTTTGGCTGTGAGAGGAAACCGGAGCACCCGGCGAAAACCCACATAGACACAGGGAGAACTTGCAAACTCCACACAGACAGTACCCAGACTTGGGTCTTGACTTTTTTTTTCCTTGTTTTGTGGGATGTGGGCAGCGCTGCCTCAGGCAGCATTTATTGCCCATCCCTAATTGCCCTTGAACTGATTGGCTTACTAGGACATTTCAGAGTGCAGGTTCAAGTCAATCACATTGCTGTGGGTCTGGAGTCACATGTAGGTCAGACCAGGTAAGGACAGCAGATTTCTTTCCCTAAAGAACATTAGTGAACCAGATGGGTTTTTATAACAATGACTTTATGGTTATTAGCTTTTTAATTACAGATTTTTTAATTGAATTTAAATTTCACTATCTGCCAAGGTGGTATTCGAACACTTGTCCCTAGAGCATTAGCCTGGGCTCTCTATTACTAGTCCAGAGACATAACCACTACATCATCGCCTCCCGGCACAGATCAGGAAGTGACGAAGTGGCTACTCCACAACCTACTTTGTTCCAGAAGAACCCATTCAATTAAGTAATCTCTCTTCATGGTTTCAAGATGGGTGTAATTGACATGTCTTAGACTGGAATGTATCCTTTTGTCCTGAACAGACAGTGAGACAGTTTGAATAAGCAGACAAGGCAGCTGACCTTCGGTGGCCATTTTGCAGCACATTGTCCACTTTTCAAAGGAAAAGTCAATTTTTTTATAACTCTTCAGTTTGGTTCAGTATTTTCATCACTGAACCTCTTGTGTGACAATAGGCAAACTGAAATGCGGCCTTCTACACATAGTAATCAGGGAGGAAGTGTATTCGGAGTGAACAATAAACCACTACTGCGGCTGATAGTGTCATTGAAGTAGTGCCTGGTACTCCGTGAATTTCTTCTTTAGATAGACAGAGTAAAAACTGATGGATTATGAATTAAGAATAAATTATTTCTTACACATCATTACTCACAGTGTGTTAAAGTTGGTGAATTCTGTAGGCTACTGAGAAAGTACATCTCAGAATCATACGTCATTAGCATCAATGTGAATTTGAACTTTGCTCATGTACAGCAACAAAAACTGGCTGAAGACTAAATTCAGTGAGTTGCAAAGGGGATTTACAAAGGCCCAGGTGCATTGGAATCAATAATTGATTGATTAATGAAGCAAGACCCGCACAACATTCAGTCTTGGGCTAAGTAGAAAGTAACATTCGTGCCACATAAGTGCCAGGCAATGACCATCACCAACAAGAGAGAATCTAACCAGCTCTCCTTGACGTTCAATGGCATTACCATTGCTTATTCCCCCACCATTAATCACCTGGGGCTTACCAGTGACCAGAAACTTACTGGAGCAGCCATATAAATACTGTGGCTGCAAGAGCAGGTCAGGAGTTGGGAAATCTGCAATGAGTAACTCACCTCCTGTCTCCCCAATACCTTTCCACCATCTACAAGGCACAAGTCAGGAGTGTGATGGAATACTCTCCACTTGCCTGGATGGGTGCAGCTCCATCAACTCAAGAAGCTTGACACCATCCAGAACAAAGCAGCTTGTTTGATTGGCACCCCATCCATCACCATAAACATTCACTCTTTCCATCACTGCACAGTGGCAGCAGTGTGTACCATCTACAAGATGCACTGCAGCAACTCACCAAGCCTCCTTCGATAGCACCTTTCAAACCCACAACCTCGAAGAACAAGGGCAGCAGGAACACCACCATCTGCAAGTTCCCCTCCAAGCCACACACCATCATGACTTGGAACTATATCACTGTTCCTGGGTCAAAATCCTGAAACTATCTCCCTAACAGCACTGTGGGTGTAACTACACCAGATAGACTGCAGTGATTCGAGAAGGCAGCTCATCACCACCTTCTCAAGGGCAATTAGGGATGGGCAATAAATGTTGGCCTTTCCAGCAATGCTCACATCCCACGAATGAATAAAACAAAAATTGGTAGGTGAAGCAGTAATTGAACAGCAAGAGACCTTCAAAGTGGAGGTGGTTTGGGCACAGTGTAGACACATTCTCACTAGTGGGAAAGGAAAAGTGTCCAAAGTTAGAGCTCTCTGGATGGTTAAAGATATAGAGATTACTATGAAACAGAAAATATAGACTTCTAACAAATGTAAGGTTGATAAGCCAATTGAGAACCAAACTGATTATAGAAAGTACAGAGAAGATCTAAAAATGTGAATAACAAGGCCAAAGAGAATATGAAAACAGATTAGCAACTAACGTCAAAGGGAAATCAAAAGCCTTTTTATAAAAATATAAATGGTAAAAGCATAGTGAAAGGAAGCATGCAGCCAATTAAGGACTAATAAGGAAATGCTGTTGTTGAGGCAGAAAGCACGGCTGAGCTACTAAATGAGTCCTTTACTGTTACATTGGCAGCATCTTCTCCAGTGAACACCGATATAAAGAAGGGGGTACGAGTGATATTGAATAGGATAAAAATAGATAAAGAGGAGGTACTTAAAAAGTTGGCAACGCTCAAAGTAGAAAAGTCACTCGGGCCGGATGGGATGCATCCTAGGTTACGAAGGGAAGTAAGAGTGGAAGTAAGGGAAATTGCAGAGCTGCTGGCCATAATCTTCCAATCCTCCATGGATATGGGGGTGGTGCCAGAGGACTGGAGGATTGCAAATGTTACACTCATGTTTAAAAAAGGGGAGAAGGATAAATCTGACAACTACAGGACTGTGTTAGCCTAACCACAGTGGTACAGGAACGTTTAGAAATAATAATCTGGGACAAAATTAATTTGGAATGTTATGGGCTATTAAATGATAATTAGCATAGATTTGTTAAATCACAGAATTGTTACAGCACTGAAGGAGGCCATTCAGCCCATTATGTCTGCACCTGCTCTCCAAGTGAGCAATTTATTTACTCCCCCACCTTCTCCCCATAAACCTGCACATTCTTCCTTTTCATATAACAGTCTAATTCCCTTTTGAAAGCCTCAATTGAACCTGCCTCCACCACACTCTCTGGCAGTGCATTCCAGATCCTAACCACTCGCTGCGTGAAAAAGTTTCTCCTCAACAAGGTCAATAAAGGTAAATCGTGTTTGACTAACTTGATTCAGTTCTTTGATGAAGTAATGGATAGGGTTATTGAGGTAATGCAGTTGATCTTGTGTACCTTGACAGTGGCAGCATGGATGTGAAATTGGCTAAAGGACAGAAAGCAGAGAATAGTGGTGAACAGTTGTTATTCAGACTAGAGGGAAGTATACAGTTGTGCTTCTCAAAGTTGGTTATTAGGCCTACTGCTGTTTTGATACATATTAATGACCTGGATTTGGGTATACAGGGATTAATTTCAAAATTTGCAGATGGCATGAAACTTGGAACCATGGTAAGCAGTGGGTAGGATAGTAACAGACTTCAAGACATAGGCAGGCTTGTGAAATAGGCAGACACATAACAGATTAAATTTAATGCAGAGGAGTGTGAAGTGATGTATTTTGATAGGAAGAATGAGAAAAGGCAATGTAAACTCACTGGTACAATTTTAAAAGGGGTTCAGAAACAGAGAGAGCTGGAGGTGTGTGTAAGCAAATTTTTGAAGGTGGCAGAACAATCTGAGAAGGCTGTTTAAAAAAAACCATACGGGATCCCTGGTTTTATAAATAGAGGAATAGAGTACAAAAGCAAGGAAATTAAGCCAAACCTTTAAAAAACACTGTTTAGGCCTCAGCTCAACTTTTGTGTCCAATTCTGGGTACTGCACTTTTGCTGACTGCTTTCATTAACCTGTTGCTGACCAGGATTCTCTATAAAAAGTTAGTCGCCTCACAGCTCCAGTGACCCGGGTTCAGTTCTGGGTACTGTCTGTATGGAGTTTGCACGTTCTCCCTGTGTCTGCGTGGGTTTTCGCCGGTTGCTCCGGTTTCCTCCCACAGCCAAAGACTTGCAGGTTGATAGGTAAATTGGCCATTATAAATTGCCCCTAGTATAGGTAGGTGGTAGGGGAATATAGGGACAGATAGGGATATGGGATTAGTATAAATGGGTGGTTGATGGTCGGCACAGACTCGGTGGGCCTGTTTCAGTGCTGTATCTCTAAAAAAAAAGGCTCCTCCATCCTGATGCAGGGGCATCACCTAACACCTTTACTGGTTTGTGAAATTGTCAGTGTTCCTAGAAGCTGATCTAACACATCAATTTCCAGGGTTAACTCAAGTACATTTGGCTGCACACTCGTATCCCCTCCAGAGAGGTGGGTTAGTGATGAAAATTTTAAATCATAAATTGCAGCATTATTTAAATTGGCAATTAAATTTAACAGCACATGCAAGGGATTCCTGGGCTTCCCGGCTTTTGCCACGGAAACCAAGGAGGGAGTTACATAGAATTTACAGAACAAAGACAGGCCATTCGGCCCAACTAGTCTGTGCTGGTGTTTATACTTCACACAAGAAAAAAACACCAATTCATGGGACTCATTAAAAGCCAGATAATTCCTCAATAAACTCAGTGCTCACTGCAGGTTTCTTGCCTCCCATTGAGAGGCTAATTTGTGCACTTTGGAGGTATTGAGACTTGAAGTCTGTCAGCTATAAACTGAGAGAGGGGAATATGCAACGAGACCAGGGTGTTCTCATACACCAGTTGCTGAAGCTAAGCATGCAGGTGCAACATGCAGTAAACCTTTCAGGACTGAGATGAGGAGAAATTTCTGCACCCAGAGAGTGGTGAGCCTGTGGAATTCGCTACCACAGAAAGCAGTTGAGGCCAAAACATTGTATGTTTTCAAGAAGGAGTTAGCTATAGCTCTTGGATCTAAAGGGATCAAAGGGTATGGGGTGAAAGCGGGAACAGGTTACTGAGTTGGATGATCAGCCATGACCATAATGAATGGTGGAGCAGGCTTGAAGGGCCGAATGGCCTACTCCGGCTCCTATTTTCTATGTTTCTATGAAGTCAGGATTCCTCAGATTGGATCCAGGATGAGGAGTGTTCCATCTCAGATTTAACTTCAAAGATTTAACAAGCTTTAATAAAGGCTTCTGTTGACTGCTGCAGCATCTGCCTATCTGACCTTACACAACCCCCAGGTCAGGTGTTTTCCCCAAAACACTGAGTTACTTTCAGTTTCACTACCAAGCACCATATAGTCTTTAATACTCAAGCCCACACATACAATCGTGACTTTCCTCCCTCATCAGACTAAAACGTGTCCATGATTTTCCTGCTTGGCATATGTAGCTTAAATTCTATCTGTTACCAAACATACTGTACGAAATTTTGTAACCAAAAACTTAACAAATCATTATTTTCCTAACTCAGAGTAAATTAATTTCTTCAAATACATTTGCTTTCAAGGGCAGGGTTCAGCGGACATCCTTTTTGCTTTAAACATAATCACAACACAATCTTCATATCGTTTTGGTGGTCTCCTCTCACACCGTGGTCTTCCTGTTGTCTCAGGAACTCTGGTCACCACGTCAGGATTCGGAAATGTTGTCGGCCCCTCTGGAACTGATGTTTCTCCCTCTGGATAACAAGCTGTCTGCCTGCTAACAGCATCATTGGCTTGGACATCTGAATTGCTGAATGTCAGCTTCGCCTCAGCTCCTACATCTGATTTATTTGCTGTTGTATCTTTGTCACCATGAAGAATTTTAACACATGAAGAATTTCTGTCGTACAGTACTCCTTCCGGATGTTGCACAGTCACACTGTTTCCTTCTTGGTAATAACCGTGTATTGCTTGGGATAATATGCTGTATCTATCTTACTCGGTCTCTCCCGACTTAGCAATACTTCATCACCTGGCATCACATCAGACTGTCTGGCTCTCCTATGGTCTGCATAAAACTTTGCAACATCCTTTTACTCAGCATCATGATCTCGAACCTGCTGATCAACTCTACTCTCCGTCAGCTGTGGTATCTTGGTGCATATTTTGTGTCCAAATAACAACTCAGCTGAGTTCTTTCCCGTCGTCGTTTACGTGGTTGCTCTATACGTGGCCATATATGACAATAACACCTCCTTCCAGTCTTTACCCTCAGCCTGAGCAATCCTCATCTAAGGATTGGTTTTGTCTTTCCACTTCCCTATTTGTCTGTGGCCATTTAGTTGTTACTCTGTGATGGTGAATACCTGCGACGTGCATGTAATCTGCAAAGGTCTGTGAAATGAATTGTGGCCCATTTTCTGAATGCAAAATGACTGGTAGACCATGTCCAGTAAATATTTCAGTCAATGTTAACACTGCTTTCTCTGCCTTTGTAGATTTCATTACCACATACTCTTAACGGCTGTAGTAGTCAATCACAAGTATGGACTCTCCTGATGGAATTGGATCTAAGAAGTCAACAGCGACATCCTCCCATGGTCCAGCCAGTAACAGTGTGGTGCATACTGGTTCTGGTGGATTGGATCTACTGACTATTTGACATTGATGACATGTTTTGACAAACTATGCCATTCTCCATTCCTGGCCATCATACTTTGGTTTGTAAATTTTGCTTAGTACCAACCACACCCGAGTGACCCTCATGAGCTAGCATCACCAGTCTAGGCCTAAGCTTTTGTGGCACTATACTGGATACTGCAAAGGCTATGGGCCCTGACAACATTCTGGCAATAGTACTGAAGACCTGTGCTCCAGAACTTGCCGTGCCCCTAGCCAAGCTGTTCCAGTACAGCTACAGCACTGGCATCTACCTGGCAATCTGGAAAATTGCCCAGCTATGTCCTGTACACAAAAAGCAGGACAAATCCAACCTGGCCAATTACTGCCCCATCAGTCTACTCTCAATCATCAGTAAAGTGATGGAAGATGTCACTTTCAGTGCTATCAAGCGGCACTTGCTTAGCAATAACCTGCTCAGTGAAGCTCAGTTTGGGTTCCGCCATGGCCACTCAGCTCCTGACCTCACTGCAGCCTTGGTTCAAACATGGAAAAAAAGAGCTGAACTCAAGAGGTGAGGTGAGAGTGACTGCCCTTGACTTCAAGGCAGCATTTGACCAAGTATGGCATCAAGTAGCCCTAGCAAAACTGCGTCAATGGGAGTCAGGGGGAAAACCCTCCGCTGGCTGGAGTCATATGTAGCGCAAAGGAAGATGGTTGTTTGAGGTCAATCATCTCAGATCCAGGACATCACTGCAAGAGTTCCTCATCAATTCACGTCTTATCATTCATCACTAGTAAAAAGGCCTCTTGCCAGGTAGCAGTCAAAAATGGGCAAGATGAGAAAGTGGTGGAAAGAAATAATGTTTATGTGGCTCAAAAATGAAACAGAAACTTACAATGTGTGACACACAATTGCAACCTTTACTCTTCCTCTTCCCAGCACTTCAACGTTGTGTAGCCCCTGTGGCTTCAGCAGAGGTAGAGGTAGGCTGCTCAAATCTCTGCTTTGACTGCTGACGTCCATTGAGTTTGGGAGCCTGTGAGAGTCCCAGCAAAGATTGCCCCACCTCTACCTGTACGGGGGCAGACTCTGCCTTCAGGACATGAGTCAGCATGTGGGGCTCTGACTGAGGAAGTGGACGAGAAGTGGAAGCACTTTGAGCTGAGTCCCCACTTCCATGTCCTCTTTAACCTCATGGCTCATCGACATATCCCTCTTAGCAATGAGCTGGTGAACACTGCTGCAGATCAGTGGGGTGATGAATGGCAAAGACTAGGGTGTCATTCATCCTATTATAGGTAGCATTCATAATGTAAAAGCCATTAGTCAGGGCCTGTATACTCTCATTTGATGCTTTATGCAAGTGGCCACTCTTTCCATGGATAAAGACATCATTACAAATGCCTGCAACATCATGTCACTCATGCCCAAGATGGATTCTTCCAATCTCTCTGCCAGTGTGCACAGTGCAGCTGGAACATCTGCCAAGACATTGCACATTCATTGCTGCTGCTCCAGACGTATGCTGTTCATCAAACCCCACCCCACCCCAGGTACATCATCTGCATCCAGCTGAGCAAAGCCTGGAGCATCATCCAGCCTCTGACACAGGCTCTCCACTGTTGTCCTTGTCCCACCATCTTTTCTTGCTCACTTGTGGTGTGAGTCACTAGATGAAAACACAACTATCTTCCTTACCAGTCCCACCAAAAGTATGAGTATCTGGGCTGGTGCATGGTCTGCACAAGTCCTGTGGGTACACCCTCAGAGACAATATCCTCTGAGGAGTCGTCATCACCTTCCTGCATATGAGAGATTAAAGACATGAATTGAATTGGAATTAGTGTCCTAGTCCCAACCATCTTCAGCTGCTTCATCAATGACCTTCCTTCAATCATAAGGTCAGAAGTGGCGATGATTGTGACATTGCACATGTTTAGTATGATTTGCGACTCCTCAGATACTGAAGCAGTCCGTTTAGAAATGCAGCAAGACCTGGACAATATTTAGGCTTGGGCTGATAAGTGGCAAGTAATATTCGTGCCACACAAGTACCAGGCAATGACCATCTCCAACAAAGAGAGAATCAACATCCTAGGGGTTACCATTGACCAGAAACTGAACTGGAGTAGCCATATAAATACCGTGGCTACAAGAGCAGGTCAGAGGCTAGGAATCCTGTGGCAAGTAACTCACCTCCTGACTCCCCAAAGCCTGTCCACCATCTACAAGGCACAAGTCAGGAGTGTGATGGAATACTCTCCACATGCCTGGATGGGTGCAGCTCCAACAACATTCAAGAAGCTCGACACCATCCAGGAAAAAGCAACCAGCTTGATTGGCACCCCGTCCACAAACATTCACTCCTTCCACCACCGATGCACAGTGGCAGCAGTGTGTACCATCTACAAGATGAACTGCAGCAACGCACCAAGGCTATTCAGGCAGTACCTTCCAAACCCGTTACCTTTGCCACCTAGAAGGACAAGGGCAGCAGATGCATGGGAACACCATCATCTGCAAGTTCTCCTCCAAGCCACACACCATCCTGACTTGGAACTATATCGCCGTTCCTTCCCTGTGGCTGGGTCAAACTCCTGGAACTCCCTTCCTAACAGCACTGTGGATGTACCTACCCCACATGGACTGCAGTGGTTCAAGAAGGTAGCTCACCACCACCTTCTCATGGGCAATAAATGCTGGCCTGGCCAGCATCGCCCACATCCCACGAAACAAATATAAAAATGTCTGTTACCTCGGGGAACACACTTCCCAATTGTGCACAGTTTATCGCATATAACAGTGTATGCTATGAAAGGGCAATTCTCCCAATTTCCAGCTTGGATTCTCTGTCTGATGTCATTCAGTTCTGGATCTTTGACTTTCAATCTCTCTCGTTGTCATTGCTCTGGGTGTAGCATGAACTGCCTCAAACTGCACGAATGATTCAGCTTCCTTCCCTAGGGATGGTCTGTGTGTTTGATCCTCCCTTGGTTGTTGTGACAGCAAGTTAGCAATGTTCATCTCTCCAGTAATGTGAACCACCTTGAACTTGTATTTCTGGAGTCTCAAAGCCCATTTTTCGATTCTGGCACATGGTTTGGATCTTGGAGAATAAATAATCTTTAATGGCTTGTGATCCGTCGTTAATTCAAACTCAATGCCATACAAGTTTGCATGGAATCTTTCACATGCTCGCACCAATCCTCGGTCCTCTTTCTCCATCTGAGAATATCTCTTCTCCATATATGTCAGAGATCTACTCGCATAAGCAATGATTCTCAGACCCTCAGCATGCATTTGCATCAGCACTGCTCCTAATCCTACCGGACTAGCAAGTGCAATGACTTTCATTGGTGCTTTTGGATCATAGTATCCTAGAGTTTGAACACTTGTCAAGCTGTCTTTCAAAGCTTTGTATCCTGCTTTCAGATCTTCATCAAATCTGAACCATTCATTCTTGCTGGTTAACTTCCTCAATGGATAAGCCAAGGTAATGAAGTTTGGGATTTACCTCGCACAATAGCTCACAAGTCAAGAAAACATCTCACTTTGCTGACATTTTGTGGTTCATGTACCTCTGCTATTGCTTCTATCTTGTCTTTGGCAGGATTGATTCCATAGCTCGTGAGTGTATGTCCCATGAACTTTAGTTCTGTCTCGCCCAGCAAGCACTTGTCTACATTTACTGCAAGTCCTGCTGACTACAATCTAGCCAATACTAATCTCAGCTCTCATGTTCCTCGATATTGGTTCCATGAATAATGATGTCATTTGAGATATTGGCTGTTCCCGAGATCCCTTGTATCACCTTATGGATTTCGTGTTGGTAAATCTCTGGTGCCGCATTGATGCCAAATAGCAATCTCGTGTATCGATAAAGTCCATAATGCGTGACAAAAGTTGTCACCTTCCTTGAATCAGGATGAAGCTCCAGTTGGCGGTATCCCCATTTTAGGAGAATACCTTGCTTGTTGACAACTCTTGAAAGATTTCATCCACAGTGGCAATTTGGTGACATTCTCTCACTACTGCTTTATTTACCTGTCGCATATCAACAGAGTCTGTTGTCACCATTTAGTTTAGGCACTACCACATCAGGGCTCACCATGGTGTTTGTCCTTCAACTGAATCTATGATGTTTTGGTCAACCATTTCCTTGATCTTTGCCTCAACTTTACCTCTCTGACCAACAGGTCTTCTGTGTACAGGCTGAGCTACAGGCTTCATGTTCCCGTCATTGGTTAATCTCACTTGGCAGTTGTGCAACTTCCCAATTCCTTGAAACTCTGGTCCAAACTCCTCTCGAAGCTCCACACAGGATTTCACAGAATTCACTTTCAATCCAATGTGTAGCACCCCCAAGGCTTGGCCAGTTTCTCTACTCAGAAGAGGCTCATCATCCTCCTCAATCACTGCGAATCCTGCCTCGACATTCCAGTCCCGAGTTCTCACACCCGCAGTGAAGAATCTAACAATTTGAAGTGGAATTTTAGATGTGTAAAGATAAGGCTTTTCGAGATGTGCACTTGATTCTCTGTCTTCAGTTCCTCCCACAGTGCTCTGTCACTGCCTGAATCTACAATAATACTCACTTCATCACCCTCAACAATCACTGGAACGTTCTCATGGTTTCTTCCATTGACAGAAAACGTGTATCCATAATTATTATTTGTGTCCTCACTCATTGCATCTTCTTCAACTCGTCTCACAGTTGTACTATTTTCATCTTGTTTTCCTTTACATGGTTTGCCAGGCTTCCCACTTTGTTCAGCTTTGCTTCTGCACTTCTTGGCAAAATAGTCTTTTCCCCCACATTTTCTGCACATCTTTCCCTTGGCAGGGCAGCAGGTATCTCTTCCATAGTGCCCCAATCTGCCACATGTGAAACACTCAGACATTGTTTCCATTTACACGTACCTGGATTCCGTTGTGTCACTTGATTAATCTCAGATTCTGTCGTGCCGATGGCGGAAATGGGACCAAGTTTCATGATGTGAATTTGTCCATCCACTGCTTCCAACGCAGTCGGAATTTTCAAAGTGTCTTTCCGGGAGCCTGATCCTCAACCTATCCGACTTGCAATGTTGGACCACCTGATCCTTTATCTGGTTATTACGATCTGTTGCAACATAATTGCATCCATCTGATGCCTGCCTCAAACGAGTCACAAATTGGGTTACTGTTTCCCCCTCTTTCTGTTTCATTTGATGGAAAACGTGCCTTTAGAATGTGGTATTTGGTGTCTCCACATAATGGTCCCTCAAATCATTCACTGCATGTTCATAATCTGCCTTTTCTCCCGTGTCAGGCAATGTCTTGAAAGTCTCCCTCACCGACACGTTCGCATTGAACAGCAATAAGACCCATCGCTGTGCTTTCTGCACCTCCATCACCCCATCCAAAAACAAACCGCGACTGTCAGCGTACGCTTCAGACTCCTCCAGGCACGCTTTCCATTTCACACTGATGGAAATGGCATCACCTTGTCGGATCAAACGGCTCAATTCCCCGGACTGCAGACATATCAGATCCAGCAAATACCATGACACAATCCTGAATATCTCTGAATTTAACTCTGTATAGTTTGTTGTTATATCCGCATCGCCAATGTCACAGCTCAGGCTGAAGAATCACACTTGACGTCACAGATTTAACTTTAACAAAGATTTAACAAGCTTTTTAAAGACTTCTGTTCGCTACTGCAGCATCTGCCTGTCGAACCTTACAATAACCCCCAGGTCAGGTGTTTTCTCCAAAACACTGAGTTGCTTTCAGTTTCACTTCCAAATACCGTTTAGTCTTTAATACTCAAGCCCACACATACAATCATGATAAGGAGCAAGTGGGAATCAGCTGAAGCAACAGTTTGCTGTGGAGAGACCTGCACATGGTCAGCAGATTGGGCAGCAGCAAAGAGATCGAGTTTTCAGGGAGACATAGATTATTGGGTCAGGTAGCAGACATCTGCAGCCCTGTAGAGGAAGACATGCTCCCTGCTGGACCTGGTGCCATGTGTTTCCAGTGGCTGTTAGAATGACTACCAACCTCAACTTTTTTGCTTCCAGATCCTTCCAGGGCCCTGCCTGATTATATCCAGGATCTCCCAGTCAGTAGCCCACAACTCCTTAAGACAGGTGACCGATGGGTTGTTTGTTCCGATCAGCAATTATGTGACCTTCGCCTGTAATGACGTCAGTCAGAGTGAGCGGGCACTCAGGTTTGTCTCTCTGGCTGGCTGGTGCAAGGCATCATCGACAAATCCAAAATCCACAAACAGGACTGCCCTAGTAGATCCACCGTTGCAGCCTATTCCTGCTCCACTGAACGATTTCTTCCTATTTTGACTCTTCCCTGGTCCAGTCTCTTTCTACCTACATCATTGGCAATTTCCAGTTTCCTGGCCCTAACCACCATCTCTTCACTATGCGCGTCCAATCTCTCTACACGTACATCCCCCACCAGGATGGTTTGACGGCTCTCTGCTTCTTCCTTGAACAGAGGCCCAACCAGTCCCCATCCACCACCACCCTCCTCCGCCTGGCTGAACTTGTTCTCACATTGAATAACTTCTCCCTCAACTCCACTCGCTTGCTTCAAACAAAAGGTGTTGCTATGGGCCCTAGTTGTAGAGTCAGAGTCATAGAATCGTACAACATAGAAACAGGCCCTTCGGCCCACCACGTCCATGCCAACCATAATGCCCATCTACACTAATCCCACCTCACAGAATCACAGAATAATACAGTGGAGAAGAGGCCCTTTGGCCCATCGAGCCTGCACTGATGCATTAAAACACCTGACCTGTTTACCTAATCCCATTTGCCAGCACTTGGCCTTGAATGTTATAACGTGCCAAGTGCTCATCCAGGTACTTTTTAAAGGATGTGAGGCAACCCACCTCTACCACCCTCCCAGGCATGGCATTCCAGACCATCACCACCCTCTGGGTAAAAAAGGTCTTCCTCAAATCCCCCTTAAACCTCCCGCCCCTCACCTTAAACTTGTGACCCCTCGTAACTGACCCTTCAACTAAGGGGAACAGCTGCTCCCTATCCACCCTGTCCATGTCCCTCATAATCTTGTACACCTCGATCAGGTCACCCCTCAGTCTTCTCTGTTCCATGAAAACAATCCAAGCCTATCCAACCTCTCTTCATAGCTTAAATGTTCCATCCCAGGCAACATCCTGGTGAATCGCCTCTGCACCCCCTCCAATGCAATCCTTTTTCTTTCTTTTCTTTTGGGCCTCCTTATCTCGAGAGACAATGGATACGCGCCTGGAGGTGGTCAGTGGTTTGTGAAGCAGCGCCTGGAGTGGCTATAAAGGCCAATTCTGGAGTGACAGGCTCTTCCACAGGTGCTGCAGAGAAATTTGTTTGTCGGGGCTGTTGCACAGTTGGCTCTCCCCTTGCGCCTCTGTCTTTTTTCCTGCCAACTACTAAGTCTCTTCGACTCGCCACAATTTAGCCCTGTCTTTATGGCTGCCCGCCAGCTCTGGCGAATGCTGGCAACTGACTCCCACGACTTGTGATCAATGTCACACGATTTCATGTCGCGTTTGCAGACGTCTTTATAACGGAGACATGGACGGCCGGTGGGTCTGATACCAGTGGCGAGCTCGCTGTACAATGTGTCTTTGGGGATCCTGCCATCTTCCATGCGGCTCACATGGCCAAGCCATCTCAAGCGCCGCTGACTCAGTAGTGTGTATAAGCTGGGGGTGTTGGCCGCTTCAAGGACTTCTGTGTTGGAGATATAGTCCTGCCACCTGATGCCAAGTATTCTCCGAAGGCAGCGAAGATGGAATGAATTGAGACGTCGCTCTTGGCTGGCATACGTTGTCCAGGCCTCGCTGCCGTAGAGCAAGGTACTGAGGACACAGGCCTGATACACTCGGACTTTTGTGTTCCGTGTCAGTGCGCCATTTTCCCACACTCTCTTGGCCAGTCTGGACATAGCAGTGGAAGCCTTACCCATGCGCTTGTTGATTTCTGCATCTAGAGACAGGTTACTGGTGATAGTTGAGCCTAGGTAGGTGAACTCTTGAACCACTTCCAGAGCGTGGTCGCCAATATTGATGGATGGAGCATTTCTGACATCCTGCCCCATGATGTTCGTTTTCTTGAGGCTGATGGTTAGGCCAAATTCATTGCAGGCAGACGCAAACCTGTCGATGAGACTCTGCAGGCATTCTTCAGTGTGAGATGTTAAAGCAGCATCGTCAGCAAAGAGGAGTTCTCTGATGAGGACTTTCCGTACTTTGGACTTCGCTCTTAGACGGGCAAGGTTGAACAACCTGCCCCCTGATCTTGTGTGGAGGAAAATTCCTTCTTCAGAGGATTTGAACGCATGTGAAAGCAGCAGGGAGAAGAAAATCCCAAAAAGTGTGGGTGCGAGAACACAGCCCTGTTTCACACCACTCAGGATAGGAAAGGGCTCTGATGAGGAGCCACCATGTTGAATTGTGCCTTTCATATTGTCATGGAATGAGGTGATGATACTTAGTAGCTTTGGTGGACATCCGATCTTTTCTAGTAGTCTGAAGAGACCACGTCTGCTGACGAGGTCAAAGGCTTTGGTGAGATCAATGAAAGCAATGTAGAGGGGCATCTGTTGTTCACGGCATTTCTCCTGTATCTGACGAAGGGAGAACAGCATGTCAATAGTCGATCTCTCTGCACGAAAGCCACACTGTGCCTCAGGGTAGACGCGCTCGGCCAGCTTCTGGAGCCTGTTCAGAGCGACTCGAGCAAAGACTTTCCCCACTATGCTGAGCAGGGAGATTCCACGGTAGTTGTTGCAGTCACCGCGGTCACCTTTGTTTTTATAGAGGGTGATGATGTTGGCATCGCGCATGTCCTGGGGTACTGCTCCCTCGTCCCAGCACAGGCATAGCAGTTCATGTAGTGCTGAGAGTATAGCAGGCTTGGCACTCTTGATTATTGATTAATGCAATCACATCCTTCCTATAATGTGGCGACCAGAATTGCACACAGTACTCCAACTGTGGCCTGACCAAAGTTCGATACAACTCTAACATGACCTCCCTGCTTTTGTAATCTATGCCTCGATTGATAAAGGCAAGTGTCCCATATGCCTTTTTCACCACCCTATTAACCTGCCCTTCTGCCTTCAGGGATCTATGGACAAACACGCCAAGGTCCCTTTGTTCCTCAGAACTTCCCAGTGTCAATCCATTCATTGAATACTTCCGTGACACATTACTCCTTCCAAAGTGTATCACCTCACACTTTTCAGCGTTAAGTTCCATCTGCCACTTTTCTGCCCATTTGACCATCCCGTCTATATCTTCCTGTAATGTCAGAAATGCTCCATCCATCAAAATTGGCGACCACGCTCTGGAAGTGGTTCAAGAGTTCACCTACCTAGGCTCAACTATCACCAGTAACCTGTCTCTAGATGCAGAAATCAACAAGCGCATGGGAAAGGCTTCCACTGCTATGTCCAGACTGGCCAAGAGAGTGTGGGAAAATGGCGCACTGACACGGAACACAAAAGTCCGAGTGTATCAAGCCTGTGTCCTCAGTACCTTGCTCTATGGCAGCGAGGCCTGGACAACGTATGTCAGCCAAGATAGACGTCTCAATTCATTCCATCTTCGCTGCCTCCGGAGAATACTTGGCATCAGGTGGCAGGACCGTATCTCCAACACAGAAGTCCTCGAGGCGGCCAACATCCCCAGCTTATACACACTACTGAGTCAGCGGCGCTTGAGATGGCTTGGCCATGTGAGCCGCATGGAAGATGGCAGGATCCCCAAAGACACATTGTACAGCGAGCTTGCCACTGGTATCAGACCCATCGGCCGTCCATGTCTCCGCTTTAAAGACGTCTGCAAACGCGACATGAAATCCTGTGACATTGATCACAAGTCGTGGGAGTCAGTTGCCAGCGTTCGCCGGAGCTGGCGGTCAGCCATAAAGGTGGGGCTAAAGTGTGGCAAGTCGAAGACACTTAGCAGTTGGCAGGAAAAAAGACAGAGGCGCAAGGGAAGAGCCAACTGTGTAACAGCCCCGACAATCAAATTTTTCTGCAGCACCTGTGGAAGAGCCTGTCACTCTAGAATTGGCCTTTACAGCCACTCCAGGCGTTGCTCCACACACCACTGACCACATCCAGGCGCTTACCCATTGTCTCTCGAGATAAGGAGGCCAAAAGAAAGAAAAAAAAACCCAAGACACTCCACTTCACTGTTAACCACTCGGCCAATCTTTGTGTCATCTGCAAACTTACTGATCCTACCCCCCACATAGTCATCTATGTCGTTTATATAAATGACAAACAATAGGGGACCCAGCACAGATCCCTGTGGTACGCCACTGGACACTGGCTTCCAGTCACTAAAACAGCCGTCTGTCATCACTCTCTGTCTCCTACAGCTAAGCCAATTCTGAATCCACCTTATCAAGTTACCCTGTATCCCATATGCATTTGCTTTCTTGATAAGTCTCCCATGTGGGACCTTGTCAAAGGCTTTGCTGAAATCCATGTAAACTGCATCAACTGCACTACCCTCATCTACACACCTGGTCTCATGCTCAAAAAATTCAATCAAATTTGTTAGGCATGACTCCCTCTGACAAAGCCATGCTGACTATTCCTAATCAAATTTTGCCTCTCCAAGTGGTGATAGATTCTCTCCTTCAGAATTTTCTCCAATAGTTTCCCTACCACTGACGTGAGACTCACTGGTCTGTAGTTCCCTGGCTTATCTCTACAACCTTTCTTAAATAGTGGGACCACATTAGCTGTTCTCCAGTCCTCTGGCACCTCCCCCGTGGCCAGAGAGGAATTAAAAATTTGGGTCAGAGCCCCTGCAATCTCTACCCTCGCCTCCCACAGCATCCTGGGACACAAATTGTCCGGACCTGGAGATTTGTCCACTTTTAAGCCTTCCAAAACCTCCAATACCTTGTGACTCCCTATGACAATTTGCTCAAGAGCCTCACAGTCTCTCTCTCTCTAAGTTCCATATCTACATCCTCTTTCTCTTGGGTGAAGACAGATGTGAAGTATTCGTTCAACACCTGCCTGCATTAATTCCATATCCCTCTATGCCTTGCTCATTCAGTACCTGTCCAGATGCCTCTTAAATGTTGCTACAGTTCCTGTCTCCACCACCTCCTCTGGCAGTTCATTCCAGATACCCACTATTCTTTGTGTGAAAAATGTACCCCTTTGATCCCCTTTAAACATCCTCCCTCTCACCTTAAATCTATGCCCTCTAGTTTTAGTCACCCCTACCATGGGAAACAGACTCTAGATATCCACCCTAGCTCTGCCTCTCATAATTTTATATACCTCTATCATGTCCCCTCTCAGCCTCCTTTGCTCCATGTAAAACAGACTCTGCCTATCCAATTTCTCTTTATAACTCAAGCCCTCCAAACCAGGCAACATTCTTGTGAATCTTTTCTGCACCCTCTCCAGCTTAATCACAGCTTTCCTGTAGTGCGGCGACCAGAACTGCACACAGTACTCCAAATGTGGTCGAACCGACGTTATGTACAACTGTAACATGACGTCCCAACTCTTGTACTCAATGCCTCGGCCGATGAAGGCAAGCATGCCATACGCCTTCTTCACCACCCTTCTACCTGTGTTGCCACTTTCAGGGAGCTATGTACTTGCACCCCAAGGTCTCTCTGCTCAACAACACTCCCCAGGGCCCTGCCATTCACTGTATATTTTCTGCCCTGGTTTAACTTCCCAAAATGCATCACTTCACACTTACTAATCATGCCCCTTACATTCACATCCAAGTCATTAATATATATGACAAACAACAGAGGGCCCAGCACCGATCCCTGCGGCACACCACTGGTTACCGGCCTCCAATCTGAAAAACAACCCTCCACTACCACCCTTTGCCTCCTATCACCAAGCCAATTTTGTATCCAATTTGCTAGCTCACCCTGGATCCCATGTGTTTGAACCTTCTGGACCAGCCTACCATGTGGGACCTTGTCAAAGGTCTTGCTAAAGTCCATGTAGACAATGTCCATTGCCATTACCTCGTCAATCCTCTTGGTCACCTCCTTGAAAAACTCAATCAAATTCGTGAGACATGATTTCCGACACACAAAGCCATTCTGACTTTCCCTAATCAGACCATGCCTTTCCACATGCATATAAATCCTGTCTCTCAGAATCGCTTCCAATAACTTTCCCACCACTGATGTAAGGCTCACCGGCCTGTAGTTCCCTTGCTTATCCCTGCTGCCCTTCTTAAGTAAAGGCACAACATTAGCTATCCTCCAGTCTTCCGGTACCTCACCCGTGGCTAACGATGATACAAAAATCTCTGCCAGGGCCCCTGCAATCTCCTGCCTTGCTTCCCATAGCATCCTAGGATACACCTGGTCAGGCCCTGGGGATTTATCCACCTTAATGCGCTTCAAAACCTCCAACATCTCCTCCTTTGTAATGTTGATATGCTCCAGGATATCGTTGTTCCCTCCCTTGAAGTCACTAGCTTCCATGACCTTCTCCATGGTAAATATGGACGAGAAATATTCATTTAAGATCTCGCCCATTTCCCGTGGCTCCACACATAGGTTGCCACACTGATCCTTAAGGAGACCTACTCTTGCTAAAGTCATGTTATGCCTGTCTTTTTGTGCGATATGTCGAACATTCCTTGTTCCAGTCCTAATCAGGGACCCTCCCTCACCTCATTTTCCGGTACATTGATGACTGTATCGGTGTCGCTTCCTGCTCTCACCCTGAACTTCAACTTCACTTCCAAGTTCCAACCTTCTCTCACCTGTATACGGTCCATCTCCGACACTTCCCTTCCCTTCCTCTACTTCTCTGTCTCCATCTCTGGAGATAGGCTGTCTACCAATATTCATTATAAGCCCACGAACTCCCACGGCTACCTTGACTACACTTCCTCACACCCTGTTTCCTGTAAGGACTCCATTCCATTCTCCCAGTTTCTCCATCTCTAATGCATCTGTTCTGTTGATGCAACTTTCCACAACAGCGCTTCTGACATGTCTTTCTTTTCCCTCAACCAATAATTCACTGTCCCACTGTGGTTGACAGGGTCCTCAACCGTGTCCGATCCATTTCCCGGACTTCTGCCCTCACCCCTGTCCCTCTTCCCAGAATCACGACAAGGTTTCCCTTGTCCTCACTTTCCACCCCACCAGCCTCAACATCCAGAGGATCATTCTCTGCCAGTTCCAACTTGATGCTACCACCAAACACATCATCCCTTCCCTGTCAGCATTCCGAAGGGATCGTTCCCTCTGCGACACTCTGGTCCACTCGTCAATCACCCCGACACTTCGTCCCCTTCCCACGGCACTTTCCCATGCAATCACAGGAGGTGTAATTCCTGCCCTTTTACGTCCTTTCTCCTCACCATCCAAGGCCCCAGACACTTCTTCAAGGCAAAGCAGCGATTTACTTGTACTGCCTTCAATTTAGTATACTGTATTCACTGCTCACAATTTAGTCGCCTCTCCAGTGGGAAGACTAAATGTAGATTGGGTGACCGCTTTGTGGAACACCTCCACTCAGTCTGAAGGCATGACCCTGAGCCTCTGGTTGCTTGCCATTTCAACACACCCCCTTGCTTTTATACCCACATCTCTGTCCTTGGCCTGCTCCAGTGTTCCAGTGAACATCAACGCAACCTCGAGCAGCAGCACCTGATCTTTCGATTAGGCATTCTGCAGCCTTGCGGACTGAACATTGAGTTCAAAAATTTCTGAATATGACTGGCCTCATGTGTCTGTTTGTCATGTTGTGATTTTGGACAGAGCTGCTCATTATTCTGCCATGAACACTCTCTCTGGACGAATGAACAAGGAATAAAGAACAGTACAGCACAGGAACAGGCCATTCGGCCCTCCAAGCCTGCGTCGATCTTGATGCCTGCCTAAACTAAAACCTTCTGCACTTCCAGGGTCCATATCCCTCTATTCCCATCTTATTCATGTATTTGTCAAGATGCCTCTTAAACGTCTCTATCGTACCTACTTCCAGCACCTCCCCCGGCAACAAGTTCCAGGCACTCACCACCCTCTGTGTAAAGAACTTGCATCGCACATCCCCTCTAAACTTTGCCCCTCTCACCTTAAACCTATGTCCCCTAGTAACTGACTCTTCCACCCTGGGAAAAAGCTTCTGACTATCCACTCTGTCCATACCGCTTATAACATTGTAAACCCTTATCATGTCACCCCTCCACCTCCATCGTTCCAGTGAAAACAATCCGAGTTTATCCAACCTCTCCTCATAGCTAATGCCCTCCAGACCAGGCAACATCCTGGTAAACCTCTTCTGTACCCTCTCCAAAGCCTCCACATCCTTCTGGTAGTGTGGCGACCAGAATTGCACGCAATATTCTAAGTGTGGCCTAACTAAAGTTCTGTACAGCTGCAGCATGACTTGCCAATTTTTATACTCTATGCCCCGACCAATGAAGGCAAGCATGCCGTATGCCTTCTTGACTTCCTTATCCACCTGCGTTGCCACTTTCAGTGACCTGTGGACCTGTACGCCCAGATCTCTCTGCCTGTCAATACTCCTAAGGGTTCTGCCATTTACTGTATACTTTCCACCTGCATTAGACCTTCCAAAATGCATTACCTCACATTTGTCCGGATTAAACTCCATCTGCCATTTCTCCGCCCATGTCTCCAACCAATCTATATCCTGCTGTATCCTCTGACAATCCTCATCACTATCCGCAACTCCACCAACCTTTGTGTCGTCTGCAAACTTACTAATCAATGCTTTGTCTTTCACCACAAGTATCAACACTCTTTGCCTTGGTCCCATGACATCTTTGTTATTTAATCGCTCCTGCCCTCTGCTCTTTATATTCCAAGATACAAGTCATTACACTTCCTCTTTTGTTCTCTTCCCCACCAACACCCCCCATCCCCCCACCCCCAACCCCCCCGCCCATCCCCAAAACTTTCACTTGCTTAAAACTTAATTCTTTTCTCACCTTTGCCAGTTCTGATGAGAGGTCACTGACCTGAAACGTTAACTCTGCTTCTCTCGCCACAGATCCTGCCAGACCTGCTGAGTATTTGCAACACTTTCTGTTTTTATTTTAGTCATAGCAAATGGTTGTTTTCCACACAGCAGATGGTAGACAGTGGTGTTCCCCAAGGATCAGTACTGGGAACACTGCCTTTTTTTGCTATATATAATGACTTGTATCTTGGAATCTCGAGTAGAATCTCAAAATTTGCCAATGACACTAAACTTGGAGATGTGGCAAACAGTGAGGATATGCATCACCTGCAATATGTCACAGATAGGCCAGTGGAATGGGCAGACAGGTGGCAGATGGAATTTAATACAGAGAAGTGTGAAATGATGCATTTTGGCAGAAGGAATAGGAGAAGCAATATAGACTTAATTTAACAATTCTAAAGAGTATGCAGGAACTGAGGGACATGGGGGTGCGTGTGCATTGATCTTTGAAGGTAGCAGGACATATATAGAGAGAAGTTAGTAAAGCATATGGAATCTTGAGCTTCATAAACAGAGGCATTGAATACAAAAGCGGGGAAGCTTTGCTGAACCTTTATAAAATTATGGTTAGGCCCCAACAGGAGTATTGCATCCAGTTCTGATCACCACACTTCAGGAAGGATCTTTGAGAGGGCAGAGGAGATTTACCAGAATGATTCCAGGATGGAGGTTTTTAGCTACAAGTTAGGTTGGAAAAGCTGGGTTTGTTCTCCTTAGAACCAAGGAGGTTGAGGGGAGATTTAATAGAAGTGTACAAGATTGTGACAGGCTTAGATAAGTTAGACCAGGAAAAACTATTCCCATTAATTAATGGTACAAAGACTAGGGGACATAGATTGAAAGTTTTGGGCAAGAGATGCAGGGGGAATATGAGGAAGCAGATTTTTTATGCAGTAGATGGTAATGACCTGGAACTCGTTGCCCACAAGGGTGGTGGAAGCAGAGGTGATTGATGAGTTCAAGAGGAAATTGGATGACCACCTGACAGAAATAGACTTGCAGGGCTACAGGGATTGAGTGGGGGAGTAGGACTGACTGGATAGCTCTGTGGAGAGCCAGCATGGACTTGATGGTCCGAATAGCCTCCTTCTGTGCCGTAAATGACTCTATGACTGAGTTAATATTGGGACTGCAGTGTACTTACAGATTACCACTAATCCATGGCAGAGTGCAGAGAGGAGAATCGAGTGAAGATCGCACACTCAGATGACATCTGCCTGATTTTCTGTCCAGACGACACCCCGCAGCTGCCTCTCCCGATTTCTCCCTCTGCTCGCCATTCATGCAACACCTCACCCCACTCAGTACAGACAGACCGACCTCACAGTTCTTTCTTTTCATTTTGCTAAGCAATTGGTTGCAGCATAATCACCAAGTTCACCAATTGAAGTTCAGAAACCCCACCCTGTCCCAGGCTGACCTGGGAAATATACAGGCCAAGCACACCAACCTGAAACTAAAAGGCATCAAAAATCTTCAGGAGGATGTTGGACATCAAAATATAAGGCTCAGAAAAGGGCATTTCCTACTTACAGAGTCAGGAATCAACATTTTAATTTGAAGAAGTCACAAGTTCCCCAGGACAAACAACAATAAACAGCTCCTCCTGCAGCCAACAACACTGAAGCAGAAAAGTGGCTTTGGGGCAG
This sequence comes from Heterodontus francisci, assembly GCF_036365525.1. NCBI lineage: Eukaryota > Metazoa > Chordata > Chondrichthyes > Heterodontiformes > Heterodontidae > Heterodontus > Heterodontus francisci. The sequence goes on from NC_090401.1 coordinate 9,003,871, forward strand.
CTCTGGCTGTGCCTGATCAGTCAAGGGAAGAGGGAGCACAGGTTCTGTTAGCTACTTTCACAATGTCTGTCTGACACTCAGCAGTAAGTGACCAGGAACCATCTGTTGTTGTTCCCAGTAATGTCGAGACCCTTTGTAATCACTGTGGGGTCTTGTGTGATCAGATGGAAGAAAGTGGGTGAGGTCAAGGACTAGGATGTGGCTGTTGTAATGTTTGTCTAAGCTGCACTGAAGAGATAGAGCAAATCCAGAAAATAGATTGTAGCTTTTCAAATTAACTGGGGCAGTGAACTGAAGGGAAGGGAGGGCAAGGCTTCTGATATCTGGACAGGTCCAAGGATACTTTGAACTACAGTCCCGAGCTGTCTCCAAGGTCACTGTTCTCAGCTGCATGTTTCACAACTTTACAATCCAAACAAGCCAAACCATGGAGGTTATAAACAAACGCACTGGAGACACAACCCCTGGCCCACAGGTTCCTCTTGCCCTACCTCACTATGCTTAGTGTGCTCTCCCCCAGCACCTGTGCTGGTGCTTATGACAGGTGAAGTGAGTGACATGTGATGCTCTGAGTTGCTGCCATCTTCCACGGCATAGGAAGGTGGAGCTGGTTCATGGCCTGTGCTTATAGAAAGAGAGGAATGCTTGTTAATTGGCAGTAGACTGTGTGCCCTGGTGTTGGGCTCCAGTGCATGGCAGGGAGAGAGTGAATAGAGAAGAAGTGACAGGAAAAAGATGGTGCTAATCCTCAGCAGGGAACAAGTCACAGGAATACCATGCTCCACTCCCCCTACACTCCTCTATTGGTGTCAAGCAATTGATATTGCATCCCAAACTCCACTCAAATTGCAGATGTCCAAACTAGTTCCCCAACCCCCAGTGTGTGTATAAACACAGAACACTGCTAAGTTTTGTTGGATTCATCTTTTTTTTGGCACATCTTTAAGGATGCCCAGAAGTTCTGATTCGAGACCGAGGTGGACCTACGAGGGGACACACACCAGCAAGCGGGAGTTCCAGCAGCTTAAGAGAGGCTGCGAGAGGCCTGGGAAAGAGCGAGACCGAAGTGGATCTGCGAGGGGACAAGCATCAGCGAGTGGGAGTTCCAGCGGCTTAAAAGAGGCTGCGAGAGGCCTGGAAAAAAGCGAGACTGAAGCGGACCTGCGGGGGGATAAGCATCGGCGAGCGGGAGTTCCAGCGGCTTAAAAGAGGCTGCAAGAGGCCTGGGAAAGAATGAGAACAAGGCGGACCTGTGAGGGGAGAAACACCGGTGAGCAGGAGTTCCGGCAGCTTAAAAGAGGCTGCGAGAGGCCTGGGAAAGAGCAAGACTGAGACGGACCTGTGAAGGGACGAGCACCGGTGAGCGGGAGTTCCGGCGGCTTAAAAGAAGCAGACTCTCACACGCTCTCACAGGGACAGCAAGACAGTTCCATGACTGACGTCACAGTTTAAAAAGTGATGCATTGCAAGAGGCGGCAACTGATTGGTAAGTAGGAACAGGTGAGTATTTCTACCCTTTTTTACTACTTTCAATAGCTGAAGTAAAAGTAAAGGTAGGGACTTTAGATTGTAGTTGATACTGTTGGGAGTGTAATAAGTAGTGTAATTAGTACTCTGAATTAAAGGGAGTAACTAAGGAGCTTAATCTAAGGGTAAGTCATGGAAGGAGAGCTCAGCCCCATGATATGCTCCTCCTGCACTATGTGGGAAATCAGGGACACTTCCAGTGTGCCTGGTGACTATGTGTGCAGGAAGTGTGTCCAGCTGCAGCTACTGGCTGACTGCATTGTGCAGCTGGAGCTGCGGATGGATTCACTGTGGAGCATCCATGATGCTGAGGACATTGCAGATAGCACATTTAGTGAGGTGGTCACACCACAAGTAATGGCAGCACAGGCTGAAAAGGGAGGGTGACTACTAGGTGGAGTAGTAGGTGCAGGCAAGTAGTGCAGGAGTCCCCTGTGGTCACCCCCTCTAAAACAGATATATCACTTTGAATACTGTTGGGGGGATGAATGGCCTCCCAGGGGAAAGCAGCAACAGCCAAGTTCGTGGCACCACGGATGGCTCTGCTGCACAGGAGGGAAGGAAAAAGACTGGGAGAGCCATAGTGATAGGAGATTCAATTGTGAGGGGAACAGACAGGCATTTCTGTAGCCGCCAACGAGACTCCAGGATGGTATTTTGCCTCCCTGGTGCTAGGGTCAAGGATGTCCCAGAGCGGCTGCAGGACAGTCCGAAGGAGGAGGGTGAACAGCCAGTGCTTGTGGTACATGTCGGTACCAACAACATAGGTAGAAAAAGGGATGAAATCCTGCAAGATAAATTTGTTAGGAACTAAATTAAAAAGCAGGACCTCAAAGGTAGTACTCTCAGGATTACTTCCTGTGCCATGTGTTAGTGAGTATAGGAACAGGAGAATAGACCAGATGAATGCGTGGCTGGAGAAATGGTGCAGGAGGGAGGGATTTAGTTTCCTGGGACATTGGGACCAGTTCTGGGGAAGATGGGGCTGTACAAATGGGATGGGTTACACCCAGGCAGGACCGGAACCGATGTCCTCGCAGGGGCGTTTGCTAGTACTGTTGGGGAGGATTTAAACTGGAATGGCAGGGGGATGGGAACCTGAACGGGGAGACTGAGGAGGAGGAAACAAGGATAGAAACGAAAGACAGGAAACAAAAAGGCAAAAGTGGAAGGCATAGGAATCAAGGGCAAGAAACAAATAGGGCCATAGTGCGAAATAATGCTAAGATGACTAAGAATGTTAAAAACACAAGCCTAAAGACATTATGTCTCAATGCGCGGAGTATTTGCAATAAGGTAGGCGAATTAACCGTGCAAATCGATGTAAGTGGATACAATATAGTTGCGATTACGGAGATATGGCTGCAGGGTGACCAAGGATGGGAACTGAACATCCAGGGGTATTCAATATTTAGGAAGGACAGGAAAAAAGGGAAAGGAGGTGGAGTAGCGTTGTTAGTAAAAGAGGAAATCAATACAATAGTGAGGAAGGATATTAGCTCAAAATCCTGATGTGGAATCTGTATGGGTGGAGCTAAAAACTACCAAGGGGCAGAAAACGTTGGTGGGGGTTGTATATAGACCCCCAAACAGCAGTGGGGATGTAGAGAATGGCATTAAACAGGAAACTAGAGATGCATGCAATAAGGGTGCAACTGTAATTATGGATAAATTTAATCTACATATAGATTGGGCAAACCAAATTAGCAATAATACTGTAGAGGAGGAATTCCTGGAGTGTGTACGTGATGGTTTTTTGGATCAATATGTTGAGCAACCAACTAGAGAACAGGCCGTCCTAGAATGGTATTGTGTAATAAGAAAGGATTAGTTAACAATCTTGTTGTCCGGGGTCCCTTGGGGAAGAGCGACCATAATAGAATTCTTCATTATGATGGAGAGCAAGAGAGTTGATTCTGAGACTAGGGTCCTGAAACTAAATAAAGGAAACTATGAAGGTATGAGACGTGAGTTGGCTATGATAGATTGGGAAACATTGATATTGTGATATTATAGCTATTGTGATATGGGATTGTGATATTATAGCTATTACGGAAACGTGGTTGAGGGATGGGCAGGACTGGCAGCTTAATGTTCTGGGGTACCGATCCTTCCGGCTTGACAGAGGTGGAGGTAAGAGAGGATCGGGAGTTGCACTATTGATTAGGGAGGACATCATAAGAAAGGGGTGATCACTTTGATGGGATTATACTAGAGGCCCCCCCAATAGTCAGAGGGAATTGGAGGAGCATATATGTAGAGAAATCACAGATAGGTGTAATAATTATAGGGCTGTAATAGTAGGTGATTTTAACTTCCCTAATATTGACTGGGACTGCCTTAGTGCTAAGGGATCAGATGGGGAAGAATTTGTTAAGTGTGTCCAGGATAGTTTTCTGAAGCAGTATGTGGATGGCCCTACTAGAGAAGGGGCTATACTCGACCTCCACTTAGGAAATGAGGATAGGCAGGTGGTTGATGTGTCAGTGGGGGAGCACTTTGGGACCAGTGACCATAACTCTATTAGCTTCAAGATAGTTATGGAAAAGGATAGGACTGGTCCTCAGATTGAAGTCCTAAATTGGGGGAAGGCTAATTTCGATGGCATCAGACAGGAACTCTCAAACGTTGAATGGGAGAGGCTGTTTACAGGTAAAGGGACATCTGGCAAGTGGGAAGTCTGGCTTTTAAAAGTGAGATGGGAAGAGTTCAGGGCTGGCATGTTCCTGTTAGATGGAAGGGCAAGGCTGGCAAGTTTAGGGAATCCTGGTTGACGAGGGATATTGAGGGTCTGGTCAGGACAAAGAAGGAGGCATATGTCAGATATAGGCAGCTGGGATTGAGCGAGTTCCTCGAGTATAGGGGATGAAGGACGATACTTAAGAAGGAAATTAGGAGGGCAAAAAGGGGCCATGAGATTTCCCTGGCAGATAAGATAAAGGAGAATCCTAAAATATTCTATAAGTATATTAAGAGTAAAAGGGTAGCTAGGGAGAGAGTAGGTCCCCTTAAGGATCAGTGTGGCAATCTATGTGTGGAGCCAGGGGAAATCGGCAAGGTCTTAAATGAATATTTCTCATCCATATTTACCGTGGAGAAGGTCATGGAAGCTAATGAGTTCAAAGGACGGAACAGCGATATCCTGGAGCATATCAACATTACAAAGGAGGAGGTGTTGGAGGTTTTGAAGTGCATTAAGGTGGATAAATCCCCAGGGCCTGACCAGGTGTATCTGAGGATGCTATGGGAAGCAAGGGAGGAGATTGCTGGGGCCCTGGCAGAGATTTTTGTATCATCGTTAGCCACGGGTGAGGTACCGGAAGACTGGAAGATAGCTAATGTTATGCCTTTATTTAAGAAGGGCAGCAGGGATAAACCAGGGAACTACAGGCCGGTGAGCCTTACATCAGTGGTGGGAAAATTATTGGAAGGGATTCTGAGAGACCGGATTTATATGCATGTGGAAAGGAATGGTCTGATTAGGGATAGTCAGCATGGCTTTGTGTGTGGGAAATCATGTCTCACGAATTTGATTGAGTTTTTTGAGGAGGTGACCAAGAGATTGACAAGGGCAGGGCGATGGACGTTGTCTACATGGACTTTAGCAAGGCCTTTGACAAGGTCCTGCATGGTAGGCTGGTCCAGAAGGTTCGAACACATGGGATCCAGGGTGAGCTAGCAAATTGGATACAAAATTGGCTGGGTGATTGGAGGCAGAGGGTGGTAGTGGAGGGTTGTTTTTCAGATTGGAGGCCGGTGACCAGTGGTGGGCCGCAGGGAACGGGGCTGGGCCCTCTGTTGTTTGTCATATATATTAATGACTTGGATGTGAATGTAAGGGGCATGATTAGTAAGTTTGCAGATGACACCAAAATTGGTGGTATAGTGGACAGTGAAGAAGGTTGCCTAAGGTTACAAAAGGATATTGATCAACTGGGAAAGTGGGCAAGGGATTGGCAAATGGAATTTAACGCAGACAAGTGTGAAATGATGCATTTTGGGAAGTTAAACCAGGGCAGAAAATATACAGTGAATGGCAGGGCCCTGGGGAGTGTTGTTGAGCAGAGAGACCTTGGGGTGCAAGTACATAGTTCCCTGAAAGTAGCAAAACACAGGTAGACAGGGTGGTGAAGAAGGCGTATGGCATGCTTGCCTTCATCGGCCAAGGAATTGAGTACAAGAATTGGGACGTCATGTTACAGTTGTACATAACGTTGGTTAGGCCGCATTTGGAGTACTGTGTGCAGTTCTGGTCGCTGCACGACAGGAAAGATGTGATTAAGCTAGAGAGGGTGCAGAAAAGATTCACAAGCATGTTGCCTGGTTTGGAGGGCTTAAGTTATAAAGAGAGATTGGATAGGCTGGGTCTGTTTTCCCTGGAACGAAGGAGGCTGAGAGGGGACATGATAGAGGTATATAAAATTATGAGAGGCATAGATAGGGTAGATAGCCAGAGTATGTTTCCCATGGTAGGGGTGACTAAAACTAGAGGGCATAGATATAAGTTGAGAAGGAGGAGGTTTAAAGGGGATCAAAGGGGTAAATATTTCAAACAAAGAATAGTGGGTATCTGGAATGAGCTGCCTGAGGAGGTGGTGGAGGCAGGAACAGTAGCAACATTTAAGAGGCATCTGGACAGGTACTTGAATGTGCAAGGCATAGAGGGATATGGAATTAATGCAGGCAGGTGGGATTATTATAGATAGGCATTATGGACGGCATGGACGCTGTGGGCCGAAGGGCCTGTTTCTATGCTGTACGACTCTATGACTCTATGATTACTTAAAGGGTTGACAGTGGATAGGCAATGGCTAGCATTTAAAAAGTGCTTGGATTAATTACAACAATTATTCATTCCTGTCTGATGCAAAAATAAAACAGGAAGGGTGGCTCAACCGTGGCTTACAAAAGAAATTAAGGATAGTGTTGGATCCAAGGAGGAGAAATATAAAATGGCCAGAACAAGCAGCAAACCTGAGGATTGGGAGCAGTTTAGAATTCAGCAAAGGAGGACAAAAGGATTGATTAAGAAGGAGAAAATAGAGTAAGCTTGCAGAGAACATAAAAACTGACTGTAAAAGCTTCTATAGATATGTGAAGAGAAAAAGATTAGTGAACACAAATGTGGGTCCCTTACAGTCAGAAACAGGGGAATTTATAATGGAGAACAACAAAATGGCAGACCAATTAAATACATAGTTTGGTTCTGTTTTCACAAAGGAGGACACAAATTACCTCCCAGAAATGTTGGGGAACGTAGGGTCTAGTGAGAAGGAGGAACTGTATGAAATCAGTATTAGTAGGGAAATGGTGTTAGGGAAATTGATGGGATTGAAGGCCGATAAATCCCCAGGGTCTGATAATCTACATCCCAGAGTACTTAAGGAAGTGGCCCGAGAAATCGTAGATGCATTGCTGGCCATTTTTCAAAATTCTATAGACTCTGGAACAGCTCCAATGGATTGGAGGGTAGCTAATGTAACCCCACTATTTAAAAAAGGAGGTAGAGAGTAAACAGGGAATTATAGACCAGTTAGCCTGACATCAGTAGTGGGGAAAATGCTAGAGTCTATTATAAAAGATGTAATAGCAGAGCACTTGGAAAACAATGACAGGATCGGACAAAGTCAACATGGATTTACGAAAGAGAAATCATGCTGGACAAATCTACTGGAATTTTTGAGGATGTAACTAGTAGAATAGATAAGGGAGAACCAGTGGATGTGGTGTATTTGGACTTTCAGAAGACTTTCGATAAGGTCCCACATAAGAGATTAACATGCAAAATTAAAGCACATGGGATTGGAGATAAGGTACTGACATGGATAGAGAACTGGTTGGCAGACAGGAAACAAAGAGTAGGAACAAACGGGTCTTTTTCCGAGTGGCAGGCAGTGACTAGTGGGGTACCACAGGGATCAGTACTCGGACCCCAGTTATTCACAATATATATTAATGATATAGATGAGGGAATTAAATGTAATATATCCAAGTTTGCAGATGACACAAAGCTGAGTGGGAGTGGGAGCTGTGAGGAGGATGCAGAGAAGCTCCAGTGTGATTTGGACAGGTTGAGTGAGTGGGCAAATACATGGCAGATGCAGTATAATGTGGATAAATATGAGGTTATCCACTTTGGTGGCAAAAACAGGAAGGCAGATTATTATCTGAATGGCGATAAATTGGGAAAGGGGGAGGTGCAGCTAGACCTGGATGCCCTTGTGCACCAGTCGCTGAAAGTAAGCATGTTGGTGCAGCAAACAGTTAAGAAGGCAAATGATATGTTGGCCTTCATAGCGAGAGGATTCGAGTACAGGAGCAAGGATGTCTTGCTGCAATTATACAAGGCCTTGGTGAGACCACATCTGGAGTATTGTGTGCAGTTTTGGTCTCATTATCTGAGGAAGGATGTTCTTGCTATGGAGGGAGTGCAGCGAAGATTCAGACTGATTCGTGGGATGGCAGGACTGATGTATGAGGAGAGATTGGGTTGACTAGGCTTGTATTTGCTGGAGTTTAGAAGAATGAGAGGGGATCTCATAGAAACCTACAAAATTCCAACAGGACTAGACAGACTAGATGCAGGAAGGATGTTCGCGATGGTGGGGGAGTCCAGGTCCAGGGGTCACAATCTAAGGATAAGGGGTAAGCTATTTAGGACTGAGATGAGGAGAGATTTCTTCACCCAGAGAGTGATGAACCTGTGGAATTCTCTACCACAGAAAGCAGTTGAGGCCCAATCATTAAATATATTGAAGAAAGAGTTAGATATAGCTCTTAGGGCTAAAGGGATCAAGGGATAGGGGGAGAAAGCGGGAACAGGTTACTGAGTTTGGACGATCAGCCATGATCGTATTGAATGGCGGAGCAGGCTCGAAGGGCCGAATGGCCTACTCCTGCTCCTATGTTTCTATGTTTCTATGAATTACAAATTCCAGAAGGCATTTGACAATGTTCCATATAAGCTTGGATAGGGAGAGAGACACAGAGAGTTGATAATGGGTATGTATTCCAATTGGTAGGATGTGACAAGTGATGTCCTGCCAGAATCTGTACTCATTTTTTCACCATAATTATCAATGACTTGGATGAAAGAATAGAGAGCTATACATCTAATTTTGCTGTTGACACTAAGTTAGATAAATTGTAAATCGTGTAGATGGGAGTAGAAATTTGCAAAGGGACATGATAAATTAAATGACTGGGCAAAACTTTGGCAGATGGAGGTCATTCAGTCTGGATCTAAGAGTAATAGATCAGAGTATTTTATAAATAGTAAGTCCCCCTAGGAATGTAGAGTATCAGAGAAATTTAAGGGTCCAAGTACAGAAATTACTAAAAAAGTAAGGAACGGGTATAAAATAGCATGAAAAAGGCTATTAGACTGTTGGCCTTAATCTCAAGTTGAAATACAAAGGGGTAGAAGTTATGTTCCAGCTGTATAGAACTCTGGTTGGACCTCATTTGGAGCACAGGGTACTCAGGGAACAGGGGGAGGTGGCAATGTCGCTGGACTAGCAATGCAGAGGCCCAGGCTAGTGCTTTGGGGAAGATAGATTCAAATCCCTACTATGGCAGATAGTGAAATTTGACTTCAATTAATAAATCTAGAATTAAAAAGCTACTTTAATGGTGATCATGAAACCCAAAGGCATTTGACAATGTTTCACATAAGAAACTGTTATCAAAAATGAGAGTGCTTGAATAGGAAACTGGAGGGGATGAGAGATTAGGGATAATGGGTATGTATTCCAAATCTGCTGTCCTTACCTGGTCTGGCCTGCATGTGACTCCAGACCCGCAACAATGTGGTTGACTCTTAACTGCCCTCTGAAATGGCCTAGCAAGCCACTCATTTGTCAAGACAAATTAGGGATGGGCATCAAATGCTGGCCTTGCCATTGGTACCTACACCCTGTCTCCAGCAGTGAGGAGATACCTTTAACCCTGACACTGGGCAGGCAACACAACCTTCAGAACTCCTGATTATGGCTGCAGAGAACAGTGTCTATTCCCCTGATAGTAGTGTCCTTTAACACTACCACATTCTGTCACTCTCCCCACTTGAATGGCCTCCTGCACCACAGTGCCATGGTCAATTTTCCCATCCTTCCTGCAGTCCTTGATCTCATTCACACAGGTAGCAAGTAGCTCATATCTGTTTTTTTTTATTCATTCATGGGATGTGGGCGTCGCTGGTCAGGCCAGCATTTATTGCCCATCCCTAATTGCCCTTGAGAAGGTGGTGGTGAGCTGCCTTCTTGAACCGCTGCAGTCCATGTGGGGTAGGTACACTCACAGTGCTGTTAGGAAGGGGGTTCCAGGATTTTGACCCAGCGACAGTGAAGGAACGGCGATATAGTTCCAAGTCAGGATGGTGTGTGACTTGGAGGGGAACTTGCAGGTGGTGCTGTTCCCATGTATTTGCTGCCCTTGTCCTTCTAGGTGGTAGAGGTTGAGGGTTTGGAAGGTGCTGTCTAAGGAGCCTTGGTGCATTGCTGCAGTGCATCTTGTAGATGGTACACACTGCTGCCACTGTGCATCGGTGGTGGAGGGAGTGAATGTTTGTAGATAGTTTCCTAGCCTCTGACCTGCTCTTGTAGCCACGGTATTTATATGGCTACTCCAGTTCAGTTTCTGGTCAATGGTAGCCCCTAGGATATTGATAGTGGGGGATTCAGCGATGGCAAAGCCGTTGAATGTCAAGGGGAGATGGTTAGATTCTCTCTTGTTGGAGATGGTTATTGCCTGGCACAAATGTTACATGCCACTTATCAGCCCAAGCCTGGATATTGTCCAGGTCTTGCTGCATTTCTACATGGACTGAGATTAGATGATTATGATTTTAGATTAGAGATACAGCACTGAAACAGGCCCTTCGGCCCACCGAGTCAGTGCCGACCATCAACCACCCATTTATACTAATCCTACACTAATCCCATATTCCTACCAAACATCCCCACCTGTCCCTATATTTCCCTACCACCTACCTATACTAGTGACAATTTATAATGGCCAATTTACCTGCCAACCTGCAAGTCTTTTGGCTTGTGGGAGGAAACCGGAGCACCCGGAGAAAACCCACGCAGACACAGGGAGAACTTGCAAACTCCACACAGGCAGTACCCAGAATCGAACCCGGGTCCCTGGAGCTGTGAGGCTGCAGTGCTAACCACTGCGCCACTGTGCCGCCCCAACTGCTTCATCATTGTGCAATCATCAGCGAACATCCCCACTTCTGACCTTATGATTGAAGGAAGATCATTGATGAAGCAGCTGAAGATGGTTGGGCCTAGGACACTACCCTGAGGAACTCCTGCAGTGATGTCCTGGAGCTCAGATGATTGACCTCCAACAACCGCAACCTTCTTCCTTTGTGCTAGGTATGACTCCAGCCAGCGGAGGGTTTTCCCCCAATTCCCATTGACCTCAGTTTTGCTAGGGCTCCTTGATGCCATACTCGGTCAAATGCTGCCTGGATGTCAAGGGCAGTCACTCACACCTCATCTCTTGAGTTCAGCTCTTTTGTCCATGTTTGAACCAAGGCTGTAATGAGGTCGGGAGCTGAGTGGCCCTGGTGGAACCCAAACTGAGCGTCACTGAGCAGGTTATTGCTAAGCAAGTGCCGCTTGATGGCACTGTTGATGACACCTTCCAGCACTTTACTGATGATTGAGAGTAGGCTGATGGGGCGGTAATTGGCCGGGTTGGACTTGTCCTGCTTTTTGTGTACAGGACATAGCTGGGCAATTTTCCACTTTGCAGGGTAGATGCCAGTGTTGTAGCTGTACTGGAACAGCTTGGCTAGGGGCGCGGCAAGTTCTGGAGCACAGGTCTTCAGTACTATTGCCAGAATATTGTCAGGACCCATAGCCTTTGCAGTATCCAGTCCCTTCAGTCGTTTCTTGATATCACGCAGAGTGAATCGGATAGGCTGAAGTCTGGCATCTGTGATGCTGGGGACTTCAGGAGGAGGCCGAGATGGATCATCAACTTGGCACTTCTGGCTGAAGATTGTTGCCAGTACTTCAGCCTTATCTTTTGCACTGATGTGCTGGGCTCCCCCATCATTGAGGATGGGGATATTTGTGGAGCCACCTCCTCCAGTTAGTTGTTTAATTGTCCACCACCATTCACGGCTGGATGTGGCAGGACTGCAGAGCTTAGATCTGATCCGTTGGTTATGGAATCGCTTAGCTCTGTCTATCACATGCTGCTTATGCAGTTTGGCATGCAAGTAGTCCTGTGTTGTAGCTTCACCAGGTTGACACCTCATTTTGAGGTATGCCTGGTGCTGCTCCTGGCATGCCCTCCTGCACTCTTCATTGAACCAAGGTTGGTCTCCTGGCTTGATGGTAATGGTAGAGTGGGGGATATGCCGGGCCATGAGGTTACAGATTGTGGTTGAGTACAATTCTGCTGCTGCTGATGGCCCACAGCGCCTCATGGTTGCCCAGTTTTACATTGCTAGATCTGTTCGAAATCTATCCCATTCAGCGCGGTGATAGTGCCACACAACATGATGGACGGTATCCTCAATGTGAAGGCGGGACTTCGTCTCCACAAGGACTGTGCGGTGGTCACTCCTACTAATACTGTCATGGACAGAAGCATCTGCGGCAGGCAGATTGGTGAGGACAAGGTCAAGTATGTTTTTCCCTTGTGTTGGTTCCCCCACCACCTGCCGCAGACCCAGTCTAGCAGCTATGTCCTTTAGGACTCAGCCAGCTCGGTCAGTAGTGGTATCTGTTGTACAAAGACACGTGCTGAGGCTCCCCATACCTACCTGACTTGTAGTTACACCCTCCTGTCCCTAACCATTGACAAACACCAAAGTTCTACCTAACCTAGGGGGTGTGACTGCCTCCTGGAACAAAGTGTCTCGGTAACTTTCCCCCCCTCCCTGATGCCCTGCAATGTCTGCAGCTCACCAACTCCTAGCTGAATTTGCTCAAGCTGCAGGCACCACAGATAAGGTTGTCCAGGATCACAATGCTCTGCCCAAAATTCTGCATGTTGGGGTTATAGCAGAGCACCTGCACTGCCATGTCTGTGCAAATCTGTTTCATTAGTTATTAATTTTGCAAGTTACACTTTACTAGCCCAGTGACAAAATAAAAAGACTCACAAGCCTACTGGAGGTAAAATAAAAAACAGCACCTCCATCCTCTTGTGCACCAAATTCTCACTTGCACCAAATTCTCACTTACACCAAATTCATTAGCACTCTGTTTAGGAAGAATGAGTTCCCTGATCACTCTGCACTCCACACTGTTTGCAGTGGAATTGGTCCACTTACATAGACAGCTTATGACTCATATCTAAATAACAACTGCTAAGTCCTGTTACAGCAATTAACACTTATTCAGGCAACTACTTTCAGCTGATTGACAGTTCACTGTCACTGCCAGACAGTTTCTGTCAATTAGGTATCTTAACTAGCTTGCAGTTTATTTGCAGTTTTAAAGTTCAAATCAAGCCAAATTCTAAATGTTAAACTAAATTATAGCTTGAGAAATACCAAAGAGATCCCACTTGTACCAAACTCCTGACTTTAGCAGTCAGTTAACGAAGCACTCTGTTTTTTTTTGTATTCGTTCATGGGGTGTGGGTGTTGCTGGCCAGGCTAGCATTTATTGTCCATCCCTAACTGTCCTTGAACTGAATGGCTTGCTAAGCCATTTCAGAGCGCATTTAAGAGCCAACCAAATTGCTGTGGGTCTGGAATCACATATAGGTCAGACCAGGTAAGGGCAGCAGATTTCCTTCATCTCTAAAGGACATGAGTGAATCAAGTGGGTTTTTTCAGCAATCTTTAGTTTCATGGCACCATTACTGAAGGTAGTTTTTAACTCCTGGCTTTAATTAATTGAATTTATTAATTAATTGAATTTAAATTCCACCAGTTGTCATGGTGGGATTTCAACCCATGTCTCCAGGGCATTTGCCTGGGTCTCTGGATCACCAGTACAGTGACATTACCACTACTACACCATTGTGGGAGCAGGGTGATCCAGTTGTTGTGGTCCACATAGTTATACCTATGTCATTGGTTCCTAAGAATGATGTCCTGCTGAGAGAATTTGAGGAGTTAGGCTTCAAATTAAAATGCAGAACCGTAACATAGAAAATAGGAGGAGGAGTAGGCCATTCGGCCCTTCGAGCCTGCTCCGCCATTTATTATGATCATGGCTGATCATCCAACTCAGTAACCTGTTCTCGCTTACGCCCCATACCCTTTGATCCCTTTAGACCCAAGAGCTATATCTAACTCCTTCTTGAAAACATACAATATTTTTGCCTCAACTGTTTTCTGTAGTAGCGAATTCCACAGGCTCACCACTCTCTGGGTGAAGAAATTTCTCCTCATCTCAGTCCTGAAAGGTTTACCCCATATCCTTAGACTATGACCCCTGGTTCTGGACTCCCCCACCATCGGGAACATCTTTCCTGCATCTACCCTGTCAAGTCCTGTTAGAATTTTATAGGTTTCTGTGAGATCCCCCCTCACTCTTCTGAACTCCAGCGAATATAATCCTAACCGACTCAATCTCTCCTCATACGTCAGTCCCGCCATCCCAGGAATCAATCTGGTAAGCCACATGCCAATTAACATGAGGTCAAGCAGATTAGAGAATTAAATGCATGATTCAAAGAGTGGTTTGGGAAGAAGGGGTTGTGATTCATGGGGCACTGGCACTAGTACTCAGGAAAGGATGGGCTCCACTTAAACGAGGCTGAGATCAATGTCCTTGTGAATTGTTAAACAGGGGCTGTGGATAGGGATTTAAACTAAGAGTGAGGGAGGGATCAGGTGAAGGGAGTTTAAGAAATCTAAAGAGAAAAGTTGAGGCAATAGAACAGTGTAACAATTTTGGTAAAGATGAGCAGTATAGGGCAAGGAGGGGCAGAGAGTTTAATCCCAATAGTGCATTAGTGAATAAGATTCATACAAAGAATAGTAGTTTAAAAAATTTAATTAAAGGCTCATTATTTGAATGCACAATTCATATTAAGATAGAGGAAGGCATGGAATCTGCGGACTGTTGGCTGAACAGTTGACTTGTTGAATGTTCTGTGAGATGGACTGAACTTGGTTGCAAAGCGTCTTTCATTTTTTTGAGAACAGACTGTAAGGAACTGGGCCAGATTGTCCAAACAGAAACTAAATCAAAAACTTCAGGTTTCTGAGGAAACTGAAACTGGTTGGAACCAGAAAGAAAGGACTCAGAGCCATTGGAGCTCAGATGGCAGGAGGGTGCAGTGCAGGCAGGTTGAAGAATATGAAGGCTGGATCCAGGAGCTGTTTCTGTTACTTAGAGTAACTGATTAACCAGACCTGGCCATACATTGCACAGGGTTGCCACCAAAGACTCGGATAAAGGTAGTACTGTTGGATCCATGCCATCAAGCCTGTTGTGACCAGAGCTGAGAAGGTTCTGGAAAACGGCACCATTTTGGGTGAAGACCATACTCAAGGAGTTCATGAAGGGGAACTGCTGTCTGATGAGGGTCGGTGGCTGCATCTCGGAAGGAAGGTGCTGGAGATCTACCTGAGGAAATTCTGAGCTTTGAGTTTTTTGTGGCTGTAATTGCTGATATATACATACACTGCCCAGTAAGTCTGCAAGCTATATCCTTGTTGTATCTAATATTTAATGTGTAATTTATAATATATACGTTGATTATGATTTGTCTGTTAATTCATGTTTACTTTGTTTGTTTTGGTTTGATTGCTAAAGTAAAAGTTATAAAAGTGAAATCTTGTCCCTTTGATTTTTCTATTTGGAGTCATTCAGTAAATATGGTTCTTTTGGTTTGTTAACCTCCATGGGGATCATACAAAATAGATGGAAGGTTTAGATCTAATCACCATTACAGAGACATGGATACAAGGTGACCAAGGTTGGGAAATAAATATTCCAGGGTACACAACATTTTGAAAAGTCAGAATGGAAAAGGAGGAGGAGTGGCCCTGATAGTAAAGGATGACACAAGGACAGTAGTGAGAAAGGACCATGACTCAGAAGATCAGGAAGTAGAATCAGTATGGTTGGAGATTAGGATTAACAAGTGTCAGAAAACACTGATGGAAGTAGTTTATAAGCCCCCTAACAGAAGTTATACCTTTGGGCAGAGCATTAAACAAGAAATAATTGGAACTTGTAACAAAGGCAATGTAACAATCATGGGGGACTTCAATCTTCATATAGACCGGACAAATCAAATTGACAAAGATAGTCTGGAAGATGAGTTTGTAGAGTGCTTTCATGAGTTTCCTGGAACAATAGGCATAAAGGATATAGTTTTGTGTAGTGAGGCAGGTTTAATTATTAATCTCATAGTAAATGATCCTTTGGGGGTCATGGTGGGGTGGGGTGGGGTGGGGGGAGTGATCATAATATTGAATTCCATATTAAGTTTGAGAGTGACATACTCCAGTCCCAGTTTGAGAGTGACATACTCTAGTCCAAAACATGAATCTTAAACTTAAAGTCAATTACATAAATATGAGGGGAGAGCTGGCTAAGGTTGACTGGGTAAATGGACTAAAAGGTATGGTGGTAAAATGTGGGTAAAATTTAAAGAAACAATTCAAAATGTTCAACAAAAATACCTTTTTTTAAAAAAACACAACATTTCAGTGAGAACGATCCATTGTGGCTTACTAAGGAAGTTGAGGATAGTATTAGATTAAAAGAAGAGACTTATAAAGTTGTAAAGAATAGTAGTAAGCCTGAGGATTTGAGAACATTTCAGAAAACAGTAAAGGGTTAACAAAAAAGTTGATAAAAAGGCAAAAAAAAGAATGAGAGTAAACCAGCCTGAATATAAAAACAGATTGTAAGAACTTTTACAAGTATATAAAAAGCTAAAGTAAACGTTGTTCCATTAGAGGCAGAGAGGAGAAGTTACCATGGGGAATGAGGAAATGGCAGAGACTTTGAACAAATAGTTTGTCTTCACAGGAGAAAACACAAATTATATGTCAGTAACAGAGGGTAATCAAGGGACTAATAAAAGTGCAGAACCTAAAGTAAATAATATCAACAGAGGAAAAATATTGGAGAAACTTAAGGGACTAAAATCTGACAAATTCCCAGGCCTACATCCTAGACTTTTAAAAGAGGTAGTCACAGAGATAGTGAATGATTGGTTACCTTGCATGCTGTAAGTTTCTTTCAGCCCATCGTGTCCACACCAGTCGACAAAGTGCCATCCAGCCTAATCCCATTTTCTGGCGCTTGGCCCATAGCCTTGAAGGTTACGGCACTTTCAGTGTGTATCTAAGTACTTCTTAAATGTTATGAGGGTTTCTGCCTTTACCACCCTTTCAGGTAGTACATTCCAGATCCCACCATTGACTGGGGGGGAGAAAATTTCCCTTCAAATCCCTTCTAAACCTCCTTCCTTTTACCCCAAATCTATATTCCCTGGTTATAGATCCCTCACCAAAATGAATAGGACCTTCCGATTACTCTATGTGGACCCTCATAATTTTATACACTTCAATTAGGTTTCCCCTCACCCTTCTCTGTTCCAAAGAAAACAATGCTAGCCGATCCAATCTTTCCTCATAACAAGATTCTCCAGTCTAGGCTACATCCTTATACATCTCCTTTGTACCGTTTCTAATGCAATCACATCTTTCCTATAATGCGGTGACCAGAATTGCATGCAGTACTCCAGCTGTGACCTAATTAGTGTTTTATACAGTTCCATCATAACCTCCCGGCTCTTGTATGTACTAGTTATGGTTTTCCAAAATTCCCAAGATTCAAGAACAGTCACAGTGGATTGGAGGTTAGCAAGTGTAAAACCATTATTTACAAACCAGGGAGAAAGAAAGCAGGAACTACAGACCAATTAGCCTGACATCAGTCATTGGGAAAATGCTGGAATGTGTTGATAACAAAGTCTTACAATGCACTTAAAAAATTATAGTATCACCTGGCAGAGTCAACATGGTTTTGCGAAAGGGAAATCACGATTGACAAATTTATTAGAGTTTTTTGGGGATATAACTAGAAGGGTAGATAATGGGGAGCCAGTAGATGTAGTATACTTTGATTTCAAAAAGGTATTTGACAAGGTGCCACACAAAAGGTTAATATTCAAGATAAGGGCTCATGGATTTGGGGGTAATAGATTAACATGGATGAAGGATTGGTTAACGACAGGAAGCAGATAGTAATAATTAACAATGAATTTTTAGTTGGCAGACTGTAACGAGTGGAGTGCTGCAAGGATCAGTGCTGGGGCCTCAACGATTTAGAATCTATATTAATGGCTTTGTATTGGAGGTGGTACAGTGAAGGTTCACTAGATTGTTTCATGGGATAAGACGGTTGTCCTCTGATGAAAGGCTGAGTAAGTTGGACCTATACTTCTAAATTCCAAAGAATGAGAGGTGATCTCATTGAAGCATATAAAATTCTGAAGGAGCTTGATAGGGGAGAAACTGAGCAGTTGTTTCCCTTGGCTGGGGAATCTAGAACACGGGCACAGTGTCAGGATAAGGGATCAATCATTTAAGACTGAGAGGAGGAGAAACTTCTTCACTCACAGGGTTGTGAATCTTTGGAACTGTCGACCCTGGAAGGTTGTGAATGCTCCAGCTTTGAGTACACATAAGACTGAGGTAAACAGATTTTTGGTCTCTTGGGGAATCAAAGGATATGGGGAGTGAGGGGGAAGTGAAATTAAGGCAGAAGTTTAGCCCTGATTGTATTGAATAGCGGTTCTGGCTCCAGGGGCCATATGGTCTATTCCTCTTCCTATTTCTTATGTTCTTATCTGGGCACTGCACCTCAGGAAGGGTATATTGGCTTTGGAGGGGATGCAGTGCAGATTCACCAGAAGTGTTAAATTGTGAAGAGTGGTTGCATAGACTAAGCTTGCATTCATTTGAGTATACAAGATTTAGGAGTGATCTAATTGAGGTGTTTAAGATGATTAAAGGAATTGATAGAGACAGACTATTTCCTCTGGTGGGAAAACCCTTAACAAGGGGACAGAACCTTAAAATTAGAGCTAGGCCATTCATGGATGATGCCAGGTAGCACCTCTTCAAACAAAGGGTGGTGAAAATGTGGAACTGTCTCCACCCAAAAGATTGTTGAGGCTGGGGCTCAATTGAAAATTTTAAAACTGGATTGATAGACTTCTGTTAGTCAAGGGCATTAAAGTTTATGGAACCAAGGCAGGTAAATGGAGGTAAGACACAGAAAAGCCACGATCGAACAGAATTGTGGAATAGGCTTGAAGGGCTGAATGGCCTCCTCCTGCTCCTAGGTTCCTAATTTGTCACTGTAAAATGTGCCATGGTGCAGCACATGAAGCGATGAAAAGTGTCAGTGAGTGGGGTGGAATATTATGAGTGCCTTGGCATTCCCGTTGGCGGGACCGGAAGTTGTCGTAACCTCCACTCTCGCCGCAAATCCTGTTCCCAACGCAAATTTGTATTTAAATGAGCCGTGTGGTGACGGGATGGGATCGTGAAGTGGGGGCAACCTTTCATTGGTGGAACCCGCCATCTCTGCCCCAAGCACCATGGTCGCCACAGATATAAAACATTCTGTGCTGCAGCCTGAAGGAGCAGCAGCCTTCCTTTCATGTAGGTATCTTCAGAATAACGTAGTTGAAGCTTTCACTTAAATAAAAATGTTTTTGCCTCCGTTATTTTGTGAAAATCACCACCAACTTCATATCATTTAATTTCCCTACAGCCAAAGTGAATCAAATGGCAGTCAGCAGGCAACCCCTCAGTTCAGTGATGCCTCCCTGCAGGTTCTCCCTCAGGCCGTCAGGGAAAGGTGGGAGGTCCTCTTCCCTGCAGACGGAGTGCGAAGACCCTCCCGCCTCGCCAAGGTGGCCTGGATGGAGGCAGTGGAGGAGGTTTTGAACCGTGGAGTAACTCTTAGAACATGGGTGCAGTGCTGCAAGCGCCTCAATGATTTGCTCAGATCAGTGAGGGTAAGTGGTCCTGGCGAGGCTGCTCCATTGATTTCTTCCACAGTTCTGTGTCTTTAAGGCAGAGGGTAAACAAAGATTGCAGTGGAATGAGTGAGCAACCTTGGTGCCATTTGCTAAATGATGAAGATTGGCATTGTTTATGTGATTGGATGTGTTGTATGAAATGCAACAGAGAATGAGTGATGCTGATGCATGTATGCAATGGTTTTTAAAAAATTATTCGTTCATAGTGTCACTGGTTAAGCCAGCATTTATTGCCTATCCCTAATTGCCCTTGAGAAAGTGGTAGTGAGCTGCCTTACATATG
The DNA here is from genome assembly GCF_036365525.1 of Heterodontus francisci. Lineage (NCBI taxonomy): Eukaryota > Metazoa > Chordata > Chondrichthyes > Heterodontiformes > Heterodontidae > Heterodontus > Heterodontus francisci. Next base: position 9,023,681 of record NC_090401.1, read on the forward strand.
ATCATACGAATTAGGAGCAGGAGTAGGCCACTCGGCCCTTCGAGCCTGCTCCGCCATTCAAGAAGTTCATGGCTGAACTGATTACTCCACATTTCCATCTATCCCCCGATAACCTCCCACCCCCTTGCTTATCACAAATCTATCTACCTCTGCCTTAAAAAAGGTGCTATATAAATGCAAGCCTATTTTAAGTCAAATATCTCTACAGAAATATGCTAATCTGTGCTCAACTCAAGCTGCATTTCTGCTATCACAACTACCATCAGTAGCTGCTGTCAAATATTACAAAGATAACTAATATCTAACATTGCAGCTTATACAACCATACTGCCTGTTTTCTTTAAAAGTTAAAATTGGAACAAAATTATGGGGCAACTTGTACACATGTGTAATTTATAAACTAGATTTATGGTAATTTTTTTGATCCATTAAAATAAATCTATGCAGCTCCCTCTTAGATATCCATTATTCTATATATAATAGTTCTTACATAGTAAGTGTCATGACGGTAATGAACAGTATTTCAGGTAGATGCCTGTTCAGTGCTTCATTCTATAAACTTCTATTGGTAACGCCTATAAATTGGTTTTCACAGTGAACTTGTATAAAATATGATAATTTTACAAAATGCAATATTGTTACAAAAATATTTATTGCAGTGCAAAGCAGCATTCAACCAATGAGAATGATTAGAGATTCAGAGTCCCTTAGCAACAAGATTGACAACAGCAAAGAGCATTTCTCTTTTAATGCCACCAACTTAAACAAGAATCTTTAGGTCACTGACACGGAGATTTTGTGTTTATTATTTTCAGCTTATTTGCTGGTTTTCATTGAAGGCAGGTCTTGGGTAGCCATAACTATTCATGCAAAGTTCATGAAGAATCCCGTATAATTTGTCTTCTGCTGTTTCATTGCAAATTTGAACCATTGCAGTCCATGCAGCCTATGTGGTACAGGTATATCCACTGTGCTGTTAGGAAGGGAGTTCCAGGAATTTGACCCAGCGACAGTGAAGGAACGGCAATATAGTTGTGATGCTTTGTCATTAAATCTGCACTGTGTGTTTCAGGAAAAACAAAGCCACAACCAGCGCAAGCATGCTAAGACAGGAGGAGGGGCCCCTGACATCAGGCTGCTGACCAACGGCTGAGGAGGAGTCCTCTGAGATCATGAGAGAGGAGGGAGGTAGGGCGACTGGCGACTGGAGATGGCGAGGAGCCACATGGCGTAAGGATGAAGTGTCATCTCTGCTCTTGCAGCCGTATGTGGAAACTGAAGGATATTGTGTGAACTCATGTGAAGCTCATGCTTAAAGTGCCTCTGTTTGTGTCTCCACTGCCGGTGCCTGCACTCATCACAGAATACTGTGTGGCCCAAGAATCCGCCTCTGGGGAGGAAGAAGGCAATGCCCAGAGGGTGCACCATCACTCTTCTTCCACCTCCGCCAATGCAGATACATCCACATGGTCCACGGGGGGGGTGGGGGTTTAAGATTAGAATCTGGGTCACAAGCTGGTGTGCACAACACAGATGTCTTCCAGCAGCTGAGGCGAGTGTGTGCCAGCCATGTTCCCTGACAATCAGAGGACTGCTGGGAACCAGGTCCCTGCTCAGCCCCACGCTCATGATAATTCTGTGTTTGTTGCTATGAGAAGTCTGCTGGATGTGCAGCAATGCCATGTGGAAAATATGTCAGAGATGCCTGAGGTCATGTGTGGCTTTGTGCGTGCCATGGAGGAGTCCATGCAAGCCATGATTTCTCCATATCCCAGGCATATGAGCGTATGGCTTCCTCAGTAGAGAGTCTGGTGCGCTCTGTGGCAAGTCTGGTTGAGCACTCGAGCCATATGTGATATGACCTGCACTCCATTACTGTTGCCGTGGACTCCAGGCAGCAGAGTCTATGCAAGAGGGGGCCGAGGAACCTGGACCTCCCTCCAGGTGACCTTCCCCTCAGGGAGACAGGAAGGTGCCATCGTGCACACAGATGGAGGAGGAGCTCATGCCAGCTTCCTCCCAAGACACCCTTGGTATCTCGTCTTTCCCCCAACTTTGACCCCCTTACCTCCAGCAGGTGAGCACATGGGGGATACGCAAGAACCATAGCTGCACACTCACTGTGTGATGGAGCCATCAAAGCCCCGTTCCTCCAGAGGAATCCCACCACAGTCATCCACAGCAACAGGGCAGCGCACTGAGCAGACAGCCTCCACCTCAGCTGCTAATGTCGGGGTAGTGCCTAGACATAGTGAGAGAAAAAGGAAATTGAAACAGGTTTGATCACGAAGGTGGCATGGTGTGATAAAAATTGTCACGATTGCAAAGATGTATTAAAAGAAAATATATCTCTTGCAAAATTTGATCCACTCTCAGTAATGTTTTGCTTGGTTACAGATGGATACAAAGAAGTTTTTTGGAGGACTATGACAGGAACGCAATGATGTTTGCAAAGCATCTCAGAAATGTCCAGTGTCCATATTTCATTGGAATTTGAGCCTTCACTCTTCAGTGATGGCTGTTTTCCTATTGATGATTAATAACTTTTTCCAATACTGTTATGCCTTACTTTTGTTTTCTACGGTCATAACTTAACGCTGTTAGCAGTGGTGTGCAGTCACATTCATTGTAGCCCATGGAAGATTTCAAATGCCAATCACATGAAAGTGCAGCAATGCTTCGTTAAGATTGTAGAGATGAATAAGACTTCATGCAAAAGGGAATTTTTCTGGGGAATTGTTACATTTCTCTTCCCAACATTCCTTGATGATGTGGCTTATTGTTGGCTGAAACTGCATAAATGAGGTTCTCCCTGATGTCCCTTGCATGTCTCTCCTTGACCCTCATAACGATGACGGCATCGTTGTCATTGTTGTCCTCCTCCTCACCCTCTTCATAGTCATCCTCATCTGAGGAGGACTGGTGTTCCTCCTGTAAGAGGCTCTGTTCCCATTCCCCCTTATGATGGTTCTTGGACTTCAGGAATTACAAGAACAAAATGCACACGACATAGGGTTTGGCTCAACCATAAATTTGTTGTTTTATTGAACCCACTAGTATCCCTAATACAGACACTTCTATGGTTAGTTGAAAAGAGATAAACAAAACTGTCCCCAGTAAAAAACCTTCTGCAGTTACCTAGAATTAACTCCTCCAATTCCCAGGTGAACCCTTCTGCGATTTGACCGCTGCTGTCAGTTACCCAAACGAAGTCACTACAATTAAAAGCAAAATACTGCGGATGCTGGAAATCTGAAATAAAAACAAGAAATGCTGGAAATACTCAGCAGGTCTGGCAGCATCTGTGGAGAGAGAAGCAGAGTTAACGTTTCATGTCAGTGACCCTTCTTCAGAACTGGCAAATATTAGAAATTGTAAAAGGCTATAAGCAAGTAAAGTGGAGGTGGGTCACTACAACTTGGTTTAAACTTACAAAATGCAAGCAAAAACACTACGCTTTTGTCCCAAAACCCTCAGACAAATATCACTATAATTTGGCTTAAACACATACAACCCCCAACACGGCTGGTCTGTCCGGTGTTGATTGTAAGTTCTGAGTCAAGGTGACCACTCCTGACCCATCTTCTGACTGCAGCCCCCATAGTGCAAACCCCTTCAAGATTTGATTGAAATCTTACAATCACCCACATGGCTGGTCATTACCGATGTTGATTGTAGACCTGGAGCTGGAGATGAACAGCCCTTGTCCTTCTTCACCTGATTGCAACAGAGTCACTCTGATGTGCTTTCTTTTTACAAAGTAATTCATGACAACGCTACTTCATTGGACAACGTCATCAGGATGCGCCGCGGTGCACACATGCGCAGACGGTCTCATGCCCCCTGCGCATGCGCTGCGGTCCGGCTTACCAGGACCGCTTTGCGCATGCGCAGACGACACGGTACGCGCATGCGCACACAGTCTCCTCATCTCTGCGCATGCGCTGCGGTCCGACCTGCCGGTAAGGTTGTGCGCATGCGCAGATGACGTCATCGCGTTATTTCGTCTTCCTCGCCGACGCGCCAGTTTGGCCTCTGCGCATGCGTCAAAGCTTCGGCGCGACTTTTTGAAAGTGGAAGGAGGGGAGGTTTCGTCGGGCATTTTATCTGAATTATTTATTCGTTTTGGAGACTTGCTTCATTTTTATTTGACACAGGAGATTGTTCCAAGGTAAGTTGCTCTGCCTTTGTAAGTTGCTCTGAAAACATTTCCATTGTCTGGGCCACCGCATGTTCTCCAGCCCCTGTTGTAAGTTGCTCTGAAAACATTTCCATTGTCTGGGCCTCCGCATGTTCTCCAGTCCCTGTTGTAAGTTGCTCTGAAAACATTTCCATTGTCTGGGCCACCGCATGTTCTCCAGCCCCTGTTGTAAGTTGCTCTGAAAACATTTCCATTGTCTGGGCCTCCGCATGTTCTCCAGTCCCTGTTGTAAGTTGCTCTGAAAACATTTCCATTGTCTGGGCCACGGCATGTTCTCCAGTCCCTGTTGTGAGTTGCTCTGAAAACATTTCCATTGTCTGGGCCACCGCATGTAGCAGGATGAAGGCACAGTGACTGTGATTTCTGGCGCCAAACAGTACACACTGCAGATACATGATGGCCAGGCTACCTGCAGCTGCATCTTCTCCATTCAGACTTTGTTGCCCTGCATACATGCTGTTGTTGTGCAGAGGCATCTGGGTCTGCCTTTGGACAGGCTCGCCCCCAATTGTCGCTGGCGTGCATCTCAGACACCAACGACGACAGGCATGGCTGCTGCCATTGTGATTACAGAGGTACAGCCAAGGCCCCTCAGCCACAATGAAAAATACCGCTTGCTTTCAGATCAATTGTACCAGCTACAACAGGCCGTTCTGCAGAGTGGAACGGCAGCATTCATGAGGAGACTGGACTGGCTGCGGCAACAGACTCTCCGCTGGCAGCAAGGACTGGCTGATGAGATGGAGCCATTTACTATGCCCAACAATTGCCCGGAAGCACCTTCGGATGGAGGTGGCCGCGCGCTGGACATCAGTCACGTGTCACAAACCCTGGATCCTGAGCGTCTCACCCCCTGGCCTAATGATCTGATGGACCATACATATGCCTGCCTGTTCAAATCTCCACTTCCCCTACCTGCGGTACCCTCTCCTTGCTGCTCAGTTACACAGTCACCTGCTCCTACACCCATCGGGGCAGTGCACATGGACACACAGTTACCTGCTCCTACACCCATCAGGGCAGTGCTCATGGACACACAGTTACCTGCTCCTACATCCATCAGGGCAGTGCTCATGGACACACAGCCACCTGTTTCCCCATCCGACGTTGAAACAACCATGCAGAGCCTTGTGAGACTCCGCAATTGCCAGTTGCTGCCTGTCAAGCAGAGAGGACGTCCAAAGGGGTCAAGCACTTGGGGAACATTCAGCAAGAAGAGACTGAGCACTAAAAGAAACAAGCATGCCGTGTCCAGTGGTAGCAGAAATGTGAATGCTCTTGCTGTGAACACAACTGGTGATAGTAGTAGGCAGGATTAAATGGGAATGGATGGGAAGACGCACGAGTAACATAACCACTAGCAGGGAACTGCTGGGCTAAATGGACAGCTTTATGTTCATAGCCCAAAAGAAATGTGCTTCTTTTCCAGCACCCTCACATCATTCATGTTTTCCCTGAGAGCAGCATTGAACCATCACGAGATAGGGGCAATAACATCATCCTGCCTCCTACAGCTGAGGTGGGTACTAAGTGATTCATTGGCGGTGTTATCAGTACATGCCTTTACCGCAGAATACAAAGCATGCTCAACAGTAATTTCATTGGAGGGAGGGAAGCTCTGACACTGATGTTCTTTCCTTATTTTCTTTCATGTAAAACGTGCCCTTGAGAAAACAATCCTTGACACTTAAGGACGGCATTCAAGCAAAGGAGGCAGTGCAGGAGAGGACGCAAGGATGTGATGATTCCTGCATCTGAGGTGGGTAATAAGTGCTTCATTGGCGACGTTATCAATTGGTGCCTTCACTGCAGAACTTAAAAAGGTGTGCGCAACAGTAATTTCAGTGGATGGAGGGAGGCAGCTCTGACTCTGATTTGCTTTATTTCTTTTCATGTAAAACATGCCGTCGAGAAAACAATCCTTGAGACTTAAGGTCAGCATTCAAGCAACGAAGGCAACTGGATCATGCTGCGGAGCTCATCACGATGTGGAAAGGAACATTGCATTTATGGATGAATTGGGAATGCACATTGGGATGCGCTTGGGGAACATTCACCAAGAATAGACTGAGCTCAGACTCTTGTGACTTTGCCTTCTTCACATGGACAATACAGTAGTGGAATAGAGAGCCAAGCGTTTATTCACCACAAGGCTCTCCAGGAACAATCTCTTTAGCTGTGCATAGCAGAGACTCGGCCTGTCTGTCTAACGGGAATGCTGGACACAACACTCATGTATCCATGCACAGCAGTTCCTCGGATACTTGATGAACTTAATAAAACTTTTCAATAATTAACCCCAGAATTGTTGAGGTTTTGTTTTGCATGCGATTTCCCCGACTTTGCAACTGCACTTCAGATATTCAACTATGGTGGAGGGGTGGAGGTAGGGGGGTAGAGGGGGGGTGGGTGAAGAGAGGGAGGGGTGGGGAGAGGGAGCATGCAAAATGCAGGGACCAAACAGTTGCAATGCCTGAAGTACTGAGGAGAAGTAGAGAAAGCAAATGGGTAGGGGAGAAAGCAAATGGATTGGGCATCCGCAGCTGGAGGGAACGGCTGAATGGAGAGGGCCGGAAGCGAGAGGCCGTAGAGAGCGTGCGAAGACCTTGGTGTCACCGGGTCCAGGGACTGGCCAGTAAGTCTTTTGCTGTTGTGTTTATGGCGCATGCACAGAAAAAGGCACTCCTCTTCCGTTCCGCTGCTCCCCCGCCCCCACTCTCTCCCCTTCCTCCCTCTCCCCCCAGCTCTCCCCCTCCCCCCTTCCTTACCCCTCCCTCTCCCTCTTTCTCCCCCCCTCCCTCTCTCTCCCCCACTGTCACTCCAGAATTGGCCTTTATAGCCACTCCAGGCGCTGCTTCACAAACCACTGACCACCTCCAGGCGCGTATCCATTGTCTCTCGAGATAAGGAGGCCCAAAAGAAGAAGTCCAGATGAATGTGGTCAGCTCATACTGGGTGCAACAATACAGTCCTTCCATGGAAGAAATAACTCAGACAAATCTAATTAGCTCCCACATCATTTAAACAATCCTCCTGCTGTTTGAGGCAATACAATAAAAGCACCTGGCTCTGATGTTGATGAAGGTGTGAATGTTCCATCCATCTCCTCGGGAGGAATCAATCACAGTTACAATGGACAGATTCCAATACCATTGTCTATGATGCTGGCCTTATTATCATATCGATGGCATGTCCCTTGTACCATTGTGCAGGGTAATCAGTCTCTTAATTGCATTAGCCAATGGCAGGTAATGGCTTTTCTCTGGTATCATTGTTCCATGATAGCACTCAGTCAATGTCTGAATCCTTTTATTAAATGTCAAAATTAACCCCTTGCTGCCCAGCCCTGTGCTGCTGACTGCAGCTTTGCTTTTGTATTTTATAGTTCAAACATGAGGTCAAAGCATTAGATTAGATTAGAGATACAGCACTGAAACAGGCCCTTCGGCCCACCGAGTCTGTGCCGACCATCAACCACCCATTTATACTAATCCTACACTAATCCCATATTCCTACCAAACATCCCCACCTGTTCCTATATTTCCCTACCACCTACCTATACTAGGGGCAATTTATAATGGCCAATTTACCTATCAACCTGCAAGTCTTTTGGCTTGTGGGAGGAAACCGGAGCACCCGGAGAAAACCCACGCAGACACAGGGAGAACTTGCAAACTCCACACAGGCAGTACCCAGATTCGAACCCGGGTCCCTGGAGCTGTGAGGCTGCAGTGCTAACCACTGCGCCACTGTGCCGCCCTAATCCATGTCCTGGATTTTTATATTCCATAACTTTCCCAGTGGAGGGGATTCCAATCCTACACTCCACCTGCAGAATATTGCTGCGTCTAATTGCAAGGCTGTGCAAAGCACCGGAGACGACGATTATTCGTGCCACCCTCTGTGATGTGTACTGAAGAGCCTCTCCAGACTGGTCAAGGCAATGGAATCGCCTTTTCAGCAGACTAATGGTATGCTCAATGATGACTCTGGTGGATGTGTATACAGCATTGTAGCTCTCTTCAGCAGCACTTTTGGGATGATGTACTGATGTCATCAACCATGTGTAGAGGGGGGTACTCCTCTTCACCCAAGATCCATCTGTCCACTTTGGTTCCTCAAAAACTGCTGGCAGCTGGGAGTTCCTCAAAATGTACGAATCATGACAACTCCCTGGTTGCAATCCTACATTCTTCTTCTTCTGTGGTCGCAAACCAGCTGTACATTTAAAGAGTGGAAGCCGTTGTGATTGATAAATACAGCAGGCTGGTCCCAGCGAGCTCTAATAGCCACATGAGTGCAGTCGATCCTCCCTTGCATTCTAGGGAACTCAGTGATGTCACTGAAGGCCGCAGACCTTGCTGTCTGGCTGTCCTCGTCTACAGGTAAGTAGATGAAATCATTGGCATGTCGATAAAGGGCATTGGTCACGTCTTTAATACCCCTGTTGGTCACAGACTGCGAGTTGCCACATATGTCGCCCATGGATCCCTCGAAGGAGCTGCTGAAGAAGAATTGAGTCCAGCAGTTACCTTGAGGACAACTGGCATGTGATTCCCACCAAAGCCGAGCAGCTGCAGGTCATGCTGCAGGATCGTACAAATTTATGTGACCATTTCATGTGACATCCTTAGGCGTCTCTGGCATTGCCTCTCTGACATTGAAGGTCATTTGTCCTTGTCCTGAGGATACGATGACGTGCCAGTGTCTGTTTTCGATAAGGTTGTTCCTGGATATTATCATTCAGAGCATCCTCACCTTCCTGTTCTGCCTGTTGCTGGTGCTCAGGCATCATGAGTTGAGAGAAAAGAACCCTCCTTAGTCTCTCTCTTTTTTTCTTCCCATGGTACTGGACAAGTTGGATGTATGAGAGCCATGTTGCTGTGGCTTTTCTGAACAATAAATAAGCAGAGCGTGGTAATTCAGCCCTCTGGTGCTAGTGAGTGAAACATCAAGGCAATAAACAGCTCCCTTATATCTGCCTTCAAATTACAGCTAGGTAGAAGACACACCCACTGTCTTGACCTTCCCCCCTACAAAATGCATTTGCCCCCATTGACTGTGACCATTCCCTCTGCTAGCCAGTGCCCTCAATTTACCCCACAGATCCGAAACGTCGACAGCACTCATCCCTCCCTTTAGGCCCTAGCCAAGTATTTCACACAGTATTGATCTAATCCATCCACCACCCCCGCAGCCGATAACATGCATCTTCATCATCAACATCAACCATTCAACAACTTGAATGATCCACTCCTCCCTCCCCTGTCCTCCATGCACTCGATCAGCCACACTCATCCCTCCCCAACTACCCTGCCCTGCTCCTCCATGTAGCCCCTGCCCATGCCTTTGCTGTCACCCCCTGAGAAGATTCACCTTTGCTGGTGCTGAGCAAGGAGCCACACATCCATTCCAATGCTGGCGTTAGTTTAGCGGCTGAGTGAGAGAAGAGCACAGTGTTGAGACTCAACTGTACCAATCCGATTGTTGCAGGCCACGTTGAAGCATTCGTGAACCGGGTGACACAGGAATATGTGGAACACCTCCGCTCAGTCCGCAAGCAGGACCCTGAGCTTCCGGTTGCTTGCCATTTTAACACTCCCCCCTGCTCTCATGCTCACATCTCTGTCCTGGGCTTGCTGCAGTGTTCCAGCTCGAGGAACAGCATCTCACTTACCGATTAGGCACACTACAGCCTGCTGGACTGAACATTGAGTTCAATAATTTCAGAGCATGACGAGCCCCCCATTTTACTTTTATTTTTAGTTATTTTTTCTTTTTTACATTTTTCATGTATGTTTATTTTATTTCATCTTAGTTTGTTCAGTTTGCTTACCCACTGTTTTTTTTTCATGTTTGATCTTGTGGCTGTTCAATTTTCAGTCCATTAACACCCTATCTCTACTAATGTTTTGTCTTTCAACACACCGTTAACATATTGTTTGCCTTTGCTCCACGACCTTCTGGTCAGCTATTCTGTGACGTCCTATCTACACCTTCTCCTTTGTTATCTCTTGCCCAACCCCTACCTCACTTGTTTATAATCTGTGACTTTTCTAATATTTGTCAGTTCCGAAGAAGGGTCACTGACCCGAAATGTTAACTCTGCTTCTCTTTCCACAGATGCTGCCAGACCTGCTGAGTATTTTCAGCATTTCTTGTTTTTATTTATGGCACAGGAATATCGCTTGCCATTCAGTTAATCTGGCAGGTAGGACTGAATTGTTACTGTGCTTAAGGTAATGCGTATTCATGTTAGTTAAATGAATGCAAAGCTGCAATCCGCCACTGTGCTGGGGGAACCCCGGAACACCAACAAACCCTTCACTGACTTAAATAAAAGCAAAATACTGCGGATGCTGGAAATCTGAAACAAAAACAAGAAATGCTGGATTCACTCAGCAGGTCTGGCAGCATCTGTGGAAAGAGAAGCAGAGTTAACGTTTCGGGTCAGTGACCCTTCTTCGGAACTGACAAATATTAGAAAAGTCACAGATTATAAACAAGTGAGGTGGGGGTTGGGCAAGAGATAGATACCTTATCAAACACCAGGAGGGAAATAGAAAGCAATGAAGGTGAACAAGGTAAAAGAGACAAACGGAAATCCCGTCGGAGAGAAGAGCAGAACTTCTTCAAGGTAGGCATTCCTGGAAGAGAAGTGGCAGTGAATTAAACACTAAAATAAAAGCAAACCTAATTCATCCAAAATATTCCGCCATCGGGAATCTGAAAAAATACCTCCTGCCTAATTATATCGCCCTGCATGCCACCATCTGCTGTGGTGGACAGCATAAACTTCCCCCCATAGAGTCATTACAGCACAGAAGGAGCCATTCAGCCCATCAAGTCCATGCTGGCTGTCTGGTTAGCAATCCTATCAGTCCCTTGCTCTATTCCCATAGTCCTGCAAGTTTATTTCCCTCAAGTGCCCAATCAATTTTCTTCTGAAATCATTCATTGTCTCTGCCTCCAATACCCTCTAAGGCAGCGAGTTCCAGGTCATTACCACCCGCTGAGTAAAAAAGTTCTTCCTCATATTCCCCCTGCATCTCTTGCCCAAGACCTTCAATCTGTGTCACTTACTTGGAACAGCTTTTGTCTACCTTATCTGAACCTGTCATAATCGTGTACACCTCTATCAAATTTCCCCTCAATCTACTTTGCACCTGGGAGAACAGCCCCAGCTCTCCAACCTAACCTTACAGCTAAACCCCCCACCCCCCCATCTCTGGAACCATTCTGGTAAATCTCCTCTGCACCCTCTCAAGGACCCTCACATCCTTCCTAAAGTGTGGTGACCAGAAGAGGATGCAATACTCCAGTTGGGGCCTAACTAGAGCTTTATAAAGGTTCAGCATATCTTCTCTGCTTTTGTACTCAATGTCTCTATTTATGAAGCCCAAGATCCCATATGCTTTACCGACCACTCTTTCAATATGTCCACGCACCTTCTAAGATTGATGCACATGAACACCCAGGTCCCTCTGTTCCCACACATTCTTTACAACTGTATCATTAAATCTATATTGCCTCTCACTATCCCTTCTGTCAAAATGCATCACCTCACATTTGTCTGTATTAAATTCCATCTGCTACTTGTTTTCTCACTCTGCTAGCCTATCTATGTCCTGTTGCAGTTGATTGATGTCATCCTCACTGTCTGCCACACCTCCAAGTTTGATATCATAGACAAATTTTGAAATTTTACTCTCTGTTCCAATGTCTATCATCCTCCAGTCTGAAAAACAACCATTTACCAAGACTTGCTGTTTTCTGTCCTCAAACCAATTTTTTTATCCGAGCAGACACAGACCCCCCATTCCATGAGCCTCAGTTTTGTTAACCAGCCTTTTATGTGGTACTTTGTCAAACTCCTTTTTAAAATCCATATAAACAACATGAACCACATTCCCTTCATCAACCTTCTCTACTACGTCATCAAAATATTCAGTTGGATTAGTCATACACAATCTGCCTTTTACAAATCTGTGCTGGTGCTCCTTAATTAACTCAAGCCTCTCCAAGTGCCTATTGATTTTTTTCCCCCCGATTATTGTGTCTAAAACTTTATCCACCACTGATGTTAAACTGACTGGCCTATAGTTGCCAGGACTGTCCTGACATCCTTTCTTGAATAAGGGTGTCACATTTGCCACTCTCCAATCCTCTGGCACCTCCCCCATATTGAAGGAAGATTGGAAGATGATGGAAGCCTTTCCACTATCTCCATCCCCACTTCCTTTAACAACCTGGGATGCAAACCATCCAGACCAGGTGACTTATTCACTCCAAGCATAGCCAGCCTTTCTGGTAGATCTTTCCTATCAATTTTCACCCCATCCATTACCTCTACCATCTCTACTTCTACCAATATTTTCTCAGCATCCTCTTCTTGAGTAAACACCAATATAAAGTATTCATTAAGCATTGCCCTGTGCCTGTAAGCATATATCACCTTCTTTGTCCCTAACAGGCCCCATTCCACCTCTTACTACCCGCTTACTATTTACATGCTGGTAGAAGATTTTTGGTTCACTTTTATGTTGACTACCATTGTGATCTCATATTCTGTCTTTGCCAGTCTTAATTTCCTCTTCACCTCCCCCCTCAACTTATGGTGTTTGACCTGGTTCTCACTAGACGAATTCACCTGACATACATTATATATGTTTTTATCATATTCTCCAGCTCCCTCATCATCCAAGCAGCCCTGGCTTTGGTTTCCTTAGCTTCTGCCCTTGTTGGAATGCAACTAGCCTCTACCTGAAGCATCTCCTCCTGAAAGATCACCCATTATTGGGCCAGATAACTAAAAGCATGATCAAAAAAGTAGGTTTTAAGGAGCATCTTTAAGAAGGAAAGAGTGAAGCAAGGCGGAGAGATTTACGGAGGGAATTCCAGAGCTTAGGATCCAGGCAGCTGAATGGTGGAGCAATTAAAATCGGGAATGCTCAAGATGCTGGAATTGGCAGAACACGGAGATCTCAGGGGTTGTAAGGCTGGAGGAGATCACAGAGGTCGGAAGAGGTAAGGCTGTGGAGCGATTTGAAAATGGGGATGATAATTTTAAAATCAGGTCATTGCTTAACTGGGAGCCAATGTGGGTCAGCAAGCACAGGGGCAATGTGTGAGAGGGACTTAGTGCAAGCTGGATACAGGCAGCACAGGTTTGAATGATCTCAACTTTACGGAGGGTGGAATGTGGGAGGCTGACCAGGAGTACAAGTCTAGAGATAACAAAGGTATGGATGAGGATTTCAGCAACAGATAAGCTGAGGCAAGGTTTGAGTCCGGCAATGTCACAGAGGTAGAAATAAGCGTTCTTAACAATGGTGTGGATATGTGGTAGGAAACGCAACTCAGGGTCAAAAATAATATCAAAGTTGAACAGTCCAGTTCAGCCTCAGACAGTTGCCAGGGAGATGGATGGAGTCAGTTACGAGGGAACAGTATTTGTGACAGGGGCCAAAGACAATCGCTTTGATCTTCCCAATATTTAATTAGAGGAAATTTCTGCTCATCCAGTACTGGATGTTGAACAAGCAGTCTGATAATTTAAAGAGAGGAAACCTGCTAAAACTGACATAGTGCATTTGGATGATGTTGCCGAGAGCAGCATGTAGGTGCAAAATAGGAGGGGACCAAGGATAAATCCTTGGGGGACATCGGAGGTAACTGTAAGGGAGCAGGAAGAAAAGCCATTGCAAGTGATTCTCTGGCTTTGATTAGATAGATAAGAATGGAACCAGGTGAGAGCAGTCCCACCCAGCTGGACGACAGCGTAGAGGTATTGGAGGAGGATGACGAGGTTAACCGTGTCAAAGGCTGAAGATATGTCGAGAAGGATGAGAAGGACAAGGAGGGAAAGTTTACCTTTTGCACAGTCACATAGGATGTAATTTGTGATGCAGGAAGGATGTTCCCAACGGTGGAGGAGTCCAGAACCAGGGGTCATAGTCTAAGGATATGGGGTAAACCTTTCAGGACTGAGATGAGGAGAAATTTCTTCACCCAGAGAGTGGTGAGCCTGTGGAATTCACTACTACAGAAAGCAGTTGAGGCCAAAACATTGTATGTTTTCAAGAAGGAGTTAGATATAGCACTTGGGGCGAAAGGGATCAAAGGATATGGGGCGAAAGCGGGAACAGGTTACTGAGTTGGATGATCAGCCATAATCATAATGAATGGCGGAGCAGGCACGAAGGGCTGAATGGCCTACTCCTGCTCCTATTTTCTATGTTTCTATATAAAATGGCCAGAACAAACAGCAAACCTGAGGATTGGGAGCAGTTTAGAATTCAGCAAAGGAGGACAAAGGGATTGATTAAGAAGGGGAAAATAGAGTATGAGAGTAAGCTTGCAGAGAACATAAAAACTGACTGTAAAAGCTTCTATAGATATGTGAAGAGAAAAAGATTAGTGAAGACAAATGTGGGTCCCTTACAGTCAGAAACGGGGACATTTTTAACGGGGAACAAAGAAATGGCAGAACAATTAAATACATACTTTGATTCTGCTCCACAAAGGACACAAATGAGATCCCCCTCACTTGTCTGAACTCCAGAGAATATAATCCTAACCGACTCAATCTCTCCTCATACGTCAGTCCCACCGTCCCAGGAATCAGTCTGGTAAACCTTCGCTGCACTCACTCCATAGCAAGAACATCCTTCCTCAGATAAGGAGACCAAAACTGCACACAATATTCCAGGTGTGGCCTCACCAAGGCCCTGTGTAATTGTAGCAAGGCATCCTTGCTCCTGTAGTCGAATCCTCTTGCTATGAAGGCCAACATACCATTTGCCTTTTTTACCGCCTGTTGCACTTGCATGCTTATCTTCAGCAACTTGTGTATGAGAACACCCAGGTCTCGCTGCATATTCTCCTCTCTCAGTTTATAGCCATTCAGATAATAATCTGCCTTCCTGTTTTTGCTACCAAAGTGGATAATCTCACATTTATCCACATTATACTGCATCTGCCATGCATTAGCCCACTCACGCAACTTGTCCAAATCACCCTGAAGCCTCTCTGCATCCTCCTCACAACTCTCCCTCCCACCCAGTTTTGTGTCATCTGCAAATTTGGAGATATTACATTTCGTTCCCTCAGCTAAATCATTAATATATATTGTGAATAGCTGGGGTCCTGGCACCGATCCCTGCGGTACCCCACTAGTCACTGCCTGCCATTCAGAAAAAGACCCATTTATCCCTACTCTTTGTTTCCTCTCCGCCAACCAATTTTTTATCCATCGCAATACACTACCCCCAATCCCATGCACTTTCATTTTACATTTCTCCTCTTGGATCTACTACTACCCATAATTTTTTTTGCAAGCCATGGTTTAGTCACCCTTCCTTTTTATTTTTGTGCCAGACAGGAATGAACATTTTTTGTAATTCATCCATGCGCTCTTTAAATGCTCGCCATTGCCTATCCGCTGTCAACCCTTTAAGTAACGTTCCCCAATCTATCATAGCCAACTTGTGCCTCATATCTTCATAGTTTCCTTCATAGTTGTCTGACAAAAGCATTTGAATCTGTGTCCATTAGACTTAGCAAGAGAAGATGAGGGCTGTACTGTGGGAATGATGTGGGTGAGAGAGACTAATACTTTTAATGGGGCCAAGGGCAATAAATGTGGTAGAGGGTGTGATTTGGCAAATTGGTAACTGCAGAAATGTTCTGATGAATTGTAGGCCAAAGGCTAGATAATTGGGAAGTTGAAAGTGCACCGGTAAGTGACTTGCGGGAGAGTTTTTTTCCATGGGAGGACAGGCAAGTAAGTGGGGTTGGGAGGTAGAGAACGATACAAGGAAATGATCAGAGATTGCCTTATTAATGATAGTAATGATATGAGTAGCAAGGTTCCATGAGGTAACAAAATTGAGGGGGTGGCAGTGAGTATGGGTAGGAGAGTTTATATGGAGGGAGAGATTTGGACAGGAAAGGAGGGCAGTAAACGCAGAGAAGAGACTACAAGAAGATTTGAGTTAGAGTTTGAACTCACCGAAGATGAGAAGTCACTCTGTACAGAGGTTAAGGGAGAAAAGCAGCGAAGATAGCTTAGTGAGAAATTTGGAGCAATATTTGGGTGAGCAAGGATTTTCAATGAGTGCCATGACGAGTGGATCAAGGTGAGATGTTCAAAGGAGAAGTTGCCAGAGGAGTCGGGAGACAGACCAAGGTGTGATTTAGAGATGAGTTTGAGCCAGTCAAGTGGTGAAAGGTATAGCTAAGTGGGAACGCTTTATTAAGGAGAAAAGTGTATCACTCCTCACTCATGTCAAGACCATGATATCAATGTGATCATTCATAATAAGCTCATGGATGGCAAAGGCCTTGTTCACAAGTGAGTGTATATTCTGGAGGGAGATGTGAAGACAGGCGGTGAGAGCCAATCCATTGGCAGAGTCCACAGAGGTGGGAGCAATCAGAGGAACTGGAAGGAGGTTGCCAGGATTAGCCTCTGGCAGGTGTGCAACACATCCAACAGTGCAACAAGACATGGCATAACATTTTAGTAAATGAACTAAAACAGTCAGTTCAGCACGAGAGCTGTGTTCACACCTACATCAGTGCTAAAAATCTGAAGAATGAACAATGTTTCCAAAATGATTTGCCCCAGTTTCCTCCTCTCTTCTTCACTTCTCGACTACTCCTTTTCTCCTCTTCACCCCTGCTCCTCACCACCCTCAATCCCTCTTCTCTTCTCCTCACCTCACAGGTCACTCCCATCTGGTACTGTCCAGCCCAAGTGTGTCTCAGTGTCAGCTCCTATACATATACAGAACACAATGGGTAAAAGAGAACAATTCAGAGAGAGTAGAATGAGGCAATTGGGGTTGTTGCTCATTAGGAGCCAGTGTCGAGTGGCTCTGGGAGTCAGCCTTCAAAGGATGCCAAGAGAGGCACAGAAGGAAGCCTGGGAGGGCTGCAGGAGATTTGGACAGATGATGAGTATGGAAGAATAGAAGTTTGCAAAGGTAGGGTATCCGAAGTGGAGAAAAGAGGCAGGATGGCAGGAGGGGTAAAGAGATTAGAGGATCAAAGGAGAGAAAAGGGGAAATTGAAATGATGGGCTTTTTGGGTCAAAATCCTGAAACTCCCTTCCTAAAGCGCTGTTGGTATATCTCCACCCTAAGACTGTTCAAAAAGGCAGCTCATCAACACCTTCTCAAGGGCAATTAGGCATGGGCAACAGGAGCTGTCCTAGCCAGTAACACCCACATCCCACCAAGAAATAAAAAAAGGTTCTGATCAGCAGCTGAAAAGCTCACGCAAATGGACACTTGGTAACTAAACTATACAGACATGGTTATAGTCAGCAAATAAATTGACGTCTATGTGCTAGGATAGGTGAC
Source organism: Heterodontus francisci (assembly GCF_036365525.1). NCBI lineage: Eukaryota > Metazoa > Chordata > Chondrichthyes > Heterodontiformes > Heterodontidae > Heterodontus > Heterodontus francisci. Next base: position 9,041,249 of record NC_090401.1, read on the forward strand.
AAGTGAAATAAATGATGGCAGAGCATTGAGGTGTGAATTCCAATAGTTTAAATGTTTCCTGAGGCAATATTGAAAGTGCTGTGCCTGGTGACTGCACAGGAGTGAATTATTCTCTTTCACCCATTGTGTCCTGTACATGTATAGGAGCTGACACTGAGACACACACAGGCTGTACAGGACCAGACGGGAGTGACCTGTGAGGTGAGGAGAGGAGAGGAGGGATTGAGGGTGGTGAGGAGCAGGGGTGAAGAGGAGAAAAGGAGTAGTCGAGAAGTGAAGAGAGGAGGAAACTGGGGCAAATCATTTTGGAAACATTGTTCATTCTTCAGATTTTAGCACTGATGTAGGTGTGAACACAGCTCTCGTGCTGAACTGACTGTTTTAGTTCATTCACTAAAATGTTATGCCATGTCTTGTTGTACTCTTGGATGTGCTGGCTCATCATTTGTCAGTGCAACAATCCATGGGAGTGAAAGGCTGAGTATATATATCAGACACCTTTGGCTTGTGATGTCTGCTGCACTAAATCCAACATCTCCCCTCCGCTTTCACAAGGCATTAATGGAGCTTACGGGCTCAGTCAATATTCATACTGCCTGCTGGGACCATTCCTAAACCCCCAGCTCATCACATTCCTCCGATTCACTGGCGTCTGCCTTCCAGACGCTCTCACAAGCATTAATGGTTTTTATTTTTCAAGTGTCACTGAGTGGCTGGGACCAGCTGTAAACACAGAGACAGCAGCAATACTGAGTGTAGTTGCATCCTACACCAGACACAAAGAGTCACTTCAAATAGGAGCATGTGCTTTCGCATTTAACATGGCTGGAGCTATAGTATTCTAAAGTCTCTTGCTGTCTATCACACCTAATACTCCCAATCTTGGTTGATGTACTTGAGTTAATCTGTTCATCAAGCAGAGAACATAATCTAATCCAGACGGTCAGGTTGTTGAAACAATGCTATGTGCTCTTAGTACATAGGTTACAGTTATGGGTAACCCTGTGGAATAATATTCCTGTTACATAGTGTGTCGTAAAGATGGGGCGGGCTGTGCAGGGGGTGGGGGGTGGGGGGAGGAGGGGGAGGCTGTGAAGGAGAAGGAGGGTGTGGAAGGGAGGGTGTGGAGGAGGATGTGTGAAGGGGAGGAGAGTGTGAAGGGAGATGGGTGTGAAGGGATGCTGTGGAGAAGAAAGGGGTAGAGGCGGAGAGTGTGGAGGGGAGGGAGTGGAGGGGAGGAGGCTGGGAAGGAAGGGTGTGGAGAGGGAGTGTGTGGAAGAGGTAGATGTGGAGGAGGAGGAGGGTATGAAGGGAGGGTGTGGAGAGGAAGGGTGTGGAGGGGGAGGGGGCGGAGAGGGACGACAGTGTGAAGGGATGGAGTGTGTGGCAAGGGAGTGCGTGGAGGGGGAGGGTGTGGAGAGGGAAGAGGGTGTGGGGGGACAGACGGTGTGGAGGGACAGAGGGTGTGGAGGGGGCACAGGGTGTGCTATCGAGTCTAATGGCCAGTCTGAACAGACATGGAAGCTGTGGCCAGGTGCCTGGCCCTGCCACATTGTTGACTGCTCTCGCCTGTACCCGAGTCCCAGGAAATGATAAATGATGCCGTCTCTCTCACCCACAGTACGTCTGAGCAATGCACCAGGCTCTGTTTCAAATACAGTGGGGGATTGAACACCCACAGTGTTCCTGTGACCATGTGCAAGAGTTAGCACTGAATCACCAGAAACATGTGCCAATAATCAGCCTTCACTCGGAATCAACAGCACCTGAGCTGGATTCGAGCCTGGAAGGAAAGAAGCCAAGACCATTCGCTTGAATTCTGGGGGATTGTCAGTCAGTGAATGATTGGCTGTTAACACACGCAGTATGATTCACACCTCACTGGGTCACCACTCTCTGGTCAGATTTTCAGTGGTGGAGTTCTTTGTGTTCTTTGTTGATTGAGCAATGCCTTTCAGAGTCAGTGACTGGAAATATGGACATGGAATTAACTGCAAAAAATAATTATCTGAAACATCTATTAACAAAGGCAACGACTCAGTGCTTCCTTTCAGAGGGACTGCCAGAACAGGTTAGTGGGAAATCCTGGCTTCATTATCTGATGGATTAAAATAAAGGATTTGATTTAAGACGGCAGCTGTTGCTGGGTCTGTCTGTTGCTGTTTGTGCTGAATTGTCCTGGTGTCAGCTGTGTCTCAGTGGGGTAACTCTTACCTTCAGCTCAACAAGTCACGAGTTCAATTTCCCCTCCAGTGTATAATCTAAACGGACACTCCCAGTGCAGTACTGAGGGAGTGCTGCATTATCAGAGGTTCTGTCTTCCTGATACAGCATTAAACTGAGATGCTGTCAGTCCTCTCACGTGGATATTAAAGGTCCCATGGTACTATTGCAAAGAAGAGTAGGGGCGGTATCCCTGGTTGATTATTTATCCCTCAACAAACACCTAAAACCAGATTATCTGGTTAGTTATTTTCATTGAAGTTTGTGGGACCCAGAAATAACAGAGTGAGATGGACACAATGGGGGGAATTTTAACATGGGTGAGCAGATGGGATTGGGTGTGGGTGGGGGTTAAATGGGGAAAAATTCTGAGCACATCGGGAAGAGGCGAGCAGCCAACTTGCTCCCAGGAGGTGGGTTGGAACTTTAAATATGTTAATGAGGCTGGAAGCCTCCGATTTAATCTGGAGGATTAATAATGGCCAGCCAGGTTTCCTGGGTCTCAGGAAACTAGGCAGCTACAGCGAAGTGTAGAACGCCTTGGGGAGAAGGTATGGGCCTTCATAGCACTGCTTGTGGACCAGGAGAAGGAGGAATGCTTTCTCCTGGTCCCCAAAGCACCCCCACCATCAGGCCCCCGTGATCCCCGCCCTGGATCAGGGATTGGACCCCCAGTTTAGACAAACCCCCCACCTACTCCTGCGACCTCCTCCAGACTGCTAACCCCCCAACACTGTCGTCAAGGCTGTCAATCAGGCAGACCCCCGACCAAGGAGCTTGTCAGGGCTGAAAGTCACACATTGTGGAGTTAAACCTCACAGAATGTGGGGAAACCCAGACTTCTGAGTTTTCTGCATCCTGTCGGATCCCACCAACATTACTCCAACCACACTCCCTCTCCACTCCCAACATAACGGCTAGTAAAAATTTCCCCCAATATGTCAGTGGGCCAATGAATGACAGATGGAATTTAATACAGAGTACAAAGCACTGAAAATCAAAGAAAAAATAGGCAATGCCTGTACTTCATGAATGATGTTGAACTAGTTAGGGATAAAGCTAAAAGTGATCCAGGCAGTGTGAATAGCCTCAACAGTCAAGATGTCCAACTAATGTAGAGCAGCAATCAACAAAACCAACACAGTGGCGCAGTGGTTAGCACCGCAGCCTCACAGCTCCAGCGACCCGGGTTCAATTCTGGGTACTGCCTGTGTGGAGTTTGCAAGTTCTCCCTGTGTCTGCGTGGGTTTCCTCCGGGTGCTCCGGTTTCCTCCCACAGCCAAAAGACTTGCAGGTTGATAGGTAAATTGGCCATTATAAATTGCCCCTAGTATAGGTAGGTGGTAGGGGAATATAGGGACAGGTGAGGATATGGTAGGAATATGGGATTAGTGTAGGATTAGTATAAATGGGTGGTTAATGGTCGGCACAGACTCGGTGGGCCGAAAGGCCTGTTTCAGTGCTGTATCTCTAAATCTAAAAAAATCAAACAAGATATTGACTGACAGCAGCCAGAACAGGAGAGTGAGGTGTTGTTCAAACTGTACAGGGCTGTGTTCAGATCAGATCACACCTGGGAGCACTGGGTCCAGTTCGTATCATCAAAAAACAAGAGACACTCAAGCATTGGGAGCAGTGCAAGGAGGAGCCATGAGACTGCTTCCAGTGTCAGGGGGTCAAGACTGGAGGGGCCTGAGCTTTTCAGGCTGGAGTGCAGGTGTCTGAGAGGTGGTTTATAGAGGGACAGAAGATTATTAAGGGAATAGAATTTTTTTTTAATTTGTTCATGGGATGTGGGCATTGCTGGCTAGGCCAGCATTTATTGCCCATCCATAATTGCCCTTGAACTGAGTGGCTTGCCAGGCCATTTAGAGGGCATTCAAGAGTCAACCACATTGCTGTGGATCTGGAGTCACATGTAGGCCAGACCAGGTAAGGACAGCAGATTTCCTTCCCCAAAGGACATTAGTGAACTAGATGGGTTTTTACAACAATTGACAATGGCTTTATGTCACCATTAGACTAGCTTTTAAAATTCCAGATTATATTATCAAATTTCACAATCTGCTGTGGTGGGATTTGAATCCATGTCCCCTGAGCAGTAGCCTGGGCCTCTGCATTGCTAGTCCAGTGACGTTACCACTACACCACTGCCTCCCCCCCTCTATTTTTAATTAAACTGCAGAAGTAGAACAGTAACAGCAATAACTTACATTTATATAGCACCTTTAATGTAGTAAATGTCCCAAGGGGCTTCACAGGAGCAGTTATCAAACAAAATTTGGTACTGAACCACATATCTCAATATTAGGACAGGTGACCAAAAGCTCGGTTAAACAGGCAGGTTTTAAGGAGCATCTTAAAGAGGAGAAAGAGGTAGAGAGGTGGAAAGGATTAGAGAGGGAATTCTATAGTTTAGGGCTTAGGCAGCTGAAGGTGCGGCCACCAAGGGTGAAGTGATTAAAATCTGGGATGTTCAAGAGGTCAGAATTAGAGAAGTACAGATATCTCTAAGAGTTGTGAGCTGGAGGAAGATTACAGAGAAGAGGGCCGTGGGGGTGGGGAGGTGCGAGGCCATGGAGGGCTTTGAAAATAAGGATGAGAATTTTAAAATTAAGGCATTGCTGAACTGGGAACCAATGTAGGCCAGCAAGCACAGGGGTAATGGGTGAACAGGACTTGTGTGAGTTAGGAAACAATCAGCAGAGTTTTGGATGAGCCTAAGTTTAGAGAGGGGGAAAGATGGGAGACAGAAAAGCATTGGAATGGTTGAGTCTGGAGGTAACAAAGGCATGAAAGAGAGCTTCAGCATCGGAAAGAGAACTGAGAAAGGAAATTAGAAAGACAAAGAGAGAGTGTGAGGATAGATTAGCGATTAACATAAAAGGGAACTCAGAAGTCCTTCATAAACATATAAATAGCAAGGTGATAGTCAAAGGGTTAGTCAATTAGCGACCAAAAAGGTCTTGTGGAGGCAGAGGTCATGGCTGAAGTACTAAATGAATACTTAGCATCTGTGTTCACTAGAGAAGATGATGCTGCCAATGTAGCAGTAAAGGCAGAGGTAATAGCAATACGGGATAGGATAAAAATAGATATAAAGGTGGTTCTTAAAAGACTGTCAGTCCTCAAAGTAGAAATGTCACCTGGTCCAGATGAGATCTCCTAGGTTACTAAGGGAAGTAAGGTTGGAAATTGCAGATGCTCTGGCTGCAATCTTCCAATCCTCTTTAGATATGGGGGTGGTTCCAGAGGACAGGCTGTAGGCCAGAGTCTAGAATGTTACCTTTTTAAAATATTTTTGCAATTATCAGGACATTACTATTTTACAATTGTTTATGGCATAAGTTAATGTCCTAATCATAATTGATTGGATTTTAGAATGACTGCAATTTTACAAGTGTTCCTGAGCTAATGGGGAGGGATTAGGTGTTGAAGTGATTCGATTTTTCAGTTGTTAATGAGTAACTGCAATAATGTGCTCACAGAAGGCCTGTCTTGTTTATTTACAACAATACAACCACAAACCCAGTCACCTGTGCCAGCCTGAGCCGAGAGCGATCCATAGCCATAGAGCAGGACGATTGAGACCAAGATAAAGAGTGCTCTGTTAGACATGTGGGTACTTTGGAACTGATTGTTCCAATGAACTGCACCTACAGGAACAGAGGAAAAGGGATTATCCTGTAAATCTGATCATCATTGATCAATGAGGGCAATCGGATAACGAATCATGTGAGAAAATAGCAATGGTCTCATCAGACAAAGCAGGTGCCAGAAGGGGCCTGTGAAAGGTGGGAATATGGATATAAGAGGAAGATACTCTGGAGGTCGGCACTGCAGTTGGGAATGTTGATCTAGTCAACCATTGGAAGGCGTGGAGAGATGGGACCACGGTAGAATGACTAACTGATGAAATCCGCTCCCACGTAAAGGCAAACTCAAAAGGCTTGGGTGAGAACATTGTTGTATCTATAATATAATCGGTGATCAATAAAAGGGTTACTGCGTTTCACTAGAATATATCGTCTCACCTGATTCATTGTCGCCTAGAGTAAGAGTCAAAATCCAGAATTGTTAAGACCTCCAAGGTCCCAACAGATACTTGGTGTCTGTGACAGGACCCTGAAGGCCAATAATGGATAAGGCAATAACGAAATATGTTAGCAGTAAATTGCCCTCGAAGGAAGGGTGGGCCTGGTTGATCTCGGGCTTGGACAACCTAGTCTTTCAGGTCGAACAGTGGGTGGAGGGATCCATGTGTAAGACTGGCTTGTTAAAGTCTGGGTGGTTATTAGCCTTACAAAAAATATGTAAAGATCAGGAAGACGAACTAATAGAATTAAGAAAGCAGAAGGAAGAAAGATGTGTGGTTCTTGAGCAGACTATTCTTCAATTACAAGAAGAGAAGCAAAGGTGAAGTGAAGATAAGGAGAATCATGAGCACTGGGTGGGGAAGGTAGAATTTCTAGTGTGCAGAAATGCATAGAAGATGTGAGGAAAAGGGGATAGAGTAACAGTCTCTCAAACAGAAGTGCCAGAAATTAGAAAGAAAGAGAGATGATGTAAGGGCAACATTTATGGTTCGACAGAAGGTAAAGGAGGGACAGGCCGACCAATCTGTGTGTCGGCGGAAGCTGGAAGCAGTCAGAGCCCAGTTACAGCAGCAGAGGGGTATGGTCTGCACGTTCAGGTGGGTATGTCCAAGGAGGAAGGAGGGGAAGTAGGGAGTGAGGACAATGATGTGCAGCTGACAGGGAGACCCAGACAAATGACTCCGTGCACCAGGTCAGGGACAGCCGGGCATGGGGGCTTTAGATAGGAAGTTTGCTATTCCCTATATTTCCGAGGAATTGGAAAATATGGCCAATAAGATGAAAAAGTTGGCCCAAGAGGAGGAACTCTACGGCAACTTTTTAGAAGTCGACCAGAAGGCCGGAATCCATGGACTTGATGATGGGGACAAGTGTAAGCTTATTCTCTTTCCTGTGTTGCCCGGAGTGTATTTAATGTCGCCACCCAAAACAAAGATGGCCCATGGAATGTGGGAGAAGATGAAAATCCGGGTAACTAAGGCTCTGGGTCTAACTAGGGGTAACACTTTTAAGATGTTAGCGGAAACCAAACAACACCTCGCTGAGATCCCCGAACATTTTTGCTGATAGATTGTGGTAAATCTATGATTGAACACATGGGGAAATGCCTAGGGACTGCCCCCACCTCCAAAAGGCTGTTTGGAGCCACTGGCTGTGCACCCTGTTGAGCCATTCGCTGCTGTATTTTCAGGCAGCATTTGAGAATTTTGATCCAGCCAACCAGGCCACCACTGAAGCTGCGATATTGCGGAAGACGAGCCTCCATTTCAAGGGATATCGGGGAAAAAGGCCACAAAGGGAAGGTGAATGAGATGAAGGGAGAGGGCACCAGGGAAAGAGACAGTGGAGTCAGGAAGGGCCCATCCATTTAATAATGTTCCCGAGTATTTTAACTGCAGGGGTCGAGGCCATCTAAAAAGGGAATGTAGAAAGCCACCGAGGAAGGCAAGCACCAGCCTCCACAAAGGACAGGGGGGATTCAGCAGCAAAGAGCAAAACAAGGGCCAGTCGCTCGAAGAGCGGAAAGCTTTTAAAAAAATTTGTTTATAGGATGTGAGCACTGCTGGCTAGGCCAGCATTTATTGCCCATCCCGAATTGCCCTTGAGAAGGTGGTGGTGAGCTGCCTTCTTGAACCACTTCAGTCCATGTAGGGACCATGTAGGGGAGGGACACCCACGGTGCTGTTAGGGAGGAGTTCCAGGATTTTGACCCAGTGACAGTAAAGGAACAGCGATATAGTTTCAAGTCAGAATGGTGTGGCTTGGAGGGGAACTTGCAGGTGGTGATGTTCTAATTCATCTGCTGCCCTTGTCCTTCAAGGTGGTAGAGGTCGCGGGTTTGGAAGGCGCTGTCGAAGGAGCCTTGGTGCGTTGCTGCAGTGCATCTTGTAGATGGTACATACTGCTGCCACTGTGCGTCAATGGTGGACTGCGTGAATGTTTGTGGATGGGGTGCAAATCAAGCGGGTTGCTTTCTCCTGGATGGGGTCGAGCTTCTTGAGTGTTGTTGGAGCTGCACCCATCCAGGCAATTGGAGAGTATTCCATCACACTCCTGACTTGTGCCTTGCAGATGGTGGACAGGCTTTGGGGAGTCAGGGGGTGAGTTACTCGCTGCAGGATTCCTAGCCTCTGACCTGTTCTTGTAGCCACGATATTTATATGGCTACTCCAAGTCAGCTTCTGGTCAATGGTAAACCCTAGGATGTTGACAGTGGGGGATTCAGCGATCGTAATGCCATTGAATGTCAAGGGGAGATGGTTAGATTTTCTCTTCTCGGAAATGGTCATTGCCTGGCACTTGTGTGGTGCGAATGTTACTTGCCTCTTATCAGGCCAAGCCTGGATATTATCCAGGTCTTGCTGCATTTCTACATGGACTGCTTCAGTATCTGAGGAGTCACGAATGGTGCTGAACATTGTGCAATCATCAGCGAACATCCCCACCTCTGACCTTATGATTGAAGAAAGGTCATTGATGAAGCAGCTGAAGATGGTTGGGCCGAGGACACTACCCTGAGGAACTCCTGCAGTGATGTCCTGGAGCTCAGATGATTGACCTCCAACAGCCACAACCATCTTCCTTTGCGTTTGGTATGACTCCAACCAGCAGAGAGTTTTTCCCCTAGATTCCTATTGACTCCAGTTTTGCTAGGGCTCCTTGATGCCATACTCGGTCAAATGCTGCCTTGATGTCAAGGGCAGTCACTCTCACCTCACCTCTTGAGGTCAGCCCTTTAGTCCAAGGCTGTGATGAGGTCAGGAGCTTAGTGGCCCTGGTGGAACCCAAACTGAGCGTCAATGATCAGGTTATTGCTAAGCAATTGCCACTTGGTAGCACTGTGGATGACACCTTCCATCATTTTGCTGATGATTGAGAGTAGACTGATGGGGCAGTAATTGGCCGGTTGGATTTGTCCTGCTTTTTGTATACAGGACATACTTGGGCAATTTTCCACATTGCCGGGTAGATGCCAGTGTTGTAGCTGTACTGGAACAGCTTGGCTAGTTCTGGAGCACACGTCTTCAGTACTATTGCCAGAATATTGTCAGGGCCCCTAGCCTTTGCAGTATCCAGTGCCTTCAGTCGTTTCTTGATATCACGTGGAGTGAATCAAATTGGCTGAAGTCTGGCAGCTGTAATGCTGGGGACTTCAGGAGGAGGCCGAGATGGATCATCAACTTGGCACTTCTGGCTGAAGATTGTTACAAATGCTTCAGCCTTATCTTTCGCACTGATGTGCTGGGCTACCCCATCATTGACGATGGGGATATTTGTGGAGCCACCTCCTCCAGTTAGTTGTTTAATTGTCCACCACCATTCCCAACTGGATGTGGCAGGACTGCAGAGCTTAGATCTGATCCATAGGTTGTGGGATCACTTAGCTCTGTCTATCACATGCTACTTACGCAGTTTGGCACGCAGATAGTCTTGTGTTGTAGCTTCACCAGGTTGACACCTCATTTTGAGGTATGCCTGGTGCTGCTCCTGGCATGCCCTCCTGCACTCTTCATTGAACCAGGGTTGATCCCCTGGCTTGATGGTATTGGTAGAGTGGGGGATATGCCAGGCCATGAGGTTACAGATTGTGGTTGAGTACAATTCTGTTGTTGCTGACACTTGCCTCATGGATGTCCAGTTTTGAGTTGCTAGATCTGTTTGTTGTCTATCCCATTTAGCACGGTGGTAGTGGCACACAACACAATGGAGGGTATCCTCAATGTGAAGACGGGACTTCGTCTGCCCAAGGACTGTGCGGTTGTCACTCCTACCAATACTGTCATGGACAGATGTATCTGCGGCAGGCAGATTGGTGAGGACGAGGTCAAATATGTTTTTCCCTCACCACCTGCCGCAGACCCAGTCTAGCAGCTATGTCCTTTAGGGCTCGGCCAGTAGTGGTACTATTGAGCCACTCTTGGTGATGGACATTGAAGTTCCCCACCCAGAGTACATTTTGTACCCTTGCCACCCTCAGTGCTTCCTTTAAGTGGTGTTCAACATAGAGGAGTACTGATTCATCAGCTGAGTGGGGGCAGTAGGTTGTAATCAGCAGCAAGCTTTCTTGCCCGTGTTTGGCCTGATGACATGAGACTTCATGGGGTCCAGTGTTAACATTGAGGATTCTCAGGGCAGCTCCCTCCTGACCGTTTACCACTGTGCTGCCACCTCTGCTGGGTCTGTCCTGCCGGTGGGTCACGACATACCCAGGAATGGCGATGGAACATTGTCTGGAAGGTGAGTATGACTATATCAGGCTGTTGCTTGACTAGTCTGTAGGACAGCTCTCCCCACTTTGGCACAAGCCCCCAGACGTTAGTAAGGAGGTCTTTGCAAGGTTGACAGGGTTTGCAGTTGTCGGTTCCGGAGCCTACATCGATGCCAGGTGGTCCATCCGGTTTCATTCCTTATCGAATTTGTAGTGGTTAGATACAACTGAGTGGTTTGCTAGGCCAACTCAGAGAGCAATAACAGTCAACCACATGCTGTGGGTCTGGAGTTACATGTCGGCCAGACCAGGTAAGGACAGCAGATTTCCTTCCCTAAAGGACATTAGTGAACCAGATGGGTTTTTACAACAATCAACAATGGTTTCATGGCCATCATTAGACTAGCTTTTAATTCCAGATTTATTAATTGAATTCAAATCCCACCTTCATCCGTGGTGGGATTTGAACCCATGTCCCCAGAGCAATACGTTGGGTTGTTTGGTTACTTGTCCAGCGACAGTACCACTACACCACCACCTCCTGCCTTGGGAAAAGGGGGACAAGGCCTGGCCATGGCTAGAGAACCCCTACCATCTGCATCCCCACCGCAATGACCTATGTCCACTGACGTACAATGCATTCAGGCAACCTTGTGTAAACGTTAGGGTAGAGGGACAGGGCAGAGATTATTTAGTGGACATGGAAGCGTCCTATAGCGAGGCTCCCCTCAGAAGTCAATGGTCAAGTGGGGAACCCTACAGCTTGGAAGGGTTCACCAGTAACATCTCCGTGGGGGCAGTTTCGGTGCCTTTGAGGATCGAGATAGGACCTTTAAGAACCCTATGGATGTGCATCCTAATCCAATGATCAGATAGCGGTCTGGGGGTCCTGGGATCGGATTGGATAGTAGCATACGGTATTATTGTTGATCTGTGTAATCATTGCCTGAGAGTGATGAGGAAATGATTTCATGATACCTCAAGGGAAGGACAAACAGATGGCAAGTGTGAGATCCTATGATCAGGCCGAGTTGGCAAAAGGGTCCCTCACAGCTATCAGGGTGTGTTGGCACTGATTGCCGCAGCTTTTGCAAGGCACAAAAACAATCGTGGTCGGGTGAGAGGAAAGAGGTAAAAATCAATGGGGATCATTTGTCACAACCTCAAAGACAGTATAACTTCCCGCGTGAGGTAGAGGCCGACCTAACCGACATGGTATACTCGTTGACCAAGCAGGGAATATTAAGGGCCATAGTGAGACACATCAATTCCCCCATTTGACCTGTGCGCAAACTGGATGGGTGATGGAGGCTGACGGTAGACTATCGGGTCCTGAATAAAATGTATCTGCGTGCGCCCCCACAGTGGCAGCTGTGGCCGACCTATTGGCAGCCATACCCCCGACCACCACAGTATTTCTGGTCCTCGACATTTCAAATGGCATTTGGCCAATACCAGTGAGGAGTGGGGACCAATATAAGTTCACCTTTACTTTCAGTGGTCAGCAGTATACGTGGACGTGTCTTCCTCAAGGCTTCCACAATAGCCACTCCATTTTCCATCAATGTATGGCAGTCGATCTGAAGGTTTTCAGCCAACCCGAGTGTGTGATCCAATACGTGGATGATCTGCTGCTGTGCACAGTATCCGAGCAGAAACATGTCATGTTCCTGAACGAGTTAGTGGGTCTTTTAGGAAGGGCAGGATTAAAAGTCAACCCTAGTCGGGCACAGATAGGTGGGGAGAAGGTGCAGCCTTTGGATAGGACTATAAGTCCTGGGGAAAGGAGTATTAGTCCAAGACGGAGACAGTGGTAAAATTGGATTGCCCTAGTTTCGTGACCACACTTCTGGGGCTGACCATTTATTGTCGAGAGCTCATAGAGGACTATGAAGGGAGGGTAGTTCCACTCCTAACCTTGCTAAGAAAGGGGAACAATGAAATGGGCCACTCCAGTGTGAGGGAGCCTTTGAGAGGTTAAATCAGGACCTCCAGAGTGCACCGGCATTGGGGAAAATTGACCAAACCTGAGGATTTGCCCTGGAGGTAGCAGCTAGTGACAGCAGTCTCAATACGGTATTGACACAGGAAATACACAGAAAACAGAGACCCGTAGCATACAGTTCCCGGGCACTAACCGAGGTAGAAAGGACGTCACCTCCTGGCCACCTTCTGGGTGGTAAAACACTTCACCCTGTCTATGGGAACCCAGAGTAACCCACCATACACCCACCAGGTTGCTGTTAGAGGGATGAATCACGGACAGAACCGTATCCAGCGCCAGAATAGCAAGGTACTCTTACAGAGTACAGCCCTAAAAGTGCAGACATACAAGAGCCGAAACTGGCAGCAAGGGTGTTTGGGAAACACAACGGGGACCCACCCCGACGGATGGGTTATCTATTTGGGTGGATCAAGTTTGGTGGTGGCAGGAGAAAGGCGGACTGGGTGTGGAGTTTACCATCTGGAGAATCAGATCCAGTTGGATCGGAAGTGCCCCAACCACCCGAGTGCACAGCAGGTGGAGCTGGCGTCTATGGCGTATCGGGATTTCGACCCGGAGGACTTTCCCCCACCAAATACTGTGTGTTCAGACTTGATGTTTACATGCAACGCACTAACTGAGTTCCTGACAACATGGGAATGGCGGGGATACACGTCGGCAGACAGGAAAGCCCTGACCATTAAACCCCTCCTACAAACCATTCTACAGGTGGTTCAGCAAAACCCTGGACAATTTTACATACATAATATCAAGGCCCACTCCAAAACTGAACCTAAATGGGAAGGCAATTGGAAAGCTGATGAATTGGCAAAAAAGGGAGGCGGAGAGGGGGGCACTGTGGGACCCCTACAAGACTGGTAAGATCATGGCGATCCTGGGACAAAGAAGTGAGGAAATACCATTGCCCCTCGACCTAGCAAAGGCACAAAATCAGGACACGATCCTAAGGGCAGCTGCTGTGGCACAAAGGAAGGGAGAATCCATAGAGGAACCCTTGGGAGGCCTGAAAATTAACCTAAAACAGGGGATGTTATTTAAAGGGGATAAGTGGATAGTCCCAGAGGCATGTCGTAAGGAGATGATAGAAGTAGTCAATGGGGACCCGGGAGCGGCCATTGGGGCCGGAAACAACCTGGGAACAATTAAGGCATCTTGCTTGGTGGTCGGAGGGGAAAGGAGAAGTAGAAGAATGTGCCAGAATGGTTTGGTTTGTGCCGCCAACAACCCAGATCTGCAAAAATGTGAAGTGCCCATTGGTCATACTCAGAGGGTAGAAGGACCATGGCGAGAGATACAAATAGATTTTATTCAACTTCCGCCTCAGACCAAGAGCGGGAATAAAGTGGGAGGATGCCTTCCCCTGTAAATCAGCAACTGCCCTCTGGACAGTCAAATTCCTGGTCAGGGAGGTTTTCTCGAGGTGGGCATTGCCACAAGTTTTGGAATCAGACCAAGGGAGCCATTTTACATGACAGGTTATGCAACACACACTGAAGATGTTGGGCATTGAGGTGAAATGGCATGTACCATACAACCCCCAATCCTCGGGGATAGTGGAAGGAATGAATCGTACTATCAAGAGGGCACTCAGGAAAGAGCTAGCTGCCCAAGGGGGGATGTGGGACGAGCTTCTCCCCAACAGTCAAGATACAAGAAATCTCCCAGAATTAGAGATCCAAGGGACTAGGGAGAATGAGGAATTGAAGGAAATTAGTATTAGTAAGAAGGTTGTTTATTTATTGAGAGATACAGCACTGAAACAGGCCCTTCGGCCCACCGAGTCTGTGCCGACCAACAACCACCCATTTATACTAATCCTACATTAACCCCATATTCCTACCACATCCTCACCTGTCCCGATATTTCCCTACCACCTACCTATACCAGGGGCAATTTATAATGGCCAATTTACCTATCAACCTGCAAGTCTTTGGCTGTGGGAGGAAACAGGAGCACCCGGAGAAAACCCACACAGTCACAGGGAGAACTTGCAAACTCCACACAGGCAGTACCCAGAATTGAAGCCAGGTCGGTGGAGCTGTGAGGCTGCGGTGCTAACCACTGCACCACTGTGCTGGAGAAAGTAATAGGGATGAAAGTTGATAAATCCCCGGGACCTGATATTTTACATCCCAGAGTGTTGAAAGAGGTAACTGTTGAGATAGTGGATGCATGGGTGAGCATCTTCCAAAATTCTACAGATTCTGGAACAATTCCTGCAGTTTGGAAGGTAGCAAATATCACCCCACTATTTAAGAAGGGAGAGAGAGAGAAAATATGGAACTACAGACCTGTTAGCCTTACATCAGTAGTAGGGAAAATGTTAGAATCTATTCTAAAGGATGTGATAAATGGACACTTGGATAATAATGATCTGATTGGACATAATCAACATGGATTTATGAAAGGGAAATCATGTTTGACAAATCTGTTGGAGCTTTTTGAGGATGTTACTTGTAGTATAGATAAAGGAGAACCAGTCGATGTAGTGTATTTGGATTTTCAGAAGGCTTTTGATAAGGTTCCACACAGGAGGTTAGGAAACAAAATTAGAGCACATGGGATTGTGGCAATATACTGGCATGGATTGAGAATTGGTTAACAAACAGAAAACAGAGAGTAGGAATAAATGGGTCATTCTCAAGATGGCAGGCAGTCACTAGTTGGGTATCGCAAGGATCACTGCTGGGGCCACAGTTTTTCACAATCTATATAAATGATTTGGATGTGGGGACCAAATGTAATATTTCCAAATTTGCTGATGACATAAAACTCCTGACAGATTGAATTTGTGATGTCAGAAACTTGGGAGGAGATGGGTAGTATGTAAAAATAAAAAATGAATGTGTAAATATATATATGAATAAAGATTTGGGAGATGTATAAGGGTTTTTAAAAATTCGATCATGGGATGTGGGCATCGTTGGCCAGACCAGCATTTACTGCCCATCCGTAATTGCCCTTAAAGTGGTGGTGAGCTGCCTTCTTCAACCACTGCAGTCCATGTGAGGTAGGTACACTAACAGTGCTGTTAGGAAGGGAATTCCAGGATTTTGATCCAGCGACAGTGAAGGAACGGTGATATAGTTCTAAGTCAGGATGGTGTGTGGCTTGGAGGGGAACTTGCAGGTGGTGGTGTTCCCATGCATCTGCTGCCCTTGTCCTTCTAGGTGGTAGAGATTGCGGGTTTGGAAGGTGCTGTCTAAGAAGCCTTGGTGCATTGCTGCAGTGCATCTTGTAGATGGTACATACTGCTGCCACTGTGCATTGGTGGTGAAGGGGGTGAATGTTGAAGGTTGTGGGTGGGGTGCCAATCAAGCGGGTTGCTTTGTTCTGAATGGAATCAAGCTTGTGCCATGTAGATGGTGGACAGGCTTCGGGGAGACAGGAGATGAATTACTCACTGCAGAATTCACAGCCCCTAACTTGCTGTTGTAGCCAAAGCATTTATATGGCTGATCCAGTTCAGTTTCTGGTCAATGGTAACCCCAAGGATGTTGATAGTGGGGGATTCAGCGATGGTAATGCCATTGAATGTCAAGGGGAGATGGTTAGATTCTCTCTTGTTGGAGATGGTCATTGCCTGGCACTTGTGTGGCGCGAATGTTACTTGCCAATTATCAGCCTAAGCCTGGACATTGTCCAGGTCTTGCTTCACCTGGGCATGGGCTGCTTCAGTATCTGAGGAATTGTGAATGGTGCTGAACATCGTGCAATCATCAGTGAAACATCCCCACTTCTGACCTTATCATGGAGGGAAGGTCATTGATGAAGCAGCTGAATATGGTTGAGCCTAGGACACTACCTTGAGGAATTCCTGCAGTGATGTCCTGGGACTGAGATGATTGACCTCCAAAAACCACAACCACCTTCATTTGTGCTAGGTATGACTCCAACCAGCAGAGAGTTTTCCTCCAGATTCCCATTGACTCCAGTTTTGCTAGGGCTCCTTGATGCCATCCTTGGTCAAATGCTGCCTTGATGTCAAGGGCATTCACTCTCACCTCACTTCTTGAGTTCAGCTCTTTTGTCCATGTTTGGACCAAGGCTGTAATGAGGTCAGGAGCCGAGTGACCCTGGCAGAACCCAAACTGAGTGTCACTGAGCAGGTTATTGCTGAGCAAGTGCCGCTTGATAGCACTGTCGGCAACAGCATCCATCACTTTGCTGATGATCAAGAATAGACTGATAGGGCGGTAATTGGCCGGATTGGATTTGTCCTGCTTTTTGTGTACAGGACACACCTGGACAGTTTTCCAAATTGCTGGGTAAATGCCAGTGTTGTAACTGTACTGGAACAGCTTGGCTAGGGGCGCAGCTAGTTCTGAAACATAAGTCTTCAGTACTATTGCTGGAATATTGTCAGGGCCCATAGCCTTTGCAGTATCCAGTGCCTTCAGTCGTTTCTTGATATCACGTGGAGTGTATCGGTATGGCTGAAGCCTGTCATTTGCTATGCTGGGGACCTCCGGAGGAGGCCGAGGTGGATCATCCACTTGGCACTTCTGGCTGAAGATGGACACAAGTGTTTCAGTCTTGTCTTTCGCACTGATGTGCTGGGCTCCCCCATTTTTGAGGATGGGGATATTTGTGGATTCACCTCCTCCTGTCAGTTGTTTAATTGTCCACCACCATTCACGTCTGGATGTGTCAGGACTGCAGAGCTTAGATCTGATCCGTTGATTGTGGGATCGCTTAGTGCGATCTATTGCTTTCTGCTGCTTGACATGCAAATAGTCCTGTGTTGTAGCTTCATCAGGTTGACATTTCATTTTGAGGTATGCCTGGTGCTGCTCCTGGCATGCCCTCCTGCACTCTTCATTGAACCAGGGTTGGTGCCCCGGTTTGATGGTAATGGTAGAGTGGGGGATATGCCGGGCCATGAGGTTACAGATTGTGGTTGAGTACAATTCTGCTGCTGCTGATGGCCCACAGCACCTCATGGATACCCAGTTTTGAGTTACTAGATCTGTTTGAAACCTATCCAATTTAGCACAGTGGCAGTGGCACACAACACAATGGTGGGTATCCTTAATGTGAAGATGGGACTTCATCTCCACAAGGACTGTGTGGTGGTCACTCCTACCAATACTGTCAAGGACAAATGCATCTGCGGCAGACAGATTGGTGAGGACGAGGTCAAGTATGTTTTTCCCCTCTAGTTGGTTCCCTCACCACCTGCCGTATACCCCGTCTAGCAGCGATGTCCTTTAGGACTCAGCCAGCTCAGTCAGTAGTGGTGTTACCCAGCCACTCTCGGTGATGGACTTTGAAATCCCCCACCCAGAGTATATTCTGTTCCCTTGCTACCCTCAGTGCTTCTTCCAATCGGTGTTCAACATAGAGAAGCACTGATTCATGAGCCGAGTGGGGGTGGTAGGTGGTAATCAGCAGGAGGTTTCCTCGCCCATCATTGACCTGACCATCATTGAAAGGGTTAATGTTTGGGACAATGTGAGGAATATCTCCCACTATGATGATGTAAGAGATCACATGTGAAAGAGACTTGAGAAGGAGAAGTAGCGTGGCTTCACAGCAGTCATACAGACTTATGTAAAGCTGTATAATAGTTAATTTGTAATAGATGAGTTAATGTTAAAATTACAGAAGACTCAGTAATCTCTCCTAATTGGACTAAGCAAATATACAAAATGGTGGAAGACTAACCAAGCATACAACAGCTTGTGCAGTTAATGTTATATATTTGGCTTGATGGCAAAATAGAAGCCCATGGGATAAAAGTTACAGTAGCAGCATGGATACAAAATTGGTGAAGGGATAGCAAACAGACAGTTGTGGTGAATGAATATTCTTCAGACTGAATATACATTAATGACTTGGATTGGGGGTCACAGGGCACAATTTCAAAATTTGCAGATGACATGACTTGGAAGTGTAGTAAACAGTGATGAGGATAGTGATATGCTTCAAGGAGGATACAGGCTGGTGGAGTGGGTGGACACATAGCAGATGAAATTTACATAAAGAAATGTGAAGTGATACATTTTGGTGGGAAAAATGAGGAGAATCAGTATAAAATAAATGGCACAATTTTAAAAGTGCAAGATGCAGGAACAGAGAGACCTGGGGGTATACGGATACAAATCCTCGAAGGTGATAGGACATGTTGAGAAGGCATAAGGAATCCTGGGCTTTATATATAGAGACATAAAGTACAAAAACAAGGAATTTATGCTAAATCTTTATCAAGATTTTATAAAGGGTTCAGCCCCAACTGCAGTATTGTGTCCAATTCTTGATGCCCCAGTTTAGGAAGGATGTCAAAGCCTTGGAGAGGATGCAGAGGAAATTTGCTGGAATAGTACCAGGGATGAGGGACTTCAGTTATGTGGCGAGACTGGATAAGCTGGGATTGTTCTCCTTAGAACAGAGAAGGTTAAGGGGAGATTTGATAGAGGTGTTCAAAATCATGAATGGTTTTGATAAAATAATTAAAGAGATTCCAGTGGCAAAAGGGTAGTAACATACATACATACATAGTAACCAGAGGGCACAGGATTAAGGTAATTGCCAATCTAACTAGAGGAAAAAAAATTATGTAGTTAGTTGTTGTGATCTGGAGTGTGCTGTCTGAAATGGTGGTGGAGGCAGATTTGATATTAGGGTGGGGGATAGAGTTGATGGAGAGAACTAGGGGACACTGGCTCAAATCATGACACTATCATGAAATTTTTCTCCACACAGGGAGTGAGAAACACTGGACATGTTCTCAGGACAAAGATGTGGAAACAATGAGAAGAGACAGAAAGGAATCTGTTTATGGGATTGTTAGTTGAGGGATAAGCACCAAAAGCAGTGTTCTATGCACAGAGCAAAGCCATTACACAGCCAATGAATCAAGCCAATGCTGTGCCATCCTATCAAATTCAGTTGTGGATGTTGTTGGACAATTAGACAACTAAATGGAGGAGTCGTCTCTGTGAGCATCCACATTCGATATAATGGTGTATGAATGCAAAAAAAACTAAGGTTGAAGTGCTCTGACCCATCTTAAGCCAGAAATGCTCAACGGATGAACCTATTTGGCAACTACCTGAGGATTCTACTGTTACAAATGGCAGCTTTCAGCCAATTCTCTTCACTCTATGAGATATCCAGAAATGACTGAATTGACTGGACACTTAAAGGACTATGGGTCCTGACAATGTACTGGCTCTAGCGCTGAAGACTGCTTCATCAGCTTAGTTTCAATCATCATCATCACAACATTCTGCTCCTTTATTTCCTTTGGTGCCTTTATTATATGTTGCTCAACATGTATGAGCACAAATTCATCACTTATGGAGGGAGGGAAGTAATTGTATGGAGGACTCTTAAATGCATGAGTATTTACTGAGTCTGGAGTTAGTGCTGAGTACTCAAACAAACATGCTTTTTTGACCGGATATAAGCTATTTCTATGATGGCAATCTACTTATATAGGAATGATAATGATAGAGCTTGGGATGTTATGTAAAGCTATCACTTTTTTAATACAACTCTATCAGGCTGTCTATGGGACATTTCTCCCAATTTGGACACCAGTCTGCACAGGAAATTTATTGTGAGACAATACTGGATTGGGGAGACATTCCCTTCTTTGAAAGACATCAATGGAACAACTGCAATTTACTAATAATCCAGCAATTTTGTGAATTATTTTTGCTTGAAAAATGACCAGTCATTAGACATTGGCCCAGACTTTCCTTTCTTACTCGAGGTGAACACTGAGAAGTTCACTGTTACTGAGGGACACAACAGCACTGCAACTTCAGATGACCCGACTTACCCTGAAACCCAGAAATTGCGGAGTGCCTCAATGGTCTCTGGATAAGTCCACACTGAAGGTCCCACCGTGTCTATTCTTAAAGCAACAGCGACCATTAATTTGAGAATTTTGCTTATTTGCTCACATCTTGATTTTTTTTAACTGATTTTGAAGCGTAAGTTTGCAAACAGGCAGGGTAGGTGAAGGCTGCAAACTGTTTCAATTAGCAATAAAAATGTTCTTCATGACTCCCCTGGCTCCTTTTCCTACCTGTACCCTGCTCCAGCTCCTCTTCCCCTGCTCCCTGGAGAGTCAGCCTGGACTTGATGGGCCAAATGGCCTCTTTCTATGCCATAAATGACTCAATGTTAGTCAGGAAACTCAAATTCTTCAAATAATGCCAAGGGATCTTTCACTGAGTAGATGGAGCATCAGTTTAATGTTTTATTTGAAATATGGCACCTCTGACAGTGTAACACTCTCTTAATATTGTATTATGGACTCAAATACTGGAGTGAGACTTGAACCCACAACCTTCTAACACAGAGTCAAGAGTGTTCCCTTTGAGTCAATTAACCTCTTGAAAGTTACGTAGGAGTAAAATCCTTGAGTTTAGATTAGATTAGATTAGAGATACAGCACTGAAACAGGCCCTTCGGCCCACCGAGTCTGTGCCGAACATCAACCACCCATTTATACTAATCCTACACTAATCCCCTATTCCTACCAAACATCCCCACCTGTCCCTATATTTCCCTACCACCTACCTATACTAGTGACAATTTATAATGGCCAATTTACCTATCAACCTGCAAGTCTTTTGGCTTGTGGGAGGAAACCGGAGCACCCGGAGAAAACCCACGCAGACACAGGGAGAACTTGCAAACTCCACACAGGCAGTACCCGGAATCGAACCCGGGTCCCTGGAGCTGTGAGGCTGCGGTGCTAACCACTGCGCCACTTTTTTTCATCCAGGAGCAGCTCTGACTCTAGTGCAAAATGTTGGAGCAAAATCTCCTGCATAGAATGATAGTAAGTTTCAGGCACAGAAAGAGGCCACTTGGTCCATCATGTCTGTGCTAGCTGAAAAACGATCCACCTATTCTAATCCCACCTTCCAGCATTTGGTCTGTAGCCCTGCAGTTTACAGCACTTAAGGTGCATATCCGGACTCCTTTTAAATGAGGTGAGGGTCTCTGCCTCAACTACCCTTTCAGGCAGTGAGTTCCAGACCATCACCAACCTCTGGATTAAAAAGTTTTTCCTCATCTACCCTCTAATTTTTCTACCAATCACTTTTAAATCCATGCCCCCTCGTCACTGACCTCTTTGCTAAGTTGAATAGACCCTTCACCTCCACTCTATCCAGGCCCCTCAAAATTTTGAACATTTCAATCAGATCTCCCCTCAGCCTTCTCTGTTCCAAGGAGAACAACCCCAGCCTATCCAATCTTTCCTCATAGCTGCATTTTTCCAGTCCTGGCAACATCCTCGTAAATCTCCTCTGTACCCTCTCTAGTGCAATTACATCCTTTCTGTAATGAGGTGACCAAAACTGCACACAGTACTCAAGTTGTGGTCTAACCAATGAGTTATACAGTTCCAGCATAACCTCCCTGCTCTTGTATTCTATATCTCGGCTAATAAAGGAAAGGATTCCATATGCCTTCTTAACCACCTTATCAACCTGTCCTGCTACCTTCAGGGATCTGTGGATATTGACTCCAAGGTCCCTCACTTTCTCTACACTTCTCAGTATTTTACCATTAATCGTGTATTCCTTTGCCTTTTTTGACCTCCCCAAATGCATCACCTCACACTTCTCCAAGTTGAATTCCATTTGCCACTTTTCTGCCCATTGACCAGGCCATCAATATCTTCCTGCAGCCGACAGCGATCCTCCTCGCTAGCTACCACACGGCCAGTCTTTCTGTCATCACCAAACTTCTTGATCATGCCCCCTACATTTACTGTCAAATCATTAACATGCACCAGAAAAAGCAGGGGACCCAGTACTGAACCCTACGGAACGCCACTAGAAATAGCCCTCCAGTCACTAAAACAGCCGTCAACAATTACCCTTTTACCCAATTACCCTGTAATTGTAGAGATCCTACATTGGCAGCTACTAATCTTGCTCTAATTGAACAGTGGAAAGAACTGGCATTCTCACCCAGAGAGGCCACAGGATGACAGGGGAAATGTGCCACCCTGAGGTACATTGATGTGGTAGAGGGAGTTTTACTTGGAATCTCATGGTGTGATACCACAGCACTGACATTGGAGCCTGAATTCTCGGATTCTGACCCTGCTCCATGTTAGCATTGCTAATGCGATGCTATTTTAAATTGCAAAAGCAGTAACAGGCTAGGGGGAGAGAGTGGTGTCCAATTAGTGGTGTTGGGACCGACTTAGAGGAGGGACCTTTGAAAATTGAGTGACAGCTATGCGTGGGCTTGCCACTTGCTGAAGAAATGGAGCAGGAGGAGACTTCTTGGAGATGTGATGGAGTGGGCAGGCATCCAGGGTGGCCCCGCTATTCTCGAGGCATTAACGGAGGCTGTCAGCAACAGGAGAGACATCTTCTTCATCCATCTGGGAGGAGAAACACGCCGAAGAAAACAAAAAAGGCATGGATGGAAGTGGCGAGTGAGGTCAGCAGCAGGGAGTGACCTGAAGGACGTGTGTTGAATGACAAGCAGCACCCGGGTGCCAGGTTAACAGCTCTGGATACAGCAGCATGACAACAAACTGAACTCACAATACGTCCAGAGGTCTCCCAAACATTGTCAGATCAAGTGACCAGTTGTAAAAATGAGATGGCAGCCACCTCATAAATGTGGCAAAATTCAGAAGGGGGCATTACTGAGGGGTGGACCAGTTCATGTCAATGTCGTGCTGGCACAGGTGAAGGAGGGCATCCTACTCATAAATCTTTCTCTCCTGATCCTACAGGAAAAGAGAGCCCACAATGCCTGTGAAATGGCCAGAATGGGTAGTGGTGTGCCTGAGCTGCACAGTCTAACACCAATGGAGGAGGCAGTGCCAGTCTGTGGGCAATGGGAATATGAGAGGCTGAGATCAGCAGGGCTATTTGATATCTTGGGTGAAGGGCATGGAGGAGACTTCTGCCTGATACACACTTTGGCTCTTCTTCCGATGTCCTCTGTGGGGTTGGTTGTGCTGGGGGCACATGACGAGTAGGCCGAGTTCTCATACCCACCTTCTTGTGTTTCACACAGTGCCAGTGGCTGAGGGGGAGCGCAGGACAAAGGACAAATATTGCTGTCCTCCTCAGTGGGGGGAGAGTTACTGGAGCCAGCACCGTTACATCATTCCTCAGCACCCTCTACCAGCGCAGAGAAACATATCGGTCGGGCCACAAATAAGCTTAGAACAGGGAGCACTCTGATGAAAGGTCACAGCCTGAAACGTTAACTTTGTTTCTCTCTCCAGAGATGCTGCCAGACTTGCTGAGTATTTCCAGCACTTTCTGTTTTTATTTCAGATTTCCAGCCTCCACAGTATTTTGCTTTTATTTTAGAACGGGAAGCACTGGGTGAACCTCACATCACAGGTGGGCAGCATGAGGAGGGTGAGGCAGCGTCAGCTGTGGGCAGGCCCCCTCGAAGGACGGAGGACAGACACAGTGATGCTTCACCGGGCGAAGATGCTGGGCCTCGGACACGGAGGGCCTTCCTCAAGAACCAGAGGTAGATAAGTTCCCAATTGTCGGAGTTCCTTGAGGCCTTGAGGAGCCATGGCCAGTCCATGGCCAGTATGTGCTCTGTCATGTCTCAGGGATTCAATTGCATAAGCTCCTCCATTGGGAGATTGGGCAACCTCTTGGACAGCCATATGTAGCACTGCACTGAGTGGGTGCAGGAACAGCGTGCTGATATGCACAGAAGGAGTGAGACTCTCTGTAGCACTGACCGCTCAGTGTTGCTGATGGCACTAAAGTGCTCAGAGTGGATGTCAGTTGCATCCCAGTCGGTGGCTTCATCCAGCATTCAAGGGAATCAGGAAAAAGCTGTGCTGGTTGTGGCTACAGACAAAGGATCTGCGCCTCAGGGAGCACCCTTCGGCCCCTTGCTCCCTTCAACTCAGGAGCCATCTGTGTGCCATGGCCCAGTGACAGAGGCAGCCCCTGCAATGATGCCGGCAGGGCAGCTTGTGGAGGAACCCCCACGGGCACCTCCAAGACAAGGACAGAAGCCATTGGCATTTTAGCTGGAGGCAGAGAGTTGGGAGTAGTCTGCATTCACCTCATCCTGTGCCACAGTGGGAGCACTGCATAGAGCTGTTTGGGAAAGAAAGGCGCAACGCCATTGAATTCACTTAATGTATCACCTGGGTGCTGTTTTCTACATCTGTCTGCTGTTTTGTTTCAGTTTTAATATTAATTGCTTATGTAATCAAACTGATATTTGTGTTATTGATGCTTCATGTCAAAAGTCGGGTGGAGTTTAGGTGGGTGGGGGTGGGGTGGGAGAGTGCTGGGATTGCTGTATTCCTATGCTCTATGATGTTGGAGATTGTTGGTGGTGGAAACCTCATTCTCCATGGTCATGGCTGGCAATTTCTCCTCAGATATGAGTCATTGCAGAATGATAGGTCGTTCTGCTGGAAGGTGTGTTTTGGGGTCACCTGTCATAAGGATTCAGAGGCGATCAAGTGAAACATTGCTGAATCAATGTGGCCCTTGCAGCCATGCCAACTGCAGTTCTTGGATGGTCTCGGTGGTCTTGCTTCAATGCCTGGGCACCAGGCATCTCTGGAGTGAGCCCTGTACCCTTCTATTCCTCCTCTTCTTCCTGCTCCCTGTCCTCCTCTAATGAAGAGTGGCACCCCAGGTCCTCCTGATCATCCAGCTCCAGGCCTCTTTCTGTTGTTGCATTGTGCAGGACGCAGCAGATGACCACAATGGGCAGCACAGTGGCGCAGTGGTTAGCACCGCAGCCTCACAGCTCCTGCGACCCGGGTTCAGTTCTGGGTACTGCCTGTGCGGAGTATGCAAGTTCTCCCTGTGACTGTGTGGGTTTTTGCTGGGTGCTCTGGTTTCCTCCCACAGCCAAAGACTTGCAGGTTGATGGTTGGTACAGACTCGGTGGGCCGAAGGGCCTGTTTCAGTGCTGTATCTCTAAATAAATAAATGAGACATTCTGGCTGGCTCATAGTGGAAGGCACCACTGTCACAGAAACATATCTTCAAGATACCAATGGTATGTGGAATGCAGGTCCATGTTAGGAAATGCCTCTGATAGTAGAGCCTCTCTCCATCCTTGTCTGGGTAGCGGACAGGCATCAGGAGCCACCTCATTAGAGGATAGAACTCATCCCCTAGCATAAACCCACAGAAACTGGATCTGGGCCTGAAGGAGTGCAGCACCTGGGACACCTGAAGGATAAAGCAGTCATGAGAGCTGCCCAAGAACTGGGCGTAGACCAGCTGAACATTCAATAAGTGGACACCCTTTCTGTTCTGGAGTCTGACTGGCTGGTCTGTCGGTGTTTTCATGGCTATGTGAGTGCAATCGATGACCCCCTGGACCTGAGGGAATCCATCAGTGGCGACAAAGCCCAATGTCCTCTGTGCCTGCACAGGCCCATCTGTGTCAAAGTGGATGTAGTCCCCCACCCTCCGGAACATGTGAAGAGGTGCCACCCAGGTCCGCAGCTGATCCCTGGAACGAGTTGGCAGCATAAAAATTCAACACTACGATGACCTTGGCGGCTGCAGGTAAGGGACTGCCATGGGGGCCATGTGGTCTCAGGTCATTGTGGATCAGAGCACACAGGTTTGAGACCATCTCCCTGGATATGTGCTGGCTCCCACAGCACTGGTGTATATTTGCAGGTCACTGACCCTTGGGGCAGTAGACCTGACAGCTGGGGTCTGCAAGGGGAGGTGCTACCCAAGATGTGTTCCTCTGGCCTCCTCCTGTCCAGGAGGTTGCATCTGCCATAGCTCATCCTGGTTACTCTGTCCAATGTTAGAGTAGCCTCAGCTGGCGCTTGTTCATTCACCAGGCCTTCCCCTGCCAACTCCAGCTGCCCAAGTGATGCCAGTGGCCTCACATCCCTCTCCAGATTCCTGCCACTCACCACTCACAACTGCAAGTCTTTCAGCTCCAGTGATGGCTACTCTGTGGCACTGTTTGAGCTTTATTCTGTGCTTTTAAAATATGTTCAACAGCCCTTCCAATAAATCTCATGGCTCCCTGCAGTGTTCATGACATCTGCACTCTGCCATGTTCCAGATATTGTTTTCCCCATGCCCTTCTATTGAAACTTCTAAACTGTTCCTGACAAGCCTTTCAATGAGCTCCTCAATGAGCTCAACAGCCAATTAATTGGAGGCATGCAGGGTTCCTGTTTCCCCGCTCCCAGCGTCCCTTTCAAAATCACTTTGCGTTCCGGAGGCGTTGGGATCCTGAGCTGCCTTCCGGGAATGCAATATTCAATCCGCACTTGCATTGAAAATCCAGCCCTGGGTATCTGAGATGTGAAGTGTTCCACTCCCCAGCACTAATACTGCTCTCACCTTGATGAGCACTAAAATTAACCCAAGAAACATCATTGAAATTCTCGGAGGGCCCAGAATTGGAAACAATATAAGGGTCAGTTAAGCAGCTGATTATACTGAAGTACTGGATAGACCAGAGTTTGTTGGTCTGTCAACTAAGTGTCACATAATAGAGGGGGATGTATCCATGGCAACACAGATTCACAACTTATGCATCTTCGAACTTGGTAATACTAAGCTCGAGGCATGCTGGAATCGGGGCCTGTGGGAGGCTATTTAACCAGGAAGAACTTCATTAATCTGGTCAGGCTCATACTGCCTGAGATGAAGACTGATGCTGTGAAGGACACGCTACCTGTTAACAGCAGGCTCCTGAGCGGAACTAGCACATGCCCAAAATGCAGGAAGCCTTGCCACAGAGGCTGACCTCTGACCGAGGTAGGGTCACCGGGCCAGGAGCTTTTTCTGTGGACTATGAGCTTCCCTCGATTCCTGATTCTATTCTGTCTTGGCAATTTCCCAGTCTTAACTTCAAATTCCACCAGCATGCCTGCCCCATATCACTCCAATTAGCACACCTCATCTCAGAATACCTTTCATGACCAGATCCACAAGATCAGCATTGATCCACTTACACTGCTGCTAATTACACAAACCACAGACTGCAGAAACACATGAACGCAGATGCCACTTTAACTAAATTTTTATTTTGTAATTAATAATAGAAACAGATGTTTATTCAGTAAGATCAAAGTTTGTGGGAGGTGGCAAAAATATATAAACCTGATAGTCCAGAAGCCAAGCAACAATGAACAAGATAAGGTGGATATATACACTGGGAACAGTCAGAGTCCAAATCTCACTCCCTCTGCAATCTGGAATTTGAACTATAGTCTGGCACAAATAGCGATGACTTGTTATAGAATTATTCTGCACAGAAGGAGGCCATTTGGTCCATTGTGCCTGTGCTGGCTCTTTGAAAAAGCTATCCAATCAGATCCATTCCCTTGCTCTTTCTCCATAATCCTGCAAATGTTTCCTTTTCAACTCTTTATACAATTCCGTTTTGGATGTGACTATTGAAATCTGCTTCGACTGTCCTTTCAGGCAGTGTGTTCCACACAATAACTCACTCTGTAAAACGTTTCTCATCTCCCTCCCACTTCTTTGCCAATCACCTTAAATCTGTGTCCACTGGTTATCCCTGGAAACAGTTTCTACTTACTCTATCAAAACCCTTCCTAATTTTGAATGCCTATTAAAACTCCCCTTAACCTTCTCTGCTCTAAGGAGAACAATCCTACCTTCTCCAGTCTCTGCACATAACTGAAGTTCCTCAAACCTGGAACCATTCTAGTAAATCTCCTCTTCAGCCTGAATCTGATGCCAACGATTATGACAGCCAGTCTGAGGAGGGCACAACAGGAACAGGAGGCCATTCAGCCCCTCGAGCCTGTTCTGCCATTCAATTACATCTCAGCTGTTCTGCACCTCAACTCCATTTTCCTGCCTTTGCTGCACCATCCCTTTATATCTTACTCAACAAAAGCCTTTCATTATCACATTGAAAACTTTGTAGACCCCCAGAATTCACAGCTTTTTTGGAGGAGTGAGTTCCAAATTTCAACTAGCCTTTGGCTGATAAAGTGTTTCTTGATTTTGCTCCTGAATGCCTTGGGTCAAATTTTAAGACTGTGCACTAAGTAATGAATGGAACTGTGGATCCTGTCATTTTCCACCTCTGATGTGTAAATCACAGTTTTCCCTGAATCAGTAAAAATATTCAGAAATCATGTACGCACATGTGTAAGTTGATTTTAGCGCCCATATCTCAGTGTTAAATGGTGCATATCAAATGCCAAAGGTATAGTATTGTTCACAAGTGTGAAAACGGTCCAAATTCCAGATTTCAATCTGAAACCTTGCCCTGAGAGTGAGGTTACGGTGAGAGGAAGTGACTATTTGGATACCCTCGCTATTACCCAGCATTTTATGGTTTTGTGTCACAGCTTCCATTGCATTGTGCCACATTGTGCTAAATCAGATCACCAATGAGAATTGGTTATGAGAATTGTTAACAGGTCTAGCTAAAGCACCCAGGGAGGCTGGAGGGTCTCACGATGGTGCTGCGCTAATGACTGGCGGAACTTCCTCTCTTGTATTTGTGTGCTGATTGTCAGTTGCCAGGGTTACCAGCGGCCCTCTCCCATGGTGCTGTCATGCTAGCTGAGTGTGACACTCATTGATTCACATCTTGTTGTTCATTATCGCTGTGTTAAGGTGTTCCCTGGAGTGTGTCCATGAAGAAATGAGCTCCTCTCACAAGAAGTGAAGTTCTTTGGCGAAGGCATGGGCTTTATCCTGATGTGTGATATCAGACATAACCTGCGGTGCTGATGAAAATCCATTGAACACTGCTTCTTTGTTGGATACTGATAGCTGTGCAGACTGAGGAAAAGGGGGAACTTGATGAAGGAGTCGTCTCCAGACTTGGGTCCTTTCACAGTCCCTTGTGCCACAGCCAGGTTGCCGTGTGCCTCATTTGTGATGCATATCCTCCATGGTCACTCGTCCCCAGCTACTGAGGATGAAGGTTTCAATGTCGCACTCATTCTCACCCCGAGCTATCTTGAAGTAACCATTCTCACCCCAGCTCCTCCCCCAGGAGTTAGCCGCAATCTGCAACAGGAAAATAGGGGAAGAGGTGAGGGAAAGAAGGAAATTATTGATGAATGTTCCTCAGAAACCCCTCCCCCGCCCCCCCGTGACACCACCCCATACCCTGCAACACGTCCTTTCCTCTCTCATGTTTGGGGAGGTCCAAAGGAGGGTCTGGTGTGGTACCGAATGAAGCAGGCCAGGTAGGCCGCCGGTTTGTTTTGTTTTGTGCTGCACTGGATGTTCTCAACCGTTGCAGCAGAGGGGAAACTACAATTGGCCTCAATGTCCCTGGGCATGGGAAAGGGCAAACATCAACCAGAGTTTCCAGTCACCATTATTGTCAACTGGGACCTGCTTCCATGTGGACACCAAGTGAGAATATAGCCAACTTGAATGGTCCCAGGGCTAAAAGAGTTAGATTATAAAGACAGGTTGCATGGATTAGGTTTGTATTCCCTTGAGTATAGAAGATTAAGGACTGATCTAATTGATGTGTTAGAGATTATTAAAGGATTTGATAGGGTAGATAGAGAGAAACGATTTCCTCTGGTGGGAGAAGTTGAAAACAAGGTCATAACCTTAAAATTAGAGCCAGGCTGTTCAGGGATGATGTCAGAGAGAAATCTTTCCACACAAAGAAAATCTAGAACTCTCTCCCCCAAGAAGCTGCTGAGACTCAGGGTCAATTGAACATTTCAAAATGGAGATTGATAAGATTTTTGTTAGACACCACCAGTGGGGCATGGGAGGCTTCAGCACAGAGAGCTGCGTGGGGGGATGTCAACCTCAGGAACTCATGGATTACATACTGACAACCCAGCTGGACTTCCTCACTATAACCACAGAGATTTGGAGTTAAAGCTGTTTGCTGGAACAGTGTACAGGGAGATATAATCTGCAGTTAACCTCTGCCATTCCAGTTCATGACTTGAGCAGGAATTTATCCCCTGCTGTACCTGCCCTGGGAGTATTTGATGGGGCAGTGTAGTCGGAGCTTTATTCTGTATCTAACCCGCACTGCACCATTCCCCAGCACACTAATTAGCAAAAAGAAACAAAAAGTGTTCTGTGTGTATGTTGTCTGTTTGTGGTTTCGACATACCCAGTATTGGCGAATCTGTCCATCATATCCTTGCTCTTCACCCCATCTATAAACAACAAACACAAAACGTCTTCTGATTAGATTATAGTTTAAAGTCCTAAGTTATTATTAGTCAGAAATAATATTCCTTTCAAAAGTTTATTGCCTCTGGAACATTCCACAAGATCAGAAGGATAGCAGCTGTGAGGCGAGCTGTGCTGGTGCTTTCCATGTTTGGTGAGAGGGTCAGTGGGGCCGTTGTCTCCACTCTCAGTGCAAGAGAGCTGGTCTGATGGGGCTGGTGCTGAGAGACTGCAGTCCACCCAGGCTGGGGAAGAGGAGCAATCAGCCAGGGTGTTCATTCCTTGTTACTGTCCAGGAACTCTCGCCAGGGAGTGTGTGTGTGGAGATCAAACACAAGAACACATCTAGAGCCCTTTCACTCACTCCATCAGGAAACCAGGGGATGAAACAGCCATGCCAAACATGCCAAGTGGGCTGCTCCGTAACATGTGGCTGAATAGTCTGTGAACAACTCAGGATGAATTTAACTCCCGGCATGGAGGCTTGGGGTGGAGAGTGGTGGGTGGGTGGGGGTGGGGTGAAGGGGACAAACAGAAGCCTTCCCACCACGTATCTCCATGGTTGATTTTACCTATCTAGTCTCACACACAACTGCCCATCTGAAAACGAAAGGAAGGTGGCAGCTGGCAGCTTTTGAGCAGGTCAAACCAGGGTCTTTCAGTCTGCCCGGCAGCACCAAGGTAAGTTGCAGTGGGGTGGGGGGGGGAGGGGTGGAAATTGGGGCTATTTCACAGGTTGGGGTTGGGAAAGCTGAGAACTAAAGGCAGCAGAGCCCCAGGCTTTCCTTGTGGGATCCACTGAGGAAAGGTTCAGACTCACAAAAGAACACACTCCATCAAGAAACCAGGGGATGAAACAGCCATGCCAAACATGCCAAGTGGGCTGCCATATAACATGTGGCTGAATAGTCTGTGAACAACTCAGGATGAATGATGGGCGGCACAGTGGCGCAGTGGTTAGCACCGCAGCTCCAGCGACCCGGGTTCAATTCTGGGTACTGCCGGTGCGGAGTTTGCAAGTTCTCCCTGTGACTGTGTGGGTTTTCGCCGGGTGCTCCGGTTTCCTCCCACATCCAAAGACTTGCAGGTTGATAGGTAAATTGGCCATTATAAATTGCCCCTAGTATAGGTAGGGGAAGTGAGGGAAGGTGGGGATGTGGTAGGAATATGGGATTAATGTAGGATTAGTATAAATGGGTGGTTGATGGTCGGCACAGACTCAGTGGGCCGAAGGGCCTGTTTCAGTGCTGTATCTCTAAATAAATAAATAACAATGAACAGCACAGGAACAGGCCATTCGGCCCTCCAAGCATGAGCCGATCTTGATGCCTGTCTGAACTAAAGTCTTCTGCACTTCCAGGGTCCGTATCCCTCTATTCCTATCCTATTCATGTATTTGTCAAGATGCCTCTTAAACGTCGCTATTGTACCTGCTTCCACCACCTCCCCCAGCAGCAAGTTCCAGGCACTCACCACCCTCTGTTTAAAGAACTTGCCTCACACATCCCCTCTAAACTTTGCCCCTCGCACCTTAAACCTATGTCCCCTAGTAACTGACTCTTCCACCATGGGAAAAAGCTTCTGACTATCCACTCTATCCATGCCGCTCATAACTTTGTAAACCTCTATCATGTCGCCCCTCCACCTCCGTCATTCCAGTGAAAACAATCCGAGTTTATCCAACCTCTCCTCATAGCTAATGCCCTCCAAACCAGGCAACATCCTGGTAAACCTCTTCTGTATACCCTCTCCAAAGCCTCCACATCCTTCTGGTAAATTGGCAACCAGAATTGCACGCAATATTCCAAGTGTGGCCTAACTAAGGTTCTGTACAGCTGCAGCATGACTTGCCAATTTTTATACTCTATGCCCCGACCGATGAAGGCAAGCATGCCGTATGCCTTCTTGACTACCTTATCCACCTGTGTTGCCACTTTCAGTGACCTGTGGACCTGCACGCCCAGATCTCTCTGCCTGTCAGTACTCCTAAGGGTTCTGCCATTTACTGTACACATCCCACCTGTATTAGATCTTCCAAAATGCATTACCTCACATTTGCCCCGATTAAACTCCATCTGCCATTTCTCCGCCCAAGTCTCCAACCGATTATTATTATTATTACCTTTGAGATCTCCTCTTCCTCCCCACTAAGTTTTCTCAATAGGCCATTAAAGCACCAGTGGAGTTTTATAACCCTCAGAGGAACCCAATTAACCTACATTAATGAAGGTCCTGTCTGAGTCAGGCAGGCTCCTTGGCTGCTTAAAGAAAACCCAGTGAAGATGGCAGCGGATGAGAATAGAGTGGTCAGTCTTTGCACAACTATTTGAGAGAAAGAAAGGTTTTCATTTATATGGTGCCTTTCACAACCACCAGACTTACAGCCGATGATGTACTTTTGAAGTGTAGTCACTATTGTAATGTAGGAAACACAGCAGCCATTTTGCACACAGCAAACTCCCCCAAACAGCAACGTGATAATGACCAGATTATCTGTTTTTGGGATGTTGATTGAGGGATAAAGATTGACCAGGACACGGGGACAACTCCCCTGCTCTTTTTTGAAATAGTGCCATGGCATTGTCCACCAAAGGGGGCAGAAGGGACCTCGGTTTAATGCCTCATTTGAAAGACGGCACCTCTGACAGTGCAGCGCTCCCTCAGTACTGTACTGGAGTGCCAGCCTAGATGTTTGTGTTCGAGTCCTGGAGTGGGACTTGAACCCAGAACTTTCTGCCTCAGAGGTGAGACTGGCTGACACATTTGAACTGCATGCTCACCCTATTCCTGCTAGGTGGGTTAAAATTCCCCCCTTTACTGTCTGGCTCACACATAAAGAATGGTGACTTGGTGAGATGGCGCAGAGTTGTTGTTACAAATGGAACTGTTCCCCAATGAGAATCAGGGAAGAAGTGAAGAGAGTTGGGAAAGGTGTTGAACAGTTTACCTGTCCAGCATTGAGGAGGGTGACTCGGTTCTGATTGTTGGGACGATCCCAATTAACCTCAATCCAACATTTTCATAAAGGTAGATACGAATGTGACATTGTCCTGGAGGATTGGGAATCAGACAGATGGAAGTATGCACATACAAATCCTTCGTCCTTCGGCTCCGTGAATGATTGATGAATATCAAAGTGATCTTGAAAAGAGACTTTTTATTGAGATATCAAAGGACTGCACACTGTAAAGTCTGGGCCCAATCGACCCAGCCCCAATGTTTTGTCACCAGCTCTGGGTTCTGCTTCTTTGCAAGTGAAGAGAAAGGCTGGACTTGTTCTTCCTCTGTGCACTAAGTTCCCATTCCGGCGAGGGACAACAGCTGGAAGAGGCTAACGCCCTGCCTGAGGTCACTGTGCAGATTCCATCCAGGAATCCAAAACAATACAGGGATAAGCGAATTCTTCCGGCAGCTATCTGGGAACGACTCCACCTGACAGAGGGCAGCCAAGTGGTGGGTCACTTACTGTCACTGGAGTCTTTACTTAGACTGCGGATAATATGCTCCAAATATTTATCGAATTCCAAATCAGAAACTGAACAAACATTCTATTCTCGTCACTTCTCTTTAAATACACACCAGCTCTTGGCCTGGTCACCCGACTGATAATGAACCATGTGTTGGGAAATCCCTCAGCCCACTTTACTCTGAAACTGTGCAGTCATTTTCCGAGCAGTGTCCACAGTTAACGGGACAGAGGGACCCAGCGAGTCCAAGCATCTAAATCTGTGTTCCCCCACACCACAATCTCAATCTACGCCAGTGATTACACTGACAGCATGATCTCAATCTGCACCACTGATTATACTGACACCAGCATCTCAATTTACTGACACCAGGATCTCCAACAGTCTTAGTAATTGCACTGACACCAGGATCTCAATCTGTGCCCTGAGCCCACCACTTTGTCCTGGTTTTCCTGACAGTGAGCCTCATTGAAACTGGCTCAGGGTCGGGATCGTGGTAGTGAACCAGCACGGAGGCCAGCGACGCCGGATTTTGCACCTATCCACCTCCGATCAGAACCTGAACTGTTTTCAAAATCCAGCCTAAAGCCTTGAAACAAAAGGGAAACGTCAAACTGAGGTGCTAATGCAGTGGCAAAAAGTTGTCATTGCTTGAGAAAAGCTGATTAATGACCTGATGTGTAAGTGTTTGGGCACTTGTTTGGCCCAGCTGAAGGCCCTCTGTTCTACTGCCTACTCCATTCCACTACATAATGGGAAATCCAGTCATGACTGCCGTCTGCCTTTGAGAATCACCCCCCAGAGACAGTTTCTGCCTACAGTCAGTGCCCTAAACTACTAATTTGGTGCAGAACTTGCCTCAGGCCCAACTAGGGCCTTTCCATGTCAAAACTGTATCGCGTCAGTGGCATTGATACGGCATGGGGTCAGGACCTGGAAATCACAGAATAATAGTGCAGAAGAGGCCCTGCGGCCCATCGAGTCTGCACCGATGCATTAAAGACACCTGACCTGTCTACCTAATTCCATTTTCCAGCATTTGGCCCATAGCCTTGAATGTTATAACGTGCCAAGTGCTCATCCAGGTACTTTTTAAAGGATGTGAGGCAACCTGCCTCTACCACCCTCCCAGGCAGTGCATGCCAGACCGTCACCACCTTCTGGGTAAAAAAGTTCTTCCTCAAATCCCCCTTAAACCTCCCGCTCCTCACCTTAAACTTGTGACCCCTCGTAACTGACCCTTCAACTAAGGGGAACAGCTGCTCCCTATCCACCCTGTCCATGTCCCTCATAATCTTGTTCACCTCGATCAGGTCACCCCTCAGTCTTCTCTGCTCCAGTGAAAACAACCCAAGCCTATCCAACCTCTCTTCATAGCTTAAATGTTCCATCCCAGGCAACATCCTGGTGAATTGCCTCTGCACCCCCTCCAATACAATCATATCCTTCCTATAATGTGGCGAGCAGAACTGTACAAAGTACTCCAGCTGTGGCCTTACCAAAGTTCTATACAACTCCAACATGACCTCCCTGCTTTTGTATTCTATGCCTCGATTGATAAAGGCAAGTGTCCCATACGCCTTTTTCACCACCCTATTAACCTGCCCTTCTGCCTTCAGAGATCTATGGACAAACACGCCAAGGTCCCTTTGTTCCTCGGAACTTCCCAGTGTCAGGCCATTCATTGAATACTTCCGTGTCACATTACTCCTTCCAAAGTGTATCACCTCACACTTTTCAGCATTAAATTCCATCTGCCACTTTTCTGCCCATTTGACCATCCCGTCTATATCTTCCTGTAACCTAAGACACTCCACCTCACTGTTAAGCACTCGGCCAATCTTTGTGTCATCCGCGAACTTACTGATCCTACCCCCCACATAGTCATCTATGTCGTTTATATAAATGACAAACAATAGGGGACCCAGCACAGATCTCTGTGGTACACCACTGGACACTGGCTTCCAATCACTAAAACAGCCGTCTGTCATCACTCTCTCTCTCCTACAGCTAAGCCAATTTTGAATCCACCTTATCAAGTTACCTTGTATCCCATGTGCATTTGCTTTCTTGATAAGTCTCCCATGTGGGACCTTGTCAAAGGCTTTGCTGAAATCCATGTAAACTACATCAACTGCACTACCCTCATCGACACACCTGGTCACAGGCTCAAGAAATTCAATCAAATTTGTTAGGCATGACCTCCCTCTGACAAAGCCATGCTGACTATTCCTAATCAAATTTTGCCTCTCCAAGTGGTGATAGATTCTCTCCTTCAGAATTTTCACCAATAGTTTCCCTACCACAGACGTGACACTCACTGGTCTGAGTCCAGGCTGAGCTCCTTAATCTGGAATGTGCTGCCTGAAAAGGCGATAGAAGCAGATTTAACAGTAACATTCAAAAGTAAACTGGATAAATACTTCAAAAGCAAAACTTTACAGAGCTATGGGGAAAGAATACTGAGATACAGACGACTAGGCTAGATGGGATTGAGGTTCACAAGGAGGAGGTGTTATCAATTTTGGAAAGTGTGAAAATAGATAAATCCCCTGGGCCAGATGGGATTTATCCTAGGATTCTCTGGGAAGCCAGGGAGGAGATTGCAGAGCCTTTGTCCTTGATCTTTATGTCGTCATTGTCGACAGGAATAGTGCCGGAAGACTGGAGGATAGCAAATGTTGTCCCCTTGTTCAAGAAGGGGAGTAGAGACAGCCCTGGTAATTATAGACCTGTGAGCCTTACTTCGGTTGTGGGTAAAATGTTGGAAAAGGTTATAAGAGACAGGACTTATAATCATCTTGAAAAGAATAAGTTCATTAGCGATAGTCAGCACGGTTTTGTGAAGGGTAGGTCGTGCCTCACAAACCTTATTGAGTTTTTTGAGAAGGTGACCAAACAGGTGGATGAGGGTAAAGCTGTGGATGTGGTGTATATGGATTTCAGTAAGGCATTTGATAAGGTTCCCCACGGTAGGCTATTGCAGAAAATACGGAAGTATGGGATTGAAGGTGATTTAGAGCTTTGGATCAGAAATTGGCTAGCTGAAAGAAGACAGAGGGTGGTGGTTGATGGCAAATGTTCATCCTGGAGTTTAGTTACTAGTGGTGTACCGCAAGGATCTGTTTTGGGGCCACTGCTGTTTGTCATTTTTATAAATGACCTGGATGAGGGTGTAGAAGGGTGGGTAAGTAAATTTGCGGATGACACGAAGGTCGGTGGAGTTGTGGATAGTGCCGAAGGATGTTGTAGGGTACAGAGGGACATAGATAGGCTGCAGAGCTGGGCTGAGAGATGGCAAATGGAGTTTAATGCGGAAAAGTGTGAGGTGATTCACTTTGGAAGGAGTAACAGGAATGCAGAGTACTGGGCTAATGGGAAGATTCTTGGTAGTGTAGATGAGCAGAGAGATCTTGGTGTCCAGGTACATAAATCCCTGAAAGTTGCCACCCAGGTTAATAGGGCTGTTAAGAAGGCATATGGTGTGTTAGCTTTAATTAGTAGGGGAATCGAGTTTCGGAGCCACGAGGTCATGCTGCAGCTGTACAGAACTCTGGTGCGGCCGCACCTGGAGTATTGCGCACAGTTCTGGTCACCGCTTTATAGGAAGGATGTGGAAGCTTTGGAGAGGGTGCAGAGGAGATTTACTAGGATGTTGCCTGGTATGGAGGGAAGGTCTTACGAGGAAAGGCTGAGGGACTTGAGGTTGTTTTCGTTAGAGAGAAGGAGGAGGAGAGGTGACTTAATAGAGACATATAAGATAATTAGAGGGTTAGATAGGATGGATAGTGAGAATCTTTTTCCTCGGATGGTGATGGCAAACACGAGGGGACATAGCTTTAAGTTGAGGGGTGAAAGATATAGGACAGATGTCAGAGGTAGTTTCTTTACTCAGAGAGTAGTAGGGGCGTGGAACGCCCTGCCTGCAACAGAAGTAGACTCGCCAACTTTCAGGGCATTTAAGTGGTCATTGGATAGACATATGGATGAAAATGGAATAGTGTAGGTCAGATGGTTTCACAGGTTGGCGCAACATCGAGGGCCGAAGGGCCTGTACTGCGCTGTAATGTTCTATGTTCTAACAGGAGGTTGGTAATAATTAAAAAGCTTTATCAAAGAGCCGGCACAGGCACAATGGGCTGAATGGCCTCCTTCTGTGCCCTATCATTCTATGATGCTCGGTCATTGACCACAAGCATCCCAAGGGCCCTCATCAGGACTCCTGATGGATTGAAACTCCTGATGGGATGATATATTTTCTGCCAGATTTATGCTTAGGAGGTTATTCTTGGTAGGGAGGGGGGGGAAGACTTTCCATATGGGGCATTCGGTATCAGCACCATACCTCCAGAGCAGGAACAGAACAATCAGATTTCACATCAGAGCTCTACTAGGAGCAGGGAGAAGACTATCATCCCATCCAACCGGCCAACTGGGCTGCATCGGGATCCAAGCCCTAGCAGTGAATGTCTCGTGTATGTGACCCACCATAATCCTTCCATGCACCATACATTGTTGTGACAGGAGATGCTGAAATACACAATTTCTGTGGCATGGAATAATGCTGTCACATGGAATCATGCTATCTCATGGAATGATGCTATCACATGGAATAATGCTATCTCATGGAATGATGCTATCACATGGAATAATGCTATCTCATGGAATGATGCTATCACATGGAATAATGCTATCTCATGGAATAATGCTATCACATGGAATAATGCTATCTCATGGAATAATGCGATCACATGGAATAACGCTATCACATGGAATAATGCTATCTCATGGAATAATGCTATCTCATGGAATAATGCTATCACATGGAATAATGCTATCTCATGGAATAATGCTATCACATGGAATAACGCTATCACATGGAATAATGCTATGGCATGGAATAATGCTATCGCTTGGAATCATGCTATCTCATGAAATAATGCTATCTCATGGAATAATGCTATGGCATGGAATAATGCTATCGCTTGGAATCATGCTATCTCATGGAATCATGCTATCTCATGCAATAATGCGATCACATGGAATAATGCTATCTCATGGAATAATGCTATCGCATGGAATAATGCTATCTCATGAAATAATGCTATCTCATGGAATCATGCTATCTCATGCAATAATGTGATCACATGGAATAACGCTATCACATGGAATAATGCTATCTCATGGAATAATGCTATCACATGGAATAATGCTATCTCATGGAATAATGCTATCACATGGAATAATGCTATCACATGGTATAATGCTATCTCATGGAATAATGCTATCACATGGAATAATGCTATCACATGGAATAATGCTATCTCATGGAATAATGTTATCACATGGAATAATGCTATCACATGGAATAATGCTATCTCATGGAATAATGTTATCACATGGAATAATGCTATCACATGGAATAATGCTATCTCATGGAATAATGCTATCACATGGAATAATGCTATCACATGGTATAATGCTATCACATGGAATAATGCTATCACATGGAATAATGCTATCACATGGAATAATGCTATCTCATGGAATAATGCTATCACATGGAATAATGCTATCTCATGGAATAATGCTATCACATGGAATAATGCTATCACATGGAATAATGCTATCTCATGGAATAATGCTATCTCATGAAACAATGCTATCACATGGAATAATGCTATCTCATGGAATAATGCTGTCACATGGAATAATGCTATCACATGGAATAATGCTATCTCATGGAATAATGCTATCACATGGAATAATGCTATCACATGGGATAATGCTATCTCATGGAATAATGCTATCTCATGAAACAATGCTATCACATGGAATAATGCTATGTCATGGAATAAAGCTATCACATGGAATAATGCTATCTCATGGAATAATGCTATCTCATGAAACAATGCTATCAGATGGAATAATGCTATCACATGGTATAATGCTATCTCATGGAATAATGCTATCACATGGAATAATGCTATCACATGGAATTATGCTATCACATGGAATAATGCTATCACATGGAATAATGCTATCTCATGGAATAATGTTATCTCATGAAACAATGCTATCACATGGAATAATGCTATCACATGGAATAATGCTATCTCATGGAATAATGCTATCTCATGAAACAATGCTATCACGTGGAATAATGCTATCTCATGGAATAATGCTGTCTCATGGAATAATGGTATCTCATGGAATAATGGTATCTCATGGAATAAAGCTATCACAGGGAATAATGCTATCTCATGGAATGATGCTATCTCATGCAATAATGCGATCACATGGAATAATGCTATCTCATGGAATAATGCTATCTCATGGAATAATGCAATCTCACGGAATAATGCTATCTCATGCAATAATGCTATCACATGGAATAATGCTATCACATGGTATAATGCTATCACATGGTATAATGCTATCACATGGAATAAAGCTGTCACATGGAATAATGCTATCACAGGGAATAATGCTATCTCATGGAATAATGCTGTCACAGGGAATAATGCTATCTCACAGAATAATGCTATCTCATGGAATAATGCTATCTCATGGAATAATGCTATCTCATGGAATAATGCTATCACATGGTATAACGCTATCACATGGAATAACGTTATCACATGGAATAATGCTATCACAGGGAATAATGCTATCTCATGGAATAATGCTATCACATGGAATAATGCTATCTCATGGAATAATGCTATCACATGGAATAATGCTATCACATGGAATAATGCTATCACAGGGAATAATGCTATCTCATGGAATAATGCTGTCACAGGGAATAATGCTATCTCACAGAATAATGCTATCTCATGGAATAATGCTATCTCATGGAATAATGCTATCTCATGGAATAATGCTATCACATGGTATAACGCTATCACATGGAATAACGTTATCACATGGAATAATGCTATCACAGGGAATAATGCTATCTCATGGAATAATGCTATCACATGGAATAATGCTATCTCATGGAATAATGCTATCACATGGAATAATGCTATCACATGGAATAATGCTATCACATGGAATAATGCTATCTCATGAAACAATGCTATCACATGGAATAATGCTATGTCATGGAATAAAGCTATCACATGGAATAATGCTATCTCATGGAATAATGCTATCACATGGAATAATGCTATCACATGGAATAATGCTATCTCATGGAATAATGCTATCACATGGAATAATGCTATCACATGGAATAATGCTATCTCATGGAATAATGCTATCTCATGAAACAATGCTATCACATGGAATAATGCTATGTCATGGAATAAAGCTATCACATGGAATAATGCTATCTCATGGAATAATGCTATCTCATGAAACAATGCTATCAGATGGAATAATGCTATCACATGGTATAATGCTATCTCATGGAATAATGCTATCACATGGAATAATGCTATCACATGGAATTATGCTATCACATGGAATAATGCTATCACATGGAATAATGCTATCTCATGGAATAATGCTATCTCATGAAACAATGCTATCACATGGAATAATGCTATCACATGGAATAATGCTATCTCATGGAATAATGCTATCTCATGAAACAATGCTATCACGTGGAATAATGCTATCTCATGGAATAATGCTGTCTCATGGAATAATGGTATCTCATGGAATAATGGTATCTCATGGAATAAAGCTATCACAGGGAATAATGCTATCTCATGGAATGATGCTATCTCATGCAATAATGCGATCACATGGAATAATGCTATCTCATGGAATAATGGTATCTCATGGAATAATGGTATCTCATGGAATAAAGCTATCACAGGGAATAATGCTATCTCATGGAATGATGCTATCTCATGCAATAATGCGATCACATGGAATAATGCTTTCTCATGGAATAATGCTATCTCATGGAATAATGCTATCTCACGGAATAATGCTATCTCACGGAATAATGCTATCTCATGCAATAATGCTATCACATGGTATAATGCTATCTCATGGAATAATGCTATCACATGGAATAATGCTATCACATGGAATAATGCTATCTCATGCAATAATGCTATCTCATGGAATAATGCTATCTCATGGAATAATGCTATCTCACGGAATAATGCTATCTCATGCAATAATGCTATCACATGGTATAATGCTATCACATGGTATAATGCTATCACATGGAATAAAGCTGTCACATGGAATAATGCTATCACATGGAATAATGCTATCACATGGAATTATGCTATCACAGGGAATAATGCTATCACAGGGAATAATGCTATCTCACGGAATAATGCTATCACATGGAATAATGCTATCACATGGAATTATGCTATCACATGGAATAATGCTATCACATGGAATAATGCTATCTCATGCAATAATGCTATCTCATGGAATAATGCTATCTCATGGAATAATGCTATCTCACGGAATAATGC
Organism: Heterodontus francisci; assembly: GCF_036365525.1. Classification (NCBI taxonomy): domain Eukaryota; kingdom Metazoa; phylum Chordata; class Chondrichthyes; order Heterodontiformes; family Heterodontidae; genus Heterodontus; species Heterodontus francisci. The sequence goes on from NC_090401.1 coordinate 9,083,823, forward strand.
TATCTCATGCAATGATGCTATCACATGGAATAAAGCTGTCACATGGAATAATGCTATCACATGGAATAATGCTATCACATGGAATTATGCTATCACAGGGAATAATGCTATCACAGGGAATAATGCTATCTCACGGAATAATGCTATCTCATGGAATAATGCTATCTCATGGAATAATGCTATCACATGGTATAACGCTATCACATGGAATAACGTTATCACATGGAATAATGCTATCACAGGGAATAATTCTATCTCATGGACTAATGCTATCACATGGAATCATGCAATCTCATGGAATAATGCTATCACATGGAATAATGTTATCACAGGAAATAATGCTATCTCATGGAATCATGCTATCACATCAGTTTTGCACTTGCTGCTGTTCAATATTCAGTGTATTCACACCTAATGTGTACTAATGCTTTGTCTTTCAACACACCATTAACTTATTGTTTGCCTTTGCTCCGTGACCTTTTGGTCAGCTATGTGGCCTGGTCCAATCTGCACCTTCTCCTTTGTTATCTCTTTCCCCACCCCCACCTCACTTGCTTATAATCTGTGACTTTTCCAATATTTGTCGGTTCCGAAGGTCACTGACCCGAAACGTTAACTCTGCTTCTCTTTCCACAGATGCTGCCAGACCTGCTGAGTGATTCCAGCATTTCTTGTTTTTGTTTCAGATTTCCAGCATCCGCAGTATTTTGCTTTTGTTTTAAATCCCTGTTGATTGCCTATCATTCACACCCTTCCCAGATTTCAATTCATTTAAAGCAAGTCCCCACACTGATCATTCCTTACCCTGTGATTTTAACTGAGTGTGTTCCGTGTCTACGGAATTTTTCTGGTTTTTCCGCCATCACAGGTGTGTGTCTGTAAATTCCGCTTTTATACACAAAGAAATCTTCATGTACCTCCATCAGCGCTGTGTAAGGATAAAGATGTGTCAGCATTTATTCTATAATCCCATCATAAATCCATCATATTCCCACTGTAATCACACCTTTGTTCTACCATAATCTCCCATAAACCTGCCATACACCCACCATAACCCCTGTGTAATTTTACCGTTGTTCCACCATAATCGTGCTGTAATCTCCCATAAACTCACCATATTCCCACTGTAGTCACTGTAACACTACCCCCAAATATCACTTGATGCAGCCATGACACAGATAAAGGCAGGTCCAAATCTGTGTGCACCCTGTAAATGCACATTTTTTAGGCTGTGTTTGCTGACAACGCAATCACGAGGTGACGCAGTACTGGCACATGCATAAGTGCAGCTTCATCGACTGAAACATCACTGTCTGCGACGTCTCAGGCAGCTGCCAGTAATAAAGATGACGTTGCTGAATTTGACACAAAAAGCGAATTGAACCCAAGCCCCCTCACCCCTCAATGGCCATGATCGTCGCCTCCAGGCTCTGCCCCCCACAAAGTACCCCACTGCCTCAAGTGATCGCCGCTTCTCTTCCCCACTCCCTACTGCGCCCGCCTTCTTGCCGCTCCTGACTGCTCACTGCTCCATCCTGCCATTCTTTCCCGCTCCCGTCTGTTCATCGTTCCGTCCCGCCGCTCGCTCCTTGCCTCGCCGCCCAGAGAAGCGGTGGGGTGGGGGAGGAGCGAGCAGGGTGCTAGTGGCGGGGCGGGAAGTGAGCGGCCCTATAAAGCGGCGAAGATTCAGGAGCGGCGGGATGGAGTGGCGTGCAGGCAAGAGCAGTCTCGAGCGAGAGAGAACAGTGGGAGGAAGCGGGGAAGAGAAGCGGTAATTGATGTGGCAATTGGGGGAGGGAGTGAGGTATTATCGGAGAGGATGGAGGCGGTAATCGTGGCCATTGAGTGGTGAAGCACCACTCAGATGTCATTACGCGGTGACGCTGATGTGCACATGCGCAATCCCATACTGAGAACCTGGCAAATGATCGGATGCGCTGATGATGTTGGTGAACGTTCGGGAGATGCTCTGCATTGTTAGGAAACACTCGTTTTTTAAATTCTTTCATGGGATGTAGGCGTCACTGGCAAGGCCAGCATTTGATGCCCATCCCCAATTGCTCTTGACACCTGAATGGCTTGCTCGGCCATTTCAGAGGGCAGTTAAGAATCAACCATATCACTGTGGATCTGGAATCACATGTAGGCCAGACCAGGTAAGGATGGCAGATTTCCTTCACTAAAGGACATTAGTGAAGCAGATGGGTTTTTATAACAATCGATGATAGATTCATGGCACCATTACTGAGTCCAGCTGTCTGTTCCAGATTTTTATTAACAATTGAATTTAAGTTCCACCAGCTATTGTGGTGGGATTTGAACCCATGTCCCCAAGGTATTAGCCTGGGTTTCTGGATTACTACTTCAGTGCCATTACCACTATGCCACTGTCTTTCAATCTGGAAGTATGCTGGCGAGTGAATGTTATTCCCAGTTTTCCCATTGACAAATTGACCCAAAATTTAACCTCCATTTGTTCATAAAGCTGTGATGCTAATGACATGACCTGAATTCCCCAATGGAATTCTGGCCGGTATCAGACACACAGCTGCTGTATATAAGGATATTGGAAGGGCCACTTGGCCATTCAAAGCAGCCATTTGCAACATAGCATCGACAACCCAAGATAAAAGTTCCAAATGTCCATGAAACTTCTCCCTCACCCTGAAGGTGATGAAAGCAAAAGGTATCAGCAGATAACAATTAATTCTAAACTTCACTCTCTGGCAATGACTGATCCTGATCCTGGCCCCTTGTAAATAGTCACTGTGTTCATCCCACACCCGAACCTGTTCACATGCACTACCACACTTGGTGAGCTGGGTCTGCAATAGAGCTGTAAGGCATGGAGTAGCCTGTGCCCACAGCAATGTTACCAGTTTATTAAAAATAGTTTTTATTCTTTCATGGGACATGGGCATCGCTGGCAAGGCCAGCATTTGTTGCCCATCCCGAATTGAGAAGGTAGTGGTAAGCCGCCGTCTTGAACCGCTGCAGTCCATCTGGTGCGGGTACACCCACAGTGCTGTTAGGGAGGGAGTTCCAGGATTTTGATCCTGTGACAGTGAAGGAACGGTGATAATATACTTCTTGGTCAAAGGCCATTGACCCAAAGTGACACCATTAATGGTAAGGAAGTGCTGGATCTGAATGAGATGACAATTAGTTTGAGTGCAGCATTATTTAAGAGGTCAGGGCTCCACCAAGCTCGACTGGTAGATGCAGGAGCAATCAATGAGCTCAGGGCTGAAGTGGCGTCTGAACAGATTCAAACAGGGTCAAAGGTTAGGAATGAGGAAATCATTTGAGAGTTCATTGGCCTGTCTGCTTCTTAGCAGCAAATTGTTCAGAATGGGCGGCACAGTGGCTAGCACCGCAGCCTCACAGCTCCAGTGACCCAGGTTCGGTTCTGGGTACTGCCTGTGCGGAGTTTGCAAGTTCTCCCTGTGACTGCGTAGGTTTCTACTGGGTGCTCTGGTTTCCTCCCACAGTCAAAGACTTGCAGGCTGATAGGTAAATTGGCCATTATAAATTGCCCCTAGTGTAGGTAGGTGGTGGGGATGTGGTAGGGAATATGGGATTAATGTAGGATTAGTATAAGTGGGTGGTTGTTGGTCAGCTCAGACTCGGTGGGCCGAAGGACCTGTTTCAGTGCTGTATCTCTAACTAACTAACTAATGGTCAGGAACGATATGAGGGTCCTTGAGAGGGTGCAGAGGAGATTTACCAGAATGGTTCCACGGATGGAGGATTTTAGTTACAAGGTTAGGTTGGAAAAGCTGGGTTTGTTCTCCTTAGAACAAAGGGGACTGAGGGGAGATTTAATAGAAATGTACAAGATTATGACAGGCTTAGATAAGTTAGACCAGGAAAAACTGTTCCCATTAACAAGTGGCACAAGGACCAGGGGAAACAGATTGAAGGTTTTGGGCAACAGATGCAGGGCGAAAGTGAGGAAGAACTTTTTTATGCAGTGGGTGGTAATGATCTGGAACTCGCTGCCCACAAGGGTGGTGGAGGCAGAGATAATTAATGACTTCAACAGAAAGTTGAATGGCCACTTGAGGGAAATAGACTTACAGGGCTACGGGGATCATTTGGGAGAATGGGACTGACTGGATAGCTCTGCGGAGAGCTGGCATGGACTCAATGGGTTGAATGGCCTCCTTCATGCCGTAGATGACTCTATGACTCTATATTACAGTGACAGGAGTGGGACATATCAGAGTGTTACAGTGAGGGGTATATCAGAGTATTACAGTGTGGGGTATATCAGAGTGTTACAGTGAGGGATGCACTATATCAGAGTGTTACAGTGTGGGGTGTGCGATTTTTCAGAGTGTTACAATGAGGGGAATGGGGTATATCAGAGTGTTACAATGAAGGGTGTGGGTTACATCAGAGTGTTACAGTGAGTGAGGGGGATGGGGTACATCAGAGTGTTACAGTGAGTGAGGGGGATGGGGGACATCAGAGTGTTACAGTGAGTGAGGGGGATGGGGTACATCAGAGTGTTACAGTGAGTGAGGGGGATGGGGGACATCAGAGTGTTACAGTGAGTGAGGGGGATGGGGGACATCAGAGTGTTACAGTGAGTGAGGGGGATGGGGTATATCAGAGTGTTACAGTGCGCGCTGTGGGGTATATTAGAATATTACAGTGAGGCGTGTGGGGTATATCAGAGTGTTACAGTGAGGAGTGTGGGGTATATCAGAGTGTTACAGTGAGGGGTGTGGGGTATATGAGAGTTTACAGTGAGGAGTGTGGGATATATCAGAGTGTAATAGTGAGGGGTGTGGGGTATAACAGAGTGTTACAGTGAGGGGTGTGGGATATATCAGAGTGTAATAGTGAGGGGTGTGGGGTATATCAGAGTGTTACAGTGAGGAGTGTGGGGTATATCAGAGTGTTACAGTGAGGGGTGTGGGGTATATGAGAGTTTACAGTGAGGAGTGTGGGATATATCAGAGTGTAATAGTGAGGGGTGTGGGGTATAACAGAGTGTTACAGTGAGGGGTGTGGGATATATCAGAGTGTTACAGTGAAGAGTGTGGGATATATCAGAGTGTAATAGTGAGGGGTGTGGGGTATATCAGAGTGTTACAGTGAGGGGTGTGGGGTATATCAGAGTGTTACAGTGAAGAGTGTGGGATATATCAGAGTGTAATAGTGAGGGGTGTGGGGTATATCAGAGTGTTACAGTGAGGGGTGTGGGATATATCAGAGCATTACAGTGAGGGGTGTGGGGTATATCAGAGTGTTACAGTGAGGGGTGTGGGGTATATCAGAGAGTTACAGTGAGGAGTGTGGGATATATCAGAGTGTAATAGTGAGGGGTGTGGGGTATATCAGAGTGTTACAGTGAGGGGTGTGGGACATATCAGAGTGTTACAGTGAGGGGTGTGGGGTATATCAGAGTGTTACAGTGAGGGGAGCGGGGTACATCAGAATGTTACAGCGAGGGGTGTGGGATATATCAGAGTGTTACAGTGAGGGGTGTGGGGTATATCAAAGTGTTACAGTGAGGGGCGTGGGATATATCAGAGTGTAACAGTGAGGGGTGTTGGGTAAATCAGAGAGTTACAGTGAGGTGTGTGGGGTATATCAGAGAGTTCCACAGTGAGGGATGGGAGTAAATCAGTGTTACAGTGAGGGGTTTGCGGTATATCAGAGTGTAACAGAGAGGGATGTGGGGTACATCAGAGTTTTACAGTGAAGGGTGTGGGTTACATAAGAGTGTTACAGTGAGTGAGGGGGATGGGGTATATCAGAGTGATACAGTGAGTGAGAGGTGTGGGGTATATCAGAATGATACAGTGCGGGCTGTGGGGTATATTCGAATATTACAGTGAGGCGTGTGGGGTATATCAGAGTGTTACAGTGAGGAGTGTGGGGTATATCAGAGTGTTACAGTGAGGGGTGTGGGGGAGATTAGAGTTTACAGTGAGGGGCGTGGGACATATCAGAGTGTTACAGTGAGGGGTGTGGGGTATATCAGAGTTTACAGTGAGGGGTGTGGGGTATATCAGAGTGTTACACTGAGGGGTGCGTGATATAACAGAGTCTTTCAGTGTGGGGTGTGGAATAAATCACAGGTTTACAGTGAGGGGTGTGGGGAGTATCAGAGTGTTACAGTGAGGGTTGTGGGGTATATCAAAGTGTTACAGTGAGGCGTGTGGGGTACAGCAGAGAGTTCCACAGTGAGGGGGGTGGGGTATATCAGAGTGTTGCAGTGAGGGGTGTGGGGTGTATCAGCGTGCTACAGTGAGGGGTGTGGGGTATATCAGAGTGTTGCAGTGAGGGGTGTGGGGTATATCAGAATGTTACAGTGAGAGGTGTGGGGTATATCAGAGTGTTACAGTGAGGGGTGTGGGGTATATCAGAATATTACAGTGAAGAGTGTGGGATATATCAGAGTGTTACAGGGAGGAGTGTGGGGTCTAGCAGAATGTTACAGTGAGGGGTGTGAGGTATATCAGAGTGTTACAGTGAGGGGTGCGGGGTATATCAGAGTGTTACAGTGAGGGGTGGGGGGTACATTAGGTGTGACAGTGAGGGGTGTGGGATATATCAGAGTGTTACAGTGAGGAGTGTGGGATATTTCAGAGTGTTACAGTGAGGGGTGTGGGGTATATCAGAGTGTTACAGTGAGGGGTGTGGGGTATATCAGTGTTACAGTGAGGGGTGTGGGGTATATCAGAGTGTTACAGTGAGGTGTGTGGGTTACATCAGAGTGTTCCAGTGAGTGAGAGGTGTGGGGTATATCAGAGAGTTACAGTGAGGTGTGTGGGGAATATCAGAGTGTTACAGTGAGGGGTGTGCGATTTTTCAGAGTGTTACAATGAGGGGAATGGGGTATATCAGAGTGTTACAGTGAAGGGTGTGGGTTACATAAGAGTGTTACAGTGAGTGAGGGGGATGGGGTACATCAGAGTGTTACAGTGAGTGAGGGGGATGGGGTACATCAGAGTGTTACAGTGAGTGAGGGGGATGGGGTATATCAGAGTGATACAGTGTGTGAGTGGTGTGGGGTATATCAGAATGTTACAGTGCGGGCTGTGGGTATATTAGAATATTACAGTGAGGCGTGTGGGGTATATCAGAGTGTTACAGTGAGGAGTGTGGGGTATATCAGAATGTTACAATGAGGGGTGTGGGGTATCTCAGAGTTTACAGTGAGGAGTGTGGGATATATCAGAGTGTAATAGTGAGGGGTGTGGGGTATAACAGAGTGTTACAGTGAGGGGTGTGGGATATATCAGAGTGTTACAGTGAAGAGTGTGGGACATATCAGAGTGTAATAGTGAGGGGTGTGGGGTATATCAGAGTGTTACAGTGAGGGGTGTGGGATATATCAGAGTGTTACAGTGAAGAGTGTGGGATATATCAGAGTGTAATAGTGAGGGGTGTGGGGTATATCAGAGTGTTACAGTGAGGGGTGTGGGATATATCAGAGTGTTACAGTGAAGAGTGTGGGACATATCAGAGTGTTACAGTGAGGGGTGTGGGATATATCAGAGTGTTACAGTGAAGAGTGTGGGACATATCAGAGTGTAATAGTGAGGGGTGTGGGGTATATCAGAGTGTTACAGTGAGGGGTGTGGGATATATCAGAGTGTTACAGTGAAGAGTGTGGGATATATCAGAGTGTAATAGTGAGGGGTGTGGGGTATATCAGAGTGTTACAGTGAGGGGTGTGGGATATATCAGAGTGTTACAGTGAAGAGTGTGGGACATATCAGAGTGTTACAGTGAGGGGTGTGGGATATATCAGAGTGTTACAGTGAAGAGTGTGGGACATATCAGAGTGTTACAGTGAAGAGTGTGGGACATATCAGAGTGTTACAGTGAGGGGTGTGGGATATATCAGAGCGTTACAGTGAGGGGTGTGGGGTATATCAGAGTGTTACAGTGAAGAGTGTGGGACATATCAGAGTGTTACAGTGAGGAGTGTGGGTTATATCAGAGTGTAATAGTGAGGGGTGTGGGGTATATCAGAGTGTTACAGTGAGGGGTGTGGGATATATCAGAGTGTTACAGTGAAGAGTGTGGGATATATCAGAGTGTAATAGTGAGGGGTGTGGGGTATATCAGAATATTACAGTGAGGGGTGTGGGACATATCAGAGTGTCACAGTGAGGGGTGTGGGGTATATCAGAGAGTTACAGTGAGGAGTGTGGGATATATCAGAGTGTAATAGTGAGGGGTGTGGGGTATATCAGAGTGTCACAGTGAGGGGTGTGGGATATATCAGAGTGTTGCAGTGAAGAGTGTGGGATATATCAGAGTGTCACAGTGAGGGGTGTGGGATATATCAGAGTGTTGCAGTGAAGAGTGTGGGATATATCAGAGTGTAATAGTGAGGGGTGTGGGGTATATCAGAGTGTTACAGTGAAGAGTGTGGGATATTTCAGAGCTTTACAGTGAGGGGTGTGGGATATATCAGAGTGTTACAGTGAAGAGTGTGGGGTATATCAGAGCGTTAGAGTGAGGGGTGTGGGATATATCAGAGTTTTACAGTGAGGCGTGTGGGGTATATCAGAGAGTCACAGTGAGGGGTTGGAGTATATCAGAGTGTTACAGTGAAGGGTGTGGGTTACATAAGAGTGTTACAGTGAGTGAGGGGGATGGGGTACATCAGAGTGTTACAGTGAGTGAGGGGGATGGGGTACATCAGAGTGTTACAGTGAGTGAGGGGGATGGGGTATATCAGAGTGATACAGTGTGTGAGTGGTGTGGGGTATATCAGAATGTTACAGTGCGGGCTGTGGGTATATTAGAATATTACAGTGAGGCGTGTGGGGTATATCAGAGTGTTACAGTGAGGAGTGTGGGGTTTCTCAGAATGTTACAGTGAGGGGTGTGGGGTATATCAGAGTTTACAGTGAGGAGTGTGGGATATATCAGAGTGTAATAGTGAGGGGTGTGGGGTATAACAGAGTGTTACAGTGAGGGGTGTGGGATATATCAGAGTGTTACAGTGAAGAGTGTGGGACATATCAGAGTGTAATAGTGAGGGGTGTGGGGTATATCAGAGTGTTACAGTGAGGGGTGTGGGATATATCAGAGTGTTACAGTGAAGAGTGTGGGATATATCAGAGTGTAATAGTGAGGGGTGTGGGGTATATCAGAGTGTTACAGTGAGGGGTGTGGGATATATCAGAGTGTTACAGTGAAGAGTGTGGGACATATCAGAGTGTTACAGTGAGGGGTGTGGGATATATCAGAGTGTTACAGTGAAGAGTGTGGGACATATCAGAGTGTTACAGTGAAGAGTGTGGGACATATCAGAGTGTTACAGTGAGGGGTGTGGGATATATCAGAGCGTTACAGTGAGGGGTGTGGGGTATATCAGAGTGTTACAGTGAAGAGTGTGGGACATATCAGAGTGTTACAGTGAGGAGTGTGGGTTATATCAGAGTGTAATAGTGAGGGGTGTGGGGTATATCAGAGTGTTACAGTGAGGGGTGTGGGATATATCAGAGTGTTACAGTGAAGAGTGTGGGATATATCAGAGTGTAATAGTGAGGGGTGTGGGGTATATCAGAATATTACAGTGAGGGGTGTGGGACATATCAGAGTGTCACAGTGAGGGGTGTGGGGTATATCAGAGAGTTACAGTGAGGAGTGTGGGATATATCAGAGTGTAATAGTGAGGGGTGTGGGGTATATCAGAGTGTCACAGTGAGGGGTGTGGGATATATCAGAGTGTTGCAGTGAAGAGTGTGGGATATATCAGAGTGTAATAGTGAGGGGTGTGGGGTATATCAGAGTGTTACAGTGAAGAGTGTGGGATATATCAGAGTGTAATAGTGAGGGGTGTGGGGTATATCAGAGTGTTACAGTGAAGAGTGTGGGATATATCAGAGCGTTACAGTGAGGGGTGTGGGATATATCAGAGTGTTCCAGTGAGGGGTGTGGGATATATCAGAGCGTTAGAGTGAGGGGTGTGGGAAATATCAGAGTTTTACAGTGAGGCGTGTGGGGTATATCAGAGAGTTCCACAGTGAGGGATGGGAGTATATCAGTGTTACAGTGAGGGGTTTGCGGTATATCAGAGTGTTACAGTGAGGGATGTGGAGTATATCAGAGTGTTACAGTGAGGAATGTGGGTTACATCAGAGTGTTCTAGTGAGTGAGGGGGATGGAGTATATCAGGGTGTTTTGGTGATGGGTGTGGGGTATATCAGAGTGTTACAGTAAGGGGTGTGGGGTATATCAGAGTGTTACAGTGAGGGGCGTGGGATAGAACAGAGTGTTTCAGTGTGGGGTGTGGAATATATCACATGCTTCCAGTGAGGGGTGTGGGGTATATTAGAGTGTTAGAGTGAAGGGTGTGGGGTATATCAGAATGTTACAGTGGGAGGTGTAGGGTATATCAGAGTGTTACAGTGAGAGGTGTGGGGTACATCAGAGTGTTAGAGTGAAGGGTGTGGGGTATATCAGAATGTAACAGTGAGAGGTGTGGGGTATATCTGAGTGTTACAGTGAGAGGTGTGGGGTATATCAGAATGTTATAGTGAGAGGTGTGGGGTATATCAGAATGTTACAGTGAGAGGTGTGGGGTATATCAGAGTGTTACAGTGAAGACTGTGGGATATATCAGAGTGTTACAGTGAGGGGAGTGGGGTAAATCAGAGTGTTACAGTGTGGGGCGGAGTATATCAGAGTGTTACAGTGAGGGGTGTATGATATATCAGAGTGTTACAGTGAGGGGTGTATGATTTATCAGAGTGTTACAGTGAGGGGTGTGGAGTGTATCGGAGTGTGACAGTTAGGGGAGTATATCAGAGTGTTACAGAGTGGGGTGTGGAGTGCATCGGAGTGTGACAGTTAGGGGGGTGGGGTATGTCAGAGTGTTGCAGTGAGGGGTGTGGGGTATATCAGAATGTTACAGTGAGAGGTGTGGGGTATATCAGAGTGTTACAGTGACAGGTGTGGGATATATCAGAGTGTTACAGTGAGGGGTGTGTGGAATATCAGAGAGTTACAGTGAGGGGTGTGGAGTATATAAGAATATTACAGTGAGAGGTGTGGGGTATATCAGAGAGTTACAGTGAGAGGTGTGGGGTATATCAGAGTGTTTCAGTGAGGGGTGTGGGGTATATCAGAGAGTTACAGTGAGGGGAGTGGAGTATATAAGAATATTACAGTGAGAGATGTGGGGTATATCAGAGTGTTACAGTGAGGGGTGTGGGGTATATCAGAGTGTTACACTGAGCAGGTGGAGTATATCAGAGTGTTACAGTGAGGGGTGTGGGGAATATCAGAGAGTTACAGTGAGGGGTGTGGATTATATCAGAATATTACAGTGAGAGGTGTGGGGTATATCAGAGTGTTACAGTGAGGGGAGCGGAGTACATCAGAATGTTACAGCGAGGGGTGTGGGATATATCAGAGTGTTACAGTGAGGGGTGTGGGGTATATCAGAGTGTTACAGTGAGGGGTGTGGGATATATCAGAGTGTTACAGTGAGGGGTGTGGGATATATCAGAGTGTTACAGTGAGGGGTGTGGGGTATATCAGAGAGTTACAGTGAGGGGTGTGGGTATATCAGAGTGTTACAGTGAGGGGTGTGGGATATATCAGAGTGTTACAGTGAGGGGTGCGGGTATATCAGAGTGTTACAGTGAGGGGGGTGGGAACTATCAGAGTGTTACAGTGAGGGGTGTGGGATATATCAGAGTGTTACAGTGAGGGGCGGAGTATATCAGAGTGTTACAGTGAGGGGCGGAGTATATCAAAAGTGTTACAGTGTTGGGTGTGGGTTATATCAGAGAGTCACAATGAGGGGTTGGGGTATATCAGAGTGTTACAGTGAGGGGTGTGGAGTATATCAGAATATTACAGTGAGAGGTGTGGGGTATATCAGAGAGTCACAATGAGGGGTTGGGGTATATCAGAGAGTCACAATGAGGGGTTGGGGTATATCAGAGTGTTACAGTGAGGGGTGTGGAGTATATCAGAATGTTACAGTGAGGGGTGTGCGGTATATCAAAGTGTTATAGTGAGGGGTGTTGGCTATATCAGAGTGTTACAGTGAGGAGTGTGGGGTATATCAGAGAGTTACAGTGAGGGGTGTGGAGTATATCAGAATATTACAGTGAGAGGTGTGGGGTATATCAGAATGTTACAGTGAGGGGTGTGGAGTATATCAGGGAGTTACAGTGAGGGGTGTGGAGTATATAAGAATATTTCAGTGAGAGGTGTGGGGTATATCAGAGTGTTACAGTGAGGGGTGTGGGGTATATCAGAGAGTTACAGTGAGGGGTGTGGAGTATATACGAATATTCCAGTGAGAGGTGTGGGGTATATCAGAGTGTTTCAGTGAGGGGTGTGGGGTATATCAGAGTGTTACAGTGAGGGTGTGGGGTATATCGGAGGGTTACAGTGAGGGGAGTGGAGTATATAAGAATATTACAGTGAGAGATGTGAGGTCTATCAGAGAGTTACAGTGAGAGGTGTGGGGTATATCAGAGAGTTACAGTGAGGGGTGTGGGGTATATCAGAATATTGCAGTGAGAGGTGTGGGGTATATCAGAGTGTTACGGTGAGGGGTGTGGAGTATATCAGAATATTGCAGTGAGGGGTGTGGGGCAGATCAGAATGTTACAATGAGGGGTGTGCGGTATATCAGAGTGTTAGAGTGAAGGGTGTGGGGTATATCAGAGAGTTATAGTGAGGGGTGTGGGGTATATCAGAGTGTTACAGTGAGGGGTGTGGGGTATATCAGAGTGTTACAGTGAGGGGTGTGGGGTATATCATAATGTGACAGTGAGAGGTGTGCGGTATATCAGAGTGTTACAGTGAGGGGTGTGGGATATATCAGAGTGTTACAGCGAGGAGTGCGGGGTATATCAGAGAGTTACAGTGAGGGGTGTGGTGTATATCAGAATATTACAGTGAGAGGCGTGGGGTATATCAGAGTGTTACAGTGAGGGGTGTGGTGCATATCAGAATATTACAGTGAGAGGTGTGGGGTATATCAGAGTGTTACAGTGAGGGGTGTGGGGTACATCAGAGAGTTACAGTGAGGGGTGTGGGGTATATCAGAGTGTTACAGTGAGGGGTGTGGGGTATATCAGAGTGTTACACTGAGCAGGTGGAGTATATCAAAGTGTTACAGTGAGGAGTGTGGAGTATATCAGAATATTACAGTGAGAGGTGTGGGGTATATCAGAATATTACAGTGAGGGGTGTGCGGTATATCAGAGAGTTACAGTGAGGGGTGTGGAGTATATCAGAGTGTTACAGTGAGGGGTGTGGAGTATATCAGAATATTACAGTGAGAGGTGTGGGGTATATCAGAATATTACAGTGAGGGGTGTGCGGTATATCAGAGAGTTACAGTGAGGGGTGTGGAGTATATCAGAATATTACAGTGAAAGGTGTGGGGTATATCAGAGTGTTCCAGTGAGGGGTGTGGAGTATATCAGAATATTACAGTGAGAGGTGTGCGGCATATCAGTGTTAGAGTGGGAGGTGTGGGGCATATCAGAATGTTACAGTGAGAGGTGTGGGTTTTATCAGAGTGTTACAGTGAGGGGTGTGGGGTATATCCGAGTGTTACAGTGAGTGAGGGGGATGGGGTATATCAGAGTGTTACAGTGAGTGAGGTGTGTGGGGTATATCAGAGTGTTACAGTGAGGGGCGGAGTATATCAGAGTGTTACAGTGAGGGGTGTGGGGTATATCAGAGTGTTCCAGTGACTGGTGTGGAGTATATCATAATGTGACAGTGAGAGGTGTGGGGTATATCAGAGAGTCACAATGAGGGGTTGGGGTATATCAGAGTGTTACAGTGGGAGGTGTGGGGCATATCAGAATGTTACAGTGGGAGGTGTGGGGCATATCAGAATGTTACAGTGGGAAGTGTGGGGTATATCAGAGTGTTACAGTGAGGGGTGTGGAGTATATCAGAATATTACATTGAGAGGTGTGCGGTATATCAGAGTGTTACAGTGAGAGGTGTGGGGTATATCAGAGTGTTATAGTGAGGGGTGTGGGGTATATCAGAGTGTTACAGTGAGGGGTGTGGGGTATATCAGAGTGTTATAGTGAGGGGTGTGGGGTATATCAGAGTGTTACACTGAGCTGGTGGAGTATATCAGAGTGTTACACTGAGCAGGTGGAGTATATCAGAGTGTTCCAGTGAGGGGTGTGGAGTGTATCCGAGAGTGACAGTTCGGGGAGTGGGGCACATCTGAATGTTATCGGAAGGGGCGTGGGGTATATCAGAGTGATACAGTGAGAGGATGTGCGGTATATCAGAGAGTTACAGTGAGGGGTGTGGGGTATATAAGAATATTACAGTGAGAGGTGTGGGGTATATCAGAGTGTTACTGTGAGGGGGATGGGGTATATCAGAGTGTTACAGTGAGTGAGGTGTGTGGGGTATATCAGAGTGTTACAGTGAGGGGCGGAGTATATCAGAGTGTTACAGTGAGGGGTGGAGTATATCAGAGTGTTACAGTGAGGGGTGTGGGGTATATCAGAGTGCTACAGTGACTGGTGTGGAGTATATGAGTGTTACAGTGAGGGGTGTATGATATATCAGAATGTTACAGTGAGGGGTGTGGAGTGTATCCGAGAGGAACAGTGAGGGGTGTGGGGCATATCAGAATGTAATAGGAAGGGGTGTGGGGTATATCAGAGTGTTACAGTGAGGGGTGTGGGATATATCAGAGTGTTACAGTGAGGGGTGTGGGGGACATCAGAGTGTTACAGTGAGAGGTGTGGGGTATATCACAGTGTTACAGTGAGGGGTGCGGGGTATATCAGAATGTTACAGTGAGGAGTGTGCGGTATATCAGAGTGTTACAGTGAGGGGTGTGGGTTATATCAGAGAGTTACAGTGAGGGGTGTGGAGTATATAAGAATGTTACAGTGAGAGGTGTGGGGTATATCAGAGAGTTACAGTGAGAGGTGTGGGGTATATCAGAGTGTTACAGTGAGAGGTGTGGGGTATATCAGAGAGTTTCAGTGAGGGGTGTGGGGTATATCAGAGTGTTACAGTGAGGGTGTGGGGTATATCAGAGAGTTACTGTGAGGGGAGTGGAGTATATAAGAATATTACAGTGAGAGATGTGGGGTATATCAGAGAGTTACAGTGAGGGTTTGTGGAGTATATCAGAATATTACAGTGAGAGGTGTGGGGTATATCAGAGTGTTGCAGTCAGGGGTGTGGGGTATATCAGAGTGTTCCAGTGAGGAGTGTGGGATATATCAGAGTGTTCCAGTGAGGGGTGTGGGATATATCAGAGTGTTACAGTGAGGGGTGTGGGGTATATCAGAGTGTTTCAGTGAGGGGTGTGGGGTATATCAGAGTGTTTCAGTGAGGGGTGTGGGGTATATCAGAGTGTTTCAGTGAGGGGTGTGGGGTATATCAGAGTGTTCCAGTGAGGAGTGTGGGGGACATCAGAGTGTTACAGTGAGGGGTGTGGGGTATATCAGAGTGTTTCAGTGAGGGGTGTGGGGGTCATCAGAGTGTTACAGTGAGGGGTGTGGGGTATATCAGAGTGTTTCAGTGAGGGGTGTGGGATATATCAGAGTGTTCCAGTGAGGAGTGTGGGATATATCAGAGTGTTACAGTGAGGAGTGTGGGATATCAGAGTGTTTCAGTGAGGGGTGTGGGATATATCAGAGTGTTTCAGTGAGGGGTGTGGGATATATCAGAGTGTTCCAGTGAGGAGTGTGGGATATATCAGAGTGTTACAGTGAGGAGTGTGGGGGACATCAGAGTGTTACAGTGAGGGGTGTGGGGTATATCAGAGTGTTTCAGTGAGGGGTGTGGGATATATCAGAGTGTTCCAGTGAGGAGTGTGGGATATATCAGAGTGTTACAGTGAGGAGTGTGGGGGACATCAGAGTGTTACAGTGAGGGGTGTGGGGTATATCAGAGTGTTCCAGTGAGGGGTGTGGGATATATCAGAGTGTTCCAGTGAGGAGTGTGGGATATATCAGAGTGTTCCAGTGAGGAGTGTGGGGTATATCAGAGTGTTACAGTGAGGGTGTGGGGTATATCAGAGAGTTACAGTGAGGGGTGTGGAGTATATAAGAATATTACAGTGAGAGATGTGGGGTATATCAGAGAGTTTCAGTGAGAGGTGTGGGGGATATCAGAGTGTGACAGTGAGGTGTGTGGGGTATATCAGAGTGTTACACTGAGCAGGTGGAGTATATCAGAGTGTTGCAGTGAGGAGTGTGGGGTATTTCAGAGAGTTACAGTGAGGGGTGTGGAGTATATCAGAATATTACAGTGAGAGATGTGGGGTATATCAGAGTGATACAGTGAGGGGTGTGGAGTATATCAGAAAGTTACAGTGAGGGGTGTGGGGTATATCAGAGAGTTTCAGTGAGGGGTGTGGGGTATATCAGAGTGTTACAGTGAGGGTGTGGGGTATATCAGAGAGTTACAGTGAGGGGTGTGGAGTATATAAGAATATTACAGTGAGAGATGTGGGGTATATCAGAGAGTTTCAGTGAGAGGTGTGGGGGATATCAGAGTGTGACAGTGAGGTGTGTGGGGTATATCAGAGTGTTACACTGAGCAGGTGGAGTATATCAGAGTGTTGCAGTGAGGAGTGTGGGGTATATCAGAGAGTTACAGTGAGGGGTGTGGAGTATATCAGAATATTACAGTGAGAGATGTGGGGTATATCAGAGTGATACAGTGAGGGGTGTGGAGTATATCAGAAAGTTACAGTGAGGGGTGTGCGGAATATCAAAGTGTTATAGTGAGGGGAGCGGGGTGCATCAGAATGTGACAGCGAGGGGTGTGGGATATATCAGAGTGTTCCAGTGAGGGGTGCGGGTATATCAGAGTGTTACAGTGAGGGGTGTGGGATATATCAGAGTGTGACAGTGAGGAGTGTGGGGTATATCATAGAGTTACAGTGAGGGGTGCGGGTATATCAGAGTGTTACACTGAGCAGATGGAGTATTTCAGAGTGTTACAGTGAGGGGTGCGGGTATATCAGAGTGTTACACTGAGCAGATGGAGTATTTCAGAGTGTTACAGTGAGGGGTGCGGGTATATCAGAGTGTTACACTGAGCAGATGGAGTATTTCAGAGTGTTACAGTGAGGGGTGCGGGTATATCAGAGTGTTACACTGAGCAGATGGAGTATTTCAGAGTGTTACAGTGAGGGGTGCGGGTATATCAGAGTGTTACACTGAGCAGATGGAGTATTTCAGAGTGTTACAGTGAGGGGTGCGGGTATATCAGAGTGTTACACTGAGCAGATGGAGTATTTCAGAGTGTTACAGAGAGGGGCGGAGTATATCAGAGTGTTACAGTGAGGGGTGCGGGTATATCAGAGTGTTACACTGAGCAGATGGAGTATATCAGAGTGTTACAGTGAGGGGTGCGGGTATATCAGAGTGTTACAGTGAGGGGCGGAGTATATCAGAGTGTTACAGTGAGGGGCGGAGTATATGAGAGTGTTACAGTGAGGAGTGCGGGATTTTTCAGAGTGTTGCAGTGAGGGGTGTGGGGTATATCAGAGTGTTACAGTGAGTGAGGGGGATGTGGTATATCAGAGTGTTACAGTGAGTGAGGTGTGTGGGGTATATCAGAGTGTTACAGTGAGGGGCGGAGTATATCAGAGTGTTACAGTGAGGGGCGGAGTATATCAGAGTGTTACAGTGAGGGGTGTGGGGTATATCAGAGTGTTACAGTGAGGGGTGTGGTGTATATCAGAATGCTACAGTGGGAGGTGTGGGGTATATCAGAATGTTACAGTGAGGGGTGTGGGGTATATCGGAGTGTTACAGTGAGTGAGGGGGATGGGGTATATCAGAGTGTTACAGTGAGTGAGGTGTGTGGGGTATATCAGAGTGTTACAGTGAGGGGCGGAGTATATCAGAGTGTTACAGTGAGGGGCGGAGTATATCAAAAGTGTTACAGTGAGGGGTGTGGGGTATATCAGAGTGTTACAGTGACTGGTGTGGAGTATATGAGTGTTACAGTGAGGGGTGAATGATATATCAGAATGTTACAGTGAGAGGTGTGGGGTATATCAGAGAGTCACAATGAGGGGTTGGGGTATATCAGAGTGTTACAGTGAGGGGTGTGGAGTATATCAGAATATTACAGTGAGAGGTGTGGGGTATATAAGAGTGTTACAGTGAGGGGCATGGGGCAGATCAGAATGTTACAATGAGGGGTGTGCGGTATATCAGAGTGTTACAGTGAGGGGTGTGGGATATATCAGAGTGTTACAGTGAGGGGTGTGGGGTATATCAGAGTGTTATAGTGAGGGGTGTGGGGTATATCAGAGTGTTACAGTGAGGAGTGTGAGGTATATCAGAGAGTTACAGTGAGGCGTGTGGAGTATATACGAATATTACAGTGAGAGGTGTGGAGTATATCAGAGTGTTACAGTGAGGGGTGTGGGGTATATCAGAGAGTTACAGTGAGGGGTGTGGAGTATATACGAATATTACAGTGAGAGGTGTGGAGTATATCAGAGTGTTACAGTGAGGGGTGTGGGGTATATCAGAGAGTTACAGTGAGGGGTGTGGAGTATATACGAATATTACAGTGAGAGGTGTGGAGTATATCAGAGTGTTACAGTGAGGGGTGTGGGGTATATCAGAGAGTTACAGTGAGGGGTGTGGAGTATATACGAATATTACAGTGAGAGGTGTGGAGTATATCAGAGAGTTACAGTGAGAGGTGTGGGGTATATCAGAGTGTTACAGTGAGGGGTGTGGGGTATATCAGAGAGTTACAGTGAGGGGTGTGGAGTATAGACGAATATTACAGAGAGAGGTGTGGAGTAGATCAGAGAGTTACAGTGAGAGGTGTGGGGTATATCAGAGTGTTACAGTGAGGGGTGTGGAGTATATACGAATATTACAGTGAGAGGTGTGGAGTATATCAGAGTGTTACAGTGAGGGGTGTGGGGTATATCAGAGAGTTACAGTGAGGGGTGTGGAGTATATAAGAATATTACAGTGAGAGGTGTGTGGTATATCAGAGTGTTACAGTGAGGGGTGTGGGGTATATCAGAGTGTTACAGTGAGCAGGTGGAGTATATCAGAGTGTTGCAGTGAGGAGTGTGGGGTATATCAGAGAGTTACAGTGAGGGGTGTGGAGTATATAAGAATATTACAGTGAGAGATGTGGGGTATATCAGAGAGTTTCAGTGAGAGGTGTGGGGGATATCAGAGTGTGACAGTGAGGTGTGTGGGGTATATCAGAGTGTTACACTGAGCAGGTGGAGTATATCAGAGTGTTGCAGTGAGGAGTGTGGGGTATATCAGAGAGTTACAGTGAGGGGTGTGGAGTATATCAGAATATTACAGTGAGAGATGTGGGGTATATCAGAGTGATACAGTGAGGGGTGTGGAGTATATCAGAAAGTTACAGTGAGGGGTGTGCGGAATATCAAAGTGTTATAGTGAGGGGAGCGGGGTGCATCAGAATGTGACAGCGAGGGGTGTGGGATATATCAGAGTGTTCCAGTGAGGGGTGCGGGTATATCAGAGTGTTACAGTGAGGGGTGTGGGATATATCAGAGTGTGACAGTGAGGAGTGTGGGGTATATCATAGAGTTACAGTGAGGGGTGCGGGTATATCAGAGTGTTACACTGAGCAGATGGAGTATTTCAGAGTGTTACAGTGAGGGGTGCGGGTATATCAGAGTGTTACACTGAGCAGATGGAGTATTTCAGAGTGTTACAGTGAGGGGTGCGGGTATATCAGAGTGTTACACTGAGCAGATGGAGTATTTCAGAGTGTTACAGTGAGGGGTGCGGGTATATCAGAGTGTTACACTGAGCAGATGGAGTATTTCAGAGTGTTACAGTGAGGGGTGCGGGTATATCAGAGTGTTACACTGAGCAGATGGAGTATTTCAGAGTGTTACAGTGAGGGGTGCGGGTATATCAGAGTGTTACACTGAGCAGATGGAGTATTTCAGAGTGTTACAGAGAGGGGCGGAGTATATCAGAGTGTTACAGTGAGGGGTGCGGGTATATCAGAGTGTTACACTGAGCAGATGGAGTATATCAGAGTGTTACAGTGAGGGGTGCGGGTATATCAGAGTGTTACAGTGAGGGGCGGAGTATATCAGAGTGTTACAGTGAGGGGCGGAGTATATGAGAGTGTTACAGTGAGGAGTGCGGGATTTTTCAGAGTGTTGCAGTGAGGGGTGTGGGGTATATCAGAGTGTTACAGTGAGTGAGGGGGATGTGGTATATCAGAGTGTTACAGTGAGTGAGGTGTGTGGGGTATATCAGAGTGTTACAGTGAGGGGCGGAGTATATCAGAGTGTTACAGTGAGGGGCGGAGTATATCAGAGTGTTACAGTGAGGGGTGTGGGGTATATCAGAGTGTTACAGTGAGGGGTGTGGTGTATATCAGAATGCTACAGTGGGAGGTGTGGGGTATATCAGAATGTTACAGTGAGGGGTGTGGGGTATATCGGAGTGTTACAGTGAGTGAGGGGGATGGGGTATATCAGAGTGTTACAGTGAGTGAGGTGTGTGGGGTATATCAGAGTGTTACAGTGAGGGGCGGAGTATATCAGAGTGTTACAGTGAGGGGCGGAGTATATCAAAAGTGTTACAGTGAGGGGTGTGGGGTATATCAGAGTGTTACAGTGACTGGTGTGGAGTATATGAGTGTTACAGTGAGGGGTGAATGATATATCAGAATGTTACAGTGAGAGGTGTGGGGTATATCAGAGAGTCACAATGAGGGGTTGGGGTATATCAGAGTGTTACAGTGAGGGGTGTGGAGTATATCAGAATATTACAGTGAGAGGTGTGGGGTATATAAGAGTGTTACAGTGAGGGGCATGGGGCAGATCAGAATGTTACAATGAGGGGTGTGCGGTATATCAGAGTGTTACAGTGAGGGGTGTGGGATATATCAGAGTGTTACAGTGAGGGGTGTGGGGTATATCAGAGTGTTATAGTGAGGGGTGTGGGGTATATCAGAGTGTTACAGTGAGGAGTGTGAGGTATATCAGAGAGTTACAGTGAGGCGTGTGGAGTATATACGAATATTACAGTGAGAGGTGTGGAGTATATCAGAGTGTTACAGTGAGGGGTGTGGGGTATATCAGAGAGTTACAGTGAGGGGTGTGGAGTATATACGAATATTACAGTGAGAGGTGTGGAGTATATCAGAGTGTTACAGTGAGGGGTGTGGGGTATATCAGAGAGTTACAGTGAGGGGTGTGGAGTATATACGAATATTACAGTGAGAGGTGTGGAGTATATCAGAGTGTTACAGTGAGGGGTGTGGGGTATATCAGAGAGTTACAGTGAGGGGTGTGGAGTATATACGAATATTACAGTGAGAGGTGTGGAGTATATCAGAGAGTTACAGTGAGAGGTGTGGGGTATATCAGAGTGTTACAGTGAGGGGTGTGGGGTATATCAGAGAGTTACAGTGAGGGGTGTGGAGTATAGACGAATATTACAGAGAGAGGTGTGGAGTAGATCAGAGAGTTACAGTGAGAGGTGTGGGGTATATCAGAGTGTTACAGTGAGGGGTGTGGAGTATATACGAATATTACAGTGAGAGGTGTGGAGTATATCAGAGTGTTACAGTGAGGGGTGTGGGGTATATCAGAGAGTTACAGTGAGGGGTGTGGAGTATATAAGAATATTACAGTGAGAGGTGTGTGGTATATCAGAGTGTTACAGTGAGGGGTGTGGGGTATATCAGAGTGTTACAGTGAGGTGTGCGGGTATATCAGAGTGTTACAGTGAGGGGGGTGGGAACTATCAGAGTGTTACAGTGAGGGGTGTGGGATATATCAGAGTGTAACAGTGAGTGAGGTGTGTGGGGTATATCAGAGTGTTACAGTGAGGGGCGGAGTATATCAGAGTGTTACAGTGAGGGGCGGAGTATATCAAAAGTGTTACAGTGACTGGTGTGGAGTATATGAGTGTTACAGTGAGGGGTGAATGATATATCAGAGTGTTACAGTGAGGGGTGTAGGATATATCAGAGAGTCACAATGAGGGGTTGGGGTATATCAGAGTGTTACAGTGAGGGGTGCGGGTATATCAGAGTGTTACACTGAGCAGATGGAGTATTTCAGAGTGTTACAGTGAGGGGTGCGGGTATATCAGAGTGTTACACTGAGCAGATGGAGTATTTCAGAGTGTTACAGAGAGGGGCGGAGTATATCAGAGTGTTACAGTGAGGGGTGCGGGTATATCAGAGTGTTACACTGAGCAGATGGAGTATATCAGAGTGTTACAGTGAGGGGTGCGGGTATATCAGAGTGTTACAGTGAGGGGCGGAGTATATCAGAGTGTTACAGTGAGGGGCGGAGTATATGAGAGTGTTACAGTGAGGAGTGCGGGATTTTTCAGAGTGTTGCAGTGAGGGGTGTGGGGTATATCAGAGTGTTACAGTGAGTGAGGGGGATGTGGTATATCAGAGTGTTACAGTGAGTGAGGTGTGTGGGGTATATCAGAGTGTTACAGTGAGGGGCGGAGTATATCAGAGTGTTACAGTGAGGGGCGGAGTATATCAGAGTGTTACAGTGAGGGGTGTGGGGTATATCAGAGTGTTACAGTGAGGGGTGTGGTGTATATCAGAATGCTACAGTGGGAGGTGTGGGGTATATCAGAATGTTACAGTGAGGGGTGTGGGGTATATCGGAGTGTTACAGTGAGTGAGGGGGATGGGGTATATCAGAGTGTTACAGTGAGTGAGGTGTGTGGGGTATATCAGAGTGTTACAGTGAGGGGCGGAGTATATCAGAGTGTTACAGTGAGGGGCGGAGTATATCAAAAGTGTTACAGTGAGGGGTGTGGGGTATATCAGAGTGTTACAGTGACTGGTGTGGAGTATATGAGTGTTACAGTGAGGGGTGAATGATATATCAGAATGTTACAGTGAGAGGTGTGGGGTATATCAGAGAGTCACAATGAGGGGTTGGGGTATATCAGAGTGTTACAGTGAGGGGTGTGGAGTATATCAGAATATTACAGTGAGAGGTGTGGGGTATATAAGAGTGTTACAGTGAGGGGCATGGGGCAGATCAGAATGTTACAATGAGGGGTGTGCGGTATATCAGAGTGTTACAGTGAGGGGTGTGGGATATATCAGAGTGTTACAGTGAGGGGTGTGGGGTATATCAGAGTGTTATAGTGAGGGGTGTGGGGTATATCAGAGTGTTACAGTGAGGAGTGTGAGGTATATCAGAGAGTTACAGTGAGGCGTGTGGAGTATATACGAATATTACAGTGAGAGGTGTGGAGTATATCAGAGTGTTACAGTGAGGGGTGTGGGGTATATCAGAGAGTTACAGTGAGGGGTGTGGAGTATATACGAATATTACAGTGAGAGGTGTGGAGTATATCAGAGTGTTACAGTGAGGGGTGTGGGGTATATCAGAGAGTTACAGTGAGGGGTGTGGAGTATATACGAATATTACAGTGAGAGGTGTGGAGTATATCAGAGTGTTACAGTGAGGGGTGTGGGGTATATCAGAGAGTTACAGTGAGGGGTGTGGAGTATATACGAATATTACAGTGAGAGGTGTGGAGTATATCAGAGAGTTACAGTGAGAGGTGTGGGGTATATCAGAGTGTTACAGTGAGGGGTGTGGGGTATATCAGAGAGTTACAGTGAGGGGTGTGGAGTATAGACGAATATTACAGTGAGAGGTGTGGAGTAGATCAGAGAGTTACAGTGAGAGGTGTGGGGTATATCAGAGTGTTACAGTGAGGGGTGTGGAGTATATACGAATATTACAGTGAGAGGTGTGGAGTATATCAGAGTGTTACAGTGAGGGGTGTGGGGTATATCAGAGAGTTACAGTGAGGGGTGTGGAGTATATAAGAATATTACAGTGAGAGGTGTGTGGTATATCAGAGTGTTACAGTGAGGGGTGTGGGGTATATCAGAGTGTTACAGTGAGGTGTGCGGGTATATCAGAGTGTTACAGTGAGGGGGGTGGGAACTATCAGAGTGTTACAGTGAGGGGTGTGGGATATATCAGAGTGTAACAGTGAGTGAGGTGTGTGGGGTATATCAGAGTGTTACAGTGAGGGGCGGAGTATATCAGAGTGTTACAGTGAGGGGCGGAGTATATCAAAAGTGTTACAGTGACTGGTGTGGAGTATATGAGTGTTACAGTGAGGGGTGAATGATATATCAGAGTGTTACAGTGAGGGGTGTGGGATATATCAGAGAGTCACAATGAGGGGTTGGGGTATATCAGAGTGTTACAGTGAGGGGTGTGGAGTATATCAGAATATTACAGTGAGAGGTGAGGGGTATATCAGAGAGTCACAATGAGGGGTTGGGGTATATCAGAGAGTCACAATGAGGGGTTGGGGTATATCAGAGTGTTACAGTGAGGGGTGTGGAGTATATCAGAATATTACAGTGAGAGGTGTGGGGTATATCAGAGTGTTACAGTGAGGGGTGTGGGGTATATCAGAATGTTACAGTGAGAGGTGTGGGATATATCAGAGAGTCACAATGAGGGGTTGGGGTATATCAGAGTGTTGCAGTGAGGGGTGTGGAGTATATCAGAATATTACAGTGAGAGGTGTGGGGTATATCAGAGTGTTACAGTGAGGGGCATGGGGCAGATCAGAATGTTACAATGAGGGGTGTGCGGTATATCAGAGTGTTACAGTGAGGGGTGTGGGATATATCAGAGTGTTACAGTGAGGGGTGTGGGGTATATCAGAGTGTTAAAGTGGGAGGTGCGGGGTATATCAGAGTGTTACAGTGAGGGGCGTCGAGCATATCAGAATGTTACAGTGAGGGGTGTGCGGTATATCAAAGTGTTATAGTGAGGGGTGTGGGGTATATTAGAATGTTACAGTGAGGGGTGTGCGGTATATCAAAGTGTTATAGTGAGGGGTGTTGGCTATATCAGAGTGTTACAGTGAGGAGTGTGGGGTATATCAGAGAGTTACAGTGAGGGGTGTGGAGTATATCAGAATATTACAGTGAGAGGTGTGGGGTATATCAGAGTGTTACAGTGAGGGGTGTGGAGTATATCAGGGAGTTACAGTGAGGGGTGTGGAGTATATAAGAATATTTCAGTGAGAGGTGTGGGGTATATCAGAGTGTTACAGTGAGGGGTGTGGGGTATATCAGAGAGTTACAGTGAGGGGTGTGGAGTATATACGAATATTCCAGTGAGAGGTGTGGGGTATATCAGAGTGTTTCAGTGAGGGGTGTGGGGTATATCAGAGTGTTACAGTGAGGGTGTGGGGTATATCGGAGGGTTACAGTGAGGGGTGTGGGGTATATCAGAATATTGCAGTGAGAGGTGTGGGGTATATCAGAGTGTTACGGTGAGGGGTGTGGAGTATATCAGAATATTGCAGTGAGGGGTGTGGGGCAGATCAGAATGTTACAATGAGGGGTGTGCGGTATATCAGAGTGTTAGAGTGAAGGGTGTGGGGTATATCAGGGAGTTATAGTGAGGGGTGTGGGGTATATCAGAGTGTTACAGTGAGGGGTGTGGGGTATATCAGAGTGTTACAGTGAGGGGTGTGGGGTATATCAGAGTGTTACAGTGAGGGGTGTGGGGTATATCAGAGAGTTATAGTGAGGGGTGTGGGGTATATCAGAATATTGCAGTGAGGGGTGTGGGGCAGATCAGAATGTTACAATGAGGGGTGTGCGGTATATCAGAGTGTTACAGTGAGGGGTGTGGGGTATATCAGAATGTTACAGTGAGGGGTGTGGGGTATATCAGAGTGTTACAGTGAGGGGCATGGGGCAGATCAGAATGTTACAATGAGGGGTGTGCGGTATATCAGAGTGTTACAGTGAGGGGTGTGGGATATATCAGAGTGTTACAGTGAGGGGTGTGGGGTATATCAGAGTGTTATAGTGAGGGGTGTGGGGTATATCAGAGTGTTACAGTGAGGAGTGTGAGGTATATCAGAGAGTTACAGTGAGGGGTGTGGAGTATATACGAATATTACAGTGAGAGGTGTGGAGTATATCAGAGTGTTACAGTGAGGGGTGTGGGGTATATCAGAGAGTTACAGTGAGGGGTGTGGAGTATATACGAATATTACAGTGAGAGGTGTGGAGTATATCAGAGTGTTACAGTGAGGGGTGTGGGGTATATCAGAGAGTTACAGTGAGGGGTGTGGAGTATATACGAATATTACAGTGAGAGGTGTGGAGTATATCAGAGTGTTACAGTGAGGGGTGTGGGGTATATCAGAGAGTTACAGTGAGGGGTGTGGAGTATATACGAATATTACAGTGAGAGGTGTGGAGTATATCAGAGAGTTACAGTGAGAGGTGTGGGGTATATCAGAGTGTTACAGTGAGGGGTGTGGGGTATATCAGAGAGTTACAGTGAGGGGTGTGGAGTATATACGAATATTACAGTGAGAGGTGTGGAGTATATCAGAGTGTTACAGTGAGGGGTGTGGGGCATATCAGAGAGTTACAGTGAGGGGTGTGGAGTATATAAGAATATTACAGTGAGAGGTGTGTGGTATATCAGAGTGTTACAGTGAGGGGTGTGGAGTATATCAGAATATTACAGTGAGAGGTGTGGGGTATATCAGAGTGTTACAGTGAGGGGTGTGGGGTATATCAGAATGTTACAGTGAGAGGTGTGGGATATATCAGAGAGTCACAATGAGGGGTTGGGGTATATCAGAGTGTTGCAGTGAGGGGTGTGGAGTATATCAGAATATTACAGTGAGAGGTGTGGGGTATATCAGAGTGTTACAGTGAGGGGCATGGGGCAGATCAGAATGTTACAATGAGGGGTGTGCGGTATATCAGAGTGTTACAGTGAGGGGTGTGGGATATATCAGAGTGTTACAGTGAGGGGTGTGGGGTATATCAGAGTGTTAAAGTGGGAGGTGCGGGGTATATCAGAGTGTTACAGTGAGGGGCGTGGAGCATATCAGAATGTTACAGTGAGGGGTGTGCGGTATATCAAAGTGTTATAGTGAGGGGTGTGGGGTATATCAGAATGTTACAGTGAGGGGTGTGCGGTATATCAAAGTGTTATAGTGAGGGGTGTTGGCTATATCAGAGTGTTACAGTGAGGAGTGTGGGGTATATCAGAGAGTTACAGTGAGGGGTGTGGAGTATATCAGAATATTACAGTGAGAGGTGTGGGGGATATCAGAGTGTTACAGTGAGGGGTGTGGAGTATATCAGGGAGTTACAGTGAGGGGTGTGGAGTATATAAGAATATTTCAGTGAGAGGTGTGGGGTATATCAGAGTGTTACAGTGAGGGGTGTGGGGTATATCAGAGAGTTACAGTGAGGGGTGTGGAGTATATACGAATATTCCAGTGAGAGGTGTGGGGTATATCAGAGTGTTTCAGTGAGGGGTGTGGGGTATATCAGAGTGTTACAGTGAGGGTGTGGGGTATATCGGAGGGTTACAGTGAAGGGAGTGGAGTATATAAGAATATTACAGTGAGAGATGTGGGGTCTATCAGAGAGTTACAGTGAGAGGTGTGGGGTATATCAGAGAGTTACAGTGAGGGGTGTGGGGTATATCAGAATATTGCAGTGAGAGGTGTGGGGTATATCAGAGTGTTACGGTGAGGGGTGTGGAGGATATCAGAATATTGCAGTGAGGGGTGTGGGGCAGATCAGAATGTTACAATGAGGGGTGTGCGGTATATCAGAGTGTTAGAGTGAAGGGTGTGGGGTATATCAGAGAGTTATAGTGAGGGGTGTGGGGTATATCAGAGTGTTACAGTGAGGGGTGTGGGGTATATCAGAGTGTTACAGTGAGGGGTGTGGGGTATATCAGAGTGTTACAGTGAGGGGTGTGGGGTATATCAGAGAGTTATAGTGAGGGGTGTGGGGTATATCAGAATATTGCAGTGAGGGGTGTGGGGCAGATCAGAATGTTACAATGAGGGGTGTGCGGTATATCAGAGTGTTACAGTGAGGGGTGTGGGGTATATCAGAATGTTACAGTGAGGGGTGTGGGGTATATCAGAGTGTTACAGTGAGGGGCATGGGGCAGATCAGAATGTTACAATGAGGGGTGTGCGGTATATCAGAGTGTTACAGTGAGGGGTGTGGGATATATCAGAGTGTTACAGTGAGGGGTGTGGGGTATATCAGAGTGTTATAGTGAGGGGTGTGGGGTATATCAGAGTGTTACAGTGAGGAGTGTGAGGTATATCAGAGAGTTACAGTGAGGGGTGTGGAGTATATACGAATATTACAGTGAGAGGTGTGGAGTATATCAGAGTGTTACAGTGAGGGGTGTGGGGTATATCAGAGAGTTACAGTGAGGGGTGTGGAGTATATACGAATATTACAGTGAGAGGTGTGGAGTATATCAGAGTGTTACAGTGAGGGGTGTGGGGTATATCAGAGAGTTACAGTGAGGGGTGTGGAGTATATACGAATATTACAGTGAGAGGTGTGGAGTATATCAGAGTGTTACAGTGAGGGGTGTGGGGTATATCAGAGAGTTACAGTGAGGGGTGTGGAGTATATTCGAATATTACAGTGAGAGGTGTGGAGTATATCAGAGAGTTACAGTGAGAGGTGTGGGGTATATCAGAGTGTTACAGTGAGGGGTGTGGGGTATATCAGAGAGTTACAGTGAGGGGTGTGGAGTATATACGAATATTACAGTGAGAGGTGTGGAGTATATCAGAGTGTTACAGTGAGGGGTGTGGGGCATATCAGAGAGTTACAGTGAGGGGTGTGGAGTATATAAGAATATTACAGTGAGAGGTGTGTGGTATATCAGAGTGTTACAGTAAGGGGTGTGGGGTATATCAGAGAGTTACAGTGAGGGGTGTGGAGTATAGACGAATATTACAGTGAGAGGTGTGGAGTAGATCAGAGAGTTACAGTGAGAGGTGTGGGGTATATCAGAGTGTTACAGTGAGGGGTGTGGAGTATATACGAATATTACAGTGAGAGGTGTGGAGTATATCAGTGTTACAGTGAGGGGTGTGGGGTATATCAGAGAGTTACAGTGAGGGGTGTGGAGTATATAAGAATATTAGAGTGAGAGGTGTGTGGTATATCAGAGTGTTACAGTGAGGGGTGTGGGGTATATCAGAGTGTTACAGTGAGGGGTGCGGGTATATCAGAGTGTTACAGTGAGGGGGGTGGGAACTATCAGAGTGTTACAGTGAGGGGTGTGGGATATATCAGAGTGTAACAGTGAGTGAGGTGTGTGGGGTATATCAGAGTGTTACAGTGAGGGGCGGAGTATATCAGAGTGTTACAGTGAGGGGCGGAGTATATCAAAAGTGTTACAGTGTTGTGTGTGGGTTATATCAGAGTGTTACAGTGACTGGTGTGGAGTATATGAGTGTTACAGTGAGGGGTGAATGATATATCAGAGTGTTACAGTGAGGGGTGTGGGATATATCAGAGAGTCACAATGAGGGGTTGGGGTATATCAGAGTGTTACAGTGAGGGGTGTGGAGTATATCAGAATATTACAGTGAGAGGTGTGGGGTATATCAGAGAGTCACAATGAGGGGTTGGGGTATATCAGAGAGTCACAATGAGGGGTTGGGGTATATCAGAGTGTTACAGTGAGGGGTGTGGAGTATATCAGAATATTACAGTGAGAGGTGTGGGGTATATCAGAGTGTTACAGTGAGAGGTGTGGGATATATCAGAGAGTCACAATGAGGGGTTGGGGTATATCAGAGTGTTGCAGTGAGGGGTGTGGAGTATATCAGAATATTACAGTGAGAGGTGTGGGGTATATCAGAGTGTTACAGTGAGGGGTGTGGGATATATCAGAGTGTTACAGTGAGGGGTGTGGGGTATATCAGAGTGTTAAAGTGGGAGGTGCGGGGTATATCAGAGTGTTACAGTGAGGGGCGTGGAGCATATCAGAATGTTACAGTGAGGGGTGTGCGGTATATCAAAGTGTTATAGTGAGGGGTGTGGGGTATATCAGAATGTTACAGTGAGGGGTGTGCGGTATATCAAAGTGTTATAGTGAGGGGTGTTGGCTATATCAGAGTGCTACAGTGAGGAGTGTGGGGTATATCAGAGAGTTACAGTGAGGGGTGTGGAGTATATCAGAATATTACAGTGAGAGGTGTGGGGTATATCAGAGTGTTACAGTGAGGGGTGTGGAGTATATCAGGGAGTTACAGTGAGGGGTGTGGAGTATATAAGAATATTTCAGTGAGAGGTGTGGGGTATATCAGAGTGTTACAGTGAGGGGTGTGGGGTATATCAGAGAGTTACAGTGAGGGGTGTGGAGTATATACGAATATTCCAGTGAGAGGTGTGGGGTATATCAGAGTGTTTCAGTGAGGGGTGTGGGGTATATCAGAGTGTTGCAGTGAGGGTGTGGGGTATATCGGAGGGTTACAGTGAGGGGAGTGGAGTATATAAGAATATTGCAGTGAGAGATGTGGGGTCTATCAGAGAGTTACAGTGAGAGGTGTGGGGTATATCAGAGAGTTACATTGAGGGGTGTGGGGTATATCAGAATATTGCAGTGAGAGGTGTGGGGTATATCAGAGTGTTACGGTGAGGGGTGTGGAGTATATCAGAATATTGCAGTGAGGGGTGTGGGGCAGATCAGAATGTTACAATGAGGGGTGTGCGGTATATCAGAGTGTTAGAGTGAAGGGTGTGGGGTATATCAGAGAGTTATAGTGAGGGGTGTGGGGTATATCAGAGTGTTACAGTGAGGGGTGTGGGGTATATCAGAGTGTTACAGTGAGGGGTGTGGAGTATATACGAATATTACAGTGAGAGGTGTGGAGTATATCAGAGTGTTACAGTGAGGGGTGTGGGGTATATCAGAGAGTTACAGTGAGGGGTGTGGAGTATATACGAATATTACAGTGAGAGGTGTGGAGTATATCAGAGTGTTACAGTGAGGGGTGTGGGGTATATCAGAGAGTTACAGTGAGGGGTGTGGAGTATATACGAATATTACAGTGAGAGGTGTGGAGTATATCAGAGAGTTACAGTGAGAGGTGTGGGGTATATCAGAGTGTTACAGTGAGGGGTGTGGAGTATATCAGAGAGTTACAGTGAGGGGTGTGGAGTATATACGAATATTACAGTGAGAGGTGTGGAGTATATCAGAGTGTTACAGTGAGGGGTGTGGGGCATATCAGAGAGTTACAGTGAGGGGTGTGGAGTATATAAGAATATTACAGTGAGAGGTGTGTGGTATATCAGAGTGTTACAGTGAGGGGTGTGGGGTATATCAGAGAGTTACAGTGAGGGGTGTGGAGTATAGACGAATATTACAGTGAGAGGTGTGGAGTAGATCAGAGAGTTACAGTGAGAGGTGTGGGGTATATCAGAGTGTTACAGTCAGGGGTGTGGAGTATATACGAATATTACAGTGAGAGGTGTGGAGTATATCAGTGTTACAGTGAGGGGTGTGGGGTATATCAGAGAGTTACAGTGAGGGGTGTGGAGTATATAAGAATATTACAGTGAGAGGTGTGTGGTATATCAGAGTGTTACAGTGAGGGGTGTGGCGTATATCAGAGTGTTACAGTGAGGGGTGCGGGTATATCAGAGTGTTACAGTGAGGGGGGTGGGAACTATCAGAGTGTTACAGTGAGGGGTGTGGGATATATCAGAGTGTAACAGTGAGTGAGGTGTGTGGGGTATATCAGAGTGTTACAGTGAGGGGCGGAGTATATCAGAGTGTTACAGTGAGGGTGTGGGGTATATCGGAGGGTTACAGTGAGGGGAGTGGAGTATATAAGAATATTACAGTGAGAGATGTGTGGTCTATCAGAGAGTTACAGTGAGAGGTGTGGGGTATATCAGAGAGTTACAGTGAGGGGTGTGGGGTATATCAGAATATTGCAGTGAGAGGTGTGGGGTATATCAGAGTGTTACGGTGAGGGGTGTGGAGTATATCAGAATATTGCAGTGAGGGGTGTGGGGCAGATCAGAATGTTACAATGAGGGGTGTGCGGTATATCAGAGTGTTAGAGTGAAGGGTGTGGGGTATATCAGAGAGTTATAGTGAGGGGTGTGGGGTATATCAGAGTGTTACAGTGAGGGGTGTGGGGTATATCAGAGTGTTACAGTGAGGGGTGTGGGGTATATCAGAGAGTTATAGTGAGGGGTGTGGGGTATATCAGAATATTGCAGTGAGGGGTGTGGGGCAGATCAGAATGTTACAATGAGGGGTGTGCGGTATATCAGAGTGTTACAGTGAGGGGTGTGGGGTATATCAGAATGTTACAGTGAGGGGTGTGGGGTATATCAGAGTGTTACAGTGAGGGGCATGGGGCAGATCAGAATGTTACAATGAGGGGTGTGCGGTATATCAGAGAGTTACTGTGAGGGGTGCGGGTATATCAGAATGTTACACTGAGCAGGTGGAGTTTATCAGAGTGTTACAGTGAGGAGTGTGGGGTATATCAGAGTGTTGCAGTGAGTGAGGGGTGTGGGGTATATCAGAGTGTTACAGTGAGGGGCGGAGTATATCAGAGTGTTACAGTGAGGGGTGTGGGGTATATCAGAGTGTTACAGTGACTGGTGTGGAGTATATGAGTGTTACAGTGAGGGTGTGGGGTATATCAGAGAGTAACAGTGAGGGGAGTGGAGTATATAAGAATATTACAGTGAGAGATGTGGGGTATATCAGAGAGTTACAGTGAGGAGTGTGCGGTATATCAGAGTGTTACAGTGAGGGGTGTGAGGTATATCAGAGTGTTACAGTGAGGGGTGTGGGATATATCAGAGTGTTACAGTGAGGGGCGTGAGGTATATCAGAGTGTTACAGTGAGGGGTGTGGGATATATCATAATGTGACAGTGAGAGGTGTGCGGTATATCAGAGTGTTACAGTGAGGGGTGTGGGATATATCAGAGTGTTACAGCGAGGAGTGCGGGGTATATCAGAGAGTTACAGTGAGGGGTGTGGGGTATATCAGAATATTACAGTGAGTGGTGTGGTGTATATCAGAATATTACAGTGAGAGGCGTGGGGTATATCAGAGTGTTACAGTGAGGGGTGTGGTGCATATCAGAATATTACAGTGAGAGGTGTGGGGTATATCAGAGTGTTACAGTGAGGGTTGTGCAGTTTCTCAGAATATTACAGTGAGAGGTGTGGGGTATATCAGAGTGTTACAGTGAGGGGTGTGGGGTACATCAGAGAGTTACAGTGAGGGGTGTGGGGTATATCAGAGTGTTACAGTGAGGGGTGTGGGGTATATCAGAGTGTTACACTGAGCAGGTGGAGTATACCAAAGTGTTACAGTGAGGAGTGTGGAGTATATCAGAATATTACAGTGAGAGGTGTGGGGTATATCAGAATATTACAGTGAGGGGTGTGCGGTATATCAGAGAGTTACAGTGAGGGGTGTGGAGTATATCAGAGTGTTACAGTGAGGGGTGTGGAGTATATCAGAATATTACAGTGAGAGGTGTGGGGTATATCAGAATATTACAGTGAGGGGTGTGCGGTATATCAGAGAGTTACAGTGAGGGGTGTGGAGTATATCAGAATATTACAGTGAAAGGTGTGGGGTATATCAGAGTGTTCCAGTGAGGGGTGTGGAGTATATCAGAATATTACAGTGAGAGATGTGCGGTATATCAGTGTTAGAGTGGGAGGTGTGGGGCATATCAGAATGTTACAGTGAGAGGTGTGGGTTTTATCAGAGTGTTACAGTGAGGGGTGTGGGGTATATCCGATTGTTACAGTGAGTGAGGGGGATGGGGTATATCAGAGTGTTACAGTGAGTGAGGTGTGTGGGGTATATCAGAGTGTTACAGTGAGGGGCGGAGTATATCAGAGTGTTACAGTGAGGGGTGTGGGGTATATCAGAGTGTTCCAGTGACTGGTGTGGAGTATATCATAATGTGACAGTGAGAGGTGTGGGGTATATCAGAGTGTTACAGTGAGGGGTGTGGCGTATATCAGAGTGTTACAGTGAGGGGTGCGGGTATATCAGAGTGTTACAGTGAGGGGGGTGGGAACTATCAGAGTGTTACAGTGAGGGGTGTGGGATATATCAGAGTGTAACAGTGAGTGAGGTGTGTGGGGTATATCAGAGTGTTACAGTGAGGGGCGGAGTATATCAGAGTGTTACAGTGAGGGTGTGGGGTATATCGGAGGGTTACAGTGAGGGGAGTGGAGTATATAAGAATATTACAGTGAGAGATGTGTGGTCTATCAGAGAGTTACAGTGAGAGGTGTGGGGTATATCAGAGAGTTACAGTGAGGGGTGTGGGGTATATCAGAATATTGCAGTGAGAGGTGTGGGGTATATCAGAGTGTTACGGTGAGGGGTGTGGAGTATATCAGAATATTGCAGTGAGGGGTGTGGGGCAGATCAGAATGTTACAATGAGGGGTGTGCGGTATATCAGAGTGTTAGAGTGAAGGGTGTGGGGTATATCAGAGAGTTATAGTGAGGGGTGTGGGGTATATCAGAGTGTTACAGTGAGGGGTGTGGGGTATATCAGAGTGTTACAGTGAGGGGTGTGGGGTATATCAGAGAGTTATAGTGAGGGGTGTGGGGTATATCAGAATATTGCAGTGAGGGGTGTGGGGCAGATCAGAATGTTACAATGAGGGGTGTGCGGTATATCAGAGTGTTACAGTGAGGGGTGTGGGGTATATCAGAATGTTACAGTGAGGGGTGTGGGGTATATCAGAGTGTTACAGTGAGGGGCATGGGGCAGATCAGAATGTTACAATGAGGGGTGTGCGGTATATCAGAGAGTTACTGTGAGGGGTGCGGGTATATCAGAATGTTACACTGAGCAGGTGGAGTTTATCAGAGTGTTACAGTGAGGAGTGTGGGGTATATCAGAGTGTTGCAGTGAGTGAGGGGTGTGGGGTATATCAGAGTGTTACAGTGAGGGGCGGAGTATATCAGAGTGTTACAGTGAGGGGTGTGGGGTATATCAGAGTGTTACAGTGACTGGTGTGGAGTATATGAGTGTTACAGTGAGGGTGTGGGGTATATCAGAGAGTAACAGTGAGGGGAGTGGAGTATATAAGAATATTACAGTGAGAGATGTGGGGTATATCAGAGAGTTACAGTGAGGAGTGTGCGGTATATCAGAGTGTTACAGTGAGGGGTGTGAGGTATATCAGAGTGTTACAGTGAGGGGTGTGGGATATATCAGAGTGTTACAGTGAGGGGCGTGAGGTATATCAGAGTGTTACAGTGAGGGGTGTGGGATATATCATAATGTGACAGTGAGAGGTGTGCGGTATATCAGAGTGTTACAGTGAGGGGTGTGGGATATATCAGAGTGTTACAGCGAGGAGTGCGGGGTATATCAGAGAGTTACAGTGAGGGGTGTGGGGTATATCAGAATATTACAGTGAGTGGTGTGGTGTATATCAGAATATTACAGTGAGAGGCGTGGGGTATATCAGAGTGTTACAGTGAGGGGTGTGGTGCATATCAGAATATTACAGTGAGAGGTGTGGGGTATATCAGAGTGTTACAGTGAGGGTTGTGCAGTTTCTCAGAATATTACAGTGAGAGGTGTGGGGTATATCAGAGTGTTACAGTGAGGGGTGTGGGGTACATCAGAGAGTTACAGTGAGGGGTGTGGGGTATATCAGAGTGTTACAGTGAGGGGTGTGGGGTATATCAGAGTGTTACACTGAGCAGGTGGAGTATACCAAAGTGTTACAGTGAGGAGTGTGGAGTATATCAGAATATTACAGTGAGAGGTGTGGGGTATATCAGAATATTACAGTGAGGGGTGTGCGGTATATCAGAGAGTTACAGTGAGGGGTGTGGAGTATATCAGAGTGTTACAGTGAGGGGTGTGGAGTATATCAGAATATTACAGTGAGAGGTGTGGGGTATATCAGAATATTACAGTGAGGGGTGTGCGGTATATCAGAGAGTTACAGTGAGGGGTGTGGAGTATATCAGAATATTACAGTGAAAGGTGTGGGGTATATCAGAGTGTTCCAGTGAGGGGTGTGGAGTATATCAGAATATTACAGTGAGAGATGTGCGGTATATCAGTGTTAGAGTGGGAGGTGTGGGGCATATCAGAATGTTACAGTGAGAGGTGTGGGTTTTATCAGAGTGTTACAGTGAGGGGTGTGGGGTATATCCGATTGTTACAGTGAGTGAGGGGGATGGGGTATATCAGAGTGTTACAGTGAGTGAGGTGTGTGGGGTATATCAGAGTGTTACAGTGAGGGGCGGAGTATATCAGAGTGTTACAGTGAGGGGTGTGGGGTATATCAGAGTGTTCCAGTGACTGGTGTGGAGTATATCATAATGTGACAGTGAGAGGTGTGGGGTATATCAGAGAGTCACAATGAGGGGTTGGGGTATATCAGAGTGTTACAGTGGGAGGTGTGGGGCATATCAGAATGTTACAGTGGGAGGTGTGGGACATATCAGAATGTTACAGTGGGAGGAGTGGGGCATATCAGAATGTTACAGTGGGAAGTGTAGGGTATATCAGAGTGTTACAGTGAGGGGTGTCGGATATATCAGAGTGTTACAGTGAGGGGTGTGGGGTATCTCAGAGAGTCACAATGAGGGGTTGGGGTATATCAGAGTGTTACAGTGAGGGGTGTGGAGTATGTCAGAATATTACAGTGAGAGGTGTGTGGTATATCAGAGTGTTACAGTGAGGGGCATGGGGCAGATCAGAATGTTACAATGAGGGGTGTGCGGTACATCAGAATGTTACAGTGAGGGGTGTGGGATATATCAGAGTGTCACAGTGAGGGGCGTGGAGCATATCAGAATGTTACAGTGAGGGGTGTGCGGTATATCAAAGTGTTATAGTGAGGGGTGTGGGGTATATCAGAATGTTACAGTGAGGGGTGTGCGGTATATCAGAGTGTTACAGTGAGGGGTGTGAGGTATATCAGAGTGTTACAGTGAGGGGTGTGGGATATATCAGAGTGTTACATTGAGGAGTGCGGGGTATATCAGAGAGTTACAGTGAGGGGTGTGGAGTATATAAGAATATTACAGTGAGAGGTGTGGGGTATATCAGAGTGTTACAGTGTGGGTTGTGGAGTATATCAGAATATTACAGTGAGAGGTGTGGGGTATATCAGAGTGTTACAGTGGGAGGTGTGGGGTATATCAGAGAGTTACAGTGAGGGGTGTGGAGTCTATAAGAATATGACAGTGAGAGGTGTGGGGTATATCAGAGTGTTCCAGTGAGGGGTGTAGGGTACATCAGAGAGTTACAGTGAGGGGTGTGGAGTATATCAGAATATTACAGTGAGAGGTGTGGGGTATATCAGAGTGTTACAGTGGGAGGTGTGGGGTATATCAGAGAGTTACAGTGAGGGGTGTGGAGTATATCAGAATATTACAGTGAGAGGTGTGGGGTATATCAGAGTGTTACAGTGGGAGGTGTGGGGTATATCAGAGTGTTACAGTGGGAGGTGTGGGGTATATCAGAGTGTTACAGTGAGGGGTGTGGGGTATATCAGAGTGTTACACTGAGCAGGTGGAGTATATCAAAGTGTTACAGTGAGGGGTGTGGGATATATCAGAGTGTTACAGTGAGGGGTGTGCGGTATATCAGAGAGTTACAGTGAGGGGTGTGGAGTATATCAGAATATTACATTGAGAGGTGTGCGGTATATCAGAGTGTTACAGTGAGGGGTGTGGAGTATATCAGAATATTACATTGAGAGGTGTGCGGTATATCAGAGTGTTACAGTGAGAGGTGTGGGATATATCAGAGTGTTATAGTGAGGGGTGTGGGGTATATCAGAGTGTTACACTGAGCAGGTGGAGTATATCAGAGTGTTACACTGAGCAGGTGGAGTATATCAGAGTGTTCCAGTGAGGGGTGTGGAGTGTATCCGAGAGTGACAGTTCGGGGAGTGGGGCACATCTGAATGTTATCGGAAGGGGCGTGGGGTATATCAGAGTGATACAGTGAGAGGATGTGCGGTATATCAGAGAGTTACAGTGAGGGGTGTGGGGTATATAAGAATATTACAGTGAGAGGTGTGGGGTATATCAGAGTGTTACAGTGAGGGGGATGGGGTATATCAGAGTGTTACAGTGAGTGAGGTGTGTGGGGTATATCAGAGTGTTACAGTGAGGGGCGGAGTATATCAGAGTGTTACAGTGAGGGGCGGAGTATATCAGAGTGTTACAGTGAGGGGTGTGGGGTATATCAGAGTGCTACAGTGACTGGTGTGGAGTATATGAGTGTTACAGTGAGGGGTGTATGATATATCAGAATGTTACAGTGAGAGGTGTGGGGTTTGTCAGAGTGTTACAGTGAGGGGTGTGGAGTGTATCCGAGAGGAACAGTGAGGGATGTGGGGCATATCAGAATGTAATAGGAAGGGGTGTGGGGTATAACAGAGTGTTACAGTGAGGGGTGTGGGATATATCAGAGTGTTACAGTGAGGGGTGTGGGGGACATCAGAGTGTTACAGTGAGAGGTGTGGGGTATATCACAGTGTTACAGTGAGGGGTGCGGGGTATATCAGAATGTTACAGTGAGGGGTGTGGGGGACATCAGAGTGTTACAGTGAGAGGTGTGGGGTATATCACAGTGTTACAGTGAGGGGTGCGGGGTATATCAGAATGTTACAGTGAGGGGTGTGCGGTATATCAGAGTGTTACAGTGAGGGGTGTGGGTTATATCAGGGAGTTCCAGTGAGGGGTGTGGAGTATATAAGAATATTTCAGTGAGAGGTGTGGGGTATATCAGAGAGTTACAGTGAGAGGAGTGGGGTACATCAGAGTGTTACAGTGAGGGGTGTGGGGGAAATCAGAGAGTTACAGTGAGGGGTGTGGAGTATATAAGAATATTACAGTGAGAGGTGTGGGGTATATCAGAGAGTTACAGTGAGAGGTGTGGGGTATATCAGAGTGTTACAGTGAGAGGTGTGGGGTATATCAGAGAGTTACAGTGAGAGGTGTGGGGTATATCAGAGAGTTACAGTGAGAGGTGTGGGGTATATCAGAGAGTTTCAGTGAGGGGTGTGGGGTATATCAGAGTGTTACAGTGAGGGTGTGGGGTATATCAGAGAGTTACAGTGAGGGGAGTGGGGGACATCAGAGTGTTACAGTGAGGGGTGTGGGGTATATCAGAGTGTTTCAGTGAGGGGTGTGGGGTATATCAGAGTGTTCCAGTGAGGAGTGTGGGATATATCAGAGTGTTCCAGTGAGGGGTGTGGGATATATCAGAGTGTTACAGTGAGGGGTGTAGGGGACATCAGAGTGTTACAGTGAGGGGTGTGGGGTATATCAGAGTGTTTCAGTGAGGGGTGTGGGGTATATCAGAGTGTTTCAGTGAGGGGTGTGGGGTATATCAGAGTGTTCCAGTGAGGAGTGTGGGGTATATCAGAGTGTTTCAGTGAGGGGTGTGGGGTATATCAGAGTGTTTCAGTGAGGGGTGTGGGGGACATCAGAGTGTTTCAGTGAGGGGTGTGGGGGACATCAGAGTGTTACAGTGAGGGGTGTGGGGTATATCAGAGTGTTTCAGTGAGGGGTGTGGGGTATATCAGAGTGTTTCAGTGAGGGGTGTGGGGTATATCAGAGTGTTACAGTGAGGGGTGTGGGGTATATCAGAGCGTTTCAGTGAGGGGTGTGGGGTATATCAGAGTGTTCCAGTGAGGGGTGTGGGATATATCAGAGTGTTCCAGTG
Source organism: Heterodontus francisci (assembly GCF_036365525.1). NCBI lineage: Eukaryota > Metazoa > Chordata > Chondrichthyes > Heterodontiformes > Heterodontidae > Heterodontus > Heterodontus francisci. Next base: position 9,123,370 of record NC_090401.1, read on the forward strand.
AGGAGTGTGGGATATATCAGAGTGTTACAGTGAGGAGTGTGGGGGACATCAGAGTGTTACAGTGAGGGGTGTGGGGTATATCAGAGTGTTTCAGTGAGGGGTGTGGGGTATATCAGAGTGTTTCAGTGAGGGGTGTGGGGTATATCAGAGTGTTCCAGTGAGGGGTGTGGGATATATCAGAGTGTTCCAGTGAGGAGTGTGGGATATATCAGAGTGTTACAGTGAGGAGTGTGGGGGACATCAGAGTGTTACAGTGAGGGGTGTGGGGTATATCAGAGTGTTTCAGTGAGGGGTGTGGGGTATATCAGAGTGTTTCAGTGAGGGGTGTGGGGTATATCAGAGTGTTACAGTGAGGGTGTGGGGTATATCAGAGAGTTACAGTGAGGGGTGTGGAGTATATAAGAATATTACAGTGAGAGATGTGGGGTGTATCAGAGAGTTTCAGTGAGAGGTGTGGGGGATATCAGAGTGTGACAGTGAGGTGTGTGGGGTATATCAGAGTGTTACACTGAGCAGGTGGAGTATATCAGAGTGTTGCAGTGAGGAGTGTGGGGTATATCAGAGAGTTACAGTGAGGGGTGTGGAGTATATCAGAATATTACAGTGAGTTATGTGGGGTATATCAGAGTGATACAGTGAGGGGTGTGGAGTATATCAGAAAGTTACAGTGAGGGGTGTGCGGAATATCAAAGTGTTATAGTGAGGGGAGCGGGGTACATCAGAATGTGACAGCGAGGGGTGTGGGATATATCAGAGTGTTCCAGTGAGGGGTGCGGGTATATCAGAGTGTTTACAGTGAGGGGTGTGGGATATATCAGAGTGTGACAGTGAGGAGTGTGGGGTATATCATAGAGTTACAGTGAGGGGTGCGGGTATATCAGAGTGTTACACTGAGCAGATGGAGTATTTCAGAGTGTTACAGTGAGGGGTGCGGGTATATCAGAGTGTTACACTGAGCAGATGGAGTATTTCAGAGTGTTACAGTGAGGGGTGCGGGTATATCAGAGTGTTACACTGAGCAGATGGAGTATTTCAGAGTGTTACAGTGAGGGGTGCGGGTATATCAGAGTGTTACACTGAGCAGATGGAGTATTTCAGAGTGTTACAGTGAGGGGTGCGGGTATATCAGAGTGTTACACTGAGCAGATGGAGTATTTCAGAGTGTTACAGTGAGGGGCGGAGTATATCAGAGTGTTACAGTGAGGGGTGCGGGTATATCAGAGAGTTACACTGAGCAGATGGAGTATATCAGAGTGTTACAGTGAGGGGTGCGGGTATATCAGAGTGTTACAGTGAGGGGCGGAGTATATCAGAGTGTTACAGTGAGGGGCGGAGTATATGAGAGTGTTACAGTGAGGAGTGCGGGATTTTTCAGAGTGTTGCAGTGAGGGGTGTGGGGTATATCAGAGTGTTACAGTGAGTGAGGGGGATGTGGTATATCAGAGTGTTACAGTGAGTGAGGTGTGTGGGGTATATCAGAGTGTTACAGTGAGGGGCGGAGTATATCAGAGTGTTACAGTGAGGGGCGGAGTATATCAGAGTGTTACAGTGAGGGGTGTGGGGTATATCAGAGTGTTACAGTGAGGGGTGTGGTGTATATCAGAATGTTACAGTGGGAGGTGTGGGGTATATCAGAATGTGACAGTGAGGGGTGTGGGGTATATCGGAGTGTTACAGTGAGTGAGGGGGATGGGGTATATCAGAGTGTTACAGTGAGTGAGGTGTGTGGGGTATATCAGAGTGTTACAGTGAGGAGCGGAGTATATCAGAGTGTTACAGTGAGGGGCGGAGCATATCAAAAGTGTTACAGTGAGGGGTGTGGGGTATATCAGAGTGTTACAGTGACTGGTGTGGAGTATATGAGTGTTACAGTGAGGGGTGAATGATATATCAGAATGTTACAGTGAGAGGTGTGGGGTATATCAGAGAGTCACAATGAGGGGTTGGGGTATATCAGAGTGTTACAGTGAGGGGTGTGGAGTATATCAGAATATTACAGTGAGAGGTGTGGGGTATATAAGAGTGTTACAGTGAGGGGTGTGGGGTATATCAGAGTGTTACAGTGAGGGGTGTGCGGTATATCAAAGTGTTATAGTGAGGGGTGTGGGTATATCAGAGTGTTACAGTGAGGAGTGTGAGGTATATCAGAGAGTTACAGTGAGGGGTGTGGAGTATATACGAATATTACAGTGAGAGGTGTGGAGTATATCAGAGTGTTACAGTGAGGGGTGTGGGGTATATCAGAGAGTTACAGTGAGGGGTGTGGAGTATATACGAATATTACAGTGAGAGGTGTGGAGTATATCAGAGAGTTACAGTGAGAGGTGTGGGTTATATCAGAGTGTTACAGTGAGGGGTGTGGGGTATATCAGAGAGTTACAGTGAGGGGTGTGGAGTATATACGAATATTACAGTGAGAGGTGTGGAGTATATCAGAGTGTTACAGTGAGGGGTGTGGGGCATATCAGAGAGTTACAGTGAGGGGTGTGGAGTATATAAGAATATTACAGTGAGAGGTGTGTGGTATATCAGAGTGTTACAGTGAGGGGTGTGGGGTATATCAGAGTTTTACAGTGAGGGGTGTGGAGTATAGACGAATATTACAGTGAGAGGTGTGGAGTATATCAGAGTGTTACAGTGAGAGGTGTGGGGTATATCAGAGAGTTACAGTGAGGGGTGTGGAGTATATACGAATATTACAGTGAGAGGTGTGGAGTATATCAGAGAGTTACAGTGAGAGGTGTGGGGTATATCAGAGTGTTACAGTGAGGGGTGTGGAGTATATACGAATATTACAGTGAGAGGTGTGGAGTATATCAGAGTGTTACAGTGAGGGGTGTGGGGTATATCAGAGAGATACAGTGAGGGGTGTGGAGTATATACGAATATTACATTGAGAGGTGTGGGGTATATCAGAGTGTTACAGTGAGAGGTGTGGGGTATATCAGAGAGTTTCAGTGAGAGGTGTGGGGTATATCAGAGTGTTACAGTGAGGGTGTGGGGTATATCAGAGAGTTACAGTGAGGGGTGTGGAGTAAATCAGAATATTACAGTGAGAGGTGTGGGGTATATCAGAGTGATACAGTGAGGGGTGTGGACTATATCAGAAAGTTACAGTGAGGGGTGTGCGGAATATCGAAGTGTTATAGTAAGGGGAGCGGGGTACATCAGAATGTGACAGCGAGGGGTGTGGGATATATCAGAGTGTTCCAGTGAGGGGTGCGGGGTACATCAGAGAGTTACAGTGAGGGGTGTCGGGTATATCAGAGTGTTACAGTGAGGGGTGTGGGATATATCAGAGTGTTACAGTGAGGAGTGTGGGGTATATCAGAGCGTTACAGTGAGGGGTGTGGGGTATATCAGAGAGTTACAGTGAGGGGTGCGGGTATATCAGAGTGTTACACTGAGCAGATGGAGTATTTCAGAGTGTTACAGTGAGGGGTGTGGGGTATATCAGAGTGTTACAGTGAGTGAGGGGGATGGGGTATATCAGAGTGTTACAGTGAGTGAGGTGTGTGGGGTATATCAGAGTGTTACAGTGAGTGAGGGGGATGGGGTACATCAGAGTGTTACAGTGAGTGAGGTGTGTGGGGTATATCAGAGTGTTACTGTGAGGAGTGCGGGATTTTTCAGAGTGTTGCAGTGAGGGGTGTGGGGTATATCAGAATGTTACAGTGGGAGGTGTGGGGTATATCAGAATGTTATAGTGAGGGGTGTGGGGTATATCAGAGTGTTACAGTGAGGGGTGTGGGGTATATCAGAGTGTTACAGTGAGGGGTGTGGGGTATATCAGAGTGTTACAGTGAGGGGTGTGGGCTATATCAGAGTGTTACAGTGAGGGGTGTGGGGTATATCAGAGTGTTACAGTGAGGGGTGTGGGGTATATCAGAGAGTTACAGTGAGGGGTGTGGAGTATATACGAATATTACAGTGAGAGGTGTGGAGTATATCAGAATGTTACAGTGAGGGGTGTGGGGTATATCAGAGTGTTACAGTGAGGGGTGTGGGGTATATCAGAGAGTTACAGTGAGGGGTGTGGAGTATATACGAATATTACAGTGAGAGGTGTGGAGTATATCAGAATGTTACAGTGAGGGGTGTGGGGTATATCAGAATGTTACAGTGAGAGGTGTGGGGTATATCAGAGAGTTACAGTGAGGGGTGTGGAGTATATACGAATATTACAGTGAGAGGTGTGGAGTATATCAGAATGTTACAGTGAGGGGTGTGGGGTATATCAGAATGTTACAGTGAGAGGTGTGGGGTATATCAGAGAGTTACAGTGAGGGGTGTGGAGTATATACGAATATTACAGTGAGAGGTGTGGAGTATATCAGAATGTTACAGTGAGGGGTGTGGGGTATATCAGAGTGTTACAGTGAGGGGTGTGGGGTATATCAGAGAGTTACAGTGAGGGGTGTGGAGTATATACGAATATTACAGTGAGAGGTGTGGAGTATATCAGAGAGTGACAGTGAGAGGTGTGGGGTATATCAGAGTGTTACAGTGAGGGGTGTGGGGTATATCAGAGAGTTACAGTGAGGGGTGTGGAGTATATACGAATATTACAGTGAGAGGTGTGGGGTATATCAGAGTGTTACAGTGAGGGGTGTGGAGTATATCAGAGAGATACAGTGAGGGGTGTGGAGTATATACGAATATTACATTGAGAGGTGTGGGGTATACCAGAGTGTTACAGTGAGGGTGTGGGGTATATCAGAGAGTTACAGTGAGGGGTGTGGAGTATATAAGAATATTACAGTGAGAGATGTGGGGTATATCAGAGAGTTTCAGTGAGAGGTGTGGGGGATATCAGAGTGTTACAGTGAGGTGTGTGGGGTATATCAGAGTGTTACACTGAGCAGGTGGAGTATATCAGAGTGTTACAGTGAAGAATGTGGGGTATATCAGAGAGTTTCAGTGAGAGGTGTGGGGTATATCAGAGTGTTACAGTGAGGGTGTGGGGTATATCAGAGAGTTACAGTGAGGGGTGTGGAGTATATCAGAATATTACAGTGAGAGGTGTGGGGTACATCAGAGTGATACAGTGAGGGGTGTGGAGTATATCAGAAAGTTACAGTGAGGGGTGTGCGGAATATCAAAGTGTTATAGTGAGGGGAGCGGGGTACATCAGAATGTGACAGCGAGGGGTGTGGGATATATCAGAGTGTTCCAGTGAGGGGTGCGGGGTACATCAGAGAGTTACAGTGAGGGGTGTCGGGTATATCAGAGTGTTACAGTGAGGGGTGTGGGACATATCAGAGTGTTACAGTGAGGAGTGTGGGGTATATCAGAGAGTTACAGTGAGGGGTGCGGGTATATCAGAGTGTTACACTGAGCAGATGGAGTATTTCAGAGTGTTACAGTGAGGGGTGTGGGGTATATCAGAATGTTACAGTGGGAGGTGTGGGGTATATCAGAGAGTTACAGTGAGAGGTGTGGGGTATATCAGAATGTTATAGTGAGGGGTGTGGGGTATATCAGAGTGTTACAGTGAGGGGTGTGGGGTATATCAGAGTGTTACAGTGAGGGGTGTGGGGTATATCAGAGTGTTACAGTGAGGGGTGTGGGGTATATCAGAGTGTTACAGTGAGGAGTGTGGGGTATATCAGAGTGTTACAGTGAGGGGTGTGGGGTATATCAGAGAGTTACAGTGAGGGGTGTGGAGTATATACGAATATTACAGTGAGAGGTGTGGAGTATATCAGAATGTTACAGTGAGGGGTGTGGGGTCTATCAGAGTGTTACAGTGAGGGGTGTGGGGTATATCAGAGAGTTACAGTGAGGGGTGTGGAGTATATACGAATATTACAGTGAGAGGTGTGGAGTATATCAGAATGTTACAGTGAGGGGTGTGGGGTATATCAGAATGTTACAGTGAGAGGTGTGGGGTATATCAGAGAGTTACAGTGAGGGGTGTGGAGTATATACGAATATTACAGTGAGAGGTGTGGAGTATATCAGAATGTTACAGTGAGGGGTGTGGGGCATATCAGAGAGTTACAGTGAGGGGTGTGGAGTATATACGAATATTACAGTGAGAGGTGTGGAGTATATCAGAATGTTACAGTGAGGGGTGTGGGGTATATCAGAGAGTTACAGTGAGGGGTGTGGAGTATATACGAATATTACAGTGAGAGGTGTGGAGTATATCAGAATGTTACAGTGAGGGGTGTGGGGTATATCAGAGTGTTACAGTGAGGGGTGTGGGGTATATCAGAGAGTTACAGTGAGGGGTGTGGAGTATATACGAATATTACAGTGAGAGGTGTGGAGTATATCAGAATGTTACAGTGAGGGGTGTGGGGTATATCAGAATGTTACAGTGAGAGGTGTGGGGTATATCAGAGAGTTACAGTGAGGGGTGTGGAGTATATACGAATATTACAGTGAGAGGTGTGGAGTATATCAGAGAGTTACAGTGAGAGGTGTGGGGTATATCAGAGTGTTACAGTGAGGGGTGTGGGGTATATCAGAGAGTTACAGTGAGGGGTGTGGAGTATATACGAATATTACAGTGAGAGGTGTGGGGTATATCAGAGTGTTACAGTGAGGGGTGTGGAGTATATCAGAGAGATACAGTGAGGGGTGTGGAGTATATACGAATATTACATTGAGAGGTGTGGGGTATATCAGAGTGTTACAGTGAGGGTGTGGGGTATATCAGAGAGTTACAGTGAGGGGTGTGGAGTATATAAGAATATTACAGTGAGAGATGTGGGGTATATCAGAGAGTTTCAGTGAGAGGTGTGGGGGATATCAGAGTGTTACAGTGAGGTGTGTGGGGTATATCAGAGTGTTACACTGAGCAGGTGGAGTATATCAGAGTGTTACAGTGAAGAATGTGGGGTATATCAGAGAGTTTCAGTGAGAGGTGTGGGGTATATCAGAGTGTTACAGTGAGGGTGTGGGGTATATCAGAGAGTTACAGTGAGGGGTGTGGAGTATATCAGAATATTACAGTGAGAGGTGTGGGGTATATCAGAGTGATACAGTGAGGGGTGTGGAGTATATCAGAAAGTTACAGTGAGGGGTGTGCGGAATATCAAAGTGTTATAGTGAGGGGAGCGGGGTACATCAGAATGTGACAGCGAGGGGTGTGGGATATATCAGAGTGTTCCAGTGAGGGGTGCGGGGTATATCAGAGAGTTACAGTGAGGGGTGTCGGGTATATCAGAGTGTTACAGTGAGGGGTGTGGGATATATCAGAGTGTTACAGTGAGGAGTGTGGGGTATATCAGAGAGTTACAGTGAGGGGTGCGGGTATATCAGAGTGTTACACTGAGCAGATGGAGTATTTCAGAGTGTTACAGTGAGGGGTGTGGGGTATATCAGAGTGTTACAGTGAGTGAGGTGTGTGGGGTATATCAGAGTGTTACAGTGAGTGAGGGGGATGGGGTATATCAGAGTGTCACAGTGAGTGAGGTGTGTGGGGTATATCAGAGTGTTACAGTGAGTGAGGGGGATGGGGTATATCAGAGTGTTACAGTGAGTGAGGGGATGGAGTATATCAGAGTGTTACAGTGAGGAGTGCGGGATTTTTCAGAGTGTTGCAGTGAGGGGTGTGGGGTATATCAGAGTGTTACAGTGAGTGAGGGGGATGTGGTATATCAGAGTGTTACAGTGAGTGAGGTGTGTGGGGTATATCAGAGTGTTACAGTGAGGGGTGGAGTATATCAGAGTGTTACAGTGAGGGGCGGAGTATATCAGAGTGTTACAATGAGGGGTGTGGGGTATATCAGAGTGTTACAGTGACTGGTGTGGAGTATATGAGTGTTACAGTGAGGGGTGAATGATATATCAGAATGTTACAGTGAGAGGTGTGGGGTATATCAGAATGTTACAGTGGGAGGTGTGGGGTATATCAGAATATGTGGGGTATATCAGAGTGTTACAGTGAGGGGCAGGGGCAGATCAGAATGTTACAATGAGGGGTGTGGGGTATATCAGAGTGTTACAGTGAGGGGTGTGGGGTATATCAGAGTGTTAAAGTGGGAGGTGTGGGGTATATCAGAGTGTTACAGTGAGGGGTGTGGAGTATATAAGAATATTACAGTGAGAGGTGTGTGGTATATCAGAGTGTTACAGTGAGGGGTGTGGGGTATATCAGAGAGTTACAGTGAGGGGTGTGGAGTATATAAGAATATTACAGTGAGAGGTGTGGGGTATATCAGAGTGTTAAAGTGAGGGGTGTGGAGCATATCAGAGTGTTACAGTGAGGGGCGTGGAGCATATCAGAGAGTTACAGTGAGGGGTGTGGGATATATCAGAGTGTTACAGTGAGGGGTGTGGGGTATATCAGAGTGTTAAAGTGAGGGGTGTGGGGTATATCAGAGTGTTACAGTGAGGGGTGTGGAGTATATCAGAGTGTTACAGTGAGGGGTGTGGAGTATATCAGAATATTACAGTGAGATGTGTGGGGTATATCAGAGTGTTACAGTGGGAGGTGTGGGGTATATCAGAGAGTTACAGTGAGGGGTGTGGAGTATATAAGAATATTACAGTGAGAGGTGTGGGGTATATCAGAGTGTTACAGTGGGAGGTGTGGGGTATATCATAGAGTTACAGTGAGGGGTGTGGAGTGTATCAGAATATTACAGTGAGAGGTGTGGGGTCTATCAGAGTGTTACAGTGGGAGGTGTGGGGTATATCAGAGAGATACAGTGAGGGGTGTGGAGTATATAAGAATATTACAGTGAGAGGTGTGGGGTATATCAGAGTGTTACAGTGAGGGGTGTGGAGTATATCAGAATATTACAGTGAGAGGTGTGGGGTATATCAGAGGGTTACAGTGGGAGGTGTGGGGTATATCAGAGAGTTACAGTGAGGGGTGTGGAGTATATCAGAATATTACAGTGAGAGGTGTGTGGTATATCAGAGTGTTACAGTGAGGGGTGTGGGATATATCAGAGTGTTACATTGAGGAGTGCGGGGTATATCAGAGAGTTACAGTGAGGGGTGTGGAGTCTATAAGAATATGACAGTGAGAGGTGTGGGGTATATCAGAGTGTTCCAGTGACGGGTGTGGGGTACATCAGAGAGTTACAGTGAGGGGTGTGGAGTATATCAGAATATTACAGTGAGAGGTGTGGGGTATATCAGAGTGTTACAGTGGGAGGTGTGGGGTATATCAGAATGTTACAGTGAGAGGTGTGGGGTATATCAGAGAGTTACAGTGAGGGGTGTGGAGTATATCAGAATATTACAGTGAGAGGTGTGGGGTATATCAGAGTGTTACAGTGGGAGGTGTGGGGTATATCAGAGTGTTACAGTGAGGGGTGTGGGGTATATCAGAGTGTTACACTGAGCAGGTGGAGTATATCAAAGTGTTACAGTGAGGGGTGTGGGATATATCAGAGTGTTACAGTGAGGGGTGTGCGGTATATCAGAGAGTTACAGTGAGGGGTGTGGAGTATATCAGAATATTACATTGAGAGGTGTGCGGTATATCAGAGTGTTACAGTGAGGGGTGTGGAGTATATCAGAATATTACATTGAGAGGTGTGCGGTATATCAGAGTGTTACAGTGAGAGGTGTGGGGTATATCAGAGTGTGAGAGTGAGGGGTGTGGGGTATATCAGAGTGTTACACTGAGCAGGTGGAGTATATCAGAGTGTTCCAGTGAGGGGTGTGGAGTGTATCCGAGAGTGACAGTTCGGGGAGTGGGGCACATCTGAATGTTATCGGAAGGGGCGTGGGGTATATCAGAGTGATACAGTGAGAGGATGTGCGGTATATCAGAGAGTTACAGTGAGGGGTGTGGGGTATATAAGAATATTACAGTGAGAGGTGTGGGGTATATCAGAGTGTTACAGTGAGGGGGATGGGGTATATCAGAGTGTTACAGTGAGTGAGGTGTGTGGGGTATATCAGAGTGTGACAGTGAGGGGCGGAGTATATCAGAGTGTTACAGTGAGGGGTGTGGGGTATATCAGAGTGCTACAGTGACTGGTGTGGAGTATATGAGTGTTACAGTGAGGGGTGTATGATATATCAGAATGTTACAGTGAGAGGTGTGGGATATATCAGAGTGTTACAGTGAGGGGTGTGGGGGACATCAGAGTGTTACAGTGAGAGGTGTGGGGTATATCACAGTGTTACAGTGAGGGGTGCGGGGTATATCAGAATGTTACAGTGAGGGGTGTGCGGTATATCAGAGTGTTACAGTGAGGGGTGTGGGTTATATCAGGGAGTTCCAGTGAGGGGTGTGGAGTATATAAGAATATTTCAGTGAGAGGTGTGGGGTATATCAGAGAGTTACAGTGAGAGGAGTGGGGTACATCAGAGTTTTACAGTGAGGGGTGTGGGGGAAATCAGAGAGTTACAGTGAGGGGTGTGGAGTATATAAGAATATTACAGTGAGAGGTGTGGGGTATATCAGAGAGTTACAGTGAGAGGTGTGGGGTATATCAGAGTGTTACAGTGAGAGGTGTGGGGTATATCAGAGAGTTACAGTGAGAGGTGTGGGGTATATCAGAGAGTTACAGTGAGAGGTGTGGGGTATATCAGAGAGTTTCAGTGAGGGGTGTGGGGTATATCAGAGTGTTACAGTGAGGGTGTGGGGTATATCAGAGAGTTACAGTGAGGGGAGTGGGGGACATCAGAGTGTTACAGTGAGGGGTGTGGGGTATATCAGAGTGTTTCAGTGAGGGGTGTGGGGTATATCAGAGTGTTCCAGTGAGGAGTGTGGGATATATCAGAGTGTTCCAGGGAGGGGTGTAGGGGACATCAGAGTGTTACAGTGAGGGGTGTGGGGTATATCAGAGTGTTTCAGTGAGGGGTGTGGGGTATGTCAGAGTGTTTCAGTGAGGGGTGTGGGGTATATCAGAGTGTTCCAGTGAGGAGTGTGGGGTATATCAGAGTGTTTCAGTGAGGGGTGTGGGGTATATCAGAGTGTTTCAGTGAGGGGTGTGGGGGACATCAGAGTGTTTCAGTGAGGGGTGTGGGGGACATCAGAGTGTTACAGTGAGGGGTGTGGGGTATATCAGAGTGTTTCAGTGAGGGGTGTGGGGTATATCAGAGTGTTTCAGTGAGGGGTGTGGGGGACATCAGAGTGTTACAGTGAGGGGTGTGGGGTATATCAGAGCGTTTCAGTGAGGGGTGTGGGGTATATCAGAGTGTTCCAGTGAGGGGTGTGGGATATTTCAGAGAGTTCCAGTGAGGAGTGTGGGATATATCAGAGTGTTACAGTGAGGAGTGTGGGGGACATCAGAGTGTTACAGTGAGGGGTGTGGGGTATATCAGAGTGTTTCAGTGAGGGGTGTGGGGTATATCAGAGTGTTTCAGTGAGGGGTGTGGGGTATATCAGAGTGTTACAGTGAGGGTGTGGGGTATATCAGAGAGTTACAGTGAGGGGTGTGGAGTATATAAGAATATTACAGTGAGAGATGTGGGGTGTATCAGAGAGTTTCAGTGAGAGGTGTGGGGGATATCAGAGTGTGACAGTGAGGTGTGTGGGGTATATCAGAGTGTTACACTGAGCAGGTGGAGTATATCAGAGTGTTGCAGTGAGGAGTGTGGGGTATATCAGAGAGTTACAGTGAGGGGTGTGGAGTATATCAGAATATTACAGTGAGAGATGTGGGGTATATCAGAGTGATACAGTGAGGGGTGTGGAGTATATCAGAAAGTTACAGTGAGGGGTGTGCGGAATATCAAAGTGTTATAGTGAGGGGAGCGGGGTACATCAGAATGTGACAGCGAGGGGTGTGGGATATATCAGAGTGTTCCAGTGAGGGGTGCGGGTATATCAGAGTGTTACAGTGAGGGGTGTGGGATATATCAGAGTGTGACAGTGAGGAGTGTGGGGTATATCATAGAGTTACAGTGAGGGGTGCGGGTATATCAGAGTGTTACACTGAGCAGATGGAGTATTTCAGAGTGTTACAGTGAGGGGTGCGGGTATATCAGAGTGTTACACTGAGCAGATGGAGTATTTCAGAGTGTTACAGTGAGGGGTGCGGGTATATCAGAGTGTTACACTGAGCAGATGGAGTATTTCAGAGTGTTACAGTGAGGGGTGCGGGTATATCAGAGTGTTACACTGAGCAGATGGAGTATTTCAGAGTGTTACAGTGAGGGGTGCGGGTATATCAGAGTGTTACACTGAGCAGATGGAGTATTTCAGAGTGTTACAGTGAGGGGCGGAGTATATCAGAGTGTTACAGTGAGGGGTGCGGGTATATCAGAGAGTTACACTGAGCAGATGGAGTATATCAGAGTGTTACAGTGAGGGGTGCGGGTATATCAGAGTGTTACAGTGAGGGGCGGAGTATATCAGAGTGTTACAGTGAGGGGCGGAGTATATGAGAGTGTTACAGTGAGGAGTGCGGGATTTTTCAGAGTGTTGCAGTGAGGGGTGTGGGGTATATCAGAGTGTTACAGTGAGTGAGGGGGATGTGGTATATCAGAGTGTTACAGTGAGTGAGGTGTGTGGGGTATATCAGAGTGTTACAGTGAGGGGTGGAGTATATCAGAGTGTTACAGTGAGGGGCGGAGTATATCAGAGTGTTACAATGAGGGGTGTGGGGTATATCAGAGTGTTACAGTGACTGGTGTGGAGTATATGAGTGTTACAGTGAGGGGTGAATGATATATCAGAATGTTACAGTGAGAGGTGTGGGGTATATCAGAATGTTACAGTGGGAGGTGTGGGGTATATCAGAATATGTGGGGTATATCAGAGTGTTACAGTGAGGGGCAGGGGCAGATCAGAATGTTACAATGAGGGGTGTGGGGTATATCAGAGTGTTACAGTGAGGGGTGTGGGGTATATCAGAGTGTTAAAGTGGGAGGTGTGGGGTATATCAGAGTGTTACAGTGAGGGGTGTGGAGTATATAAGAATATTACAGTGAGAGGTGTGTGGTATATCAGAGTGTTACAGTGAGGGGTGTGGGGTATATCAGAGAGTTACAGTGAGGGGTGTGGAGTATATAAGAATATTACAGTGAGAGGTGTGGGGTATATCAGAGTGTTAAAGTGAGGGGTGTGGAGCATATCAGAGTGTTACAGTGAGGGGCGTGGAGCATATCAGAGAGTTACAGTGAGGGGTGTGGGATATATCAGAGTGTTACAGTGAGGGGTGTGGGGTATATCAGAGTGTTAAAGTGAGGGGTGTGGGGTATATCAGAGTGTTACAGTGAGGGGTGTGGAGTATATCAGAGTGTTACAGTGAGGGGTGTGGAGTATATCAGAATATTACAGTGAGATGTGTGGGGTATATCAGAGTGTTACAGTGGGAGGTGTGGGGTATATCAGAGAGTTACAGTGAGGGGTGTGGAGTATATAAGAATATTACAGTGAGAGGTGTGGGGTATATCAGAGTGTTACAGTGGGAGGTGTGGGGTATATCATAGAGTTACAGTGAGGGGTGTGGAGTGTATCAGAATATTACAGTGAGATGTGTGGGGTATATCAGAGTGTTACAGTGGGAGGTGTGGGGTATATCAGAGAGTTACAGTGAGGGGTGTGGAGTATATAAGAATATTACAGTGAGAGGTGTGGGGTATATCAGAGTGTTACAGTGGGAGGTGTGGGGTATATCAGAGAGTTACAGTGAGGGGTGTGGAGTATATAAGAATATTACAGTGAGAGGTGTGGGGTATATCAGAGTGTTACAGTGGGAGGTGTGGGGTATATCAGAGAGTTACAGTGAGGGGTGTGGAGTATATAAGAATATTACAGTGAGAGGTGTGGGGTATATCAGAGTGTTACAGTGAGGGGTGTGGAGTATATCAGAATATTACAGTGAGAGGTGTGGGGTATATCAGAGTGTTACAGTGAGGGGTGTGGAGTATATCAGAATATTACAGTGAGAGGTGTGGGGTATATCAGAGGGTTACAGTGGGAGGTGTGGGGTATATCAGAGAGTTACAGTGAGGGTTGTGGAGTATATCAGAATATTACAGTGAGAGGTGTGTGGTATATCAGAGTGTTACAGTGAGGGGTGTGGGATATATCAGAGTGTTACATTGAGGAGTGCGGGGTATATCAGAGAGTTACAGTGAGGGGTGTGGAGTCTATAAGAATATGACAGTGAGAGGTGTGGGGTATATCAGAGTGTTCCAGTGAGGGGTGTGGAGTATATCAGAATATTACAGTGAGAGGTGTGGGGTATATCAGAGTGTTACAGTGGGAGGTGTGGGGTATATCAGAATGTTACAGTGAGAGGTGTGGGGTATATCAGAGAGTTACAGTGAGGGGTGTGGGGTATATCAGAGTGTTACACTGAGCAGGTGGAGTATATCAAAGTGTTACAGTGAGGGGTGTGGGATATATCAGAGTGTTACAGTGAGGGGTGTGCGGTATATCAGAGAGTTACAGTGAGGGGTGTGGAGTATATCAGAATATTACATTGAGAGGTGTGCGGTATATCAGAGTGTTACAGTGAGGGGTGTGGAGTATATCAGAATATTACATTGAGAGGTGTGCGGTATATCAGAGTGTTACAGTGAGAGGTGTGGGGTATATCAGAGTGTTATAGTGAGGGGTGTGGGGTATATCAGAGTGTTACACTGAGCAGGTGGAGTATATCAGAGTGTTCCAGTGAGGGGTGTGGAGTGTATCCGAGAGTGACAGTTCGGGGAGTGGGGCACATCTGAATGTTATCGGAAGGGGCGTGGGGTATATCAGAGTGATACAGTGAGAGGATGTGCGGTATATCAGAGAGTTACAGTGAGGGTTGTGGGGTATATAAGAATATTACAGTGAGAGGTGTGGGGTATATCAGAGTGTTACAGTGAGGGGGATGGGGTATATCAGAGTGTTACAGTGAGTGAGGTGTGTGGGGTATATCAGAGTGTGACAGTGAGGGGCGGAGTATATCAGAGTGTTACAGTGAGGGGTGTGGGGTATATCAGAGTGCTACAGTGAGTGAGGTGTGTGGGGTATATCAGAGTGTGACAGTGAGGGGCGGAGTATATCAGAATGTTACAGTGAGAGGTGTGGGGTTTGTCAGAGTGTTACAGTGAGGGGTGTGGAGTGTATCCGAGAGGAACAGTGAGGGGTGTGGGATATATCAGAGTGTTACAGTGAGGGGTGTGGGGGACATCAGAGTGTTACAGTGAGAGGTGTGGGGTATATCACAGTGTTACAGTGAGGGGTGCGGGGTATA
Source organism: Heterodontus francisci (assembly GCF_036365525.1). NCBI lineage: Eukaryota > Metazoa > Chordata > Chondrichthyes > Heterodontiformes > Heterodontidae > Heterodontus > Heterodontus francisci. Next base: position 9,138,483 of record NC_090401.1, read on the forward strand.
TCAGAATGTTACAGTGAGGGGTGTGCGGTATATCAGAGTGTTACAGTGAGGGGTGTGGGTTATATCAGGGAGTTCCAGTGAGGGGTGTGGAGTATATAAGAATATTTCAGTGAGAGGTGTGGGGTATATCAGAGAGTTACTGTGAGAGGAGTGGGGTACATCAGAGTTTTACAGTGAGGGGTGTGGGGGAAATCAGAGAGTTACAGTGAGGGGTGTGGAGTATATAAGAATATTACAGTGAGAGGTGTGGGGTATATCAGAGAGTTACAGTGAGAGGTGTGGGGTATATCAGAGTGTTACAGTGAGAGGTGTGGGGTATATCAGAGAGTTACAGTGAGAGGTGTGGGGTATATCAGAGAGTTACAGTGAGAGGTGTGGGGTATATCAGAGAGTTTCAGTGAGGGGTGTGGGGTATATCAGAGTGTTACAGTGAGGGTGTGGGGTATATCAGAGAGTTACAGTGAGGGGAGTGGGGGACATCAGAGTGTTACAGTGAGGGGTGTGGGGTATATCAGAGTGTTTCAGTGAGGGGTGTGGGGTATATCAGAGTGTTCCAGTGAGGAGTGTGGGATATATCAGAGTGTTCCAGGGAGGGGTGTAGGGGACATCAGAGTGTTACAGTGAGGGGTGTGGGGTATATCAGAGTGTTTCAGTGAGGGGTGTGGGGTATGTCAGAGTGTTTCAGTGAGGGGTGTGGGGTATATCAGAGTGTTCCAGTGAGGAGTGTGGGGTATATCAGAGTGTTTCAGTGAGGGGTGTGGGGTATATCAGAGTGTTTCAGTGAGGGGTGTGGGGGACATCAGAGTGTTTCAGTGAGGGGTGTGGGGGACATCAGAGTGTTACAGTGAGGGGTGTGGGGTATATCAGAGTGTTTCAGTGAGGGGTGTGGGGTATATCAGAGTGTTTCAGTGAGGGGTGTGGGGGACATCAGAGTGTTACAGTGAGGGGTGTGGGGTATATCAGAGCGTTTCAGTGAGGGGTGTGGGGTATATCAGAGTGTTCCAGTGAGGGGTGTGGGATATTTCAGAGAGTTCCAGTGAGGGGTGTGGGGTATATCAGAGTGTTTCAGTGAGGGGTGTGGGGTATATCAGAGTGTTACAGTGAGGGTGTGGGGTATATCAGAGAGTTACAGTGAGGGGTGTGGAGTATATAAGAATATTACAGTGAGAGATGTGGGGTGTATCAGAGAGTTTCAGTGAGAGGTGTGGGGGATATCAGAGTGTGACAGTGAGGTGTGTGGGGTATATCAGAGTGTTACACTGAGCAGGTGGAGTATATCAGAGTGTTGCAGTGAGGAGTGTGGGGTATATCAGAGAGTTACAGTGAGGGGTGTGGAGTATATCAGAATATTACAGTGAGAGATGTGGGGTATATCAGAGTGATACAGTGAGGGGTGTGGAGTATATCAGAAAGTTACAGTGAGGGGTGTGCGGAATATCAAAGTGTTATAGTGAGGGGAGCGGGGTACATCAGAATGTGACAGCGAGGGGTGTGGGATATATCAGAGTGTTCCAGTGAGGGGTGCGGGTATATCAGAGTGTTACAGTGAGGGGTGTGGGATATATCAGAGTGTGACAGTGAGGAGTGTGGGGTATATCATAGAGTTACAGTGAGGGGTGCGGGTATATCAGAGTGTTACACTGAGCAGATGGAGTATTTCAGAGTGTTACAGTGAGGGGTGCGGGTATATCAGAGTGTTACACTGAGCAGATGGAGTATTTCAGAGTGTTACAGTGAGGGGTGCGGGTATATCAGAGTGTTACACTGAGCAGATGGAGTATTTCAGAGTGTTACAGTGAGGGGTGCGGGTATATCAGAGTGTTACACTGAGCAGATGGAGTATTTCAGAGTGTTACAGTGAGGGGTGCGGGTATATCAGAGTGTTACACTGAGCAGATGGAGTATTTCAGAGTGTTACAGTGAGGGGCGGAGTATATCAGAGTGTTACAGTGAGGGGTGCGGGTATATCAGAGAGTTACACTGAGCAGATGGAGTATATCAGAGTGTTACAGTGAGGGGTGCGGGTATATCAGAGTGTTACAGTGAGGGGCGGAGTATATCAGAGTGTTACAGTGAGGGGCGGAGTATATGAGAGTGTTACAGTGAGGAGTGCGGGATTTTTCAGAGTGTTGCAGTGAGGGGTGTGGGGTATATCAGAGTGTTACAGTGAGTGAGGGGGATGTGGTATATCAGAGTGTTACAGTGAGTGAGGTGTGTGGGGTATATCAGAGTGTTACAGTGAGGGGCGGAGTATATCAGACTGTTAAAGTGAGGGGCGGAGTATATCAGAGTGTTACAGTGAGGGGTGTGGGGTATATCAGAGTGTTACAGTGAGGGGTGTGGTGTATATCAGAATGTTACAGTGGGAGGTGTGGGGTATATCAGAATGTGACAGTGAGGGGTGTGGGGTATATCGGAGTGTTACAGTGAGTGAGGGGGATGGGGTATATCAGAGTGTTACAGTGAGTGAGGTGTGTGGGGTATATCAGAGTGTTACAGTGAGGGGCGGAGTATATCAGAGTGTTACAGTGAGGGGCGGAGTATATCAAAAGTGTTACAGTGAGGGGTGTGGGGTATATCAGAGTGTTACAGGGACTGGTGTGGAGTATATGAGTGTTACAGTGAGGGGTGAATGATATATCAGAATGTTACAGTGAGAGGTGTGGGGTATATCAGAGAGTCACAATGAGGGGTTGGGGTATATCAGAGTGTTACAGTGAGGGGTGTGGAGTATATAAGAATATTACAGTGAGAGGTGTGGGGTATATAAGAGTGTTACAGTGAGGGGCATGGGGCAGATCAGAATGTTACAATGAGGGGTGTGCGGTATATCAGAGTGTTACAGTGAGGGGTGTGGGATATATCAGAGTGTTACAGTGAGGGGTGTGGGGTATATCAGAGTGTTACAGTGAGGGGTGTGCGGTATATCAAAGTGTTATAGTGAGGGGTGTGGGGTATATCAGAGTGTTACAGTGAGGAGTGTGAGGTATATCAGAGAGTTACAGTGAGGGGTGTGGAGTATATACGAATATTACAGTGAGAGGTGTGGAGTATATCAGAGAGTTACAGTGAGAGGTGTGGGTTATATCAGAGTGTTACAGTGAGGGGTGTGGGGTATATCAGAGAGTTACAGTGAGGGGTGTGGAGAATATACGAATATTACAGTGAGAGGTGTGGAGTATATCAGAGTGTTACAGTGAGGGGTGTGGGGCATATCAGAGAGTTACAGTGAGGGGTGTGGAGTATATCAGAGAGTTACAGTGAGGGGTGTGGAGTATAGACGAATATTACAGTGAGAGGTGTGGAGTATATCAGAGTGTTACAGTGAGGGGTGTGGGGTATATCAGAGAGTTACAGTGAGGGGTGTGGAGTATATACGAATATTACAGTGAGAGGTGTGGAGTATATCAGAGAGTTACAGTGAGAGGTGTGGGGTATATCAGAGTGTTACAGTGAGGGGTGTGGAGTATATACGAATATTACAGTGAGAGGTGTGCAGTATATCAGAGTGTTACAGTGAGGGGTGTGGTGTATATCAGAGAGATACAGTGAGGGGTGTGGAGTATATACGAATATTACATTGAGAGGTGTGGGGTATATCAGAGTGTTACAGTGAGAGGTGTGGGGTATATCAGAGAGTTTCAGTGAGAGGTGTGGGGTATATCAGAGTGTTACAGTGAGGGTGTGGGGTATATCAGAGTGATACAGTGAGGGGTGTGGAGTATATCAGAAAGTTACAGTGAGGGGTGTGCGGAATATCGAAGTGTTATAGTAAGGGGAGCGGGGTACATCAGAATGTGACAGCGAGGGGTGTGGGATATATCAGAGTGTTCCAGTGAGGGATGCGGGGTACATCAGAGAGTTACAGTGAGGGGTGTCGGGTATATCAGAGTGTTACAGTGAGGGGTGTGGGATATATCAGAGTGTTACAGTGAGGAGTGTGGGGTATATCAGAGTGTTACAGTGAGGGGTGTGGGGTATTTCCGAGTGTTACAGTGAGGGGTGTGGGGTATATCAGAGTGTTACAGTGAGTGAGGGGGATGGGGTATATCAGAGTGTTACAGTGAGTGAGGTGTGTGGGGTATATCAGAGTGTTACAGTGAGTGAGGGGGATGGGGTACATCAGAGTGTTACAGTGAGTGAGGTGTGTGGGGTATATCAGAGTGTTACAGTGAGGGGCGGAGTATATCAGAGTGTTACCGTGAGGAGTGCGGGATTTTTCAGAGTGTTGCAGTGAGGGGTGTGGGGTATATCAGAATGTTACAGTGGGAGGTGTGGGGTATATCAGAGAGTTACAGTGAGAGTTGTGGGGTATATCAGAATGTTATAGTGAGGGGTGTGGGGTATATCAGAGTGTTACAGTGAGGGGTGTGGGGTATATCAGAGTGTTACAGTGAGGGGTGTGGGGTATATCAGAGTGTTGCAGTGAGGAGTGTGGGGTATATCAGAGTGTTACAGTGAGGGGTGTGGGGTATATCAGAGAGTTACAGTGAGGGGTGTGGAGTATATACGAATATTACAGTGAGAGGTGTGGAGTATATCAGAATCTTACAGTGAGGGGTGTGGGGTATATCAGAGTGTTACAGTGAGGGGTGTGGGGTATATCAGAGAGTTACAGTGAGGGGTGTGGAGTATATACGAATATTACAGTGAGAGGTGTGGAGTATATCAGAATGTTACAGTGAGGGGTGTGGGGTATATCAGAGTGTTACAGTGAGGGGTGTGGGGTATATCAGAGAGTTACAGTGAGGGGTGTGGAGTATATACGAATATTACAGTGAGAGGTGTGGAGTATATCAGAATGTTACAGTGAGGGGTGTGGGGTATATCAGAATGTTACAGTGAGAGGTGTGGGGTATATCAGAGAGTTACAGTGAGGGGTGTGGAGTATATACGAATATTACAGTGAGAGGTGTGGAGTATATCAGAGAGTTACAGTGAGAGGTGTGGGGTATATCAGAGTGTTACAGTGAGGGGTGTGGGGTATATCAGAGAGTTACAGTGAGGGGTGTGGAGTATATACGAATATTACAGTGAGAGGTGTGGGGTATATCAGAGTGTTACAGTGAGGGGTGTGGAGTATATCAGAGAGATACAGTGAGGGGTGTGGAGTATATACGAATATTACATTGAGAGGTGTGGGGTATATCAGAGTGTTACCGTGAGGGTGTGGGGTATATCAGAGAGTTACAGTGAGGGGTGTGGAGTATATAAGAATATTACAGTGAGAGATGTGGGGTATATCAGAGAGTTTCAGTGAGAGGTGTGGGGGATATCAGAGTGTTACAGTGAGGTGTGTGGGGTATATCAGAGTGTTACACTGAGCAGGTGGAGTATATCAGAGTGTTACAGTGAAGAATGTGGGGTATATCAGAGAGTTTCAGTGAGAGGTGTGGGGTATATCAGAGTGTTACAGTGAGGGTGTGGGGTATATCAGAGAGTTACAGTGAGGGGTGTGGAGTATATCAGAATATTACAGTGAGAGGTGTGGGGTATATCAGAGTGATACAGTGAGGGGTGTGGAGTATATCAGAAAGTTACAGTGAGGGGTGTGCGGAATATCAAAGTGTTATAGTGAGGGGAGCGGGGTACATCAGAATGTGACAGCGAGGGGTGTGGGATATATCAGAGTGTTCCAGTGAGGGGTGCGGGGTACATCAGAGAGTTACAGTGAGGGGTGTCGGGTATATCAGAGTGTTACAGTGAGGGGTGTGGGATATATCAGAGTGTTACAGTGAGGAGTGTGGGGTATATCAGAGAGTTACAGTGAGGGGTGCGGGTATATCAGAGTGTTACACTGAGCAGATGGAGTATTTCAGAGTGTTACAGTGAGGGGTGTGGGGTATATCAGAGTGTTACAGTGAGTGAGGGGGATGGGGTATATCAGAGTGTTACAGTGAGTGAGGTGTGTGGGGTATATCAGAGTGTTACAGTGAGTGAGGGGGATGGGGTATATCAGAGTGTTACAGTGAGTGAGGTGTGTGGGGTATATCAGAGTGTTACAGTGAGTGAGGGGGATGGGGTATATCAGAGTGTTACAGTGAGGAGTGCGGGATTTTTCAGAGTGTTGCAGTGAGGGGTGTGGGGTATATCAGAGTGTTACAGTGAGTGAGGGGGATGTGGTATATCAGAGTGTTACAGTGAGTGAGGTGTGTGGGGTATATCAGAGTGTTACAGTGAGGGGTGGAGTATATCAGAGTGTTACAGTGAGGGGCGGAGTATATCAGAGTGTTACAATGAGGGGTGTGGGGTATATCAGAGTGTTACAGTGACTGGAGTGGAGTATATGAGTGTTACAGTGAGGGGTGAATGATATATCAGAATGTTACAGTGAGAGGTGTGGGGTATATCAGAATGTTACAGTGGGAGGTGTGGGGTATATCAGAATATGTGGGGTATATCAGAGTGTTACAGTGAGGGGCAGGGGCAGATCAGAATGTTACAATGAGGGGTGTGGGGTATATCAGAGTGTTACAGTGAGGGGTGTGGGGTATATCAGAGTGTTAAAGTGGGAGGTGTGGGGTATATCAGAGTGTTACAGTGAGGGGTGTGGAGTATATAAGAATATTACAGTGAGAGGTGTGTGGTATATCAGAGTGTTACAGTGAGGGGTGTGGGGTATATCAGAGAGTTACAGTGAGGGGTGTGGAGTATATAAGAATATTACAGTGAGAGGTGTGGGGTATATCAGAGTGTTAAAGTGAGGGGTGTGGAGCATATCAGAGTGTTACAGTGAGGGGCGTGGAGCATATCAGAGAGTTACAGTGAGGGGTGTGGGATATATCAGAGTATTACAGTGAGGGGTGTGGGGTATATCAGAGTGTTAAAGTGAGGGGTGTGGGGTATATCAGAGTGTTACAGTGAGGGGTGTGGAGTATATCAGAGTGTTACAGTGAGGGGTGTGGAGTATATCAGAATATTACAGTGAGATGTGTGGGGTATATCAGAGTGTTACAGTGGGAGGTGTGGGGTATATCAGAGAGTTACAGTGAGGGGTGTGGAGTATATAAGAATATTACAGGGAGAGGTGTGGGGTATATCAGAGTGTTACAGTGAGGGGTGTGGAGTGTATCAGAATATTACAGTGAGAGGTGTGGGGTTTATCAGAGTGTTACAGTGGGAGGTGTGGAGTGTATCAGAATATTACAGTGAGAGGTGTGGGGTTTATCAGAGTGTTACAGTGGGAGGTGTGGGGTATATCAGAGAGTTACAGTGAGGGGTGTGGAGTATATAAGAATATTACAGTGAGAGGTGTGGGGTATATCAGAGAGTTACAGTGAGGGGTGTGGAGTGTATCAGAATATTACAGTGAGAGGTGTGGGGTTTATCAGAGTGTTACAGTGGGAGGTGTGGGGTATATCAGAGAGTTACAGTGAGGGGTGTGGAGTATATAAGAATATTACAGTGAGAGGTGTGGGGTATATCAGAGTGTTACAGTGAGGGGTGTGGAGTATATCAGAATATTACAGTGAGAGGTGTGGGGTATATCAGAGTGTTACAGTGAGGGGTGTGGAGTATATCAGAATATTACAGTGAGAGGTGTGGGGTATATCAGAGTGTTACAGTGGGAGGTGTGGGGGATATCAGAGAGTTACAGTGAGGGGTGTGGAGTATATCAGAATATTACAGTGAGAGGTGTGGGGTATATCAGAGAGTTACAGTGAGGGGTGTGGAGTATATCAGAATATTACAGTGAGAGGTGTGGGGTATATCAGAGTGATACAGTGAGGGGTGTGGAGTATATCAGAAAGTTACAGTGAGGGGTGTGCGGAATATCAAAGTGTTATAGTGAGGGGAGCGGGGTACATCAGAATGTGACAGCGAGGGGTGTGGGATATATCAGAGTGTTCCAGTGAGGGGTGCGGGGTACATCAGAGAGTTACAGTGAGGGGTGTCGGGTATATCAGAGTGTTACAGTGAGGGGTGTGGGATATATCAGAGTGTTACAGTGAGGAGTGTGGGGTATATCAGAGAGTTACAGTGAGGGGTGCGGGTATATCAGAGTGTTACACTGAGCAGATGGAGTATTTCAGAGTGTTACAGTGAGGGGTGTGGGGTATATCAGAGTGTTACAGTGAGTGAGGGGGATGGGGTATATCAGAGTGTTACAGTGAGTGAGGTGTGTGGGGTATATCAGAGTGTTACAGTGAGTGAAGGGGATGGGGTATATCAGAGTGTTACAGTGAGTGAGGTGTGTGGGGTATATCAGAGTGTTACAGTGAGTGAGGGGGATGGGGTATATCAGAGTGTTACAGTGAGTGAGGTGTGTGGGGTATATCAGAGTGTTACAGTGAGGGGCGGAGTATATCAGAGTGTTACAGTGAGGAGTGCGGGATTTTTCAGAGTGCTGCAGTGAGGGGTGTGGGGTATATCAGAGTGTTACAGTGAGTGAGGGGGATGTGGTATATCAGAGTGTTACAGTGAGTGAGGTGTGTGGGGTATATCAGAGTGTTACAGTGAGGGGTGGAGTATATCAGAGTGTTACAGTGAGGGGCGGAGTATATCAGAGTGTTACAATGAGGGGTGTGGGGTATATCAGAGTGTTACAGTGACTGGTGTGGAGTATATGAGTGTTACAGTGAGGGGTGAATGATATATCAGAATGTTACAGTGAGAGGTGTGGGGTATATCAGAATGTTACAGTGGGAGGTGTGGGGTATATCAGAATATGTGGGGTATATCAGAGTGTTACAGTGAGGGGTGTGGGGTATATCAGAGTGTTACAGTGAGGGGTGTGGGGTATATCAGAGTGTTAAAGTGGGAGGTGTGGGGTATATCAGAGTGTTACAGTGAGGGGTGTGGAGTATATAAGAATATTACAGTGAGAGGTGTGTGGTATATCAGAGTGTTACAGTGAGGGGTGTGGGGTATATCAGAGAGTTACAGTGAGGGGTGTGGAGTATATAAGAATATTACAGTGAGAGGTGTGGGGTATATCAGAGTGTTAAAGTGAGGGGTGTGGAGCATATCAGAGTGTTACAGTGAGGGGCGTGGAGCATATCAGAGAGTTACAGTGAGGGGTGTGGGATATATCAGAGTATTACAGTGAGGGGTGTGGGGTATATCAGAGTGTTAAAGTGAGGGGTGTGGGGTATATCAGAGTGTTACAGTGAGGGGTGTGGAGTATATCAGAGTGTTACAGTGAGGGGTGTGGAGTATATCAGAATATTACAGTGAGATGTGTGGGGTATATCAGAGTGTTACAGTGGGAGGTGTGGGGTATATCAGAGAGTTACAGTGAGGGGTGTGGAGTATATAAGAATATTACAGGGAGAGGTGTGGGGTATATCAGAGTGTTACAGTGGGAGGTGTGGGGTATATCAGAGAGTTACAGTGAGGGGTGTGGAGTGTATCAGAATATTACAGTGAGAGGTGTGGGGTTTATCAGAGTGTTACAGTGGGAGGTGTGGGGTATATCAGAGAGTTACAGTGAGGGGTGTGGAGTATATAAGAATATTACAGTGAGAGGTGTGGGGTATATCAGAGTGTTACAGTGAGGGGTGTGGAGTATATCAGAATATTACAGTGAGAGGTGTGGGGTATATCAGAGTGTTACAGTGAGGGGTGTGGAGTATATCAGAATATTACAGTGAGAGGTGTGGGGTATATCAGAGTGTTACAGTGGGAGGTGTGGGGGATATCAGAGAGTTACAGTGAGGGGTGTGGAGTATATCAGAATATTACAGTGAGAGGTGTGGGGTATATCAGAGAGTTACAGTGAGGGGTGTGGAGTATATAAGAATATTACAGTGAGAGGTGTGTGGTATATCAGAGTGTTACAGTGAGGGGTGTGGGGTATATCAGAGAGTTAGAGTGAGGGGTGTGGAGTATATAAGAATATTACAGTGAGAGGTGTGTGGTATATCAGAGTGTTACAGTGAGGGGTGTGGGGTATATCAGAGAGTTACAGTGAGGGGTGTGGAGTATATAAGAATATTACAGTAAGAGGTGTGTGGTATATCAGAGTGTTACAGTGAGGGGTGTGGGGTATATCAGAGAGTTACAGTGAGGGGTGTGGAGTATATAAGAATATTACAGTAAGAGGTGTGTGGTATATCAGAGTGTTACAGTGAGGGGTGTGGGGTATATCAGAGAGTTACAGTGAGGGGTGTGGAGTATATACGAATATTACAGTGAGAGGTGTGGAGTATATCAGAGTGTTACAGTGATGGGTGTGGGGCATATCAGAGAGTTACAGTGAGGGGTGTGGAGTATATAAGAATATTACAGTGAGAGGTGTGTGGTATATCAGAGTGTTACAGTGAGGGGTGTGGGGTATATCAGAGAGTTACAGTGAGGGGTGTGGAGTATATACGAATATTACAGTGAGAGGTGTGGAGTATATCAGAGTGTTACAGTGAGGGGTGTGGGGTATATCAGAGAGTTACAGTGAGGGGTGTGGAGTATATACGAATATTACAGTGAGAGGTGTGGAGTATATCAGAGAGTTACAGTGAGAGGTGTGGGGTATATCAGAGTGTTACAGTGAGGTGTGTGGAGTATATACGAATATTACAGTGAGAGGTGTGGAGTATATCAGAGTGTTACAGTGAGGGGTGTGGGGTATATCAGAGAGATACAGTGAGGGGTGTGGAGTATATACGAATATTACATTGAGAGGTGTGGGGTATATCAGAGTGTTACAGTGAGAGGTGTGGGGTATATCAGAGTGTTTCAGTGAGGGGTGTGGGGTATATCAGAGTGTTACAGTGAGGGTGTGGGGTATATCAGAGAGTTAGAGTGAGGGGTGTGGAGTATATAAGAATATTACAGTGAGAGATGTGGGGTATATCAGAGTGTTTCAGTGAGAGGTGTGGGGGATATCAGAGTGTTACAGTGAGGTGTGTGGGGTATATCAGAGTGTTACACTGAGCAGGTGGAGTATATCAGAGTGTTACAGTGAGGAATGTGGGGTATATCAGAGAGTTTCAGTGAGAGGTGTGGGGTATATCAGAGTGTTACAGTGAGGGTGTGGGGTATATCAGAGAGTTACAGTGAGGGGTGTGGAGTATATCAGAATATTACAGTGAGAGGTGTGGGGTATATCAGAGTGATACAGTGTGGGGTGTGGAGTATATCAGAAAGTTACAGTGAGGGGTGTGCGGAATTTCAAAGTGTTATAGTGAGGGGAGCGGGGTAAATCAGAATGTGACAGCGAGGGGTGTGGGATATATCAGAGTGTTCCAGTGAGGGGTGCGGGGTACATCAGAGAGTTACAGTGAGGGGTGTCGGGTATATCAGAGTGTTACAGTGAGGGGTGTGGGATATATCAGAGTGTTACAGTGAGGGGTGCGGGTATATCAGAGTGTTACAGTGAGCAGATGGAGTATTTCAGAGTGTTACAGTGAGGGGTGTGGGGTATATCAGAGTGTTACAGTGAGTGAGGGGGATGGGGTATATCAGAGTGTTACAGTGAGTGAGGTGTGTGGTGTATATCAGAGTGTTACAGTGAGTGAGGGGGATGGGGTATATCAGAGTGTTACAGTGAGTGAGGTGTGTGGGGTATATCAGAGTGTTGCAGTGAGTGAGGGGGATGGGGTATATCTGAGTGTGACAGTGAGTGAGGTGTGTGGGGTATATCAGAGTGTTGCAGTGAGTGAGGGGGATGGGGTATATCAGAGTGTTACAGTGAGGGGCGGAGTATATCAGAGTGTTACAGTGAGGAGTGCGGGATTTTTCAGAGTGTTACAGTGAGGGGTGTGGGGTATATCAGAGTGTTACAGTGAGGGGCGGAGTATATCAGAGTGTTACAGTGAGGGGTGTGGTGTATATCAGAATGTTACAGTGAGAGGTGTGGGGTATATCAGAATGTTACAGTGAGAGGTGTGGGGTATATCAGAGAGGCACAATGAGGGGTTGGGGTATATCAGAGTGTGACAGTGAGAGGTGTGAGGTATATCAGAATGTTACAGTGAGAGGTGTGGAGTATATCAGAATATGTGGGGTATATCAGAGTGTTACAGTGAGGGGCAGGGGCAGATCAGAATGTTACAATGAGTGGTGTGCGGTAAGTCAGAGTGTTACAGTGAGGGGTGTGGGATATATCAGAGTGTTACAGTGAGGGGTGTGGGGTATATCAGAGTGTTACAGTGAGGGGCGTGGAGCATATCAGAATGTTACAGTGAGGGGTGAGAGGTATATCAGAATGTTACAGTGAGAGGTGTGGAGTATATCAGAATACGTGGGGTATATCAGAGTGTTACAGTGAGGGGCAGGGGCAGATCAGAATGTTACAATGAGGGGTGTGCGGTATATCAGAGTGTTACAGTGAGGGGTGTGGGATATATCAGAGTGTTACAGTGAGGGGTGTGGGGTATATCAGAGTGTTACAGTGAGGGGCGTGGAGCATATCAGAATGTTACAGTGAGGGGTGAGCGGTATATCAAAGTGTTAAAGTGAGGGGTGTGGGGTATATCAGAGTGTTACAGTGAGGGGTGTGGGGTATATCAGAGTGTTACAGTGAGCAGTGTGGGGTATATCAGAGAGTTACAGTGAGGGGTGTGGAGTATATAAGAATATTACAGTGAGAGGTGTGGGGTATATCAGAGTGTTACAGTGAGGGGCGTGGAGCATATCAGAATGTTACAGTGAGGGGTGAGCGGTATATCAAAGTGTTAAAGTGAGGGGTGTGGGGTATATCAAAGTGTTAAAGTGAGGGGTGTGGGGTATATCAGAGTGTTACAGTGAGCAGTGTGGGGTATATCAGAATATTACAGTGAAAGGTGTGGGGTATATCAGAGTGTTACAGTGGGAGGTGTGGGGTATATCAGAGAGTTACAGTGAGGGGTGTGGAGTATATAAGAATATTACAGTGAGAGGTGTGGGGTATATCAGAATGTTACAGTGAGGGGTGTGGAGTATATCAGAGTGTCACAGTGAGGGGCCTGGAGCATATCAGAATGTTACAGTGAGGGGTGAGCGGTATATCAAAGTGTTAAAGTGAGGGGTGTGGGGTATATCAAAGTGTTAAAGTGAGGGGTGTGGGGTATATCAGAGTGTTACAGTGAGCAGTGTGGGGTATATCAGAATATTACAGTGAGGGTGTGGGGTATATCAGAGAGTTACAGTGAGGGGTGTGGAGTATATAAGAATATTACAGTGAGAGGTGTGGGGTATATCAGAGTGTTACAGTGAGGGGTGTGGAGTATATCAGAATATTACAGTGAGAGGTGTGGGGTATATCAGAGTGTTACAGTGAGGGGTGTGGAGTATATCAGAATATTACAGTGAGAGGTGTGGGGTATATCAGAGTGTTACAGTGGGAGGTGTGGGGTATATCAGAGAGTTACAGTGAGGGGTGTGGAGTATATAAGAATATTACAGTGAGAGGTGTGGGGTATATCAGAGTGTTACAGTGAGGGGTGTGGAGTATATCAGAATATTACAGTGAGAGGTGTGGGGTATATCAGAGCGTTACAGTGAGGGGTGTGGGGTACATCAGAGAGTTACAGTGAGGGGTGTGGAGTATATCAGAATATTACAGTGAGAGGTGTGGGGTATATCAGAGTGTTACAGTGGGAGGTGTGGGGTATATCAGAGTGTTACAGTGAGGGGTGTGGGGTATATCAGAGTGTTACACTGAGCAGGTGGAATATATGAAAGTGTTACAGTGAGGGGTGTGGGATATATCAGAATATTACAGTGAGAGGTGTGGGGTATATCAGAGTGTTACAGTGGGAGGTGTGGGGTATATCAGAGTGTTACACTGAGGGGTGTGGGGTATATCAGAGTGTTACACTGAGCAGGTGGAGTATATGAAAGTGTTACAGTGAGGGGTGTGGGATATATCAGAGTGTTACAGTGAGGGGTGTGCGGTATATCAGAGAGTTACAGTGAGGGGTGTGGAGTATATCAGAATATTACAGTGAGGGGTGTGCGGTATGTCAGAGAGTTAATGTGAGGGGTGTGGAGTATATCAGAATATTACAGTGAGAGGTGTGGGGGATATCAGAGTGTTACAGTGGGGGGTGTGGAGTATATCAGAATATTACAGTGAGAGGTGTGGGGTATATCAGAGTGTTACAGTGAGGGGTTTGGGTTATATCAGAGTGTTACAGTGAGGGGTTTGGGTTATATCAGAGTGTTACACTGAGCAGGTGGAGTATATCAGAATGTTACAGTGAGGGGTGTGGGTTATATCAGAGTGTTACACTGAGCAGGTGGATTATATCAGAGTGTTACAGTGAGGGGTTTGGGTTATATCAGAGTGTTACAGTGAGGGGTTTGGGTTATATCAGAGTGTTACACTGAGCAGGTGGATTATATCAGAGTGTTACAGTGAGGGGTTTGGGTTATATCAGAGTGTTACAGTGAGGGGTTTGGGTTATATCAGAGTGTTACAGTGAGGGGTTTGGGTTATATCAGAGTGTTACAGTGAGGGGTGTGGGGTATATCAGAATGTTACAGTGAGAGGTGTGGGTTATATCAGAGTGTTACAGTGAGGGGTGTGGGTTATATCAGAGTGTTACACTGAGCAGGTGGAGTATATCAGAATGTTACAGTGACGGGTGTGGGGTATATCAGAGTGTTACACTGAGCAGGTGGAGTATATCAGAGTGTTACAGTGAGGGGTGTGCGGTATATCAGAGTGTTACAGTGGGAGGTGTGGGGTATATCAGAATGTTACAGTGAGAGGTGTGGGTTATATCAGAGTGTTACAGTGAGGGGTGTGGGTTATATCAGAGTGTTACACTGAGCAGGTGGAGTATATCAGAGTGTTACAGTGAGGGGTGTGGGGTATATCAGAGCGTTATAGTGAGGGGTGTGGGGTATATCATAGGGTTACACTGAGCAGGTTGAGTATATCAGAGTGTTACAGTGAGGGGTGTGGGGTATATCAGAGTGTTACAGTGAGGGGTGTGGAGTGTATCCGAGAGTGACAGTTCGGGGAGTGGGGTATATCTGAATGTCATAGGAAGGGGCGTGGGGTATATCAGAGTGTTACAGTGAGGGGATGTGCGGTATATCAGAGTGTTACAGTGACGGGTGTGGGATATATCAGAGAGTTACAGTCAGGGGTGTGGGATATATCAGAGTGTTACACTGAGGAGTGCGTGACATCACAGAGTGTTTCAGTGTGGGGTGTGGAATATATCAGAATATTACAGTGAGTGGTGTGGGGTATATCAGAATATTACAGTGAGGGGTGTGGAATATATCAGAATATTACAGTGAGGGGTGTGGAGTATATCAGAATATTACAGTGAGAGGTGTGGGCTGTATCAGAGTGTTACCGTGAGGGGTTTGGAGTATATCAGAATATTACAGTGAGAGGTGTGGGGTATATCAGAGTGTTACAGTGAGGGGTGTGGAGTATATCAGAATATTACAGTGAGAGGTGTGGGGGATATCAGAGTGTTCCAATGGGAGGTGTGGGGTATATCAGAGTGTTACACTGAGCAGGTGGAGTATATCAGAGTGTTACAGTGAGGGGTGTGGGGAATATTCGAGTGTTACAGTGAGGGGTGTGGTGCATATCAGAGTGTTACAGTGAGAGGTGTGCGGTCTATCAAAGTGTTATCGTGAGGGGTGTGGGGTATATCAGAGTGTTGCAGTGAGGGGTGTGAGGTATATCAGAGTGTTACAGTGAGGGGTGAGGAATATATCAGAGTGTTGCAGTGAGGGGTGAGGAATATATCAGAGTGTTACAGTGAGGGGTGAGGAATATATTAGAGTGTTACAGTGAGAGGTGTGGGGTATATCAGAGTGTTACAGTGAGGGGTGTGGAATTTATCAGAGTGTTCCAGTGAGGGGTGAGGAATATATCAGAGTGTTACAGTGAGGGGTGAGGAATATATCAGAGTGTTACAGTGAGGGGTGTGGGGTATATCAGAGTGTTACAGTGAGGGGTGAGGAATATATCAGAGTGTTACAGTGAGGGGTGAGGAATATATCAGAGTGTTACAGTGAGGGGTGTGGGGTATATCAGAGTGTTACAGTGAGGGGTGTGGGGTATATCAGAGTGTTACAGTGAGGGGTGAGGAATATATCAGAGTGTTACAGTGAGGGGTGAGGAATATATCAGAGTGTTACAGTGAGGGGTGTGGGGTATATCAGAGTGTTACAGTGAGGGGTGAGGAATATATCAGAGTGTTACAGTGAGGGGTGTGGGGTATATCAGAGTGTTACAGTGAGGGGTGTGGGGTATATCAGAGTGTTACAGTGAGGGGTGAGGAATATATCAGAGTGTTACAATGAGGGGTGAGGAATATATCAGAGTGTTACAGTGAGGGGTGTGGGGTATATCAGAGTGTTACAGTGAGGGGTGTGGGGTATATCAGAGTGTTACAGTGAGGGGTGTGGGGTATATCAGAGTGTTGCAGTGAGGAGTGCGGGATGTTTCAGAGTGATACAGTGAGGGGTGTGGGGTATATCAGAGTGTTACAGTGAGGGGTGAGGAATATATCAGAGTGTTACAGTGAGGGGTGAGGAATATATCAGAGTGTTACAGTGAGGGGTGTGCGGTCTATCAAAGTGTTATAGGGAGGGGTGTGGGGTATATCAGAGTGTTACAGTGAGGGGTGTGGGGTATATCAGAGTGTTACAGTGAGGGGTGTGGGGTATATCAGAGTGTTACAGTGAGGGGTGTGGAATATATCAGAGTGTTACAATGAGGGGTGAGGAATATATCAGAGTGTTGCAGTGAGGAGTGCGGGATGTTTCAGAGTGATACAGTGAGGGGTGTGGGGTATATCAGAGTGTTACAGTGAGTGAGGGGGATGGGGTATATCAGAGTGTTACAGTGAGTGAGGGGTGTGGGGTATATCAGAATGTTACAGTGAGCGGTGGAGTATATCAGAGTGTTACAGTGAGGGGCGGAGTATATCAGAGTGTTACAGTGAGGGGTTGGGGTACATCAGAGTGTTACAGTGAGGGGTGTGGGGTATATCAGAGTGTTACAGTGAGAGGTGTGGAGTATATCAGAAAATTACAGTGAGAGGTGTGGGGTATATCAGAGTGTTACAGTGAGGGGTGTGGGATATATCAGAATGTTACAGTGAGAGGTGTGGGGTATATCAGAGTGTTACACTGAGCAGGTGGAGTAGATCAGAGGGTTACAGTGAGGGGTGGGGGGTATATCAGAGTGTTATAGTGAGGGGTGTGGGGTATATCAGAGTGTTACAGTGAGGGGTGTGGGGTATATCAGAATATTACAGTGAGAGGTGTGGGGTATATCAGAATGTTACATTGAGAGGTGTGGGGTATATCAGAGTGTTACACTGAGCAGGTGGAGTATATCAGAGTGTTACAGTGAGGGGTGTGGGGTATATCAGAGTGTTACAGTGAGGGGTGTGGGGTATATCAGAGTGTTACACTGAGCAGGTGGAGTATATCAGAGTGTTACAGTGAGGGGTGTGGAATATATCACAGGCTTACAGTGAGGGGTGTGGGGTATATCAGAGTGTTACAGTGAGGGTTGTGGAGTGTATCAGAATATTACAGTGAGAGATGTGGGGTATATCAGAGTGTTGCAGTGAGGGGTGTGGGGTATATCAGAGTGTTACAGTGAGAGGTGTGGGGTATATCAGAATGTTACAGTGAGAGGTGTGGAGTATATCAGAATATTACAGTGAGAGATGAGGGGTATATCAGAGTGTTGCAGTGAGGGGTGTGGGGTATATCAGAGTGTTACAGTGAGTGAGGGGGATGGGGTATATCAGAGTGTTACAGTGAGTGAGGTGTGTGGGGTATATCAGAGTGTTACAGTGAGAGGTGTGGGGTATATCAGAATGTTACAGTGAGTGAGGTGTGTGGGGTATATCAGAGTGTTACAGTGAGAGGTGTGGGGTATATCAGAGTGTTACAGTGAGTGAGGTGTGTGAGGTATATCAGAGAGTTACAGTGAGGGGTGTGGAGTATATCAGAATATTACAGTGAGGGGTGTGGGGTATATCAGAGTGTTGCAGTGAGGGGTGTGGGGTATATCAGAGTGTTACAGTGAGTGAGGGGGATGGGGTATATCAGAGTGTTACAGTGAGTGAGGTGTGTGGGGTATATCAGAGTGTTACAGTGAGAGGTGTGGGGTATATCAGAATGTTACAGTGAGTGAGGTGTGTGGGGTATATCAGAGTGTTACAGTGAGAGGTGCGGGGTATATCAGAGTGTTACAGTGAGTGAGGTGTGTGAGGTATATCAGAGAGTTACAGTGAGGGGTGTGGAGTATATCAGAATATTACAGTGAGAGGTGTGGGGTATATCAGAGTGTTACAGTGAGGGGTGTGGGGTATATCAGAGTGTTACAGTGGGAGGTGTGGGGTATATCAGAATGTTACAGTGAGAGGTGTGGGTATATCAGAGTGTGACAGTGAGGGGTGTGGGGTCTATCAGAGTGTCACACTGAGGGGTGTGGGGTATATCAGAGTGTTACAGTGGGAGGTGTGGGGTATATCAGAATGTTACAGTGAGAGGTGTGGGTATATCAGATTGTTACAGTGAGGGGTGTGGGGTATATCAGAGTGTTACAGTGAGGGGTGTGGAGTATATCAGAATATTACAGTGAGAGGTGTGGGGCATATCAGAGTGTTACAGTGACGGGTGTGGAGAATATCAGAAAATTACAGTGAGAGGTGTGGGGTATATCGGAGTGTTACAGTGAGGGGTGTGGGGTATATCAGAGTGTTACAGTGACTGGTGTGGAGTATATCAGAATATTACAGTGAGAGATGAGGGGTATATCAGAGTGTTGCAGTGAGGGGTGTGGGGTATATCAGAGTGTTACAGTGAGTGAGGGGGATGGGGTATATCAGAGTGTTACAGTGAGTGAGGTGTGTGGGGTATATCAGAGTGTTACAGTGAGAGGTGTGGGGTATATCAGAATGTTACAGTGAGTGAGGTGTGTGGGGTATATCAGAGTGTTACAGTGAGAGGTGTGGGGTATATCAGAGTGTTACAGTGAGTGAGGTGTGTGAGGTATATCAGAGAGTTACAGTGAGGGGTGTGGAGTATATCAGAATATTACAGTGAGGGGTGTGGGGTATATCAGAATTTTACAGTGAGAGGTGTGGGGCATATCAGAGTGTTACAGTGGGAGGTGTGGGGTATATCAGAATGTTACAGTGAGAGGTGTGGGTATATCAGAGTGTGACAGTGAGGGGTGTGGGGTCTATCAGAGTGTTACACTGAGGGGTGTGGGGTATATCAGAGTGTTACAGTGGGAGGTGTGGGGTATATCAGAATGTTACAGTGAGAGGTGTGGGTATATCAGATTGTTACAGTGAGGGGTGTGGGGTATATCAGAGTGTTACAGTGAGGGGTGTGGAGTATATCAGAATATTACAGTGAGAGGTGTGGGGCATATCAGAGTGTTACAGTGACGGGTGTGGAGAATATCAGAATGTTACAGTGGGAGGTGTGGGGTATATCAGAGTGTTATAGTGAGAGGTGCAGGGTATATCAGAATGTTACAGTGAGGGGTGTGGGGTATATCAGAGTGTTACAGTGAGGTGTGTGGGGTATATCAGAGTGTTACAGTGAGGGGTGTGGTGCACATCAGAATGTTACAGTGAGGGGTGTGCGGTATATCAAAGTGTTATAGTGAGAGGTGCAGGGTATATCAGAATGTTCCAGTGAGGGGTGTGGGGTATATCAGAGTGTTACAGTGAGTGAGGGGGATGGGGTAGATCAGAGTGTTACAGTGAGTGAGGGGGGTGGGGTATATCAGAGTGTTACAGTGAGTGAGGGGTGTGGGGTATATCAGAATGTTACAGTGAGCGGTGGAGTATATCAGAGTGTTACAGAGAGGGGCGGAGTATATCAGAGTGTTACAGTGAGGGGTGTGGGGTATATCAGAGTGTTACAGTGGGAGGTGTGGGGTATATCAGAATGTTACAGTGAGAGGTGTGGGTATATCAGAGTGTGACAGTGAGGGGTGTGGAGTATATCAGAATATTACAGTGAGAGGTGTGGGGCATATCAGAGTGTTACACTGAGCAGGTGGAGTATATCAGAGTGTTACAGTGAGGGGTGTGGAGTATATCAGAATATTACAGTGAGAGGTGTGGGGCATATCAGAGTGTTACAGTGACGGGTGTGGAGAATATCAGAATGTTACAGTGGGAGGTGTGGGGTATATCAGAGTGTTACAGTGAGGTGTGTGGGGTATATCAGAGTGTTACAGTGAGGGGTGTGGTGCATATCAGAATGTTACAGTGAGGGGTGTGCGGTATATCAAAGTGTTATAGTGAGAGGTGCAGGGTATATCAGAATGTTACAGTGAGGGGTGTGGGGTATATCAGAGTGTTACAGTGAGTGAGGGGGATGGGGTATATCAGAGTGTTACAGTGAGTGAGGGGGGTGGGGTATATCAGAGTGTTACAGTGAGGGGTGGAGTATATCAGAGTGTTACAGTGAGGGGTGTGGGGTATATCAGAGTGTTACAGTGACTGGTGTGGAGTATATGAGTGTTGCAGTGAGGGTGTGGGGTATATCAGAGTCTTACAGTGAGAGGTGTGGGGTACATCAGAGTGTAACAGTGAGGGGTGTGAGGTATATCAGAGAGTTGCAGTGAGGGGTGTGGGATATATCAGAGTGTCACAGTGAGGAAGTGGGGTATATCAGAGAGTTACAGTGAGGGGTGTGGAGTATATCAGAATATTACAGTGAGAGGTGTGGGGAATATTAGAGTGTTATAGTGAGGGGTGTGGGATATATCAGAGTGTTACAGTGAGGAGTGTGGAGTATATCAGAATATTACAGTGAGAGGAGTGCGGTATATCAGAGTGTTACAGTGGGAGGTGTGGGGTATATCAGAATGTTACAGTGAGAGGTGTGGGGTATATCAGAGTGTAACACTGAGCAGGTGGAGTATTTCAGAGTGTTACAGTGAGTGAGGTGTGTGGGGTATATCAGAGTGTTACAGTGAGGGGCGGAGTATATCAGAGTGTTCCAGTGAGGGGCGGAGTATATCAGAGTGTTACAGTGAGGCGTGTGGGGTATATCAGAGTGTTACAGTGAGGGGTGTGGAGTATATCAGAATATTACAGTGAGAGATGTGGGGTATATCAGAGTGTTGCAGTGAGGGGTGTGGGGTATATCAGAGTGTTACAGTGAGTGAGGGGGATGGGGTATATCAGAGTGTTACAGTGAGGGGCGGAGTATATCAGAGTGTTACACTGAGCAGGTGGAGTATATCAGAGTGTTACAGTGAGTGAGGTGTGTGGAGTATATCAGAATATTACAGTGAGGGGTGTGGGGTACATCAGAGTGTTACAGTGAGGGGTGTGGAGTATATCAGAATATTACAGTGAGAGATGTGGGGTATATCATAGTGTTGCAGTGAGGGGTGTGGGGTATATCAGAGTGTTACAGTGAGTGAGGTGTGTGGGGTATATCAGAATGTTACAGTGAGGGGTGTAGGGTATATCAGAGTGTTACATTGAGGGGTGTGGGGTATATCAGAATGTTACACTGAGCAGGTGGAGTATATCGGAGTGTTACAGTGAGTGAGGTGTGTGGAGTATATCAGAATGTTACGGTGGGAGGTGTGGGGTATATCAGAATGTTACAGTGAGAGGTGTGGGTATATCAGAGTGTTACATTGAGGGGTGTGGGGTATATCAGAGTGTTACACTGAGCAGGTGGAGTATACCAGAGTGTTACAGTGAGGGGTGTGGAGTATATCAGAATATTACAGTGAGAGGTGTGGGGTATATCAGAGTGTTACAGTGACGGGTGAGGAGTATATCAGAATGTTACAGTGAGAGGTGTGGGGTATATCAGAGTGTTGCAGTGAGAGGTGTGGGGTATATCAGAGTGTTACACTGAGCAGGTGGAGTATGTCAGAGTGTTACAGTGAGGGGTGTGGTGCATATCAGAATGTTACAGTGAGGGGTGTGCGGTATATCAGAGTGTTACAGTGAGGGGTGTGGGCGATATCAGAGTGTTACAGTGAGCGGTGAGCAGTATATCAGCGTGTTACAGGGAGGGGTGTGGAATATATCAGAGTGTTGCAGTGAGGAGTGTGGGATGTTTCAGAGTGTTACAGTGAGGGGTGTGGGGTATATCAGAGTGTTACAGTGAGTGAGGGGGATGGGGTATATCAGAGTGTGACAGTGAGTGAGGGGGGTGGGGTATATCAGAGTGTTACAGTGAGGGGTGGAGTATATCAGAGTGTTACAGAGAGGGGTGTGGGGTATATCAGAGTGTGAGAGTGAGGGGCGGAGTATATCAGAGTGTTACAGTGAGGGGTGTGCGGTATATCAAAGTGTTATAGTGAGGGGTGCAGGGTATATCAGAATGTTACAGTCAGGGGTGTGGGGTATATCAGAGTGTTACAGTGGGAGGTGTGGGGTATATCTGAATGTTACAGTGAGAGGTGTGGGGTACATCAGAGTGTTACAGTGGGAGGTGTGGGGTATATCAGAATGTTACAGTGAGAGGTGTGGGGTATATCAGAGTGTTACACTGAGCAGGTGGAGTATATCAGAGTGTTACACTGAGCAGGTGGAGTAAATCAGAGTGTTACAGTGAGGGGTGTGGGGTATATCAGAGTGTTACAGTGAGGGGTGTGGGGTATATCAGAGTGTTACAGTGGGAGGTGTGGGGTATATCAGAATGTTACAGTGAGAGGTGTGGGGTATATCAGAGTGTTACAGTGAGGGGTGTGGGGTATATCAGAGTGTTACACTGAGCAGGTGGAGTATATCAGAGTGTTACAGTGAGTGGTGTGGTGCATATCAGAGTGTTACAGTGAGGGGTGTGCGGTATATCAAAGTGTTATAGTGAGGGGTGCAGGGTATATCAGAATGTTACAGTGAGGGGTGTGCGGTATATCAGAGTGTTACAGTGAGGGGTGTATGATATATCAGAATGTTACAGTGAGAGGTGTGGGGCACATCAGAGTGTTACAGTGAGGGGTGTGGTGTATATCAGAATGTTACAGTGAGAGGTGTGGGGTATATCAGACAGTCACAATGAGGGGTTGGGGTATATCAGAGTGTTACAGTGAGGGGCATGGGGCAGATCACAATGTTACAGTGAGGGGTGTGCGGTATATCAGAGTGTTACAGTGAGTGGTGTGGTGCATATCAGAGTGTTACAGTGAGGGGTGTGCGGTATATCAAAGTGTTATAGTGAGGTGTGCAGGGTATATCAGAATGTTACAGTGAGGGGTGTGCGGTATATCAGAGTGTTACAGTGAGGGGTGTGGGGTATATCAGAGTGTTACAGTGAGGGGTGTGGAATATATCAGAGTGTTGCAGTGAGTGAGGGGGATGGGGTATATCCGAATGTTACAGTGAGTGAGGGGGGAGGGGTATATCAGAGTGTTACAGTGAGGGGTGGAGTATATCAGAGTGTTACAGTGAGGGGCGGAGTATATCAGAGTGTTACAGTGAGGGGTGTGGGGTATATCAGAGTGTTACAGTGAGGGGTGTGGTGGATATCAGAATGTTACAGTGAGAGGTGTGGGGTATATCAGAGTGTTACAGTGAGGGGCATGGGGCAGATCACAATGTTACAGTGAGGGGTGTGCGGTATATCAGAGTGTTCCAGTGAGGGATGTGGGATATATCAGAGTGTTACAGTGAGGGATGTGGGGTATATCAGAGTCTTACAGTGAGAGGTGTGGGGTATATCAGAATATTACAGTGAGGGGTGTGGGGTATATCAGAATGTTACAGTGAGGGGTGTGAGGTATATCAGAGTGTTACAGTGAGGGGAGTGGCATATATGAGAGTGTTACAGTGAGGATGTGGGGTATATCAGAGAGTTACAGTGAGGGGAGTGGAGTATATAAGAATATTACAGTGAGAGGTGTGGGGTATATCAGAGAGTTACAGTGAGGGGTGTGGAGTATATAAGAATATTACAGTGAGGGGTGTGGTGTATATCAGAATGTTACAGTGAGAGGTGTGGGGTATATCAGAGTGTTACAGTGAGGGGCATGGGGCAGATCACAATGTTACAGTGAGGGGTGTGCGGTATATCAGAGTGTTCCAGTGAGGGATGTGGGATATATCAGAGTGTTACAGTGAGGGATGTGGGGTATATCAGAGTCTTACAGTGAGAGGTGTGGGGTATATCAGAATGTTACAGTGAGGGGTGTGAGGTATATCAGAGTGTTACAGTGAGGGGAGTGGCATATATGAGAGTGTTACAGTGAGGATGTGGGGTATATCAGAGAGTTACAGTGAGCGATGTGGAGTATATAAGAATATTACAGTGAGGGGTGTGGTGTATATCAGAATGTTACAGTGAGGGGTGTGAGGTATATCAGAGTGTTACAGTGAGGGGAGTGGCATATATGAGAGTGTTACAGTGAGGATGTGGGGTATATCAGAGAGTTACAGTGAGCGATGTGGAGTATATAAGAATATTACAGTGAGGGGTGTGGTGTATATCAGAATGTTACAGTGAGGGGTGTGGGGTATATCAGAATGTTACAGTGAGGGGTGTGAGGTATATCAGAGTGTTACAGTGAGGGGAGTGGCATATATGAGAGTGTTACAGTGAGGATGTGGGGTATATCAGAGAGTTACAGTGAGCGATGTGGAGTATATAAGAATATTACAGTGAGGGGTGTGGTGTATATCAGAATGTTACAGTGAGAGGTGTGGGGTATATCAGACAGTCACAATGAGGGGTTGGGGTATATCAGAGTGTTACAGTGAGGGGCATGGGGCAGATCACAATGTTACAGTGAGGGGTGTGCGGTATATCTGAGTGTTCCAGTGAGGGATGTGGGATATATCAGAGTGTTACAGTGAGGGATGTGGGGTATATCAGAGTCTTACAGTGAGAGGTGTGGGGTATATCAGAGTGTTACAGTGGGAGGTGTGGGGTATATCAGAATATTACAGTGAGGGGTGTGGGGTATATCAGAGTGTTACAGTGAGGAGTGTGGAGTATATCAGAATATTACAGTGAGAGGAGTGCGGTATATCAGAGTGTTACAGTGGGAGGTGTATGATATATCAGAATGTTACAGTGAGAGGTGTGGGGTACATCAGAGTGTTACAGTGAGGGGTGTGGTGTATATCAGAATGTTACAGTGAGAGGTGTGGGGTATATCAGAGTGTTACAGTGAGGGGTGTGGTGTATATCAGAATGTTACAGTGAGAGGTGTGGGGTATATCAGAGTGTTACAGTGAGGGGTGTGGAGTGTATCAGAATATTACAGTGAGAGGAGTGCGGTATATCAGAATGTTACAGTGAGAGGTGTGGGGTACATCAGAGTGTTACAGTGAGGGGCATGGGGCAGATCACAATGTTCCAGTGAAGGGTGTGCGGTATATCAGAGTGTTACAGTGAAGGATGTGGGATATATCAGAGTGTGACAGTGAGGGATGTGGGGTATATCAGAATGTTACAGTGAGGGGTGTGAGGTATATCAGAGTGTTACAGTGAGGGGTGTGGGATATATGAGAGTGTTACAGTGAGGATGTGGGGTATATCAGAGAGTTACAGTGAGGGGTGTGGAGGATATAAGAATATTACAGTGAGAGGTGTGGGGTATATCAGAGTGTTACAGTGAGGGGTGTGGGTATATCAGAGTGTTAGAGTGAGGGGTGTGGAGTGTATCAGAATATTACAGTGAGAGGAGTGCGGTATATCAGAGTGTTACAGTGGGAGGTGTGGGGTATATCAGAATGTTACAGTGAGAGGTGTGGGGTATAACAGAGTGTTACAGTGGGAGGTGTGGGGTATATCAGAATGTTACAGTGAGAGGTGTGCGGTATATCAGAGTGTTACAGTGAGAGGTGTGGGGTATATCAGAGTGTAACAGTGAGTGAGGTGTGCGGGGTATATCAGAGTGTTACAGTGAGGGGCGGAGTATATCAGCGTGTTCCAGTGAGAGGTGTGGGGTATATCAGAGTGTTACAGTGGGAGGTGTGGGGTATATCAGAATATTACAGTGAGATGTGCGTTATATCAGAGTGTTGCAGTGAGAGGTGTGTGGTATATCAGAGTGTCACAGTGGGAGGTGTGGGGTATATCAGAATGTTACAGTGAGAGGTGTGGGGTATATCAGAGTGTGACAGTGAGGGGTGTGGGGTATATCAGAGTGTTACACTGAGCAGGTGGAGTATATCAGAGTGTTACAGTGAGGGGTGTGGGGTATATCAGAGTGTTACAATGGGAGTTGTGGGGTAGATCAGAATGTTAAAGTGAGGGGTGTGGGGTATATGAGAGTGTTACACTGAGCAGGTGGAGTATATCAGAGTGTTACAGTGAGGGTTGTGGGGAATATTAGAGTGTTACAGTGAGGGGTGTGGGGTATATCAGAATGTTACAGTGAGGGGTGTGGGATATATCAGAGTGTTACAGTGAGGGGTGTGGGGTATATCAGAGTGTTACAGTGAGGGGTGTGGAATATATCAGAGTGTTGCAGTGAGGAGTGCGGGATGTTTCAGAGTGTTACAGTGAGGGGTGTGGGGTATATCAGAGTGTTACAGTGAGTGAGGGGGATGTGGTATATCAGAGTGTTACAGTGAGTGAGGGGGGTGGGGTATATCAGAGTGTTACAGTGAGGGGTGTGGGGTATATCAGAATGTTACAGTGAGGGGTGTGGGATATATCAGAGTGTTACAGTGAGGGGTGTGGGGTATATCAGAATGTTACAGTGAGGGGTGTGAGGTATATCAGAGTGTTACAGTGAGGGGTGTGGGATATATCACAGTGTTACAGTGAGGATGTGGGGTATATCAGTGAGTTACAGTGAGGGGTGTGGAGTATATAAGAATATTACAGTGAGGGGTGTGGGGTATACCAGAGTGTTACACTGAGCAGGTGGAGTATATCAGAGAGTTACAGTGAGGGGTGTGGAGTATATCAGAGTGTTACACTGAGCAGCTGGAGTATATCAGAGAGTTACAGTGAGGGGTGTGGAGTATATCAGAATATTACAGTGAGAGGTGTGGGGTATATCAGAGTGTTACACTGAGCAGGTGGAGTATATCAGAGAGTTACAGTGAGGGGTGTGGAGTATATCAGAGTGTTACACTGAGCAGCTGGAGTATATCAGAGTGTTACAGTGAGGGGTGTGGGGTATATCAGAATGTTACAGTGAGGGGTGTGGGATATATCAGAGTGTTACAGTGAGGGGTGTGGGGTATATCAGAGTGTTACAGTGAGGGGTGTGGAATATATCAGAGTGTTGCAGTGAGGAGTGCGGGATGTTTCAGAGTGTTACAGTGAGGGGTGTGGGGTATATCAGAGTGTTACAGTGAGTGAGGGGGATGGGGTATATCAGAGTGTGACAGTGAGTGCGGTGTGAGGGGTATATCAGAGTGTTACAGTGAGGGGTGTGGTGTATATCAGAATGTGACAGTGGGAGGTGTGGGGTATATCAGAATGTGACAGTGAGAGGTGTGGGGTATATCTGAGTGTTACAGTGAGGGGTGTGGGGTATATCAGAATGTTGCAGTGAGAGGTGTGGGGTCTATCAGAGTGTTACAGTGAGGAGTGTGGGCGATATCAGAGTGTTACAGTGATGGGTGTGCGGTATATCAGAGAGTTACAGTGAGGGGTGTGGAGTATATCAGAATATTACAGTGAGAGGTGTGGGGTATATCAGAGTGTTACAGTGAGGGGTGTGGGGTATATCAGAGTATTACACTGAGCAGCTGGAGTATATCAGAGAGTTACAGTGAGGGGTGTGGAGTATATCAGAATATTACAGTGAGAGGTGTGGGGTATATCAGAGTGTTACACTGAGCAGGTGGAGTATATCAGAGAGTTACAGTGAGGGGTGTGGAGTATATCAGAGTGTTACACTGAGCAGCTGGAGTATATCAGAGTGTTACAGTGAGGGGATGTGCGGTATATCAGAGTGTTACAATGAGGGGTGCGTGATATAACAGAGTGTTTCAGTGTGGGGTGTGGAATATATCACAGGCTTACAGTGAGGGGTGTGGGGTATATCAGAGTGTTACAGTGAGGGGTGTGTGGAATAATAGAGTGTTACAGTGAGGGTTGTGGAGTGTATCAGAGTGCCACAGTGAGGGGTTGGAGTATATCAGAATGTTACAGTGAGAGGTGTGGGGTATATCAGAATGTTACAGTGAAGGATGTGGGGTATATCAGAATATTACAGTGAGAGGTGTGGGGTATATCAGAGTGTTGCAGTGAGGGGTGTGGGGTATATCAGAGTGTTACAGTGAGTGAGGGGGATGGGGTATATCAGAGTGTGACAGTGAGTGCGCTGTGAGGGGTATATCAGAGTGTTACAGTGAGGGGTGTGGTGTATATCAGAATGTTACAGTGGGAGGTGTGGGGTATATCAGAGTGTTGCAGTGAGGGGTGTGGGGTATATCAGAGTGTTACAGTGAGTGAGGGGGATGGGGTATATCAGAGTGTTACAGTGAGTGCGGTGTGAGGGGTATATCAGAGTGTTACAGTGAGGGGTGTGGTGTATATCAGAATGTGACAGTGGGAGGTGTGGGGTATATCAGAATGTGACAGTGAGAGGTGTGGGGTATATCAGAGTGTTACAGTGAGGGGTGTGGGGTATATCAGAATGTTGCAGTGAGAGGTGTGGGGTCTATCAGAGTGTTACAGTGAGGAGTGTGGGCGATATCAGAGTGTTACAGTGATGGGTGTGCGGTATATCAGAGAGTTACAGTGAGGGGTGTGGGGTATATCAGAGTATTACACTGAGCAGCTGGAGTATATCAGAGAGTTACAGTGAGGGGTGTGGAGTATATCAGAGTGTTACACTGAGCAGGTGGAGTATATCAGAGAGTTACAGTGAGGGGTGTGGAGTATATCAGAGTGTTACACTGAGCAGCTGGAGTATATCAGAGAGTTACAGTGAGGGGTGTGGAGTATATCAGAATATTACAGTGAGAGGTGTGCGGTATATCAGAGTGTTACAGTGGGAGGTGTGGATTATATCAGAGTGTTACAGTGAGGGGTGTGGGGTATATCAGAGTGTTACACTGAGCAGGTGGAGTATATCAGAGTGTTACAGTGAGGGGTGTGGGGTAGATCAGAATGTTACATTGAGGGGTGTGGAGTGTATCCGAGAGTGACAGTTCGGGGAGTGGGGCATATCAGAATGTTATAGGAAGGGGCGTGGGGTATATCAGAGTGTTACAGTGAGGGGATGTGCGGTATATCAGAGTGTTACAGTGAGGGGTGTGGGGTATATCAGAGTGTTACACTGAGGGGTGCGTGATATAACAGAGTGTTTCAGTGTGGGGTGTGGAATATATCACAGGCTTACAGTGAGGGGTGTGGGGTATATCAGAGTGTTGCAGTGAGGGGTGTGTGGAATAATAGAGTGTTACAGTGAGGGTTGTGGAGTGTGTCAGAGTGCCACAGTGAGGGGTTGGAGTATATCAGAATATTACAGTGAGAGGTGTGGGGTACATCAGAGTGTTACAGTGAAGGATGTGGGGTATATCAGAATATTACAGTGAGAGGTGTGGGGTATATCAGAGTGTTACAGTGAGGGGTGTGGAGTATATCAGAATATTACAGTGAGAGATGTGGGGTATATCAGAGTGTTACAGTGAGAGGTGTGGGATATATCAGAGTGTTACAGAGAGGGGTGTGGGATATATCAGAGTGTTACAGTGAGAGGTGTGCGGTATATCAGAGTGTTACAGTGAGAGGTGTGGGATATATCAGAGTGTTACAGTGAGGGGTGTGGGATATATCAGAGTGTTACAGTGAGGGATGTGGGATATATCAGAGTGTTACAGTGAGAGGTGTGCGGTATATCAGAGTGTTACAGTGAGAGGTGTGGGATATATCAGAGTGTTACAGTGAGGGGTGTGGGATATATCAGAGTGTTACAGTGAGGGGTGTGGGATATATCAGAGTGTTACAGTGAGGGATGTGGGATATATCAGTGAGTTACAGTGAGGGGTGTGGGATATATCAGAGTGTTCCAGTGAGGGGTGTGGGATATATCAGAGTGTTACAGTGAGGGGTGTGGGATATATCAGAGTGTTACAGTGAGGGGTGTGGGAAATATCAGAGTGTTACAGTGAGGGGTGTGGGATATATCAGAGTGTTACAGTGAGGGGTGTGGGATATATCAGAGTGTTACAGTGAGGGGTGTGGGATATATCAGAGTGTTACAGTGAGGGGTGTGGGCTATATCAGAGTGTTACAGTGAGAGGTGTGCGGTATATCAGAGTGTTACAGTGAGGGGTGTGGGATATATCAGAGTGTTACAGTGAGGGGTGTGGGATATATCAGAGTGTTACAGTGAGGGATGTGGGATATATCAGAGTGTTACAGTGAGAGGTGTGCGGTATATCAGAGTGTTACAGTGAGAGGTGTGGGATATATCAGAGTGTTACAGTGAGGGGTGTGGGATATATCAGAGTGTTACAGTGAGGGGTGTGGGATATATCAGAGTGTTACAGTGAGGGATGTGGGATATATCAGTGAGTTACAGTGAGGGGTGTGGGATATATCAGAGTGTTCCAGTGAGGGGTGTGGGATATATCAGAGTGTTACAGTGAGGGGTGTGGGATATATCAGAGTGTTCCAGTGAGGGGTGTGGGATATATCAGAGTGTTACAGTGAGGGGTGTGGGATATATCAGAGTGTTACAGTGAGGGGTGTGGGAAATATCAGAGTGTTACAGTGAGGGGTGTGGGATATATCAGAGTGTTACAGTGAGGGGTGTGGGAAATATCAGAGTGTTACAGTGAGGGGTGTGGGATATATCAGAGTGTTACAGTGAGGGGTGTGGGATATATCAGAGTGTTACAGTGAGGGGTGTGCGGTATATCAGAGTGTTACAGTGAGGGGTGTGGGCTATATCAGAGTGTTACAGTGAGAGGTGTGGGAAATATCAGAGTGTTACAGTGAGGGGTGTGGGATATATCAGAGTGTTACAGTGAGGGGTGTGGGATATATCAGAGTGTTACAGTGAGGGGTGTGCGGTATATCAGAGTGTTACAGTGAGGGGTGTGGGCTATATCAGAGTGTTACAGTGATGGGTGTGGGCTATATCAGAGTGTTACAGTGAGAGGTGTGGGATATATCAGAGTGTTACAGTGAGGGGTGTGGGATATATCAGAGTGTTACAGTGAGGGGTGTGGGAAATATCAGAGTGTTACAGTGAGGGGTGTGGGATATATCAGAGTGTTACAGTGAGGGGTGTGGGATATATCAGAGTGTTACAGTGAGGGGTGTGCGGTATATCAGAGTGTTACAGTGAGGGGTGTGGGCTATATCAGAGTGTTACAGTGAGGGGTGTGGGCTGTATCAGAGTGTTACAGTGAGAGGTGTGCGGTATATCAGAGTGTTACAGTGAGAGGTGTGCGGTATATCAGAGTGTTACAGTGAGGGGTGTGGGATATATCAGAGTGTTACAGTGAGGGGTGTGGGATATATCAGAGTGTTACAGTGAGGGGTGTGGGATATATCAGAGTGTTACAGTGAGGGGTGTGGGATATATCAGAGTGTTCCAGTGAGGGGTGTGGGCTATATCAGAGTGTTCCAGTGAGGGGTGTGGGATATATCAGAGTGTTACAGTGAGGGGTGTGGGGTATATCAGAGTGTTACAGTGAGAGGTGTGGGGTATATCAGAGTGTTCCAGTGAGGGGTGTGGGGTATATCAGAGTGTTACAGTGAGGGGTGTGGGATATATCAGAGTGTTACAGTGAGGGGTGTGGGATATATCAGAGCGTTACAGTGAGGGGTGTGAGGTATATCAGAATGTTACAGTGAGGGGCGTGCGGTATATCAGAGTGTTACAGTGAGGGGTGTGGGGTATATCTGAGAGTTCCAGTGAGGGGTGTGGAGTATATAAGAATATGACAGTGAGAGGTGTGGGGTATGTCAGAGTGTTACAGTGAGGGGTGTGGAGTATATCAGAATATTACAGTGAGAGGTGTGGGGTATATCAGAGTGTTACAGTGGGAGGTGTGGGGTACATCAGAGAGTTACAGTGAGGGGTGTGGAGTATATAAGAATATTACAGTGAGAGGTGTGGGGTATATCAGAGTGTTACAGTGGGAGGTGTGGGGTATATCAGAATGTTACTGTGAGAGGTGTGGGGTATATCAGAGCGTTACAGTGAGGGGTGTGGGGTACATCAGAGTGTTACACTGAGCAGGTGGAGTATATCAGAGTGTTACAGTGAGGGGTGTGGGTATATCAGAGTGTGACAGTGAGGGGTGTGGGGTATATCAGAGTGTTACAGTGAGGAGTGTGCGGTATATCAGAGAGTTACAGTGAGGGGTGTGGAGTATATCAGAATATTACAGTGAGAGGTGTGGGGTATATCAGAGTGTTACAGTGAGAGGTGTGGTGTATATCAGAGTATTACACTGAGCAGCTGGAGTATATCAGAGAGTTACAGTGAGGGGTGTGGAGTATATCAGAGTGTTACACTGAGCAGGTGGAGTATCTCAGAGAGTTACAGTGAGGGGTGTGGAGTATATCAGAATATTACAGTGAGAGGTGTGCGGTATATCAGAGTGTTACAGTGGGAGGTGTGGAGTATATCAGAGTGTTACAGTGAGGGGTGTGGGGTATATCAGAGTATTATAGTGAGGAGTGTGGGGTATATCAGAGTGTTACACTGAGCAGGTGGAGTATATCAGAGTGTTACAGTGAGGGGTGTGGGGTAGATCAGAGTGTTACACTGAGGGGTGCGTGATATAACAGAGTGTTTCAGTGTGGGGTGTGGAATATATCACAGGCTTACAGTGAGGGGTGTGGGGTATATCAGAGTGTTACAGTGAGGGGTGTGTGGAATAATAGTGTTACAGTGAGGGTTGTGGAGTGTGTCAGAGTGCCACAGTGAGGGGTTGGAGTATATCAGAATGTTACAGTGAGAGGTGTGGGGTACATCAGAGTGTTACAGTGAAGGATGTGGGGTATATCAGAATATTACAGTGAGAGATGTGGGGTATATCAGAGTGTTACAGTGAGGGGTGTGGAGTATATCAGAATATTACAGTGAGAGATGTGGGGTATATCAGAGTGTTACAGTGAGGGGTGTGCGGTATATCAGAATATTGCAGTGAGAGATGTGGGGCATATCAGAATGTTCCAGTGAGGGGTGTGCGGTATATCAAAGTGTTACAGTGAGGGGTGTGGGGTATATCAGAGTGTTACAGTGAGAAGTGTGGGCTATATCTGAGTGTTACAGTGAGGGGTGTGGGGTATATCAGAGAGTTACAGTGAGGGGTGTGGGGTATATCAGAGTGTTACAGTGAGGGGTGCGGGTATATCAGAGTGTTACAGTGAGAGGTGTGCGGTACATCAGAGTGTTACAGTGAGGGGTGTGGGGTATATCAGACTGTTACAGTGAGGGGTGTGGGGTATATCAGAGTGTTACAGTGAGGGCTGTGGGGTATATCAGACTGTTACAGTGAGGGGTGTGGGGTATATCAGAGTGTTACAGTGAGGGGTGTGAGGTATATCAGAGTGTTACAGTGAGGGGGGCGGGTATATCAGAGTGTTACAGTGAGAGGTGTGCGGTACATCAGAGTGTTACAGTGAGGGGTGTGGGGTATATCAGACTGTTACAGTGAGGGGTGTGGGGTATATCAGAGTGTTACAGTGAGGGGTGTGGAATATATCAGAGTGTTACAGTGAGGGGTGTGGGGTATATCAGAGTGTTACAGTGAGGGGTGTGGGGTATATCAGAGTGTTACAGTGAGGGGTGTGTGGTCAATCAGAGTGTTACAGTGAGGGGTGTGGGATATATCCGCGTGTTGTAGTGAGGGGTGCGGGATATATCAGATCGTAACAGTGAGGGGTGTGGGGTATATCAGAGTGTTACAGTGTGTGGTGCGGTATATCAGAGTGTTACAGTGAGGGGTGTGGGGTCTATCAGAGTGTTACTGTGAGGGGTGTGAGGTCAATCAGAGTGTTACAGTGAGCGGTGTAGTGTATATCAGAGTGTTATAGTGAGGGGTGTGGGGTATATCAGAGTGTTACAGTGAGGGGTGTGTGGTCAATCAGAGTGTTACAGTGAGGGGTGTGGGATATATCCGGGTGTTGTAGTGAGGGGTGCGGGATATATCAGATCGTAACAGTGAGGGGTGTGGGGTATATCAGAATGTTACAGTGAGGGGTGTGGGGTCTATCAGAGTGTTACTGTGAGGGGTGTGAGGTCAATCAGAGTGTTACAGTGAGCGGTGTAGTGTATATCAGAGTGTTATAGTGAGGGGTGTGGGGTATATCAGAGTGTTACAGTGAGGGGTGTGTGGTCAATCAGAGTGTTACAGTGAGGGGTGTGGGATATATCCGGGTGTTGTAGTGAGGGGTGCGGGATATATCAGATCGTAACAGTGAGGGGTGTGGGGTATATCAGAGTGTTACAGTGTGTGGTGCGGTATATCAGAGTGTTACAGTGAGGGGTGTGGGGTCTATCAGAGTGTTACTGTGAGGGGTGTGAGGTCAATCAGAGTGTTACAGTGAGGGGTGTGGTGTATATCAGAGTGTCACATGAGGGGGGTGAGGTCAATCAGAGTCTTACAGTGAGGGGTGTGGGGTATATCAGAGTGTTACAGTGAGGGCAGTGGGGTATATCAGAGTGTTACAGTGAGGGGTGTGGGGTATATCAGAGTGTTACAGTGAGGGGTGTGGGTTATATCAGAGTGTTACAGTGAGGGCAGTGGGGTATATCAGAGTGTTACAGTGAGGGGTGTGGGGTATATCAGTGTGTTACAGTGAGAGGTGTGGGTTATTTCAGAGTGTTACAGTGAGGGGTGTGGGTTATTTCAGAGTGTTACAGTGAGGGGTGTGGGTTATATCAGAGTGTTACAGTGAGGGCAGTGGGGTATATCAGAGTGTTACACTGAGGGGTGTGGATTATATCAGTTACAGTGAGGGTGTGGGGTATATCAGAGTGTTCCAGTGAGGGCTGTGGGGTATATCAGAGTGTTACAGTGAGTGGTGTCGGATGTATCAGAATGTTATAGTGAGGGTTTGGCGTATATCAGATTGTTACAGTGAGGGGTGTGGGGTATATCATAGTGTTATGAGTGTGTGGTGCGGTATATCTGAGTGTTGCAGTGAGGGGTGTGGGGTATATCAGAGTGTTCTCGTGAGTGGTGTGAGGTCAATCAGAGTGTTACAGTGAGGGCTGTGGGTTTATCAGAGTGTTACAGTGAGGGCTGTGGGTATATCAGAATGTTACAGTGAGGGGTATATCAGAGTGTTACAGCGAGGAGTGTGGAGTTTATATCAGTGTTACAGTGAGGGGTATGGGGTATATCGGAGTGTTACAGTGAGGGGCGTGAGGTATATCAGAGTGTTACAGTGAGGGGTGTGGGGTATATCAGAGTGTCACAGTGAGGAGTGTGCGGTATATCAGAGTGTTACAGTGAGGGGTGTGGGGTATATCAGAGTGTTACAGTGAGGAGTGTGCGGTATATCAGAGTGTTACAGTGAGGAGTGTGCGGTATATCAGAGTGTTACAGTGAGGGGTGTGGGGTATATCAGAGTGTTATAGTGAGGGGTGTGGGGTATATCAGAGTGTTACAGTGAGGGGTGTGGGGTATATCAGAGTGTTCTCGTGAGTGGTGTGAGGTCAATCAGAGTGTTACAGTGAGGGCTGTGGGTATATCAGAGTGTTACAGTGAGGAGTGTGCGGTATATCAGAGTGTTACAGTGAGTGGTGTCAGTATATCAGATTGTTACAGTGATGGGTATATCAGAGTGTTACATCGAGGAATGTGGAGTTTATATCAGTGTTACAGTGAGGGGTATGGGGTATATCAGAGTGTTACAGTGAGGGGTGTGGGGTATATCAGAGTGTTACAGTGAGGGGTGTGGGGTATATCAGAGTGTCACAGTGAGGAGTGTGCGGTATATCAGAGTGTTACAGTGAGGGGTGTGGGGTATATCAGAGTGTTATAGTGAGGGTGAATTTTGTTTATCTGGGTCGCAGTATATTTAACGTTCTGTCACATACTCCAATTTCTGAACTAATACACTGTGGGGACTTTATAGCTGTTTGGCTGCAATGCCTTGCCTACCTTGTACAGGTCCATTCTCCATCACTTCTTTCATTACTTCCTTGTCCTGTTGGATAAATATTTAATGTACAGTTGACTTAGAACAAAAGCTAAAGCATAGATTGATTGCTCTCTCACCTAAAGATCATAGATATCTAACTTATATCTCACAGGTTGGCTGTTCCCAGACACTGATAGACAGCAGGGACATTCTAACGGTATTATGACTATGTCTGTACCCAGGTGACATGGGAGGGGCTTACTCACCCTGATGGGCGGGGTTGCAGACCCTGTTGGGAGGGTTACAGACCCTGATGCGAGGGGTTTTCGACCCCTTATGGCAGGGGCTTACAGTGCCTGATGGGAGGGGTTACTGCCCCTGATGGGAGTGGTCACTCACGCTGATGGGAGGGGTTACTGACCCTGATGGGAATGGTTACTGACCCTGATGGGAGTGAGTTAGTGACCCTGATGGGAGGGATTACTGACCCTGATGGGAATGGTTACTGACCCTGATGGGAGTGAGTTAGTGACCCTGATGGGAGGGGTTACTGCCCCTGATGGGAGTGGTCACTCACGCTGATGGGAGGGGTTACTGACCCTGATGGGAGTGAGTTAGTGACCCTGATGGGAGGGGTTACTGACCCTGATGGGAATGGTTACTGACCCTGATGGGAGGGGTTAGTGACCCTGATAGGAAAGGGTTACTGACCCTGATGGGAGTGAGTTAGTGACCCTGATGGGAGGGGTTACTGACCCTGATGGCTGTGGTTACTCACACTGATGGGAGGGGTTACTGACCCTGATGGAAGGGGTTAGTGACCCTGATGTTGTGGGGGGCAGTGGTTTGTGACCCTGATGGTACACAGAGGCCTGACTGCGAGATTGTACTGGCTCTGGCAGTGGGATAGAATATGCTGGAGTGAGACAAACTACTAGTGTGTTGTTCGAACCTTTAAAGGAATAACTCTGCTAAACTGTATAGTCCAATTAGTTAGTCAGAGTGTGTGTGAATGAAGATATTTAATGGGTAAATGAACTGGAGTGAGTTTAGTTCAAGTAACTGACTCACTAATTGGGTTCTGGGTATCAGATAGCATTTTTTTTCTGGAAATTGTTTCCCTGTTACTCAGACAAACCAAGACTCTGAAGTACGAGGATGACAGCAGCACAGTCGGGAGTGGGCACAGCTCTGAGCTACTCACATTATTGGAGAGGCGGTAGGGCGGAGTGGACTGGTAGATGTGGTTTGTGTGGCTGTAGGGATTGGGACAAGGCTTCGTTGCCTGTCTCTTGCCGCGGCCAGCTGACCGAGTGGACATCATGCACTGGTTACTGAGCTGGTGGCTGTCTGAGCTGGAGAACGGGTAGCAGGTGTCTGACACCACCCTGGAAGGAGTAAAACAGAAAGAGGTGAGTCTGGAGCTTTGAACAAGGAATCCCAGTCAAGGGAACTATTCAACCATACAGAATCACAGAATTGTTACACTGCAGAAGGAGGCCATTTGGCCCATTACATCTGCACTGCCTCTCCTAATGAGCATTTCACCGAGTGCCACCCCCTGCCTTCTTCGCATAACCCTGCACATTCTTCCTTTTCATGTAAGTCTAATTCCCTTTTGAATGCTTCAATTGAACCTGCCTCCACCACAATCTCAGGCAGTGCATTCCAGACTTTAACCACTTGCTGAGTGAAAAAGTTTTTCCTCATGTCACTTTTGCTTCTTTTACCAATTACTTTAAATCTGTGCCCTCTCATTCTCGATCCTTTCATGAGTGGGAACAGTTTCTCTCTATCTGCTCTGTCCAGACCCCTCATGATCTTGAATATCTCTATCAAATCTCCTCTTAACCTTCTCTTCTCCAAGGAAAACAGTCCTAACTTCTCCAATATAATAAAAGCAAAATACTGCGGATGCTGGAAATCTGAAACAAAAACAAGAAATGCTGGAATCACTCAGCAGGTCTGGCAGCATCTGTGGAAAGAGAAGCAGAGTTAACGTTTCGGGTCAGTTCCGAAGAAGGATCACTGACCCGAAACGTTAACTCTGCTTCTCTTTCCACAGATGCTGCCAGACCTGTTGAGTGAATCCAGCATTTCTTGTTTTTGTTCCTAACTTCTCCAATCTATCTTCATAACTGAAGTTCCTCATCCCTGGAACCATTCTCGTGAATCTTTTCTGCACCCTCTCTAACACCTTCACATCTTTCCGAATGTGTGGCACCCAGATCTGGACACAATACTCAGCTAAGACTGAACTAGCCTTTTATACAAGTTCAACATAACTTCCTTACTCTTGTACTCTACGTCCCTATTAATAAACCCAGGATATTGTATGCTTTATGAACTGCTCTCTCAACCTGTCCTGCCACCTTCAATGACTTATGCACATATACACCCAGGTCCCTCTGCTCCTGCAACCCCTTTAGAATTGTACCCTTTATTCTATATTGTCTCTTCATATTCTTCCGACCAAAATGTATCACTTCACATTTTTCTGCACTGAACTTCATCTGCCACCT
Source organism: Heterodontus francisci (assembly GCF_036365525.1). NCBI lineage: Eukaryota > Metazoa > Chordata > Chondrichthyes > Heterodontiformes > Heterodontidae > Heterodontus > Heterodontus francisci. Next base: position 9,176,885 of record NC_090401.1, read on the forward strand.
GTCTGCCCATTCCACCAACATGTCTATGCCCTTTTGAAGTTCTACACTATCCTCCTCACAGTTCACAATACTTGCAAGTTTCGCATCATCTCAAAACTTTGAAACTGTGCCCTCTACACCAAGGTCTAGGTCATTGATATGTATCGGGAAAAGCAAGGGTCCCAACACTGACCCCTGGGGAACTCCACTATAAACCTTTCTCCAGCTCAAAAAAATCCATTAACCACTACTCTTTGTTTCCTGTCACTCAGTCAATTCCATATCCATGTTGCTACTGTCCCATTTATTCCATGAGCTATAACTTTGTTCACAGGTCTGTAGTGTGGCACTGTATCAAATAACTTTTGGAAGTCCATGTATACCTCATCAACAGCATTGCCCTCATCAATCCTCTCTGTTAGCTCTTCAAAAACTCCAGCAAGTTAGTTAAACATGGTTTTCCCTTAGGAAATCCATGCTGGCTTTCTTTAATTAACCCATGTTTATCCATGTGACTATTAATTTTGTCTCACATTATTCTTTCTAGAATTTACCCCACCACTATAGTTAAACTGACTGGCTTGTCGTGTCTGGGCTTATCTTTACACCCTTTTTTGAACAAGGGTGTAACGTTTGCAATTCTCCAGTCCTCTGGCACCACCCCCGAGTCTAAGAAAGACTGAAAAATTATGGCCAGTGCCTCTGTAAGTTCCACCCTCATTTCCCTCAGTATCCTTGGAGGCATCTCATCTGGTCTTGGTGCCTTATCAATTTTAAGTACACACAGCCTATCCAACACCTCCTCCTTATCAATTTTAAACCCTTCTTGCATCTGAATTACCTTCTCTTTCATCATTGCCTGGGTTGCACCCTCTTCTTTAGTAAAGACGGATGCAAAGTATTCATTTACTACCTCAGCTATGCCCTCTGCCTCCATGTGTAAATCCCCTTTCTGGTCCCTAATCTGCCCCACTCCTCTTTTAACACCCTTTTACAATTTATATGTCTAAAGAAAACTGTGGGATTCCTTTTATGTTAACTGCCAGTCTCTTTTCATACTCTCTCTTTGCTTCTCTAATTTACTTTCTCATTTCTCCTCTGAACCTTCTATATTCAGCCTGGTTCTCAATAGTATTTTCTACCTGCCATCTGTTGTAAGCACACTTGTTCTTCTTTATCTTAATATCTATCTCTTTTGTCATCCAGGGAGTTCTGGATTTGTTTACCCTACCTTTCCCCTTTGAGGGAACGTACCTTGACTGTGCGAACTATCTCTTCTTTGGTGGTAGTTCATTGTTCAGCTGTGGTTTTTCCTGCCAACCTTTAGCTCCAATTTATTCATCCCAGATTCATTCTTACCCCATTGAAGTTGGCTTTCCCCCAGTTAATTATTCTCACTCTGTATCATTCTTTGTCCTTTCCATAGTCAGCCTAAACCTTATGATACAATGATCACTGTCCCCGAAAGGTTCTCCTTCTGATACTTGATCCATTTGGCCCACCTCATTCCCAAGAACCAGGTCCAGCAATGCCTCCTTTCGCATTGGACTAGAAACATACTGCTGTGGAAAATTTTCCCGAGCACACTATAGGAACTCTTGCCCCTCACTGCCCATAAACAACTTCTATTATCCCAGTCTATGTTTGGATAATTAAAGTCCCACATTATAACTGTCCCATAATTTTTGCTCCTCTCTGTAATTTCCTTGCAAATTTGTTCCTCTACATCCTTCCCACTAGTTGGTGGCCTATAGACAACACCATGCAATGTAACTGGACCTTTTTGTTCCTTAGCTCTAGCCAAATAGATGCTGTCCTCAACCCCGCTGGGACATCCTTTTTCTCTAGTACTGCAATGCTCTCCTTAATCAATACTGCCACCCCTCCCCCTTTTTTTCCCTTTTCTATCTTTCCTGAACAACTTTAATCCAGGAATATTTAACACCCAGTACTGCCCTTGTTTGAGCTAGGTCTCTGTTATAGCCACAACATCATCTTTGCACATGGCAATCTGCACCTGTACCTCACCAGTCTTATTAACCACACTCCGTGCATTCACATACATGCAGATTAACTCTGATTTAGACTTCATTACTTTCTCCCTTACTCTTTTAAAAAATTTATTCATGGGATGTGGGCATCACTGGCCAGGCCAGCATTTATTGCCCATTCCTAATTGCCCTTCAGAAGGTGGTGGTGAACTGCCTTCTTGAACCGCTGCATTCCATGTGGGGTAGGTACATCCACAGTGCTGTTAGGAAGGGAGTTCCAGGATTTTGACCCAGCGACAGTGAAGGAACGGCGATATAGTTCCAAGTCAGGATGGTGTGTGACTTGGAGGGGAACTTGCAGGTGGTGGTGTTTCCATGCATTTGCTGCCCTTGTCCTTCGAGGTGGTAGAAGGTGCTGTCTAAGAAGCCTTAATGTGTGGCTGCAGTGCATCTTGTAGATGGTACACACTGCTGCCACTGTGTGTCGGTGGTGGAAGGAGTGAATGTTTGTAGATGGGGTTCCAATCAAGCAGGCTGCTTTGTCCTGGATGGTGTCGAGCTTCTTGAGTGTTGTTGGGGCTACACTCATCCAGGCAAGTGGAGAATATTCCATCACACTCCTGACTTGTGTCTTGTAGATGGTAGACAGACTTTGGGGAGTCAGGAGATGAGTTACTTGCCTCAGGATTCCTAGCCTCAGACCTGCTCTTGTAGCCACGGTATTTATATGGCTACTCCCGATCTGGTCAATGGTAGCCGCTAAGATATTGATAGTGGGGGATTCAGTGATGGTAATGCCATTGAATGTCAAGGGGAGATGGTGAGATTCTCTCTTTGTTGGAGATGGTCATTGCCTGGCACTTCTGTGGCGTGAATGTTACTTGCCACTTATCAGCCCAAGCCAGGTTATTGTCCAGGTCTTGTTGCATTTCTACACGGACTGCTTCAGTATCTGAGGAGTCGCGAATGGTGCTGAACATTGTGCAATCATCAGCGAACATCCCCACTTCTGACCTTATGATTGAAGGAAGGTCATTGATGAAGCAGCTGAAGCTGGTTGGGCCTAGGACACTACCCTGAGGAACTCCTGCAGTGTTGTCCTGGAGCTCAGATGATTGACCTCCAACAACCACAACCATCTTCCTTTGCGTTAAGTATGACTCCAACCGGCAGAGAGTTATCCCCATGATTCCCATTGACTTCAGTTTCTAGGGCTCCTTGATGCCATACTCGGTCAAATGCTGCCTTGATGTCAAGGGCAGTCACTCTCATCTTACCAGATGAAGGCAGCGTGACTAAGGAAAAGAGTAGACAGGGAGCAGATGATGAACGCAAAGGGACTGGTGGTCTGAGGTGCATTTGTTTTAATGCAAGAAGTGTAGTAGGTAAGGCAGATGAACTTAGGGCCTGGATTAGTACCTGGGAGTATGATGTTATTGCTATTACTGAGACTTGGTTGAGGGAAGGGCATGATTGGCAACTAAATATCCCAGGATATCGATGCTTCCGGCGGGATAGAGAGGGAGGTAAAAGGGGTGGAGGAGTTGCAGTACTGGTCAAAGAGGATATCACAGCTGTGCTGAAGGAGGGCACTATGGAGGACTCGAGCAGTGAGGCAATATGGGCAGAACTCAGAAATAGGAAGGGTGTGGTAACAATGTTGGGGCTGTACTACAGGCCTCCCAACAGCGAGCGTGAGATAGAGGTACAAATATGTAAACACATTATGGAAAGATGTAGGAGCAACAGGGTGGTGGTGATAGGAGATTTTAATTTTCCCAACATTGACTGGGATTCACTTAGTGTTAGAGGTCCAGATGGAGCAGAATTTGTCAGGAGCATCCAGGAGGGTTTTCTAGAGCAGTATGTAAATAGTCCAACTCGGGAAGGGGCCATACTGGACCTGGTGTTGGGGAATGAGCCCGGCCAGGTGGTTGAAGTTTCAGTAGGGGACTACTTTGGGAATAGTGATCACAATTCCGTAAGTTTTAGAATACTCATGGACAAAGACGAGAGTGGTCCCAAAGGAAGAGTGCTAAATTGGGGGAAGGCCAACTATACCAAAATTCGGCAGGAGCTGGGGAATGTAGATTGGGAGCAGCTGTTTGAAGGTAAATCCACATTTGATATGTGGGAGGCTTTTAAAGAGAGGTTGATTAGCGTGCAGGAGAGACATGTTCCTGTGAAAATGAGGGATAGAAATGGCAAGATTAGGGAACCATGGATGACAGGTGAAATTGTGAGACTAGCTAAGAGGAAAAAGGAAGCATACATAAGGACTAGGCGGCTGAAGAAAGACAAAGCTTTGAAAGAATATCGGGAATGTAGGACCAATCTGAAACGAGGAATTAAGAGGGCTAAAAGGGGTCATGAAATATCTTTAGCAAACAGGGTTAAGGAAAATCCCAAAGCCTTTTATTCATATATAAGGAGCAAGAGGGTAACTAGAGAAAGGATTGGCCCACTCAAGGACAAAGGAGGAAAGTTATGCGTGGAGTCAGAGAAAATGGGTGAAATTCTAAATGAGTACTTTGCATCGGTATTCACCGAGGAGAGGGACATGACGGATGTTGAGGTTAGGGACAGATGTTTGATTACTCTAGGTCAAGTCGGCATAAGGAGGGAGGAAGTGTTGGGTATTCTAAAAGGCATTAAGGTGGACAAGTCCCCAGGTCCGGATGGGATCTATCCCAGGTTACTGAGGGAGGCGAGAGAGGAAATAGCTGGGGCCTTAACAGATATCTTTGCAGCATCCTTAAACACGGGTGAGGTCCCGGAGGACTGGAGAATTGCTAATGTTGTCCCCTTGTTTAAGAAGGGTAGCAGGGATAATCCAGGTAATTATAGACCGGTGAGCCTGACGTCAGTGGTAGGGAAGCTGCTGGAGAAGATACTGAGGGATAGGATCTATTCCCATTTGGAAGAAAATGGGCTTATCAGTGATAGGCAACATGGTTTTGTGCAGGGAAGGTCATGTCTTACCAACTTAATAGAATTCTTTGAGGAAGTGACAAAGTTGATTGATGAGGGAAGGGCTGTAGATGTCATATACATGGACTTCAGTAAGGCGTTTGATAAGGTTCCGCATGGTAGGCTGATGGAGAAGGTGAAGTCGCATGGGGTCCAGGGTGTACTAGCTAGATGGATAAAGAACTGGCTGGGCAACAGGAGACAGAGAGTAGCAGTGGAAGGGAGTTTCTCAAAATGGAGACGTGTGACCAGTGGTGTTCCACAGGGATCCGTGCTGGGACCACTGTTGTTTGTGATTTACATAAATGATTTGGAGGAAAGTATAGGTGGTCTGATTAGCAAGTTTGCAGATGACACTAAGATTGGTGGAGTAGCAGATAGTGAAGGGGACTGTCAGAGAATACAGCAGAATATAAATAGATTGGAGAGTTGGGCAGAAAAATGGCAGATGGAGTTCAATCAGGGCAAATGCGAGGTGATGCATTTTTGAAGATCCAATTCAAGAGTGAATTATACAGTAAATGGAAAAGTCCTGGGGAAAATTGATGTACAGAGAGATTTGGGTGTTCAAGTCCATTGTTCCCTGAAGGTGACAACGCAGGTCAATAGAGTGGTCAAGAAGGCATACGGCATGCTTTCCTTCATCGGACGGGGTATTGAGTACAAGGGTTGGCAGGTCATGTTACAGTTGTATAAGACTTTGGTTCGGCCACATTTGGAATACTGCGTGCAGTTCTGGTCGCCACATTACCAAAAGGATGTGGATGCTTTGGAGAGGGTGCAGAGGAGGTTCACCAGGATGTTGCCTGGTATGGAGGGCGCTAGCTATGAAGAGAGGTTGAGCAGATTATGATTATTTTCAATAGAAAGACGGAGGTTGAGGGGGGACCTGATTGAGGTGTACAAAATCATGAGAGGTATAGACAGGGTGGATAGCAAGAAGCTTTTTCCCAGAGTGGGGGATTCAATTACTCGGGTCACGAGTTCAAAGTGAGAGGGGAAAAGTTTAGGGGGGATATGCGTGGAAAGTTCTTTACGCAGAGGGTGGTGGGTGCCTGGAACGCGTTGCCAGCGGAGGTGGTAGACGCGGGCACGATAGCGTCTTTTAAGATGTATCTGGACAGATACATGAATGGGCAGGAAGCAAAGTGATACAGACCCTTAGAAAATAGGCGACATGTTTAGATAGAGGATCTGGATCGGCGCAGGTTTGGAGGGCCGAAGGGCCTGTTCCTGTGCTGTAATTTTCTTTGTTCTTTGTTCTCTTTCTTTGTACCTCTTGAGCTCAGCTCTTTTGTCCATGTTTGGACTAAGGCTGTACTGAGGTCAGGAGCTGAGTGGCCCTGGCAGAACCCAAACTGAGCATCACTGAGCAAGTTATTGCTAAGCAAGTGCTGATTGATGGCACTGTTGATGACACCTTCCAACACTTTGCTGATGATTCAGAGTCGACTGATGGGGCGGTAATTGGCCGGGTTGGACTCGTCCTGCTTTTTGTATACAGGACATACTTGGGCAATTTTCCACTTTCCCAGTAGATGCCAGTGTTGTAGCTGTACTGGAACAGCTTGGCTAGGGGCGCGGCAAGTTCTGGAGCACAGGTCTTCAGTACTATTGCCGGAATATTGTCAGGGCCCATAGCCTTTGCAGTATCCAGTGCCTTCAGTTGTTTCTTGATATCATGCGGAGTGAATCGAATTGGCTGAAGTCTGGCATCTGTGATGCTGGGGACTTCAGGAGGAGGCCGAGATGGATCATCAACTCGGCACTTCTGGCTGAAGATTGTTGGAATATTGATGTCCCCCACCCAGAGTACATTCTTCAGCCTTGTCACCCTCAGTGTTTCCTCCAAGTGGTGTTCAACATGGAGGAGTGCTGACTCATTAGCTGAGGGAGGGTGGTAGGTGGTAATCAGCAGGATGTTTCCTTGCCCATGTTTAAGCTGATGCCATGAGACTTCATGGGGTCCGGAGTCGATGTTGAGGACTCCCGGGGCAAATCCCTCCCGACTGTAAACCACTGTGCCGCCACCTCTGCTGAGTCTGTCCTGCCGGTGGGACAGGACATACCCAGGGATAGTGATGGCAGTGTCTGGGACATTGTATGATTCCGTGAGTATGACTATGTCAGGCTGTTGCTTGACTAGTCTGTGGGACAGCTCTCCCAACTTTGGCACAAGCCCCCAGATGTTCACTTAAGAAGGAAATTAGGAGGGCGAAAAGGAGCCATGAGATTTCTCTGGCAGATAAGATAAAGGAGAATCCTAAAAGATTCTATAAGTATATTAAGAGTAAAAGGGTAGCTAGGGAGAGAGTAGGTCTCCTTAAGGATCAGTGTGGCAATCTATGTGTGGAGCCAAGGGAAATGGGTGAGGTCTTAAATGAATATTTCTCATCTGTATTTACCGTGGAGAAGGTCATGGAAGCTAATGAGTTCAAGGGAGGGAACAGAGATATCCTGGAGCATATCAACATTACAAAGGAGGAGGTGTTGAGGTTTTGAAGCGCATTAAGGTGGATAAATACCCAGGGCTTGACCGGGTGTTTCCTAGGATGCTATGGGAAGCAAGGGAGGAGATTGCTGGGGCCCTGGCAGAGATTTTTGTACCATCGTTAGCCACGGGTGAGGTACCGGAAGACTGGAGGATAACTAATGTTGTGCCTTTATTTAAGAAGGACAGTAGGGATAAGCGAGGGAACTGCAGGCCGGTGAGCCTTACATCAGTGGTGGGAAAGTTATTGGAAGGGATTCTGAGAGACAGGATTTATATGCATTGGGAAAGGCAAGGTCTGATTAGGAATAGTCAGCATGGCTTTGTGTGTGGGAAATCATGTCTCATGAATTTGATTGAGTTTTTTGAGGAGGTGACCAAGAGGATTGACGAGGGCAGGGCGATGGACATTGTCTACATGGACTTTAGCAAAGCCTTTGACAAAGTCCCGCATGATAGGCTGGTCCAGAAGATTCGAACACATTGGATCCAGGGTGACCTAGCAAATTGGATACAAAATTGTCTTGGTGATAGGAGGCAGAGGGTGGTAGTGGAGGGTTGTTTTTCAGATTGGAGGCCGGTGACCAGTGGTGTGCTGCAGGGATCGGTGCTGGGCCCTCTGTTGTTTGTCATATATATTAATGACTTGGATGTGAATGTCGGGCGCATGATTAGTAAGTTTGCAGATGACACCAAAATTGGTGGTATAGTGGATAGTGAAGAAGGTTGTCTAAGGTTACAACAGGATATAGATCAACTGGGAAAGTGGGCAAGGGACTGGCAAATGGAATTTAACGCAGACAAGTGCGAAGTGATGCATTTTGGGAAGTTAAACCAGGGCAGGACATATACAGTGAATGGTAGGGCCCTGGGGAATGTTGTTGAGCAGAGAGATCTTGGGGTGTAAGTACATGGTTCCCTGAAAGTGGCAACACAGGTAGACAGGGTGGTGAAGAAGGCGTATGGCATGCTTACCTTCATTGGCCGAGGCATTGAGTACAAGAGTTGAGATGTCATGTTACAGTTGTACATAACACTGGTTAGGCCGCACTAGGAGTACTGTGTGCAGTTCTGGTCGCCGCACTGGAGGAAAGATGCGACTAAGCTAGAGAGGGTGCAGAAAAGATTCACAAGGATGTTGCCTGGTTTGGTGGCTTGAGTGGATAGGCTGGGTCTTTTTTCCCTGGAGCGAAGGATGCTGAGAGGGGACATGATAGAGGTATATAAAATTATGAGGGGCATATATAGGGTAAATCGCCAGAGTCTGTTTCCCATGGTAGGGGTGATTAAAACTAAAGGACATAGATTTAAGGTGCGAGGGAGGAGGTTTAAAGGGGATCAAAGGGGTACATTTTTCACACAAAGAGTAGTGCGTATCTGGAATGAGCTGCCTGAGGAGGTGGTGGAGGCAGGAACAGTAGCGACATTTAAGAGGCATCTGGACAGGTACTTGAATGAGAAAGGCACAGAGGGATATGGAATTAATGCAGGCAGGTGGGATTAGTATAGATAGGCATTATGGTCGGCATGGACACGGTGGGCCGAAGGGCCTGTTTCTATGCTGTACGACTCAATGACTCTATGACTCTGTTAGTAAGGAGAACTTCGCAGGGTGAACAGAAAGATAATGGAGGGGGCGAAAGAGTTGGAGCTGGGTGTTGTCTATGGCTAAGGATGATGTCACCAAGGGGAACCATGTGGATGGGGAAAAAGAAAGGGCCAAGGATATACCGTTGGACATAACTGTGGGGTGGGTGGGAAGAAAAGCCATTGCTGGAGATGCTGAGGCTACAATTGGACAAATAAGAGTGGAACCAAGCAAGGACAGTCTCACTGAGCTGGTCAACAGAGGAGAGATGTCAGATGATGATTGTGAGGATCAACCATTTCAAAGGCTACAAATGGGTCGAGGAGGGAATGTAAATATTTTATAGTTTAGTATATAAATGCACTCTCTGTGTGATCAAACGATACCAGATGGTTTATATTGAGTTGGCTGATCTCAGTCAGGATACTGGTCATTAGCCTCAGGGTCCTTGGCCTAGGAAGAGGAGAGACTGTTTACAGGATCCCCGTTCCAGTGCCATACTGATTGAAGCTGGGATTTTATTCTGGTGGCAGGGGTCTCGATGTCAGGAAAAAGTGACGCTGAGATCCCCACGTTGCCAATCAGGCACTTAAATAGACAGCGGCAGGTCTTCCACAGGATCTAGGAGACTCTTTCTGAAGGTCGCAACCTTGCAGGGCTTTGGCCAATCAGAGGTCGGCAGTTGTAGCACTAGAAGAGGCAGTGGCTACTGCTGGAGGAGCACCTACCGGAGGCCGATGAGCATCGCTGGACCCAGGCCACAGGTACCTCAGGGCAGGAGGATTCTCGCAGGGTGAGGGTCCTGGAGGGGTGGGGATGTGGGGGTCGGTGAGGATTCGGCAGCAAGGACAGGGGGTGCCGCTCAGCAGGCACTCCCTTCCTGTTGCTGGGTCCCTCACTAAGTGCCTTTTACTGAGGGACCCCCCCCTTCCCCCACCACCCCCAACCACCCTGGAACCGGGAAGCATCCCGCATGGTTTTTCCATGCCATGCTTCCTGTGTGGCGACAAGGCCACCCGCCGCACAGGTAATCGTGGCTGCAGCGGCAAGAGGCCCTTAATTGAGGTTAATTGCCCAGTTAAGGGGGAATATGATAAAACAGGATCTAGCCAAAGTGGACTGGGAGCAGCTACCTGTAGAAAAGTCTACATCAGACCAATGGGAGTCATTCAAAGAGGAACTAGTGAGAGTTCAGGACCAACATGTACCCATTAAGGTCAAGGATAGGACCAACAAGTCCAGGGAACCCTGGATGTCAAGGGATATACAGGATTGGATCAAGAAAAAAAAGGAGGCTTATGGCAGATTCAGAGCGCTGAAAATAGCAGAGGCCCTAGAGGAGTATAGAAAGTCTAGGGGGTTACTTAAAAAAGTAATTAGAAGAGCAAAGAGGGGACATGAAAAAACACTAGCGGGCAAGAAAAGGAAAATCCTAAGGCGTTTTATATTATATTAAGTATATTAAGGGCAAGAGAAGATAACCAGGGAAAGGGTAGGGTCCATTCGGGACCAAAGTGGCAATCTGTGTGTGGAGCCGGAGAACATAGGTGAGGTTTTAAACAATTACTTTTCATCCGTGTTCACTATGGAGAAGGACGATGTAGGTTTAGAGATCAGGGAGGGGGATTGTGATATACTTGAACATATTAGCATTGAAAGGGAGGAAGTATCAGCTGTTTTAGCGGGCTTAAAAGTGGATTAATCCCCAGGCCCAGATGAGATGTATCCCAGGTTGTTATATGAGGCAAGGGAGGAGATAGCAGGGGCTCTGACACACATTTTCAAATCCTCTCTGGCCACAGGAGCGGTACCAGAAGATTGGAAGACAGTGAACGTGGTACCTTTATTCAAGAAGGGTAGTAGGGATAAACCAGGTAATTACAGGCCGGTGAGTCTAACATCAGTGGTAGGGAAACTATTGGAAAAAATTCTGAAGGGCAGGATTAATCTACACTTGGAGAGGCAGGGATTAATCAAGGATTGTCAGCATGGCTTTGTCAGGGGAGATTGTGTCTAACAAACTTGACTGAATTTTTCGAGGCGGTGACTAGATGTGTAGATGAGGGTAAAGCAGCTGATGTAGTCTACATGGACTTCAGTAAGGCTTTTGATAAGGTCCCACATGGGAGATTGGTTAAGATGGTGGGATCCAGGGAAATTTGGCAAATTAGATCCAAAATTGGCTTAGTGGCAGGAGGCAGTGGGTGATGGTCGAGGGTTGTTTTTGCAAGTGAAAGCCTGTGACCAGTGGTGTACCACAGGGATCGGTGCTGGGACCCTTGCTGTTTGTAGTGTACATTAATGATTTAGACGTGAATATAGGAGGTATGATCAGTAAGTTCGCAGATGACACAAAAGTTCGTGGTGTCGTAAATAGTGAGGAGGAAAGCCTTAGATTACAGGATGATATAGATGGGCTGGTAGGATGGGCAGAGCAGTGGCAAATGGAATTTAATCCTGAGAAGTGTGAGATGATGCATTTTGGGAGGACTAACAAGGCAAGAGAATATACAATGGATGGTAGGACCCGAGGAAGTACAGAGGGTCAGAGGGACCTTGTTGTACTTGTCCATAGATTACTGAAAGCAGCAGCACAGGTAGATAAGGTGGTTAGGAAGGCATATGGGATACTTGCCTTTATTAGCCGAGGCACAGAATATATGAGCAGGGAGGTTACGATGGAGCTGTATAAAACACTAGTAAGGCCATAGCTGGAGTACTGTGTACAGTTCTGGGCACCACACTATAGGAAGGATGTGATTGCACTGGAGAGGGTGCAGAGGAGATTCACCAGAAAGTTGCCCGGGCTGGAGCATTTCAGCTATGAAGAGAGACTAGGGTTATTTTCCTTAGAGCAGAGAAGGCTGACGGCAGATACAATTGAGGTATACAAAATTATGAGGGGCATTGATAGGTTAGACAGGAAGAAACTTTTTCCCTTAATGGAGGTGTCAATAACCAGGGGGCCTAGATTTAAGGTAAGGGGCAGGAGGTTTAGAGGGCATTTGAGGAAAAAAATTTCACTCAGAGGGTGGTTGGAATACTGGAACACACTGCCTGAAGAGGTGGTAGAGGCAGAAACCTTCACAACATTTAAGAAGTATTTAGATGGGGTCCTCCCCCCATCACCATCCCACCTGATTACATGCTCTCCCCGTCTCCAAACCCGCCGTGGGGGAGAGCATAAAATTGTCCCCCAGGTTACAGGCTGATTCCTGAGAGCACTGCTTTTGTTTCTCTGGTTAAGGCAGAGGCTCTTTGCTGGGGCTGAGGTTCCCTTGCTGCTTGTCCATACTTAGTAACAACCCCACTGTGCTGCAAACAGTGAGAGGGGATGAGAAGTGAGGGGTTAACTGTATAAAACTGGGCAAGTGAGCACTGAGGCGTTAGTTCAAAAATCAAGGACACCAACACACCCACGTGTCAGTGAAACTATTCAAACCAGAGATTCAATTTGTCCTCTTGTACCTGAGTTTGGCATCAAACACTTTTGGTTTACACATTCATTGAACAGACATTCATGATGAACCCGAATGAAAAAAATTAGGCATTTAACCAAAAGGAGAAATAGAGACAGTGAGAGAGAGAGAGAGAGAGCGACAGTGAGGGAGAGACAGAGAGAAAGAGTGAGGGAGAGAGAGAGAGTGAGAGAGTGAGAGAGAGACAGAGGGAGAGAGACAGTGAGGGAGACAAAGACAGGCCGAGAAAGAGAGACAGAGGGACCAAGAGATAGTCAGAGAGAGAGAGAGAGATCGAGAGAGAGAGACAGAGAGAGAAAGCGAGACAGTGAGAAAGAGAAAGTGAGCTGAACCATGGGCATGGGCTTCAAGGAGGGACCAGAGGAATTTCAGAGAAATGCGCCATGGGTCAGCGGGGGGCAGGTTGCAATCTTCCTAGAGACAGATGAGCACCAGCCGAGGTTACCCGCTCAGCAGTGGTGGGTAACCTATCTGTATAATTAAATGCCCATTAATGGGTTGATTGGGAATGCTGCCAGGATCTTGCCGGCAGCTGATGGGCTCCCCACTGAGGGCCAAGCTTGGCAGGTGCCTGGAGGTGGCTTGCGGGTGGCTGGTATGGGAGCCTGCGAGGCCTCTTGCTTTAACTTCCCCCACCAGAGCCATGTCCATCAGCGAGCCACAGCTGCTACCACTGGCCATCCTGTGTATGGGTTTTCCCTCCAGAGGGGTGGCCTCGCAGCTATGTCCACCATTATTTTATAGAATTCTAACCTCTTCAGAGGGCGCCTCAAGATGGAGGTGTCCACACGTTCCCCCTCTGACAGCAGCAGTGCCCACCTCTGCCAGTGAGGCTGCTGTCCTTGCATGGTGGCAGGTCTTTGGATTGGATCTGCAGCCTCAGGAACCTGCCTGCCTTACTTAATTGAATAGTGGACACGGAGAAGGCCTTTTAATTGGCTGCCTCCGGGAAGGTTTCGTAGGGCGGCGCCCTGACAGTCAGAGCGGGATAGGAATCTAGAAGTGGTCCCGAATCTCACTCATATTCTAAGAGTAGAAGATTCGCCAATGAGAGAGACAGTGAGACAGAGACGCAGAGACAGTGATAGAGAGAGACAGAAACAGACAGTGAGAGAGACAGTGAGACAGAGACGAAGAGACAGTGAGAGAGAGAGACAGAAACAGAGAAACAGACAGTGAGAGAGACAGTGAGACAGAGACGAAGAGACAGTGAGAGAGACAGAAACAGACAGTGAGAGAGACAGTGAGACAGAGACGCAGAGACAGTGAGAGAGAGACAGAAACAGACAGTGAGAGAGACAGAAAGACAGAGATGCAGAGACAGTGAGAGAGAGACAGAAACAGACAGTGAGAGAGACAGTGAGACAGAGACGCAGAGACAGTGAGAGAGAGACAGAAACAGACAGTGAGAGAGACAGAAAGACAGAGATGCAGAGACAGTGAGAGAGAGACAGAAACAGACAGTGAGAGAGACAGTGAGACAGAGACGAAGAGACAGTGAGAGAGAGACAGAAACAGACAGTGAGAGAGACAGTGAGACAGAGACGCAGAGACAGTGAGAGAGAGACAGAAATAGACAGTGAGAGAGACAGTGAGACAGAGACGCAGAGACAGTGAGAGAGAGAGAAACAGACAGTGAGAGAGACAGTGAGACAGAGACGAAGAGACAGTGAGAGAGAGACAGAAACAGACAGTGAGAGAGACAGAAAGACAGAGATGCAGAGACAGTGAGAGAGAGACAGAAACAGACAGTGAGAGAGACAGTGAGACAGAGACGCAGAGACAGTGAGAGAGAGACAGAAACAGACAGTGAGAGAGACAGAAAGACAGAGATGCAGAGACAGTGAGAGAGAGACAGAAACAGACAGTGAGAGAGACAGTGAGACAGAGACGCAGAGACAGTGAGAGAGAGACAGAAACAGACAGTGAGAGAGACAGTGAGACAGAGACGAAGAGACAGTGAGAGAGAGACAGAAACAGACAGTGAGAGAGACAGTGAGACAGAGACGCAGAGACAGTGAGAGAGAGACAGAAATAGACAGTGAGAGAGACAGTGAGACAGAGACGCAGAGACAGTGAGAGAGAGAGAAACAGACAGTGAGAGAGACAGTGAGACAGAGACGAAGAGACAGAGAGAGAGACAGAAACAGACAGTGAGAGAGACAGTGAGACAGAGACGCAGAGACAGTGAGAGAGAGACAGAAATAGACAGTGAGAGAGACAGTGAGACAGAGACGCCGAGACAGTGAGAGAGAGACAGAAACAGACAGTGAGAGAGACAGTGAGATAGAGACGAAGAGACAGTGAGAGAGAGAGAGAGAAACCGACAGTGAGAGAGACAGTGAGACAGAGGCAAAGAGACAGTGAGAGAGAGACAGAAACAGACAGTGAGAGGGACAGTGAGGCAGAGACAGTGAGAGAGAGAGACAGAGACCGACAGTGAGAGAGACAGTGAGATAGAGACGAAGAGACAGTGAGAGAGAGAGAGAGAAACCGACAGTGAGAGAGACAGTGAGATAGAGACGAAGAGACAGTGAAAGAGAAACAGACAGTGAGAGAAAGAGAAACAGTGAGAAAAAGAGTGAAAGAGACAGTGAGAGAAACACTGAGAGAAGAGAGAGAGAGACAAAGGCTAAGAGAGAGAGAGAGAGAGGCAGAGGTTTGTGGAGATGACAGGATGCAGACACCATGTTTTGAGTGATACTGCTAACTGCCCAGAAACACTGACCTATACTCAGCTGCTGGTCACTGACCCCAGGCAGGCTTTAAATTCACAATGAGTTGACAGCTGTAGTTATCTGATACTCGAGGTGAGAGGGAGGGAAAGGGCGGGGCTACTGACCCTCCAAGTATCTGAAGTGGAATAAGCAATCATGTACAGAAGGGAAAGCAGCCGACTACAATCCTGTGTGGAATGCCACTTCACAACTTTCAAAAGCAACATGTGAATGATCAGTGCTTACCGCAGCCCATCATCTTTTACTAAAGTTGAGGAAGTTCTCCTCAGAGAAGGAAACTAAACTGAGCAAGGAATGGCAGCCTGAGTGTACATTAAAACAAAATCACAGTCCCTCTCCCGGGTCAGAGCCTCACCAGTGGCAGTGCATCTCCGAAACGTCAGACGTAGTGAGAGAGAGACAGAGAGAAACAGACAGTCAGAGAGACAGTGAGAGAAAGAGAAACAGTGAGAAAGAAAAAGTGAGAGAAGAGAGAGAGAGACAAAGACTGAGAGAGAGAGGGAGGGAGGCAGAGAGTTGTGGAGATGTCAGGATGCCAGGACGATCAGCCATGCCAACTCCCACCTATTTATCCAGTGAGGTGCAATTTCTAGGTCAAATTAAGCATCTCCTGTGATTTTGCGAGCTGGCAGTGAAATCTCAGTGAAATCTCAGTGAAATCTCAGGATTTTTCAGAAACGATTTCTCTTGGGGTAAGACGAGTGAACACGTTCTTTCTGTCCTCTGCTACATGCTATTGCCCAAGCAGCAGCTGCCATGTCACAGTGCTGAAAGGTCAGAGGGGCGGCTGGTGACAGAGATGGGAAGATGGCAGCGGCCATGTATGAGAGCCTGAAATGGTGAGAAAGACGGAGACGCGGGAAAGAGAGAGAAAGCAAGCACTGGCCGGGGGCTACTGCAAGCGATGTGAGAAAAGTCAACAGGGGGAGGGGTGGTTGCTCCAGGCTGCCTTAAAGTAGCGACTTTTCCTTAGACCAAAATCAGACAGCTGCAATCAATATTCTGCAAACCTTGTTTGTAAATACACTGAGCTGTTGACAGATTATTCAGCTTCCCAAGCCAAGAAGACCCTGAACTCTGTCCTTCTGTCTGGCCAGGCACTGCAAGGGGCCCCAACTGTCCCCCATGTCCAATGAGCTTGTTGCCATCCAGTGATCTCTACTGGGAAATGCATACAGGTGTGTGTGTGTGCGTGAGAGAGAGTGAGCGTGTGTGTGTGTGTGTGTGCACGCACATGTGTGTGCGCGTGTGTGCGTGTGCGTGTGTGTGCGCGCGCGTGAGAGAGTGTGTGCGTGTGCACACGTGCAAAAACAAGATTGTGCTCATCTCTGATTCCCTTTATGGTTGAAAGCTGACTGAAGGGGTGAGATACCAGTTACCTCAGCAAAAGGCAGGACATAAAATTGGAGTGGGGGGAGGTTGTGGCTGTGTTAAGTTGGGAATCGTGAATCATTTATTGAAACTGAGGCTTGAGGCAGCTCAAAGGAGAAAAAGGAACTGTGCAGTTTTTAAACCAAGCTGTGCTTAGCTGCCCCTGTGTTGTGGTTAGCCACTACTGTTGGCTGTGGGTGATGTTAATCAGGGGTTAAGCCCCTCACTAGTTGATGCAAGAGGACAATCGCCCATCTCAGGCAGTCACTCTGGATGCTTGAAAAATGACCTGACTCAATCTCAGTTTCATCGTTCTTGAGGCATCCTTGGGACACAGGATGTTGGTCCTTGAAATTCGGCCAAACTGACAGAGCGAGGTTCAGCTGGTACCCAGCCCCGAGATCATTACCGTGACAACAGCAGCAGGGGCAGTTCACACAGCTGCTCGATTCAAACCAATTTGAATTTGAATGAGTCAGTGAAGTTGAACCAGATCCGATGTGGAGTCCGACGGTCTGGGAAATATTCATCTTTAGACTTTCTTTCCCTTTTAATACAACTGCACAGGACACAGAATTGTTGTCCTCACTCCCAGGTCTTGTTGTTTAAATAGAACAAGTAATTTGTGATGAGTCAGATCCACCTAGATACTGGAATTTTTGCTGTTTCTGAGACTACTATGCAAAATGATGGCAGTTGAACAGCAGGTTGCACTGCATGGGCAAGGTACAAATCTGTCGTAGGATGTTAGATCGATCTTGCAGCACAGAAACAGGCCATTCGGCCCAACTGGCCAATGCCAGTGTTTATGTACGTGAGCCTCCTCCCACTTTATTTCAGGTAACCCTGTCAGCATATCCTTCTATTCATTTCTCCATCATGAATTATGATAATGATCTGGAATGCTCTTCCTGAAAGGAGGTAGAAGCAGAAGCAATTGTAACCTTCAAGAGGGAACTGGATAAATAATTGAAGGGAAGCAGATTACATGGCTATGGGGGAATAGCAGGGGAATGGGACTGATTGGATTGTTCTACCAAGCAACCAGCAAAGGTACAATGGGCCGAATGGCCTCCTTCTGTGCTGTATCGTTCTATTGTGGTGGGTGAGCAGATCCTTCTTAAACACGTGCGGGTTAACAGGTAGGACTTTTTAAAAGTTTTTTGTAAAGCATTTTCAGATGCAGCAATATAATTTTTGTATAGAGCTCTAACCTGTTAGAGATTAAATAAATCACTAATGAGGTTGATAAACCAACTGTCAATCTATATTGGTTTATGTTTGGAAAAAAAGCAACTCATAATTTTTATACCAAATCTGTTGACTGTTAAGAGTTTCTCTCCTGATTTATGAGACGGTGGAGTTGACACCACAGTACTCTCTCCATTCCATTCCTGACCTGCATTCCCAGCTGCCGAGCCTATGGGTTCATGTCCCGATCCAGACACTTGAACACATAACCTAGATTACTGAAAGATAAAGAAGGAAACTGAATTTGTATAGTGCCTTTCACAACCTCGGGACATCCCAAAGTGTTTCACAGCCAATGAAATACATTTAACACATAATTGCTGTTGTAATTTGGAAATCAGTGCAGTACTGAGGGAGTGCTGCACTGTCAGATGTACCGTCTTTTGAATGAGGTATTAGAGGCCCCATCTGCAATCCCACGTGGAAGTAAAAGATCCCATGGCACTATTTTGAAGCAGAGTAGGGGACTTCTACCCAATGTCCCAGACAATTTTATCCCTCATCCAACATCACTAACACACATTATCTGGTCATTATCACATTGTTGTTTTGGGGGGGGGGTTTGCTTTGTGCAAATTGGCTGCTGCATTTCCTATATTATGCCAGTGACTACACTTCAAAAGTACTTCATTGGCTGTAAAGTGTTTTGGGACATCCTGAGGTTGTGAAAAGTGCTACATAAATGCAAGTTCCTTTATTCTTTTTCAATAGCCGAGTGGTTATGGGACTGGATGGGCAACTCAGAGGTCCCAAGTTAAAACCTCAGCCTGTCAAGTGGACTAACACCAGGAAAGCTTCCGGATTGTCATAAAAATACAACTAGTTCAGAAATGGGAAAGGAAACTGTCACCTCTACCTGGTCTGGGCCGACATATGAGTCCAATCCCACACTGTGTGGTTAACCCCTAAAACCCTGACAGAAACTAAAAATAAATACCAGCTTAGTAGGGTCAACAGATTTCAAGAACAGTTATAAAATAAAACTCTATGTTCCTTGTGCCAAGTGATTACAGGCCCCTATGGCCTACAGGGCCTACTGAGGGGGGAAGGAAGACTCCATACTGTGGCTGGCATGATGTCCACAGTACTGGTTGGTACCGATCTGTGCTCCACTGTTACTTGACACAGACTGTTACGTTAATTGTATATGAATTGTTTGCAGATTGTGGGAATTAACTAAGGATTCACTTGTGCCCCTATAAAGAGGAACAGACTGAAACTGTGGTGATTAGGTTAGGAGGTGAATGTCGGTCATATGTATCTTTGTAAAAAATGCTGATACAAGTATGTAAAGATTGATTCCAGTCCTTTCACCGCCTGACAATCCTTACTATAACATGAAAGTTGGAAAATAAAAAAAAATTTCAGAAAAGTTCTAGGACGAACATTATGAGAAAGGTGATCAGTTAAATGCCTATGAAGCATGGTCAGAATTTAATAGATTTCAGAAAACAGATGGTCATTCTATGGAAGAATATATCACGGACTTTAACAGATTGTATAACAGATTGATGAAATTCAATTTGGGGATACCTGGATCGGTACTAGCATTTAAATTACTGAAGTTCCGAAGAAGGGTAGCATCTGGAGCGAGAGAAAGAGAGTTAAAGTTTCAGGTCGATGACCTTTCATCAGAACTCACTGATCTGAAATGGTAATTTGGTTTCTTTCTCCACAGATGCTGCCAGATTAGTTGAGTATTTCAGCATTTTCTGTTTATATTTCAGATTTCCAGCAGCTGCAGTATTTTACTTTTGGTTAAAATGTTATTTTGGTTCACCGAATAGTGAGGATTGATGCAAGGTTAAGGAATATAAAAGTACTACTTGCTTTAGGTTTGGTGACCAAAACACATTGAGGTCACGAAAGAGAATTGTAATTCCCTGTAAAATAGCAGAAGTAAGCCATTTTGTAAGTACTCATGTAGTCTAGTAAGAAACCTTATCTGTTCAATCCCGCTAAGAGATGCAGGTGTGGTGATGAAGAGTATATGAAGCCAAAAGAAGAGATGAGTGAGAAGTGTGAAATCTGTAAAAAGTATCAAAGGATGCGATCCTGTCCTATTCTAAGCCTTACATTGGCACGTGGCTTTAACAAGGTAATCACCAGGGATCTAAAGACATGGGAGAAAGACAACCTACATTTTATAGGCCTGGTGGCCAGATTTAGTCTTTCCACAATAATACATGATAAGGGCAAAAGGGTTATTATTGACAAAATCATGGAAAAATGGATAGGAACCAGACTTGGGGCACTAGCAAAGTTTCTGACTGATAATGGAGGGGAATTTGCCAATGACGAGTTCAGAGACGTGTGAAAACATGAGCAGCACAATCATGAATCCACAGGTGAAAGTCCTTTCCACAATGCACTCTGTGAAAGGAATCATGCGGTGATCGATGAAATGCTGTATAAAATCGTAGCTGATCAACCAGACTTCAAGTTGACAACCACCCAGGTGGTTCATGCAAAGAATTCATTCCAGATGGTTGAGGTCTCTGAGAAAATTTGACAAGCTCTGAGGCATCATAGCAGACCATATGAAACAGAATTTAATTCAGGAGATTTAGTGTCTTATAAAAGAGAGAGTCATAGGGAATGGAAAGGCCCTGGTAAGGTAGAAGGTCATGATGGTAATACAGTACTTATCAAACATGACAATCAAATTGTTAAAGTACAATCTTCACAATTAATTGGGATTAATTACAAAATCTCAGACTCTGAGCAGCTGATAGTAGTAAATGAAGCACCTTATACCTCAAATCTCATGTGTTTTGTGATAAAGATCCTGAGGAAGAGAATGGGGTGGATTAATGGCTGAATAATGGCAATGTGAGTGATCATGACACATATAACAGAACGATCACATCCAAAGACCAATTGCCCAGATTTTGGGTACTTGGGTCCAGTGAATGGAGGGATGGAAGAATTGTGGGACATGTAGGAAAAGCTACTAGCAAGTTTAAATATTGGTTGAATGTTCAGGATGATGGCCAAAATGAGAGGTCCATGGACTGGCAGAATGGGGTGAAAGGGTGGAGAGTAAGAAAGTGCAGTGCAAGTTCTAATAGTGGGTTTGGAAGTGATTCTTGCATCAGAAAACATGTACTGGAGAAAGAACGTCCAATAGTGCGAAAGGGAGATCTCGCAGTAGTAATCCTGACAGACATAAAAATAGCAGTAGCAGCTGTATTCACTCAGCAGGTCTGGCAGCATCTGTGGAAAGAGAAGCAGAGTTAACGTTTCGGGTCAGTGACCCTTCTTCGGAACTGACAAATATTAGAAAAGTCACAGATTATAAACAAGTGAAGTGGGGGTTGGGCAAGAGATAACAAAGGAGAAGGTGCAGATTGGACCAGGCCACATAGCTGACCAAAAGGTCACAGAGCAAAGGCAAACAATATGTTAATGGTGTTTTGAAAGACAAAGCATTAGTACAGATTAGGTGTGAATATACTGAATATAGAACATCAGCAAGTGCCCATTTACCTCCTCTCTCCTCACTATCCCAGGCCCCAAACACTCCTTTCAGGTGAAGCAGCGATTTACTTGTACTTCTTTCAATGTAGTATACTGTATTCGCTGCTCACAGTGTGGTCTCCTCTACATTGGGGAGACCAAGCGCAGACTGGGTGACCGCTTTGCGGAACATCTCCGCTCAGTCCGCAAGCAGGACCCTGAGCTTCCGGTTGCTTGCCATTTCAACACTCCCCCCTGCTCTCATGCTCACATCTCTGTCCTGGGATTGCTGCAGTGTTCCAGTGAACATCAACGCAAGCTCGAGGAACAGCATCTCATCTACCGATTAGGCACACTACAGCCTGCCGGACTGAACATTGAGTTCAATAATTTCAGAGCATGACAGCCCCCCACTTTACTTTCATTTTTAGTTATTTTTTCTTCCTTTTTTTTTTTGCATTCCTTTTTACATTTTTTGCATTTATTTCATTTCATCTTAGTTTGTTCAGTTTGCTTACCCACTGTTTTTTTCAGGTTGTTTTTCTTCAGGTTTGCACTTGCTGATGTTCTATATTCAGTATATTCACACCTAATCTGTACTAATGCTTTGTCTTTCAAAACACCATTAACATATTGTTTGCCTTTGCTCCGTGACCTTTTGGTCAGCAATGTGTCCTGGTCCAATCTGCACCTTCTCCTTTGTTATCTCTTGCCCAACCCCCACCTCACTTGTTTATAATCTGTGACTTTTCTAATATTTGTCAGTTCCGAAGAAGGGTCACTGACCCGAAACGTTAACTCTGCTTCTCTTTCCACAGATGCTGCCAGACCTGCTGAGTGAATCCAGCATTTCTTGTTTTTGTTTCAGATTTCCAGCATCCGCAGTATTTTGCTTTTATTATAGTAGCAGCTGTAGCTTGAATAGATTAGACAATGAAATAAAGGCCACAGAACAGTCTCAGAATAGAGCTAGAAGCAGAAGTCCTCATAAGATCATAATCATAAGAACTAGGAGCAGGAGTAGGCCGTCCGGCCCCTCGAGCCTGCTCCGCCATTCAATAAGATCATGGCTGATCTTTTCGTGGACTCAGATCCACTTACCCGCGCTCTCACCGTATCCCTTAATTCCTTTATTGTTCAAAAAGATATCAACCTTAGCTTTAAAAACGTTTACTGAACGTCAACTACTTCACTGGGCAAGGAATTCCATAGATTAACAACCCTCAGGGTGAAGAAGTTCCTTCTTAATTCAGTCCTAAATCTGCTCCCTCTAATCTTGAGGCTATGCCCTCTTGTCCTAGCTTCACCTGCCAGTGGAAACATCCTCTCTACTTGTATCTTATCTATTCCCTTCATAATTTTAGATGTTTCTATAAGATCCCCCCTCATTCTTCTGAATTCCAATGAATATAATCCCAATCTACTCAGTCTCTCCTCATGAGCCAACCCCCTCAACTCCGGAATCAACCGAGTGAACCTCCTCTGCACCCTCTCCAGTGCCAGTACATCCTTTCTCAAGTAAGGAGACCAAAACTACACACAGTACTCCAGGTGCGGCCTCACCAGTACCTTCTTCAGCTGCAACATAACCTCTCTGCTTTTAAACTCAATCCCTTTAGCAACGAAGGACAAAATTTCATTTGCCTTCCTAATTACTTGCTGTACCTGACCATGACTCATGACCATGAAGTACTGGTAGCTGCCAATGAACTTGAAGATAAACTAATAAGAGAGACAAAACAAATGGAATTAGATAGTTGGAGGCAACCAGCATCGTCACATAAGTGGAGCAAGTCATTTTTAGCAATGCTTCACACGCTAATCTTCCTGATGGTTATTCTAGTGCAGCTGGGTTCATAACATATCTGATGGGTGAGAATGGGAAAAGTTGTCATTTAGCTTATGAAGGTAAGGGGAAAAAAGGGTTGTTAAAAGTACTTTAGCTGCCGAAACTCTTGTGGAGGCAGTAGGTGTGGGATTCTATTTATCAAATATTTTGCAGAATTCAAGAATGCTTCCAGGGATGAGGGACTTCAGTTATGTGGATACACTGGAGAAGCTTGGGTTGTTCTCTTTAAAGAAGAGGGGGTTAAGAAGAGATTTGAAAGAAGTGTTCAAGTATCATGAGGGGTTTAGGATAGACAGATATTCTTCCCATTGGCAGAAGGGTTGAGAACCGCAGGACGCTGATTTAAGGTGATTGGCACATGATCGAGAGGTGACATGAGGAAAAACTGTTTTACACAGCGAGTGGTCAGGATCTGGAATGCACTGCCTGAGAGTGTGGTGGAGGCAGATACAATTGCAGCTTTCAAAAATGGAATTGGATAATTATCTGAAGAGAAAAACATTGCAGGGCTACGGGAAAAGGGTGAGCAGTGGGACTAGCTAATTGGTTTTGCAGAGAGCAGCAGGGAAATGACAGGCCGAATATGACAATTCCATGACTTTAGGTGAGATTCTGTACAATGGGTGCCCTGAAGCGAGGATACCCATTGAATGTTATGTAGTTAATCGCTCATTGTGGGATAAACTCTATGAAAAGTGTGAGTGGGAAAAGGTTACCTATTGACCTTGCTGGCTTGAAACAAATGCTGGAGAGAAAGGAAATCTCTAAAATTAAATGGATTGATGCAAGACATCAACTGTTGAAATGCTTTACAAAAAGAAATGCATTTACAGTGAAATTGTTAGAGGTTCCAGATGAGTAGTGTCTTGTTATATAATGCTTTGTACAGAATATTGGGGTCTTTGAATCAATTTATTTTGAAATTTGATTGTACATGTAAATTTTAATATTAATTTACAAAGTGAAATTTAATTGGGTATTAAATTATATACAGGTGGTGGGCATTAATTGGAGATTCATTTGTGTTCCTATAAATAGGAACAAAGTGAAACTGTGGTGGTTGGTTTAGGAGGTACATGTCGGTGATGTGTATCTCTGCAATTAAAAGCTTGTAAAAGTATGTAAAGATTGGTCCCAGTTCTATCCTTCACCGCCTGACGGTCTGTACTATAACATTAGTACACCTATTCTAGGTTAAAACCAGTAGGCAAGTAGGCTGTGGCACTGGTTGCAGCCAGTCCCTGATTCACTGCACAGTAACACTCCTATTTCAGATCGACAAGTGTCGAGGGTACTTACCCACGGCGCCTCAGGTACCACCAAGCACCATCAATCCGCCCACCATGACAGCCTTGCTGGTTCCGTGTGTTACACGATATCAGATTCTGTGGTGATAACACTGCTGTCATGTGACCCATTGATTGGATGGAGATCCTGTCGGATGCCACAGCTAAGGGACCAGGAACAGACGTCAGAGAGATGTCACCCAACTATCAATCTTCCACACCCCTCACTGCAACACACCTCACATTAACACTCTGATATACCCCACATTCCTCACAGTAACAAACTGATATACCCCACACTCCTCACAGTAACAAACTGGTATACCCCACACTCCTCACAGTAACAAACTGGTATACCCCACACTCCTCACTGTAACACTCTGATATACCCCACACTCCTCACAGTAACAAACTGGTATACCCCACACTCCTCACAGTAACAAACTGGTATACCCCACACTCCTCACAGTAACAAACTGGTATACCCCACACTCCTCACTGTAACACTCTGATAAACCCCACACTCCTCACTGTAACACTCTGATATACCCCACACCCCTCACTGTAACACTCTGATAAACCCCACACTCCTCACTGCAACACTCTGATATACCCCACACTCCTCACAGTAACAAACTGATATACCCCACACTCCTCACAGTAACAAACTGATATACCCCACACTCCCCACAGTAACAAACTGGTATACCCCACACTCCTCACTGTAACACTCTGATATACCCCACACCCCTCACTGTAACACTCTGATATACCCCATACTCCTCACAGTAACAAACTGGTATACCCACACTCCTCACTGCAACACTCTGATCTACCCCACACTCCTCACTGTAACACTCTGATATACCCCATACTCCTCACAGTAACAAACTGGTATACCCCACACTCCTCACTGTAACACTCTGATATACCCCACACTCCTCACAGTAACAAACTGGTATACCCCACACTCCTCACAGTAACAAACTGGTATACCCCACACTCCTCACAGTAACAAACTGGTATACCCCACACTCCTCACTGTAACACTCTGATAAACCCCACACTCCTCACTGTAACACTCTGATATACCCCACACCCCTCACTGTAATACTCTGATAAACCCCACACTCCTCACTGCAACACTCTGATATACCCCACACTCCTCACAGTAACAAACTGATATACCCCACACTCCTCACAGTAACAAACTGATATACCCCACACTCCCCACAGTAACAAACTGGTATACCCCACACTCCTCACTGTAACACTCTGATATACCCCACACCCCTCACTGTAACACTCTGATATACCCCAAACTCCTCACAGTAACAAACTGGTATACCCACACTCCTCACTGCAACACTCTGATCTACCCCACACTCCTCACTGTAACACTCTGATATACCCCATACTCCTCACAGTAACAAACTGGTATACCCACACTCCTCACTGCAACACTCTGATATACCCCACACTCCTCACTGTAACACCCCTCACTGTAACACACCTCACATTAACACTCTGATATACCCCACACCCCTCACTGTAACACTCTGATATCCCCCACACTCCTCACTGCAACACTCTGATATACCCCACACTTCTCACTGTAACACTCTGATATAACCCACACTCCTCACAGTAACAAACTGGTATACCCCACACTCCTCACTGTAACACTCTGATATACCCCACACTCCTCACTGTAACACTCTGATATACCCCACACTCCTCACAGTAACACTCTGATATACCCCACACTCCTCACAGTAACACTCTGATATACCCCACACTCCTCACAGTAACAAACTGATATACCCCACACTCCTCACTGCAACACTCTGATCTACACCACGTTCCTCACAGTAACACTCTGATATACCCCACACTCCTCAGAGTAACAAACTGGTATACCCCACACTCCTCACAGTAACACTCTGATATACCCCACACTCCTCACTGTAACACTCTGATATACCCCACACTCCTAACAGTAACAAACTGATATACCCCACACTCCTCACTGCAACACTCTGATAGACACCAAGTTCCGTACAGTAACACTCTGATATACCCCACACTCCTAACAGTAACAAACTGATATACCCCACACTCTTCACAGTAACAAACTGGTATACCCCACACTCCTCACTGCAACACTCTGATATACACCACGTTCCTCACAGTAACACTCTGATATAGCCCACACTCCTCACAGCAACACTCTGATATACCCCACACTCCTCTCAGTAACAAACTGGTATACCCCACACTCCTCACAGTAACAAACTGGTATACCCCACACCCCTCACTGTCACACTCTGATATACCCCACCCTCCTCACTGTAACACTCTGATATACCCCACACTCCTCACTGTAACACTCTGATATACCCCATACTCCTCACAGTAACAAACTGGTATACCCACACTCCTCACTGCAACACTCTGATATACCCCACACTCCTCACTGCAAAACTCTGATATACCCCACACCCCTCACTGTAACACTCTGATATACCCCACACTCCCCACAGTAACAAACTGGTATACCCCACACTCCTCACTGTAACACTCTGATATACCCCACACTCCTCACAGTAACACTCTGATATACCCCACACTCCTCACTGTAACACTCTGATATACCCCACACTCCTCACTGTAACACTCTGATATACCCCATACTCCTCACAGTAACAAACTGGTATACCCACATTCCTCACTGCAACACTCTGATATACCCCACACTCCTCACTGTAACACCCCTCACTGTAACACACCTCACATTAACACTCTGATATACCCCACACCCCTCACTGTAACACTCTGATATACCCCACACTCCTCACAGTAACACTCTGATATACCCCACACTCCTCACAGTAACACTCTGATATACCCCACACACCTCACATTAACACTCTGATATACCCCACACTCCTCACAGAAACAAACTGATATACCCCACACCCCTCACTGTAACACTCTGATATACCCCACACTCCTCACTGCAACACTCTGATATACCCCACGCTCCTCACAGTAACACTCTGATATACCCCACACTCCTCACAGTAACAAACTGGTATACCCCACGCTCCTCACAGTAACACTCTGATATACCCCACACTCCTCACAGTAACACTCTGATATACCCCACACTCCTCACTGCAACACTCTGATATACCCGACGCTCCTCACAGTAACACACTGATATACCCCACACTCCTCACAGTAACAAACTGGTATACCCCACACTCCTCACTGCAACACTCTGATATACCCCACACCCCTCACTGCAACACTCTAATATACCCCACACTTCTCACTGTAACACTCTGATATACCCCACACTCCTCACAGTAACAAACTGGTATACCCCACACTCCTCACTGTAACACTCTGATATACCCCACACTCCTCACTGTAACACTCTGATATACCCCACGCTCCTCACAGTAACACTCTGATATACCCCACACTCCTCACAGTAACACTCTGATATACCCCACGCTCCTCACAGTAACACTCTGATATACTCCACACTCCTCACAGTAACAAACTGGTATATCCCACACTCCTCACTGCAACACTCTGATATACCCCACGCTCCTCACAGTAACACTCTGATAGACCCCACACTCCTCACAGTAACAAACTGGTATACCCCACACTCCTCACTGCAACACTCTGATATACCCCACACTCCTCACTGTAACACTCTGATATACCCCACACTCCTAACAGTAACAAACTGATATACACCACACTCCTCACTGCAACACTCTGATATACCCCACGCTCCTCACAGTAACACTCTGATAGACCCCACACTTCTCACAGTAACAAACTGATATACCCCACACTCCTCACAGTAACAAACTGGTATACCCCACACTCCTCACTGTAACACTTTGACATACCCCACACTCCTCACTGTAACACTCTGATATACCCCACACTCCTCACTGTAACACTCTGATATACCCCACACTCCTCACAGTAACAAACTGGTATACCCAACAATCCTCACTGTAACACTCTGATATACCCCACACTCCTCACTGTAACACTCTGATATACCCCACACTCCTCACAGTAACAAACTGGTATACCCCACAATCCTCACTGTAACACTCTGATATACCCCACACTCCTCACTGTAACACTCTGATATACCCCACACTCCTCACTGTAACACTCTGATATACCCCACACTCCTCACAGTAACAAACTGGTATACCCCACACTCCTCACTGTAACAAACTGGTATACCCCACACTCCTCACTGTAACACTCTGATATACCCCACACTCCTCACAGTAACAAACTGGTATACCCCACACTCCTCACTGTAACACTCTGATATACCCCACACTCCTCACTGTAACACTCTGATATACCCCACGCTCCTCACAGTAACACTCTGATATACCCCACACTCCTCACAGTAACACTCTGATATACCCCACGCTCCTCACAGTAACACTCTGATATACTCCACACTCCTCACAGTAACAAACTGGTATACCCCACACTCCTCACTGCAACACTCTGATATACCCCACGCTCCTCACAGTAACACTCTGATAGACCCCACACTCCTCACAGTAACAAACTGGTATACCCCACACTCCTCACTGCAACACTCTGATATACCCCACACTCCTCACTGTAACACTCTGATATACCCCACACTCCTAACAGTAACAAACTGATATACCCCACACTCCTCACTGCAACACTCTGATATACCCCACGCTCCTCACAGTAACACTCTGATAGACCCCACACTCCTCACAGTAACAAACTGATATACCCCACACTCCTCACAGTAACAAACTGGTATACCCCACACTCCTCACTGTAACACTTTGACATACCCCACACTCCTCACTGTAACACTCTGATATACCCCACACTCCTCACTGTAACACTCTGATATACCCCACACTCCTCACAGTAACAAACTGGTATACCCCACAATCCTCACTGTAACACTCTGATATACCCCACACTCCTCACTGTAAAACTCTGATATACCCCACACTCCTCACAGTAACAAACTGGTATACCCCACAATCCTCACTGTAACACTCTGATATACCCCACACTCCTCACTGTAACACTCTGATATACCCCACACTCCTCACTGTAACACTCTGATATACCCCACACTCCTCACAGTAACAAACTGATATACCCCACACTCCTCACAGTAACAAACTGGTATACCCCACACTCCTCACTGTAACACTTTGACATACCCCACACTCCTCACTGTAACACTCTGATATACCCCACACTCCTCACTGTAACACTCTGATATACCCCACACTCCTCACAGTAACAAACTGGTATACCCAACAATCCTCACTGTAACACTCTGATATACCCCACACTCCTCACTGTAACACTCTGATATACCCCACACTCCTCACAGTAACAAACTGGTATACCCCACAATCCTCACTGTAACACTCTGATATACCCCACACTCCTCACTGTAACACTCTGATATACCCCACACTCCTCACTGTAACACTCTGATATACCCCACACTCCTCACAGTAACAAACTGGTATACCCCACACTCCTCACTGTAACAAACTGGTATACCCCACACTCCTCACTGTAACACTCTGATATACCCCACACTCCTCACTGTAACAAACTGGTATACCCCACACTCCTCACTGTAACACTCTGATATACCCCACACTCCTCACTGTAACACTCTGATATACCCCACGCTCCTCACAGTAACACTCTGATATACCCCACACTCCTCACAGTAACACTCTGATATACCCCACGCTCCTCACAGTAACACTCTGATATACTCCACACTCCTCACAGTAACAAACTGGTATACCCCACACTCCTCACTGCAACACTCTGATATACCCCACGCTCCTCACAGTAACACTCTGATAGACCCCACACTCCTCACAGTAACAAACTGGTATACCCCACACTCCTCACTGCAACACTCTGATATACCCCACACTCCTCACTGTAACACTCTGATATACCCCACACTCCTAACAGTAACAAACTGATATACCCCACACTCCTCACTGTAACACTTTGACATACCCCACACTCCTCACTGTAACACTCTGATATACCCCACACTCCTCACTGTAACACTCTGATATACCCCACACTCCTCACAGTAACAAACTGGTATACCCCACAATCCTCACTGTAACACTCTGATATACCCCACACTCCTCACTGTAACACTCTGATATACCCCACACTCCTCACAGTAACAAACTGGTATACCCCACAATCCTCACTGTAACACTCTGATATACCCCACACTCCTCACTGTAACACTCTGATATACCCCACACTCCTCACTGTAACACTCTGATATACCCCACACTCCTCACTGTAACACTCTGATATACCCCACACTCCTCACAGTAACAAACTGGTATACCCCACACTCCTCACTGTAACAAACTGGTATACCCCACACTCCTCACTGTAACACTCTGATATACCCCACACTCCTCACAGTAACAAACTGGTATACCCCACACTCCTCACTGTAACACTCTGATATACCCCACACTCCTCACTGCAACACTCTGATATACCCCACGCTCCTCACAGTAACACTCTGATAGACCCCACACTCCTCACAGTAACAAACTGATATACCCCACACTCCTCACAGTAACAAACTGGTATACCCCACACTCCTCACTGTAACACTTTGACATACCCCACACTCCTCACTGTAACACTCTGATATACCCCACACTCCTCACTGTAACACTCTGATATACCCCACACTCCTCACAGTAACAAACTGGTATACCCCACAATCCTCACTGTAACACTCTGATATACCCCACACTCCTCACTGTAACACTCTGATATACCCCACACTCCTCACAGTAACAAACTGGTATACCCCACAATCCTGACTGTAACACTCTGATATACCCCACACTCCTCACTGTAACACTCTGATATACCCCACACTCCTCACTGTAACACTCTGATATACCCCACACTCCTCACTGTAACACTCTGATATACCCCACACTCCTCACAGTAACAAACTGGTATACCCCACACTCCTCACTGTAACAAACTGGTATACCCCACACTCCTCACTGTAACACTCTGATATACCCCACACTCCTCACAGTAACAAACTGGTATACCCCACACTCCTCACTGTAACACTCTGATATACCCCACACTCCTCACTGCAACACTCTGATATACCCCACACTCCTCACAGTAACATACTGGTATACCCCACAATCCTCACTGTAACACTCTGATATACCCCACACTCCTCACAGTAACAAACTGGTATACCAGACACTCCTCACTGTAACACTCTGATATACCCCACAATCCTCACTGTAACACTTTGATATACTCCACACTCCTCACTGCAACACTCTGATATACCCCACAATCCTCACTGTAACACTCTGATATACCCCACACTCCTCACAGTAACAAACTGGTATACCAGACACTCCTCACTGTAACACTCTGATATACCCCACAATCCTCACTGTAACACTCTGATATACTCCACACTCCTCACTGTAACACTCTGATATACTCCACACCCCAAACAGTAACAAACTGATACACCCCACACCCCTCACTGTAACACTCTGATATACCCCACACCCCTCACTGTCACACTGATATACCCCACACTCCTCACTCACTGTAACACTCTGATATACCCCACACTCCTCACAGTAACAAACTGATACACCCCACACCCCTCACTGTAACACTCTGATATACCCCACACCCCTCACTGTCACACTCTGATATACCCCACACTCCTCACAGTAACAAACTGATACACCCCACACCCCTCACTGTAACACTCTGATATACCCCACACCCCTCACTGTCACACTCTGATATACCCCACACTCCTCACTCACTGTAACACTCTGATATACCCCACACTCCTCACAGTAACACTCTAATATACCCCACACTCCTCACTCACTGTAACACTCTGATATACCCCACACCCCTCACTGTCACACTCTGATATACCCCACTCTCCTCACAGTAACAAACTGGTATACCCCACACTCCTCACTGTAACCCTCTGATATACCCCACACTCCTTACTGCAACACTCTGATATACCCCACACTCCTGACTCACTGTAACACTCTGATATACCCCACACTCCTCACTCACAGTAACACACTGATATACCCCACACTCCTCACTGTAACACTCTGATATACCCCACACTCCTCACAGTAACAAACTGGTATACCCCACACTCCTCACTGTAACAAACTGGTATACCCCACACTCCTCACTGTAACACTCTGATATACCCCACACTCCTCACAGTAACAAACTGGTATACCCCACACTCCTCACTGTAACACTCTGATATACCCCACACTCCTCACTGCAACACTCTGAGATACCCCACACTCCTCACAGTAACATACTGGTATACCCCACAATCCTCACTGTAACACTCTGATATACCCCACACTCCTCACAGTAACAAACTGGTATACCAGACACTCCTCACTGTAACACTCTGATATACCCCACAATCCTCACTGTAACACTTTGATATACTCCACACTCCTCACTGTAACACTCTGATATACCCCACAATCCTCACTGTAACATACTGGTATACCCCACAATCCTCACTGTAACACTCTGATATACCCCACACTCCTCACAGTAACAAACTGGTATACCAGACACTCCTCACTGTAACACTCTGATATACCCCACAATCCTCACTGTAACACTTTGATATACTCCACACTCCTCACTGTAACACTCTGATATACCCCACAATCCTCACTGTAACACTCTGATATACCCCACACTCCTCACAGTAACAAACTGGTATACCAGACACTCCTCACTGTAACACTCTGATATACCCCACAATCCTCACTGTAACACTCTGATATACTCCACACTCCTCACTGTAACACTCTGATATACTCCACACCCCAAACAGTAACAAACTGATACACCCCACACCCCTCACTGTAACACTCTGATATACCCCACACCCCTCACTGTCACACTCTGATATACCCCACACTCCTCACTCACTGTAACACTCTGATATACCCCACACTCCTCACAGTAACAAACTGATACACCCCACACCCCTCACTGTAACACTCTGATATACCCCACACCCCTCACTGTCACACTCTGATATACCCCACACTCCTCACAGTAACAAACTGATACACCCCACACCCCTCACTGTAACACTCTGATATACCCCACACCCCTCACTGTCACACTCTGATATACCCCACACTCCTCACTCACTGTAACACTCTGATATACCCCACACTCCTCACAGTAACACTCTGATATACCCCACACTCCTCACTCACTGTAACACTCTGATATACCCCACACCCCTCACTGTCACACTCTGATATACCCCACTCTCCTCACAGTAACAAACTGGTATACCCCACACTCCTCACTGTAACCCTCTGATATACCCCACACTCCTTACTGCAACACTCTGATATACCCCACACTCCTGACTCACTGTAACACTCTGATATACCCCACACTCCTCACTCACAGTAACACACTGATATACCCCACACTCCGAACTGTAACACTCTGATATACCCCACACTCCTCACTGTAACCCTCTTATATACCCCACACTCCTCACAGTAACAAACTGGTATACCCCACAATCCTCACTGTAACACTCTGATATACCCCACACTCCTCACTGTAACACTCTGATATACCCCACACCCCTCACTGTAACACTCTGATATACCCCACACTCCTCACTGTAACACTCTGATATACCCCACACTCCTTACTGTAACAAACTGGTATACCCCACACTCCTCACAGTAACAAACTGGTATATGCCACACTCCTCACTGTAACACTCTGATATACCCCACACTCCTCACAGTTCCAAACTGATATACCCCACACTCCTCACTGTAACCCTCTTATATACCCCACACTCCTCACAGTAACAAACTGGTATACCCCACAATCCTCACTGTAACACTCTGATATACCCCACACTCCTCACTGTAACACTCTGATATACCCCACACTCCTTACTGTAACAAACTGGTATACCCCACACTCCTCACAGTAACAAACTGGTATGTGCCACACTCCTCACTGCAACACTCTGATATACTCCACACTCCTTATTGCAACACTGATATACCCCACACCCCTCGCTCACTGTAACACTCTAATACACCCCATACCCTTCACTGCAACACTCTGATATACCCCACACTCCTTATTGCAACACTCTGATATACCCCACACCCCTCGCTCACTGTAACACTCTGATATACCCCACACCCCTCACTGTAACACTCTGATATACCCCACACTCCCAACTCACTGTAACACTCTGATATACCCCACACTCCCAACTCACTGTAACACACTGATATACCCCACTCTCCTCACAGTAACAAACTGGTATACCCCACACTCCTCACTGTAACCCTCTGATATAACCCACACTCCTTACTGCAACACTCTGATATACCCCACACCCCTCGCTCACTGTAACACTCTGATATACCCCACACTCCTGACTCACAGTAACACACTGATATACCCCACTCTCCTCACAGTAACAAACTGGTATACCCCACACTCCGAACTGTAACACTCTGATATACCCCACACTCCTCACTCACTGTAACACTCTGATATACCCCACACCCCTCACTGTCACACTCTGATATACCCCACACTCCTCACTCACTGTAACACTCTGATATACCCCACACTCCTCACAGTAACAAACTGATACACCCCACACCCCTCACTGTAACACTCTGATATACCCCACACCCCTCACTGTCACACTCTGATATACCCCACACTCCTCACAGTAACAAACTGATACACCCCACACCCCTCACTGTAACACTCTGATATACCCCACACCCCTCACTGTCACACTCTGATATACCCCACACTCCTCACTCACTGTAACACTCTGATATACCCCACACTCCTCACAGTAACACTCTGATATACCCCACACTCCTCACTCACTGTAACACTCTGATATACCCCACACCCCTCACTGTCACACTCTGATATACCCCACTCTCCTCACAGTAACAAACTGGTATACCCCACACTCCTCACTGTAACCCTCTGATATACCCCACACTCCTTACTGCAACACTCTGATATACCCCACACTCCTGACTCACTGTAACACTCTGATATACCCCACACTCCTCACTCACAGTAACACACTGATATACCCCACACTCCGAACTGTAACACTCTGATATACCCCACACTCCTCACTGTAACCCTCTTATATACCCCACACTCCTCACAGTAACAAACTGGTATACCCCACAATCCTCACTGTAACACTCTGATATACCCCACACTCCTCACTGTAACACTCTGATATACCCCACACCCCTCACTGTAACACTCTGATATACCCCACACTCCTCACTGTAACACTCTGATATACCCCACACTCCTTACTGTAACAAACTGGTATACCCCACACTCCTCACAGTAACAAACTGGTATATGCCACACTCCTCACTGTAACACTCTGATATACCCCACACTCCTCACAGTTCCAAACTGATATACCCCACACTCCTCACTGTAACCCTCTTATATACCCCACACTCCTCACAGTAACAAACTGGTATACCCCACAATCCTCACTGTAACACTCTGATATACCCCACACTCCTCACTGTAACACTCTGATATACCCCACACTCCTTACTGTAACAAACTGGTATACCCCACACTCCTCACAGTAACAAACTGGTATGTGCCACACTCCTCACTGCAACACTCTGATATACTCCACACTCCTTATTGCAACACTCTGATATACCCCATACTCCTCACAGTAACAAACTGGTATACCCACACTCCTCACTGCAACACTCTGATCTACCCCACACTCCTCACTGTAACACTCTGATATACCCCATACTCCTCACAGTAACAAACTGGTATACCCCACACTCCTCACTGTAACACTCTGATATACCCCACACTCCTCACAGTAACAAACTGGTATACCCCACACTCCTCACAGTAACAAACTGGTATACCCCACACTCCTCACAGTAACAAACTGGTATACCCCACACTCCTCACTGTAACACTCTGATAAACCCCACACTCCTCACTGTAACACTCTGATATACCCCACACCCCTCACTGTAACACTCTGATAAACCCCACACTCCTCACTGCAACACTCTGATATACCCCACACTCCTCACAGTAACAAACTGATATACCCCACACTCCTCACAGTAACAAACTGATATACCCCACACTCCCCACAGTAACAAACTGGTATACCCCACACTCCTCACTGTAACACTCTGATATACCCCACACCCCTCACTGTAACACTCTGATATACCCCATACTCCTCACAGTAACAAACTGGTATACCCACACTCCTCACTGCAACACTCTGATCTACCCCACACTCCTCACTGTAACACTCTGATATACCCCATACTCCTCACAGTAACAAACTGGTATACCCACACTCCTCACTGCAACACTCTGATATACCCCACACTCCTCACTGTAACACCCCTCACTGTAACACACCTCACATTAACACTCTGATATACCCCACACCCCTCACTGTAACACTCTGATATCCCCCACACTCCTCACTGCAACACTCTGATATACCCCACACTTCTCACTGTAACACTCTGATATAACCCACACTCCTCACAGTAACAAACTGGTATACCCCACACTCCTCACTGTAACACTCTGATATACCCCACACTCCTCACTGTAACACTCTGATATACCCCACACTCCTCACAGTAACACTCTGATATACCCCACACTCCTCACAGTAACACTCTGATATACCCCACACTCCTAACAGTAACAAACTGATATACCCCACACTCCTCACTGCAACACTCTGATCTACACCACGTTCCTCACAGTAACACTCTGATATACCCCACACTCCTCACAGTAACAAACTGGTATACCCCACACTCCTCACAGTAACACTCTGATATACCCCACACTCCTCACTGTAACACTCTGATATACCCCACACTCCTAACAGTAACAAACTGATATACCCCACACTCCTCACTGCAACACTCTGATAGACACCAAGTTCCGTACAGTAACACTCTGATATACCCCACACTCCTAACAGTAACAAACTGATATACCCCACACTCTTCACAGTAACAAACTGGTATACCCCACACTCCTCACTGCAACACTCTGATATACACCACGTTCCTCACAGTAACACTCTGATATAGCCCACACTCCTCACAGCAACACTCTGATATACCCCACACTCCTCTCAGTAACAAACTGGTATACCCCACACTCCTCACAGTAACAAACTGGTATACCCCACACCCCTCACTGTCACACTCTGATATACCCCACCCTCCTCACTGTAACACTCTGATATACCCCACACTCCTCACTGTAACACTCTGATATACCCCATACTCCTCACAGTAACAAACTGGTATACCCACACTCCTCACTGCAACACTCTGATATACCCCACACTCCTCACTGCAAAACTCTGATATACCCCACACCCCTCACTGGAACACTCTGATATACCCCACACTCCCCACAGTAACAAACTGGTATACCCCACACTCCTCACTGTAACACTCTGATATACCCCACACTCCTCACAGTAACACTCTGATATACCCCACACTCCTCACTGTAACACTCTGATATACCCCACACTCCTCACTGTAACACTCTGATATACCCCATACTCCTCACAGTAACAAACTGGTATACCCACATTCCTCACTGCAACACTCTGATATACCCCACACTCCTCACTGTAACACCCCTCACTGTAACACACCTCACATTAACACTCTGATATACCCCACACCCCTCACTGTAACACTCTGATATACCCCACACTCCTCACAGTAACACTCTGATATACCCCACACTCCTCACAGTAACACTCTGATATACCCCACACACCTCACATTAACACTCTGATATACCCCACACTCCTCACAGAAACAAACTGATATACCCCACACCCCTCACTGTAACACTCTGATATACCCCACACTCCTCACTGCAACACTCTGATATACCCCACGCTCCTCACAGTAACACTCTGATATACCCCACACTCCTCACAGTAACAAACTGGTATACCCCACGCTCCTCACAGTAACACTCTGATATACCCCACACTCCTCACAGTAACACTCTGATATACCCCACACTCCTCACTGCAACACTCTGATATACCCGACGCTCCTCACAGTAACACACTGATATACCCCACACTCCTCACAGTAACAAACTGGTATACCCCACACTCCTCACTGCAACACTCTGATATACCCCACACCCATCACTGCAACACTCTAATATACCCCACACTTCTCACTGTAACACTCTGATATACCCCACACTCCTCACAGTAACAAACTGGTATACCCCACACTCCTCACTGTAACACTCTGATATACCCCACACTCCTCACTGTAACACTCTGATATACCCCACGCTCCTCACAGTAACACTCTGATATACCCCACACTCCTCACAGTAACACTCTGATATACCCCACGCTCCTCACAGTAACACTCTGATATACTCCACACTCCTCACAGTAACAAACTGGTATACCCCACACTCCTCACTGCAACACTCTGATATACCCCACGCTCCTCACAGTAACACTCTGATAGACCCCACACTCCTCACAGTAACAAACTGTTATACCCCACACTCCTCACTGCAACACTCTGATATACCCCACACTCCTCACTGTAACACTCTGATATACCCCACACTCCTAACAGTAACAAACTGATATACCCCACACTCCTCACTGCAACACTCTGATATACCCCACGCTCCTCACAGTAACACTCTGATAGACCCCACACTCCTCACTGTAACAAACTGATATACCCCACACTCCTCACAGAAACAAACTGATATACCCCACACCCCTCACTGTAACACTCTGATATACCCCACACTCCTCACTGCAACACTCTGATATACCCCACGCTCCTCACAGTAACACTCTGATATACCCCACACTCCTCACAGTAACAAACTGGTATACCCCACGCTCCTCACAGTAACACTCTGATATACCCCACACTCCTCACAGTAACACTCTGATATACCCCACACTCCTCACTGCAACACTCTGATATACCCGACGCTCCTCACAGTAACACACTGATATACCCCACACTCCTCACAGTAACAAACTGGTATACCCCACACTCCTCACTGCAACACTCTGATATACCCCACACCCCTCACTGCAACACTCTAATATACCCCACACTTCTCACTGTAACACTCTGATATACCCCACACTCCTCACAGTAACAAACTGGTATACCCCACACTCCTCACTGTAACACTCTGATATACCCCACACTCCTCACTGTAACACTCTGATATACCCCACGCTCCTCACAGTAACACTCTGATATACCCCACACTCCTCACAGTAACACTCTGATATACCCCACGCTCCTCACAGTAACACTCTGATATACTCCACACTCCTCACAGTAACACTCTGATATACTCCACACTCCTCACAGTAACAAACTGGTATACCCCACACTCCTCACTGCAACACTCTGATATACCCCACGCTCCTCACAGTAACACTCTGATAGACCCCACACTCCTCACAGTAACAAACTGGTATACCCCACACTCCTCACTGCAACACTCTGATATACCCCACACTCCTCACTGTAACACTCTGATATACCCCACACTCCTAACAGTAACAAACTGATATACCCCACACTCCTCACTGCAACACTCTGATATACCCCACGCTCCTCACAGTAACACTCTGATAGACCCCACACTCCTCACAGTAACAAACTGATATACCCCACACTCCTCACAGTAACAAACTGGTATACCCCACACTCCTCACTGTAACACTTTGACATACCCCACACTCCTCACTGTAACACTCTGATATACCCCACACTCCTCACTGTAACACTCTGATATACCCCACACTCCTCACAGTAACAAACTGGTATACCCCACAATCCTCACTGTAACACTCTGATATACCCCACACTCCTCACTGTAACACTCTGATATACCCCACACTCCTCACAGTAACAAACTGGTATACCCCACAATCCTCACTGTAACACTCTGATATACCCCACACTCCTCACTGTAACACTCTGATATACCCCACACTCCTCACTGTAACACTCTGATATACCCCACACTCCTCACAGTAACAAACTGGTATACCCCACACTCCTCACTGTAACAAACTGGTATACCCCACACTCCTCACTGTAACACTCTGATATACCCCACACTCCTCACAGTAACAAACTGGTATACCCCACACTCCTCACTGTAACACTCTGATATACCCCACACTCCTCACTGTAACACTCTGATATACCCCACACTCCTCACAGTAACATACTGGTATACCCCACAATCCTCACTGTAACACTCTGATATACCCCACACTCCTCACAGTAACAAACTGGTATACCAGACACTCCTCACTGTAACACTCTGATATACCCCACAATCCTCACTGTAACACTTTGATATTCTCCACACTCCTCACTGTAACACTCTGATATACCCCACAATCCTCACTGTAACACTCTGATATACCCCACACTCCTCACAGTAACAAACTGGTATACCAGACACTCCTCACTGTAACACTCTGATATACCCCACAATCCTCACTGTAACACTCTGATATACTCCACACCCCAAACAGTAACAAACTGATACACCCCACACCCCTCACTGTAACACTCTGATATACCCCACACCCCTCACTGTCACACTCTGATATACCCCACACTCCTCACTCACTGTAACACTCTGATATACCCCACACTCCTCACAGTAACAACTTGATACACCCCACACCCCTCACTGTAACACTCTGATATACCCCACACCCCTCACTGTCACACTCTGATATACCCCACACTCCTCACAGTAACAAACTGATACACCCCACACCCCTCACTGTAACACTCTGATATACCCCACACCCCTCACTGTCACACTCTGACATACCCCACACTCCTCACTCACTGTAACACTCTGATATACCCCACACTCCTCACAGTAACACTCTGATATACCCCACACTCCTCACTCACTGTAACACTCTGATATACCCCACACCCCTCACTGTCACACTCTGATATACCCCACTCTCCTCACAGTAACAAACTGGTATACCCCACACTCCTCACTGTAACCCTCTGATATACCCCACACTCCTTACTGCAACACTCTGATATACCCCACACTCCTGACTCACTGTAACACTCTGATATACCCCACACTCCTCACTCACAGTAACAAACTGGTATACCCCACAATCCTCACTGTAACACTCTGATATACCCCACACTCCTCACTGTAACACTCTGATATACCCCACACCCCTCACTGTAACACTCTGATATACCCCACACTCCTCACTGTAACACTCTGATATACCCCACACTCCTTACTGTAACAAACTGGTATACCCCACACTCCTCACAGTAACAAACTGGTATATGCCACACTCCTCACTGTAACACTCTGATATACCCCACACTCCTCACAGTTCCAAACTGATATACCCCACACTCCTCACTGTAACCCTCTTATATACCCCACACTCCTCACAGTAACAAACTGGTATACCCCACAATCCTCACTGTAACACTCTGATATACCCCACACTCCTCACTGTAACACTCTGATATACCCCACACTCCTTACTGTAACAAACTGGTATACCCCACACTCCTCACAGTAACAAACTGGTATGTGCCACACTCCTCACTGCAACACTCTGATATACTCCACACTCCTTATTGCAACACTCTGATATACCCCACACCCCTCGCTCACTGTAACACTCTAATACACCCCATACCCTTCACTGCAACACTCTGATATACCCCACACTCCTTATTGCAACACTCTGATATACCCCACACCCCTCGCTCACTGTAACACTCTGATATACCCCACACCCCTCACTGTAACACTCTGATATACCCCACACTCCCAACTCACTGTAACACTCTGATATACCCCACACTCCCAACTCACTGTAACACACTGATATACCCCACTCTCCTCACAGTAACAAACTGGTATACCCCACACTCCTCACTGTAACCCTCTGATATAACCCACACTCCTTACTGCAACACTCTGATATACCCCACACCCCTCGCTCACTGTAACACTCTGATATACCCCACACTCCTGACTCACAGTAACACACTGATATACCCCACTCTCCTCACAGTAACAAACTGGTATACCCCACACTCCGAACTGTAACACTCTGATATACCCCACACTCCTCACTCACTGTAACACTCTGATATACCCCACACCCCTCACTGTCACACTCTGATATACCCCACACTCCTCACTCACTGTAACACTCTGATATACCCCACACTCCTCACAGTAACAAACTGATACACCCCACACCCCTCACTGTAAAACTCTGATATACCCCACACCCCTCACTGTCACACTCTGATATACCCCACACTCCTCACAGTAACAAACTGATACACCCCACACCCCTCACTGTAACACTCTGATATACCCCACACCCCTCACTGTCACACTCTGATATACCCCACACTCCTCACTCACTGTAACACTCTGATATACCCCACACTCCTCACAGTAACACTCTGATATACCCCACACTCCTCACTCACTGTAACACTCTGATATACCCCACACCCCTCACTGTCACACTCTGATATACCCCACTCTCCTCACAGTAACAAACTGGTATACCCCACACTCCTCACTGTAACCCTCTGATATACCCCACACTCCTTACTGCAACACTCTGATATACCCCACACTCCTGACTCACTGTAACACTCTGATATACCCCACACTCCTCACTCACAGTAACACACTGATATACCCCACACTCCGAACTGTAACACTCTGATATACCCCACACTCCTCACTGTAACCCTCTTATATACCCCACACTCCTCACAGTAACAAACTGGTATACCCCACAATCCTCACTGTAACACTCTGATATACCCCACACTCCTCACTGTAACACTCTGATATACCCCACTCCCCTCACTGTAACACTCTGATATACCCCACACTCCTCACTGTAACACTCTGATATACCCCACACTCCTTACTGTAACAAACTGGTATACCCCACACTCCTCACAGTAACAAACTGGTATATGCCACACTCCTCACTGTAACACTCTGATATACCCCACACTCCTCACAGTTCCAAACTGATATACCCCACACTCCTCACTGTAACCCTCTTATATACCCCACACTCCTCACAGTAACAAACTGGTATACCCCACAATCCTCACTGTAACACTCTGATATACCCCACACTCCTCACTGTAACACTCTGATATACCCCACACTCCTTACTGTAACAAACTGGTATACCCCACACTCCTCACAGTAACAAACTGGTATGTGCCACACTCCTCACTGCAACACTCTGATATACTCCACACTCCTTATTGCAACACTCTGATATACCCCACACCCCTCGCTCACTGTAACACTCTAATACACCCCATACCCTTCACTGCAACACTCTGATATACCCCACACTCCTTATTGCAACACTCTGATATACCCCACACCCCTCGCTCACTGTAACACTCTGATATACCCCACACCCCTCACTGTAACACTCTGATATACCCCACACTCCCAACTCACTGTAACACTCTGATATACCCCACGCTCCTCACAGTAACACTCTGATATACCCCACACTCCTCACAGTAACAAACTGGTATACCCCACGCTCCTCACAGTAACACTCTGATATACCCCACACTCCTCACAGTAACACTCTGATATACCCCACACTCCTCACTGCAACACTCTGATATACCCGACGCTCCTCACAGTAACACACTGATATACCCCACACTCCTCACAGTAACAAACTGGTATACCCCACACTCCTCACTGCAACACTCTGATATACCCCACACCCCTCACTGCAACACTCTAATATACCCCACACTTCTCACTGTAACACTCTGATATACCCCACACTCCTCACAGTAACAAACTGGTATACCCCACACTCCTCACTGTAACACTCTGATATACCCCACACTCCTCACTGTAACACTCTGATATACCCCACGCTCCTCACAGTAACACTCTGATATACCCCACACTCCTCACAGTAACACTCTGATATACCCCACGCTCCTCACAGTAACACTCTGATATACTCCACACTCCTCACAGTAACACTCTGATATACTCCACACTCCTCACAGTAACAAACTGGTATACCCCACACTCCTCACTGCAACACTCTGATATACCCCACGCTCCTCACAGTAACACTCTGATAGACCCCACACTCCTCA
Organism: Heterodontus francisci; assembly: GCF_036365525.1. Taxonomy (NCBI): domain Eukaryota; kingdom Metazoa; phylum Chordata; class Chondrichthyes; order Heterodontiformes; family Heterodontidae; genus Heterodontus; species Heterodontus francisci. Next base: position 9,221,853 of record NC_090401.1, read on the forward strand.
CAGTAACAAACTGGTATACCCCACACTCCTCACTGCAACACTCTGATATACCCCACACTCCTCACTGTAACACTCTGATATACCCCACACTCCTAACAGTAACAAACTGATATACCCCACACTCCTCACTGCAACACTCTGATATACCCCACGCTCCTCACAGTAACACTCTGATAGACCCCACACTCCTCACAGTAACAAACTGATATACCCCACACTCCTCACAGTAACAAACTGGTATACCCCACACTCCTCACTGTAACACTTTGACATACCCCACACTCCTCACTGTAACACTCTGATATACCCCACACTCCTCACTGTAACACTCTGATATACCCCACACTCCTCACAGTAACAAACTGGTATACCCCACAATCCTCACTGTAACACTCTGATATACCCCACACTCCTCACTGTAACACTCTGATATACCCCACACTCCTCACAGTAACAAACTGGTATACCCCACAATCCTCACTGTAACACTCTGATATACCCCACACTCCTCACTGTAACACTCTGATATACCCCACACTCCTCACTGTAACACTCTGATATACCCCACACTCCTCACTGTAACACTCTGATATACCCCACACTCCTCACAGTAACAAACTGGTATACCCCACACTCCTCACTGTAACAAACTGGTATACCCCACACTCCTCACTGTAACACTCTGATATACCCCACACTCCTCACAGTAACAAACTGGTATACCCCACACTCCTCACTGTAACACTCTGATATACCCCACACTCCTCACTGTAACACTCTGATATACCCCACACTCCTCACAGTAACATACTGGTATACCCCACAATCCTCACTGTAACACTCTGATATACCCCACACTCCTCACAGTAACAAACTGGTATACCAGACACTCCTCACTGTAACACTCTGATATACCCCACAATCCTCACTGTAACACTTTGATATTCTCCACACTCCTCACTGTAACACTCTGATATACCCCACAATCCTCACTGTAACACTCTGATATACCCCACACTCCTCACAGTAACAAACTGGTATACCAGACACTCCTCACTGTAACACTCTGATATACCCCACAATCCTCACTGTAACACTCTGATATACTCCACACCCCAAACAGTAACAAACTGATACACCCCACACCCCTCACTGTAACACTCTGATATACCCCACACCCCTCACTGTCACACTCTGATATACCCCACACTCCTCACTCACTGTAACACTCTGATATACCCCACACTCCTCACAGTAACAACTTGATACACCCCACACCCCTCACTGTAACACTCTGATATACCCCACACCCCTCACTGTCACACTCTGATATACCCCACACTCCTCACAGTAACAAACTGATACACCCCACACCCCTCACTGTAACACTCTGATATACCCCACACCCCTCACTGTCACACTCTGACATACCCCACACTCCTCACTCACTGTAACACTCTGATATACCCCACACTCCTCACAGTAACACTCTGATATACCCCACACTCCTCACTCACTGTAACACTCTGATATACCCCACACCCCTCACTGTCACACTCTGATATACCCCACTCTCCTCACAGTAACAAACTGGTATACCCCACACTCCTCACTGTAACCCTCTGATATACCCCACACTCCTTACTGCAACACTCTGATATACCCCACACTCCTGACTCACTGTAACACTCTGATATACCCCACACTCCTCACTCACAGTAACACACTGATATACCCCACACTCCGAACTGTAACACTCTGATATACCCCACACTCCTCACTGTAACCCTCTTATATACCCCACACTCCTCACACTAACAAACTGGTATACCCCACAATCCTCACTGTAACACTCTGATATACCCCACACTCCTCACTGTAACACTCTGATATACCCCACACCCCTCACTGTAACACTCTGATATACCCCACACTCCTCACAGTAACAAACTGGTATACCCCACACTCCTCACTGTAACACTCTGATATACCCCACACTCCTCACTGTAACACTCTGATATACCCCACACTCCTCACAGTAACAAACTGGTATACCCCACACTCCTCACTGTAACACTCTGATATACCCCACGCTCCTCACAGTAACACTCTGATATACCCCACACTCCTCACAGTAACAAACTGGTATACCCCACACTCCTCACTGTAACACTCTGATATACCCCACACTCCTCACTGTAACACTCTGATATACCCCACACTCCTCACAGTAACAAACTGGTATACCCCACACTCCTCACTGTAACACTCTGATATACCCCACGCTCCTCACAGTAACACTCTGATATACCCCACACTCCTCACAGTAACACTCTGATATACCCCACACTCCTCACAGTAACAAACTGGTATACCCCACACTCCTCACTGTAACACTCTGATATACCCCACACTCCTCACTGTAACCCTCTGATATACCCCACACTCCTTACTGCAACACTCTGATATACCCCACACTCCTGACTCACTGTAACACTCTGATATACCCCACACTCCTCACTCACAGTAACACACTGATATACCCCACACTCCGAACTGTAACACTCTGATATACCCCACACTCCTCACTGTAACCCTCTTATATACCCCACACTCCTCACAGTAACAAACTGGTATACCCCACAATCCTCACTGTAACACTCTGATATACCCCACACTCCTCACTGTAACACTCTGATATACCCCACACCCCTCACTGTAACACTCTGATATACCCCACACTCCTCACTGTAACACTCTGATATACCCCACACTCCTTACTGTAACAAACTGGTATACCCCACACTCCTCACAGTAACAAACTGGTATATGCCACACTCCTCACTGTAACACTCTGATATACCCCACACTCCTCACAGTTCCAAACTGATATACCCCACACTCCTCACTGTAACCCTCTTATATACCCCACACTCCTCACAGTAACAAACTGGTATACCCCACAATCCTCACTGTAACACTCTGATATACCCCACACTCCTCACTGTAACACTCTGATATACCCCACACTCCTTACTGTAACAAACTGGTATACCCCACACTCCTCACAGTAACAAACTGGTATGTGCCACACTCCTCACTGCAACACTCTGATATACTCCACACTCCTTATTGCAACACTCTGATATACCCCACACCCCTCGCTCACTGTAACACTCTAATACACCCCATACCCTTCACTGCAACACTCTGATATACCCCACACTCCTTATTGCAACACTCTGATATACCCCACACCCCTCGCTCACTGTAACACTCTGATATACCCCACACCCCTCACTGTAACACTCTGATATACCCCACACTCCCAACTCACTGTAACACTCTGATATACCCCACACTCCCAACTCACTGTAACACACTGATATACCCCACTCTCCTCACAGTAACAAACTGGTATACCCCACACTCCTCACTGTAACCCTCTGATATAACCCACACTCCTTACTGCAACACTCTGATATACCCCACACCCCTCGCTCACTGTAACACTCTGATATACCCCACACTCCTGACTCACAGTAACACACTGATATACCCCACTCTCCTCACAGTAACAAACTGGTATACCCCACACTCCGAACTGTAACACTCTGATATACCCCACACTCCTCACTCACTGTAACACTCTGATATACCCCACACCCCTCACTGTCACACTCTGATATACCCCACACTCCTCACTCACTGTAACACTCTGATATACCCCACACTCCTCACAGTAACAAACTGATACACCCCACACCCCTCACTGTAACACTCTGATATACCCCACACCCCTCACTGTCACACTCTGATATACCCCACACTCCTCACAGTAACAAACTGATACACCCCACACCCCTCACTGTAACACTCTGATATACCCCACACCCCTCACTGTCACACTCTGATATACCCCACACTCCTCACTCACTGTAACACTCTGATATACCCCACACTCCTCACAGTAACACTCTGATATACCCCACACTCCTCACTCACTGTAACACTCTGATATACCCCACACCCCTCACTGTCACACTCTGATATACCCCACTCTCCTCACAGTAACAAACTGGTATACCCCACACTCCTCACTGTAACCCTCTGATATACCCCACACTCCTTACTGCAACACTCTGATATACCCCACACTCCTGACTCACTGTAACACTCTGATATACCCCACACTCCTCACTCACAGTAACACACTGATATACCCCACACTCCGAACTGTAACACTCTGATATACCCCACACTCCTCACTGTAACCCTCTTATATACCCCACACTCCTCACAGTAACAAACTGGTATACCCCACAATCCTCACTGTAACACTCTGATATACCCCACACTCCTCACTGTAACACTCTGATATACCCCACTCCCCTCACTGTAACACTCTGATATACCCCACACTCCTCACTGTAACACTCTGATATACCCCACACTCCTTACTGTAACAAACTGGTATACCCCACACTCCTCACAGTAACAAACTGGTATATGCCACACTCCTCACTGTAACACTCTGATATACCCCACACTCCTCACAGTTCCAAACTGATATACCCCACACTCCTCACTGTAACCCTCTTATATACCCCACACTCCTCACAGTAACAAACTGGTATACCCCACAATCCTCACTGTAACACTCTGATATACCCCACACTCCTCACTGTAACACTCTGATATACCCCACACTCCTTACTGTAACAAACTGGTATACCCCACACTCCTCACAGTAACAAACTGGTATGTGCCACACTCCTCACTGCAACACTCTGATATACTCCACACTCCTTATTGCAACACTCTGATATACCCCACACCCCTCGCTCACTGTAACACTCTAATACACCCCATACCCTTCACTGCAACACTCTGATATACCCCACACTCCTTATTGCAACACTCTGATATACCCCACACCCCTCGCTCACTGTAACACTCTGATATACCCCACACCCCTCACTGTAACACTCTGATATACCCCACACTCCCAACTCACTGTAACACTCTGATATACCCCACACTCCCAACTCACTGTAACACACTGATATACCCCACTCTCCTCACAGTAACAAACTGGTATACCCCACACTCCTCACTGTAACCCTCTGATATAACCCACACTCCTTACTGCAACACTCTGATATACCCCACACCCCTCGCTCACTGTAACACTCTGATATACCCCACACTCCTGACTCACAGTAACACACTGATATACCCCACTCTCCTCACAGTAACAAACTGGTATACCCCACACTCTGAACTGTAACACTCTGATATACCCCACACTCCTCACTGTAACCCTCTTATATACCCCACACTCCTCACAGTAACAAACTGGTATACCCCACAATCCTCACTGTAACCCTCTTATATACCCCACACCCCTAACAGTAACAAACTGATATACCCCACGCTCCTCACAGTAACACTCTGATATACCCCACACTCCTCACAGTAACAAACTGGTATACCCCACACTCCTCACAGTAACAAACTGGTATACCCACACTCCTCACTGCAAAACTCTGATATACCCCACACCCCTCACTGTAACACTCTGATATACCCCACACTCCCCACAGTAACAAACTGGTATACCCCACACTCCTCACTGTAACACTCTGATATACCCCACACCCCTCACAGTAACACTCTGATATACCCCACACTCCTCACTGTAACACTCTGATATACCCCACACCCCTCACTGCAACACTCTAATATACCCCACACCCCTCACTGCAACTCTCTGATATACCCCACACTCCTCACAGTAACAAACTGGTATACCCCACACTCCTCACTGTAACACTCTGATATACCCCACACTCCTCACTGTAACACTCTGATATACCCCACACTCCTCACAGTAACAAACTGGTATACCCCACACTCCTCACTGTAACACTCTGATATACCCCACGCTCCTCACAGTAACACTCTGATATACCCCACACTCCTCACAGTAACAAACTGGTATACCCCACACTCCTCACTGTAACACTCTGATATACCCCACACTCCTCACTGTAACACTCTGATATACCCCACACTCCTCACAGTAACAAACTGGTATACCCCACACTCCTCACTGTAACACTCTGATATACCCCACGCTCCTCACAGTAACACTCTGATATACCCCACACTCCTCACAGTAACACTCTGATATACCCCACACTCCTCACAGTAACAAACTGGTATACCCCACACTCCTCACTGTAACACTCTGATATACCCCACACTCCTCACTGTAACACTCTGATATACCCCACACTCCTCACTGCAACACTCTGATATACCCCACGCTCCTCACAGTAACACTCTGATATACCCCACACTCCTCACAGTAACACTCTGATATACCCCACACTCCTCACTGCAACACTCTGATATACCCGACGCTCCTCACAGTAACACACTGATATACCCCACACTCCTCACAGTAACAAACTGGTATACCCCACACTCCTCACTGCAACACTCTGATATACCCCACACCCCTCACTGCAACACTCTAATATACCCCACACTTCTCACTGTAACACTCTGATATACCCCACACTCCTCACAGTAACAAACTGGTATACCCCACACTCCTCACTGTAACACTCTGATATACCCCACACTCCTCACTGTAACACTCTGATATACCCCACGCTCCTCACAGTAACACTCTGATATACCCCACACTCCTCACAGTAACACTCTGATATACCCCACGCTCCTCACAGTAACACTCTGATATACCCCACACTCCTCACTGCAACACTCTGATATACCCCACTCCCCTCACTGCAACACTCTAATATACCCCACACTTCTCACTGTAACACTCTGATATACCCCACACTCCTCACAGTAACAAACTGGTATACCCCACACTCCTCACTGTAACACTCTGATATACCCCACACTCCTCACAGTAACAAACTGGTATACCCCACACTCCTCACTGTAACACTCTGATATACCCCACGCTCCTCACAGTAACACTCTGATATACCCCACGCTCCTCACAGTAACACTCTGATATACCCCACACTCCTCACTGCAACACTCTGATATACCCCACACCCCTCACTGCAACACTCTAATATACCCCACACTTCTCACTGTAACACTCTGATATACCCCACACTCCTCACAGTAACAAACTGGGATACCCCACAATCCTCACAGTAACAAACTGGTATATGCCACACTCCTCACTGCAACACTCTGATATACTCCACACTCCTTATTGCAACACTCTGATATACCCCACACCCCTCGCTCACTGTAACACTCTAATACACCCCATACCCTTCACTGCAACACTCTGATATACCCCACACTCCTTATTGCAACACTCTGATATACCCCACACCCCTCGCTCACTGTAACACTCTAATACACCCCATACCCTTCACTGCAACACTCTGATATACCTCACACTCCTTATTGCAACACTCTGATATACCCCACACCCCTCACTGTAACACTCTGATATACCCCACACTCCCAACTCACTGTAACACTTTGATATACCCCACACTCCTCACTGTAACACTCTGATATACCCCACACTCCTCACAGTAACAAACTGGTATACCCCACAATCCTCACTGTAACACTCTGATATACCCCACACTCCTCACTGTAACACTCTGATATACCCCACACTCCTCACAGTAACAAACTGGTATACCCCACAATCCTCACTGTAACACTCTGATATACCCCACACCCCTCACTGCAACACTCTGATATACCCCACACTCCCAACTCACTGTAACACTTTGATATACCCCACACTCCTCACTGTAACACTCTGATATACCCCACACTCCTCACAGTAACAAACTGGTATACCCCACAATCCTCACTGTAACACTCTGATATACCCCACACTCCTCACTGTAACACTCTGATATACCCCACACTCCTCACAGTAACAAACTGGTATACCCCACAATCCTCACTGTAACACTCTGATATACCCCACACTCCTCACTGTAACACTCTGATATACCCCACACTCCTCACTGTAACACTCTGATATACCCCACACTCCTCACAGTAACAAACTGGTATACCCCACACTCCTCACTGTAACAAACTGGTATACCCCACACTCCTCACAGTAACACTCTGATATACCCCACACTCCTCACAGTAACAAACTGGTATACCCCACACTCCTCACTGTAACACTCTGATATACTCCACACTCCTCACTGTAACACTCTGATATACCCCACACTCCTCACAGTAACATACTGGTATACCCCACAATCCTCACTGTAACACTCTGATATACCCCACACTCCTCACAGTAACAAACTGGTATACCAGACACTCCTCACTGTAACACTCTGATATACCCCACACTCCTCACTGTAACACTCTGATATACCCCACACTCCTCACAGTAACATACTGGTATACCCCACAATCCTCACTGTAACACTCTGATATACCCCACACTCCTCACTGTAACACTCTGATATACCCCACACTCCTCACTGTAACACTCTGATATACCCCACACTCCTCACTGTAACACTCTGATATACCCCACACTCCTCACAGTAACATACTGGTATACCCCACAATCCTCACTGTAACACTCTGATATACCCCACACTCCTCACAGTAACAAACTGGTATACCCCACACTCCTCACTGTAACACTCTGATATACCCCACACTCCTCACTGTAACACTCTGATATACCCCACACTCTTCACAGTAACATACTTGTATACCCCACAATCCTCACTGTAACACTCTGATATACCCCACACTCCTCACAGTAACAAACTGGTATACCAGACACTCCTCACTGTAACACTCTGATATACCCCACACTCCTCACTGTAACACTCTGATATACCCCACACTCCTCACAGTAACATACTGGTATACCAGACACTCCTCACTGTAACACTCTGATATACCCCACACCCCTCACTGTCACACTCTGATATACCCCACAATCCTCACTGTAACACTCTGATATACCCCACACTCCTCACAGTAACAAACTGGTATACCAGACACTCCTCACTGTAACACTCTGATATACCCCACACTCCTCACTGTAACACTCTGATATACCCCACACTCCTCACAGTAACATACTGGTTTCCCAGACACTCCTCACAGTAACACTCTGATATACCCCACACCCCTCACTGTCACACTCTGATATACCCCACACTCCTCACTCACTGTAACACTCTGATATACCCCACACCCCTCACTGTCACACTCTGATATACCCCACACTCCTCACTCACTGTAACACTCTGATATACCCCACACCCCTCACTGTCACACTCTGATATACCCCACACTCCTCACTCACTGTAACACTCTGATATACCCCACACTCCTCACAGTAACAAACTGATACACCCCACACCCCTCACTGTAACACTCTGATATACCCCACACCCCTCACTGTCACACTCTGATATACCCCACACTCCTCACAGTAACAAACTGATACACCCCACACCCCTCACTGTAACACTCTGATATACCCCACACCCCTCACTGTAACACTCTGATATACCCCACACTCCTCACAGTAACACTCTGATATACCCCACACCCCTCACTGTCACACTCTGATATACCCCACACTCCTGACTCACTGTAACACTCTGATATACCCCACACTCCGAACTGTAACACTCTGATATACCCCACACTCCTCACTGTAACCCTCTTATATACCCCACACTCCTCACAGTAACAAACTGGTATACCCCACAATCCTCACTGTAACACTCTGATATACCCCACGCTCCTCACTGTAACACTCTGATATACCCCACACTCCTCACTGTAACACTCTGATATACCCCACACCCCTCACTGTAACACTCTGATATACCCCACACTCCTTACTGTAACAAACTGGTATACCCCACACTCCTCACAGTAACAAACTGGTATATGCCACACTCCTCACTGTCACACTCTGATATACCCCACACTCCTCACAGTTCCAAACTGATATACCCCACACTCCTCACTGTAACCCTCTTATATACCCCACACTCCTCACAGTAACAAACTGGTATACCCCACAATCCTCACTGTAACACTCTGATATACCCCACACTCCTCACTGTAACACTCTGATATACCCCACACTCCTTACTGTAACAAACTGGTATACCCCACACTCCTCACAGTAACAAACTGGTATATGCCACACTCCTCACTGCAACACTCTGATATACTCCACACTCCTTATTGCAACACTCTGATATACCCCACACCCCTCGCTCACTGTAACACTCTAATACACCCCATACCCTTCACTGCAACACTCTGATATACCCCACACTCCTTATTGCAACACTCTGATATACCCCACACCCCTCGCTCACTGTAACACTCTGATATACCCCACACCCCTCACTGTAACACTCTGATATACCCCACACTCCCAACTCACTGTAACACTCTGATATACCCCACACTCCTCAGAGTAACACACTGATATACCCCACTCTCCTCACAGTAACAAACTGGTATACCCCACACTCCTCACTGTAACCCTCTGATATACCCCACACTCCTTACTGCAACACTCTGATATACCCCACACCCCTCGCTCACTGTAACACTCTGATATACCCCACACTCCTGACTCACAGTAACACACTGATATACCCCACTCTCCTCACAGTAACAAACTGGTATACCCCACACTCCTCACTGTAACACTCTGATTTACCCCACACTCCTCACTCACTTTAACACTCTGATATACCCCACACTCCTCACAGTAACAAACTGATATACCCCACACCCCTCACTGCAACACTCTGATATACCCCACACTCCTCACAGTAACACTCTGATATACCCCACACTCCACACAGTAACAAACCGATATACCCCACACTCCTCACTGTAACACTCTGATATACCCCACACTCCTCACTGTAACACTCTGAGATACCCCACACCCCTCACTGCAACACTCTGATATACCCCACACTCCTCACAGTAACAAACTGGTATACCCCACATTCCTCACTGTAACACTCTGATATACCCCACACTCCTCACTGTAACACTCTGATATACCCCACACTCCTCACAGTAACAAACTGATATACCCCACACTCCTCACTGCAACACTCTGATATACTCCACACAGTAACAGACTGATATACCCCACACCCCTCACTGTTTCTTCTTTTCTTTTGGGCCTCCTTATCTCGAGAGACAATGGATACGCGCCTGGAGGTGGTCAGTGGTTTGTGAAGCAGCGCCTGGAGTGGCTATCAAGGCCAATTCTGGAGTGACAGGCTCTTCCACAGGTGCTGCAGAGAAATTTGTTTGTCGGGGCTGTTGCACAGTTGGCTCTCCCCTTGCGCCTCTGTCTTTTTTCCTGCCAACTACTAAGCCTCTTCGACTCGCCACAATTTAGCCCTGTCTTTATGGCTGCCCGCCAGCTCTGGCGAATGCTGGCAACTGACTCCCACGACTTGTGATCAATGTCACACGATTTCATGTCGCGTTTGCAGACGTCTTTATAGCCCAGACATGGACGGCCGGTGGGTCTGATACCAGTGGCGAGCTCGCTGTACAATGTGTCTTTGGGGGTCCTGCCATCTTCCATGCGGCTCACATGGCCAAGCCATCTCAAGCGCCGCTGACTCAGTAGTGTGTATAAGCTGGGGGTGTTGGCCGCTTCAAGGACTTCTGTGTTGGAGATATAGTCCTGCCACCTGATGCCAAGTATTCTCCGAAGGCAGCGAAGATGGAATGAATTGAGACGTCGCTCTTGGCTGGCATACGTTGTCCAGGCCTCGCTGCCGTAGAGCAAGGTACTGAGGACACAGGCCTGATACACTCGGACTTTTGTGTTCCGTGTCAGTGCGCCATTTTCCCACACTCTCTTGGCCAGTCTGGACATAGCAGTGGAAGCCTTACCCATGCGCTTGTTGATTTCTGCATCTCGAGACAGGTTACTGGTGATAGTTGAGCCTAGGTAGGTGAACTCTTGAACCACTTCCAGAGCGTGGTCGCCAATATTGATGGATGGAGCATTTCTGAGGTCCTGCCCCATGATGTTCGTTTTCTTGAGGCTGATGGTTAGGCCAAATTCATTGCAGGCAGACGCAAACCTGTCGATGAGACTCTGCAGGCACTCTTCAGTGTGAGATGTTAAAGCAGCATCGTCAGCAAAGAGGAGTTCCCTGATGAGGACTTTCCGTACTTTGGACTTCGCTCTTAGACAGGCAAGGTTGAACAACCTGCCCCCTGATGTTGTGTGGAGGAAAATTCCTTCTTCGAGGATTTGAACGCATGTGAAAGCAGCAGGGAGAAGAAAATCCCAAAAAGTGTGGGTGCGAGAACACAGCCCTGTTTCACACCACTCAGGATAGGAAAGGGCTCTGATGAGGAGCCACCATGTTGAATTGTGCCTTTCATATTGTCATGGAATGAGGTGATGATACTTAGTAGCTTTGGTGGACATCCGATCTTTTCTAGTAGTCTGAAGAGACCACGTCTGCTGACGAGGTCAAAGGCTTTGGTGAGATCAATGAAAGCAATGTAGAGGGGCATCTGTTGTTCACGGCATTTCTCCTGTATCTGACGAAGGGAGAACAGCATGTCAACGGTCGATCTCTCTGCATGAAAGCCACACTGTGCCTCAGGGTAGACGCGCTCGGCCAGCTTCTGGAGCCTGTTCAGAGCGACTCGAGCAAAGACTTTCCCCACTATGCTGAGCAGGGAGATTCCACGGTAGTTGTTGCAGTCACCGCGGTCACCTTTGTTTTTATAGAGGGTGATGATGTTGGCATCGCGCATGTCCTGGGGTACTGCTCCCTCGTCCCAGCACAGGCATAGCAGTTCATGTAGTGCTGAGAGTATAGCAGGCTTGGCACTCTTGATTATTTCAGAGGTAATGCTGTCCTTCCCAGGGGCTTTTCCGTTGGCTAGAGAATCAATGGCATCACTGAGTTCCGATTTGGTTGGCTGTATGTCCAGCTCATCCATGACTGGTAGAGGCTGGGCTGCATTGAGGGCAGTCTCAGTGACAGCATTCTCCCTGGAGTACAGTTCTAGGTAGTGCTCAACCCAGCGGTCCATCTGTTTGCGTTGGTCAGTGATTATGTCTCCCGATTTAGATTTGAGGGGGGCGATCTTCTTGATGGTTGGCCCAAGAGCTCTCTTCATGCCATCATACATTCCTCTGATGTTTCCGGTGTCTGAGGCCAGCTGAATATGACTGCATAGGTGTTGCCAGTAGTCGTTTGCGCAACGCCTGGCTGTTCTTTGTGCAGTACTTCTGGCTGCTTTAAGTGCTGCGGATGTTAAATCGCTGGGGGCTTTCTTGTAGTTCAACAGTGCAATGCGCTTAGCGGCTAGGACAGGTTCCAGCTCTTCATTATGAGATTGAAACCAGTCTGCATTTCTCTTCGCACTTTTGCCGTAGGTGGTCAAAGCTGACTCATAGATGGCGTCTCTGATGTGGGCCCACTTGGTCTCAGCATCCCCTGTGGGAGTGTTTTGAAGGGCTGTTACAAGTGAATTTGAAAATTTTTGTAACAGCTGTGGGTGAGAAATTCTGCTCGTGTTGCTGCGCGGGTGGCCCTTCTGCTTGGAATGATGCAACTTCTTTGGTCTGAGTCTAACCTTGCTGCACACCAGGGAGTGGTCGGTGTCGCAGTCCGCACTGTGGAAGCTGCGTGTGATTTGAACACTGTTTAAGGCGGCTCGCCTTGTGACAATGAGGTCTAGCTGGTGCCAACGACGTGATCTTGGGTGCCTCCATGAAACCTGGTGACAGGGTTTAGTGTGAAAGAATGAGTTGGTGATGCAGAGGTTATGATAGGTACACAACTCAAGCAGTCTCTGCCCGTTCTCATTCATCCTTCCAACGCCATAGCGCCCAAGGCAGGAGGGCCATGAGTCATGGTCGGCCCCAACCCTGGCATTAAAGTCCCCCAGCAGGAATAGGTGTTCGGTGTTGGGGATGCTGCTAATGATGTTATGGAGTTGTTCATAGAATTGGTCTTTAGCTTCAGGTGGGGAGCAGAGTGTTGGAGCATAGATGCTGAGTAGGTGTACTGGACCAGAGGTGGTGAGCAGTCGGATGGACAGTATGCGTTCCGAGCCATTTGAGGGAGGCTTATTCATGCTGAGCAAGGAGTTTCTGATGGCGAAGACCACTCCATGCTGTCTTGGTTCTTCAGGATCCCTGCCCTGCCAGAAGAAGGTGTAGTCTTGCTCTGCTAGAGAGCCACTCGCGGGGAGGCGAGTCTCCTGAAGTGCTGCAATGTCCACATTGAATCTACTGAGCTCGTTGTTAATGATGGCGGTCTTCCGAGAATCGTTGATTTGTGTAAGGTCTTCCGACAGGCCAGGACACATAGTTCTGACGTTCCAGCTTGCAAAGCGAAGGGCTGGTACCTTCTTTCCTTTTTTCATGTTGTTTGGTGCGGTGTATCAGTCCACCTTTCGGGCAATGACCCTGAGCTCCAAGCACCCATTGAAGCAGGCAGACTGTGGCGGGACAGAACCTTATTGACCGGGGGCTGCCCGGTTTGAGGCGGGTGGTAGCTGTCCAGTGAGATGCAATGACCTCTCCCACCGACAAAGGCAACCCGTGGCGCCCAGTTTCTACGCCAATTTATCTGGACTTATAACCCGTAACTGCTGCCTTCCGTGTTGTTTTAGTCGCTGTGAGGCAACTATGTAGTGACCTCTCCATGGCGCATGCCTGGGCAAATTTATGGAGGTTGAGAGTTGCCCAGTCGTCAAAACCCCCCTCTCGGCCTTTCTGGTGGGGTCCAAAGGAGTGCAGGACACGACGTTTGGCACCAGTATGGCTGCAGGAACTGCCAGAAACATGCCAAAGGTGACACATGACCGCCTACGGGGTTCCGCTCCGGATTTTCTGTTAGGGTTTACTCTCTTAGCCTTGGTCTCTCCCGAGACGCCCACAAGGCAGTGGGGTTGTTGGGGCCCCTACACAGGTGTAGGATGGTGCCGGTGGGAGGAGGGGATGCAAGGGGGAGGGGTAGAAGGAGGGGGTAGGGGGGGGGTGCAGGGGAAAGGGGTGAAGATGGTGCGAGGGGGGGCGGGCTGGGAAGGGGTTGTGAGGGGGTGAGCTGAGAGGGTGGAGCAGGGAAGGGGACGGGGGTCGGAGGGGGTGGAAGGGGGGTAAAGGGGTGGGGGGGGAAGCTGGTGCAGGTAATAAGCCATTTCCTCAGTGCCCACCATCGACGTCTGGAAAGCTCGTTAAATCAGTTCATTTTAGCCCTATCTAAAGGCTAACAGTTAGTTTAGTGTATGTTACCTGGGCCCACTGCCCTCCCCCAGCCACACCTGCTCTTTGTTTTCTCAATGAAATTGATCCGGATGAAACTGACGAGCACAGCTGCCGATACTTCAATCTCCGATCCTGCTGTCTTCACAGTCTAGAGTGTCTGCGGTTCCGGCGTGCGGTAAGTCCATTGAGGTGAAGAAGGAGCTGCGGGACCCGAGAGAAGTCCTGAGAAAAGGTGCCCCGAACACCCAAAAAATCCACGAACAGCCCCCCCCGGCCGCAACTTCAAAGCGCCCGCGGGAGATGGCTCGGAGAGCATCTGCAGCGCACTGTCGGCAATGCTGCATGCCTTTATTTAAACCACTGCAAAAAAACCCTCAGCAAATGTAATCACCTCTAAGTCTGCCAAATGATGCTTCACCTCCCGAAGGACGTGGATGAGCTTTCCGGACGTCCGCACTGTAACACTCTGATATACCCCACACTCCTTACAGTAACAAACTGGTATACTCCACACTCCTTACAGTAACAAACTGGTATACTCCACACTCCTCACAGTAACAAACTGGTATACCCCACACTCCGAACAGTACACTCTGATATACCCCACACTCCTTACAGTAACAAACTGATATACCCCACACCCGTCACAGTAACACTCTGATATACCCCACACTCCTCACAGTAACAAACTGGTATACCCCACACCCCTCACAGTAACACTCTGAAATACCCCACACTCCTTACAGTAACAAACTGATATACCCCACACCCCTCACAGTAACACTCTGAAATACCCCACACTCCTTACAGTAACAAACTGGTATACTCCACACTCCTTACAGTAACAAACTGGTATACTCCACACTCCTCACAGTAACAAACTGGTATACCCCACACTCCGAACAGTAACACTCTGATATACCCCACACTCCACACAGTAACACTCTGATATACCCCACACTCCTCACAGTAACAAACTGGTATACCCAACACCCCTCGCAGTAACACTCTGATATACCCCACACTCCTTACAGTAACAAACTGATATACCCCACACTCCTCACAGTAACAAACTGGTATACCCCACAACCCTCACAGTAACACTCTGATATACCCCACACTCCTCACAGTAACAAACTGATATACCCCATACTCCGAACAGTAACACTCTGATATACCCCACACTCCTCACAGTAACAAACTGGTATACCCCACAACCCTCACAGTAACACTCTGATATACCCCACACTCCTCACAGTAACAAACTGGTATACCCCACAACCCTCACAGTAACACTCTGATATACCCCACACTCCTCACAGTAACAAACTGATATACCCCACACTCCGAACAGTAACACTCTGATATACCCCACACTCCTCACTGTAACACTCTGATATACCCCACAGCCCTCACAGTAACACTCTGATATACCCCACACTCCTCACAGTAACAAACTGGTATACCCCACACTCCTCACTGTAACACTCTGATATACCCCACACTCCTTACAGTAACAAACTGATATACCCCACACTCCTCACAGTAACACTCTGATATACCCCACACTCCTCACAGTAACAAACTGGTATACCCCACACTCCTCACAGTAACAAACTGGTATACCCCACACTCCTCACTGTAACACTCTGATATACCCCACACTCCTCACAGTAACAAACTGATATACCCCACACCCCTCACTCACTGTAACAAACTGATATATCCCACAATCCTCACTGTAACACTCTGATATACCCCATACCCCTCACTGTAACACTCTGATATACCCCACACTCCTCACTGTAACACTCTGATATACCTCACACTCCACACTGTAACACTCTGAGATACCCCACACTCCTCACTGAAACACTCTGATATACCCCACACCCCTCTCTGTAACACTCTCTGATATACCCCACACCCCTCACTGTAACACTCTCTGAAATACTCCACACTCCTCACAGTAACAAACTGATATCTCCCACACCCCTCACTGTTACACTCTGATATACCCCACACTCCACACTGTAACACTCTCTGATATACCCCACACTCCTCACTGTAACACTCTGATATACCCCACACCGCTCACTGTAACACTCTGATATACCTCATACTCCTCACTGTAACACTCTGATATACCCCACACTCCTCACTGTAACACTCTGATATACCCCACACCCCTCACTGTAACACTCTGATATACCTCATACTCCTCACTGTAACACTCTGATATACCCCACACTCCGAACTGTAACACTCTGATATACCCCACACCCCTCACTGTAACACTCTGATATACCCCACACTCCTCACTGTAACACTCTGATATACCCCACACTCCTCACTGTAACACTCTGATGTACCCCACACCCCTCACTGTAACACTCTCTGATATACCCCACACCCCTCATTGTAACACTCTGATATACCTCACACTCCTCACTGTAACACTCTGATATACCCCACACCCCTCACTGCAACACTCTGATATACCTCACACTCCTCACTGTCACACTCTGATATACCTCACACTCCACACTGTAACACTCTGATATACCTCACACTCCTCACTGTAACACTCTGATATACCCCACACCCCTCACTGGAACACTCTGATATACCCCACACTCCTCACTGTAACACTCTGATATACCGCACACCCCTCTCTGTAACACTCTCTGATGTACCCCACACCCCTCACTGTAACACTTTGATATACACCACACCCCTCTCTGTAACACTCTCTGATATACCCCACACTCCTCACTGTAACACTCTGATATACCCCACACCCCTCTCTGTAACGCTCTCTGATATACCCCACACTCCTCGCTCAATGTAACACTCTGATATACCTCACACTCTTCACTGTCACACTCTGATATACCCCATACCCCTCACTGTAACACTCTGATATACCCCACACTCCTCACTGTAACACTCTGATATACCCCACACCCCTCTCTGTAACACTCTCTGATATACCCCACACTCCTCGCTCAATGTAACACTCTGATATACCCCACACCCCTCACTGTAACACTCTGATATACCCCACACTCCTCACTGTAACACTCTGATATACCCCACACCCCTCACTGTAACACTCTGATATACCCCACACCCCTCACTGTAACACTCTGATATACCCCACACTCCTCACTGTAACACTCTGATATACCCCACACTCCTCACTGTAGTACTCTAATATACCCCACACCCCTCACTGTAACACTCTGATATACCCCACACTCCTCACTGTAACACTCTGATATACCCCACACTCCTCACTGTAACACTCTGATATACCCCACACCCCTCTCTGTAACAGTCTTAGACACTCCATTCCCCTCACTGTGCAGCTGTTACCTGCTGTGGAAAAGGCCCATGATGCTGCACAGTTGCCCTGGTCCATCGGATCATGGATCATTCCTGGCCATTTATCTGCTGCATTGAAATATCTGGGCAGGAGTTCATTGCTGTCCACCTTCATCTGAAACAAGAAGGAAACCGACGATGAACCTAGAGCTCGCGGGCACAGAGCAGCTCACTGCCCTGATTTACAGGCATCAAAAACATTTACTACAGAGAGTAGCTACGACTCTCCTTAACTTCTTTTTATTTGGGTGTGGGCATTGCTGGCAGGGTCAGCATTTATTGCCCGTTGCCAACTATCCTTGAGAATATGGTGATGAGCCACTTTCTTGAACTGCTGCAGTCCACGTGGCGAAAGTAGACCCACAGTGCTGTTAGGGAGGGAGCCTAGGATTTTGACTCAGAGACAGTAAAGGAACATCATTATAGTTCTATGTTAGGATTGTGTGAGACTTGGAGTGGAACTTGCAGGTGATGGCGTTCCATCTGTCTGCGGCCCTTGTTCTTTTAGGTGGTAGATGTCATGTGTTTGGAGGGTGCTGTTGAAGGAGCCTTGATGAGCTGAAGTGCAACATGTAGATGGCACACATTGCTGACACTGTGCACCAGTGGTGGAAGGAGTAAATGTTTAAGGCGGTGGATGGGGTGCCGATCAAGCAAGCTGCTTTGTCCTGGATGGTGTTGAGCTTCTTGAGTGTTGTTGGAGCTGCACTCATCCAGAAAAGTGGGGAAAGAAAGGGAAGGGAAGAAAGGATGAGGGGTGGCAGTATTGATTAATGACAATATTACAGTGCTGGAGAGAGAGGATGTCCTAGACAGGTTAAGGACAGAATCTATGTGGTGAGAGTCAAGGAACAATAGAGATGCATTACACTACTAGGTATATTCTGTAGGTCACCAACTAGCGGGAAATATAAATTTGCAAGGAAATTACAGAGAGGTGCAAGAATTATAGAGTAGTAAAATGGGGGGACTTTAATTATCCTAATATTGACTGGGATAGTAATAGTGTAAAGGACAGAGAGGGGGAAGAGTTTCTGAAGTGTGTACAGGAGAATTTCCTGCATCAGAATGTTTCCATTCCAAGGCGGTAGGAGGCAATGCTGGATTTGGTTCGAGGGAATGAGCTAAATCAAGTGGATCAAGTGTCAGTCGGGGAACATTTAGGGGACAGTGATCAGAGTATCATAAGGTTCAGGTTAGCTAAGGAATGAACAAGAAGCAATCCAGAGTGAAAATAATTAAAAGAGGGGGGCTAATTTCAATGGGGTGAGAATGGACCTGGCCCAGGTAAATTGGAATAAAGGATTGGCAGGCAAAACTGTAACAGAACAATGGACTGTCTTTAAAGTGGAGAAGTTCGGGTACAGGCAAGGTACATTCCCACAAGGGAGAAAGGTCAATCAAACAAAGCCAGAGCTCCCTGGATGACGAAAGAGATAGAGAGTAAGATGAAGCAGAAAATGGGTGTGTATGACAGATGACAGGTTGACAATACAAATTAGAACCAGGCTTAATATAGAAAGTTCAAAGGAGAAGTGAAAAAAGAAATAAGAGCAGCCAGGGGAGGTGGTGGAAGCAGATACGATAGCGACGTTTAAGAGACATCTTGACAAATACATGAATAGGATGGGAATAGAGGGATATGGGCCCCGGAAGTGCAGAAGGTGTTAGTTTCGGCAGGCATCAAGATCGGTGCAGGCTTGGAGGGCCTAATGGCCTGTTCCTGTGCTGTACTGTTCGTTGTTCTTTGTTCAAAGAGTGAGTACAAGAAGACACTGGCAGCAAACATAAAAGGGAATCTGAAAGTCTTCTTTAGGCATATAAATAGTTAAAGGTAGGGCTGATTAGGGACTGAAAAGGGGATTTACACATAGAGGTGGAGGGCATGGCTGAGGTATTAAACGAGGTCTTTGCATCTGTCTTTACTAAGAAGATGCTGCCAAAATCGTAGTGAAAGAGGAGGTAGTTGAGACACTAGATGGTGTAAAAATTGCTCAAAGAGGAGGTATTGGAAAGACTGGCTGTATTTCAATTTGATGGGTTCCCTGGACCTGATCAAATGCATCCAAGGATACTGAGGGAAGGGTGGAAATTGCAGAGTCACTGGGCATAATCTTCAAATCCTCCTTAGATACACTGGTGGTGCCAGAGGACTGGCAAATTGCAAATGTTACACCCTCATTCAAAAAAGGATGTAAGGATAAACCCAGCAACTACAGGGCAGTCAGTTTAACCTCGGTGGTGGAAAAGCTTTCAGAAACAATTATCCGAGACAAAATTAACAGGAACTTGGACAAATCGGGATTAATTAGTCAGCATGGATTTGTTAAGGGAAAATCATGTTTAACTAATCTGATTGAGTTTTTCAATGAAGAGGTAGCAGAGAGGGTTGATGAGGGTAATGCAGTTGATGTGTTGTACATGGATTTCCAAAGGCATTTGATAAATGCTTGTCATCAAAGTTGAGACCATGGTATAAGAAGGACAGTGGATACAAAGTTGGCTGAGTGACAGGAAACAGAGAGCAGTGGTGAAGGGGTTTTGTTTCGGAATGGCGGTTGGGATATAGTGGTGTTCCCAAGGGTTTGCCATCAGGACCACTGCTTTTCATAATATATATTAATGACACAGACCTGGGTGTCCAGGGCAGTATTTCAAAATTTGCAGATGGCAGAACTTCAAGAGGACACTGACAGGCTGATGGAATGCTCGAACATCTGGCAGATGAAATTTAATGCAGAGAAGTGGGAAATTATACACTTTAGCAAGAAGAACAAGGAAAAGCAATATCAAATAAAGGATACAATTCTAAAGGGGCTGCAGGGGCAGAGGGACCTGGGGGTATATGTACACAAATCATTGAAGGTGGCAGGGGAGGTTGAGAAAGCTGTTAAAAAGGCATACAGAGATCCTGGGCTTTATAAATAGAGGCATAGAGTACAAAAAGCAAGGAAGTTTTGGTGAACCTTTATAAAACACTGGTTCGGCCTCAACTGGAGTATTGTGTCCAGTTCTGAGCACCATACTTTAGGATGTGAAGGCTTTAGAGACGGTGCAGAAAAGATTTACAAGAATGGTTCCGGGGATGAGAGACTTCAGTTACGAGGATAAATTTGTGAAACTGAGGCTGTTGTCTTCAAAGAGAAGGTTAAGATGAGATTTGATAGACATGTTCAATGTCATGAGGGGTCTCGACAGAGTAGATATGAACATACGAATTAGGAGCAGGAGTAGGCCACTCGACCCCTCAAGCCTGCTCCGCCATTCAACAAGATCATGGCTGATCTGATTGTAACCTCAACTCCACATTCCCGCCTACCCCCAATAATCTTTCACTCCCCTTGCTTATCAAGAATACTATCTACCTCTGCCTTAAAAATATTCAAAGACTCTGCTTCCACTGACTTTTGAGGATGAGAGTTTCAAAGACTCACGACCCTCTGAGAGAAAAAATTCTCACCTCCGTCTTAAATGGACGACCCCTTATTTTCAAACAGTGACCCCTAGTTCTAGTTTCGCTCGCAAGAGAAAACGTCCTTTCCAAATCCACCTGTC
The DNA here is from genome assembly GCF_036365525.1 of Heterodontus francisci. Lineage (NCBI taxonomy): Eukaryota > Metazoa > Chordata > Chondrichthyes > Heterodontiformes > Heterodontidae > Heterodontus > Heterodontus francisci. The sequence goes on from NC_090401.1 coordinate 9,244,114, forward strand.
AAGACTCCTCAGAATCTTATATGTTTCAATCTGGTCACCCCTCACTCTTCTAAACTCCACTGGATACAAGTCTAGCCTTTCCAACCTTTCCTCATAAGACAACCCGCCCATTCCAGGTATTAGTCTAGTGAACCTTCTAGATAGGAAGAAGCTGTTTCCATTGGTGGAAGAAATAAAAACCAGAGGACACTGATTTAAAGATTGGCAAAAGAACTATAGGTGACATGAAGATTTTATTTTTACACAGCGAGTGGTTAATATCTCAACTGCGCCGCCTGAGAGTGCGGTGGAGGCAGATTTAATCGTGGCTTTCAAAATGGAATTGGAGAAGCACCTGAAGGATGCTGCAGGGTTATGGGGAGATTGTCATAGAGTCATTTAAGGCATAGAAGGAGGCCATTCGGCCCATCAAGTCCATGCTGGCCCTCCACAGAGCTATCCAGCCAGTCCCACTCCCCGGCTCGATCCCCTTAGCCCTGCAAGTCTATTTCTCTCAGGTGGCCATCTAACTTCCTCTTGAAGTCATTGATTGTCTCCACTTCCACCACCCTTGTGGGCAGCGAGTTCCAGGTCATTACCAGCCGCTGCGTAAAAAAGTTCTTCCTCATATTCCCCCTGCATCTTTTGCACAAAACTTTCATTCTGTGTCCCCTAGTCCTTGTACCATTTGTTAATGGGAACAGCTTTTTTCTTGTCCATTCTATCTAAACCTGTCATAATCTGTACACTTCTATTAAATCACTCACCTTTGTTTTAAGAAGAACAAAGCATTGCTATTCCAACCTAACCTTGAAACTAAAATCGTCTATCTGTGGAACCATTCTAGTAAATCTCCTCTGTACCCTGTCAAGGACCCTCACATCCTTCCTAAAGTTGGTGGCCAGAACTGGACGCAATACTCTAGTTGGGGCCTAACCAGAGCTTGATAAAGGGTCAGCATAACTTCCCTGCTTTTTCACTCAATGCCCAAGATCCCATACGCTTTACTAAAAACTCTCTCTCAATATGTCCTGCCACCTTCAAAGATCAATGCACATGCACCCCTGGATCCCTTTGTTACTGTGCACTCTTTAGAACTGTGCCATTTAGCATATATTGCCTCTCCCTATTTCTTCTGCCAAAATGCATCACCTCACACTTGGTGCAGAAGTGGGACTTGCTGAGTAGCTCTTACAGAGAACCAGCATGGACACAGCAGGCTGAATGGCCTCCTTCTGCACTGGAACCATCCTATGATCGTATTCTATCAGACACCCGACTTGTGCCTTGTAGATGGCGGACTGGCTTCGGGGAAACTTTTTCATTCATTCATGGGATGTGGGCATCGCTGGCTAGGACAGCATTTATTGTCCATCCATAATTGCCCTGAGAAGGTGGTGGTGAGCCGCCTTCTTGAATCGCTGTCGTCCATGTGGGGTAGGTACACCCACAATGCTGTTAGGAAGGGAGTTCCAGGATTTTGACCCAGTGACAGTGAAGGAACAGCGATATAGTTCCAAGTCAGGATGGTGTGTGACTTGGAGGGGAACTTGCAGGTGGTGGTGTTCCCATGTATTTGCTGCCCTTGTCCTTCTAGGTGGTAGAGGTCATGGTGTTTGGAAGGTGTTGTCGAAGGAGCCTTGGTGCATTGCTGCAGTGCATCTTGTAGATGGTACACACTGCTGCTACTGTGCGTCGGCGGTGGAGGGAGTGAATGTTTGTGGATGGGATGCCAATCAAGGGGGCTGCTTTGTCCTGGATGGTATTGAGCTTCTGGAGTGTTGTTGGAGCCACACCCATCCAGGCAAGTGGAGAGTATTCCATGACACTCCTGACTTGTGCCTTGTAGATGGTGGACAGGCTTTGGGGAGTTAAGGGGAGATGGTTAGATTCTCTCTTGTTGGAGATGGTCATTGCCTGGCACTTGTGTGGCGCGAATGTTACTTGCCACTTATCAGCCCAAGCCTGGATATTGTCCATGTCTTGCTGCATTTTTACACAGACTGCTTCAGTATCTGAGGAGTCGCAAATGGTGCTGAACATTGTGCAATCATCAGCGAATATTCCCACTTCTTATAATTGAAGGAAGGTCAGTGATGAAGCAGCTGAAGATGGTTGGGTCTAGGACATTACCCTGAGGAACTCCTGCAGTGATGTCCTGGAGTTGAGATGCTTGACCTCCAACAATCAGAACTACCTTTCTTTGTGCTAGGTATGATTCTAACCAGCGGAGAGTTTTCCCCCTGATTCTCATTGACTTCAGTTTTGCTAGGGCTCCTTAATGCCATACTCGGTCAAATGCTGCATTGATATCAAAGGCAGTCACTCTCACCTTACCTCGGGAGTCAGGAGGTGAGCTACTCACTGCAGAATCCCCAGCTTCTGAACTGCTCTTATAGTCACAGTATTTATGAGTCTATGGTGCAGGGCTCTGTAAGCAGTAGAAGAGGAGTTGGGAATCTCCCTATGTCTGTTTCAGATCCACAGCAGTGTGCACCAAAGGGCATGAGAGTTTGGTATTTTCTGATAAACATAATTAGTTTTCTCTTTTAAACATCATCATCTGTCTCCCCATAGATCTTTTCAGTAATTACCTCTCCTTCCCCCAGCCCTCAACCAATCACTATGATTGAGATGAGAGCACCCTGGAATGGACACTTTCTGATTGACCACCGCCCCCCACCCCACCCCACTTGGTTTTCGTTCTCGTTCTGCAGTCCTGCCTCTCCCTCAACTATCGATATTGGTATGATCCACTCCTCATCTCTTGATTGTGTGTCAATCCAGTCAAATTTAGGGCCATGGATTTCAGCAGCTATGTGGCTGCTCATGCATTAATGCCAGTGTCAGCCGTGGCTCAGTGCATAGTACGCTTGCTTTAAATCAGCATGTTGCAGGTTTAAGCACCATTCTAGAGACTTGAGTGCTTAATCTAGGACAATACTCCCGCTGCAGTACTGAGAGAGTGACACACATTTAAGGATGGTCCCCAAAACCCTGCATAAGCAGCTCAAGCATATCTAGAGATGGTCCCTAAATCCGATGGACACAGTAATGCTATCTTTCAGATGAGACATTAAACTGAAACCCTGTCTGCCTTTTTAGGTGGCTATGAAAGATTGCTTGGTATAATTTGAAGAAAAGCAGGCAAATTCTCCTTGGTGTCCTTATCAAAATAGTTATCATTCGACCAACACCTAAAACAGATTATGTGGTCATTATCTCATTGTTGTTTATGGGATCTTGCTGTGTGCAAATTGACTGCTGTGTTCCCTACACTGCAACACTGCAAAAGTACTTCATTGGCTGTAATTTTTTTGGGGATGGCTTGAGATTGCGAAGGTGCTATATAAATGCAAGTTCTTCCTTTCTTAAATGACAATGTAATAACAGAAAGATCAGTCTGCCTTTTGCCGTTTGGTTTTCAATTGTGAAAACCTCCCTCCAAATTAGACTGTCCAGTTCAAAACTAAAAGGACAACCAGCCTGGATAGAACAAGATATTTTCTACCTCAACCGTACCAAAACTGGTTTCTGTTTTGTAAATAAACAAGTCAGGGAAACATGAAATTGAGAACAAAGACTAGGAAATTTCAGGAATGTGCACTACTGAGTCCATCGGATTCAGGGACCATCTCTAGATATGCTTGAGCTGATTATGCAGGGTTTTGGGGACCATCCTTAAATGTGTGTCATATATTTACCAGGGTTCAGGGATGATCCTTAAATGTGCATTACCTGATTACACAGGCTTTAGGTACCATCCCTGATCAGCCTGATCATCACACTATAGGAAGAATGTGAGGGTCCTTGAGAGGGTGGAGAGGTGATTTACCAGAATGGTTCCATGGATGAGAGAATTTAGCTACAAGGTTATGTTGGAGAAGCTGGGCTTGTTCTCCTTGGAACAAAGGATGTTGAGGGTAGATTTGATAAGAGTTGTACAAAATTATGACAGGTTTAGATAAGGTAGACAAAGAAAAGCTGTTCCCATTCATTGATGGTACAAGAACTAGGGGACACAGATTCAAGATTTTTGGCCAGAAGAACGGGGGATGTGAGGAAGATCTTTTTTGCGCCGTGAGTGTTAATGATCTGGAACTCACTGTCTACGAAGGTGGTGGAAGGGGTGACGATCAATGATTTGGAAAGGAAATTAGATAGCCACTGGAGGGAAATAAATTTGCAGGGCTTTGGGGATTGAGCAGGGGAATGGGACTGACTGAATAACTCTAAAGAGAGCCAGCAGGGACTCAATGGGCCAAATGCCCTCTTTTTGCCATAATGGCTCTGACTCCCACTCTGACCTCTGCCATCAGCCTCCTACACTGTTCCAATGAAGCTCAACGTAAGCTCGAGGAACAGCACCTCATTTTTCAGTCAGGCACTTTACAGCTTTCCGGACTCAACACTGAGTTCAACAATTTCAGATTATAACCACTGCTCCCATTTTTTTTTCGACAACAGCTGTTGGTGATGATCTTGCATGTTCCCATTTCTACCTCATCTAGGCCCATCTTCTGTTTCTTTACTTGTCCCCTTACCATTTCTTTTTGGCTTTCACCATTATCTCTTTTGTCACTGAATCCCTCCTGTCTTCCACCCTGTCACAGGGTTTCCCTTTCTGCTCATTGTTCTCCACTTTCCCTGTCCCTGTACTTGCTTAAAGTCTGTTACACCTCTAACTTTTTCCAGTTGTGATGAAAGGCCACAGACCTGAAACATTGTGCTGGATTTTACCTTAAGCTGATGGGAATTCACCACCGATGTAAAAGTCGGTGGCGAACCTGCTTCCGCCTAGCCCGTGGATCCATCCCGCATTTTACGGGTCCCCGGGCTTTAACTGTCCCGAGGCGGGACTTCCACCCGCTTGAGGGAGGAAGTCCCGCCTCAATGAGCTCCGGCCAACCAGCAGGCCAGCAGCTCATAGTCCCAGCAGCGCCACCGGGAGCGGTGGCCACTACTGGGACTGCAGCCCAGCCCATGTCATGGAGCCAGGAGTCCAGTAAGTTTGGCATCCCTCACCAGCGAGATCGGTGCCTCCCTGGTGAGGTTGGAATGGTCATTTGAGGAAGGGGGGACGTCTTGGGTCCCAGGGCTGGATTGGGAGGCGGAGGTGGCCCTCAATCGGGCACCCTGTGCCCGACTGCCATGGCCCCCCCACCGGCGCACGGAAAGGCCGGCAGCTATCGCTGGGCGGCCTTTCATGTTCCCCACGCACCCGGTTGCCATGGGTAAAATACCCGTGGAGGACGGCGAGGGCCCTTAAATGGCCAATAAGTGCCCAGTTACCCCCCCACCGACCGACTGCTGTAAAGTTGACCGGAGGCGGAAGCATGGCAGGTAGGTCTGCGAGAGCTTCCCGCTCAATATTATGCTGCCCCCACGTCACTATCCGATCCGCTGGGGTGGCGTAAAATTCAGCCCGTTAACTCTGTTTCTCTCTTCACAGATGCTGTCCGACCTGCTGAGTATTTCCAACATTTTCCATTTTAATTATTGAGAAACAAGGCCTGCTATAGGCCGGCCAAGGACAGCCTGGCATGAGTTTCTCAATAGCACTTCAATCAGGTGGAAGGAAGTGCTTCCTGACATCACTCCTGAATGGCCCAATGGTAATGCTCCCTTGTTTAGGACCCCCCCCAGCAGAGGAAATAGTTTTCCCTTATAAACCCTATCAATTCCTTTATCATTTTAAACACCTCAAACAGATCACCCTTTAATCTTTTGTACTCAAAGGAGTACAAGCCTAGTCTATGCAACCTGTCCTCAGCATTTTAACTCTTTAAACCTCAAATTCAATCAGATAAATCTGTGTGAACTGAGTGAATTCCTTCAAAGCAAATACATTCCTCCTGAGCTGCTTAGAAGGAGCAATGGTCCTCCTGGCCCCACCAAAATGTAGATCCCCCCCCCAACCCCACAATCCCCCTCACCTTTCGGTGCTACCTTCTAGCTCATGGAGATACCCAAGTCCAGCTTCACCCATTGAGTGAGCTGCCCGATAGTGAGTGTTAAACAACTTGCTGACTGTATTCTGATCAGGCCTCCAGCTGACACCATGGTGCAAGTCCCAGGGACACATGGCTGAGTCCACACCAGTTCTAGGCACATGTTTAAAACCTCCTCCACATGTGCTACCATCTCTACACGGCATCGCTCCGTGTATGTCGAGAGGCAGGCGGGCTTACATTGAGTTCATTCATGTTCATCACTGTGGTTGAGGGTCGCCTGGTACCCAGCCGGTAACGGATGCCTTCATCCAGAGTCAATCCCCAGAACTGGCTGTAGTTTGAAGCCCTCCATCTGCCCAGAGAGAAAGACAAAGTTAAAAGCATCAGGCTTAGAACATGCACCTTATTGAGAAAGCCAGGTCCAGTGAACCCACATGCCCAGTGCTTGGGAGGAGTGTGACTCGGAGCGAGACCAACTCTGTTGCACTAATTCTCTGTACCACACCTCCTGAATTGAGAATCTACTGGGAGCTCAGGATACCTGAATGTACCCCGTAGAGAAGAAAACCACCATGGCTGGAAACATGGATACGCTGCTAGCTACACATCCATCCCAGGAGATATCGGATAAACTGTCGGTTACACATCCTGCCCCTACTTCCTTTCCATCATTCCGCTATTGTCAGCCACCGCTGAACACTGAAATTACCCCTGAAAGAGCAAACACATTAAATCAACGTGTGCTCATTGGATGACACCAAACTTGGGTTTTAAATCATGGGAGACTTGTAATCCGTGTGTGAGTAACAACTTAATAATACTCTGTACGTGAGTAACACTGCAGGCCAGTACTAACTCGGCATAGGGATTGATCCTTGTGTCAGAATGGGTTGGCAAAAAAACCCACCTGATAATTGGCCTCCATTGACATCAGAGCAGTGAGCCAGAGATACCTGCTGGGCATTGCCAGGCAGCTTTCTGCTGAAAGCATCTGACATTTCAGGCTGTAGCAGTGGCCCACAGGTAGGTCGAGGGAGGATGGGAGTGATCGGGAGGGATGGGTACTTGGTGGGGGAGGGTACAAACCTGGACCGTGGCTGACCAGGAGAGGGTTCAATCAGGACTGGGGTGTGCAAATTGGTGGCCGTCAGCGGTGGAGCTGGGAAGAGCACTTACCCTTGTGGTGTCGGCCTGCAGCTGTCCCATTATGGGCCACTGGTTAAGCCGCATGTACACCTGGTTTTGCTGAATGGAGCCAGTCTGGTCCCTGTTATGTTCAGGGCAGCCCTTTTTTCCACAGGTCCTATACACCTCAACATTTGCCTCCAACAATATGTCAATTGGCTTGTAATGAGAGTGCCTTTCATGCCTGCCTTATTGGAAGCATAAGTGCCCATCTGTGTCTAAAAGACAGGGACAATGACGCCACATGTTTAGGCCACTCTCTCATAATATGTTTGACCATCACAGCACACGCAACACTCAGTAACACCATCACAGCACGCGCAAACCTCAGGAATACCGTCACAGCACACGCACCCCTCAATAACACCGTCACAGCACACGCAGCCCTCAGCAACACCGTCACACAACATGCACCCCTCAGCAACACTGTCACTGCACACGCAAACCTCAGTAACACTGTCACTGCACACGCAAACCTCAGTCACACCGTCACAGCACACACACCCCTCAGCAACACCGTCACAGCACACGCACCCCTTTGCAACACCGTCACAGCACACACACCCCTCAGTAACACTGTCACAGCATACGCACACCTCAGTAACACTGTCACAGCATACGCACACCTCAGTAACACCGTCACAGCACACACACCCCTCAGTAACACTGTCACAGCATACGCACACCTCAGTAACACCGTCACAGCATACGCACACCTCAGTAACACTGTCACAGCACACGCATGCCTCAGCAACACTGTCACAGAACATGCACCCCTCAGTAACACCTTCAGAGCACACGTAAATCTCAGTAACACTGTCACAGAACACGCACCCCTCAGTAACACTGTCACAGCACATGTGTGATTAACATTGTCACAGCACATGCATATCAGTAACTCTGCTGCAGCACATGTGTGATTAACACTTTCAGCACTCATGTATGTGTGAGTGACATGGTCATAATGCAAATGCATGTGAGTGACATTGTTTTATAACAAGTGTGTGAGTAACATGGTTAAGCACACAATACGTGTGGGGTACGTTCAGATTTTGTTGTTGAAAAATGACACCTACCCATAATTCCCTTGGTTGATGTCGTGGATCATTTCCTGATTGATAAGACACACATGTTGCTCACAATCCCATTGGCCATTGCTGCAGGTGCTGGAAAATCACACACACAATTAAAGACATTATACAACCCAAAACAAGGCCAGAAAGCTATCAGAAATATTGCTCTTAAAATCAGCTGAATGAGAGAGCACCTCTCGACAATGACCCCAACACCAGTGGCCCCAAATCTAAAGAATAATTGAGCCAGAAATATGTGATCTGAGGTCATGTGGTGAGGAGACCTTTACGCAAATTTCCGAACTGAAGACCAAACTCTCTGGAATTGGAAAACGGTTTGACTGAGGAGAGGTTTTGCTGGTCAGAATCTGCCCTCCCTGATGTTTGTCTACACCAAGGACTGCATTCCCACTGAGTATCTGCAATCTCATTGATAAGGCAGCAACAGTCACAGCTCACAACCTCACTAATATTACAGCGAATCTCCAGTATGCTGCTTTTAGTAAGAATGACTACATGTCACTCAGATCCAGGCAGAGAGCCTCTAAGGACCAAATCCCGTCCCATTCACTCCCATTGTACAGAATCCTAATGGATTGAACTCTTTCCCATTCACCTCCAGGAGTTGATCAGCAGTGGGAGATATGGTGAAGGGAAGGGGGAGAGGGGTTAATCGGGATGGAGAGCAGGGGTGACCAGAAGGGAGAGATAAACTGAGTAATCTGTCACATGGACCATCTGCCAAAGAAAACCTTTCAAGATACAGGTGTCAATTTTGAGACATCAACTATATTCTTCCCAAGATACTCCCCGAATTGGTCAGCTATTACACATAATGACTGTGCATCCTCCATGCATCCAATGCTAACAGCAGTGAGAATTCCCAAGATAATTCCCATACAAAGGGCTCCCTCTGATGGGACATGACGACACCCCAGTTTCTGCAGCTGCCCAGAGGCACCATTGCATTTGAATTTCAGAGTCCAGCCAATGGAATTCAGTTTAACCATCGCAATGCATTGGCCCAGCTAAAAATCATTCAATGCTAATGAGGCGTGGTCGGACTTTGATAAATTTAGAAAAACGGATGGTTTTTCCATTGAAGGATATATTCTGGAGTTTAACCAACTATATGCAAGGTTGCAGCGATTCTCCTTGGAAATTCCTAGATCAGTACTTGCCTTCAAATTGTTGGATTGTGCTAGGATATTGAACATGGATAGGGTCCCAGTATTAACCGGAGTTAGATTCAAAGAAAAAGATAAGCTGTTTGATCAAATGTCTGAAAATTTTGGGGGGAAAACATTCCTTTCTGGCTGCTTTCATGGTGCAAATGGGCTCTTCAGTGGTGACTCCGAAGGTGGAGGATAGCTGATAGCAGCATTTCAAGGCCATTCAAATATGGGACCCAAACGTCCGTAGAAAGGAGAAACACACACAAAACAAATGCAGATAGAGACTCCTATGGCAGCTATAAGAGACGGCAGGAATTGGGTGATTATGGCAGAAGGATGAACCCCAGGAATAACCAAGGGGTGGTCAACAGGTGTTTCCGATGGGAAAGTATCACTATGTGTTGCATTGTCCAAAAAGGAATAACAGAGTTTTTGAGATAACACATGATGTGGAAGGTTCGGAAGGTGAGGATGACGATACTGATCAATGAGAAGGAATTATACTGATCACGAGAAGCTTCTGTCCGGTAATGTGTGTCCTAGTCGCAGATTCATTCAATTGCGCATTACTAGACAGTGGGTGTATGTCCACAGTATGTGGAGTGGACTGGTTAAGGTGTTACATGGACTCTTTAAGTAAGGAAGACTGAAATAAGGTCAAAGAATAGGACAGTTCCACCTGTTTTAAGTTTGGGGATGACAACACTTGGAAATCACTAAAAAGAGTGGTAATTCCGTGTAAAATAGCAGGGATAAACCATCTTATTAGTACAGATGTAGTATTCAGTGAAATAACTTTGCTGTTAAGTAAACCATCTATGAAAAAGGCTCAGATGAAATTAGATATGGAACATGATAAGGCAATTGTCTTTGGGAAATCTGTAGCTTTGCGGTTTAAACAGTCAGGACATTATTGCATTCCTTTAGCGAGACTTAACATCTCTAAGCAGGATGTTAAAGAAGTATTAACGGCATCTGGGGGTCGGGATTTAAAGGAGAAAAGGCAAATTATTTCAGAACTACATCAACAGTTTGCACATCCATCTTGTCATAGGTTGAAGATTCTGTTAAAAGATGCAGGGGTAATAGATGACGAATGCACTAAACTTATCGAAGATATCAGTGAAAAATGTGATCGCTGTAAAAAATACAGGAGGACATCAGCGTGGCCCATAGTGAGTCTCCCATGAACAAGGGACTTTAATGAAACTGCAGCGATGGAGTTGAAGGTATGGGATAAAGACAAAACATTTTTCTTCTACACTTTATAGATGTAGCGACTCAATTCAGTCTGTCAATGGTAATTTATAGTAAAGACAGAAAAGTAATAGTGGACAAGATAATGGAAAGGTGGACAGGAAGGCGACTGGGAGCACCGGCTAGGTTTCTAACTGACAATGGAGGAGAATTTACCAATGATGAGTTCAGGAATATGTGTGAAAATATGAATATTGTAGCAATGCACACAGCAGCAGAAAGTCCTTTTAGTCATGGGATTTGTGAGAGAAATCATGCCATGATTGATGAAATGCTCCGAAAAAAGTTTTAGCCGACCAGCCAAATTGTAAATTGATGACTGCTCTGGTGTGGGCAGTACATGTGAAAAACATGCTTCAAATGGTTGGGGGCTATTGCCCCTATCAATTAGTTTATGGCAGGAATCCGAAAATGTCTTCTGTAATGTGGGATCATCCCCCGGCTTTAGAGAGGACTACAATTAGTTCAATGTTTGCGGAACATTTGAATGCCATACACACAGGGAGAGCATTTACTAAGGCAGAAGTTTCAGAAAAGATCAGGAGAGCTTTGAGGTATCGGATCAGGCCATCAGAAAAGAATTATAATAGCGGGGACATGGTGTATTACAAAAGAGAAGGGCAGAAAGAATGGAGAGGCCCAGGAAAAGTTATGGGCACTGATGGCAAAATGATGATTTTGCAACATGGCAACCAAACCGTTAAGAGTACATTCCTCACGGCATATTGGCACTGATTATACATTGACGGAATCTGAACAAATGATAGAAACTGATGATGCAGCGTGTACTTCGCATGCACATATGTCGGACCTTTACGAGCAACAGATTGTGGCAGATAATGGGCTAACTGAGAGTGCACCAAGTGATAGTGAAGATCCAGATAACGCCATTTATCCCAAAGGTCAACTACCGAAAGTTAGGACTAGAGTGACATATAGACCAGAAGGGGCTAGTGAATGGAGGGAAGCAACCATCATAGGAAGGGCAGGAAAGGCCACAGGGAAATAGAAACATTTGCTGAATGTGCAAGACAAGGGACAGGATATCAGACCGATAGATTGGCCGAAGGAAGTGAAAATGTGGAAAACCAGAAAACGTAGTATAAGTGCAGACAGTGGGCCTGAAGATGATCATAGTCCAAGGAAAAGGTCACTACTTGTGAAAGGAAGCCTGGTCATAGGAGGGACAGGTTGAGTAGTAGCAGTCCAGAAAGGGATCGGAAATCTAGTAGGGGACATGGTTTCACTAGAGCAAGGAACAGAGAGCAGGCGAGGAGCGCCAGAAGAGGTAGGAGGCCTTATGATAGAGAAGCTCCAGTGGCTACTAACAAGTTAGATGGTAAGTTGGTAAAGGATGCAAAACAAAAAGAGCTTGACAATTGGAAAGAGTTTGGCATATACACAGAGGTGCCAGATAGAGGACAACCAGCATTATCCCATAGATGGATCTGTACAAAGAAATTACTCCCTGATGATACATGTAAAACTAAGGCCAGACTTGTAGCTCGGGGTTTTGAGGAGTGACTAGCTGACCAAGAAGTTAGAGTGGACTCCCCAACAGCAGGAAAAGCAAGTTTGAGGAATTTCCTAGCCTTTTTAGTGACACACTCATGAGAATGTAAGTCCATTGACATCAAAGCTGCATTTTTACAAGGGGAGAAATTTCAAAGGGAAGTACTTTTAAAGCCACCAAAAGAAGCTGGAGATATAGAGGGGAAATTATAGAAGCTAAACGAGTGGGTTTATGGGCTAAATGATGCATCCGGGGTGTGGTATTTTTCAGTTAAATCTGTCCTACTAAAAGCTGGTTGTATTCAGCTAAAAGCAGATCCAGCAATGTTTTATTGGTGCTATGAAGAAAAACTAGCAGGCATTTTTTGATGCATGTAGATGATTTTCTGTGGGAAGAACCTATGGCATTTGAGAAATTCATGGTAGATAAAGTTCTACAGGAATTTAAAATTGGAAGTGGAGCTTCTGGTGTTTTAAATATATAGGGTTGAATATTAGGCAAACTAAGTTAGGGGTAATCCTAAATCAACAGTCTTACCGAGAGAATACTAACAGGATCCCAATAAATCGGGCCAGATCCTCACAAAAGGAAGACTCAGCAACCAAGGAAGAAGTAGACCGGTTAAGGAGCTTAATTGGGCAGGTGAACTGTTTGTGCACACAAACTAGGCCGGATGCTTGCTATGATGTATTAGAATTGAGCACCATGCTGAAACATGCTACAGTTGGGGTAGGCAGTGGCGTAGTGGTATTGTCACTGGACTAGTAACCCAGAGACCCAGGGTATTGCTCTGGGGACATGGGTTCAAATCCCACCACAGCAGAGGTGGAATTTGAATTCAATTAATAAATCTGGAATTAAAAGCGAGTCTAATGATGGCCATGAAACCATTGTCGATTGTTGTAAAAACCCATCTGGTTCACTAATGTCCTTTAGGGAAGACAATCTGCTGTCCTTACCTGGTCTGGCCTACATGTGACTCCAGACCCACAGCAATGTGGTTAACTCTTACATGCCCTCTGAAATTGCTTAGCAAGCCACTCAGTTAGGACAATTAGGGATGGGCAATAAATGCTGGCCTGGCCAGCGATGCCCACATCCCATGAATGAATTTTTTAAAAAGACATTGAAGAAATTGAGTTTTGTTAAATGTACACTCATGTTTCCAGCCTTGGGTGACCCTGAAGAAATGAAATTGGTCATTTTTAGTGACACCTGACATGCTAATCTTCCCGATGGTTATTCGAGCGCAGCAGGCTTCATTATATTTTTGGTGGGAAGAAATGATAAATTTTGTTCATTAGCCTGGGAATCAAAGAAAATAAAGAGGATAGTTAAAAGTACCTTAGCTGCTGAGACACTTGCACTAATAGAAGCGATAGATATGCGTACTTATTTGAGTATTTTAAACAAACTTATTATATAAGGGGCAATCGGAGAAAAGTTTTCCTATAGAATGCTATATAGATAACCATTCTCTATATAGATAACCATTCTCTCTGGGACAATGTCCATTCGACAAAAAGTGTCACGGAAAAGAGGTTGAGGATTGATCTTGCGAGTGTAAAAGAAATGTTGGAACAAAACGAAATTTCCAAAATAAAACGGATTGACGTAAGTCATCAGTTGTTGGATTGTTTTACAATGAGAGGTGCTTGTTCAAAGAAATTGTTGGATGTCCTCGAAGAGGGCCATCTTGTGTTATGATGAGTTAGGAAAACGTGGAAATTTCTATGTTAAAATCACTTTGTAATCCTTTAAACAAGTTTTTTTTTGTTCAAAAATGGGGGAATATACAGTATGTTAATGGCTAGTGCTGTTGGGGGTTTATGGTAGAATAGTTATCTCCAGTTTCCCGGTCAATATTCAACCTTAATCATCATCACAAAAACAGATTATCTGGTCAGTGACACATTGCTGTTTGTGGGAGCTTGCTGTGCATCGATTGCCTGCAGCATTTCCTACATTATAACAGTGATTACACTTTGTTATAAAGTGCTTCTGTTTTTTTGTTAAATATATTTTTGAGGAATTCATAGTCAAACTGAGGAAAAGATGGACCAGTTATTTTCCCCAAGAAGGTCATCAAGAGGACTTGTTTGACAACATTTACTGGTTGTCACATGACTCAAGTTAAAAATAGAACAGCAATCCTGGTAATTGGGGAAGATGTGTACAGAGAAGTGACAGGTCAGAAGATGGACTTTCTGTTGCTCGTTGCACTTTTGAATTGTTTGGAGTGAAAATGAACTGCTTAAAAGGGTTTGCAGTTTAAAAAAAAACTGAAGGACAGATCCCCAGCTCAGCCCAGCCTGTGTGTCTGTGTGTGTGTGTGAGGGGCTAAGGTAAAAAAGGAACTTTAGTATTTCAATCTGTGTGTTAATGCTTTACTTCATTACTGGTTAAGACTTGTTTTATAATAAACTGATAATTTTGTTGTTTATTAAAGAAACCTGGTTAGTGTGTTTTATTCTGGGATAAAAATAGAGTATATGATTGACCGTATTGGTAAGTGGGAAAAAATGTAAATATATGTCGTGACCTGTGGAGAAGTGGAACTAGTGCACTCCACCCACCCTGGTCTTAAAAGCTTAAAAAGTACTTCATTGCTGTATTGTGTTTGAGACGTTCTGAGTTTGTGAAAGGCGCTACAGAAATGCAAATCTTTCATTCTTTCTTTCTCAGTACTAACAGAAAATTCAGCAGAGAGCAGGACAGAGAAGCTACATCAGTTACAATTACACTCAGACTTCCACATGCTGTGGATTTGTTCGCATACAGACACTGATTACAGTCCATTTCTGATTAACATCAATGGAACTAAAAGCATTTTTAAACGTTTAAACTCCTTTGCCTATTTACATTTCTCTTCGGCATTTGGTGTCCTTTAATTCTTTAGATGAAATCACTGAGTGAATGATTAAAGGCCCAGTTCCACAAAGCTGAGCAAATTGCCTCATTTATTGAGATCCCAATCCAGTAAGAATGTTTCTTAGCAGTCACGTCAGACAGTTATCGACAGTTCCGACAGTTCCAATGAAGGGTCACTGACCCGAAACGTTAACTCTGCTTCTCTTTTCACAGATGCTGCCAGACCTGCTGAGTGGTTCCAGCATATCTCGTTTTTATTTCAGATTTCCAGCATCCGCAGTATTTTGCTTTTATTTTAGTTATCGACAGTATACGTGAAACAAACTAACTTTAAATTCACTGTGATCTGTTCCTCAGGAACGTCAAACATTCAGAGAATCAGAGTGGGATCTTCAGCTTTCTGTGGGCCGGAGTGAGCAGAGCCACAAAGGATCAGCTAGGAGATTTAGGATGAGTGGGGTGTTGCTAGTCTAGTGTCCTTCCCTCTAACTGTTCCGCTTTCCCAAATATTCTACCTCACACTGGGATACAGATCCCACAGGTAATCCCTCACACTGGGATACAGATCCCACAGGTAATGCCTCACACCGGGATACAGATCCCACAGGTAATCCCTCACACAGGGATACAGATCCTACAGGTAATCCCTCACACCGGGATACAGATCCCACAGGTAATGCCTCACACAGGGATACAGATCCTACAGGTAATGCCTCACACAGGGATACAGATCCTACAGGTAATCCCTCACACCGGGATACAGATCCCACAGGTAATCCCTCACACCGGGATACAGATCCCACAGGTAATCCCTCACACCGGGATACAGATCCCACAGGTAATCCCTCACACTGGGATACAGATCCCACAGGTAATCCCTCACACCGGGATACAGATCCCACAGGTAATCCCTCACACCGGGATACAGATCCCACAGGTAATGCCTCACACAGGGATACAGATCCTACAGGTAATCCCTCACACCGGGATACAGATCCCACAGGTAATCCCTCACACTGGGATACAGATCCCACAGGTAATGCCTCACACAGGGATACAGATCCTACAGGTAATCCCTCACACCGGGATACAGATCCCACAGGTAATCCCTCACACTGGGATACAGATCCCACAGGTAATGCCTCACACAGGGATACAGATCCTACAGGTAATCCCTCACACCGGGATACAGATCCCACAGGTAATCCCTCACACTGGGATACAGATCCCACAGGTAATGCCTCACACTGGGATACAGATCCTACAGGTAATCCCTCACACTGGGATACAGATCCCACAGGTAATGCCTCACACTGGGATACAGATCCTACAGGTAATCCCTCACACCGGGATACAGATCCCACAGGTAATCCCTCACACTGGGATACAGATCCTACAGGTAATCCCTCACACCGGGATACAGATCCCACAGGTAATCCCTCACACTGGGATACAGATCCCACAGGTAATCCCTCACACCGGGATACAGATCCTACAGGTAATCCCTCACACTGGGATACAGATCCCACAGGTAATCCCTCACACTGGGATACAGATCCTACAGGTAATCCCTCACACCGGGATACAGATCCTACAGGTAATCCCTCACACCGGGATACAGATCCCACAGGTAATCCCTCACACCGGGATACAGATCCTACAGGTAATCCCTCACACCGGGATACAGATCCCACAGGTAATCCCTCACACCGGGATACAGATCCCACAGGTAATCCCTCACACCGGGATACAGATTCCACAGGTAATGTCTCACTCTGGTGTGTGATTTTTCAGTATGCTTAGGCTCTGTATCACATCATATGGGTCATTTTCCTAGTGAAGGAACCAGATGAAACTATAAACTGTACAGGGGTCACTTCTGAGCACGGTTGCCAGTTCCCCAGTGTCTACACAGTGCAAATTCACACCCAAACTGACCTCCTGTGGGGTCCATGCAAAACATACTATTTTACAAAATTCCTCCTAAGTTTTTGGACCACTCAATGGTGCAATTTTAAAGGGACATCCTTATTTTCTGGAATGATATCCAACCTGAGATTTTGTCCCAACTCTGGAATGAAACGGCCAACATGTAGCAGACAGAACAGTCTTCCCACTGGCCATCCCATTGGCCTCATATAATTTGGCAGACACCCCCCACCCGATCCATAGCCTGGAAATGTGGAAAACCAGATAAAACACAGGCCAATTTGGAGGTTAAAAAATTGGAATATTCATCACTGAGCCACTCAGATGTTTGAAACTAACCCAGGAGGTTACCTTGGTAACTATCGATGTTGCAGGATATTCAACTCTTGTACCAGGTGATCTCTGCCAGCCAGAAACAGGTCCAGCTCTCACTGGTATGAATTCAGTGAACCAATGCTCAATGAAGGAGGCAGCAGTCTGTTCTACAGGTCCACTATTCTCTGGAAAATTAAGAACTGCCCTCTCCCCTCGCTCTGTCCTTACAAAACCTATATTTCGTAAATTACAACAGTGACTACACTTCAGAAGTACCTAATTGGCTGTAAAGTACTTTGGGGCATCCTGAGCTCATGACAGGTGCTATATAAATGCAAGTCTTTCAATTCCTTCTTTTTATGAGTATGATCTCTGTCCTCCTTAACATGTTCAGTTGAAATAATTGGTCTACCAAATCACCCCTAAGTCTACCCTTCTCTAAAGTATACAATCTAGCACATCTATGGAACGATCTGAGTAACTATAAGTGTGTTAAACTGGGAATTAATCTTGTGACCACCATTTCCAAAGCCTCTATATCACTTACAATGTGAGGAGACCATAACAAGACACATTATTCTAACTGAGGCCGAATCAAGGTCTTCCACAAGATGTCTTGCCTGGACTCTCAGTGAATTGTCCTGTGAATATGCCCTAGAACCTGACCGTTTTAGTTACAGCCTCAATGTTTTGGTCAGTTCCAAAAAAGCAAATGATTCCTTCAAAAGAATTAATGAACGAGTAGAACTCCACCACTTTGTGAGCAGTTGCTATCTACAAATCTACAGCTCGTGGAATAATATCTGCTCAGAGCTCCCTTTATCAGTACGTGTTGCATTCTTTTTCAGGATATGAGTTATTTCTTGAGGACTTCTGTGCTTCTGCTTAATTATATATTTAATGAATGAATTATTTATTTAAACCTTGTGGTTACTTATTCTATTAAGGCCTGATCAGTGGCATCAGATCAGTCTGAAACTCATCTGTTTTATTTTTTATTAATCATTCATGGGAATTAGGTGTCACTGGCGAGGCCAGCAATTGCCCATCCCTAATTGCCCTTGACACCCGAGTGCCTTGCTCAGCTATTTCAGAGGGCAGTTAAGAGTCAACCACATTGCTGTGGGTCTGGAGTCACACGTAGTCCAGACAGGTAAGGACAGCAGATTTCCTTCCCTCAAGGATATTAGCGAAACAGATGAGTTTTTATGACGATAGTTTCATGGCACCATTACTGAGACTACTGTTAAATTCCAGATTTTTATTAATTAATTGAATTTAAATTCCTCCAGCTACCATGGTGGGACTTGAAACCATGTGCCCATGGCATTAGCTTGGGTCTCTGGATTACTATTTCAGCGCCATTACCACTACGCCACCACCTCTCCTTTCCTTTTTTGGAAAACTCAATTGATTAAATACTCTTAATTTCCAGCTGATTATGAATTATGAGAATTTACTTATTCAATTATTTAACACCATCTGTACATGTAAAAGTCTGTATTTACATTACACAGAATTACATTGATATTCTTCTTCTTCTTCTTTGGCCTCCTTGTCTTGGGAGACAATGGGTAAGCGCCTGGAGGTGGTCAGTGGTTTGTGGAGCAGCGCCTGGAGTGGCTATAAAGGCCAATTCTAGAGTGACAGACTCTTCCACAGGTGCTGCAGATAAAATTGGTTGTCGGGGCTGTTACACAGTTGGCTCTCCCCTTGCGCTTGTCTTTTTTCCTGCCAACTGATAAATCTCTTCGACTCGCCACACTTTAGCCCAGCCTTTATGGCTGCCCGCCAGCTCTGGCGATCGCTGGCAACTGACTCCCACGACTTGTGATCAATGTCACAGGACTTCATGTCGCGTTTGCAGACGTCTTTAAAGCGGAGACGTGGACGGCCGGTGGGTCTGATACCAGTGGCGAGCTCGCTGTACAATGTGTCCTTGGGGATCCTGCCATCTTCCATGCAGCTCACATGGCCAAGCCATCTCAAGCGCCGCTGGCTCAGTAGGGTGTATATGCTGGGGATGTTGGCCACCTCGAGGACTTCTGTGTTGGAGATACGGTCCTGCAACCTGATGCCAAGGATTCATCGAAGGCAGCGAAGATGGAATGAATTGAGACGTCTATCTTGGCTGACATACGTTGTCCAGGCCTCGCTGCCGCAGAGCAAAGTACTGAGGACACAGGCTTGATACACTCGGACTTTTGTGTTCCGTGTCAGTGCGCCATTTTCCCACACTCTCTTGGCCAGTCTGGACATAGCAGTGGAAGCCTTACCCATGCACTTGTTGATTTCTGCATCGGGAGACAGGTTACTGGTGATAGTTGAGCCTAGGTAGGTGAACTCTTGAACCACTTCCAGAGCGTGGTCGCCGATATTGATGGATGGAGCATTTCTGACGTCCTGTCCTATGATGTTCATTTTCTTGAGGCTGATGGTTATGCAAAATTCGTTATAGGCAGCCGCAAACCTGTCGATGAGTCTCTGCAGACACTCTTCAGTGTGAGATGTTAATGCAGCATCGTCAGCAAAGAGGAGTTCCCTGATGAGGACTTTCCGTACTTTAGAGCAGAGAGATCGACCATTGACATGCTGTTCTCCCTTCGTCAGCTACAGGAGAAATGCCGTGAACAACAGATGCCCCTCACCGCGCTTTCCAAATATTGACTGGAAATACTATAGTTCGAGTACTTTAGATGGGTCAGTTTTTGTCCAGTGTGTGCAGGAGGGTTTTCTGACACAGTATGTAGACAGGCCAACCAGGGGCGATGCCACATTGGATTTGGTACTGGGTAATGAACCCGGCCAGGTGTTAGATTTAGAAGTTGGTGAGCACTTTGGTGATAGTGATCACAATTCGGTTAGGTTTACCTTAGTGATGAGCAGGGACAGGCATATACAGCAGGGCAAAAATTATAGCTGGGGGAAAGGAAATTATGATGTGATTAGGCAAGATTTAGGATGCGTAGGATGGGGAAGGAAACTGCAGGGGATGGGCACAATCGAAATGTGGAGCTTATTCAAGGAGCAGCTACTGCGTGTCCTTGATAAGTATGTACCTGTCAGGCAGGGAGGAAGTTGTCGAGCGAGGGAGCCGTGGTTTACTAAAGAAGTTGAAGAGCTTGTCAAGAGGAAGAGGAAGGCTTATGTTAGGATGAGACGTGAAGGCTCAGTTCGGGCGCTTGAGAGTTACAAGCTAGCCAGGAAGGATCTAAAGGGAGAGGTAAGAAGAGCAAGGAGAGGACACGAGAAGTCATTGGCGGATAGGATCAAAGAAAACCCTAAGGCTTTCTATAGGTATATCAGGAATAAAAGAATGACTAGAGATAGGTTAGGGCCAATCAAGGATAGTAGTGGGAAGTTGTGTGTGGAATCGGAGGAGATAGGGGAAGTGTTAAATAAATATTTTTCGTCAGTATTTACAGTGGAGAAAGAAAATGTTGTCGAGGAGAATACTGAGATACAGACTACTAGGCTAGATGGGATTGAGGTTCACAAGGAGGAGGTGTTAGCAATTTTGGAAAGTGTGAAAATAGATAAGTCCCCTGGGCCAGATGGGATTTATCCTAGGATTCTCTGGGAAGCCAGGGAGGAGATTGCAGAGCCTTTGTCCTTGATTTTTATGTCGTCATTGTCGACAGGAATAGTGCCGGAAGACTGGAGGATAGCAAATGTTATCCCCTTGTTCAAGAAGGGGAGTAGAGACAGCCCTGGTAATTATAGACCTGTGAGCCTTACTTCGGTTGTGGGTAAAATGTTGGAAAAGGTTATAAGAGATAGGATTTATAATCATCTTGAAAAGCATAAGTTCATTAGAGATAGTCAGCACGGTTTTGTGAAGGGTAGGTCGTGCCTCACAAACCTTATTGAGTTTTTTGAGAAGGTGACCAAACAGGTGGATGAGGGTAAAGCCGTGGATGTGGTGTATTTGGATTTCAGTAAGGCGTTTGATAAAGTTCCCCACGGTAGGCTATTGCAGAAAATACAGAAGTATGGGGTTGAAGGTGAATTAGTGCTTTGGATCAGAAATTGGCTAGCTGAAAGAAGACAGAGGGTGGTGGTTGATGGTAAATGTTCATCCTGGAGTATAGTTTCTAGTGGTGTACCGCAAGGATCTGTTTTGGGGCCACTGCTGTTTGTCATTTTTATAAATGACCTGGATGAGGGTGTAGAAGGGTGGGTTGGTAAATTTGCGGATGACACGAAGGTCGGTGGAGTTGTGGATAGTGCCGAAGGATGTTGTAGGTTACAGAGGGACATAGATAGGCTGCAGAGCTGGGCTGAGAGATGGCAAATGGAGTTTAATGCGGAAAAGTGTGAGGTGATTCACTTCGGAAGGAGTAACAGGATTGCAGAATACTGGGCTAATGGGAAGATTCTTGGTAGTGTAGATGAGCAGAGAGATCTTGGTGTCCAGGTACATAAATCCCTGAAAGTTGCCACCCAGGTTAATAGAGCTGTTAAGAAGGCATATGGTGTGTTAGCTTTTATTAGTAGGGGGATCGAGTTTAGGAGCCACGAGGTCATGCTGCAGCTGCACAGAACTCTGGTGCGGCCGCACCTGGAGTATTGCGTGCAGTTCTGGTCACCGCATTATAGGAAGGATGTGGAAGCTTTGGAAAAGGTGCAGAGGAGATTTACTAGGATGTTGCCTGGTATGGAGGGAAGGTCTTACGAGGAAAGGTTGAGGGACTTGAGGTTGTTTTCGTTAGAGAGAAGGAGGAGAAGAGGTGACTTAATAGAGACATATAAGATAATCAGAGGGTTGGACAGGGTGGATAGTGAGAGCCTTTTTCCTCGGATGGTGATGGCAAACACGAGGGGACATAGCTTTAAGTTGAGGGGTGATAGATATAGGACAGATGCTGGAGGTAGTTTCTTTACTCAGAGAGTAGTAGGGGCATGGAACGCCCTGCCTGCAACAATAGTAGACTCGCCAACTTTAAGGGCATTTAAGTGGTCATTGGATAGACATATGGATGAAAATGGAATAGTGTAGGTCAGATGGTTTCACAGGTCGGCGCAACATCGAGGGCTGAAGGGCCTGTACTGCGCTGTAATGTTCTAATGTTCTATGTTCTATGTTCATTGATCTCACCAAAGCCTTTGACCTCGTCAGCAGATGTGGTCTCTTCAGAATACCAGCAAAGATCGGATGTCCACCAAAGCTACTAAGTATCATCACCTCATTCCATGACAATATGAAAGGCACAATTCAGCATAGCGGCGCCTCATCAGACCCCTTTCCAATCCTGAGCGGCGTGAAACAGGGCTGTGTTCTCGCACCTGCACTATTTGGGATTTTCTTCTCCCTGCTGCTCTCACATGCGTTCAAGTCTTCAGAAGAAGGAATTTTCCTCCACACAAGATCAGGTGGCAGGTTGTTCAACCTTGCCCGTCTAAGAGCGAAGACCAAAGTACATTGATATTACAGCAGAGAAATGGCCATTTGTCCTGATTTGTTGCTGTTGGTGTTTATGCTTCAAAAAAAGATTCCTCCCACCGCTCGTCATCTCACCCTATCAAGCATATCCTTCTATTCCTTTCTCCCTCATGTGCTAATCTAGCTTCCCCTTAACTGCATCGCAATACTCCCAGTGGTAGCGAGTTCCACATTCTCACCACTTTCTGGATAAAGAAGTTTCTCCTGAATTCCCTATTGGATTGATCAGTGACTGCTTTATATTTACAGCCCCGAGTTTTAGCCTCTCCTACAAGTGGAAACATCTTCTCTACGTTTACCTTATCAAATGCCTTCAAATCCCTATCTGATCCCCCCTCAGTCTTCTGGAGAAAAGAGCCCCAATATGTTCAGTCTTTCCTGATAGGTATAACCTCTCAGTTCGGATATCTTTTTCACACTCTCTCCAATGCCTCTGTATCATTTTTATAATATGGAGACCAGAACTGTGACCAAGTGTGGTCTCGCCAAGGTTCTGTGCAAGTTTAACATAATTCTCTGTTTTTCAATTCTACTTATGTTCAGTTTGTGCTGAACATATTGGGGGAGAAACTTGTTTGTGTAGTGCCACTTCTAGTGGTCCTATGCAGACTTATGTTGATTCCCCGGGAGCAGGCAGCTCAGCGTGCTGCTACTTGCACAGCTGCATGACTTTCTTCAATGGTATCAATGAGGAGAACTGCATGGGCTGCATGGCACTACATGGCACTGCATGGCACTGCATGGCCCACAGCACTGTCTGCCCTGGAGAATTGGTACAAGTCTGTGTAAACAAATTTCTCCCCCGTTATCGATCAGAACAGCTTGGGGAGGGTGGTGGGGGGGTGGGGAGGGCTCAGGAGGAAAAAGTACAATAGATAATATTCTAAAACAAACAAAAAGGAAGCGAGTAGCGTAACTATCAGAGATTGTGCTTTAGGCATCAGAGTTAAAGGGAAAACTAAAAGATGTGAAGAAATTAAACGGAAAAATAAGAAATGTCTGAATGAAACATTGAACCATAGGACAGGTTAGGATGTATGGCCCAAATAAGCATTCTTTAAACAAATAGACAGAGTATAAAGAACAAATTGAGTGACTTGCAGGCTTAAAATAAACTTGGAGGGTCTGACATGACAACCTTCACTGCAGGTCAGTCAGGACTGGGAACTAAATATACCAGGTTATAATGTCGACAGGGGAAATGGGGGAGGAGTAGCCTCAGTTATTAAGGATGAAATCACTTCAAAGATAAGAAAGGATATAATGAGACGTAAACAAGAAAGAAAACAGGCAGTGGAGACTATGAATAGAAAAGGATTTAAGACTGCAGTGGGAATTGTATATAGGGCCCCTGGTAGTAGCTCTGAAGCGGTATATTTTATAAATACAGAAATTAGGCAAGGATGTTACAAAGGCAGAGTGATTTTAATGGGTGATTTTAACTTTCATATAGATTGGAATAAGCAGACTGGCACATGTCAGAAAGGTAGCTAATTTCTCGAGTGTATCTGGGATAGTTTTCTGCACCAATATATCCTAGGTTCAACAAGGGGACAGACCATGTTAACTTTAGTAATGAGCGAGGAGCGTGAATTAGTTAACAGCGTAACAGTGTGTGAACATTTATCTAATATCATTGTTACGACCGAGTGAGGAAGGGGTCTCAGGCTCCCCTCTTGACCCTTTCTTGGTTTGGCCGTAACAGGGTTTATCTTTTAAAACACAGTGATTTTAGCTTACCGCCTCAGTGAGCCCTTGCAATTCCAAATGAACTAATCAGACAGGTTTTCTTCAGTTTAGACAAGAAAGATGTAAGTTTATTAGCCTTATCACTCTACCCAGTTAAAATTACTAAAATACGCGATGCAACCAAGCTCACATGCATATGAGAGGCACACACACACAAATAGATAGAGAGGGGGAGAAAGAGGGGGGCTGAAGTAGAATTTGTAGTAAATGGAATACAGATATGGTTATTCGTGTCCTTGATTGAAATGAAGGTCTTGGAGTTCTTGTTGGGGCCCAGTGCACAATTTCAGACTTGCTTCTCTGGTACCAGAAGGCTGAAGAGACGCTTTGTCTGCAGTCTTAAAGTCTAAGCTGCCACCATGGGTTCCCTGGAACTTTGCTGGAGAGAGAGACAGAGAGAGAGGGGGACTTTTCTTCAGCCAGTCCAGTTGCAGTCTTTTCCTTTCTGTGTGGCACAATTCAAAAAAGCCCCAGTCTGGCCAGCAGATAGGTCATGTGACCATCTCTTTATTTGAAACAGCAGCTTCTAGGAGGGTTGTTGGATTTCAAAGCTTTCCAGACATACTCCGTGGGGGAGGTGCGGGGGGGGGGGGGGGGGGGGGGGTGGAGGGGTGGAGTTCTGGCTCTTGCACAGTCTAAGGATGCTGATCACCACTATTGTCCAGACCAATCTTATTAATTGAATCAAGGAGCACCCCCATTGCCTCTCCATTCATGTTGCTCAGAATGCAAATGTGCAACCATGTTTTCAACCACTCAGCTCTGCTTTTTAAAAATAAGTTATTTGCAATGTGCAGTAAAACGTTTCAGGTAGTGTCCCATATGACAAAATTAATATGATTCCATTTGGCAGGTGTGATTTCCATCACATCTTAATATGATCGAGTTTAAAGCAGTGTTTTAAAGAGAAAAACGTGAAACAGCTACTAAGATACTAGATTTAGGTAAGGCTGACATAGAAACATAGACATAGAAACATAGAAAATAGAAGCAGGAGTAGGCCATTCAGCCCTTCGAGCCTGCTCCGCCATTCATTATGATCATGGCTCATCATCCAACTCAGTAGCCTATTCCTGCTTTCGCCCCATACCCTTTGATCCCTTTAGACCCAAGAGCTATATCTAACTCCTTGAGAACATACAATGTTTTGGCCTCAACTGCTTTCTGTGGTAGCGAATTCCACAGGCTCACCACTCTCTGGCTGACTTCACAGGGATGAGACAGAGAATGTCCACAGTAAACTGGACAAGTTTGTTCATGGGAAAAACAACAGAATATCAGTGAAAGGTATTCAAAAAAGAATGTAATGTGATGGAGAACCAGTTTATAACCCGAAGAGGCAAGAGGTCAACTCGCCAAAAAAAAGGCCATGGAAAACTAAAGAGGTAAGAGACAACATAAAACTAAAAGAAAAAATATATCTAAAAATACAAAAAATAGCACAGATCCTGGTGAATGGGAAAGAAAGAACAACAAAGGGTGACAAAAGAGATAGTAAGAGCTACAAAAAAGGAATATGAAAAGAAACTTCAAAGGGATATCAAAATCAACTCAAAACATTTTGACATATATTAGGAACGAAAGGTTGGTTCAGAGCAATGGCCCCTTGATAAATGATAATGGTGATATTGCCAATGAAGTCAAGGAAATGGCAGACATCTGAATAATTACTTTGTATCAGTATTTACAGAGCAGCATGCTAAAAATCCAGGGAAACTAATATTGGATCAGGGACGAGGACCCACCAAAATTAACATAAGCAAAATAACAGTAATAAAGAAAATAATGGCACCAAAGAGTGACAAATCCCCAGGAATCCATAGGAATTCCATAGGAATCAATAGACCAGTTCATCAGTAGATGTCGTAGTAAGGGCAACAAATGTGTTTTCTCCGAAACTGAGATGTCGGAGCAATTAATGGAGCTTGTGATTGTATTGACACCCATTGATGTGTTTCAGAAGGACCTCTTAGGGAAAAAGATAGGTCACAGCATCGATGCACTGCTGGAAGATGGCAGGAAATATGAAGCCATTGTACCTGGACAACAGCACCTATAAGCACTATGTGCAGCCAACAGTATTGACACCATAACCAGGTCAAAAAGAGCATGCAAACTGTGTGTAAAGTGCAGTTGGTCCCACTCACGGCGAAGTTGCCGTGCATTTCGTGACCTGTGCAAGGCATGCGGTGCAAAAGGACACTAGGCACACCTATGCAAGAAATCTGACTCCAAAGATGCAGCCAGAAGTAATGGTAGAACACAAGCGAACAGAAAACACGGCAACAGCAGCAAGGAAAGTGCCAGAGACCTACATAAACGCAAGTTGATACAGGAGGTCCACAGCAAAACAGACCTGAGACAAGGCTCAGAGAGAAACAATTCTCAAACAAAAGACGAACAGGCATTTCACACTGTGAACCTGACACATCACGTTGATGAAGTCCAACAACTGCCACTATTAACATCATGTATCCAAAGAAAGCTGGCAAACACACACTCAGGATCAAAATTGACACCGGCGCTAGTGCAAATATCCTACCAGTCCGAATCCTCAAAGATATGTACCGGATTCACTGGAAATCAATGATACAATCGACGACTGCCAAGTTATCTGCATACAACAGGTCACCCATCCCGTGCAGTGGCACATTAACAATGCAATGTAGCTATGGCAAGTTGCCATGGAAACCACAAACGTTCTACCTAGTAGACACAAGCGGACCAGCAGTGGCAGGACTACCAGCATGTAAGGACCTCAACATCATAACTATCTACAAGAGCATTGCCAAAGGGAAATCTCCAAGGATCAGAACCCACTCGCAAACTCTGACCAGCATTGAACGGTGCAGTCTGGAAACCCAGCAACAGTACAAATATGCCACGCCTTCACTTCTGCTCTATAGAGAACCACCGGCACCACAATGAGCCAGAACAGATAGGTATCTCCAAGAGACAGAGTACTCTTCTTCTAACAAGTCCTCGACCTTGCCCTAACCCTAACCCTATCACTAACCCAAGCCTTCAGATGTGGAGGATGAGGAGAGGTGAAGGACAGGCAATGTCCTGAATAGGCATAGGAGGAATGAGTTGAAGCATTGTCTGTTGGTTCTTCGAGATGAGGTGCTGGAACTTTCCAATGACAATGCCCAAAAGCGGTCATCTTGAGAAAAGTAACAGAGTATGTTAGCAGGCTGAAGGCAGAGCAACAGAAACTGAATGCAGAGAGGGAGAAACTTCAGAAAGAACAGCAACGGATGAGACGTGAATTCCCCATGCAAGAGTTATCAAACCACCGAAACGATATATGGACATTTGAGCCTCGATATTTGTTAACTTCACAATCTCTATCCATGTGTAAATAATTTTGATGTTATCTAATATCATACATTTTTGCTTTCAGCATATGAGATTGATCTTTGGAAAGAAGGGGAATGTTGTCTGATTGCTTTGAAGAGCGGTGTCCCTTTAAGATCTTAGTATGCTAATGAGCTAAGTACTAGGATGCAGTCATGTGACTACATGCCAGTTTCACTCTGTAACTGTAACACCAAGAGGCATGTCCTGTAAATAGTTAGCTCTGCACTGCATATAATTGTTAGCTGTTAATAAACCTATTTAAGATCTTCAATTAACTGAACTCCACACATCTCTGGGTAGCACAGTGGCGCACTGGTTAGCACCGCAGCCTCACAGCTCCAGCGACCTGGCCCGGGTTCAATTCTGGGTACTGCCTGTGTGGAGTTTTCAAGTTCTCCCTGTGTCTGCGTGGGTTTTCGTCGGGTGCTCCGGTTTCCTCCCACAGCCAAAGACTTGCAGGTTGATAGGTAAATTGGCCATTATAAATTGCCCCTAGTATAGGCAGGTGGTAGGGACAGGTGGGGATGTGGTAGGAATATGGGATTAGTGTAGGATTAGTATAAATGGGTGGTTGATGGTCGGCACAGACTCGGTGGGCCGAAGGGCCTGTTTCAGTGCTGTATCTCTAAAAAAAAAATCTCATTTACGTTGCATCAGACAACATAAAAAGCTTCTTATTACAATTTGATCAAAGTTATCAAGCGATCAGGAGTGAAATTAAGAAACACTTCTAGGCACAAGAGTAGTAGAAGCTTAGAACTCTCTTCCTCAAATTGATGTTCGATGTATTGTTAATTTTAAAACTGAGGGATTGATAGATTTTTGTAATCCAAGGATATTAAGCGATAGGGGGCAAAGGTGGGTATATGGAGTTAGGTCACAGATCAGCCATGATCTTACTGAATGGTGGAACAGGCTCGAGGGGCTGAATGGCCTCTTCCTGTTCCTTTGTTCCTATGACCCCAAGTTCCTTTTGGTTTCTCAATGAGCTGAAAAAGTTACCACCTGAGATGATATACATTACGTATATTGTACAGTATTGTGCATACAAAAGGACTCTAATAACATTTCTTGTCAGAGGCCCATGCCTCTCAGAGTTCACAATGCTTCTCAGTATCACTGGTCACTGAAAACATTGAAGACGACAATTCCTGGAACACATTTGCACCGACAACTCCCTGAATGTTTTTAATGATTGACAGCAAGACTGACCAGTCACAGAGCAAGGATTTGCTGATTTGGATCCATCCCCATACTCCCCTCATGTATTTGTTCAGATGAAAAACATAGGACTAAGTGTAAAGGAAACTATTCATGTTTAAAGCGATGATTTTAAAAGAAGAAACAGGGAAATACAACCCAATATATGTTATGTCATACAAAGCAAATATATTATAAAGTTTTTTTACTTCCTATGTTCTGAACAGTCTGCTCTTCTGATACAGTAGCTGGTTACACTTTGCTGACCTTGGCGAAACCACCATTGTGGCTGATTAAATGTAACTGTTTTAACCACATCCAGCAGATATCTAATAGTGAAAGAGGGAAACACCTACCCGACCTAAACAAGATTACAGAAGAGCTGCAACTGACAGTATCATATGAAAGACCAGCTGGGTAAAGTGAAATTGAAAGTGCCTGGTTCCAGCACGTTCATCGATTTATTTATCTATTGAACTCTGACATTCCAATAATAGGCAAGGAAAACACCATTTATTTCTTTATTTTACTCCATCATTCTTAAGCGTATGTTCTATCAGTAGCATGTCCATTCCTATCTAAGGATTCTGCCCCCACCTTTAGCATAACTCCTGAGTCACCATGATCAATGCCACAGGAGATTGCCTGTCTACCTTCTCAGGTGGATGTAAAAGATCCCAAAGTCCTGTGAAGAAGAACAAGGGTGTTCTCACTTATGTACTGGTCAATGTTTATCTCTCACCCAACACTTCAAACAGATTATCTGGTCATTCATTTGTGTGACCTTGCTGTGCACAAATGACTGCATGTTACAACAGTGACTACACTTCAAAAATACTTCATCAGCTGTAAGGTGCTTTGGGGTGTCATGTAATCATTTCTAATCAATACAGGGACAGCAGCTGTGGCAATGAAGCACTCCATTATTATTGCATTGGGAGTGTCAGCCTGGAATATATGTTCAAATCTCTGGAGTGGAACTTGAACAACCTTCTGACTCTGATGCGAAAATGCTAGCAACTGAGTCAAGGCTGGTAATTGTCATGAAAACCCTACATGCCAAAGGGGAAATATTAATTTCATCAGTTGGAACCTTACGTTAGACTTTCACTGGAAAATCTTACAAGTAACTTTTTTAAAAGTAAACTGGCAGCCAAGATGACCATTGCAATTTACATTTGAAACACCAAAAGATCAGACAAGTCTGATTCAACCTAGCCAGAACAACGGGGTGCTCTCAGTGATTAACTTACCTGGAATAACCTTATCAGCACAGTCGTCAGAGCCACCTACACCATGGACTTTGAAAGAGCCAACCCCTCCAAATGTGACTGGACAGCTTGAAGTGTAGCACCCTGAATCTCAGAGAAAATTCCAGAAAGACCTCATTAAAACAACAAAGGGGCTTGGTAGCATCATGTGACTGCCTGTGCAGCTCTGGGGAGACTGTAAGCTTTGTCACACATAAAACAGACAGGAGTAACTGAAAAGCCATCAACAAAGCAGGTTTCTCTCTCTCTCCAGTAAATAACAAGAGAAGACCCAGCTGCAACTGGGAAAGCCCCTCAAGCCTACAGACCACCACAGCCAGCAACCAGGGGACAAGAATCTAACTCCTCTTCTGCCTTCAGGAGCCCTGAGTGAAGCAAGCCCACGACCGTGCACGGGGCCCAGCGAGGACTTCAGGACTACAATTTCAACTGAGGACTATGGGACAAATACACCCTAATTAAACTGCATTTATTCCGGACTTTAATCCAACCACCAAATCTGTTTTCCCTCTGTAATCTATTTGTATGTGTGTGACTCTTGTGTGAATGTGTAGCACATTTTTAGCAATATCAGAGTGAGAATATCAGAGTGAGATTGGTTAGAGAGGAACGGGAATATCAGAGTGAGATTGGTTAGAGAGGAACGGGAATATCAGAGTGAGATTGGTTAGAGAGGAACGGGAATATCAGAGTGAGATTGGTTAGCGGGGAATGGAACATCGAAGTCAAGGCAGGTTCAGAAATAGCTCAAATATCGGGGGAATTCTTTCCACAAAGAACAGTGGACCTCTGATATAAGTTACTGGCTGGTGCAGTGAGTGTCGATTTCCTGCAAACATTCAGCAGGGAGATGGAGAGTACATGGAAATGGCAAACAGATCCGATTGAGGTTGGGTGGGAGCCCAGGACGGAACATGGGGGTGCCTGGGGGTGGGGAGGCATGTGGACAGGTAGGGGTGGGGGCCAGTCAGACAGACCCCAGTAACTAGCATCACCCAGGGGAATCCTACATTGATCAAAGGTTCCTCTCCCTCCAGAAAATGGGGGTCAGAGTGGTGGGGGCAGAGGTGGGGTTTTGGCGTGAGGGGTATCAGATTGGGGATATAAGAGCTGGGGGTATCGGACTCGGGGGATCAGAGTGGGAGGTATCTGAGTTATGGGTATCGGAGTGGGGGGGTCAGAGTGGAAGGGGGTCAGAATGGGGGGAGGACAGAGTGGGGGGTCAGAGTGGAGGGGGTCAGAGTGGAGGGGGTCAGAGTGGAGGGGATCAGACTGCAGGGGGTCGGAGTGGGGGGGTCAGAGTGGGGGGGTCAGAGTGGGAGGGTCAGAGTGGGGGGGTCAGAGTGGGGAGGTCAGAGTGGGGAGGTCAGAGTGGGGAGGTCAGAGTGGGGAGGTCAGAGTGAGGGGTTCAGAGTGGGGGGAGGGTCAGAGTAGGGGGTGGTCAGAGTGCAGGGTGGTCAGAGTGCAGGGTGGTCAGAATGGGGGGGTCATAGTGGGGGGTGTCAGTGTGGGGGGGTCAGTGTGGGGGGGTCAGAGTGGGGGAGGTCAGAGTGGGGGAGGTCAGAGTGGGGGAGGTCAGAGTGGGGGAGGGTCAGAGTGCGGGGTGATCAGAGTGGGGGGGGTCAGAGTGGAGGGGGGGCAGAGTGGGGGAGGTCAGAGTGGAGGAGGTCAGAGTGGGGGGGTCAGAGTGCGGGGGGGTCGGAGTGCGGGAGGGTGTCAGAGTTGGCGGGGGGGGTTCATTCAGTTACAAAGACTTAGTTTTAAAATGGAAGGCGGCTTAATTTCTGGGTCCGGGTCTGGGCCTGGAGGTGAGAATGGCACCTTCTAGAAGTCGGCCAATTAAGAACCCGTCTCCGGGATCGCCATGCAATGAGGGACAGCGGGGGTGAGAGGGCAAGAGGGTGGGAGGGTTAGAGGGTGAGAGAGGGCAGGAGGGCTAGAGGGCGAGGGCGAGGGCATGGGAGAGCGGGTGGGTGAGAGGGCGAGAGGATGAGAAGGCGAGAAGGCGAGAGGGTGAGAGGACGAGAGGATGAGGACGAGACGACGAGGGGGCTAGAGGGCGAGGGGGCGAGAGGCTGAGAGGATCAGGGGACTAGGGGGCCAGAGGGTGAGAGGGCAGGAGGGCGAGAGGCAGAGTGGGCGAGAGGGCGCGAGGTGACAAGAAGACCAGAGGGCAGGAGGGCGACAAGGTGAGGGTGAGGGGACGCGGGGGCGAGAGGGCCAGAGGGCGCGATGGCAGAGAGGGCGAGAGGGAGAGGGGACGAAAGGACAAGGGGGCGAGAGGGCCAGAGGGCGAGAGGGCAGGAGGGGGAGAGGGTGAGAGGGCGAGGGGATGAGGGGACGAGGGGATGAGAGGGCGAGAGGGCAGGAGGGCAAGAGGCAGAGAGGACGAGGGGATGAGGGTCGAGAAGGCAGCAGGGCAAGAGGGCAGGAGGGGACGAGGGGATGAGAAGGCAGGAGGGCGAGAGCGCATGGGAGAGCGGGAGGGCGAGGGAGCAAGAGGGCGTGAGGGTGAGAAGGTAGGTGGGCGAGGGGATGAGGGGGTGAGATGGCAATTCAGCGCATGCATTTGCAGGACTGGCTGATAGTCATCACTGTGTCTGCATTGAGAGTGTTGCTGAGGGGAATGTGACAATAGAGGGTGGGATGAAATGGAGTTGCAAAGGGGCTTGAGGAAATGCAGCTATTTCTTCACCCCAGCACTATCGGGTAACATCAGCTCCAGGACTTCATGCTGCAAAGGCAGCCTCTGCTTGCAGATGACCTCAGGCTTTCCAATCTGCACCTTTACCTGTGCAGACTGCATTACTATTTTCCTGCCGTTCTGACCTCCTGCTGTGCACTCGCCTCTGGTGAGCTATGGGGGTTTCGCGTGTCGCTGCTGAAACTCCATTGCCCTTGGAAAATGCCTGTTAATTTCTTTATGAACAAGCTCATTTGACGTCCTGCTGCTGCCGTGTAGGTTGCCATGAGCACACAGAAGTTGCCTCTGGGAAAAGTGGGAATACGTTGGCATTTTTGTTCGATTTTCCTCATCCCCCCCCTCTCCAGCCCACTGCCTCCAAACCCGTCTCCAAGTCCCTGGTAAAATTCCTTGCAATGTGTTTGCTTTTTGGACTCGCCCTTATTTGACAGTTTTTGCATGTGCAGTTTCGTTTTTACTGATCACTCCCTTTAATGTGTAGACAAAATATTCAGACTATCCTTTTAAGGAAAAGTTTGTTTGGAATTTCAGCCTGTGATCAGTGTTCATTTTTATCATGTTTTGGCTGATTTTTTGCCTCTTGATTTGACCATTTGTTCTGCAAGGTTACGTTTATTAATGGGCCGTTACTGGGCTGCTTGTTCCTCCTTAGTTGCTCCCCTAAGGCTCATTTCACAGTATGTGTAGAAACGTGGGCAATTAATGAACACTGAAGCCTTTCAAAATAAACCTGAGAATTTACTGATCCCTGACTCTTCGTCACTGTCCAATAAGATTCATGGAAATTTAAGCTGCTATTGCCTCCTGTTATTTTAAACTGATCTCATGTCCCATTCAGAATGTGTCCATTCTCCCAGGTCAAGTCACTCACATCAGTACCAGCCATTATTAGAGAAAGGTCGAGTACGATTAACAACTAAAATAAGTGAGACTGACCCCCAACTCACTGGCTAGGTTTATTTTTAAGGACGAAAGAGCTTGCAATTCTATTCATAATCTCAGAACATTTCAAAGTGCTTCACAGCCAATGTATTGTTTTTGTTGTCACTGTTAGTTTGTAGGCAAATGAGGGAATCGTATCACACTCATCAAGATCTCCCGCACAGGACAAGTAACCAGACAAACTGTTTAGGTGGTGAGTTAAATATTGGCCAGGGTACTGAAAGAATTCCCCCGCTCTTCCTCAAACCATGCCACGGGATCTCTGAGATCCACCCAACCACGAAAACATGGGCCGGAATTTTACGCCCCCCCAAAGAGCAGGATGGTGGCAGCTGGCGGGGGGGGGTGTAAAATGGAGTAGAGGCTCAGGGGGGTCATTCCCAACCCACTCCCACCTCCACCACCATTTTACGCAGGGCCCACCCGCCCCCCAGGTCAATCAAGGCCCTTAAGTGGCCAGTTGGCGGCCACTTATAGGCCTCCGCCCGCCACCATGGGGATTTTACTGTTGGCAGGTGGGCAGCCCAGGTGAGGCCCCAAAAAGTTACCTTTTCCCTGGGCTGTCCTTCCTCTTCTTTTTGAGGCTTGGTTGAAGTCCCAGCAGTGGCCACCGCTCCCGGCACGCTGATTGGCCGGCCGCTCTATTAGGCAGGACCTCAATGAGGTGGAAGACCCGCCTCAGACCAATTAAGGGCCTGCAGACCGTAAAATGTGGTCTGGATCCTCAGGCCCGACAGAGGCAGGATCGCCACCAACTTTTCGGTCGGTGGACAGTTCCTGTCTGACAAGGGTAAAATACCGGCCCTGGTTTTAGTTTAATATCTCGGAAGTGCAGTACTCCCTCAGTATTGCACTGGAGTGTCAGCATGGATTACTAGGTCAAATGCTGCTGTGGAATTTGAATGCCCAGCTTTCCAATCCTGATGAGAGTGCTCCCGCTAAGCCACGGCTGACAGCTGAAATGTATCAATGTAGATCTCAAATTCAAACAAAAATGATTGAGTATCATTCCAAATGAGGGACACCTAACACACTTTGCACCTGCTCAGTGCACTGATATATTCTAACAATCCTGCTCCAACATTCTGACTGCTCCATTGCCAGGGTCTAACCATTCCTTCCCTGGGGTTGTAAGCTTCTGTTAGCAAGAGGCCAGAGCCTCAGTCCTACACTGTTGGTGAGCTGCCCTCCCTGGACAGGTGTCCCAATACAGCTCATCGGCTCTGAGCCCACACATTATCAGGCTGTATGGATATGGATCCAGCCCTTCGGGAGCTCCTGGAAGGGTTGCGGGGGTGCTGTGGGAGGTGGTTAATGGGCAGTGGAGAGACAAGTGTGGGCCAGCAGTGAGAACTCCACACAAAAAGATAACTTGGAAAAAGTTCTGGTGCCAATGTTGGAGCAGGCTGCCGTAGTCAACTTAAGGATGTCGATTAGGTCCCACAACGGCAGAACACATGGCCGGACAATGCACAGTCCATGCATTCCTTAATGTTGCAATCATGTCATAACAGGACCTCGAAGTGTACAGTAAAGAGCCCTAGTGCTTGAAACATGAGGGCTCTCCAGCCATGGGGAAGACCTTTTGAAAATGGCAGACGGTGGAGTAGGTCTATCCTAATGGGGCCATTACTGCTCCATTAATGTTACGAACATACGAATTAGGAGCAGGAGTAGGCCACTCGGTCCCTCGAGCCTGCTCCGCCATTCAATAAAATCATGGCTGATCTGATTCTAACCTCAACTCCACATTCCCGCCTACTCCCAATAACCTTTCACCCACTTGCTTATCAAGAAGCTATCTACCCCTGTCTTAAAATATTTAAAGACTCTGCTTCCGCTGACTTTTGAGGAAGAGAGTTCCAAAGTCTCACGATCCTCTGAGAGAAAAAAAATTCTCTTCATCTCTGTCTTAAATGTTGAATTTGGAAGGTAAACATCAGCCCACTTGGGCCTTGAATTTCCTTCTTCTCATCCTGCTCTCTCCCTTCCTGATTCATGGCCTCATTAAAAACCTTTGTCTTCTCCACCAAGTCAAATTATTCCGCTCAGTCTCCACCGTTCCACCTTGTTAAATACTACAGCATTATTCTTGTTTAAGATGTAGAATACTATATAAGAGCAAGTTGTCGTAATTTACTCTGGTTTGGTAGCCTCTGTCTTCAGCAAGAACATGGTACAACATCACCAAGAGTGGCATGGTAGCACCACTATTGACTGAGTCCTGAAGGATATTTCTGCCAGACTGGGCTGTGGCAGTTGGTGAGTAAAACAACAAGAGGGAAAAACCTACTTGACCTCGTCCTCACAAATCTATCTGTCGCAGATGCACCTGTCCATGACAATATTGGCAGGCATGACTACCACACCGTTCTTGCAGAGACAAAGTCTCGTCATGACACTGAGGATACTGTCCATTGCGTTGTGTGATGCTACCACCATGTCGAATGAGATAGATTCAGAACAGATTTAACAACTCAAAACTGGGCATCCATGAGGTGTTGTGGGCCGTCAGCAGCAGCAGAATTGTACTCAACCACAATCTGTAACCTCATGGCCCAGTATATCCCCCACTCTACCATCACCATCAAACCAGGAGACCAGCCCTGTTTCAATGAGCAGCATAGGAGATCATGCCAGGAGCAGCACCAGACGTACCTAAAAATGAGATGCCAATCTGCTGAAGCTACAATGCAGGACTACATCATGCTAAACATGCAACATGCTATATACAGAGCTAAGCGATCTCACAACCAATGAATCAGATCAAAGCTCAGCAGCCCTGTCTTATCCAGTCATGAA
The DNA here is from genome assembly GCF_036365525.1 of Heterodontus francisci. Taxonomy (NCBI): domain Eukaryota; kingdom Metazoa; phylum Chordata; class Chondrichthyes; order Heterodontiformes; family Heterodontidae; genus Heterodontus; species Heterodontus francisci. The sequence goes on from NC_090401.1 coordinate 9,280,836, forward strand.
TGGTGGTGGACAATTAAACAATTAACCGGAGAAGGAGGCTCCATGAATATCTCCATCCTCAATGACAGTGGAGTTCAACATATGAATGCAAAAGACAAGGCTGAAGCATTTGTAGCCATCTTCAGCCAGAAGTGCCGAATAGATGATCCATCTTTGCCATCTCCTAAGGTCCTCACTATCATAGATGCCAGTCTTCAGCCAATTCAGTTCATTCCATGCAATATCAAGAAATGGCTGAAAGCACTAGTTGCAACTTTGGCTATGGGCCCTACAAACATCCTGGGTGTAGTGCTGAAGACTTGTGTTCCAGAACTAGCCATGCCTCTGGCCAAGCTGTTTCAGTACAGAAAAGAAAAATTACTTAGAAATCATAGAAAGTTTAAGGCACAGAAAGAGGCCACTCAGCCCATCGTGTCTGTGCTGGCCAAAAAAACGATCCACCTATCCTAATCCCACCTTCCAGCATTTGATCCATAGCCCTGCAGCTTACGGCACTTGAGGTGCATATCAGACTCCTTTTAAATGAGTTGAGGGTCTCTGCCTCAACTAACCTTTCAGAAAGTGAGTTCCAGACCATCACCACCCTCTGGGTGAAAAAGTTTTTCCTCATCTATCCTCTAATTTTTCTACCAATCACTTTAAATCTGTGCCCCCTCGTCACAAACCTCTCCCTGCTAAGGTGAATAGATCCTTCACCTCCACTCTATCCAAGCCCCTCAAAATGTTGTACATTTCAATCAGATCTCCCCTCAGCCTTCTCTGATCCAAGGAGAACAACCCAGTCTATCCAATCTTTCCTCATAGCTGCATTTTTCCAATCCTGGCAACATCCTCGTAAATCTCCTCTCTACCCTCTCTAGTGCAATTACATCCTTTCTGTAATGAGGTGACCAGAACTGCACACAGTACTCAAGTTGTGGCCTAACCAATCAGTTATACAGTTCCAGCATAACTGCTCTTGTTGTCTATATCTTGACTAATAAAGGAAAGGGGAGGTGGTGGCATAGTCACCAGTGGTATTGTCACTAGACTAGTAATCTAAGTCAGTTGGTCAGTAATGCAGAGGTCCAGGCTGTCATCTGAGGACAGGGTTTAAATCCCACCATGGCAGAGGGTGAAATTTGAATTCAATTAATAAATCTGGAACTTTAAAAAAACTAGTCTATTGGTGACCATGAAACCATTGTTGATTGATGTAAAAACCCATCTGGTTCACTAATGCCCTTTAGGGAAGGAAATCTGCTGTCCTTACCTGGTCTGGCCGACATGTGACTCCAGATCCACAGCAACGTGGTTGACTCTTAAATGTTCTCTGAAATGGCCCAGCAAGCCACTCAGTTCAAGGGAAATTCGGGATGGGCAATAAATGCTGGCCTAGTCAGCGGTGCCCACATCCCATGAACGAATAATTTTTAAAAATGCCTTCTTAACCACCTTAGACAGTGACTGTCCTGCAACTTCAGGGATCTGTGGACATTCACTTCAAGGCCCCTTACTTCCTCTACTCTTCAGTATTTTCCCATCATGCATTTATATAGCACCTTTCACGACCACCAGATATCCCAAAATACTTTACAGCCAACAAAGTACTTTTGAATTGTATTCACTGCTGTAATGTAGGAAATGTACAGCTACAACATTGGCATCTAGTCCACAATGTGGAAAATTGCCCAGGTATGTCCTACCCACAAAAACCAGAACAAATCCAATCCAGCCAATTACCACCCCATCAGTCTATTCGCAATCATCAGCAAAGTGATAGAAGGTGTTGTTGACTGTGCTATCAAGTTGCACTTACTCAGCAACAACCTGCTCACCGATGCTCAGTTTGGGTTCTGCAAGGACCACTTGGCTCCAGGTGTCATTACAGCCTTGGTCCAAACATGAACAAAAGAGCTGAATTAAAGAAGTGAGGTCAGAGTGACTGTCCTTGACATCAAGACAGCATTTGACAGGCATGGCATCAAGAAGCACTAACAAAACTGGAGTCAATCGGAATCAGGGGGGAAACTCTCCACTGGTCATACCTAGCCGTAAGGAAGATGGTTGTGGTTGTTGGAGGCCAAACATCTCAGTCCCAGGACATTACTGCGGGAGTTCCTCAGGGTACTGTCCTTGGCCCAACCATCTTCAGCTGCTTCATCAATGACCTTCCCTCCATCATAAGGTCAGAAGTGGGGATGTTCTCTGATGATTGCACAATGTTCAGCACCATTCGTATCTCCTCAGATACTAAAGCAGTCCATATCCACATTCAGCAAGACCTGGACAACATTCAGGCTTGGGATGAAGGAGGCCATATGGTCCATCATGCCTGTGCTGGTTCTTTGGTAAAGCTGTCCAATTAGTCTCAATTCCCTGCACCTTTTCCATAGCCCTGTACATTGCTTCCCTTCAAGTATTTATGAATTCCCTTTGAAAGTTATTATTGAGTCTGCTTTCACTGCCAGTTCAGGCAGCACATTCCAGATCCCAACAATTCACTGCATTAAAAAAATGTTACCTCATGTTGACTCTGGTTCTTTTGCCAATCACCTTAAATCTGTATCCTCTGGTTATCGACCCTCCTGCCACTGGAAACAATTTCTTCTCATTCACTTTATCACTTAACAACTCGATCATATCTCCCCTTAACCTTCTCTGCTGAAAGGAGAACAATCCAAGCTTCTCCAATTTCTGCACATATTTGAAGTTCCTCTTCCCCGGCCCATTCCAGTAAATCTCTTCTGTAGCCTCTCCAAAGCTTTGACATCCTTTCTAAATGTGGTGTCTGGAATTGGACATAATACTCCAGCTGAGGGCAGACCAATTCTATAAAGGTTTAGTATAACTTCCTTGCTTTTGAATTCTAGTGCTCAATTCATAAAGCCGAGGATCCTAAAACATCTTTTTTAACAGTCTTCTCAACTTGTCCTGTCACCTTCAAAGATTTGTTATATACACCCCCAGATCTCCCTGTTACTACACCCCCTTTAAAATTATACCTTGCAGTTTATATTGCCTTTGCTCATTCTTCCTACCAAAATGTATCACTTCAGACGCTTCTGTGTTAAATTTCATCTGCCATGTATCTGCCATTTCACCAGTTTGTCTATGTCCCTCTGAAGTCCGTTACTATCCTGGAACTCCCGATCTAACAGCACTCTGGGAGCACCTTAACCACATGGTCCGGTGGTTCGTGGAGAAAGCCCACCAACATAATCTCAGGGCAATCAGTGATAAGAACATAAGAACCAGAAATAGGAGCAGCAGTAGGCCAAATGGCCCCTCAAGCCTGTTCCGTCATTCAATAAGATCATGGCTGATCTGATCTTGGCCTCAACTCCACTTTCCTGCCTGTTCCCTGTAACCTCTGACTACTCTATAGCTCATAAATCTGTCTATTTTAGCCTTGAATATATTCAATGGCTCAGCCTCCAATGCTCTCTGGGGTAGAGAATTCCAAAGGTTCAGGATCCTCTGTCTGAAGAAATTCCTCTTCATCTTTGTTTTAAATGGGCGACCCCTCATTCTGAAACTACACCCTCCAGTTATAGATTCTCCGACGAGGGGAAATGATGGTCAGTAACTGACAGCCTTGCCAGCATCCCAAGAATACATTTTAAAATAAAACATTAGAAAGAAGCCATGGCAAAAGTTGAAAGAACATGAAATATTAAGCAAGTGTTGGTATAGATCCTGGGGCTTGTGGGAATGGGAACTTGATGCTTTCATTCTATTCCTGTAACAGGGATTTCCCACAGATTCCTAAAGCTTGTCTGAGAACAGTCAAGATGGAATATGCAGGTTAAAAATATCATCCACCAACATATGTGTAAACAATCAGCAGCAATAATTACAAATTCCACAGAATTCTCACCTTACCCCTGAGGATTATACTGGACCTTTACAGGAAGGAGGATTTAAATTCACTCTGTCAAGTCCCATTGGATTCCAGTGTTCAAACATTATGCAGCACATAGACAGCGACAAGTTTGAGATTTGGAATTAGGATGGCCCAAAGGGAGCAATGCAACGTCATGGGTCAACAACTAGTGTCTCTCCAGAGAGGGTGGCCCATGGGGAGTGGGTTTCCTACACTGCACAATGTTGGGAATGTTTCATGATGCAATAGAACTCCCACAACATTCCTGTAACATGTGTGGGTGTAAACGTACAGAGATTTCTTCAGATGTGAATCCTGCAAGTTACAGATTCTGCTGTTTATTCTATTCCAACAGGGAGACACCAGAAAATGATCAGCTGGCAAAATGCAGAAGAGATTCTCAAGAATGGTTCCAGGCGTGAGAGGTTTCAGTTCTATAGAGACTGGAGAAGCTGGGGCTGCTCTCATTAGAGCAGAGATGGTAAAAAGGAGATTCATAGAAGTGTTCAAAATCATGAAATGTTTTGATTGAATAAATAAGTCGAAACTATTTCCATTGGCAAAAGAATCGGTAACCAGAGGACACAGAAGGAAAGTGATTGGAAAGACAAAGAACAAAACAAAGAACAGTACAGCACAGAAACAGGCCATTCGGCCCTTCAAGCCTGCGCCGATATTGATGCCTGCCGAAACTAAAACCTTCTGCACCTCCGGGGTCCGTATCCCTCTATTCCCATCCTATTCATGTATTTGTCAAGATGCCTCTTAAACGTCTCTATGGTACCTGCTTCCACCACCTCCCCTGGCAACAAGTTCCAGGCACTCACCACCCTCTGTGTAAAGAACTTGCCTCGCACATCCCCTCTAAACTTTGCCCCTCGCACCTTAAACCTATGTCCCCTAGTAACTGACTCTTCCACCCTGGGATAAAGCTTCTGACTATCCACTCTGTCCATGCCACTCATAACTTTGTAAGCCTCTATCATGTCGCCCCTCCACCTCCGTCGTTCCAGTGCAAACAATCCGAGTTTATCCAACCTCTCCTCATGGCTAATGCCCTCCAGACCAGGCAACATCCTGGTAAACCTCTTCTGTACCCTCTCCAAAGCCTCCACGTCCTTCTGGTAGTGTGGCGACCAGAATTGCACGCAATATTCTAAGTGTGGCCTAACTAAAGTTCTGTACAGTTGCAGCATGACTTGCCAATTTTTATACTCTATGCCCCGACCGATGAAGGCAAGCATGCCATATGCCTTCTTGACTACCTTATCCACCTGCGTTGCCACTTTCAGTGACCTGTGGACCTGTACGCCCAGATCTCTCTGCCTGTCAATACTCCTAAGGGTTCTGCCATTTACTGTATACCTCCCACCTGCATTAGACCTTCCAAAATGCATTACCTCACATTTGTCCGGATTAAACTCCATCTGCCATTTCTCCATCCAAGTCTCCAACCGATCTATATCTTGCTGTATCCTCTGACAATCCTCATCATTGTCCGTAACTACACCAACCTTTGTGTCATCCGCAAACTTACTAATCAGACCAGCTACATTTTCCAGAAATCATTTATATATACTACAAACAGCAAAGGCCCCAGCACTGATACCTGCGGAACACCACTAGTCACATCCCTCCATTCAGAAAAGCACCCTTCCGCTGCTACCCTCTGTCTTCTATGACTGAGCCAGTTCTGTATCCATCTTGCCAGCTCACCTCTGATCCCGTGTGACTTCACCTTTTGTACCAGTCTGCCATGAGGGACCTTGTCAAAGGCTTTACTAAAGTCCATATAGACAACATCCACTGCCCTTCCTTCATCAATCATCTTCGTCACTTCCTCAAAAAACACCAGGGGAGGCGGTGGCGAAGTGGTATTGTCACTGGACTAGTAACCCAGAGACCCAGGGTATTGCTCTGGGGACGTGGGTTCAAATCCCACCACAGCAGAAGGTGGATTTTGAATTCAATTAATAAATCTGGAATTAAAAAGCTAGTCTAATGATGGCTATGAAACCATTGTCGATTGTTGTAAAAACCCATCTGGTTCACTAATGTCCTTTAGGGAAGGAAATCTGCTGTCCTTACCTGGTCTGGCCTACATGTGACTCCAGACCCACAGCAATGTGGTTGACTCTTACATGCCCTCTGAAATGGCCCAGCAAGCCACTCAGTTAGGACAATTAGGGATGGGCAATAAATGCTGGCCTGGCCAGCGACGCCCACATCCCATGAATGAATTTTAAAAAAATCAAATTAGTGAGACACAACCTCCCCTTCACAAAACCATGCTGCCTCTTGCTAATGAGTTCGTTTGTTTCCAAATGGGAGTAAATCCTGTCCCGAAGAATCCTCTCTAATAATTTCCCTACCACTGACGTAAAGCTCACCGGCCTATAATTTCCTGGATTATCCTCGCTACCCTTCTTAAACAAAGGAACAACATTGGCTATTCTCCAGTCCTCTGGGACCTCACCTGTAGCCAATGAGGATGCAAAGATTTCTGTCAAGACCCCAGCAATTTCTTCCCTTGCCTCCCTCAGTATTCTGGGGTAGATCCCATCAGGCCCTGGGGACTTATCTACCTTAATGCTTTGCAAGACACCCAACACCTCCTCCTTTTTGATAATGAGATAACTGAGACTATCTACACTCCCTTCCCTAGAGTCATCATCCACCAAGTCCTCATCCTTCTCCTTGGTGAATACTGATGCAAAGTACTCATTTAGCACCTCGCCCATTTCCTCTGGCTCCACACATAGATTCCCTTCTCTGTCCTTGAGTGAGCCAACCCTTTCCCTGGTTACCCTCTTGCTCTTTATATACGTATAAAACGCCTTGGGATTTTCCTTAATCCTGTTTACCAATGACTTCTCATAATCCCTATTAGCCCTCCTGACTCCTTGCTTAGGTTCCTTCCTACTGTCTTTATATTCCTCAAGGGATTCGTCTGTTCCTAGCCTTCCAGCCCTTACGAATGCTTCCTTTTTCTTTTTGACGAGGCTCACAATATCCCGCGTTATCCAAGGTTCCCGAAACTTGTCAAACTTATCCTTCTTCCTCACAGGAACATGCTGGTCCTGGATTCTAATCAACTGACGTTTGAAAGACTCCCACATGTCAGATGTTGATTTTGCCTCAAACAGCCGTCCCCAATCTAAATTCTTCAGTTCCTGCCTAACATTGTTATAATTAGCCTTCCCCCAATTTAGCACCTTCACCCGAGGACTACTCTTATCCTTATCCACAAGTACCTTAGAACTTATGGGATTATGGTCACTGTTCCCGAAATGCTCCCCTACTGAAACTTCGACCAACTGGCCGGGCTGATTCCCCAATACCAGGTCCAGAACGGCCCCATCCCTAGTTGGACTATCTACGTATTGTTTCAAGAAGCCCTCCTGGATGCTCCTTACAAATTCTGCCCCATCCAAGCCCCTAGCACTAAGTGAGTCCCAGTCAATATCGGGGAAGTTAAAATCACCCACCACTACAACCCTGTTACCTTTACATCTTTCCAAAATCTGTCTACATATCTGCTCCTCTATCTCCCGCTGGCTGTTTGGAGACCTGTAGTAAACCCCCAACATCGTGACTGCACCCTTCCTATTCCTGAGCTCTACCCATATTGCCTCGCTGCATGATCCTTCCGAGGTGTCCTCCCTCAGTACAGCTGTAATATTCTCCTTAACCAGTAATGCAACTCCCCCACCCCTTTTACATCCCCCTCTATCCCGCCTGAAGCTTCTAAATCCTGGAACATTTAGCTGCCAATCCTGCCCTTCCCTCAACCAAGTCTCTGTAATAGCAACAGTATCAAGGATTTTTTTTTTTTTAAACAGTTTAAAAAGCTGTTGTCATCTGCAACGTGCTGCCTGGAAGGGCAGTGGAAGCAGATTCAATCATAGCTTTCAAAACAGAATTGGATAAATATTTGAAAAGCAGAAATTTGCAGGACTATGGAGGAAGAGCGGGGGAGTGAAACTAATTGGATTGTACTTTCAAAGTCATCCCTCAGCTTCCAACAGTTAATTAGAGCATCCCCAGGTGGGGACCAATGTGCTGTTACTGGCCTTGAAGTGAGACTAACTGATAGACAGGGAATAAAATGAAAACCATTGTTATTGCAAATTAAGCAACCAGCTTTGCAATACAGAATAGAAAAAGAACAAAACCTCCACCTTATTGAAAAACAGCAACCTGGGCTAGCTTTATCGTCCCAGTCTCACCTCAAGTTCCCCCATGCTGACTGGGGAAAGACATTGTCCAGTATAGTACTGAGCCACATGGAGCAGTGAGATCCCAGTCTCAACCAGAACAAAGATCAAGGTCTAAAGTTGGCATTAATGCTCCTGGTAGAGGAGATGGTTGGGGGTGGGTGGGGTGGGGAGATGGTGGAATGTGAGGCCTCGCACCTACTGCTCCTTGCTAGTTATTAAATCCCATCTCATGAAAGATAGGATGGATTTGGCAAGGATTGTGCCTCCTCAGTCAAATAACCTTCTTACAATTATGGGCATCTCAGTATGGTCATAAAACAATGAGCTGAGTGACCTGCTTCAATGCTGTAAAGATCTATGGTTCCATGGTCTGGTACTGTACAGTCTGTGTGTCTCGGTGTCAGCTCCTGTACATGTACAGGACACAGCAGGTAAAAGGGAATGATACACTCCCGTCTGGTACTGTATGGCCTGTGTATCTGTGTCAGCTCCTGTACATGTACAGTACAGTGGGTGAACTGCATCACCAGTACAATAAAGGAGCCAGTATTTGAGAACAGGAGAAGATGCGCCCTCGGTGCAGAAGCAAATGCCCAAACCCCTCACAGCTGCAGCCATTTAAATGGCACCCAGCACCCCTTGTAACATACACTTCCACTTTTAACTTTCACAATGTGAGTACTCTATTGTACAGCAATCACCATAAACTCTTTACTGAGGCCATGTTATCCATACACAGCTGAAATAAATTCCACACATAATAATGTGTAATTACAGGTTAAAGCACCCATATAATTGGAACTCCTGCTGCCTCGCTGTCAGGCACAAGCTTTGCTGACTGTTTCACTACACAGGCACCAAAATATCTCTTGTTGCTTTTGGAAAAAGCACACGCCTGCCCTTAGGCTGGAGCTGGGAAAGTTTAAAGCATAGCTCTGCAAAGAGGCTCACTCTGAGGCACCCAGGCATTGTTATCAATGATTGGCACTGATAGGTGCCAGCTCTACGGTACTCGTACAAGGAGCAGGCTGCAAGCCTCAGATACTAACCCAGGCAGGAAAGGCACACGGTCTTGGAACAGTTCCCAATTCTCCAATCTAATGCTGGCCAAATATTCCCAGAGATCAATACTGTCATTCATTTCTACAGCTCCTACAGCACACAGATGTAATAAGCTGATGTGACAAATAAAGCACAGTATTTAAAATATACCACAGCTCAGAAGTGTATCAGTGCCAGCTCTTGTATACAAGACACTCAGTGCCAGCTCCTCTGTGTGTACCAGACACTCGGTGCCAGCTCCTCTGTGTGTACCAGACACTCGGTGCCAGCTAGTCCGTGTGTACCAGACACTCGGTGCCAGCTAGTCCGTGTGTACCAGACACTCGGTGCCAGCTCCTCTGTGTGTACCAGACACTCGGTGCCAGCTAGTCCGTGTGTACCAGACACTCGGTGCCAGCTAGTCCGTGTGTACCAGACACTCAGTGCCAGCTCCTCTGTGTGTACCAGACACTTGGTGCCAGCTCCTCTGTGTGTACCAGACACTCGGTGCCAGCTAGTCCGTGTGTACCAGACACTCGGTGCCAGCTCCTCTGTGTGTACCAGACACTCGGTGCCAGCTCCTCCGTGTGTACCAGACACTCGGTGCCAGCTAGTCCGTGTGTACCAGACACTCGGTGCCAGCTCCTCTGTGTGTACCAGACACTCGGTGCCAGCTAGTCCGTGTGTACCAGACACTCGGTGCCAGCTCCTCTGTGTGTACCAGACACTCGGTGCCAGCTAGTCCGTGTGTACCAGATACTCGGTGCCAGCTCCTCTGTGTGTACCAGACACTCGGTGCCAGCTCCTCTGTGTGTACCAGACACTCGGTGCCAGCTCCTCTGTGTGTACCAGACACTCGGTGCCAGCTGCTCTGTGTGTACCAGACACTCGGTGCCAGCTAGTCCGTGTGTACCAGACACTCGGTGCCAGCTCCTCTGTGTGTACCAGACACTCGGTGCCAGCTCCTCTGTGTGTACCAGACACTCGGTGCCAGCTAGTCCGTGTGTACCAGACACTCGGTGCCAGCTCCTCTGTGTGTACCAGACACTCGGTGCCAGCTAGTCCGTGTGTACCAGACACTCGGTGCCAGCTCCTCTGTGTGTACCAGACACTCGGTGCCAACTCCTCTGTGTGTACCAGACACTCAGTTCCAGCTGCTGTGTCTACGAGACACTCGTGCCAGTTCCTCTGTGTGTGTACAAGACACTTGTTGCCAGCTCCTGTGTGTACAAAACACTCGGTGCCAGCTCCTGTGTGTGTGTACGGGGTTCTCAGTATCAGCTCCTGTGTACAGGACGCTCTGTGTATACCTGGGTTCTCCATTGCTGGGGTGCCTGCCATGTGTGTGTCTGTCACACTAGCCAAAATGGTGCGGCCAAGTAAGTTATCTGCAACAAAGTGAATGATATGATGTTGCATGTATGTCAGTGGAACCAGGAGGGTCTGGGTTTACATCTCTAACTGCTGCTGGGAGCAGAAGCCATGTCTGACAGTGACTGTGGCTTTCAAATGTCAAACTCCTTGGTGGAAAATAATTTAAAATAAAATAACAAGTAAAGGAAGAAGGTTAGTGAATAAAGTGGTCACATTCCCTTCTCTGGGTCCCAAGTTTGAACTCTGCTCCAGACAATCTCAGTGAGAGGAGACAGCTCAAAATTCTGGGTTGACATCCAGTGGGATACTCCTGTCCGATGGGTGTCATGGCCCCAACCTTCTCATCGTACAGGTTGTGGGAGCCTATAAACCCCTGCCCCCATATCGGATTAACTCACTACCTAGAGAGTTCACATTTCAGCCTGTCAGATTGTACACCTGTGAATCCTTCCACTACATCACTGTTCACCAAGGGACAAGCGTGAGGATATAAAAACAACGGGACGAAAGGAGATCTGGTTAGCAGTACAATGCCAAACTACAATGTCTGACATCTACATGCCCGCTGAATATATCCCCTCACTAATAGAAACCTCAGTATTCTGACATTTACACTGCTGCCTCTTGGCTGTTTAGAAATTGTAAACAGATAATGACTCTAACTTTCTCTCTCACTCCCTCTGTTTCTCATTCGCTCTTTCTTCCTGAAGGATTTCCTCTGCGTTTACTCTCAATAGTCCCACCTCCTCTTTGTCATTTCATTTCTCTCTCTGAGCAAAGTGATTCCTAAAACTCAGCAAGGTCTCCCCTCCCACTCACTAATCACTGCCCTTTGATCCGTGACTCAGCAGCGAGCTTTTCCCTTTCCTACTTCTCTCACTATATGCAGCACTGTCAAAACTACAAGAAAAAGAAACAGAACAAACAGACGTTGCTGCTCCGAGTGAGATACATGTTACAGGTGTCAGGCGTGTCTCAGTGGGTTGCACTCTCACTTCTGAAGTACAAGGTTCTGGATTCAACCAAGCACAACATTCAGGCTGACATTTCGGGGCAGTACTGAGGGAGCGCTGCACTGTCAGAGGGGTCAGTACTGAGGGAGTGCTGCACTGTCAGAGTGGCAGTACTGAGGGAGTGCTGCACTGTCGGGGGGTCAGTACTGAGGCAGTCCTGCACTGTCGGAGGGGCAGTACTGAGGGAGTGCTGCACTGTCAGAGGGGCAGTGCTGAGGGAGTGCTGCACTGTCGGAGGGGCAGTGCTGAGGGAGTGCTGCACTGTCGGGGGGTCAGTACTGAGGCAGTCCTGCACTGTCGGGGGGTCAGTACTGAGGCAGTGCTGCACTGTCGGGGGATCAGTACTGAGGGAGTGCTGCACTGTCAGAGTGGCAGTACTGAGGGAGTGCTGCACTGTCAGAGGGGCAGTGCTGAGGGAGTGCAGCACTGTCGGAGGGTCAGTACTGAGGGAGTGCTGCACTGTGGGAGGGGCAGTGCTGAGGAAGTGCTGCACTGTCGTAGGGTCAGTACTGAGGGAGTTGTGAGAGGGGCAGTGCTGAGGAAGTGCTGCACTGTCGTAGGGTCAGTACTGAGGGAGTGCTGCACTGCCGTAGGGTCAGTACTGAGGGAGTGCTGCACTGTCGGAGGGGCAGTACTCATAGAGTCATAGATTTATACAGCACAGAAACAGGCCCTTCGGCCCATGTGTCCATGCCAGCCATCAAGCACCTATCTATTCTAATCCCATTTTCCAGCACTTGGCCCCGCAGCCTTGTATGTTATGGTGCTTCAAGTGCTCATCTAAATACTTCTTAAATGTTGTGAGGGTTCCTGCCTCTACCACCCCTTCAGGCAGTGAGTTCCAGATTCCAATCACCCTCTGAGTGAAAAAATGTTTTCCTCAAATCCCTTCTAAACCTCCTGCTCCTTACCTTAAATCTATGCCCCCTGGTTATTGACCCCTCCTCTAAGGGAAAAAGTCTCTTCCTATCTCACCTATCAATGCCCCTCATAATTCTGTATACCTCAATCATGTCCCCCCTCGGCCTTCTCTGCTCTAAGGAAAACAACACGAGCCTTTTCAGTCTCTCTTCATAGCTGAAATGCTCCAGCCCAGGCAACATCCTGGTGAATCTCCTCTGCACCCTCTCTAGTACAATCACATCCTTCCTATAGTGCGGTGCCCAGAACTGTACACAGTACTCCAGCTGTGGCCTAACTAGCATTTTATACAGCTCCATCATAACCTCCCTGCTCTTATATTCTATGCCTTGTCTAATAAAAGGTAAGTATCCCATATGTCTTCCTTACCACCTTATCTACCTGTGTTGCTGCCTTCAGTGATCTATGGACAAATACACCAAGGTCCCTCTGTCCCTCTGTACTTCCTAGGGTCCTACCATCCATTGTATATTCCCTTGCCTTGTTAGTCCTCCCAAAATGCATCACCTCACACTCCTTAGGATTAAATTCCATTTGCCACTGTCCTCCACATCTTACCAGCCCATCTATATTGTCCTGTAATCTAAGGCTTTCCTCCTCACTATTTACAACACCACCAATTTTTGTGTCAACTGCAAACTTACTGATCATACCTCCTAAATCATTAATGTACACTACAAACAGCAAGGGTCCCAGCACCGATCCCTGTGGTACACCACTGGTCACAGGCTTCCACTTGCAAAACCAACCCTCGACCATCACCCTCTGTCTCCTGCCAGTAAGCCAATTTTGGATCCAATTTGCCAAATTGCCCTGGATCCCATGGGCTCTTACCTTCTTAACCAATCTCCCATGCGGGAGCTTATCAAAAGCCTTACTGAAGTCCATGTAGACTACATCAGCTGCTTTACCCTCATCTACACATCTAGTCACATCCTCGAAAAATTCAATCAAGTTAGTTAGATACGATCTCCCCCTGACAAAGCCCTGCTGACTAAACTCTGATTAATCCCTCCTCTCCAAGTGGAGATTAATCCTGTCACTCAGAATTTTTTCCAATAGTTTCGCTACCACTGATGTTAGACTCACCGGCCTGTAATTAGCTGGTTTATCCCTGCTACCCTTCTTGAATAATGGTACCACATTCGCTGTCCTCCAGTCCTCTAGTACCTCTCCTGTGGCCAGAGAGGATTTGAAAATTTGTGTCAGAGTCTCTGTTATCTCCTCCCTTGCCTCACATAACAGCCTGGGATACATCTCATCTGGGCCTGGGGATTTATCCACTTTTAAGCCTGCTAAAACAGCTAATACTTCCTCCCTTTCAATGCTAATTTATTCAAGTATGTCACAATCCCCCTTCCTGATCTCTACACCTACATCGTCCTTCTCCAGAGTGAACACCGATGAAAAGTAACCTTTTAAAACTTCACCTACGTCCTCCGGCTCCACACACAGATTGCCACTTTGGTCCCTAATGGGCCTTACTCTTTCCCTGGTTATCCTCTTGCCCTTAATATACTTATATTACTGAGGGAGTGCTGCACTGTCGGAGGGTCAGTACTGAGGGAGTGCTGACTGTCGGAGGGGCCGTACTGAGGGAGTGCTGAACTGTCGGAGGGGCAGTAATGAGGGAGTGTGCATTGTAGAGATGCAGTACTGAGTGAGTGCTGCACTGTCGGAGTGGGGGTACTGAGGGAGTGCTGCACTGTCAGAGGGTCAGCACTGAGGGAATGCTACAGAGTTGGAGGTCCAGTACTGAGGGAGTACTGCACTGTTAGAGTGGCAGTACTGAGGGAGTGCTGCATTGTCGGAGGGTCAGTACTGAGCGAGTACTGACTGTCGGAGGGGCCGACTGAGGCAGTGCTGCACTGTCAGAGGGGCAGTAATGAGGGAGTGCTGCACTGTTGGAGGGTCAGTACTGAGGGAGTGCTGCACTGTGGGAGGGTCAATACTGAGGGAGTGCTGCACTGACAGAGTGGCAGTACTGAGGGAGTGCTGCACTGTCAGACTGGCAGTACTGAGGAAGTGCTGCACTTTCGGAGGGTCAGTACTGAGGGAGTGCTGCACTGTCGGAGAGTCAGTACTAAGGGAGTGCTGCACTGTCGGAGGGGCCGTACTGAGGAAGTGCTGCACTGTCGGGGGGTCAGTACTGAGAGAGTGCTGCCCTGTCGGAGGGTCAGTACCGAGGGAGTGCTGCACTGTGGGAGGGTCATTACTGAGGGAGTGCTGCACTGACAGAGTGGCAGTACTGAGGGAGTGCTGCACTGTCAGAGTGGCAGTACTGAGGGAGTGCTGCACTGTCGGAGGGTCAGTACTAAGGGAATGCTGCACTGTTGGAGGGGCCGTACTGAGGAAGTGCTGCACTGTCGGGGGGTCAGTACTGGGGCAGTGCTGCACTGTCGGAGGGTCAGTATTGAGGGAGTGCTGCACTGTCGGAGGGTCAGTATTGAGGGAGTGCTGCACTGTCGGAGGTCAGTATTGACGGAGTGCTGCACTGTCGGAGGGTCAGTACCGAGGGAGTGCTGCACTGTCGGAGGTCAGTATTGAGGGAGTGCTGCACTGTCGGAGGGTCAGTACTGAGGGAGTGCTGCACTGTCGGAGGGTCAGTACCGAGGGAGTGCTGCACTGTCAGAGGGTCAGTACCGAGGGAGTGCTGCACTGTCGGGTGTCAGTATTGAGGGAGTGCTGCACTGTCGGAGGGTCAGTACCGAGGGAGTGCTGCACTGTCGGAGGTCAGTATTGAGGGAGTGCTGCACTGTCGGAGGGTCAGTACCGAGGGAGTGCTGCACTGTCAGAGGGTCAGTACTGAGGAAGTGCTGCACTGTCGGGGGGTCAGTACTGAGGGAGTGCTGCACTGTCGGGGGTCAGTATTGAGGGGGTGCTGCACTGTCAGACTGGCAGTACTGAGGAAGTGCTGCAAAGTCGGGGGGTCAGTACTGAGGGAGTGCTGCACTGTCGGGGGTCAGTATTGAGGGAGTGCTGCACTGTCGGGGGTCAGTACTGAGGGAGTGCTGCACTGTCGGGGGTCAGTATTGAGGGAGTGCTGCACTGTCGGGGGTCAGTACTGAGGGAGTGCTGCACTGTCGGGGGTCAGTATTGAGGGAGTGCTGCACTGTCGGGGGTCAGTACTGAGGGAGTGCTGCACTGTCGGGGGTCAGTACTGAGGGAGTGCTGCACTGTCGGGGGTCAGTATTGAGGGAGTGCTGCACTGTCGGGGGGTCAGTACCGAGGGAGTGCTGCACTGTCGGGGGTCAGTATTGAGGGAGTGCTGCACTGTCGGGGGTCAGTATTGACGGAGTGCTGCACTGTCGGGGGTCAGTACTGAGGGAGTGCTGCACTGTCGGGGGTCAGTACTGAGGGAGTGCTGCACTGTCGGGTGTCAGTATTGACGGAGTGCTGCACTGTCGGGGGTCAGTATTGACGGAGTGCTGCACTGTCGGGGGTCAGTACTGAGGGAGTGCTGCACTGTCGGGGGTCAGTATTGACGGAGTGCTGCACTGTCGGGGGTCAGTATTGACGGAGTGCTGCACTGTCGGGGGTCAGTACTGAGGGAGTGCTGCACTGTCGGGGGTCAGTACTGAGGGAGTGCTGCACTGTCGGGGGTCAGTATTGACGGAGTGCTGCACTGTCGGGGGGTCAATACTGAGGGAGTGCTGCACTGTCGGGTGTCAGTATTGACGGAGTGCTGCACTGTCGGGGGGTCAGTACTGAGGGAGTGCTGCACTGTTGAAGGTGGCAGTCAACTCGGAAGAGGGATATTAAACCAAAGCCTCATCTGCTCTCTCAGGTAAACTTAAAAGATCTCAAAGTACTATTTAAAGTAGAGTTGGGAGTTCTCCCCGATGTTCTGGTCAATATTTATCCCTCAACCAACATCACTAAAACAGTTTATCTCGTCATTATCAGATTGCTCTCTGTGGAAACTTGCTGTAATGTTTTTTACATTACAGCAGTGACTGCACTTGGGACATCTCAAGGCCATGAAAGTCACCGCGGAAATGCAAGTTCTCACTTCCCACACCCATCGGATTGTTATGTCCCTTGTGTAGAGTTTTGGCATATTCCATATTTTCATTTTACAATCTACAGTTTGCAAACACAAACAGAAACTTCCCGACACAGCAGAGACACTGAATAAGAGCAAGTGTGGATAATCCTTACCACAGGTTGCAGTTCTCTCTGTATGTGGCTCCTGTTGGATACTTCAGCCCATTCTTTGTACAACCTAGAAGAGAAAGGGAGATATTCAGACATTAAACAGGGAGAGAGGAAGACAGAGAGAGTGAGAGAGATAGAACAAGGGAAAGACAGCAAAAGGTAGAGAGAGAGAGAGAGAAAGAAAGAGAGCAATTGACATTAAAGGGACAGTAAAAGTGCCCAATGGGGTTGACCTTCCAGCCATTGCACCTTGGACAGGAGGCCACAGGGGTCACAAGGCCCCAATCTATACAGTAATCAGGGCCTGTAATATGCAAAAGACACCAATTGCCATTTAGGTCAGAAATGGTCAGAGTGAACATTGTGGACTCAGAGTGGCTTTACTGGTCAAAGACGGCCCAGGAAATAATCTGGGGCATTGTTGCCTGAGGCTCTCCCCTCTGCGATCATGAACCCTTCTCTACCCAGCCTTACCTTGCTGCTGGCTGGGCACCAATCTGTGAACTGTCTTGTGAAGTCAGTTTGATGTCCACATCTTGCCAGGTCTGGTTAGCTGAGCCCAGGCCTC
The DNA here is from genome assembly GCF_036365525.1 of Heterodontus francisci. Classification (NCBI taxonomy): domain Eukaryota; kingdom Metazoa; phylum Chordata; class Chondrichthyes; order Heterodontiformes; family Heterodontidae; genus Heterodontus; species Heterodontus francisci. The sequence goes on from NC_090401.1 coordinate 9,297,996, forward strand.
AGAATGCCTCTACTTCTTTACTGCAGGTCAGTTAACATCTATCCCATAGAATCTTACAGTACAGCAGGATGCCATTTAACCCATCACACCTATGCTATCCACAGTACATTCCCCTGCCCTATCAGCAGTAAGCCCCAGCTCCAGTCCCAGTCTGGGTCACTGCTGGCACTCAGTCCCAATCTCCTGCTCTCTGGCTGCACCCAGAGGAACTGATTACCTTGTTCTTGGAGGAACCCATTTTGAACTTTAATGCACTGTTTCGTTCGGCCTGACATGGGCCTTGAACTCCAGGGCCCACTCCAAAACCTGTCGCTTATCGAGGGGCAAGCACCAAGCCCCAGTATTCGAATGGCCCAATCTCCAGGATTTGGGATAGAGTGAGCAGCATGGTGAAATGGTGGGAAGGAATGTGAACCCAGCACAGTCCTGGCCCCATAAACACACTCTCTGCACAACCTGCACTGCTCAATCGAGCTCCCTTTTTAGCAACTAACTGGCATTGACAAATAGTTTCTCCTGAATTACCTCATCAAAACTCCTCAATCACCCCCCCAGCAATGTCATGCACGCACCCTCAGCACTGCCTCTTGTGGCAGAGTCAGTGTCTGTGGTGACCCTACCCAAATGAGAGTCAGTGTCCGTGGTGACCATACCCCAATGAGAGTCAGTGTCCGTGGTGACCATACCCCAATGAGAGTCAGTGTCTGTTGTGACCATGCACCAATGAGAGTCAGTGTCCGTGGTGACCATACCCCAATGAGAGTCAGTGTCCGTGGTGACCATCCCCCAATGAGAGACAGTGTCCATAGCAGCCATACACCAATGAGAGTCAGTGTCCATGGTGACCATACCCCAATGAGAGTCAGTGTCTGTGGTGACCCTACCCAAATGAGAGTCAGTGTCCATGGTGACCATACCCCAATGAGAGTCAGTGTCTGTGGTGACCATACCCCAATGAGAGTCAGTGTCTGTTGTGACCATGCACCAATGAGAGTCAGTGTCCGTGGTGACCATACCCCAATGAGAGTCAGTGTCCGTGGTGACCATACGCCAATGAGAGTCAGTGTCCGTGGTGACCATACCCCAATGAGAGTCAGTGTCCGTGGTGACCATACCCCAATGAGAGTCAGTGTCCATGGTGACCATACCCCAATGAGAGTCAGTGTCTGTTGTGACCATACACCAATGAGAGTCAGTGTCCGTGGTAGCCATACACCAATGAGAGTCAGTGTCCATGGTGACCATACCCCAATGAGAGTCAGTGTCTGTTGTGACCATACACCAATGAGAGTCAGTGTCCGTGGTGACCATCCCCCAATGAGAGTGTGTCTGTTGTGACCATGCACCAATGAGAGTCAGTGTCCGTGGTGACCATACCCCAATGAGAGTCAGTGTCCATGGTGACCATACACCAATGAGAGTCAGTGTCCGTGGTGACCATACACCAATGAGAGTCAGTGTCCGTGGTGACCATACACCAATGAGAGTCAGTGTCCATGGTGACCATCCCCCAATGAGAGTCAGTATCTGTTGTGACCATACACCAATGAGAGTCAGTGTCCATGGTGACCATACCCCAATGAGAGTCAGTGTCTGTTGTGACCATACACCAATGAGAGTCAGTGTCTGTTGTGACCATACACCAATGAGAGTCAGTGTCCGTGGTGGCCATACACCAATGAGAGTCAGTGTCCATGGTGACCATACCCCAATGAGAGTCAGTGTCTGTTGTGACCATACACCAATGAGAGTTAGTGTCCGTGGTGACCATACCCCAATGAGAGTCAGTGTCTGTTGTGACCATACACCAATGAGAGTCAGTGTCCGTGGTGGCCATACACCAATGAGAGTCAGTGTCCATGGTGACCATACCCCAATGAGAGTCAGTGTCTGTTGTGACCATACACCAATGAGAGTCAGTGTCTGTTGTGACCATACACCAATGAGAGTCAGTGTCCGTGGTGGCCATACACCAATGAGAGTCAGTGTCCATGGTGACCATCCCCCAATGAGAGTGTGTCTGTTGTGACCATCCCCCAATGAGAGTCAGTATCTGTTGTGACCATACACCAATGAGAGTCAGTGTCCGTGGTGGCCATACACCAATGAGAGTCAGTGTCCATGGTGACCATACCCCAATGAGAGTCAGTGTCTGTTGTGACCATACACCAATGAGAGTTAGTGTCCGTGGTGACCATACCCCAATGAGAGTCAGTGTCCATGGTGACCATACCCCAATGAGAGTCAGTGTCCGTGGTGGCCATACACCAATGAGAGTTAGTGTCCGTGGTGACCATACCCCAATGAGAGTCAGTGTCCGTGGTGACCATCCCCCAATGAGAGTGTGTCTGTTGTGACCATCCCCCAATGAGAGTCAGTATCTGTTGTGACCATACACCAATGAGAGTCAGTGTCCGTGGTGGCCATACACCAATGAGAGTCAGTGTCCATGGTGACCATACCCCAATGAGAGTCAGTGTCTGTTGTGACCATACACCAATGAGAGTTAGTGTCCGTGGTGACCATACCCCAATGAGAGTCAGTGTCCATGGTGACCATACCCCAATGAGAGTCAGTGTCTGTTGTGACCATACACCAATGAGAGTCAGTGTCCGTGGTGACCATCCCCCAATGAGAGTCAGTGTCTGTTGTGACCATCCCCTAATGAGTCAGTGTCCGTGGTGACCATCCCCCAATGAAAGTCAGTGTCTGTTGTGACCATACCCCAATGAGAGTCAGTGTCCGTGGTGACCATACCCCAATGAGAGTCAGTGTCTGTTGTGACCATACCCCAATGAGAGTCAGTGTCCGTGGTGACCATCCCCCAATGAAAGTCAGTGTCTGTTGTGACCATACACCAATGAGAGTCAGTGTCTGTTGTGACCATACCCCAATGAGAGTCAGTGTCCGTGGTGACCATACCCCAATGAGAGTCAGTGTCCATGGTGACCATACCCCAATGAGAGTCAGTGTCTGTTGTGACCATACCCCAATGAGAGTCAGTGTCCATGGTGACCATACCCCAATGAGAGTCAGTGTCTGTTGTGACCATACCCCAATGAGAGTCAGTGTCCATGGTGACCATACACCAATGAGAGTCAGTGTCTGTTGTGACCATACCCCAATGAGAGTCAGTGTCCGTGGTGACCATACACCAATGAGAGTCAGTGTCCGTGGTGACCATACACCAATGAGAGTCAGTGTCCGTGGTGACCATACACCAATGAGAGTCAGTGTCTGTTGTGACCATACCCCAATGAGAGTCAGTGTCCATGGTGACCATACCCCAATGAGAGTCAGTGTCCATGGTGACCATACCCCAATGAGAGTCAGTGTCTGCTGTGACCATACCCCAATGAGAGTCAGTGTCCATGGTGACCATACCCCAATGAGAGTCAGTGTCCGTGGTGACCATACACCAATGAGAGTCAGTGTCTGTTGTGACCATCCCCTAATGAGTCAGTGTCCGTGGTGACCATCCCCCAATGAGAGTCAGTGTCCATGGTGACCATACCCCAATGAGAGCCAGTGTCTGTTGTGACCATCCCCCAATAAGAGTCAGTGTCCGTGGAAATCGTACCACAGTAAGAGTCAGAATCTTCAAGAAGGGTGGGGGAGAAAAATAACACACATGCAAGTTAAAGTGAGACAAAAGGATTTCAATCCCTGGCCCATTTGTCCTCACATTTCAATGGCACTGAAGAGCCATTGTTAACAGGGGGACACACCTTGCAGTAATTATTGTGAAATTTACTTTCAATAATCTGCAGTGAGTGACGATTTGGAGGAATGCGATGGAGTTTGTAACCCAACTGTATTCCTGGCACTCTCCTCCTGCACAGAGCATGAGGCAGAGAACACCTTGCTGATCCTGAAGAGGAATGCCTCTGCAATCTCAGGTATGTAACCTCCCACCCCCACTACCCCCCAGCTTCACTGTTCTGCTGCATGGAGCCTCCATCCTCAGCAGCTACCAGTGCAGTCAGCTGCCTCAAATCCCTGGAAACTCTCCCCTCAATTTCAGTTTTCCATTAATTTGTTTCTTTAAGTTACATTTTATTAATAGTGCCCCTCTAAAAAGAGAAGGTCAATTGTTAATATAAAAGTAGACAGCTTCCTCAAGGCAACCTAACCTGTATCCTAGCAACAGGCTGAAAAAGGATCTATGCCCACCCTCAACTCTTTCCAGTACTGCCCTTAAAAATAGAGGCCCCAGGAATCCATGGGCCTACCAGCACACTGCTGCTGAAAGTTGCAAAGCTCACAATATACCAGCGCCCAGCTCCCTTGGCAAGTTTCTGGAGGCCTTGACTGGACGGAAGTTCCTTCTTTCCCAAACATAGTGTTACGATCAGGTGAGGAAGAGGTCCAGGGTTCCCTTTCAGCCTTCACCTGGTCTTACTGTAATAGAATTTTATTTTTAAACACACTGTTTTTAGCTCCCCCTTGGTGAATCCTTGTTCACTGCTTTCCAATTATAAGGCAAAGAAACCAGCACAAACAGGCTTTCTTAGGTTTAAAGAAGAAAGGTTGAAATTTATTAAACAAACTCTAATTTGGTTAACGCCTACGGATACACAACGCACCCACGCTAGCATGCATACGCAATACACACATGCAGATAGAGACAGGAAAGAGCAGAAGAAAATAAAGTGGAAAAATTTAAGGTAATATCTGAAGAGTTGTTGTCACAGTTCTTTGAGCTCACTGTAGAGTCCTTGTTTGTAGGTGGATTTTGCTTTTCGTTTGGGCCCAGTATTCTTCTTAAACCTTGTTCATTGTAGGAGACTTTTCTCTCTTGGGGTTCATATGTCTTCAGTGGATTCAGAGGCTTGTGACAAAGACATGGGAGCAGACAGGAGAGGCTATGGTGAGCCAGCCAGGAGAGGTCTTTTCAATCCAGTAGCACACAGTTCAAACTGCACAATTCAGAAACCCCCAGGTTGCCAAGCAGGTTAATCATGTGACTAACTGGTCTGACCATTTCTTGGTATTGCATGAAAGGGAATGGCCCTTTGTCCTTTCTAAGCACTGTTTGTTAACATACAAATGTATTTTTTCCAGCCAAGATATGGCAGTCCCTGTAACAGGCCTTCTCTTCTTCCCAGAAATTTAATGTCCATGTGGTGAAATTAATGTGCCTCATTCTTGGCAGGTGAGGACCTGCATGACAGTAGTCAGGTGATGGGGGTCAGGGTGCATGTCTTAGGTCAGGCATTTTATTGGCCCCAACCTAGTATCTGCATTCACCCGACTGTTAGTATTATAGTAAATATACCAGCGCTAACCAGGCTGCAGACAAACACAGGGTGACTACAAATCAAGACATGGGACTGAGGGACAGGAAATAAGAAGCTGGTGTCAGTATAAGTGACCATGGAGCTGTCAGATTGTCATAAAAATCCATCAGGTGCACCTTTAGGAAAGGAAATCTGCCGTCCTTATACACTTATACCTGTAAATGGTTCCGGACCCACAGCAAGGGAAGTGGCCCAGCAAACCACTTAGTTGTATCAAAGCTTTCCAGGGTAGCCAGGGAGGGGCATTAAACAGCAGCATTGCCAGCAATGCCCACATTCCAAGACTAAATGAAACCATCTCCATTGGCACAGTTGACAGGACAGAAAATTACACTCTTGACACATAGAAAACAAAGGCAAGTCTTAATGGTTTGACGGATTTATGGTCTAATAAAATGGAATGTGTTTATTGAGTGAGTGGAAACCAGTAATCTCTAAGACCAGGTGCCCTGCTCCATCCTGTCCACCAAACCACTTTTCAGCCTCTCCCAGCCTTCTCACATGGCCTTACAATCCCCAGCTCTTGTTTTCCACACTTATTGGGAAAAAGTGCTCAGTACAGAATGGCAGCAAAATAAAACCCTACCATTCGCACTGAACTTCCATTCCAAATCCCTTCAGGATCAGTGCAATAACCCGCTTCAATCCCCCTGTAAAGCTGCACAAGAGGGAGGTGCAGGTAGTGTGTCAGCAACTGGCTGGGATGGAGAGTGATCAGCCTGCGAGTGCTGCTGTCAGTCAGTGCAGAGCAGTCATGTGACAGCACGAGGGTACACAGCTCATTCTTTGTAATCACCCAGCAGAATATGAACCCACAGCATCAGCCTGTGTGTGGACAGACAGGATTGTGACTAAAAGCCTTTGGCATTGATAGGGCTATTGTCAAAACCATTTACTGAGAAATATGTGACTGACTCTGTGGCAATGACACCGTGTCACTGACTACATCGACTTTTCATTCAAACAATTACATTATTTTCTTCTATTTTGTTTCCTCCCCTCGGTGTTTACTTGGGTGCGACCCCCATATCTGAACTTACCCAAGTCTCCATTCTTCAATTGTAAAACCTATCGACAGGCTATCTGAGCACAGAGGGCGTCACCAAACCGATATGATCCTTAACTCTTTCCAACAGAGGCTGCTGGATACGGATCTCAGGCAATAATCATCGATGATTTAAATTTTTAAAAAAGACTTGAAAAACTTACATTTCTATAGTGCCTTTCACAACCTCAAATTGCCAATGAAGTGGTTTTAAAGTGTAATCACTGTTGTAATGTCGAAAACACAGCAGCCAATTTGCACACAGCAAGATCCCACAAACAGCAATACTGTAACCACCAGATAATCTGTATTAGTGATGCTGCTGGAGAGATAAATATTGGCCAGTGCTCCGGGGAGATTTGGCCTGCTCTTGTCTGAAATAGTATCACTTGATCGTTTGTATCTACCTGAGAGGAGAGGCAGGGCCTCGGTTTAATGTCTCATCTGAAAGATGTCACCTCTGACTGGCAGTGTCAGACAGGATGATGTGCTCAGGTCTCTGGAATTGGACTTGAACACTTGACAGTCTGACTGAGAGATGAGGAAGTTAGTCTGGGGCACTGAGGCCAATTGGAGCATACTGGGGGACACCATCTGACCAAATTTTGCAATTCTGGTCGCCACACTACCAGAAGGACGTGGAGGCTTTGGAGAAGGGAAAAGAGGAGGTTTACCAGGATGTTGCCTGGTCTGGAGGGCATTAGCTATGAGGAGAGGTTGAAAAAACTCAGATTGTTTTCACTGGAACGACGGAGGTGGAGAGGCGACATGATAGAGGTTTACAAAGTTATGAGCGGCATGGACAGAGTGGATAGTCAGAAGCTTATTCCCAGGGTGGAAGAGTCAGTTACTAGGGGACATAGGTTTAGGGTGCGAGGGGTGAAGTTTAGAGGGGATGTGCGAGGCAAGTTTTTTACACAGAGGGTGGTGAGTGCCTGGAACTTGCTGCCAGGGGAAGTGGTGGAAGCAGATACGATAGCGACGTTTAAGAGACATCTTGACAAATATATGAATAGGAAGGGAATAGAGGGATATGGGCCCCGGAAGTGCAGAAGGTGTTAGTTTAGGCAGGCATCAAGATCGGCGCAGACTTGGAGGGCCGAATGGCCTGTTCCTGTGCTGTTCTTTATTCTTTGTTCTTTGTTCAAACACAGAGTTGGCAGGGCAACAAGCCTGGGATCTTCCTTGGCCATTTGGCTCAGTATCTTAGCATTGGATGCATTATATGACTCATTAAGGGAGCAGGGTCAAAGCATTACATTATGGGGAGATGCTGAGGCAACAGGGCAAATTGTGCAGTGAGGCTGCTTTGTGTGAGATGGCTAATCCCATGTTAGTGTGACAGGTCATGTGGATGGGCAATACTGCGACTCCACACAGCCAGCAGCAGGCAGTAAACATCATGGGAAATGAATGGACAGAGAACAAGGGGCAGTGCCTGCCTTTTGCCAATACCTAGGCAGATGGGCAACGCTCCCCAAAGAGAGGGAACAGTCTCTAAATTGGCCCTTGAGTCAGAAAGAAGAAATAGATCATAGAATCATAGAATAAGTTACAGCTCAGAAGGATTGGCAAGAAGTGGATAATGGGGGAAAATCTACAAATAAAAGGAGCCGATCGCTCCAGATGGGGTGTGAGCCTGGGTCACAGAGGAATTCTCTCCCTTTTTGTAATAAAAACAGAAAATGCTGGAAATACTCAGCAGGTCTGGCAGCATCTGTGGAGAGAGAATGGGCTGAATTTTCCCAACTCGGAGCAAAGTTGTAACATAGTGCGTTGGATCAGCGACCCAACACATACCCACCTCCCAGCGATCTGACTGGAGGCTGAGTCAATGCAGCAGAGACTAACTGTCCAGTAGTGGCAGGTAACCAAATTAATTTGCCAATTTGGGGAAAAGTTGATGACGCTGCCAGGAATTCTCTATGCAGACAGGCCCCTGCTGAGGCCGGAGTCCGGCAGGTAACTAGAGGCAGCCTCCTGGTGTAAGGCTGGGGGGTGGCCTGCTCTCCATCACCCCATCACAGACCCCTGGGATGTGACAGTCAGAGCCGCGGCCACAGGCCATTCTGAGGAGTGGATCCCCTTCACAATTATGGCCTGAGAGCTGTGGTCAAGCGTGATTTTTAATTTTTCACAATCCTGCAGACAGTGCCTACCATCTTGAGGTGCCCTCGTGGTCTCCTGCTTGCTTCAGCAGCACCCACGTGTCCCGGTGGGTCTGCCGACCAGACATCACTGTGAGTCCTTCTTTTGATCCTCCCGCTTTCCTGGTCCGTCTGACTGTCATTGACAGGACGGGGCTCCTGGAGGCACCTTCTTAATTGGCCGCTTCCAGGAAGGTCTCATTCGATGTCCCGCCACGGCCACTTTCAAGTTCCTGACCCGGAATTGAGGCTGGAATCAGCATCGCGTCCTAACCAGGAAAATTCAGCCCAATATTTCAAACTGATGAAACTTCCATCAGAATCTGTCCCTGTATCAAATCTGGGTGAAACTCTGCATTGTGGTGATGCTCCCAGCCTTCCTATTACATTACCCCACATTACAACACATTTCAAAAAGATGTACTTCATTGACTTTAGGATGCCCTGAGGTCGTGAAAGACGCTATATAAATTCAAGCTTTTTTTTTCCTTTTCCAACACACCCGAATTGTCCACATCAGACTGCAGTGCATTCTTGGTGTATTAATCTGCATCACGATTTCAATGTGGGGAGTCTACCAATTCCCCAGTTTTTACACTCAATACCATCACCTACCAACCCCAGCTCAGGAAGGACACTGATCAGACCCAGAATAAATCTTCCTGCACGGTGGCCCACCAGTTCAGCCTCTCTCTTCCTGTCCTCAACATGCTGGCTTCTTCTGCTGGCACCTCCCTATGGCCCGAGGTGTGACCCTGGATGGTGATGGAGGCAGGCAGTGCCTTGGAAGTGTTATCTGGAGAATGGAACAGGAGCCCCACTCAATGGTCGGCTCCAGCAGCTGTTGCATTTTCTCACAAATATGGATGACCAGCCACCCATGTGTCAGAAAGTTCAAAATCCTGCACTTTACAAAGGCAACCAGAGATGCAGTGAATAACAAAACTACATCAAATACTCAGGAAACCCAAAAGTGGGTCATTAAAAAAAGTCTCAATTGTTGGAGGAGCATTGGGTGCAACAATCACACTGAAAGGGGTTATTTTGATGAAAATGTACAAAGATAAAACTGAAGCTCTTTATTTGGATTGAGGTCTTTCTATGAGGGGGTGGAAAGTGTAAAAAACTCACCCTGATGTTGTTTTAAAATATGGGCTGGGATCACAGTCCAGCATGATTCAGTCCTTACTTAGCTGATCTTACCCGTTGCTAGCCCAGGACAGTCAACTGCAGTTCCCTTAGCACCATCTCAGCTAAGATAAGGCAACACCACAGGCTAGTGATTGAGACTGGGACCATCCTTCTAAATGTCTCTGCTCCTGAACTCCAGGCCTTGTGTCTATTTGGATAAGGCTGCAGTCTTTGGCACAGATTATGTGCCATGGATTCCTGCCCACTGGGATTAAGCTGCCAAAGCCTATTTTGCCTGGCAGAATGCTGCTTTTCAAGGCCCTGCTGCTGCATCCCAAGTCAGTGCCAGCTTGGCTGTGTGCCAGCTTCATGCCAAATAGCATAAGCCAAATAGCAGGAATACCTCCAAAACACAGTACCTGTCCTTTGTCAGCCATCACACCATGTGGGATGGAGTCTCTGGGAGGAAGGTGGAAATTTTTGTACAGATGTGCTTTCCCCAGTCTTGACTTCCAGTTTAAACATAATCGTCATTCTTATTTCACTCTCTTTAACCTGAAAAGCTGAGCTTAATCTGCAGTTTTGTTTGCTTTGTTTTAAATACCCCTCTGCCACTCCCACTACAGTGAGTACAAGCCCGTTGTTGCACATGCTGAAGGTGGGCAATAGTCTTGGCTGTGTCTGCTCCTCCCCAACTGCAAGACATCATTGTCAACAGCTGGCACAGGCAGGAGAAAGACGTAAATGAAAAAACTTATGATCTGTTACCTGCCGACATGATGTATGTAACAGATAGATAGAAAACCTTATCTTTTTCTTCACACCAGCAGCTTTGGTAATATTTAATGGATAAATAAAACCAAAATACTGCAGATGCTAGAAATCTGAAATAAAAACAAGAAATGCTGGAAATACTCAGCAGGTCTGGCAACATCTGTGGAGAGAGAAGCAGAGTTAACGTTTCAGGTCAGTGACCCGTCATCAGAACTATTTGGTGGACCTTGGCTGAATACTGAAGGGCTGGTACAGAACTTGCAACATGTGCCAGCTGAGATCACGGTGCCAGCTGTGTGCACGGTGCCAGATGTGTGCACGGTGCCAGCTGAGATCACTGTGTCAGCTGTGTGCACGGTGCCAGATGTGTGCACGGTGCCAGATGTGTGCACGGTGCCAGATGTGTGCACGGTGCCAGCTATGTGCACGGTGCCAGCTGAGATCACTGTGCCAGATGTGTGCATGGTGCCAGATGTGTGCACGGTGCCAGATGTGTGCACGGTGCCAGCTGAGATCACTGTGCCAGATGTGTGCACTGTGCCAGATGTGTGCACGGTGCCAGCTGAGATCACTGTGCCAGATGTGTGCACTGTGCCAGATGTGCGCACGGTGCCAGCTGAGATCACTGTGTCAGCTGTGTGCACGGTGCCAGCTGAGATCACTGTGCCAGATGTGTGCACGGTGCCAGCTGAGATCACTGTGTCAGCTGTGTGCACGGTGCCAGCTGAGATCACTGTGCCAGATGTGTGCACGGTGCCAGCTGAGATCACTGTGCCAGATGTGTGCACGGTGCCAGCTGAGATCACTGTGCCAGATGTGTGCACGGTGCCAGCTGTGTGCACTGGGCCAGCTGTGTGCAAGGTGTCAGCTGCGTTCACTGTGCCAGCTGTGTGCACGGTGTCAGCTGTGTGCAAGGTGCCAGCTGTGTGCACTGGGCCAGCTGTGTGCATGGTGCCAGTTATGCAGCTAACAGCTCAACTCATTTTATCAAATTTTTAGAGCTTTTCTCCTTGGCATCTCCACTTCCATCCATCGCCCTTCATCGTGATTCAACACTCCTGACTGCCTCTGTCTCTCATTTCAGCTGCCCCTTTCTTCCATGTACACTAAAGTGGCTGCTCGTTCCATGTGAACATAGACAATAAACTCTTTGACTGTGGAAGGCATCACCTTCAAGCCTGATTCTGTCCTCACCAGACATCCAGACCTTACTGAAGCTGAGAGCGAAGGGGTGGGGAGAGGGCTGGAGAATTGATCCATGGTCAGGTTTCTCCAAATCTCTCCTTCAACAGGTACCCTTGAGATGTGAAGATGTGGTTCAGGGACTGTGGGTGGGTGAACCCATCTCCTTCTCACACAGTTTATGCCAGCGCACCACCACTGCAATCTTCACTGCTACGCTGCAGCAAAAGATCAATTTTAAACATTCTCTTCCAAATATACTGATTTAGGATTGAAGCATGAGTTAAACAGCAACCAGTATCACAGCTAAATCAACCTGCACCGCAACGTGAAATCAGAAACATTCTCATCTCTCTCTCTCTCACACACATGCTGTCTTGTACTGGAACAGAACCTGGTGCTGTGTAGCAACAGTAATGAGTCATTTAGCCCTTCGCCCCGTTCCACCATTCCATTAGATCATGGCTGATATGTGACTAAACTCCATATCCTTTAATACTTTTGGATAAGTAAATTTGTCAATCGCAGATTTAAAATTAACAATGATCTAGCATCAATTGCTGTTTGAGGCAGAGAGTTCCAAACTTTCATTATTCTTTGCATGCAAAAGTTTTTTTAATTCATTCATGGGATGTGGGTGTCCTTGAGAAGGTGGTGATGAACTGCTTTCTTCAACCGCTGCAGTCCTTGGGGTGCAGGTAGACCCACAGTGCTGTTAGGAAGGGAGTTCCAGGATTTTGACCCAGCAACAGTGAAGGAACGGTGATGTAGTTCCAAATCAGGATGGTGTGTGGCTTGGAGGTGAACTTGTAGGTGGTGCTGTTCCCATGCATTTAGTGCCCTTGTCCTTTGAGGTGGTAGAGGTCGCAGGTTTAGAAGGCGCTGTCAAAGGAGCCTTGGTGCGTTGCTGCAGTACATCTTGTAGATGGTACACACTGCTGCCACTGTGCATCAGTGGTGGAGGGAGTGAATGTTAAAGGTGGTAAATGGGGTGCTAATCAAGCGGGTTGCTTTGTCCTGGATGGTGTCAAGCTTCTTTTGTTTTGTTGGAGCTGCACCCATCCAGGCAAGTGAAGAGTATTCTATTACACTCCTGACCCCAGAATGTTGATAGTGGGGGATTCAGAGATGGTAATGCCATTGAATGTCAAGGGGTGATGGTTAGATTCTCTCTTGTTTGAGATGGTCATTGCTTGGCACTTGTGTGGCGCAAATGTTACTTGCCACTTATCAGCCCAAACCTGGATGTTGTCCAGGTCTTGCATTTCTACACGGGCTGCTTCAGTATCTGAGGAGTCGCAAATGGTGCTGAACATTGTGCAATCATCAGCGAATATTCCCACTTCTTATGATTGAAGGAAGGTCAGTGATGAAGCAGCTGAAGATGGTGGGGCTTGGGAAACTACCCTGAGGAACTCCTGCATTTATGTCCTGGAGTTGAGATGATTGACCTCCAACAACCACAACCATCTTCCTTTATGCTAAGTATGATTCCAACCAGCGGAGAGTTTTCCCCGATTCCCATTGACTTCAGTTTTGCTAGGACTCCTTGATGCCATACTCAGTCAAATGCTGCCTTGATGTCAAGGGCAGTCACTCTCACCTCACCTCTGGAATTCAGCTCCTTTGTCCATGTTTGAACCAAGGCTGTAATGAGGTCAGGGGCAGAGTGACCCTGACAGGACCCAAACTGAGAGTCACTGAGCAGGCTTTTGCTGAACAAGTGCCGCTTGATGGCATTGTTGACAACCCCTTCCATCTCTTTACTGATGATTGAGAGTAGACTGATGGGACGGTAATTGGCCGGGCTGGGTTTGTCCTGCTTTTTATGTACAGGACATACCTGGGCAATATTCCACATTGCCGGATAGATGCCAATGTTGTCGCTGTACTGGAACAGCTTGGCTAGGGGCACGGCAAGTTCTGGAGCACAACTCTTCAGTACTATTGCCAGAATGTTGTCAGGGCCCATAACCTGTGCAGTATCCCGTGCCTTCAGTTGAGTGAATCGGATTGGCTGAAGACTGGCATCTGTGATGCTGGGCACCTCATGAGGAGGCCGAGATAGATTATCCACTCTGCACTTCTGGCTGAAGATGGATGCAAATGCTTCAGCCTTAGCTTTTGCACTGGTGTGCTGGGCTCCCCCATCATTGAGAATGGGGATATTTGTGGAGCCTCCTCCTCTGATCAGTTGTTTAATTGTCCACCACCATTCATGACTGGATGTGGCAGGACTGCACAGTTTAGATCTGATCTGTTGATTGTGGGATTGCTTAGTTCTGTCTATTGCATGCTGCTTACGCTGTTGGGCATGCAAGTAGTAGTAATGGGTTGTAGCTTCACTCGGCTGACATCTCATTTTTAGGTGCTGCTCCTGGCATGGCCTCATGACCTACACTCTTCATTGAGCCAGGGTTGGTCTCCTGGCTCCATGGTATTGGTAGAGTGGGGGATATGCAGGGCCATGAGGTTACAGATTGTGGTTGAGTACAATTCTGCTGTTGCTGATGGCCCACAGCGCCTCATGGATGCCCAGTTTTGCACTGCGAGATCTGTTTGAAATCTATCCCATTTAGCACAGTGGTCGTGCCATACAACACGATGGACGGTATCCTCAATGTGAAGATGGGACTTCGCCTCCACAAGGACTGTGCGGTGGTCACTCCTACCAATACAGTCATGGACGGATGCAACAGGTGGATTGATGAGGACAAGGTCACATATGTTTTCCCCTCTTGTTGGTACCCTCACCACTTGCTGCAGACCCAGTCTAGCTGCTATACCCTCTAGGATTCGGCCAGCTCGGTTACTGGTGGTGCTACCGAGCCACTCTTGGTGATGGACATTGAAGTCCCCCACCCAGAGTACATTCTGCACCCTTGCCACCCTCAGTTCTTCTTCTTCTTTGGCCTCCTTGTCTTGAGAGACAACGGGTAAGTGCTTGGAGGTGGTCAGTGGTTTGTGAAGCAGCGCCTGGAGTGGCTATAAAGGCCAATTCTAGAGTGACAGACCCTTCCACAGGTGCGACAGATAAAATTGGTTGTCGGGGCTGTTACACAGTTGGCTCTCTCCTTGCGCTTCTGTCTTTTTTCCTGCCAACTGCTAAATCTCTTCGACTCGCCACATTTTAGCCCCGTCTTTATGGCTGCCCGCCAGCTCTGGCGATCGCTGGCAACTGACTCCCACGACTTGTGATCAATGTCACAGGACTTCATGTCGCGTTTGCAGACATCTTTAAAGCGGAGACGTGGACGGCCGGTGGGTCTGATACCAGTGGCGAGCTCGCTGTACAATGTGTCCTTGGGGATCCTGCCATCTTCCATGCGGCTCACATGGCCAAGCCATCTCAAGCGCCGCTGACTCAGTAGTGTGTATAAGCTGGGGATGTTGGCCGCCTCGAGGACTTCTGGGTTGTAGATACGGTCCTGCCACCTGATGCCAAGGATTCTCCGGAGGCAGCGAAGATGGAATGAATTGAGACGTCGCTCTTGGCTGACGTACGTTTTCCAGGCCTCGCTGCCGTAGAGCAAAGTACTGAGGACACAGGCTTGATACACTTACACTTTTGTGTTCCGTGTCAGTGCGCCATTTTCCCACACTCTCTTGGCCAGTCTGGACATAGCAGTGGAAGCCTTTCCCATGCGCTTGTTGATTTTTACAACGAGAGACAGGTTACTGGTGATAGTTGAGCCTAGGTAGGTGAACTCTTGAACCACTTCCAGAGCGTGGTCGCCGATATTGATGGATGGAGCATTTCTGACGTCCTGTCCCATGATGTTCATTTTCTTGAGGCTGATGGTTAGGCCAAATTCATTGCAGGCAGACGCAAACCTGTCGATGAGTCTCTGCAGACACTCTTCAGTGTGAGATGTTAATGCAGCATCGTCAGCAAAGAGGAGTTCCCTGATGAGGACTTTCCGTACTTTGGTCTTCGCTCTTAGGCGGGCAAGGTTGAACAACCTGCCATCTGATCTTGCGTGGAGGAAAATTCCTTCTTCTGAAGACTTGAACACATGTGAGAGGAGCAGGGAGAAGATCCCAAACTGTGTAGGTGCGAGAACACAGCCCTGTTTCACGCCACTCAGGATTGGAAAGGGGTCTGATGATGCTGGATTGTGCCTTTCATATTGTCATGGAATGAGGTGATGATACTTAGTAGCTTTGGTGGACATCCGATCTTTTCTAGTAGTCTGAAGAGACTACTTCTGCTGACGAGGTCAAAGGCTTTGGTGAGATCAATGAAAGCAACGTAGAGGGGCATCTGTTGTTCACGGTATTTCTCCTGTAGCTGGCGAAGGGAGAACAGCATGTCAATGGTGGATCTCTCTGCTCGAAGGCCACACTGTGCCTCAGGATAGACACGCTCAGCCAGCTTCTGGAGCCTGTTTAGAGCGACTCGAGCAAAGACTTTCCCCACTATGCTGAGCAGGGAGATTCCACGGTAGTTGTTGCAGTCACCGCGGTCACCCTTGTTCTTCTAGAGGGTGATGATATTGGCATCGCGCATGTCCTGTGGTACTGCTCCCTCGTCCCAGCACAGGCAAAGCCATTCGTACAGTGCTGAGAGTATAGCAGGCTTGGCACTCTTGATGATTTCAGGGGTAATGCCGTCCTTCCCAGGGGCTTTTCCGCTGGCTAGAGAATCAATGGCATCACTGAGTTCCGATTTTGTTGGCTGTACGTCCAGCTCATCCATGACTGGTAGAGGCTGGGCTGCTTTGAGGGCAGTCTCAATGACAACATTTTCCCTGGAGTACAGTTCTAGGTAGTGCCGCACCCAGCGGTCCATTTGTTTGTGTTGGTCAGTGATTGTGTCCCCTGATTTAGATTTGAGGGGGGCGATCTTCTTGATGGTTGGCCCAAAAGCCCTCATAATGCCATCATACACTCCTCTGATGTTTCCGGTGTCAGAGGCCAGCTGAATATGACTGCATAGGTGTTGCCAGTAGTCATCTGCGCAGCGCCTGGCTGTTCTTTGTGCAGCGCTTCTGGCTGCTTTAAGTGCTACGGATGTGAACTCGCTGGGGGCTTTCTTGTAGTTCAGCA
This sequence comes from Heterodontus francisci, assembly GCF_036365525.1. NCBI lineage: Eukaryota > Metazoa > Chordata > Chondrichthyes > Heterodontiformes > Heterodontidae > Heterodontus > Heterodontus francisci. The sequence goes on from NC_090401.1 coordinate 9,314,624, forward strand.
GTGCAATGCGCTTAGCGGCTATGACAGGTTCCAGCTCTTCAATGTGAGATTGAAACCAGTCTGCATTCCGCTTCACACGTTTGCCATAGGTGGTCATTGCTGAGTCATAGATGGCGTCTCTGATGTGGGCCCACTTGGTCTCTGCAACCCCTGCGGGAGTGTTTTGAAGGGCTCTTTCGAGTGAATTTAGAAACTTATGTAACAGCTGTGGATGAGAAATTCTGCTCGTGTTGATGCACGGGCGGCCCTTCTGCTTGGAGTGATGCAGCTTCCTTGGTCTTCCTCCAAAAGGTGTTCAACATGGAGGAGAACTGATTCATAAGCTGAGGGGGGCGGTAGGTGGTAATCAGTAGGAGGTTTCCTTGCCCATATTTGACCTGATGCCATGAGACTTCATGAGTTCCGGAGTCAATGTTGAGGACTCCCAGGGCAACTCCCTCCTGACTGTATACCACTTTGCCCGCAACTCTCGTTGGTCTGTTCTGGTGGTGGGACAGGTCATACCCTGGGATGGTGATGGTGGTGTCTGGGACAGTGTTTCCCAACTTAACCCCCAAATGTCTGCCTCTAATCTTTAGACAATGCACCCAGGTCCTGGACTCCCCACCAAGCTAAGATAGGTTCTCTCTATCTGCCCCGTCTGTGTCCTTTAATATTTTGAAAGAGAGTCACTGAACACAGCACACCCCAACACTGGTCAAACTGCACCTGCTGAATCAAATAACCTCACTCATACATCACAAGAAACCAATGTGAAAGTAGAAATATCATTGATACCTACCCTCGTTGAACTGTAAATACCAGAGTGTGACACCCACACTGATACAGTCCAAAGTGTGAGACCCATTCTATCACTGCCAACATGGGGGGGGGGCGTGACAGGGGATCGAGAGCGCCGGGGAGGGAGAGTGAGAGCCGGGGAGGGAGAGTGAGAGCCGGGGAGGGAGAGTGAGCGCCGGGGAGGGAGAGTGAGCGCCGGGGAGGGAGAGTGAGCGCCGGGGAGGGCGAGTGAGAGCCGGGGAGGGCGAGTGAGAGCCGGGGAGGGCGAGTGAGAGCCGGGGAGGGAGAGTGAGAGCCGGGGAGGGAGAGTGAGAGCAGGGGAGGGAGAGTGAGAGCAGGGGAGGGAGTGAGAGCCGGGGAGGGAGAATGAGTGCCGGGGAGGGAGAATGAGTGCCGGGGAGGGAGAATGAGTGCCGGGGAGGAGAGTGAGAGCTGGAGAGGGAGAGTGAGTGCCGGGGAGGGAGAGTGAGTGCTGGGGGAGGGGGGGGGGGGGGGGAGGATGAGAGCCGGTGTCGGAGAGTGTGCCGGGGAGGGAGAGTGAGTGCTGGGGAGGGGGAGTGAGAGCCGGGGAGGGAGAGTGAGTGCTGGGGGGGGGGGGGGGAAGAGTGAGAGCTGGGGTGGGAGAGTGAGTGCCGGGGAGGGAGAATGAGAGCCGGGGAGGGAGAGTGAGAGCCGGGGAGGGAGAGTGAGTGCTGGGGAGGGAGAGTGAGAGCCGGGGAGAGTGAGAGCCGGGGAGGGAGAGTGAGAGCCGGGGAGGGAGAGTGAGAGCCGGGGAGGGAGAGTGAGAGCCGGGGAGGGAGAGTGAGTGCTGGGGAGGGAGAGTGAGAGCCGGGGAGGGAGAGTGAGAGCCGGGGAGGGAGAGTGAGAGCCGGGGAGGGAGAGTGAGAGCCGGGGAGGGAGAGTGAGTGCTGGGGGGGGGTGGGGGAGAGTGAGTGTTGGAGGGGAGGGGGAGAGTGAGTGCTGGGGAGGGAGAGTGAGAGCTGGGGGGGGGGAGAGTGAGTGCTGGGGGGGGGGGGGGAGAGTGAGTGCTGGGGGGGAGGGGGAGAGTGAGTGCTGGGGGGGAGGGGGAGAGTGAGTGCTGGGGGGGTAGAGTGAGTGCTGGGGGGTGGCGGGGAGTGAGTGCTGGGGAGGGAGAGTGAGTGCTGGGGATGGAGAGTTGGTGCTGGGGATGGAGAGTGGGTGCTGGGGATGGAGAGTGGGTGCTGGGGGTGGAGAGTGGGTGCTGGGGGTGGAGAGTGAGAGCCGAGGAGGGAGAGTGAGAGCCGGGGAGGGAGAGTGAGAGCCGGGGAGGGAGAGTGAAAGCTGGGGAGGGAGAGTGAAAGCTGGGGGGGGGGGGGTGGAGAGTGAGTGCTTGGGGGGGTGGGGAGAGTGAGTGTTGGGGGGGGTGGAGAGTGAGTGTTGGGGGGGGAGGGGGAGAGTGAGTGCTGGGGAGGGAGAGTGAGGGTTGGAAAGGGGGAGAGTGAGTGTTGGGGAGGGAGAGTGAGAGCTGGGGAGGGAGAGTGAGAGCTGGGGAGGGAGAGTGAGTGCTGGGGAGGGAGAGTGAGTGCTGGGGAGGGTGCGAAGAACGAGTGCTGGGGAGGGAGAGTGAGTGCTGGGGAGGGAGAGTGAGTGCTGGGGGTTGGGGGGGGAGAGTGAGTGCTGGGGGGGGGGTGGGGAGAGTGTGCTGGGGGGGATGGGGGGGGGGGGGGCGAGAGTGAGTGCCGGGGGGGATGGGGGGGGGGGGGGAGATTGAGTGCCGTGGAGGGAGAGTGAGAGCCGGCGAGGGAGAGTGAGTACCGGGGAGCGAGAGTGAGTGCCGGGGAGGGAGAGTGAGTGCCGGGGAGGGAGAGTGAGTGCCGGGGAGGGAGAGTGAGTGCCGGGGACAGTGAATGCTCGGGAGGGAGAGTGAGCGCTGGGGAGGGAGAGTGAGCGCTGGGGAGGGAGAGTGAGAGCCGGGGAGGGAGAGTGAGTGCCGGGGAGGGAGAGTGAGTGCCGGGGAGGGAGAGTGAGTGCCGGGGAGGGAGAGTGAGAGCTGGGGGTGGAGAGTGGGTGCTGGGGAGGGAGAGTGAGCGCTGGGGAGGGAGAGTGAGCGCTGGGGAGGGAGAGTGAGCGCTGGGGAGGGGGGGAGGGAGAGTGAGTGCTGGGGAGGGAGAGTGAGTGCCGGGGAGGGAGAGTGAGTGCCGGGGAGGGAGAGTGAGAGCTGGGGGTGGAGAGTGGGTGCTGGGGAGGGAGAGTGAGAGCTGGGGAGGGAGAGTGAGAGCTGGGGAGGGAGAGTGAGAGCTGGGGAGGGAGAGTGAGAGCGGGGAGGGAGAGTGAGAGCCGGGGAGGGAGAGTGAGTGCCGGGGAGGGAGAGTGAGTGCCGGGGAGGGAGAGTGAGTGCCGGGGAGGGAGAGTGAGTGCCGGGGAGGGAGAGTGAGAGCCGGGGAGGGAGAGTGAGAGCCGGGGAGGGAGAGTGAGTGCCGGGGAGGGAAAGTGAGAGCTGGGGAGGGAGAGTGAGAGCTGGAGAGGGAGAGTGAGTGCCGGGGAGGGAGAGTGAGAGCTGGGGGTGGAGAGTGGGTGCTGGGGAGGGAGAGTGGGTGCTGGGGAGGGAGAGTGAGAGCTGGGGAGGGAGAGTGAGAGTGGTGAGGGAGACTGAGCCGGGGAGGGAGAGTGTGCCGGGGAGGGAGAGTGAGAGCCGGGGAGGGAGAGTGAGAGCTGGGGCGGGGGAGAGTGAGAGCTGGGGCGGGGGAGAGTGAGTGCTGGGGGTGGTGGGGAGAGTGAGTGTTGGAGGGGGGGACAGTGAGAGCTGGGGGAGCGGGGGGGGGAGAGTGAGTGTTGGAGGGGAGGGGGAGAGTGAGTGCTGGGGAGGGAGAGTGAGGGTTGGAAAGGGGGAGAGTGAGTGCTGGGGAGGGAGAGTGAGAGCTGGGGAGGGAGAGTGAGAGCTGGGGAGGGAGAGTGAGTGCTGGGGGGGGTGCGAAGAATGAGTGCTGGGGAGGGAGAGTGAGTGCTGGGGGTTGGGGGGGAGAGTGAGTGCTGGGGGGGGTGGGGAGAGAGTGCTGTGGGGGGAGGGGGAGAGTGAGTGCTGTGGGGGGAGGGGGAGAGTGAGTGCTGTGGGGGGAGAGTGAGGATTGGAAAGGGGGAGAGTGAGTGCTGGGGAGGGAGAGTGAGTGCTGGGGTGGGTGCGAAGAATGAGTGCTGGGGAGGGAGAGTGAGTGCTGGGGAGGGAGAGTGAGTGCTGGAGGTTGGGGGGGAGAGTGAGTGCTGGGGGGCGGGGGTGGGGAGAGTGAGTGCTGGGGGGGGAGAGTGAGTGCCGGGGGGGATGGGAGAGTGAGTGCCGGGGAGGGAGAGTGAGAGCCGGGGAGGGAGAGTGAGTACCGGGGAGGGAGAGTGAGTACCGGGGAGGGAGAGTGAAAGCCGCGGAGGGAGAGTGAGAGCCAGGGAGTGAGTGCTGAGGAGGCAGAGTGAGTGCTGGGGAGGGAGAGTGAGAGCCGGGGAGGGAGAGTGAGAGCCGGGGAGGGAGAGTGAGTGCTGGGGAGGGAGAGTGAGTACTGGGGAGGGAGAGTGAGTGCTGGGGAGGGAGAGTGAGAGCCGGGGAGGGAGAGTGAGAGCCGGGGAGGGAGAGTGAGTGCTGGGGAGGGGGGGAGGGAGAGTGAGTGCTGGGGAGGGAGAGTGAGTGCCGGGGAGGGAGAGTGAGAGCTGGGGGTGGAGAGTGGGTGCTGGGGAGGGAGAGTGGGTGCTGGGGAGGGAGAGTGAGAGCTGGGGAGGGAGAGTGAGAGTGGTGAGGGAGACTGAGCCGGGGAGGGAGAGTGAGTGCCGGGGAGGGAGAGTGAGAGCCGGGGAGGGAGAGTGAGAGCTGGGGCGGGGGAGAGTGAGAGCTGGGGCGGGGGAGAGTGAGTGCTGGGGGTGGTGGGGAGAGTGAGTGTTGGAGGGGGGGACAGTGAGAGCTGGGGGAGGGGGGGGGGAGAGTGAGTGTTGGAGGGGAGGGGGAGAGTGAGTGCTGGGGAGGGAGAGTGAGGGTTGGAAAGGGGGAGAGTGAGTGCTGGGGAGGGAGAGTGAGAGCTGGGGAGGGAGAGTGAGTGCTGGGGGGGGTGCGAAGAATGAGTGCTGGGGAGGGAGAGTGAGTGCTGGGGGTTGGGGGGGAGAGTGAGTGCTGGGGGGGGGTGGGGAGAGTGAGTGCTGTGGGGGGAGGGGGAGAGTGAGTGCTGTGGGGGGAGGGGGAGAGTGAGTGCTGTGGGGGGAGAGTGAGGATTGGAAAGGGGGAGAGTGAGTGCTGGGGAGGGAGAGTGAGTGCTGGGGTGGGTGCGAAGAATGAGTGCTGGGGAGGGAGAGTGAGTGCTGGGGAGGGAGAGTGAGTGCTGGAGGTTGGGGGGGAGAGTGAGTGCTGGGGGGCGGGGGTGGGGAGAGTGAGTGCTGGGGGGGGAGAGTGAGTGCCGGGGGGGATGGGAGAGTGAGTGCCGGGGAGGGAGAGTGAGAGCCGGGGAGGGAGAGTGAGTGCCGGGGAGGGAGAGTGAGTACCGGGGAGGGAGAGTGAAAGCCGCGGAGGGAGAGTGAGAGCCAGGGAGTGAGTGCTGAGGAGGCAGAGTGAGTGCTGGGGAGGGAGAGTGAGAGCCGGGGAGGGAGAGTGAGAGCCGGGGAGGGAGAGTGAGTACTAGGGAGGGAGAGTGAGTGCCGGGGAGGGAGAGTGAGAGCCGGGGAGGGAGAGTGAGAGCCGGGGAGGGAGAGTGAGTGCTGGGGAGGGAGAGTGAGTACTGGGGAGGGAGAGTGAGTGCTGGGGAGGGAGAGTGAGAGCCGGGGAGGGAGAGTGAGAGCCGGGGAGGGAGAGTGAGTGCTGGGGGGGGGGTGCGTGGGGAGAGTGAGTGCTGGGGGGGATGGGCGGGGGAGAGTGAGTGCCGGGGAGGGAGAGTGAGAGCCGGGGAGCGAGAGTGAGAGCCGAGGAGGGAGAGTGAGAGCCGAGGAGGGAGAGTGAGTGCCGAGGAGGGAGAGTGAGTGCCGGGGAGGGAGAGTGAGAGCCGGGGAGGGAGAGTGAGAGACGGGGAGGGAGAGTGAGAGATGGGGAGGGAGAGTGAGAGACGGGGAGGGAGAGTGAGTGACGGGGAGGGAGAGTGAGTGCCGGGGAGGGAGAGTGAGAGCTGGGGAGGGAGAGTGAGAGCGGGGAGGGAGACTGAGAGCCGGGGAGGGAGAGTGAGTGCTGGGGAGGGAGAGTGAGTGCTGGGGAGGGTGCGAAGAACGAGTGCTGGGGAGGGAGAGTGAGTGCTGGGGAGGGAGAGTGAGTGCTGGGGGTTGGGGGGGGAGAGTGAGTGCTGGGGGGGGGGTGGGGAGAGTGTGCTGGGGGGGATGGGGGGGGGGGGGCGAGAGTGAGTGCCGGGGGGGATGGGGGGGGGGGGGGGAGATTGAGTGCCGTGGAGGGAGAGTGAGAGCCGGCGAGGGAGAGTGAGTACCGGGGAGCGAGAGTGAGTGCCGGGGAGGGAGAGTGAGTGCCGGGGATGGAGAGTGGGTGCTGGGGGTGGAGAGTGGGTGCTGGGGGTGGAGAGTGAGAGCCGAGGAGGGAGAGTGAGAGCCGGGGAGGGAGAGTGAGAGCCGGGGAGGGAGAGTGAAAGCTGGGGAGGGAGAGTGAAAGCTGGGGGGGGGGGGGTGGAGAGTGAGTGCTTGGGGGGGTGGGGAGAGTGAGTGTTGGGGGGGGTGGAGAGTGAGTGTTGGGGGGGGAGGGGGAGAGTGAGTGCTGGGGAGGGAGAGTGAGGGTTGGAAAGGGGGAGAGTGAGTGTTGGGGAGGGAGAGTGAGAGCTGGGGAGGGAGAGTGAGAGCTGGGGAGGGAGAGTGAGTGCTGGGGATGGAGAGTGGGTGCTGGGGATGGAGAGTGGGTGCTGGGGGTGGAGAGTGGGTGCTGGGGGTGGAGAGTGGGTGCTGGGGGTGGAGAGTGAGAGCCGAGGAGGGAGAGTGAGAGCCGAGGAGGGAGAGTGAGAGCCGGGGAGGGAGAGTGAGAGCCGGGGAGGGAGAGTGAAAGCTGGGGAGGGAGAGTGAAAGCTGGGGGGGGGGGGTGGAGAGTGAGTGCTTGGGGGGGTGGGGAGAGTGAGTGTTGGGGGGGGTGGAGAGTGAGTGTTGGGGGGGGAGGGGGAGAGTGAGTGCTGGGGAGGGAGAGTGAGGGTTGGAAAGGGGGAGAGTGAGTGTTGGGGAGGGAGAGTGAGAGCTGGGGAGGGAGAGTGAGAGCTGGGGAGGGAGAGTGAGAGCTGGGGAGGGAGAGTGAGTGCTGGGGAGGGTGCGAAGAACGAGTGCTGGGGAGGGAGAGTGAGTGCTGGGGAGGGAGAGTGAGTGCTGGGGGTTGGGGGGGGAGAGTGAGTGCTGGGGGGGGGGTGGGGAGAGTGTGCTGGGGGGGATGGGGGGGGGGGGGGCGAGAGTGAGTGCCGGGGGGGATGGGGGGGGGGGGGGAGATTGAGTGCCGTGGAGGGAGAGTGAGAGCCGGCGAGGGAGAGTGAGTACCGGGGAGCGAGAGTGAGTGCCGGGGAGGGAGAGTGAGTGCCGGGGAGGGAGAGTGAGTGCCGGGGAGGGAGAGTGAGTGCCGGGGAGGGAGAGTGAGTGCCGGGGACAGTGAATGCTCGGGAGGGAGAGTGAGCGCTGGGGAGGGAGAGTGAGCGCTGGGGAGGGAGAGTGAGAGCCGGGGAGGGAGAGTGAGTGCCGGGGAGGGAGAGTGAGTGCCGGGGAGGGAGAGTGAGAGCTGGGGGTGGAGAGTGGGTGCTGGGGAGGGAGAGTGAGCGCTGGGGAGGGAGAGTGAGCGCTGGGGAGGGAGAGTGAGCGCTGGGGAGGGGGGGAGGGAGAGTGAGTGCTGGGGAGGGAGAGTGAGTGCCGGGGAGGGAGAGTGAGTGCCGGGGAGGGAGAGTGAGAGCTGGGGGTGGAGAGTGGGTGCTGGGGAGGGAGAGTGAGAGCTGGGGAGGGAGAGTGAGAGCTGGGGAGGGAGAGTGAGAGCTGGGGAGGGAGAGTGAGAGCGGGGAGGGAGAGTGAGTGCCGGGGAGGGAGAGTGAGTGCCGGGGAGGGAGAGTGAGTGCCGGGGAGGGAGAGTGAGAGCCGGGGAGGGAGAGTGAGAGCCGGGGAGGGAGAGTGAGTGCCGGGGAGGGAAAGTGAGAGCTGGGGAGGGAGAGTGAGAGCTGGGGAGGGAGAGTGAGCGCTGGGGAGGGGGGGAGGGAGAGTGAGTGCTGGAGAGGGAGAGTGAGTGCCGGGGAGGGAGAGTGAGAGCTGGGGGTGGAGAGTGGGTGCTGGGGAGGGAGAGTGGGTGCTGGGGAGGGAGAGTGAGAGCTGGGGAGGGAGAGTGAGAGTGGTGAGGGAGACTGAGCCGGGGAGGGAGAGTGTGCCGGGGAGGGAGAGTGAGAGCCGGGGAGGGAGAGTGAGAGCTGGGGCGGGGGAGAGTGAGAGCTGGGGCGGGGGAGAGTGAGTGCTGGGGGTGGTGGGGAGAGTGAGTGTTGGAGGGGGGGACAGTGAGAGCTGGGGGAGCGGGGGGGGGAGAGTGAGTGTTGGAGGGGAGGGGGAGAGTGAGTGCTGGGGAGGGAGAGTGAGGGTTGGAAAGGGGGAGAGTGAGTGCTGGGGAGGGAGAGTGAGAGCTGGGGAGGGAGAGTGAGAGCTGGGGAGGGAGAGTGAGTGCTGGGGGGGGTGCGAAGAATGAGTGCTGGGGAGGGAGAGTGAGTGCTGGGGGTTGGGGGGGAGAGTGAGTGCTGGGGGGGGGTGGGGAGAGAGTGCTGTGGGGGGAGGGGGAGAGTGAGTGCTGTGGGGGGAGGGGGAGAGTGAGTGCTGTGGGGGGAGAGTGAGGATTGGAAAGGGGGAGAGTGAGTGCTGGGGAGGGAGAGTGAGTGCTGGGGTGGGTGCGAAGAATGAGTGCTGGGGAGGGAGAGTGAGTGCTGGGGAGGGAGAGTGAGTGCTGGAGGTTGGGGGGGAGAGTGAGTGCTGGGGGGCGGGGGTGGGGAGAGTGAGTGCTGGGGGGGGAGAGTGAGTGCCGGGGGGGATGGGAGAGTGAGTGCCGGGGAGGGAGAGTGAGAGCCGGGGAGGGAGAGTGAGTACCGGGGAGGGAGAGTGAGTACCGGGGAGGGAGAGTGAGAGCCAGGGAGTGAGTGCTGAGGAGGCAGAGTGAGTGCTGGGGAGGGAAAGTGAGAGCCGGGGAGGGAGAGTGAGAGCCGGGGAGGGAGAGTGAGTGCTGGGGAGGGAGAGTGAGTACTGGGGAGGGAGAGTGAGTGCTGGGGAGGGAGAGTGAGAGCCGGGGAGGGAGAGTGAGAGCCGGGGAGGGAGAGTGAGTGCTGGGGAGGGGGGGAGGGAGAGTGAGTGCTGGGGAGGGAGAGTGAGTGCCGGGGAGGGAGAGTGAGAGCTGGGGGTGGAGAGTGGGTGCTGGGGAGGGAGAGTGGGTGCTGGGGAGGGAGAGTGAGAGCTGGGGAGGGAGAGTGAGAGTGGTGAGGGAGACTGAGCCGGGGAGGGAGAGTGAGTGCCGGGGAGGGAGAGTGAGAGCCGGGGAGGGAGAGTGAGAGCTGGGGCGGGGGAGAGTGAGAGCTGGGGCGGGGGAGAGTGAGTGCTGGGGGTGGTGGGGAGAGTGAGTATTGGAGGGGGGGACAGTGAGAGCTGGGGGAGGGGGGGGGGAGAGTGAGTGTTGGAGGGGAGGGGGAGAGTGAGTGCTGGGGAGGGAGAGTGAGGGTTGGAAAGGGGGAGAGTGAGTGCTGGGGAGGGAGAGTGAGAGCTGGGGAGGGAGAGTGAGTGCTGGGGGGGGTGCGAAGAATGAGTGCTGGGGAGGGAGAGTGAGTGCTGGGGGTTGGGGGGGAGAGTGAGTGCTGGGGGGGTGTGGGGAGAGTGAGTGCTGTGGGGGGAGGGGGAGAGTGAGTGCTGTGGGGGGAGGGGGAGAGTGAGTGCTGTGGGGGGAGAGTGAGGATTGGAAAGGGGGAGAGTGAGTGCTGGGGAGGGAGAGTGAGTGCTGGGGTGGGTGCGAAGAATGAGTGCTGGGGAGGGAGAGTGAGTGCTGGGGAGGGAGAGTGAGTGCTGGAGGTTGGGGGGGAGAGTGAGTGCTGGGGGGCGGGGGTGGGGAGAGTGAGTGCTGGGGGGGGAGAGTGAGTGCCGGGGGGGATGGGAGAGTGAGTGCCGGGGAGGGAGAGTGAGAGCCGGGGAGGGAGAGTGAGTGCCGGGGAGGGAGAGTGAGTACCGGGGAGGGAGAGTGAAAGCCGCGGAGGGAGAGTGAGAGCCAGGGAGTGAGTGCTGAGGAGGCAGAGTGAGTGCTGGGGAGGGAGAGTGAGAGCCGGGGAGGGAGAGTGAGAGCCGGGGAGGGAGAGTGAGTACTAGGGAGGGAGAGTGAGTGCCGGGGAGGGAGAGTGAGAGCCGGGGAGGGAGAGTGAGAGCCGGGGAGGGAGAGTGAGTGCTGGGGAGGGAGAGTGAGTACTGGGGAGGGAGAGTGAGTGCTGGGGAGGGAGAGTGAGAGCCGGGGAGGGAGAGTGAGAGCCGGGGAGGGAGAGTGAGTGCTGGGGGGGGGGTGCGTGGGGAGAGTGAGTGCTGGGGGGGATGGGCGGGGGAGAGTGAGTGCCGGGGAGGGAGAGTGAGAGCCGGGGAGCGAGAGTGAGAGCCGAGGAGGGAGAGTGAGAGCCGAGGAGGGAGAGTGAGTGCCGAGGAGGGAGAGTGAGTGCCGGGGAGGGAGAGTGAGAGCCGGGGAGGGAGAGTGAGAGACGGGGAGGGAGAGTGAGAGACGGGGAGGGAGAGTGAGAGACGGGGAGGGAGAGTGAGTGCCGGGGAGGGAGAGTGAGAGCTGGGGAGGGAGAGTGAGAGCGGGGAGGGAGACTGAGAGCCGGGGAGGGAGAGTGAGTGCTGGGGTGGGTGCGAAGAATGAGTGCTGGGGAGGGAGAGTGAGAGCCGGGGAGGGAGAGTGAGTGCCGGGGAGGGAGAGTGAGTGCCGGGGAGGGAGAGTGAGAGCTGGGGCGGGGGAGAGTGAGTGCTGGGGGTGGTGGGGAGAGTGAGTGTTGGAGGGGGGGACAGTGAGAGCTGTGGGGGGGAGGGGGAGAGTGAGTGTTGGAGGGGAGGGGGAAAGTGAGTGCTGGGGAGGGAGAGTGAGAGCTGGGGAGGGAGAGTGAGTGCTGGGGGGGTAGAGTGAGTGCTGGGGGGGGGCGAAGTGAGTGCTGGGGGGGGGCGGAGAGTGAGTGCTGGGGAGGGAGAGTGAGTGCTGGGGGTGGAGAGTGAGAGCCGGGGAGGGAGAGTGAGAGCCGAGGAGGGAGAGTGAGAGCCGAGGAGGGAGAGTGAGTGCTGGGGAAGGAGAGTGAGTGCCGGGGAGGGAGAGTGAGAGCTGGGGAGGGACAGTGAAAGCTGGGGGCGGGTGGGGGGAGAGTGAGTGCTGGGGGGGGTGGGGAGAGTGAGTGTTGGGGGGGTGGGGAGAGTGAGTGCTGTGGGGGCAGGGGGAGAGTGAGTGCTGGGGGGGAGAGTGAGGGTTGGAAAGGGGGAGAGTGAGTGCTGGGGAGGGAGAGTGAGTGCTGGGGGGGGTGCCAAGAATGAGTGCTGGGGAGGGAGAGTGAGTGCTGGGGAGGGAGAGTGTGCTGGGGGTTGGGGGGGAGAGTGAATGCTGGGGGGGGGTGGTGGGGAGAGTGAGTGCTGGGGGGGGGAGAGTGAGTGCCGGGGGGGATGGTGGGGGGGGGAGAGTGAGTGCCGGGGAGGGAGAGTGATTAGCCGGGGAGGGAGAGTGAGAGCCGGGGAGCGAGAGTGAGAGCTGGGGAGCGAGAGTGAGAGCCGAGGAGGGAGAGTGAGAGCCGAGGAGGGAGAGTGAGTGCTGGGGAGGGAGAGTGAGTGCTGGGGAGGGAGAGTGAGTGCTGGGGAGGGAGAGTGAGAGCCGGGGTGGGAGAGTGAGAGCCGGGGAGGGAGAGTGAGTGCTGGGGAGGGAGAGTGAGTGCTGGGGAGGGAGAGTGAGAGCCGGCGAGGGAGAGTGAGTACCGGGGAGGGAGAGTGAGTGCCGGGGAGGGAGAGTGAGTGCCGGGGAGGGAGAGTGAGTGCCGGGGACAGTGAATGCTCGGGAGGGAGAGTGAGCGCTGGGGAGGGAGAGTGAGCGCTGGGGAGGGAGAGTGAGAGCAGGGGAGGGAGAGTGAGAGCCGGGGAGGGAGAGTGAGAGCCGGGGAGGGAGAGTGAGTGCCGGGGAGGGAGAGTGAGTGCCGGGGAGGGAGAGTGAGAGCTGGGGGTGGAGAGTGGGTGCTGGGGAGGGAGAGTGAGCGCTGGGGAGGGAGAGTGAGCGCTGGGGAGGGAGAGTGAGCGCTGGGGAGGGGGGGAGGGAGAGTGAGTGCTGGGGAGGGAGAGTGAGTGCCGGGGAGGGAGAGTGAGAGCTGGGGGTGGAGAGTGGGTGCTGGGGAGGGAGAGTGAGAGCTGGGGAGGGAGAGTGAGAGCTGGGGAGGGAGAGTGAGAGCTGGGGAGGGAGAGTGAGAGCCGGGGAGGGAGAGTGAGAGCCGGGGAGGAAGAGTGAGTGCCGGGGAGGGAGAGTGAGAGCTGGGGAGGGAGAGTGAGAGCGGGGAGGGAGACTGAGAGCCGGGGAGGGAGAGTGAGTGCTGGGGTGGGTGCGAAGAATGAGTGCTGGGGAGGGAGAGTGAGAGCCGGGGAGGGAGAGTGAGTGCCGGGGAGGGAGAGTGAGTGCCGGGGAGGGAGAGTGAGTGCCGGGGAGGGAGAGTGAGAGCTGGGGCGGGGGAGAGTGAGTGCTGGGGGTGGTGGGGAGAGTGAGTGTTGGAGGGGGGGACAGTGAGAGCTGGGGGGGGGAGGGGGAGAGTGAGTGTTGGAGGGGAGGGGGAAAGTGAGTGCTGGGGAGGGAGAGTGAGAGCTGGGGAGGGAGAGTGAGTGCTGGGGGGGTAGAGTGAGTGCTGGGGGGGGGGCGAAGTGAGTGCTGGGGGGGGGCGGAGAGTGAGTGCTGGGGAGGGAGAGTGAGTGCTGGGGGTGGAGAGTGAGAGCCGGGGAGGGAGAGTGAGAGCCGAGGAGGGAGAGTGAGAGCCGAGGAGGGAGAGTGAGTGCTGGGGAAGGAGAGTGAGTGCCGGGGAGGGAGAGTGAGAGCTGGGGAGGGACAGTGAAAGCTGGGGGCGGGTGGGGGGAGAGTGAGTGCTGGGGGGGGTGGGGAGAGTGAGTGTTGGGGGGGTGGGGAGAGTGAGTGCTGTGGGGGCAGGGGGAGAGTGAGTGCTGGGGGGGAGAGTGAGGGTTGGAAAGGGGGAGAGTGAGTGCTGGGGAGGGAGAGTGAGTGCTGGGGGGGGTGCCAAGAATGAGTGCTGGGGAGGGAGAGTGAGTGCTGGGGAGGGAGAGTGTGCTGGGGGTTGGGGGGGAGAGTGAATGCTGGGGGGGGGTGGTGGGGAGAGTGAGTGCTGGGGGGGGAGAGTGAGTGCCGGGGGGGATGGTGGGGGGGGGGAGAGTGAGTGCCGGGGAGGGAGAGTGATTAGCCGGGGAGGGAGAGTGAGAGCCGGGGAGCGAGAGTGAGAGCTGGGGAGCGAGAGTGAGAGCCGAGGAGGGAGAGTGAGAGCCGAGGAGGGAGAGTGAGTGCTGGGGAGGGAGAGTGAGTGCTGGGGAGGGAGAGTGAGTGCTGGGGAGGGAGAGTGAGAGCCGGGGTGGGAGAGTGAGAGCCGGGGAGGGAGAGTGAGTGCTGGGGAGGGAGAGTGAGTGCTGGGGAGGGAGAGTGAGAGCCGGCGAGGGAGAGTGAGTACCGGGGAGGGAGAGTGAGTGCCGGGGAGGGAGAGTGAGTGCCGGGGAGGGAGAGTGAGTGCCGGGGACAGTGAATGCTCGGGAGGGAGAGTGAGCGCTGGGGAGGGAGAGTGAGCGCTGGGGAGGGAGAGTGAGAGCAGGGGAGGGAGAGTGAGAGCCGGGGAGGGAGAGTGAGAGCCGGGGAGGGAGAGTGAGTGCCGGGGAGGGAGAGTGAGTGCCGGGGAGGGAGAGTGAGAGCTGGGGGTGGAGAGTGGGTGCTGGGGAGGGAGAGTGAGCGCTGGGGAGGGAGAGTGAGCGCTGGGGAGGGAGAGTGAGCGCTGGGGAGGGGGGGAGGGAGAGTGAGTGCTGGGGAGGGAGAGTGAGTGCCGGGGAGGGAGAGTGAGAGCTGGGGGTGGAGAGTGGGTGCTGGGGAGGGAGAGTGAGAGCTGGGGAGGGAGAGTGAGAGCTGGGGAGGGAGAGTGAGAGCTGGGGAGGGAGAGTGAGAGCGGGGAGGGAGAGTGAGAGCCGGGGAGGGAGAGTGAGAGCCGGGGAGGAAGAGTGAGTGCCGGGGAGGGAGAGTGAGTGCCGGGGAGGGAGAGTGAGTGCCGGGGAGGGAGAGTGAGAGCCGGGGAGGGAGAGTGAGAGCCGGGGAGGGAGAGTGAGAGCCGGGGAGGGAGAGTGAGTGCCGGGGAGGGAAAGTGAGAGCTGGGGAGGGACAGTGAGAGCTGGGGAGGGAGAGTGAGCGCTGGGGAGGGGGGGAGGGAGAGTGAGTGCTGGGGAGGGAGAGTGAGTGCCGGGGAGGGAGAGTGAGAGCTGGGGGTGGAGAGTGGGTGCTGGGGAGGGAGAGTGGGTGCTGGGGAGGGAGAGTGAGAGCTGGGGAGGGAGAGTGAGCCGGGGAGGGAGAGTGAGTGCCGGGGAGGGAGAGTGAGAGCCGGGGAGGGAGAGTGAGAGCTGGGGCGGGGGAGAGTGAGAGCTGGGGCGGGGGAGAGTGAGTGCTGGGGGTGGTGGGGAGAGTGAGTGTTGGAGGGGGGGACAGTGAGAGCTGGGGGAGGGGGGGGGGAGAGTGAGTGTTGGAGGGGAGGGGGAGAGTGAGTGCTGGGGAGGGAGAGTGAGGGTTGGAAAGGGGGAGAGTGAGTGCTGGGGAGGGAGAGTGAGAGCTGGGGAGGGAGAGTGAGTGCTGGGGGGGGTGCGAAGAATGAGTGCTGGGGAGGGAGAGTGAGTGCTGGGGGTTGGGGGGGAGAGTGAGTGCTGGGGGGGGTGGGGAGAGTGAGTGCTGTGGGGGGAGGGGGAGAGTGAGTGCTGTGGGGGGAGGGGGAGAGTGAGTGCTGTGGGGGGAGAGTGAGGATTGGAAAGGGGGAGAGTGAGTGCTGGGGAGGGAGAGTGAGTGCTGGGGTGGGTGCGAAGAATGAGTGCTGGGGAGGGAGAGTGAGTGCTGGGGAGGGAGAGTGAGTGCTGGAGGTTGGGGGGGAGAGTGAGTGCTGGGGGGGGGGGGGGGTGGGGAGAGTGAGTGCTGGGGGGGGAGAGTGAGTGCCGGGGGGGATGGGAGAGTGAGTGCCGGGGAGGGAGAGTGAGAGCCGGGGAGGGAGAGTGAGTACCGGGGAGGGAGAGTGAGTACCGGGGAGGGAGAGTGAGAGCCGCGGAGGGAGAGTGAGAGCCAGGGAGTGAGTGCTGAGGAGGCAGAGTGAGTGCTGGGGAGGGAGAGTGAGAGCCGGGGAGGGAGAGTGAGAGCCGGGGAGGGAGAGTGAGTACTGGGGAGGGAGAGTGAGTGCGGGGGAGGGAGAGTGAGAGCCGGGGAGGGAGAGTGAGAGCCGGGGAGGGAGAGTGAGAGCCGGGGAGGGAGAGTGAGTGCCGGGGAGGGAGAGTGAGTGCTGGGGAGGGAGAGTGAGTGCTGGGGAGGGAGAGTGAGAGCCGGGGAGGGAGAGTGAGAGCCGGGGAGGGAGAGTGAGTGCTGGGGGGGGGTGCGTGGGGAGAGTGAGTGCTGGGGGGGATGGGCGGGGGAGAGTGAGTGCCGGGGAGGGAGAGTGAGAGCCGGGGAGCGAGAGTGAGAGCCGAGGAGGGAGAGTGAGAGCTGAGGAGGGAGAGTGAGTGCCGAGGAGGGAGAGTGAGTGCCGAGGAGGGAGAGTGAGAGCCGGGGAGGGAGAGTGAGAGACGGGGAGGGAGAGTGAGAGACGGGGAGGGAGAGTGAGAGACGGGGAGGGAGAGTGAGAGACGGGGAGGGAGAGTGAGTGCCAGGGAGGGAGAGTGAGAGCTGGGGAGGGAGAGTGAGAGCGGGGAGGGAGACTGAGAGCCGGGGAGGGAGAGTGAGTGCTGGGGTGGGTGCGAAGAATGAGTGCTGGGGAGGGAGAGTGAGAGCCGGGGAGGGAGAGTGAGTGCCGGGGAGGGAGAGTGAGTGCCGGGGAGGGAGAGTGAGAGCTGGGGCGGGGGAGAGTGAGTGCTGGGGGTGGTGGGGAGAGTGAGTGTTGGAGGGGGGGACAGTGAGAGCTGGGGGGGGGGAGGGGGAGAGTGAGTGTTGGAGGGGAGGGGGAAAGTGAGTGCTGGGGAGGGAGAGTGAGAGCTGGGGAGGGAGAGTGAGAGCTGGGGAGGGAGAGTGAGTGCTGGGGGGGTAGAGTGAGTGCTGGGGGGGGGCGAAGTGAGTGCTGGGGGGGGGCGGAGAGTGAGTGCTGGGGAGGGAGAGTGAGTGCTGGGGGTGGAGAGTGAGAGCCGGGGAGGGAGAGTGAGAGCCGAGGAGGGAGAGTGAGAGCCGAGGAGGGAGAGTGAGTGCTGGGGAAGGAGAGTGAGTGCCGGGGAGGGAGAGTGAGAGCTGGGGAGGGACAGTGAAAGCTGGGGGCGGGTGGGGGGAGAGTGAGTGCTGGGGGGGTGGGGAGAGTGAGTGTTGGGGGGGTGGGGAGAGTGAGTGCTGTGGGGGCAGGGGGAGAGTGAGTGCTGGGGGGAAGAGTGAGGGTTGGAAAGGGGGAGAGTGAGTGCTGGGGAGGGAGAGTGAGTGCTGGGGGGGGTGCCAAGAATGAGTGCTGGGGAGGGAGAGTGAGTGCTGGGGAGGGAGAGTGTGCTGGGGGTTGGGGGGGAGAGTGAATGCTGGGGGGGGGTGGTGGGGAGAGTGAGTGCTGGGGGGGGAGAGTGAGTGCCGGGGGGGATGGTGGGGGGGGGGGAGAGTGAGTGCCGGGGAGGGAGAGTGATTAGCCGGGGAGGGAGAGTGAGAGCCGGGGAGCGAGAGTGAGAGCTGGGGAGCGAGAGTGAGAGCCGAGGAGGGAGAGTGAGAGCCGAGGAGGGAGAGTGAGTGCTGGGGAGGGAGAGTGAGTGCTGGGGAGGGAGAGTGAGAGCCGGGGTGGGAGAGTGAGAGCCGGGGAGGGAGAGTGAGTGCTGGGGAGGGAGAGTGAGTGCTGGGGAGGGAGAGTGAGAGCCGGGGAGAGTGAGTGCTGAGGAGGCAGAGTGAGTGCCGGGGAGGGAGAGTGAGAGCCGGGGAGGGAGAGTGAGAGCCTGGGAGGGAGAGTGAGAGCCGGGGAGGGAGAGTGAGTGCTGGGGAGGGAGAGTGAGAGCCGAGGAGGGAGAGTGAGAGCCGAGGAGGGAGAGTGAGAGCCGAGGAGGGAGAGTGCTGAGGAGGCACAGTGAGTGCTGGGGAGGGAGAGTGAGTGCTGGGGAGAGAGAGTGAGAGCCGGGGAGGGAGAGTGAGAGCTGGGGCGGCGGAGAGTGAGAGCCGGGGAGGGAGAGTGAGTGCTGGGGAGGGAGAGCCGGGGAGGGAGTGAGTGCTGGGGAGGGAGAGTGAGAGCCGGGGAGGCAGAGTGAGAGCTGGGGAGGGAGAGTGAGAGCTGGAGGGGGGGACAGTGAGAGCTGGAGGGGGGGACAGTGAGAGCTGGGGGGGGCGGGGGGAGCGTGAGTGCTGGGGGGGGGGTGGGGGGAGAGTGAGTGTTGGAGGGGAGGGGGAGAGTGAGTGCTGGGGAGGGAGAGTGAGTGCTGGGGGTGGAGAGTGGGTGCTGGGGGTGAAGAGTGAGAGCCGGGGAGGGAGAGTGAGAGCCGAGGAGGGAGAGCGAGAGCCGAGGAGGGAGAGCGAGTGCTGGGGAAGGAGAGAGAGCCGGGGAGGGAGAGTGAGAGCCGGGGAGGGAGAGTGAGAGCCGGGGAGCGAGAGTGAGAGCCGGGGAGCGAGAGTGAGAGCCGAGGAGGGAGAGTGAGTGCCGGGGAGGGAGAGTGAGTGCCGGGGAGGGAGAGTGAGTGCTGGGGAGGGAGAGCCGGGGAGGGAGTGAGTGCTGGGGAGGGAGAGTGAGAGCCGGGGAGGCAGAGTGAGATCTGGGGAGGGAGAGTGAGAGCTGGGGCGGCGGAGAGTGAGTGCTGGGGGTGGTGGGGAGAGTGAGTGCTGGAGGGGGGGACAGTGAGAGCTGGAGGGGGGGACAGTGAGAGCTGGGGGGGGCGGGGGGAGCGTGAGTGCTGGGGGGGGGGTGGGGGGAGAGTGAGTGTTGGAGGGGAGGGGGAGAGTGAGTGCTGGGGAGGGAGAGTGAGTGCTGGGGGTGGAGAGTGGGTGCTGGGGGTGAAGAGTGAGAGCCGGGGAGGGAGAGTGAGAGCCGAGGAGGGAGAGCGAGAGCCGAGGAGGGAGAGCGAGTGCTGGGGAAGGAGAGAGAGCCGGGGAGGGAGAGTGAGAGCCGGGGAGGGAGAGTGAGAGCCGGGGAGGGAGAGTGAGTGCCGGGGAGGGAGTGAGAGCCGGGGAGGGAGAGTGAGAGCTGGGGAGGGAGAGTGAGAGCTGGGGAGGGAGAGTGAGAGCTGGGGGGGGAGGGGAGAGTGAGTGCTGGGGGTGGTGGGGAGAGTGAGTGTTGGGGGGGGGTGGGGAGAGTGAGTGCTGTGGGGGGAGGGGGAGAGTGAGTGCTGGGGAGGGAGAGTGAGAGCTGGGGGGGGGAGAGTGAGTGCTGGGGGGGGACAGAGGGTTGGAAAGGGGGAGAGTGAGTGCTGGGGAGGGAGATTGAGTGCTGGGGGGGGTGCGAAGAATGAGTGCTGGGGAGGGAGAGTGAGTGCTGGGGAGGGAGAGTGAGTGCTGGGGGTTGGGGGGGAGAGTGAGTGCTGGGGGGGGGGGGGTGCGTGGGGAGAGTGAGTGCTGGGGGGGATGGGCGGGGGAGAGTGAGTGCCGGGGATTGAGAGTGAGAGCCGGGGAGCGAGAGTGAGAGCCGGGGAGCGAGAGTGAGAGCCGGGGAGCGAGAGTGAGAGCCGAGGAGGGAGAGTGAGTGCCGGGGAGGGAGAGTGAGTGCCGGGGAGGGAGAGTGAGTGCTGGGGAGGGAGAGTGAGCGCTGGGGAGGGAGAGTGAGAGCCGCGGAGGGAGAGTGAGAGCCGCGGAGGGAGAGTGAGAGCCGGGGAGAGTGAGTGCTGAGGAGGGTGAGTGCTGAGGAGGCAGAGTGAGTGCTGGGGAGGCAGAGTGAGTGCTGGGGAGGGAGTGTGAGTGCCGGGGAGGGAGAGTGAGAGCCGGGGAGGGAGAGTGAGAGCCGAGGAGGGAGAGTGAGAGCCGAGCAGGGAGAGTGCTGAGGAGGCAGAGTGAGTGCTGGGGAGGGAGAGTGAGTGCTGGGGAGGGAGAGTGAGAGCCGGGGAGGGAGAGTGAGTGCTGGGGAGGGAGAGTGAGTGCTGGGGAGGGAGAGTGAGTGCTGGGGAGGGAGAGTGAGAGCCGGGGAGGGAGAGTGAGAGCCGGGGAGGGAGAGTGAGTGCTGGGGAGGGAGAGTGAGTGCCGGGGAGGGAGAGTGAGAGCCGGGGAGGGAGAGTGAGTGCTGGGGAGGGAGAGTGAGAGCCGGGGAGGGAGAGTGAGAGCCGGGGAGGGAGAGTGAGTGCTGGGGAGGGAGAGTGAGAGCCGGGGAGGGAGAGTGAGTGCTGGGGGGGATGGGCGGGGGAGAGTGAGTGCCGGGGAGGGAGAGTGAGAGCCGGGGAGCGAGAGTGAGTGCTGGGGAGGGAGAGTGAGTGCCGGGGAGGGAGAGTGAGTGCTGGGGAGGGAGAGTGAGTGCTGGGGAGGGAGAGTGAGTGCTGGGGAGGGAGAGTGAGTGCTGGGGAGGGAGAGTGAGTGCCGGGGAGGGAGAGTGAGTGCTGGGGAGGGAGAGTGAGTGCTGGGGAGGGAGAGTGAGTGCTGGGGAGGGAGAGTGAGTGCCGGGGAGCGAGAGACCATCCAATGACCTCACAAACACTTTTCGAATCGATTCAATGGAAAGGAGCTGGGAGACAAGTTGAGGTTTTTTTCTGATTCCAAATCACAGGTGAAACTTCAGAAACTGAAAAACATTCAATTTCAGCCCCTGTCCCTCCAAAAAATAATCAACCAATGGAGCCTGCGATGTTGCTCTTTTATAAATGTGTGGGCCTCGGGGGGCCGAATCCCCGGTCCCCCACCCACCCACCCACTCAATCTCCTGTGTTAGTGATGTCGGAATGGGTTCCTTACCGAGCCTGTTGATGATGGGAGGCAGGGTCCCCAGACAGAATGCCCAGAAATCGGGGCAGCAGTCAGACACAGTGCGGTTACAGAACAGGTCGCAGTAACAGATGGTGTCGATGTAAGGCACGGCGCAGATATCATCCCGACCCGGACAGCATGAGCCCAGGCGGCTGCAGTAAGAGCCCTGCGGGTCCCGGATCCCCGTGCGGTGTAAACCGGGGCTCAGCTCCCGGCGGCGGCGGCGGCTCAAGGCGGCGTCCTGCCCCTGGCAGAGGAGGGAGAGGAGCAGCAGAGCAGCGGGAAGAACTTTACCATCCATCGGGAAACTGTGCTTGTAAAGAGCCGGAGAAAACAGCGGCTCCACCAGTCCTGGAACAGGAGAGCAAAATGAATCCACACTTCCCAAATATCCACAACCCAAACATCCACTTCTCAAATATCCACATCCCAAATATCCACATCCCAAATATCCACTTCTCAAATATCCACATCCCAAATATCCACATCCCAAATATCCACTTCTCAAATATCCACATCCCAAATATCCACATCCCAAATATCCACTTCCCAAATATCCACATCCCAAATATCCACATCCCAAATATCCACTTCTCAAATATCCACATCCCAAATATCCACATCCCAAATATCCACTTCTGAAATATCCACTTCCCAAATAGCCACATCCCAAACATCCACTTCCCAAATATCCACTTCCCACTCCCATTGACAAAATCCCACCTTCCCATTCATGAACTTTCATCTTACCTTCACTGTAAATCAATTCTCTGTCTGGGCTGTGACCTCAGTCACAGTTTGATAGTTTTAAAGACCCACTCACTAATCTGCCTGTCCTTTAACACCGGAGATTCTCCTACAGATAGAATGGGAAACACATTCAACTGTTCAAAAACTCCCAAGAACATCTCTCCGCCGCAAATATTGATCTTCCATTTCCCATTTTGGATCTGTTTTGCTCTCCTGTTTGGCAAATTGCATTTCTTATTGCACAAACCTGTTGCCAGGAAAAGCTGCAAACCCCGCTCGAGCACAGCAGCCTGTTTAAACTCTGCCTAGCTTTCGAACACCAAGTTTTACCCTCAATCCCCTTGTCGCCTCTGGCCGGCTGGATCAATCCAGCCAGTGTGAGTTGAATTCTGCCTTTACCTCGGTGTGGGTGGAGGAGGCAGACTGACGCGGTCGGCAGTTGGACTTTGCTTCAGTTTCACTGAGCGAAGACCAGCAGTGAATGCTGAGCCGCAGTGATCACTCCCTCTCTATGTAGAGAGGGTCCCGGGGTTCCGCCCCCACCAACACTGACAGGCGGAGAAATCCTGCACACAAACTGCCTGCATGGTGGAGCTAGCACTGTATCACAGTTCGCCTGCAGCCCTGCGCCACATACCCCGACACAACTAGCTACATTGATTTAGCGCCTTTCAGAAAGTCATCCCAAGGCGCTTCACAGAAGCGTTATTAAACAAAATGTGATAAGGAGCCACATAAGAGACATTACGACAGGTTGGCCAAAGAGGCAGGCATGGATTTTAAGGAGTGTCTTAAAGGAAGATGGCGAGGTGGAGAGGTTTACAGAAGGAATTCCAGAGCTTTGGGGCCCAGGCAGCTTAAGGCACAGCCGCCAATGATGCACAAGAGGCCAGAATAAGAGAGACGCAGAAATCGCAAAGGGTTGTAGGGCTGGAGAGACATGGAGGGACAAGGCCACGGAGGAATTTGAACACAAGGATAAGAATTTCAAAATCGAGGCATTGCCGGACCGGGAGCCAGTGTAGATCAGCAAGCACAGGGGTAATACCAGTGAGATCAGCAAACACAGGGGTGATACCACTGTAGATCAGCAAACACAGGGGTGATACCAGTGTAGATCAGCAAGCACAGGGGTAACACCAGTGAGATCAGCAAACACAGGGGTGATACCACTGTAGATCAGCAGGCACAGGGGTGATACCAGTGTAGATCAGCAGGCACAGGGGTGATACCAGTGCAGATCAGCAAACACAGGGGTAATACCAGTGTAGATCAGCAGGCACAGGGGTGATACCCAGTGCAGATCAGCAGGCACAGGGGTGATACCAGTGTAGATCAGCAAGCACAGGGGTAACACCAGTGAGATCAGCAAACACAGGGGTGATACCACTGTAGATCAGCAGGCACAGGGGTGATACCAGTGTAGATCAGCAGGCACAGGGGTGATACCAGTGTAGATCAGCAAGCACAGGGGTAACACCAGTGAGATCAGCAAACACAGGGGTGATACCAGTGTCGATCAGCAAACACAGGGGTGATACCAGTGTAGATCAGCAAGCACAGGGGTAACACCAGTGAGATCAGCAAACACAGGGGTGATACCAGTGTAGATCAACAGGCACAGGGGTGATACCAGTGTAGATCAGCAAACACAGGGGTAATACCAGTGTAGATCAGCAAACACAGGAGTGATACCACTGTAGATCAGCAGGCACAGGGGTGATACCAGTGTAGATCAGCAAGCACAGGGGGAACACCAGTGAGATCAGCAAACACAGGGGTGATACCACTGTAGATCAGCAGGCACAGGGGTGATACCAGTGTAGATCAGCAAACACAGGGGTAATACCAGTGTAGATCAGGAAACACAGGGGTGATACCACTCTGGATCAGCAGGCACAGGGGTGATACCAGTGTAGATCAGCAGGCACAGGGGTGATAACAGTGCAGATCAGCAGGCACAGGGGTGATACCAGTGCAGATCAGCAAACACAGGGGTAATACCACTGTAGATCAGCAGGCACAGGGGTGATACCAGTGTAGATCAGCAAACACAGGGGTGATACCAGTGTAGATCAGCAAACATCGGAATGATACCAGTGTAGATCAGCAAACATCGGAGTGATACCAGTGTCGATCAGCAAACATCGTAGTGATACCAGTGTAGATAAGCAAGCACAGGGGTAATACCAGTGTAGATCAGCAGGCACAGGGGTGATACCAGTGCAGATCAGCAAACACAGGGGTAATACCAGTGTAGATCAGCAGGCACAGGGGTGATACCAGTGCAGATCAGCAGGCACAGGGGTGATACCAGTGCAGATCAGCAAACACAGCGGTAATACCACTGTAGATCAGCAGGCACAGGGGTGATACCAGTGTAGATCAGCAAACACAGGGGTGATACCAGTGTAGATCAGCAAACATCGGAGTGATACCAGTGTAGATCAGCAAACATCGGAGTGATACCAGTGTAGATCAGCAAGCACAGGGGTAATACCAGTGTAAATCAGCAAACACAGGGATAATACCAGTGTAGATCAGCAAACACAGGGGTAATACCAGTGGAGATCAGCAAACAAAGGGAAAATACCAGTGTAGATTAGCAAACACAGGGGTGATACCAGTATAGATCAGAAAACACAGGGGTGATAACAGTGTAAATCAGCAAACACAGGGGTAATACCAGTGTAGATCAGCAAACACAGGGATAATACCAGTGTAGATCAGCAAACACAGGGGTGATACCAGTGTAGGTCAGCAAACACAGGGGTGATACCAGTGTAGATCAGCAAAGGTCGGGGTGATACCAGTGTAGATCAGCAAACACAGGGGTGATACCAGTGTAGATCAGCAAACGTCAGGATGATACCAGTGTAGATCAGCAAACACAGGGGTGATACCAGTGTAGATCAGCAAGCACAGGGGTGATACCAGTGTAAATCAGCAAACACAGGGGTAATACCAGTGTAGATCAGCAAACGTCGGGGTGATACCAGTGTAGATCAGCAAACACAGGGGTGATACCAGTGTAGATCAGCAAACGTCGGGGTGATACCAGTGTAGATCAGCAAGCACAGGGGTGATACCAGTGTAAATCAGCAAACACAGGGGTGATACCAGTGTAGATCACCAACACAGGGGTGATACCAGTGTAGATCAGCAAACACAGGGGTGATACCAGTATAGATCAGCAAACACAGGGGTGATACCAGTGTAGATCAGCAAACACAGGGGTGATACCAGTATAGATCAGCAAACACAGGGGTGATACCAGTGTAGATCAGCAAACACAGGGGTGATACCAGTATAGATCAGCAAACACAGGGGTGATACCAGTGTAAATCAGCAAACACAGGGGTGATACCAGTATAGATCAGCAAACACAGGGGTGATACCAGTGTAGATCAGCAAACACAGGGGTGATACCAGTATAGATCAGCAAACACAGGGGAGATACCAGTGTAAATCAGCAAACACAGGGGTGATACCAGTATAGATCAGCAAACACAGGGGTGATACCAGTGTAAATCAGCAAACACAGGGGTGATACCAGTGTAGATCAGCAAACACAGGGGTGATACCAGTGTAGATCAGCAAACACAGGGGTGATACCACTGTAGATCAGCAGGCACAGGGGTGATACCAGTGCAGATCAGCAGGCACAGGGGTGATACCAGTGCAGATCAGCAAACACAGGGGTAATACCAGTGTAGATCTGCAGGCACAGGGGTGATACCAGTGTAGATCAGCAAACACAGGGGTGATACCAGTGTAGATCAGCAAACATCGGAGTGATACCAGTGCAGATCAGCAAACATCGGAGTCATATCAGTGTAGATAAGCAAGCACAGGGGTAATACCAGTGTAGATCAGCAGGCACAGGGGTGATACCAGTGCAGATCAGCAAACACAGGGGTAATACCAGTGTAGATCAGCAGGCACAGGGGTGATACCAGTGCAGATCAGCAAACACAGGGGTAATACAACTGTAGATCAGCAGGCACAGGGGTGATACCAGTGTAGATCAGCAAACACAGGGGTGATACCAGTGCAGATCAGCAAACATCGGAGTGATACCAGTGTAGATCAGAAAGCACAGGGGTAATACCAGTGTAGATCAGCAAACACAGGGGTAATACCAGTGTAGATCAGCAAACATAGGGGTAATAACAGTGTAGATCAGCAAACAAAGGGATAATACCAGTGTAGATCAGCAAACACAGGGGTGATACCAGTATAGATCAGCAAACACAGGGGTGATACCAGTGTAAATCAGCAAACACAAGGGTAATACCAGTGTAGATCAGCAGGCACAGGGGTGATACCAGTGCAGATCAGCAAAAACAGGGGTAATACCACTGTAGATCAGCAGGCACAGGGGTGATACCAGTGTAGATCAGCAAACACAGGGGTGATAACAGTGTAGATCAGCAAACACAGGGGTGATACCGGTGTAGATCAGCAAACATCGGATTGATACCAGTGTAGATCAGCAAACATCGGAGTGATACCAGTGTAGATCAGAAAGCACAGGGGTAATACCAGTGTAGATCAGCAAACACACGGGTAATACCAGTGTAGATCAGCAAACACAGGGGTAATACCAGTGTAGATCAGCAAACAAAGGGATAATACCAGTGTAAATCAGCAAAGACAGGGGTGATACCAGTATAGATCAGCAAACACAGGGGTAATACCAGTGCAGATCAGCAAACACAGGGGTGATACCAGTGTAGATCAGCAAACAGAGGAGTGATACCAGTATAGATCAGCAAACACAGGGGTAATACCAGTGCAGATCAGCAAACGTCGGGGTGATACCAGTGTAGATCAGCAAACACTGAGGTGATACCAGTGTAGATCAGCAAACACAGGGGTGATACCAGTGTAGATCAGCAAACAAAGGGGTAATACCAGTGTAGATCAGCAAACACAGGAGTAATACCACTGCAGATCAGCAAACACAGGGGTAATACCATTGTAGATCAGCAAACACAGGGGTGATACCAGTGTAGATCAGCAAACACAGGGGTGATACCAGTGTAGATCAGCAAACACAGGGGTGATACCAGTATAGATCAGCAAACACAGGGGTGATACCAGTGTAGATCAGCAAACACAGGGGTAATACCAGTGTCGATCAGCAAACATAGGGCTGATACCAGTGTAGATCAGCAAACACAGGGGTAATACCACTGCAGATCAGCAAATACAGGGGTAATACCAGTGTAGATCAGCAAACACAGGGGTGATACCAGTGTAGATCAGCAAACACAGGGGTGATGCCAGTGTAGATCAGCAAGCACAGGGGTGATACCAGTGTAAATCAGCAATCACAGGGGTGATACCAGTATAGATCAGCAAACACAGGGGTGATACCAGTGTAGATCAGCAAACACAGGGGCAATACCAGTGTCGATCAGAAAGCACAGGGGTGATACCAGTGTAAATCAGCAAACACAGGGGTTATACCAGTATAGATCAGCAAACACAGGGGTGATACCAGTATAGATCAGCAAACACAGGGGTGATACCACTGTAAATCAGCAAACACAGGGGTGATACCAGTATAGATCAGCAAACACAGGGGTGATACCAGTGTAGATCAGCAAACGTCGGGGTGATACCAGTGTAGATCAGCAAGCACAGGGGTGATACCAGTGTAAATCAGCAAACACAGGGGTGATACCAGTGTAGATCACCAACACAGGGGTGATACCAGTGTAGATCAGCAAACACAGGGGTGATACCAGTATAGATCAGCAAACACAGGGGTGATACCAGTGTAGATCAGCAAACACAGGGGTGATACCAGTATAGATCAGCAAACACAGGGGTGATACCAGTGTAGATCAGCAAACACAGGGGTGATACCAGTATAGATCAGCAAACACAGGGGTGATACCAGTGTAAATCAGCAAACACAGGGGTGATACCAGTATAGATCAGCAAACACAGGGGTGATACCAGTGTAGATCAGCAAACACAGGGGTGATACCAGTATAGATCAGCAAACACAGGGGAGATACCAGTGTAAATCAGCAAACACAGGGGTGATACCAGTATAGATCAGCAAACACAGGGGTGATACCAGTGTAAATCAGCAAACACAGGGGTGATACCAGTGTAGATCAGCAAACACAGGGGTGATACCAGTGTAGATCAGCAAACACAGGGGTGATACCACTGTAGATCAGCAGGCACAGGGGTGATACCAGTGCAGATCAGCAGGCACAGGGGTGATACCAGTGCAGATCAGCAAACACAGGGGTAATACCAGTGTAGATCTGCAGGCACAGGGGTGATACCAGTGTAGATCAGCAAACACAGGGGTGATACCAGTGTAGATCAGCAAACATCGGAGTGATACCAGTGCAGATCAGCAAACATCGGAGTCATATCAGTGTAGATAAGCAAGCACAGGGGTAATACCAGTGTAGATCAGCAGGCACAGGGGTGATACCAGTGCAGATCAGCAAACACAGGGGTAATACCAGTGTAGATCAGCAGGCACAGGGGTGATACCAGTGCAGATCAGCAAACACAGGGGTAATACAACTGTAGATCAGCAGGCACAGGGGTGATACCAGTGTAGATCAGCAAACACAGGGGTGATACCAGTGCAGATCAGCAAACATCGGAGTGATACCAGTGTAGATCAGAAAGCACAGGGGTAATACCAGTGTAGATCAGCAAACACAGGGGTAATACCAGTGTAGATCAGCAAACATAGGGGTAATAACAGTGTAGATCAGCAAACAAAGGGATAATACCAGTGTAGATCAGCAAACACAGGGGTGATACCAGTATAGATCAGCAAACACAGGGGTGATACCAGTGTAAATCAGCAAACACAAGGGTAATACCAGTGTAGATCAGCAGGCACAGGGGTGATACCAGTGCAGATCAGCAAAAACAGGGGTAATACCACTGTAGATCAGCAGGCACAGGGGTGATACCAGTGTAGATCAGCAAACACAGGGGTGATAACAGTGTAGATCAGCAAACACAGGGGTGATACCGGTGTAGATCAGCAAACATCGGATTGATACCAGTGTAGATCAGCAAACATCGGAGTGATACCAGTGTAGATCAGAAAGCACAGGGGTAATACCAGTGTAGATCAGCAAACACACGGGTAATACCAGTGTAGATCAGCAAACACAGGGGTAATACCAGTGTAGATCAGCAAACAAAGGGATAATACCAGTGTAAATCAGCAAAGACAGGGGTGATACCAGTATAGATCAGCAAACACAGGGGTAATACCAGTGCAGATCAGCAAACACAGGGGTGATACCAGTGTAGATCAGCAAACAGAGGAGTGATACCAGTATAGATCAGCAAACACAGGGGTAATACCAGTGCAGATCAGCAAACGTCGGGGTGATACCAGTGTAGATCAGCAAACACTGAGGTGATACCAGTGTAGATCAGCAAACACAGGGGTGATACCAGTGTAGATCAGCAAACAAAGGGGTAATACCAGTGTAGATCAGCAAACACAGGAGTAATACCACTGCAGATCAGCAAACACAGGGGTAATACCATTGTAGATCAGCAAACACAGGGGTGATACCAGTGTAGATCAGCAAACACAGGGGTGATACCAGTGTAGATCAGCAAACACAGGGGTGATACCAGTATAGATCAGCAAACACAGGGGTGATACCAGTGTAGATCAGCAAACACAGGGGTAATACCAGTGTCGATCAGCAAACATAGGGCTGATACCAGTGTAGATCAGCAAACACAGGGGTAATACCACTGCAGATCAGCAAATACAGGGGTAATACCAGTGTAGATCAGCAAACACAGGGGTGATACCAGTGTAGATCAGCAAACACAGGGGTGATGCCAGTGTAGATCAGCAAGCACAGGGGTGATACCAGTGTAAATCAGCAATCACAGGGGTGATACCAGTATAGATCAGCAAACACAGGGGTGATACCAGTGTAGATCAGCAAACACAGGGGCAATACCAGTGTCGATCAGAAAGCACAGGGGTGATACCAGTGTAAATCAGCAAACACAGGGGTTATACCAGTATAGATCAGCAAACACAGGGGTGATACCAGTATAGATCAGCAAACACAGGGGTGATACCACTGTAAATCAGCAAACACAGGGGTGATACCAGTATAGATCAGCAAACACAGGGGTGATACCAGTGTAAATCAGCAAGCACAGGGGTGATACCAGTGTAGATCAGCAAACACAGGGGTGATACCAGTGTAGATCAGCAAACACAGGGGTGATACCAGTGTAGATCAGCAAACACAGGGGTGATACCAGTGTAAATCAGCAAGCACAGGGGTGATAAAAGTGTAGATCAGCAAACACAGGGGTGATACCAGTGTAGATCACCAAGCACAGGGGTGATACCAGTGTAAATCAGCAAACACAGGGGTGATACCAGTGTAGATCAGCAAACACAGGGGTGATACCAGTGTAGATCAGCAAACACAGGGGTGATACCAGTATAGATCAGCAAACGTCGGGGTGATACCAGTGTAAATCAGCAAAGACAGGGGTGATACCAGTATAGATCAGCAAACACAGGGGTAATACCAGTGCAGATCAGCAAACAGAGGGGTGATACCAGTGTAGATCAGCAAACACAGGAGTGATACCAGTATAGATCAGCAAACACAGGGGTAATACCAGGGCAGATCAGCAAACGTCGGGGAGATACCAGTGTAGATCAGCAAACACTGAGGTGATACCAGTGTAGATCAGCAAACAGAGGGGTGATACCAGTGTAGATCAGCAAACACAGGGGTAATACCAGTGTAGATCAGCAAACACAGGAGTAAGACCACTGCAGATCAGCAAATACAGGGGTAATACCATTGTAGATCAGCAAACACAGGGGTGATACCAGTGCAGATCAGCAAACACAGGGGTGATACCAGTGCAGATCAGCAAACACAGGGGTGATACCAGTGTAAATCAGCAAACACAGGGGTGATACCAGTATAGATCAGCAAACACAGGGGTGATACCAGTGTAAATCAGCAAACACAGGGGTGATACCACTATAGATCAGCAAACACAGGGGTGATACCAGTGTAGATCAGCAAACACAGGGGTGATACCAGTATAGATCAGCAAACACTGGGGTGATACCAGTGTAAATCAGCAAACACAGGGGTGATACCAGTATAGATCAGCAAACACAGGGGTGATACCAGTGTAAATCAGCAAACACAGGGGTGATACCAGTGTAGATCAGCAAACACAGGGGTGATACCAGTGTAGATCAGCAAGCACAGGGGTGATACCAGTGTAAATCAGCAAACATAGGGGTGATACCAGTGTAGATCAGCAAACACAGGGGTGATACCAGTGTAGATCAGCAAGCACAGGGGTGATACCAGTGTAAATCAGCAAACACAGGGGTGATACCAGTGTAGATCAGCAAGCAGAGGGGTGATACCAGTGTAAATCAGCAAACACAGTGGTGATACCAGTGTAGATCAGCAAGCACAGGGGTGATACCAGTGTAAATCCGCAAACACAGGGGTGATGCCAGTGTAGATCAGCAAACACAGGGGTGATACCAGTGTAAATCAGCAAACACAGGGGTGATACCAGTATAGATCAGCAAACACAGGGGTGATACCAGTGTAGATCAGCAAACACAGGGGTGATACCAGTATAGATCAGCAAACACAGGGGTGATACCAGTGTAAATCAGCAAACACAGGGGTGATACCAGTGTAAATCAGCAAACACAGGGGTGATACCAGTGTAGATCAGCAAACACAGGGGTGATACTAGTGTAGATCACCAAGCACAGGGGTGATACCAGTGTAAATCAGCAAACACAGGGGTGATACCAGTGTAGATCAGCAGCACAGGGGTGATACCAGTGTAGATCAGCAAACACAGGGGTGATACCAGTATAGATCAGCAAACGTCGGGGTGATACCAGTGTAGATCAGCAAACACAGGGGTGATACCAGTATAGATCAGCAAACGTCGGGGCGATACCAGTGTAAATCAGCAAACACAGGGGTGATACCAGTATAGATCAGCAAACACAGGGGTAATACCAGTGCAGATCAGCAAACACAGGGGTGATACCAGTGTAGATCAGCAAACACAGGAGTGATACCAGTATAGATCAGCAAACACAGGGGTAATACCAGTGCAGATCAGCAAACACAGGGGTGATACCAGTGTAGATCAGCAAACACTGAGGTGATACCAGTGTAGATCAGCAAACACAGGGGTGATACCAGTGTAGATCAGCAAACACAGGGGTAATACCAGTGTAGATCAGCAAACACAGGAGTAATACCACTGCAGATCAGCAAACACAGGGGTGATACCAATGTAGATCAGCAAACACAGGGGTAATACCACTGCAGATCAGCAAATACAGGGGTAATACCAGTGTAGATCAGCAAACACAGGGGTAATACCACTGCAGATCAGCAAATACAGGGCTGATACCAGTGTAGATCAGCAAACACAGGGGTAATACCACTGCAGATCAGCAAATACAGGGGTAATACCAGTGTAGATCAGCAAACACAGGGGTGATACCAGTGTAGATCAGCAAACACAGGGGTGATGCCAGTGTAGATCAGCAAGCACAGGGGTGATACCACTGTAAATCAGCAATCACAGGGGTGATACCAGTATAGATCAGCAAACACAGGGGTGATACCAGTGTAGATCAGCAAACACAGGGGCAATACCAGTGTCGATCAGAAAGCACAGGGGTGATACCAGTGTAAATCAGCAAACACAGGGGTTATACCAGTATAGATCAGCAAACACAGGGGTGATACCAGTATAGATCAGCAAACACAGGGGTGATACCACTGTAAATCAGCAAACACAGGGGTGATACCAGTATAGATCAGCAAACACAGGGGTGATACCAGTGTAAATCAGCAAGCACAGGGGTGATACCAGTGTAGATCAGCAAACACAGGGGTGATACCAGTGTAGATCAGCAAACACAGGGGTGATACCAGTGTAGATCAGCAAACACAGGGGTGATACCAGTGTAAATCAGCAAGCACAGGGGTGATAAAAGTGTAGATCAGCAAACACAGGGGTGATACCAGTGTAGATCACCAAGCACAGGGGTGATACCAGTGTAAATCAGCAAACACAGGGGTGATACCAGTGTAGATCAGCAAACACAGGGGTGATACCAGTGTAGATCAGCAAACACAGGGGTGATACCAGTATAGATCAGCAAACGTCGGGGTGATACCAGTGTAAATCAGCAAAGACAGGGGTGATACCAGTATAGATCAGCAAACACAGGGGTAATACCAGTGCAGATCAGCAAACAGAGGGGTGATACCAGTGTAGATCAGCAAACACAGGAGTGATACCAGTATAGATCAGCAAACACAGGGGTAATACCAGGGCAGATCAGCAAACGTCGGGGAGATACCAGTGTAGATCAGCAAACACTGAGGTGATACCAGTGTAGATCAGCAAACAGAGGGGTGATACCAGTGTAGATCAGCAAACACAGGGGTAATACCAGTGTAGATCAGCAAACACAGGAGTAAGACCACTGCAGATCAGCAAATACAGGGGTAATACCATTGTAGATCAGCAAACACAGGGGTGATACCAGTGCAGATCAGCAAACACAGGGGTGATACCAGTGCAGATCAGCAAACACAGGGGTGATACCAATGTAAATCAGCAAACACAGGGGTGATACCAGTATAGATCAGCAAACACAGAGGTGATACCAGTGTAGATCAGCACACACAGGGGTGATACCAGTGTAGATCAGCAAACACAGGGGTGATACCAGTGTAGATCAGCAAACACAGGGGTAATACCAGTGTAGATCAGCAAACACAGGGGTGATACCAGTGTAGATCAGCAAACACAGGTGTGATACCGGTGTAGATCAGCAAAAACAGGGGTAATACCAGTGTAGATCAGCAAACACAGGGCTGATACCAGTGTAGATCAGCAAACACAGGGGTAATACCACTGTAGATCAGCAAATACAGGGGTAATACCATTGTAGATCAGCAAACACAGGGGTGATACCAGTGTAGATCAGCAAACACTTGGGTGATACCAGTGTAGATCAGCAAGCACAGCGGTGATACCACTGTAAATCAGCAAACACAGGGGTTATACCAGTATAGATCAGCAAACACAGGGGTGATACCAGTGTAGATCAGCAAACACAGGCGTGATACCAGTGTAAATCAGCAAACACAGGGGTGATACCAGTGTAGATCAGCAAACGTATGGTTGATACCAGTGTAGATCAGCAAACACAGGGGTGATACCAGTGTAAATCAGCAAGCACAGGGGTGATACCAGTGTAGATCAGCAAACACAGGGGTGATACCAGTGTAGATCAGCAAACACAGGGGTGATACCAGTGTAGATCAGCAAACACAGGGGTAATACCAGTGCAGATCAGCAAACACAGGGGTTATACCAGTATAGATCAGCAAACACAGGGGTGATTCCAGTGTAGATCAGCAAACACAGGGGTGATACCAGTGTAGATCAGCAAACACAGGGGTGATACCAGTGTAAATCAGCAAGCACAGTGGTGATACCAGTGTAGATCAGCAAACACAGGGGTGATACCAGTGCAGATCAGCAAACGCAGGGGTGATACCAGTGTAGATCAGCAAGCACAGGGGTGATACCAGTGTAGATCAGCAAACACTGGGGTGATTCCAGTGTAGCTCAGCAAACGCAGGGATGATACCAGTGTAGATCAGCAAACACAGGGGTCATACCAGTGTAGATCAGCAAACACAGGGGTGATACCAGTGTAGATGAGCAAGCACTGGGGTGATACCAGTGTAGCTCAGCAAACGTCGGGGTGATACCAGTGTAGATCAGCAAACACAGGGGTGATACCAGTGTAGATCAGCAAGCACAGGAGGTGATACCAGTGTAGATCAGCAAACACAGGGGTAATACCAGTATAGATCAGCAAACACAGGGTTAATACCAGTATAGATCAGCAAACACAGGGGTGATACCAGTGTAGATAACAAACACAGGGGTGATACCAGTGTAAATCAGCAAACGAAGGGTGATACCAGTGTCGATCAGCAAACACAGGGGTGATACCAGTGGAAATCAGCAAACACAGGGGTGATACCAGTGTAGATCAGCAATCGTCGGCTTGATACCAGTGTAGATCAGCAAATGTCGGGGTGATACCAGTGTTGCTCAGCAAACACAGGGGTGATAGCAGTGCAGATCAGCAAATGTCGGGGTGATACCAGTGTTGATCAGCAAACACAGGGGGAATACCATTGTAAATCAGCAAACACAGGGGTGATAGCAGTGCAGATCAGCAAATGTCGGGGTGATACCAGTGTTGATCAGCAAACACAGGGGTGATACCAGTGTAGATCAGCAAACACAGGGGTGATACCTGTGTTGATCAGCAAACACAGGGGTGATACCAGTGTAGATCAGCATATACAGGGGTGATACCAGTGTAGATCAGCAAACACAGGGGTAATACCAGTGTAAATCAGCAAACACAGGGGTGATACCAGTGTAGATCAGCAAACACAGGGGTAATACCACTGCAGATGAGCAAACACAGGGGTAATACCAGTGTAGATCAGCAAACACAGGGGTGATACCAGTGCAGATCAGCAAACACAGGGGTGATACCAGTGTAGATCAGCAAACACAGGGGTGATACCAGTGTAGATCCGCAAGCGTCAGGGTGATACCAGTGTAGATCAGCAAACGCAGGAGTGATACCAGTGTAGATCAGCAAACACAGGGGTGATACCAGTGTAGATCAGCAAACACAGGAGTGATACCAGTGTAGATCAGCAAACACAGGGGTGATACCAATGTTGATCAGCAAACACAGGTATAATACCAGTGTAAATCAGCAAACACAGGGGTGATACCAGTGTTGATCAGCAAACACAGGGGTGATACCAGTGTTGATCAGCAAACACAGGGGTAATACCAGTGTAGATCAGCAAACACAGGGGTGATACCAGTGTAGATCAGCAAACACAGGGGTAATACCACTGCAGATGAGCAAACACAGGGGTAATACCAGTGTAAATCAGCAAGCACAGTGGTGATACCAGTGTAGATCAGCAAACACAGGGGTGATACCAGTGTTGATCAGCAAACACAGGGTTAATACCAGTGTAAATCAGCAAACACAGGGGTGATACCAGTGTTGATCAGCAAACACAGGGGTAATACCAGTGCAGATCAGCAAACACAGGGGTGATACCAGTGTAGATCAGCAAACACAGGGGTAATACCACTGCAGATGAGCAAACACAGGGGTAATACCAGTGTAGATCAGCAAACACAGGGGTGATACCAGTGTTGATCAGCAAACACAGGGGTGATACCAGTGTAGATCAGCAAACACAGCGGTAATAACAGTTCTTTTGGGCCTCCTTATCTCGAGAGACAATGGATACGCGCCTGGAGGTGGTCAGTGGTTTGTGAAGCAGCGCCTGGAGTGGCTATAAAGGCCAATTCTGGAGTGACAGGCTCTTCCACAGGTGCTGCAGAGAAATTTGTTTGTTGGGGCTGTTGCACAGTTGGCTCTCCCCTTGCGCCTCTGTCTTTTTTCCTGCCAACTACTAAGTCTCTTCGACTCGCCACAATTTAGCCCTGTCTTTATGGCTGCCCGCCAGCTCTGGCGAATGCTGGCAACTGACTCCCACGACTTGTGATCAATGTCACACGATTTCATGTCGCGTTTGCAGACGTCTTTATAACGGAGACATGGACGGCCGGTGGGTCTGATACCAGTGGCGAGCTCGCTGTACAATGTGTCTTTGGGGATCCTGCCATCTTCCATGCGGCTCACATGGCCAAGCCATCTCAAGCGCCGCTGACTCAGTAGTGTGTATAAGCTGGGGATGTTGGCCGCTTCAAGGACTTCTGTGTTGGAGATATAGTCCTGCCACCTGATGCCAAGTATTCTCCGAAGGCAGCGAAGATGGAATGAATTGAGACGTCGCTCTTGGCTGGCATACGTTGTCCAGGCCTCGCTGCCGTAGAGCAAGGTACTGAGGACACAGGCCTGATACACTCGGACTTTTGTGTTCCGTGTCAGTGCGCCATTTTCCCACACTCTCTTGGCCAGTCTGAACATAGCAGTGGAAGCCTTACCCATGCGCTTGTTGATTTCTGCATCTAGAGACAGGTTACTGGTGATAGTTGAGCCTAGGTAGGTGAACTCTTGAACCACTTCCAGAGCGTGGTCGCCAATATTGATGGATGGAGCATTTCTGACATCCTGCCCCATGATGTTCGTTTTCTTGAGGCTGATGGTTAGGCCAAATTCATTGCAGGCAGACGCAAACCTGTCGATGAGACTCTGCAGGCATTCTTCAGTGTGAGATGTTAAAGCAGCATCGTCAGCAAAGAGGAGTTCTCTGATGAGGACTTTCCGTACTTTGGACTTCGCTCTTAGACGGGCAAGGTTGAACAACCTGCCCCCTGATCTTGTGTGGAGGAAAATTCCTTCTTCAGAGGATTTGAACGCATGTGAAAGCAGCAGGGAGAAGAAAATCCCAAAAAGTGTGGGTGCGAGAACACAGCCCTGTTTCACACCACTCAGGATAGGAAAGGGCTCTGATGAGGAGCCACCATGTTGAATTGTGCCTTTCATATTGTCATGGACTGAGGTGATGATACTTAGTAGCTTTGGTGGACATCCGATCTTTTCTAGTAGTCTGAAGAGACCACGTCTGCTGACGAGGTCAAAGGCTTTGGTGAGATCAATGAAAGCAATGTAGAGGGGCATCTGTTGTTCACGGCATTTCTCCTGTATCTGATGAAGGGAGAACAGCATGTCAATAGTCGATCTCTCTGCACGAAAGCCACACTGTGCCTCAGGGTAGACGCGCTCGGCCAGCTTCTGGAGCCTGTTCAGAGCGACTCGAGCAAAGACTTTCCCCACTATGCTGAGCAGGGAGATTCCACGGTAGTTGTTGCAGTCACCGCGGTCACCTTTGTTTTTATAGAGGGTGATGATGTTGGCATCGCGCATGTCCTGGGGTACTGCTCCCTCGTCCCAGCACAGGCATAGCAGTTCATATAGTGCTGAGAGTAT
Source organism: Heterodontus francisci (assembly GCF_036365525.1). Classification (NCBI taxonomy): domain Eukaryota; kingdom Metazoa; phylum Chordata; class Chondrichthyes; order Heterodontiformes; family Heterodontidae; genus Heterodontus; species Heterodontus francisci. The sequence goes on from NC_090401.1 coordinate 9,351,238, forward strand.
AGCAGGCTTGGCACTCTTGATTATTTCAGGGGTAATGCTGTCCTTCCCAGGGGCTTTTCCGCTGGCTAGGGAATCAATGGCATCACTGAGTTCCGATTTGGTTGGCTGTATGTCCAGCTCATCCATGACTGGTAGAGGCTGGGCTGCATTGAGGGCAGTCTCAGTGACAGCATTCTCCCTGGAGTACAGTTCTAGGTAGTGCTCAACCCAGCGGTCCATCTGTTTGCGTTGGTCAGTGATTATGTCCCCCGATTTAGATTTGAGGGGGGTGATCTTCTTGATGGTTGGCCCAAGAGCTCTCTTCATGCCATCATACATTCCTCTGATGTTTCCGGTGTCTGAGGCCAGCTGAATATGGCTGCATAGGTGTTGCCAGTAGTCGTTTGCGCAACGCCTAGCTGTTCTTTGTGCAGTACTTCTGGCTGCTTTAAGTGCTGCAGATGTTAAATCGCTGGGGGCTTTCTTGTAGTTCAAAAGTGCAATGCGCTTAGCGGCTATGACAGGTTCCAGCTCTTCATTATGAGATTGAAACCAGTCTGCATTTCTCTTCGCACTTTTGCCGTAGGTGGTCAAAGCTGACTCATAGATGGCGTCTCTGATGTGGGCCCACTTGGTCTCAGCATCCCCTGTGGGAGTGTTTTGAAGGGCTGTTACAAGTGAATTTAGAAATTTTTGTAACAGCTGTGGGTGAGAAATTCTGCTCGTGTTGATGCGCGGGTGGCCCTTCTGCTTGGAATGATGCAACTTCTTTGGTCTGAGTCTAACCTTGCTGCACACCAGGGAGTGGTCGGTGTCGCAGTCCGCACTGTGGAAGCTGCGTGTGATTTGAACACTGTTTAAGGCGGCTCGCCTTGTGACAATGAGGTCTAGCTGGTGCCAACGACGTGATCTTGGGTGCCTCCATGAAACCTGGTGACAGGGTTTAGTGTGAAAGAACGAGTTGGTGATGCAGAGGTTATGATAGGTACACAACTCAAGCAGTCTCTGCCCGTTCTCATTCATCCTTCCAACGCCATAGCGCCCAAGGCAGGAGGGCCATGAGTAATGGTCGGCCCCAACCCTGGCATTAAAGTCCCCCAGCAGGAATAGGTGTTCGGTGTTGGGGATGCTGCTAATGATGTTATGGAGTGTAAAACAGTGCAAATCAGCAAACACAGGTGTGATACCAGTGTAGATCAGCAAACACAGGGGTGATACCAGTGTAGATCAGCAAACACAGGGGTATTACCAGTGGAAGTCAGCAAACACAGGGGTGATACCAGTGTAGATCAGCAAACACAGGGGTAATACCACTGCAGATCAGCAAACAAAGGGGTAATACCAGTGTAGATCAGCAAACACAGGGGTGATACCAGTGTAGATCAGCAAACACAGGGGTGATACCACTGTCAATCAGCAAACACAGGGGTGATACCAGTATAGATCAGCAAACACAGGGGTGATACCAGTGTAGATCAGCAAACACAGGGGTGATACCAGTGTAGATCAGCAAACAAAGGGGTAATACCAGTGTAGATCAGCAAACACAGGGGTGATACCAGTGTAGATCAGCAAACACAGGGGTGATACCACTGTCAATCAGCAAACACAGGGGTGATACCAGTATAGATCAGCAAACACAGGGGTGATACCAGTGTAGATCAGCAAACGTCGGGGTGATACCAGTGTAGATCAGCAAACACAGGGGTAATACCAGTGTAGATCAGCAAACACAGGGGAGATACCAGTGTACATCAGCAAACGTCTGGGTGATACCAGTGTAGATCAGCAAACACAGGGGTAATACCACTGCAGATGAGCAAACACAGGGGTAATAACAGTGTCGATCAGCAAACACAGGGGTGATACCAGTGTTGATCAGCAAACACAGGGGTGATACCAGTGTAGATCAGCAAAGGCAGGGGTAATACCAGTGTAAATCACCAAACACAGGGGTGATACCAGTGTAGATCAGCAAACACAGGGGTGATACCAGTGTAGATCAGCAAACACAGGGGTAATACCTGTGTAAATCAGCAAACACAGGGGTGATACCAGTGCAGATCAGCAAACACAGGGGTAATAACACTGCAGATCAGCAAACACAGGGGTAATACCAGTGTAGATCAGCAAACACAGGGGTCATACCAGTGTAGATCAGCAAACACAGGGGTGATACCAGTGTAGATCAGCAAACACATGGGTGATACCGCTGTAAATCAGCAAACACAGGGGTGATACCAGTGTAGATCAGCAAACATCGGAGTGATACCAGTGCAGATCAGCAAGGACAGGGGTAATACCAGTGTAGATCAGCAAACATCGGAGTCATACGAGTGTAGATCAGCAAACACAGGGGTGATACCAGTGTAGATCTGCAAACACAGGGGTGATACCAGTGTAGATCAGCAAACACAGGGGTGATACCAGTGTAGATAAGCAAACACAGGGGTGATACCAGTGTAAATCAGCAAACATCGGAGTGATACCAGTGCAGATCAGCAAACACAGGGGTAATACCAGTATAAATCAGCAAACACAGGGGTGATACCAGTGTAGATAAGCAAACACAGGGGTGATACCAGTGTAGATCAGCAAACATCGGAGTGATACCAGTGTAGATCAGCAAACATCGGAGTGATACCAGTGCAGATCAGCAAACACAGGGGTAATACCAGTATCGATCAGCAAACACAGGGGTGATACCAGTGTAGATAAGCAAACACAGGGGTGATACCCGTGTAGATCAGCAAACATCGGAGTGATACCAGTGTAGATCAGCAAACATCGGAGTGATACCAGTGCAGATCAGCAAACACAGGGGTAATACCAGTATAGATCAGCAAACACAGGGGTGATACCAGTGTAGATAAGCAAACACAGGGGTGATACCACTGTAAATCAGCAAACACAGGGGTGATAGCAGTATAGATCAGCAAACACAGGGGTAATACCAGTGTCGATCAGAAAGCACAGGGGTGATACCAGTGTAAATCAGCAAACACTGGGGTAATACCAGTGTCGATCAGAAAGCACAGGGGTGATACCAGTGTAAATCAGCAAACACAGGTGTGATACCAGTGTAAATCAGCAAACACAGGGGTGATACCAGTGTAGATCAGCAAACACAGGGGTAATACCAGTGTCGATCAGAAAGCACAGGGCTGATACCAGTGTAAATCAGCAAACACAGGTGTGATACCAGTGTAAATCAGCAAACACAGGGGTAATACCAGTGTAGATCAGCAAACTTCGGGGTGATACCAGTGTAGATCAGCAAACACAGGGGTAATACCAGTGTAGATCAGCAAACTTCGGGGTGATACCAGTGTAGATCAGCAAACACAGGGGTAATACCAGTGTAGATCAGCAAACTTCGGGGTGATACCAGTGTAGATCAGCAAACACAGGGGTAATACCAGTGTAGATCAGCAAACTTCGGGGTGATACCAGTGTAGATCAGCAAACACAGGGGTGATACCAGTGTAAATCAGCAAACAGATAGTTGATACCAGTGCAGATCAGCAAACACAGGGGTGATACCAGTGTAGATCAGCAAACACTGGGGTGATACCAGTGTATGTCAGAAAACACAGGGGTGATACCAGTGTAGATTAGCAAACCCAGGGGTGATACCAGTGTAGATCAGCAAACACAGGGGTGATACCAGTGTAGATCAGCAAACACAGGGGTAATACCAGTGTCGATCAGAAAGCAGAGGGGTGATACCACTGTAAATCAGCAAACACAGGGGTGATACCAGTGTAGATCAGCAAACACAGGGGTGATACCAGTATAGATCAGCAAACACAGTGGTGATACCAGTGTAGATCAGCAAACACAGGGGTAATACCAGTGTCGATCAGAAAGCACAGGGGTGATACCAGTGCAGATCAGCAAACACAGTTGTGATACCAGTGTAGATCAGCAAACACAGGGGTAATACCAGTGTAGATCAGCAAACACAGGAGTGATACCAGTGTAGATCAGGAAACACAGGGGTGATACCAGTGTAGATAAGCAAACACAGGGGTGATACCAGTGTAAATCAGCAAACATCGGAGTGATACCAGTGCAGATCAGCAAACACAGGGGTAATACCAGTATAAATCAGCAAACACAGGGGTGATACCAGTGTAGATAAGCAAACACAGGGGTGATACCAGTGTAGATCAGCAAACATCGGAGTGATACCAGTGTAGATCAGCAAACATCGGAGTGATACCAGTGCAGATCAGCAAACACAGGGGTAATACCAGTATCGATCAGCAAACACAGGGGTGATACCAGTGTAGATAAGCAAACACAGGGGTGATACCCGTGTAGATCAGCAAACATCGGAGTGATACCAGTGTAGATCAGCAAACATCGGAGTGATACCAGTGCAGATCAGCAAACACAGGGGTAATACCAGTATAGATCAGCAAACACAGGGGTGATACCAGTGTAGATAAGCAAACACAGGGGTGATACCACTGTAAATCAGCAAACACAGGGGTGATACCAGTATAGATCAGCAAACACAGGGGTAATACCAGTGTCGATCAGAAAGCACAGGGGTGATACCAGTGTAAATCAGCAAACACTGGGGTAATACCAGTGTCGATCAGAAAGCACAGGGGTGATACCAGTGTAAATCAGCAAACACAGGTGTGATACCAGTGTAAATCAGCAAACACAGGGGTGATACCAGTGTAGATCAGCAAACACAGGGGTAATACCAGTGTCGATCAGAAAGCACAGGGCTGATACCAGTGTAAATCAGCAAACACAGGTGTGATACCAGTGTAAATCAGCAAACACAGGGGTAATACCAGTGTAGATCAGCAAACTTCGGGGTGATACCAGTGTAGATCAGCAAACACAGGGGTAATACCAGTGTAGATCAGCAAACTTGGGGGTGATACCAGTGTAGATCAGCAAACACAGGGGTAATACCAGTGTAGATCAGCAAACTTCGGGGTGATACCAGTGTAGATCAGCAAACACAGGGGTAATACCAGTGTAGATCAGCAAACTTCGGGGTGATACCAGTGTAGATCAGCAAACACAGGGGTGATACCAGTGTAAATCAGCAAACAGATAGTTGATACCAGTGCAGATCAGCAAACACAGGGGTGATACCAGTGTAGATCAGCAAACACTGGGGTGATACCAGTGTATGTCAGAAAACACAGGGGTGATACCAGTGTAGATTAGCAAACCCAGGGGTGATACCAGTGTAGATCAGCAAACACAGGGGTGATACCAGTGTAGATCAGCAAACACAGGGGTAATACCAGTGTCGATCAGAAAGCAGAGGGGTGATACCACTGTAAATCAGCAAACACAGGGGTGATACCAGTGTAGATCAGCAAACACAGGGGTGATACCAGTATAGATCAGCAAACACAGTGGTGATACCAGTGTAGATCAGCAAACACAGGGGTAATACCAGTGTCGATCAGAAAGCACAGGGGTGATACCAGTGCAGATCAGCAAACACAGTTGTGATACCAGTGTAGATCAGCAAACACAAGGGTGATATCAGTGTAGATCAGCAAACACAGGGGTAATACCAGTGTAGATCAGCAAACACAGGAGTGATACCAGTGTAGATCAGGAAACACAGGGGTGATACCAGTATAGATCAGCAAACACAGGGGTGATACCAGTATAGATAAGCAAACACAGGGGTCATACCAGTGTAGATCAGCAAACACAGGGGTAATACCAGTGTCGATCAGAAAGCACAGGGGTGACACCAGTGTAAATCAGCAAACACAGGGGTGATACCACTGTAAATCAGCAAACACAGGGGTGATACCAGTATAGATCATCAAACACAGAGCTGATACCAGTGTAGAACAGCAAACACAGGGGTGATACCAGTGTAGATCAGCAAACACAGGGGTGATACCAATGTAGATCAGCAAACATCGGAGTGATACCACTGTAAATCAGCAAACACAGGGGTGATACCAGTATAGATCATCAAACACAGAGCTGATACCAGTGTAGATCAGCAAACACAGAGCTGATACCAGTGTAGATCAGCAAACACAGGGGTGATACCAGTGTAAATCAGCAAACACAGGGGTGGTACCAGTATAGATCATCAAACACAGAGCTGATACCAGTGTAAATCAGCAAACACAGGGGTGATACCAGTATAGATCATCAAACACAGGGGTGATACCAGTGTAGATCAGCAAACACAGGGGTGATACCAGTGTAGATCATCAAACGTCGGGTTGATACCAGTGTAGATCAGCAAACACAGGGGTGATACCAGTGTAGATCAGCAAACACAGGGGTAATACCACTGTAGATCAGCAAACACAGGGGTGAAACCCGTGTCGATCAGCAAACACAGGGGTGATACCAGTGTAGATCAGCAAACACATGGGTGATACCGCTGTAAATCAGCAAACACAGGGGTGATACCAGTGTAGATCAGCAAACATCGGAGTAATACCAGTGCAGATCAGCAAGGACAGGGGTAATACCAGTGTAGATCAGCAAACATCGGAGTGATACGAGTGTAGATCAGCAAACACAGGGGTGATACCAGTGTAGATCAGCAAACACAGGGGTGATACCAGTGTAGATCTGCAAACACAGGGGTGATACCAGTGTAGATCAGCAAACACAGGGGTGATACCAGTGTAGATAAGCAAACACAGGGGTGATACCAGTGTAAATCAGCAAACATCGGAGTGATACCAGTGCAGATCAGCAAACACAGGGGTAATACCAGTATAGATCAGCAAACACAGGGGTGATACCAGTGTAGATAAGCAAACACAGGGGTGATACCAGTGTAGATCAGCAAACATCGGAGTGATACCAGTGTAGATCAGCAAACATCGGAGTGATACCAGTGCAGATCAGCAAACACAGGGGTAATACCAGTATCGATCAGCAAACACAGGGGTGATACCAGTGTAGATAAGCAAACACAGGGGTGATACCAGTGTAGATCAGCAAACATCGGAGTGATACCAGTGTAGATCAGCAAACATCGGAGTGATACCAGTGCAGATCAGCAAACACAGGGGTAATACCAGTATAGATCAGCAAACACAGGGGTGATACCAGTGTAGATAAGCAAACACAGGGGTGATACCACTGTAAATCAGCAAACACAGGGGTGATACCAGTATAGATCAGCAAACACAGGGGTAATACCAGTGTCGATCAGAAAGTCACAGGGGTGATACCAGTGTAAATCAGCAAACACTGGGGTAATACCAGTGTAGATCAGAAAGCACAGGGGTGATACCAGTGTAAATCAGCAAACACAGGTGTGATACCAGTGTAAATCAGCAAACACAGTGGTGATACCAGTGTAGATCAGCAAACACAGGGGTAATACCAGTGTCGATCAGAAAGCACAGGGCTGATACCAGTGTAAATCAGCAAACACAGGTGTGATACCAGTGTAAATCAGCAAACACAGGGGTAATACCAGTGTAGATCAGCAAACTTCGGGGTGATACCAGTGTAGATCAGCAAACACAGGGGTAATACCAGTGTAGATCAGCAAACTTCGGGGTGATACCAGTGGAGATCAGAAAAACACAGGGGTAATACCAGTGTAGATCAGCAAACTTCGGGGTGATGCCAATGTAGATCAGCAAACACAGGGGTAATACCAGTGTAGATCAGCAAACATCGGGGTGATACCAGTGTAGATCAGCAAACACAGGGGTGATACCAGTGTAAATCAGCAAACACATAGGTGATACCAGTGCAGATCAGCAAACACAGGGGTGATACCAGTGTAGATCAGCAAACACTGGGGTGATACCAGTGTATGTCAGAAAACACAGGGGTGATACCAGTGTAGATTAGCAAACCCAGGGGTGATACCAGTGTAGATCAGCAAACACAGGGGTGATACCAGTGTAGATCAGCAAACACAGGGGTAATACCAGTGTCGATCAGAAAGCAGAGGGGTGATACCACTGTAAATCAGCAAACAAAGGGGTGATACCAGTGTAGATCAGCAAACACAGGGGTGATACCAGTATAGATCAGCAAACACAGTGGTGATACCAGTGTAGATCAGCAAACACAGGGGTAATACCAGTGTCGATCAGAAAGCACAGGGGTGATACCAGTGCAGATCAGCAAACACAGTTGTGATACCAGTGTAGATCAGCAAACACAAGGGTGATATCAGTGTAGATCAGCAAACACAGGGGTAATACCAGTGTAGATGAGCAAACACAGGAGTGATACCAGTGTAGATCAGCCAACACAGGGGTGATACCAGTATAGATCAGCAAACACAGGGGTGATACCAGTGTAGATCAGCAAACACAGGGGTGATGCCAGTGTAGATCAGCAAACACAGGGGTGATACCAGTTTAGATCAGCAAACACAGGGGTAATACCAGTGTAGATCAGCAAACACAGTGGTGATACCAGTGTAGATCAGCAAACACAGGGTTAATACCAGTGTCGATCAGAAAGCACAGGGGTGATACCAGTGCAGATCAGCAAACACAGGGGTGATACCAGTGTAGATCAGCAAACACAGGGGTGATACCACTGTAGATCAGCAAACGTCGGGTTGTTCCCAGTGTTGATCAGCAAACGTCGGGGTGATACCAGTGTAGATCAGCAAACACAGGGTTGATACCAGTGTAGATCAGCAAAGACAGGGGTGATACCAGTGTAGATCAGCAAACATCGGAGTGATACCAGTGCAGATCAGCAAACACAGGGGTGATACCAGTGTAGAGCAGCAAACACAGGGGTGATACCAGTGTAGATCAGCAAACACAGGGGTAATACCAGTGTAGAGCAGCAAACGTCGTGGTGATAGCAGTGTAGATCAGCAAACACAGGGGTGATACCAGTGTAAATCAGCAAACACAGGGGTGATACCAGTGTAGATCAGCAAACACTGGGGTGACACCAGTGTAGGTCAGAAAACACAGGGGTGATACCAGTGTAGATCAGCAAACCGAGGTTTGATACCAGTGTAGATCAGCAAACCCAGGGGTGATACCAGTGTAGATCAGCAAACACAGGGGTAATACCAGTGTCGATCAGAAAGCACAGGGGTGATGCCACTGTAAATCAGCAAACACAGGGGTGATACCAGTGTAGATCAGCAAACACAAGGGTGATACCAGTGTAGATCAGCAAACACAGGGGTAATACCAGTGTAGATCAGCAAACACAGGGGTGATACCAGTGTAGATCAGCCAACACAGAGGTGATACCAGTATAGATCAGCAAACACAGGGGTGATACCAGTGTAGATCAGCAAACACAGGGGTGATACCAGTATAGATCAGCAAACACAGGGGTGATACCAGCATAGATCAGCAAACACAGGGGTAATACCAGTGTCGATCAGAAAGCACAAGGGTGATACCAGTGCAGATCAGCAAACACAGGGGTGATACCAGTGTAGATCAGCAAACACAGGGGTGATACCAGTGTAGATCAGCAAACACAGGGGTGATACCAGTGCAGATCAGCAAACACAGGGGTGATACCAGTGTAGATCAGCAAACACAGGGGTGATACCAGTGTAGAACAGCAAACGTCGGGTTGTTCCCAGTGTAGATCAGCAAACGTCGGGGTGATACCAGTGTAGATCAGCAAACACAGGGGTGATACCAGTGTAGATCAGCAAACACAGGGGTGATAACAGTGTAGATCAGCAAACACAGGGGTGATACCAGTGTAGATCAGCAAAGACAGGGGTGATACCAGTGTAGATCAGCAAACGTCGGGTTGTTCCCAGTGTCGATCAGCAAACGTCGGGGTGATAACAGTGTAGATCAGCAAACACAGGGGTGATACCAATGTAGATCAGCAAACATCGGAGTGATACCACTGTAAATCAGCAAACACAGGGGTGATACCAGTATAGATCATCAAACACAGAGCTGATACCAGTGTAGATCATCAAATACAGAGCTGATACCAGTGTAGATCCGCAAACACAGGGGTGATACATGTGTAAATCAGCAAACACAGGGGTGGTACCAGTATAGATCATCAAAGACAGAGCTGATACCAGTGTAAATCAGCAAACACAGGGGTAATACCAGTGCAGATCAGCAAACACAGGGGTAATACCAGTGTCGATCAGAAAGCACAGGTGTGATGCCACTGTAAATCAGCAAACACAGGGGTGATACCAGTGTAGATCAGCAAACACAAGGGTGATACCAGTGTAGATCAGCAAACACAGGGGTAATACCAGTGTAGATCAGCAAACACAGGGGTGATACCAGTGTAGATCAGCCAACACAGGGGTGATACCAGTGTAGATCAGCAAACACAGGGGTGATACCAGTATAGATCAGCAAACACAGGGGTGATACCAGTATAGATCAGCAAACACAGGGGTAATACCAGTGTAGATCAGCAAACACAGTGTTGATACCTGTGTAGATCAGCAAACACAGGGGTAATACCAGTGTCGATCAGAAAGCACAGGGGTGATACCAGTGCAGATCAGCAAACACAGGGGTGATACCAGTGTAGATCAGCAAACACAGGGGTGATACCAGTGTAGATCAGCAAACACAGGGGTGATACCAATGTAGATCAGCAAACATCGGAGTGATACCACTGTAAATCAGCAAACACAGGGGTGATACCAGTACAGATCATCAAACACAGAGCTGATACCAGTGTAGATCATCAAACACAGAGCTGATCCCAGTGTAGATCAGCAAACACAGGGGTGATACCAGTGTAAATCAGCAAACACAGGGGTGGTACCAGTATAGATCATCAAAGACAGAGCTGATACCAGTGTAAATCAGCAAACACAGGGGTGATACCAGTGTAGATCAGCAAACACAGGGGTAATACCAGTGTCGATCAGAAAGCACAGGTGTGATGCCACTGTAAATCAGCAAACACAGGGGTGATACCAGTGTAGATCAGCAAACACAAGGGTGATACCAGTGTAGATCAGCAAACACAGGGGTGATACCAGTGTAGATCAGCCAACACAGGGGTGATGCCAGTATAGATCAGCAAACACAGGGGTGATACCAGTGTAGATCAGCAAACACAGGTGTGATACCAGTATAGATCAGCAAACACAGGGGTGATAACAGTATAGATCAGCAAACACAGGGGTAATACCAGTGTAGATCAGCAAACACAGTGTTGATACCTGTGTAGATCAGCAAACACAGGGGTAATACCAGTGTCGATCAGAAAGCACAGGGGTGATACCAGTGCAGATCAGCAAACACAGGGGTGATACCAGTGTAGATCAGCAAACATCGGAGTGATACCACTGTAAATCAGCAAACACAGGGGTGATACCAGTATAGATCATCAAACACAGAGCTGATACCAGTGTAGATCAGCAAACACAGGGGTAATACCAGTGTAGATCAGCAAACACAGTGTTGATACCTGTGTAGATCAGCAAACACAGGGGTGATACCAGTATAGATCATCAAACACAGGGCTGATACCAGTGCAGATCAGCAAACACAGGGGTGATACCAGTGTAGATCAGCAATCACAGGGGTGATACCAGTATAGATCATCAAACACAGGGGTGATACCAGTGCAGATCAGCAAACACAGGGGGATACCAGTGTAGATCATCAAACGTCGGGTTGATACCAGTGTAGATCAGCAAACACAGGGGTGATACCAGTGTAGATCAGCAAACACAGGGGTGATACCAGTGTAGATCAGCAAACACAGGGGTAATACCACTGTAGATCAGCAAACACAGGTGTGATACCCGTGTCGATCAGCAAACACAGGGGTCATACCAGTGTCGATCAGCAAACACATGTGTAATACCAGTGTAGATCAGCAAACACAGGGGTGATACCGCTGTAAATCAGCAAACACAGGGGTTATACCAGTGTAGATCAGCAAACATCGGAGTGATACCAGTGTAGATCAGCAAGGACAGGGGTAATACCAGTGTAGATCAGCAAACATCGGAGTGATACCAGTGCCGATCAGCAAACACAGGGGTGATACCAGTGTAGATCAGCAAACACAGGGGTGATACCAGTGTAGATCTGCAAACACAGGGGTGATACCAGTGTAGATCAGCAAACACAGGGGTGATACCAGTGTAGATCAGCAAACACAGGGGTGATACCAGTATAGATCAGCAAACACAGGGGTGATACCAGTGTAGATCAGCAAACACAGTGTTGATACCTGTGTCGATCAGCAAACACAGGAGTAATACCAATGTAGATCAGCAAACACAGTGTTGATACCTGTGTAGATCAGCAAACACAGGGGTAATACCAGTGTCGATCAGAAAGCACAGGGGTGATACCAGTGCAGATCAGCAAACACAGGGGTGATACCAGTGTAGATCAGCAAACACAGGGGTGATACCAGTGAAGAACAGCAAACGTCGGGTTGTTCCCAGTGTAGATCAGCAAACGTCGGGGTGTTACCAGTGTAGATCAGCAAACACAGGGGGGATACCAGTGTAGGTCAGCAAAGACAGGGCTGATACCAGTGTAGATCATCAAATACAGAGCTGATACCAGTGTAGATCCGCAAACACAGGGGTGATACATGTGTAAATCAGCAAACACAGGGGTGGTACCAGTATAGATCATCAAAGACAGAGCTGATACCAGTGTAAATCAGCAAACACAGGGGTAATACCAGTGCAGATCAGCAAACACAGGGGTAATACCAGTGTCGATCAGAAAGCACAGGTGTGATGCCACTGTAAATCAGCAAACACAGGGGTGATACCAGTGTAGATCAGCAAACACAAGGGTGATACCAGTGTAGATCAGCAAACACAGGGGTAATACCAGTGTAGATCAGCAAACACAGGGGTGATACCAGTGTAGATCAGCCAACACAGGGGTGATACCAGTATAGATCAGCAAACACAGGGGTGATACCAGTGTAGATCAGCAAACACAGGGGTGATACCAGTATAGATCAGCAAACACAGGGGTGATACCAGTATAGATCAGCAAACACAGGGGTAATACCAGTGTAGATCAGCAAACACAGTGTTGATACCTGTGTAGATCAGCAAACACAGGGGTGATACCAGTGTAGATCAGCAAACACAGGGGTGATACCAATGTAGATCAGCAAACATCGGAGTGATACCACTGTAAATCAGCAAACACAGGGGTGATACCAGTACAGATCATCAAACACAGAGCTGATACCAGTGTAGATCATCAAACACAGAGCTGATACCAGTGTAGATCAGCAAACACAGGGGTGATACCAGTGTAAATCAGCAAACACAGGGGTGATACCAGTGTAGATCAGCAAACACAGGGGTAATACCAGTGTCGATCAGAAAGCACAGGTGTGATGCCACTGTAAATCAGCAAACACAGGGGTGATACCAGTGTAGATCAGCAAACACAGGGGTGATACCAGTGTAGATCAGCCAACACAGGGGTGATGCCAGTATAGATCAGCAAACACAGGGGTGATACCAGTGTAGATCAGCAAACACAGGGGTGATACCAGTGTAGATCAGCCAACACAGGGGTGATGCCAGTATAGATCAGCAAACACAGGGGTGATACCAGTGTAGATCAGAAAACACAGGTGTGATACCAGTATAGATCAGCAAACACAGGGGTGATAACAGTATAGATCAGCAAACACAGGGGTAATACCAGTGTAGATCAGCAAACACAGTGTTGATACCTGTGTAGATCAGCAAACACAGGGGTAATACCAGTGTCGATCAGAAAGCACAGGGGTGATACCAGTGCAGATCAGCAAACACAGGGGTGATACCAGTGTAGATCAGCAAACATCGGAGTGATACCACTGTAAATCAGCAAACACAGGGGTGATACCAGTATAGATCATCAAACACAGAGCTGATACCAGTGTAGATCAGCAAACACAGGGGTAATACCAGTGTAGATCAGCAAACACAGTGTTGATACCTGTGTAGATCAGCAAACACAGGGGTGATACCAGTATAGATCATCAAACACAGGGCTGATACCAGTGCAGATCAGCAAACACAGGGGTGATACCAGTGTAGATCAGCAATCACAGGGGTGATACCAGTATAGATCATCAAACACAGGGGTGATACCAGTGCAGATCAGCAAACACAGGGGGATACCAGTGTAGATCATCAAACGTCGGGTTGATACCAGTGTAGATCAGCAAACACAGGGGTGATACCAGTGTAGATCAGCAAACACAGGGGTGATACCAGTGTAGATCAGCAAACACAGGGGTAATACCACTGTAGATCAGCAAACACAGGTGTGATACCCGTGTCGATCAGCAAACACAGGGGTCATACCAGTGTCGATCAGCAAACACATGGGTAATACCAGTGTAGATCAGCAAACACAGGGGTGATACCGCTGTAAATCAGCAAACACAGGGGTTATACCAGTGTAGATCAGCAAACATCGGAGTGATACCAGTGTAGATCAGCAAGGACAGGGGTAATCCCAGTGTAGATCAGCAAACATCGGAGTGATACGAGTGTCGATCAGCAAACACAGGGGTGATACCAGTGTAGATCAGCAAACACAGGGGTGATACCAGTGTAGATCTGCAAACACAGGGGTGATACCAGTGTAGATCAGCAAACACAGGGGTGATACCAGTGTAGATCAGCAAACACAGGGGTGATACCAGTATAGATCAGCAAACACAGGGGTGATACCAGTGTAGATCAGCAAACACAGTGTTGATACCTGTGTAGATCAGCAAACACAGGAGTAATACCAATGTAGATCAGCAAACACAGTGTTGATACCAGTGTAGATCAGCAAACACAGGGGTGATACCAATGTAGATCAGCAAACATCGGAGTGATACCACTGTAAATCAGCAAACACAGGGGTGATACCAGTACAGATCATCAAACACAGAGCTGATACCAGTGTAGATCATCAAACACAGAGCTGATACCAGTGTAGATCAGCAAACACAGGGGTGATACCAGTGTAAATCAGCAAACACAGGGGTGATACCAGTGTAGATCAGCAAACACAGGGGTAATACCAGTGTCGATCAGAAAGCACAGGTGTGATGCCACTGTAAATCAGCAAACACAGGGGTGATACCAGTGTAGATCAGCAAACACAGGGGTGATACCAGTGTAGATCAGCCAACACAGGGGTGATGCCAGTATAGATCAGCAAACACAGGGGTGATACCAGTGTAGATCAGCAAACACAGGGGTGATACCAGTGTAGATCAGCCAACACAGGGGTGATGCCAGTATAGATCAGCAAACACAGGGGTGATACCAGTGTAGATCAGCAAACACAGGTGTGATACCAGTATAGATCAGCAAACACAGGGGTGATAACAGTATAGATCAGCAAACACAGGGGTAATACCAGTGTAGATCAGCAAACACAGTGTTGATACCTGTGTAGATCAGCAAACACAGGGGTAATACCAGTGTCGATCAGAAAGCACAGGGGTGATACCAGTGCAGATCAGCAAACACAGGGGTGATACCAGTGTAGATCAGCAAACATCGGAGTGATACCACTGTAAATCAGCAAACACAGGGGTGATACCAGTATAGATCATCAAACACAGAGCTGATACCAGTGTAGATCAGCAAACACAGGGGTAATACCAGTGTAGATCAGCAAACACAGTGTTGATACCTGTGTAGATCAGCAAACACAGGGGTGATACCAGTATAGATCATCAAACACAGGGCTGATACCAGTGCAGATCAGCAAACACAGGGGTGATACCAGTGTAGATCAGCAATCACAGGGGTGATACCAGTATAGATCATCAAACACAGGGGTGATACCAGTGCAGATCAGCAAACACAGGGGGATACCAGTGTAGATCATCAAACGTCGGGTTGATACCAGTGTAGATCATCAAACGTCGGGTTGATACCAGTGTAGATCAGCAAACACAGGGGTGATACCAGTGTAGATCAGCAAACACAGGTGTGATACCCGTGTCGATCAGCAAACACAGGGGTCATACCAGTGTCGATCAGCAAACACATGGGTAATACCAGTGTAGATCAGCAAACACAGGGGTGATACCGCTGTAAATCAGCAAACACAGGGGTTATACCAGTGTAGATCAGCAAACATCGGAGTGATACCAGTGTAGATCAGCAAGGACAGGGGTAATCCCAGTGTAGATCAGCAAACATCGGAGTGATACGAGTGTCGATCAGCAAACACAGGGGTGATACCAGTGTAGATCAGCAAACACAGGGGTGATACCAGTGTAGATCTGCAAACACAGGGGTGATACCAGTGTAGATCAGCAAACACAGGGGTGATACCAGTGTAGATCAGCCAACACAGGGGTGATACCAGTATAGATCAGCAAACACAGGGGTGATACCAGTGTAGATCAGCAAACACAGTGTTGATACCTGTGTAGATCAGCAAACACAGGAGTAATACCAATGTAGATCAGCAAACACAGTGTTGATACCTGTGTAGATCAGCAAACACAGGGGTAATACCAGTGTCGATCAGAAAGCACAGGGGTGATACCAGTGCAGATCAGCAAACACAGGGGTGATACCAGTGTAGATCAGCAAACACAGGGGTGATACCAGTAAAGAACAGCAAACGTCGGGTTTTTCCCAGTGTCGATCAGCAAACGTCTGGGTGATACCAGTGTGGATCAGCAAACACAGGGGTGATACCAGTGTAGATCAGCAAACACAGGGGTGATCCCAATGTAGATCAGCAAACATCGGAGTGATACCACTGTAAATCAGCAAACACAGGGGTGATACCAGTATAGATCATCAAACACAGAGCTGATACCAGTGTAGATAAGCAAACACAGGGGTGATACCAGTGTAGATCAGCAAACATCGGAGTGATACCAGTGTAGATCAGCAAACATCGGAGTGATACCAGTGCAGATCAGCAAACACAGGGGTGATACCAGTGTAGATCTGCAAACACAGGGGTGAAACCAGTTTAGATCAGCAAACACAGGGGTAATACCAGTGTAGAGCAGCAAACGTCGGGGTGATACCAGTGTAGATCAGCAAACACAGGGGTGATACCAGTGTAGATCAGCAAACACTGGGGTGACACCAGTTTAGGTTGAAAACACAGGGGTGATACCAGTGTAGATCAGCAAACCGAGGTTTGATACCAGTGTAGATCAGCAAACACAGGGGTGATACCAGTGTAGATCAGCAAACACAGGGGTAATACCAGTGTCGATCAGAAAGCACAGGGGTGATGCCAGTGTAAATCAGCAAACACAGGGGTGATACCAGTGTAGATCAGCAAACACAAGGGTGATACCAGTGTAGATCAGCAAACACAGGGGTAATACCAGTGTAGATCAGCAAACACAGGGGTGATACCAGTGTAGATCAGCCAACACAGGGGTGATACCAGTATAGATCAGCAAACACAGGGGTGATACCAGTGTAGATCAGCAAACACAGGGGTGATACCAGTATAGATCAGCAAACACAGGGGTGATACCAGTATAGATCAGCAAACACAGGGGTAATACCAGTGTCGATCAGCAAACACAGTGTTGATACCTGTGTAGATCAGCAAACACAGGGGTAATACCAGTGTCGATCAGAAAGCACAGGGGTGATACCAGTGCAGATCAGCAAACACAGGGGTGATACCAGTGTAGATCAGCAAACACAGGGGTGATACCAGTGTAGAACAGCAAACGTCGGGTTGTTCCCAGTGTCGATCAGCAAACGTCGGGTGATACCAGTGTAGCTCAGCAAACACAGGGGTGATACCAGTGTAGATCAGCAAACACAGGGGTGATACCAGTGTAGATCAGCAAACACAGGGGTGATACCAGTGTAGATCAGCAAACACAGGGGTGATACGAGTGTAGATCAGCAAACACAGGGGTGATACCAATGTAGATCAGCAAACATCGGAGTGATACCACTGTAAATCAGCAAACACAGAGGTGATACCAGTATAGATCATCAAACACAGAGCTGATACCAGTGTAGATCAGCAAACACAGAGCTGATACCAGTGTAGATCAGCAAACACAGGGGTGATACCAGTGTAAATCAGCAAACACAGGGGTGGTACCAGTATAGATCATCAAACACAGAGCTGATACCAGTGTAAATCAGCAAACACAGGGATGATACCAGTATAGATCATCAAACACAGGGGTGATACCAGTGTAGATCAGCAAACACAGGGGTGATACCAGTGTAGATCAGCAATCACAGGGGTGATACCAGTATAGATCATCAAACACAGGGGTGATACCAGTGCAGATCAGCAAACACTGGGGTGATACCAGTGTAGATCATCAAACGTCGGGTTGATACCAGTGTAGATCAGGAAACACAGGGGTGATACCAGTGTAGATCAGCAAACACAGGGGTGATCCCAGTGTAGATCAGCAAACACAGCGGTAATACCACTGTAGATCAGCAAACACAGGGGTGATACCAGTGTAGATCAGCAAACACAGGGGTGATACCAGTGTAGATCAGCAAACACAGGGGTGGTACCAGTGTAGATCAGCAAACACAGGGGTGATACCAGTGTAGATAAGCAAACACAGGGGTGATACCAGTGTAGATCAGCAAACATCGGAGTGATACCAGTGTAGATCAGCAAGCACAGGGGTGATACCAGTGTAAATCAGCAAACACAGGGGTGATACCAGTGTAGATCAGCAAGCACAGGGGTGATACCAGTGTAGATCAGCAAACGTCGGGGTGATACCAGTGTAAATCAGCAAACACAGTGGTGATACCAGTGTAGATCAGCAAACACAGGCGTGATACCAGTGTTGATCACCAAACACAGGGGTGATACCAGTGTAAATCAGCAAACTCAGGGGTGATACCAGTATAGATCAGCAAACACAGGGGTGATACCAGTGTAGATCAGCAAACACAGGGGTGATACCAGTGTAAATCAGCAAACTCAGGGGTGATACCAGAGTATATCCGCAAGCACAGGGGTGATACCAGTGTAAATCAGCAAACACAGGGGTGATACCTGTATCGCTCAGCAAACACAGGGGTGATACCAGTGTAGAACAACAAACACCGGGGTAGTACCAGTGTAGATCAGCAAACGTCGGGGGGATAACATTGTAGATCAGCAAACACAGGGGTGATACCAGTGTAGATCAGCAAACAAAGGGATAATACCAGTGCAGATCAGCAAACACAGGGGTGATACCAGTGTAGATCAGCAAACACAGGGGTGATACCAGTGTAGATCAGCAAAGACAGGGGTAATACCACAGCAGATCAGCAAACACAGGGGTAATACCAGTGTAGATCATCAAACACAGGGTTGACACCAGTGTTGATCAGCAAACACAGGGGTGATACCAGTGTAGATCAGCAAACAAAGGGGTGATACCAGTGTAGATCAGCAAATACAGGGGTAATACCAGTGTAGATCAGCAAACACAGGGGTGATACCAGTGTAGATCAGCAAACAAACGGGTAATAACATTGTCGATCAGAAAGCACAGGGGTGATACCAGTGTAAATCAGCAAACACAGGGGTGATACCAGTGTAGATCAGCAAACACAGGGGTAATACCAGAGTAGATCACCAAACGTCGGGGTGATGCCAGTGTAGATCAGCAAACGTCGGGGTGATACCAGTGTAGATCAGCAAACACAGGGGTGATACCAGTGTAGATCAGCAAACACAGGGGTGATACCAGTGTAGATCAGCAAACACAGGGGTAATACCAGTGTAGATCAGCAAACACAGGGCTGATACCAGTGTAGATCAGCAAACACAGGGGTGATACCAGTGTAGATCGGCAAACATCGGGGTGATACCAGTGTAGATCAGCAAACGTCGGGGTGATACCAGTGTAGATCAGCAAACGTCGGGGTAATACCAGTGTAGATCAGCAAACACAGGGGTGATACCAGTGTCGATCAGAAAGCACAGGGGTGATACCAGTGTAAATCAGCAAACACAGGGGTGATACCAGTGTAGATCAGCAAACACAGGGGTAATAGCAGTGTAGATCACCAAACGTCGGGGTGATGCCAGTGTAGATCAGCAAACGTCGGGGTGATACCAGTCTAGATCAGCAAACACAGGGGTGATACCAGTGTAGATCAGCAAACACAGGGGTGATACCAGTGTAGATCAGCAAACACAGGGTAATACCAGTGTAGATCAGCAAACACAGGGCTGATACCAGTGTAGATCAGCAAACACAGGGGTGATACCAGTGTAGATCAGCAAACACAGGGGTAATACCAGTGTAGATCAGCAAACACAGGGGTGATACCAGTGTAGATCAGCAAACACAGGGGTAATACCAGTGTAGATCAGCAAACACAGGGGTGATACCAGTGTAGATCAGCAAACACAGGGGTAATACCAGTGTAGATCAGCAAACACAGGGCTGATACCAGTGTAGATCAGCAAACACAGGGGTGATACCAGTGTAGATCAGCAACCACAGGGGTAATACCAGTGCAGATCAGCAAACACAGGGGTGATACCAGTGTAGATCAGCAAACAGAGGGGTAATACCAGTGTAGATCAGCAAACACAGGGGTGATACCAGTGTAGATCAGCAACCACAGGGGTAATACCAGTGCAGATCAGCAAAAACAGAGGTGATACCACTGTAAATCAGCAAACACAGGGGTGAAACCAGTGTAGATCAGCAAACACAGGGGTAATACCAGTGTCGATCATAAAGCACAGGGGTGATACCAGTGTAGATCAGCAAACTTCGGGGTGATACCATTGTAGATCAGCAAACACATAGGTGATACCAGTGTATGTCAGAAAACACAGGGGTGATACCAGTGTAATTCAGCAAACACATAGGTGATACCAGTGTATGTCAGAAAACACAGGGGTGATACCAGTGTAGATTAGCAAACCCAGGGGTGATACCAGTGTAGATCAGCAAACACAGGGGTGATACCAGTGTAGATCAGCAAACACAGGGGTAATACCAGTGTAGATCAGCAAACACAGGGGTGATACCAGTGTAGATCAGCAAACACAGGGGTGATTCCAGTATAGATCAGCAAACACAGGGGTAATACCAGTGTAGATCAGCAAACACAGGGGTGATACCAGTGTAGATCAGCAAACACAGGGGTGATACCAGTGTAGATCAGCAAACACAGGGGTGATACCAGTGTAGATCAGCAAACACAGGGGTGATTCCAGTATAGATCAGCAAACACAGGGGTAATACCAGTGTAGATCAGCAAAAACAGTGGTGATACCAGTGTAGATCAGCAAACACAGGGGTAATACCAGTGTCGATCAGAAAGCACGGGGGTGATACCAGTGCAGATCAGCAAACACAGGTGTGATACCAGTGTAGATCAGCAAACACAAGGGTGATACCAGTGTAGATTAGCAAACACAGGGGTAATACCAGTGTAGATCAGCAAACACAGGAGTGATACCAGTGTAGATCAGCCAACACAGGGGTGATACCAGTATAGATCAGCAAACACAGGGGTGATACCAGTGTAGATCAGCAAACACAGGGGTGATACCAGTGTAGATCAGGAAACACAGGGGTGATACCAGTTTAGATCAGCAAACACAGGGGTAATACCAGTGTAGATCAGCAAACACAGTGGTGATACCAGTGCAGATCAGCAAACACAGGGTTAATACCAGTGTCGATCAGAAAGCACAAGGGTGATACCAGTGCAGATCAGCAAACACAGGGGTGATACCAGTGTAGATCAGCAAACACAGGGGTGATAACAGTGTAGATCAGCAAACGTCAGGTTGTTCCCAGTGTCGATCAGCAAACGTCGGGGTGATACCAGTGTAGATCAGCAAACACAGGGGTGATACCAGTGTAGATCAGCAAAGACAGGGGTGATACCAGTGTAGATCAGCAAACACAGGGGTAATACCAGTGTAGAGCAGCAAACGTCGGGGTGATACCAGTGTAGATCAGCAAACACAGGGGTGATACCAGTGTAAATCAGCAAACACAGGGGTGATACCAGTGTAGATCAGCAAACACTGGGGTGACACCAGTGTAGGTCAGAAAACAGAGGGGTGATACCAGTGTAGATCAGCAAACCGAGGTTTGATACCAGTGTAGATCAGCAAACACAGGGGTGATACCAGTGTAGATCAGCAAACTCAGGGGTAATACCAGTGTCGATCAGAAAACACAGGGGTGATGCCACTGTAAATCAGCAAACACAGGGGTGATACCAGTGTAGATCAGCAAACACAAGGGTGATACCAGTGTAGATCAGCAAACACAGGGGTAATACCAGTGTAGATCAGCAAACACAGGGGTGATACCAGTGTAGATCAGCCAACACAGGGGTGATAGCAGTATAGATCAGCAAACACAGGGGTGATACCAGTGTAGATCAGCAAACACAGGGGTGATACCAGTATAGATCAGCAAACACAGGGGTGATACCAGTGTAGATCAGCAAACACAGTGGTGATACCAGTGTAGATCAGCAAACAAAGGGGTAATACCAGTGTCGATAAGAAAGCACAGGGGTGATACCTGTGCAGATCAGCAAACACAGGGGTGATACCAGTGTAGATCAGCAAACGTCGGGGTGATACCAGTGTAGATCAGCAAACACAGGGGTGATACCAGTGTAGATCAGCAAAGACAGGGGTGATACCAGTGTAGATCAGCAAACTTCGGGTTGTTCCCAGTGTCGATCAGCAAACGTCGGGGTGATACCAGTGTAGATCAGCAAACACAGGGGTGATACCAGTGTAGATCAGCAAACACAGGGGTAATACCAGTGTACATCAGGAAACGTCGGGGTGATACCAGTGTAGATCAGCAAACACAGGGGTGATACCAGTGTAAATCAGCAAACACAGGGGTGATACCAGTGTAGATCAGCAAACACTGGGGTGACACCAGTGCAGGTCAGAAAACACAGGGTTGATACCAGTGTATATCAGCAAACCCAGGGGTGATACCAGTGTAGATCAGCAAACACAGGGGTGATACCAGTGTAGATCAGCAAACACAGGGTTAATACCAGTGTCGATCAGAAAGCACAGGGGTGATGCGACTGTAAATCAGCAAACACAGGGGTGATACCAGTGTAGATCAGCAAACACAAGAGTGATACCAGTGTAGATCAGCAAACACAGGGGTAATACCAGTGTAGATCAGCAAACGTCAGGGTGATACCAGTGTAGATCAGCAAACACAGGGGTGATACCAGTGTAGATCAGCAAACACAGGGGTGATACCTGTGCAGATCATCAAACACAGGGGTAATACCAGTGTCGATCAGAAAGCACAGGGGTGATACCAGTGCAGATCAGCAAACACAGGGGTGATACCAGTGTAGATCAGCAAACACAGGGGTGATACCAGTGTAGATCAGCAAACGTCGGGTTGTTCCCAGTGTAGATCAGCAAACGTCGGTGTGATACCAGTGTAGATCAGCAAACACAGGGGTGATACCAGTGTAGATCAGCAAAGACAGGGGTGATACCAGTGTCGATCAGCAAACGTCGGTGTGATACCAGTGTAGATCAGCAAACACAGGGGTGATACCAGTGTAGATCAGCAAAGACAGGGGTGATACCAGTGTAGATCAGCAAACACAGGGGTGATACCAGTGTAGATCAGCAAAGACAGGGGTGATACCAGTGTAGATCAGCAAACACAGGGGTAATACCAGTGTAGATCAGCAAACACAGGGGTGATACCAGTGTAGATCAGCAAACACAGGGGTAATACCACAGCAGATCAGCAAACACAGGGGTAATACCAGTGTAGATCAGCAAACAGAGGGGTGATACCAGTGTAGATCAACAAACGTCGGGGTGATACCAATGTAGACCAGCAAACGTCTGGTTGATACCAGTGTAGATCAGCAAACACAGGGGTGATACCAGTGTAGATCAGCAAACGTCGCTTTGATACCAGTGTAGATCAGCAAACACAGGGGTGATTTCAGTGTAGATCAGCAAACAAAGGGGTGAACCAGTGTAGATCAGCAAATACAGGGGTAATACCAGTGTAGATCAGCAAACACAGGGGTGATACCAGTGTAGATCAGCAAACACACGGGTAATACCAGTGTCGATCAGAAAGCACAGGGGTGATACCAGTGTAAATCAGCAAACACAGGGGTGATACCACTGGAAATCAGCAAACACAGGGATGATACCAGTATAGATAAGCAAACACAGGGGTGATACCAGTGTAGAGCAGCAAACGTCGGGGTGATACCAGTGTAGATCAGCAAACACATTGGTGATACCAGTGTAGATCAGCAAACACAGGGGTAATACCACTGTAGATCAACAAACACAGGGATAATACCAGTGTAGATCAGCTAACACAGGGGTGATACCAGTGTAGGTCAGCAAACACAGGGGTGATACCAGTATCCATCAGGAAACACAGGGGTAATACCAGTGTAGATCAGCCAACACAGTGGTGATACCAGTGTAGATCAGCATACAAAGGGGTAATACCAGTGTCGATAAGAAAGCACAGGTGTGATACCAGTGCAGATCAGCAAACACAGGGGTGATACCAGTGTAGATCAGCAAACACAGGGGTGATACCAGTGTAGATCAGCAAACACAGGGGTGATACCAGTGTAGATCAGCAAAGACAGGGGTGATACCAGTGTAGATCAGCAAACGTCGGGTTGTTACCAGTGTCGATCAGCAAACGTCGGGGTGATACCAGTGTAGATCAGCAAACACAGGGGTGATACCAGTGTAGATCAGCAAACACAGGGGTAATACCAGTGTACATCAGGAAACGTCGGGGTGATACCAGTGTAGATCAGCAAACACAGGGGTGATACCAGTGTAAATCAGCAAACACAGGGGTGATACCAGTGTAGATCAGCAAACACTGGGGTGACACCAGTGCAGGTCAGAAAACACAGGGGTGATACCAGTGTAGATCAGCAAACCCAGGGGTGATACCAGTGTAGATCAGCAAACACAGGGGTGATACCAGTGTAGATCAGCAAACACAGGGTTAATACCAGTGTCGATCAGAAAGCACAGGGGTGATGCGACTGTAAATCAGCAAACACAGGGGTGATACCAGTGTAGATCAGCAAACACAAGAGTGATACCAGTGTAGATCAGCAAACACAGGGGTAATACCAGTGTAGATCAGCAAACGTCAGGGTGATACCAGTGTAGATCAGCAAACACAGGGGTGATACCAGTGTAGATCAGCAAACACAGGGGTGATACCAGTGTAGATCAGCAAACACAGGGGTGATACCTGTGCAGATCATCAAACACAGGGGTAATACCAGTGCCGATCAGAAAGCACAGGGGTGATACCAGTGCAGATCAGCAAACACAGGGGTGATACCAGTGTAGATCAGCAAACACAGGGGTGATACCAGTGTAGATCAGCAAACGTCGGGTTGTTCCCAGTGTAGATCAGCAAACGTCGGTGTGATACCAGTGTAGATCAGCAAACACAGGGGTGATACCAGTGTAGATCAGCAAAGACAGGGGTGATACCAGTGTAGATCAGCAAACGTCGGGTTGTTCCCAGTGTCGATCAGCAAACGTCGGGGTGATACCAGTGTAGATCAGCAAACACAGGGGTGATACCAGTGTAGATCAGCAAAGACAGGGGTGATACCAGTGTAGATCAGCAAACACAGGGGTAATACCAGTGTAGATCAGCAAAGACAGGGGTGATACCAGTGTAGATCAGCAAACGTCGGGTTGTTCCCAGTGTCGATCAGCAAACGTCGGGGTGATACCAGTGTAGATCAGCAAAGACAGGGGTGATACCAGTGTAGATCAGCAAACACAGGGGTGATACCAGTGTAGATCAGCAAAGGCAGGGGTGATACCAGTGTAGATCAGCAAACGCAGGGGTGATACCAGTGTAGATCAGCAAACACAGGGGTAATACCAGTGTACATCAGGAAACGTCGGGGTGATACCAGTGTAGATCAGCAAACACAGGGGTGATACCAGTGTAAATCAGCAAACACAGGGGTGATACCAGTGTAGATCAGCAAACACTGGGGTGACACCAGTGCAGGTCAGAAAACACAGGGGTGATGCGACTGTAAATCAGCAAACACAGGTGTGATACCAGTGTAGATCAGCAAACACAAGAGTGATACCAGTGTAGATCAGCGAACACAGGGGTAATACCAGTGTAGATCAGCAAACGTCAGGGTGATACCAGTGTAGATCAGCAAACACAGGGGTGATACCAGTGTAGATCAGCAAACACAGGGGTGATACCAGTGTAGATCAGCAAACACAGGGGTGATACCTGTGCAGATCATCAAACACAGGGGTAATACCAGTGTCGATCAGAAAGCACAGGGGTGATACCAGTGCAGATCAGCAAACACAGGGGTGATACCAGTGTAGATCAGCAAACACAGGGGTGATACCAGTGTAGATCAGCAAAGACAGGGGTGATACCAGTGTAGATCAGCAAACGTCGGGTTGTTCCCAGTGTCGATCAGCAAACGTCGGGGTGATACCAGTGTAGATCAGCAAACACAGGGGTGATACCAGTGTAGATCAGCAAAGACAGGGGTGATACCAGTGTAGATCAGCAAACACAGGGGTAATACCAGTGTAGATCAGCAAACACAGGGGTGATACCAGTGTAGATCAGCAAACACAGGGGTAATACCACAGCAGATCAGCAAACACAGGGGTAATACCAGTGTAGATCAGCAAACACAGGGGTGACACCAGTGTAGATCAGCAAACACAGGGGTGATTTCAGTGTAGATCAGCAAACAAAGGGGTGATACCAGTGTAGATCAGCAAATACAGGGGTAATACCAGTGTAGATCAGCAAACACAGGGGTGATACCAGTGTAGATCAGCAAACACACGGGTAATACCAGTGTCGATCAGAAAGCACAGGGGTGATACCAGTGTAAATCAGCAAACACAGGGGTGATACCACTGGAAATCAGCAAACACAGGGATGATACCAGTATAGATCAGCAAACACAGCGGTGATACCATTGTAGATCACCAAACGTCGGGGAGATACCAGTGTAAATCAGCAAACACAGGGGTGATACCAGTGGAGAGCAGCAAACGTCGGGGTGATACCAGTGTAGATCAGCAAACACAGGGGTGATACCAGTGTTGATCAGCAAACACAGGGGTGATACCAGTGTAGATCAGCAAACACAGGGGCAATACCAGTTTCGATCAGAAAGCACAGGGGTGATACCAGTGTAAATCAGCAAACACAGGGGTGATACCACTGTAAATCAGCAAACACCGGGGTGATACCAGTGTAGATCAGCAAACACAGGGGTGATACCAGTGTAGATCAGCAAACTTCGGGATGATACCAGTGTAGATCAGCAAACACAGGGGTCATTCCAGTGTCGATCAGCAAACATCGGGGTGAAACCAGTGTCGATCAGCAAACACAGGGGTGATACCAGTGTAGATCAGCAAACACAGGGGTGATACCAGTGCAGATCAGCAAACAGAGGTGTGATACCAGTATAGATCAGCAAACACAGGGGTGATACCAGTGTAGATCAGCAAACACAGGGGTGATACCAGTCTAGATCAGCAAACAGAGGGGTGATACCAGTATAGATCAGCAAACACAGGAGTGATACCAGTGTAGATCAGCAAACAGAGGGGTGATACCAGTGTAGATCAACAAACGTCGGGGTGATACCAGTGCAGATCAGCAAACACAGAGGTGATACCACTGTAAATCTGCAAACACAGGGGTGATACCAGTATAGATCATCAAACATAGGGGTGATACCAGTGCAGATCATCAAACACAGGGATAATACCAGTGTCGATCAGAAAGCACAGGGGTGATACCAGTGTAAATCAGCAAACACAGGGGTGATACCAGTGAAGATCAGCAAACACAGGGATAATACCAGTGTCGATCAGAAAGCACAGGGGTGATACCAGTGTAGATCAGCAAACACAGGGGTGATACCGCTGTAAATCAGCAAACACAGGGGTGATACCAGTGAAGATCAGCAAACACAGGGATAATACCAGTGTCGATCAGAAAGCACAGGGGTGATACCAGTGTAGATCAGCAAACACAGGGGTGATACCAGTGAAGATCAGCAAACACAGGGATAATACCAGTGTCGATCAGAAAGCACAGGGGTGATACCAGTGTAGATCAGCAAACACAGGGGTGATACCAGTGTAAATCAGCAAACACAGGGGTGATACCAGTATAGATCAGCAAACACAGGGGTAATACAAGTGCAGATCAGCAAACACAGAGGTGATACCACTGAAAATCAGCAAACACAGGGGTGATACCAGTATAGATCAGCAAACACAGGGGTGATACCAGTGTATATGAGCAAACACTGGGGTGATACCAGTGTAGATCAGAAAACACAGGGGTGATACCAGTGTAGATCAGCAAACCCAGGGGTGATACCAGTGTAGATCAACAAACACAGGGGTGATACCAGTGTAGACCAGCAAACACAGGGGTAATACCAGTGTCGATCAGAAAGCACAGGGGTGATACCAGTGTAGATCAGCCAACACAGGGGTGATACCAGTATAGATCAGCAAACACAGGGGTGATACCAGTGCAGATCAGCAAACACAGGGGTAATACCAGTGTCGATCAGCAAACACAGGGGTGATACCAGTGTAGATCAGCAAACACAGGGGTAATACCAGTGTAGATCAGCAAACACAGGGGTAATACCAGTGTAGATCAGCAAACACATGGGTGATACCAGTGTAGATCAGCAAACGTCGGGGTGATACCAGTGTAGATCAGCAAACACAGGGGTGATACCAGTGTAGATCAGCAAACACAGGGGTAATACCAGTGCAGATCAGCAAACACAGAGGTGATACCACTGTAAATCAGCAATCACAGGGGTGATACCAGTATAGATCATGAAACATAGGGGTGATACCAGTGTAGATCAGCAAACACAGGGAAAATGCCAGTGTTGATCAGAAAGCACAGGGGTGATACCAGTGTAAATCAGCAAACACAGGGGTGATACCAGTGTAGATCAGCAAACACAGGGGTGATACCAGTGTAGATCAGCAAACACAGGGATAATACCAGTGCCGATCAGAAAGCACAGGGGTGATACCAGTGTAGATCAGCAAACACAGGGGTGATACCAGTGTAAATCAGCGAACACAGGGGTGATACCAGTATAGATCAGCAAACACAGGGGTAATACAAGTGCAGATCAGCAAACACAGAGGTGATACCACTGAAAATCAGCAAACACAGGGGTGATACCAGTATAGATCAGCAAACACAGGGGTGATACCAGTGTATATCAGCAAACACTGGGGTAATACCAGTGTAGATCAGATAACACAGGGGTGATACCAGTGTAGATCAGCAAACCCAGGGGTGATACCACTGTAGATCAGCAAACACAGGGGTGATACCAGTGTAGATCAGCAAACACAGGGGTAATACCAGTGTCGATCAGAAAGCACAGGGGTGATACCAGTGTAGATCAGCCAACACAGGGGTGATACCAGTATAGATCAGCAAACACAGGGGTGATACCAGTGCAGATCAGCAAACACAGGGGTAATACCAGTGTCGATCAGAAAGCACAGGGGTGATGCCAGTGTAGATCAGCCAACACAGGGGTGATACCAGTATAGATCAGCAAACACAGGGGTGATACCAGGGTAGATCAGCAAACACAGGGGTGATACCAGTGTAGATCAGCAAACACAGGGGTGATACCAGTGTAGATCAGCAAACACAGGGGTGATACCAGTATAGATCAGCAAACACAGGGGTAATACCAGTGTAGATCAGCAAACACAGGGGTGATACCAGGGTAGATCAGCAAACACAGGGGTGATACCAGTGTAGATCAGCAAACACAGGGGTGATACCAGTGTAGATCAGCAAACACAGGGGTGATACCAGTATAGATCAGCAAACACAGGGGTAATACCAGTGTAGATCAGCAAACACAGGGGTAATACCAGTGTCGATCAGAAAGCACAGGGGTGATACCAGTGTAAATCAGCAAACACAGGGGTGATACCACTGTAAATCAGCAAACACAGGGGTGATACCAGTGGAGATCAGCAAAAACAGGGGTGATACCAGTGTAGATCAGAAAACTTCGGGATGATACCAGTGTAGATCAGCAAACACAGGGGTCATTCCAGTGTCGATCAGCAAACATCGGGGTAATACCAGTGTAGATCAGCAAACACAGGGGTGATACCAGTGTAGATCAGCAAACACAGGGGTGATACCAGTGCAGATCAGCAAACAGAGGGGTGATGCCAGTATAGATCAGCAAACACAGGGGTGATACCAGTGTAGATCAGCAAACACAGGGTTGATACCAGTCTAGATCAGCAAACAGAGGGGTGATACCAGTATAGATCAGCAAACACAGGAGTGATACCATTGTAGATCAGCAAACAGAGGGGTGATACCAGTGTAGATCAACAAACGTCGGGGTGATACCAATGTAGACCAGCAAACGTCTGGTTGATACCAGTGTAGATCAGCAAACACAGGGGTGATACCAGTGTAGATCAGCAAACGTCGCTTTGATACCAGTGTAGATCAGCAAACACAGGGGTGATTTCAGTGTAGATCAGCAAACAAAGGGGTGATACCAGTGTAGATCAGCAAATACAGGGGTAATACCAGTGTAGATCAGCAAACACAGGGGTGATACCAGTGTAGATCAGCAAACACACGGGTAATACCAGTGTCGATCAGAAAGCACAGGGGTGATACCAGTGTAAATCAGCAAACACAGGGGTGATACCACTGGAAATCAGCAAACACAGGGATGATACCAGTATAGATAAGCAAACACAGGGTTGATACCAGTGTAGAGCAGCAAACGTCGGGGTGATACCAGTGTAGATCAGCAAACACAGGGGTGATACCTGTGCAGATCATCAAACACAGGGGTAATACCAGTGCCGATCAGAAAGCACAGGGGTGATACCAGTGCAGATCAGCAAACACAGGGGTGATACCAGTGTAGATCAGCAAACACAGGGGTGATACCAGTGTAGATCAGCAAACGTCGGGTTGTTCCCAGTGTAGATCAGCAAACGTCGGTGTGATACCAGTGTAGATCAGCAAACACAGGGGTGATACCAGTGTAGATCAGCAAAGACAGGGGTGATACCAGTGTAGATCAGCAAACGTCGGGTTGTTCCCAGTGTCGATCAGCAAACGTCGGGGTGATACCAGTGTAGATCAGCAAACACAGGGGTGATACCAGTGTAGATCAGCAAAGACAGGGGTGATACCAGTGTAGATCAGCAAACACAGGGGTAATACCAGTGTAGATCAGCAAAGACAGGGGTGATACCAGTGTAGATCAGCAAACGTCGGGTTGTTCCCAGTGTCGATCAGCAAACGTCGGGGTGATACCAGTGTAGATCAGCAAAGACAGGGGTGATACCAGTGTAGATCAGCAAACACAGGGGTGATACCAGTGTAGATCAGCAAAGGCAGGGGTGATACCAGTGTAGATCAGCAAACGCAGGGGTGATACCAGTGTAGATCAGCAAACACAGGGGTAATACCAGTGTACATCAGGAAACGTCGGGGTGATACCAGTGTAGATCAGCAAACACAGGGGTGATACCAGTGTAAATCAGCAAACACAGGGGTGATACCAGTGTAGATCAGCAAACACTGGGGTGACACCAGTGCAGGTCAGAAAACACAGGGGTGATGCGACTGTAAATCAGCAAACACAGGTGTGATACCAGTGTAGATCAGCAAACACAAGAGTGATACCAGTGTAGATCAGCAAACACAGGGGTAATACCAGTGTAGATCAGCAAACGTCAGGGTGATACCAGTGTAGATCAGCAAACACAGGGGTGATACCAGTGTAGATCAGCAAACACAGGGGTGATACCAGTGTAGATCAGCAAACACAGGGGTGATACCTGTGCAGATCATCAAACACAGGGGTAATACCAGTGTCGATCAGAAAGCACAGGGGTGATACCAGTGCAGATCAGCAAACACAGGGGTGATACCAGTGTAGATCAGCAAACACAGGGGTGATACCAGTGTAGATCAGCAAAGACAGGGGTGATACCAGTGTAGATCAGCAAACGTCGGGTTGTTCCCAGTGTCGATCAGCAAACGTCGGGGTGATACCAGTGTAGATCAGCAAACACAGGGGTGATACCAGTGTAGATCAGCAAAGACAGGGGTGATACCAGTGTAGATCAGCAAACACAGGGGTAATACCAGTGTAGATCAGCAAACACAGGGGTGATACCAGTGTAGATCAGCAAACACAGGGGTAATACCACAGCAGATCAGCAAACACAGGGGTAATACCAGTGTAGATCAGCAAACACAGGGGTGACACCAGTGTAGATCAGCAAACACAGGGGTGATTTCAGTGTAGATCAGCAAACAAAGGGGTGATACCAGTGTAGATCAGCAAATACAGGGGTAATACCAGTGTAGATCAGCAAACACAGGGGTGATACCAGTGTAGATCAGCAAACACACGGGTAATACCAGTGTCGATCAGAAAGCACAGGGGTGATACCAGTGTAAATCAGCAAACACAGGGGTGATACCACTGGAAATCAGCAAACACAGGGATGATACCAGTATAGATCAGCAAACACAGCGGTGATACCATTGTAGATCACCAAACGTCGGGGAGATACCAGTGTAAATCAGCAAACACAGGGGTGATACCAGTGGAGAGCAGCAAACGTCGGGGTGATACCAGTGTAGATCAGCAAACACAGGGGTGATACCAGTGTTGATCAGCAAACACAGGGGTGATACCAGTGTAGATCAGCAAACACAGGGGCAATACCAGTTTCGATCAGAAAGCACAGGGGTGATACCAGTGTAAATCAGCAAACACAGGGGTGATACCACTGTAAATCAGCAAACACCGGGGTGATACCAGTGTAGATCAGCAAACACAGGGGTGATACCAGTGTAGATCAGCAAACTTCGGGATGATACCAGTGTAGATCAGCAAACACAGGGGTCATTCCAGTGTCGATCAGCAAACATCGGGGTGAAACCAGTGTCGATCAGCAAACACAGGGGTGATACCAGTGTAGATCAGCAAACACAGGGGTGATACCAGTGCAGATCAGCAAACAGAGGTGTGATACCAGTATAGATCAGCAAACACAGGGGTGATACCAGTGTAGATCAGCAAACACAGGGGTGATACCAGTCTAGATCAGCAAACAGAGGGGTGATACCAGTATAGATCAGCAAACACAGGAGTGATACCAGTGTAGATCAGCAAACAGAGGGGTGATACCAGTGTAGATCAACAAACGTCGGGGTGATACCAGTGCAGATCAGCAAACACAGAGGTGATACCACTGTAAATCTGCAAACACAGGGGTGATACCAGTATAGATCATCAAACATAGGGGTGATACCAGTGCAGATCATCAAACACAGGGATAATACCAGTGTCGATCAGAAAGCACAGGGGTGATACCAGTGTAAATCAGCAAACACAGGGGTGATACCAGTGAAGATCAGCAAACACAGGGATAATACCAGTGTCGATCAGAAAGCACAGGGGTGATACCAGTGTAGATCAGCAAACACAGGGGTGATACCGCTGTAAATCAGCAAACACAGGGGTGATACCAGTGAAGATCAGCAAACACAGGGATAATACCAGTGTCGATCAGAAAGCACAGGGGTGATACCAGTGTAGATCAGCAAACACAGGGGTGATACCAGTGAAGATCAGCAAACACAGGGATAATACCAGTGTCGATCAGAAAGCACAGGGGTGATACCAGTGTAGATCAGCAAACACAGGGGTGATACCAGTGTAAATCAGCAAACACAGGGGTGATACCAGTATAGATCAGCAAACACAGGGGTAATACAAGTGCAGATCAGCAAACACAGAGGTGATACCACTGAAAATCAGCAAACACAGGGGTGATACCAGTATAGATCAGCAAACACAGGGGTGATACCAGTGTATATGAGCAAACACTGGGGTGATACCAGTGTAGATCAGAAAACACAGGGGTGATACCAGTGTAGATCAGCAAACCCAGGGGTGATACCAGTGTAGATCAACAAACACAGGGGTGATACCAGTGTAGACCAGCAAACACAGGGGTAATACCAGTGTCGATCAGAAAGCACAGGGGTGATACCAGTGTAGATCAGCCAACACAGGGGTGATACCAGTATAGATCAGCAAACACAGGGGTGATACCAGTGCAGATCAGCAAACACAGGGGTAATACCAGTGTCGATCAGCAAACACAGGGGTGATACCAGTGTAGATCAGCAAACACAGGGGTAATACCAGTGTAGATCAGCAAACACAGGGGTAATACCAGTGTAGATCAGCAAACACATGGGTGATACCAGTGTAGATCAGCAAACGTCGGGGTGATACCAGTGTAGATCAGCAAACACAGGGGTGATACCAGTGTAGATCAGCAAACACAGGGGTAATACCAGTGCAGATCAGCAAACACAGAGGTGATACCACTGTAAATCAGCAATCACAGGGGTGATACCAGTATAGATCATGAAACATAGGGGTGATACCAGTGTAGATCAGCAAACACAGGGAAAATGCCAGTGTTGATCAGAAAGCACAGGGGTGATACCAGTGTAAATCAGCAAACACAGGGGTGATACCAGTGTAGATCAGCAAACACAGGGGTGATACCAGTGTAGATCAGCAAACACAGGGATAATACCAGTGCCGATCAGAAAGCACAGGGGTGATACCAGTGTAGATCAGCAAACACAGGGGTGATACCAGTGTAAATCAGCGAACACAGGGGTGATACCAGTATAGATCAGCAAACACAGGGGTAATACAAGTGCAGATCAGCAAACACAGAGGTGATACCACTGAAAATCAGCAAACACAGGGGTGATACCAGTATAGATCAGCAAACACAGGGGTGATACCAGTGTATATCAGCAAACACTGGGGTAATACCAGTGTAGATCAGATAACACAGGGGTGATACCAGTGTAGATCAGCAAACCCAGGGGTGATACCACTGTAGATCAGCAAACACAGGGGTGATACCAGTGTAGATCAGCAAACACAGGGGTAATACCAGTGTCGATCAGAAAGCACAGGGGTGATACCAGTGTAGATCAGCCAACACAGGGGTGATACCAGTATAGATCAGCAAACACAGGGGTGATACCAGTGCAGATCAGCAAACACAGGGGTAATACCAGTGTCGATCAGAAAGCACAGGGGTGATGCCAGTGTAGATCAGCCAACACAGGGGTGATACCAGTATAGATCAGCAAACACAGGGGTGATACCAGGGTAGATCAGCAAACACAGGGGTGATACCAGTGTAGATCAGCAAACACAGGGGTGATACCAGTGTAGATCAGCAAACACAGGGGTGATACCAGTATAGATCAGCAAACACAGGGGTAATACCAGTGTAGATCAGCAAACACAGGGGTGATACCAGTGTAGATCAGCAAACACAGGGGTAATACCAGTGTCGATCAGAAAGCACAGGGGTGATACCAGTGTAAATCAGCAAACACAGGGGTGATACCACTGTAAATCAGCAAACACAGGGGTGATACCAGTGGAGATCAGCAAAAACAGGGGTGATACCAGTGTAGATCAGAAAACTTCGGGATGATACCAGTGTAGATCAGCAAACACAGGGGTCATTCCAGTGTCGATCAGCAAACATCGGGGTAATACCAGTGTAGATCAGCAAACACAGGGGTGATACCAGTGTAGATCAGCAAACACAGGGGTGATACCAGTGCAGATCAGCAAACAGAGGGGTGATGCCAGTATAGATCAGCAAACACAGGGGTGATACCAGTGTAGATCAGCAAACACAGGGTTGATACCAGTCTAGATCAGCAAACAGAGGGGTGATACCAGTATAGATCAGCAAACACAGGAGTGATACCATTGTAGATCAGCAAACAGAGGGGTGATACCAGTGTAGATCAACAAACGTCGGGGTGATACCAATGTAGACCAGCAAACGTCTGGTTGATACCAGTGTAGATCAGCAAACACAGGGGTGATACCAGTGTAGATCAGCAAACGTCGCTTTGATACCAGTGTAGATCAGCAAACACAGGGGTGATTTCAGTGTAGATCAGCAAACAAAGGGGTGATACCAGTGTAGATCAGCAAATACAGGGGTAATACCAGTGTAGATCAGCAAACACAGGGGTGATACCAGTGTAGATCAGCAAACACACGGGTAATACCAGTGTCGATCAGAAAGCACAGGGGTGATACCAGTGTAAATCAGCAAACACAGGGGTGATACCACTGGAAATCAGCAAACACAGGGATGATACCAGTATAGATAAGCAAACACAGGGTTGATACCAGTGTAGAGCAGCAAACGTCGGGGTGATACCAGTGTAGATCAGCAAACACAGGGGTGATACCAGTGTAGATCAGCAAACACAGGGGTGATACCAGTGTAGATCAGCAAACACAGAGGTAATACCAGTGTAGATCAGCAAACACATTGGTGATACCAGTGTAGATCAGCAAACACAGGGGTAATACCACTGTAGATCAGCAAACACAGGGGTAATACCAGTGTAGATCAGCTAACACAGGGGTGATACCAGTGCAGGTCAGCAAACACAGGGGTGATACCAGTATCCATCAGGAAACACAGGGGTAATACCAGTGTAGATCAGCCAACACAGTGGTGATACCAGTGTAGATCAGCAAACAAAGGGGTAATACCAGTGTCGATAAGAAAGCACAGGGGTGATACCAGTGCAGATCAGCAAACACAGGGGTGATACCAGTGTAGATCAGCAAACGTCGGGGTGATACCAGTGTAGATCAGCAAACACAGGGGTGATACCAGTTTAGATCAGCAAAGACAGGGGTGATACCAGTGTAGATCAGCAAACGTCGGGTTGTTCCCAGTGTCGATCAGCAAACGTCGGGGTGATACCAGTGTAGATCAGCAAACACAGGGGTGATACCAGTGTAGATCAGCAAACACAGGGGTAATACCAGTGTACATCAGAAAGCACAGGGGTGATGCGACTGTAAATCAGCAAACACAGGGGTGATACCAGTGTAGATCAGCAAACACAAGAGTGATACCAGTGTAGATCAGCAAACACAGGGGTAATACCAGTGTAGATCAGCAAACGTCAGGGTGATACCAGTGTAGATCAGCAAACACAGGGGTGATACCAGTGTAGATCAGCAAACACAGTGGTGATATCTGTGCAGATCATCAAACACAGGGGTAATACCAGTGTCGATCAGAAAGCACAGGGGTGATACCAGTGCAGATCAGCAAACACAGGGGTGATACCAGTGTAGATTTGCAAACACAGGGGTGATAACAGTGTAGATCAGCAAACGTCGGGTTGTTCCCAGTGTAGATCAGCAAACGTCGGTGTGATACCAGTGTAGATCAGCAAACACAGGGGTGATACCAGTGTAGATCAGCAAAGACAGGGGTGATACCAGTGTAGATCAGCAAACGTTGGGTTGTTCCCAGTGTCGATCAGCAAACGTCGGGGTGATACCAGTGTAGATCAGCAAACACAGGGGTGATACCAGTGTAGATCAGCAAAGACAGGGGTGATACCAGTGTAGATCAGCAAACACAGGGGTAATACCAGTGCAGATCAGCAAACACAGGGGTGATACCAGTGTAGATCAGCAAACACAGGGGTAATACCACAGCAGATCAGCAAACACAGGGGTAATACCAGTGTAGATCAGCAAAGACAGGGGTGACACCAGTGTAGATCAGCAAACACAGGGGTGATTTCAGTGTAGATCAGCAAACAAAGGGGTGATACCAGTGTAGATCAGCAAATACAGGGGTAATACCAGTGTAGATCAGCAAACACAGGGGTGATACCAGTGTAAATCAGCAAACACAGGGGTGATACCACTGGAAATCAGCAAACACAGGGATGATACCAGTATAGATCAGCAAACACAGCGGTGATACCATTGTAGATCACCAAACGTCGGGGAGATACCAGTGTAAATCAGCAAACACAGGGGTGATACCAGTGGAGAGCAGCAAACGTCGGGGTGATACCAGTGTAGATCAGCAAACACAGGGGTGATACCAGTGTAGATCAGCAAACACAGGGGTAATACCAGTTTCGATCAGAAAGCACAGGGGTGATACCAGTGTAAATCAGCAAACACAGGGGTGATACCACTGGAAATCAGCAAACACCGGGGTGATACCAGTGTAGATCAGCAAACACAGGGGTGATACCAGTGTAGATCAGCAAACTTCGGGATGATACCAGTGTAGATCAGCAAACACAGGGGTCATTCCAGTGTCGATCAGCAAACATCGGGGTGAAACCAGTGTAGATCAGCAAACACAGGGGTGATACCAGTGTAGATCAGCAAACACAGGGGTGATACCAGTGCAGATCAGCAAACAGAGGTGTGATACCAGTATAGATCAGCAAACACAGGGGTGATACCAGTGTAGATCAGCAAACACAGGGTTGATACCAGTCTAGATCAGCAAACAGAGGGGTGATACCAGTGTAGATCAGCAAACACAGGAGTGATACCAGTGTAGATCAGCAAACACAGAGGTGATACCACTGTAGATCATCAAACACAGGGATAATACCAGTGTCGATCAGAAAGCACAGGGGTGATACCAGTGTAGATCAGCAAACACAGGGGTGATACCAGTGTAGATCAGCAAACACAGGGGTGATACCAGTGTAGATCAGCAAACACAGGGATAATACCAGTGTCGATCAGAAAGCACAGGGGTGATACCAGTGTAGATCAGCAAACACAGGGGTGATACCAGTGTAAATCAGCAAACACAGGGGTGATACCAGTATAGATCAGCAAACACAGGGGTAATACAAGTGCAGATCAGCAAACACAGAGGTGATACCACTGAAAATCAGCAAACACAGGGGTGATACCAGTATAGATCAGCAAACACAGGGGTGATACCAGTGTATATGAGCAAACACTGGGGTGATACCAGTGTAGATCAGAAAACACAGGGGTGATACCAGTGTAGATCAGCAAACCCAGGGGTGATACCAGTGTAGATCAACAAACACAGGGGTGATACCAGTGTAGATCAGCAAACACAGGGGTAATACCAGTGTCGATCAGAAAGCACAGGGGTGATACCAGTGTAGATCAGCCAACACAGGGGTGATACCAGTATAGATCAGCAAACACAGGGGTGATACCAGTGCAGATCAGCAAACACAGGGGTAATACCAGTGTCGATCAGCAAACACAGGGGTGATACCAGTGTAGATCAGCAAACACAGGGGTAATACCAGTGTAGATCAGCAAACACAGGGGTAATACCAGTGTAGATCAGCAAACACAGGGGTGATACCAGTGTAGATCAGCAAACGTCGGGGTGATACCAGTGTAGATCAGCAAACACAGGGGTGATACCAGTGTAGATCAGCAAACACAGGGGTAATACCAGTGCAGATCAGCAAACACAGAGGTGATACCACTGTAAATGAGCAATCACAGGGGTGATACCAGTATAGATCATCAAACATAGGGGTGATACCAGTGTAAATCAGCAAACACAGGGAAAATGCCAGTGTCGATCAGAAAGCACAGGGGTGATACCAGTGTAAATCAGCAAACACAGGGGTGATACCAGTGTAGATCAGCAAACACAGGGGTGATACCAGTGTAGATCAGCAAACACAGGGATAATACCAGTGTCGATCAGAAAGCACAGGGGTGATACCAGTGTAGATCAGCAAACACAGGGGTGATACCAGTGTAAATCAGCAAACACAGGGGTAATACAAGTGCAGATCAGCAAACACAGAGGTGATACCACTGAAAATCAGCAAACACAGGGGTGATACCAGTATAGATCAGCAAACACAGGGATAATACCAGTGTCGATCAGAAAGCACAGGGGTGATACCAGTGTAGATCAGCAAACACAGGGGTGATACCAGTGTAGATCAGCAAACACAGGGATAATACCAGTGTCGATCAGAAAGCACAGGGGTGATACCAGTGTAGATCAGCAAACACAGGGGTGATACCAGTATAGATCAGCAAACACAGGGGTAATACAAGTGCAGATCAGCAAACACAGAGGTGATACCACTGAAAATCAGCAAACACAGGGGTGATACCAGTATAGATCAGCAAACACAGGGGTGATACCAGTGTATATCAGCAAACACTGGGGTAATACCAGTGTAGATCAGAAAACACAGGGGTGATACCAGTGTAGATCAGCAAACCCAGGGGTGATACCACTGTAGATCAGCAAACACAGGGGTGATACCAGTGTAGATCAGCAAACACAGGGGTAATACCAGTGTCGATCAGAAAGCACAGGGGTGATACCAGTGTAGATCAGCCAACACAGGGGTGATACCAGTATAGATCAGCAAACACAGGGGTGATACCAGTGCAGATCAGCAAACACAGGGGTAATACCAGTGTCGATCAGAAAGCACAGGCGTGATGCCAGTGTAGATCAGCCAACACAGGGGTGATACCAGTATAGATCAGCAAACACAGGGGTGATACCAGGGTAGATCAGCAAACACAGGGGTGATACCAGTGTAGATCAGCAAACACAGGGGTGATAACAGTGTAGATCAGCAAACGTCGGGTTGTTCCCAGTGTAGCTCAGCAAACATCGGTGTGATACCAGTGTAGATCAGCAAACACAGGGGTGATACCAGTGTAGATCAGCAAAGACAGGGGTGATACCAGTGTAGATCAGCAAACGTTGGGTTGTTCCCAGTGTCGATCAGCAAACGTCGGGGTGATACCAGTGTAGATCAGCAAACACAGGGGTGATACCAGTGTAGATCAGCAAAGACAGGGGTGATACCAGTGTAGATCAGCAAACACAGGGGTAATACCAGTGCAGATCAGCAAACACAGGGGTGATACCAGTGTAGATCAGCAAACACAGGGGTAATACCACAGCAGATCAGCAAACACAGGGGTAATACCAGTGTAGATCAGCAAAGACAGGGGTGACACCAGTGTAGATCAGCAAACACAGGGGTGATTTCAGTGTAGATCAGCAAACAAAGGGGTGATACCAGTGTAGATCAGCAAATACAGGGGTAATACCAGTGTAGATCAGCAAACACAGGGGTGATACCAGTGTAAATCAGCAAACACAGGGGTGATACCACTGGAAATCAGCAAACACAGGGATGATACCAGTATAGATCAGCAAACACAGCGGTGATACCATTGTAGATCACCAAACGTCGGGGAGATACCAGTGTAAATCAGCAAACACAGGGGTGATACCAGTGGAGAGCAGCAAACGTCGGGGTGATACCAGTGTAGATCAGCAAACACAGGGGTGATACCAGTGTAGATCAGCAAACACAGGGGTAATACCAGTTTCGATCAGAAAGCACAGGGGTGATACCAGTGTAAATCAGCAAACACAGGGGTGATACCACTGGAAATCAGCAAACACCGGGGTGATACCAGTGTAGATCAGCAAACACAGGGGTGATACCAGTGTAGATCAGCAAACTTCGGGATGATACCAGTGTAGATCAGCAAACACAGGGGTCATTCCAGTTTCGATCAGCAAACATCGGGGTGAAACCAGTGTAGATCAGCAAACACAGGGGTGATACCAGTGTAGATCAGCAAACACAGGGGTGATACCAGTGCAGATCAGCAAACAGAGGTGTGATACCAGTATAGATCAGCAAACACAGGGGTGATACCAGTGTAGATCAGCAAACACAGGGTTGATCCAGTCTAGATCAGCAAACAGAGGGGTGATACCAGTATAGATCAGCAAACACAGGAGTGATACCAGTGTAGATCAGCAAACACAGGAGTGATACCAGTGTAGATCAGCAAACAGAGGGGTGATACCAGTGCAGATCAACAAACGTCGGGGTGATACCAGTGCAGATCAGCAAACACAGAGGTGATACCACTGTAAATCAGCAAGCACAGGGGTGATACCAGTATAGATCATCAAACATAGGGGTGATACCAGTGCAGATCATCAAACACAGGGATAATACCAGTGTCGATCAGAAAGCACAGGGGTGATACCAGTGTAAATCAGCAAACACAGGGGTGATACCAGTGTAGATCAGCAAACACAGGAGTGATACCAGTGTAGATCAGCAAACAGAGGGGTGATACCAGTGTAGATCAGCCAACACAGGGGTGATACCAGTATAGATCAGCAAACACAGGGGTGATACCAGTGTAAATCAGCAAACACAGGGGTGATACCAGTGTAGATCAGCAAACACAGGGATGATACCAGTATAGATCAGTAAACACT
The DNA here is from genome assembly GCF_036365525.1 of Heterodontus francisci. Classification (NCBI taxonomy): domain Eukaryota; kingdom Metazoa; phylum Chordata; class Chondrichthyes; order Heterodontiformes; family Heterodontidae; genus Heterodontus; species Heterodontus francisci. The sequence continues at coordinate 9,393,432 of NC_090401.1, forward strand.
AGGGTAATACCAGTGTAGATCAGAAAGCACAGTGGTGATACCAGTGTAAATCAGAAAACACAGGGGTGATACCACTGTAAATCAGCAGACACAGGGGTGATACCAGTGTAGATCAGCAAACATAGGGGTGATACCAGTGTAGATCAGCAAACTTCAGGATGATACCAGTGTAGATCAGCAAACACAGGGGTCATTCCAGTGTCGATCAGCAAACTTCAGGATGATACCACTGTAAATCAGCAAACACAGGGCTGATACCAGTATAGATCAGCAAACACAGGGGTGATACCAGTGTAGATCAGCAAACTTCGGGATGATACCAGTGTAGATCAGCAAACACAGGGTCATTCCAGTGTCGATCAGCAAACTTCGGGGGTGATACCAGTGTAGATCAGCAAACACAGGGGTGATACCAGTGTAGATCAGCAAACAGAGGGGTGATACCAGTATAGATCAGCAAACACAGGGGTGATACCAGTGTAGATCAGCAAACACAGGGGTGATACCAGTGTCGATCAGCAAACACAGGGGTGATACCAGTGTAGATCAGCAAACAGAGGGGTGATACCAGTATAGATCTGCAAACACAGGGGTGATACCAGTGTAGATCAGCAAACACAGGGGTGATACCAGTGTGGATCAACAAACGTCGGGGTGATACCAGTGTAGATCAGCAAACGTCGGGTTGATACCAGTGTAGATCAGCAAACACAGGGGTGATCCCAGGATAGATCAGCAAACACAGGGGTAATACCAGTGTAGATCAGCAAACACAGGGGTGATACCAGTGTAGATCAGAAAGCACAGGGGTGAAAGCAGAAAATATCAAACACAGGGGTGATACCACTGTAAATCAGCAAACACAGGGGTGATACCAGTATAGATCAGCAAACACAGGGGCGATACCAGTGTAGATCAGCAAACACAGGGGTGATACCAGTGTCGATCAGCAAACTTCGGGATTTTACCAGTGTAGATCAGCAAACACAGGGGTCATTCCAGTGTCGACCAGCAAACATCGGTTTGATACCAGTGTAGATCAGCAAACACAGGGGTGATACCAGTGTAGATCAGCAAACAGAGGGGTGATACCAGTATAGATCAGCAAACACAGGAGTGATACCAGTGTAGATCTGCAAACAGAGGGGTGATACCAGTATAGATCAGCAAACACAGGAGTGATACCAGGGTAGATCAGCAAACAGAGGGGTGATACCAGTGTAGATCAACAAACGTCGGGGTGATAACAGTGTAGATCAGCAAACCACGGGTTGATACCAGTGTAGATCAACAAACGTCGGGGTGATACCAGTGTCGATCAGCAAACACAGGGGTGATACCAGTGTAAATCAGCAAGCACAGGGGTGATACCAGTGTAGATCAACAAACGTCGGGGTGATACCGGTGTAGATCAGCAAACACAGGGGTAATACCAGTGTAGATCAGCAAGCAAAGGGGTGATACCAGTGTAGATCAGCAAACGTCGGGGTGACACCAGTGTAGATCAGCAAACACAGGGGTAATACCAGTGTAGATCAGCAAGCACAGGGGTAATACCACTGCAGATCAGCAAACACAGGGGTGATACCAGTGTAAATCAGCAAGCACAGGGGTGATACCAGTGTAGATCAGCAAGCACAGGGGTGATACCAGGGTAGATCAGCAAACACAGGGGTAATACCAGTGCAGATCAGAAAACACAGAGTGATACCACTGTAAATCAGCAAACACAGTCGTGATACCAGTATAGATCAGCAAACATAGGGGTGATAACAGTGTAGATCAGAAAACACAGGGATAATAACAGTGTCGATCAGAAAGCACAGGGGTGATACCAGTGTAAATCAGAAAACACAGGGGTGATACCAGTATAGATCAGCAAACACAGGGGTGATACCAGTGTAGATCAGCAAACACAGGGATAATACCAGTGTCGTTCAGAAAGCACAGGGGTGATACCAGTGTAGATCAGCAAGCACAGGGGTGATACCACTGTAGATCAGCAAGCACAGGGGTGATACCAGTGTAGATCAGCAATCACAGGGGTGATACCAGTGTAAATCAGCAAGCACAGGGGTGATACCAGTGTAGATCAGCAAGCACAGGGGTGATACCAGTGTAGATCAGCAAACACAGGTGTGATACCTGTGTAGATCAGCAAACACAGGGGTAATACCAGTGTAGATCAGCAAACACAGGGGTGATACCAGTGTAGATCAGCAAACACAGGGGTAATACCAGTTTAAATCAGCAAACACAGGGGTGATACCAGTGTAGATCAGCAAACACAGGGGTGATACCAGTGTAGATCAGCGAACACAGGGGTGATACCAGTGTAGATCAGCAAACACAGGGGTGGTACCAGTGTAGATCAGCCATCACAGGGCTGATACCAGTATAGATCAGCAAACACAGGGGTGATACCAGTGTAGATCAGCAAACACAGGGGTGATACCAGTGTAGATCAGCAAACACAGGTGTGATACCAGTATAGATCAGCAAACACAGGGGTAATACCAGTGTAGATCAGCAAACACAGGGGTGATACCAGTGTAGATCAACAAACACAGGGGTAATACCAGTGTCGCTCAGAAAGCACAGGGGTGATACCAGTGTAAATCAGCAAACACAGGGGTGATACCACTGTAAATCAGCAAACACAGGGGTGATTCCAGAATAGATCAGCAAACACAGGGGTGATACCAGTGTAGATCAGCAAACACAGGGGTAATACCAGTGTAGATCAGCAAACACAGGGGTGATACCAGTGTAGATCAGCAAACACAGGGGTAATACCAGTTTAAATCAGCAAACACAGGGGTGATACCAGTGTAGATCAGCAAACACAGGGGTAATACCAGTGTAGATCAGCAAACACAGGGGTGGTACCAGTGTAGATCAGCCAACACAGGGGTGATACCAGTATAGATCAGCAAACACAGGGGTGATACCAGTGTAGATGAGCAAACACAGGGGTGATACCAGTGTAGATCAGCAAACACAGGGGTGATACCAGTATAGATCAGCAAACACAGGGGTAATACCAGTGTAGATCAGCAAACACAGGGGTGATACCAGTGTAGATCCGCAAACACAGGGGTAATACCAGTGTCGATCAGAAAGCACAGGGGTGATACCAGTGTAAATCAGCAAACACAGGGGTGATACCACTGTAAATCAGCAAACACAGGGGTGATTCCAGAATAGATCAGCAAACACAGGGGTGATACCAGTGTAGATCAACAAACGTCGGGGTGATACCAGTGTAGATCAGCAAACACAGGGGTGATACCAGTGTAGATCAGCAAACACAGGGGTGATACCAGTGCAGATCAGCAAACACAGGGGTAATATCACTGTAGATCAGCAAACACAGGGGTAATACCAGTGTAGATCAGCAAACACAGCGGTGATACCAGTGTAGATCAGCAAACACAGGGGTGATACCAGTGTAGATCAGCAAACACAGGGGTAATACCAGTGCAGATCAGCAAACACAGAGGTGATACCACTGTAAATCAGCAAACACAGGGGTGATACCAGTATAGATCAGCAAACATAGGGGTGATACCAGTTTAGATCAGCAAACACAGGGATAATACCAGTGTCGATCAGAAAGCACAGGGGTGATACCAGTGTAAATCAGCAAAGACAGGGGTGATACCAGTATAGATCGGCAAACACAGGGGTGATACCAGTGTAGATCAGCAAACACAGGGATAATGCCAGTGTCGATCAGAAAGCACAGGGTTGATACCAGTATAGGTCAGCAAACACAGGGGTAATACCAGTGCAGATCAGCAAACACAGAGGTGATACCACTGAAAATCAGCAAACACAGGGGTGATACCAGTATAGATCAGCAAACACAGGGGTGATACCAGTGTATATCAGCAAACACTGGGGTGATACCAGTGTAGATCAGAAAACACAGGGGTGATACCAGTGTAGATCAGCAAACCCAGGGGTGATACCAGTGTAGATCAGCAAATGTCGGGGTGATACCAGTGTAGATCAGCAAACACAGGGGTGATACCAGTGTAGATCAGCAAACACAGGGGTAATACCAGTGTCGATCAGAAAGCACAGGGGTGATACCAGTGTAGATCAGCCAACACAGGGGTGATACCAGTATAGATCAGCAAACACAGGTGTGATACCAGTGCAGATCAGCAAACACAGGGGTAATACCAGTGTCGATCAGAAAGCACAGGGGTGATGCCAGTGTAGATCAGCCAACACAGGGGTGATACCAGTATAGATCAGCAAACACAGGGGTGATACCAGTGTAGATCAGCAAACACAGGGGTGATATCAGTATAGATCAGCAAACACAGGGGTGATGCCAGTGGATATCAGCAAACACATGGGTGATACCAGTGTAGATCAGCAAACACAGGGGTGATACCAGTATAGATCAGCAAACACAGGGGTAATACCAGTGTAGATCAGCAAACACAGGGGTGATACCAGTGTAGATCAGCAAACACAGGGGTAATACCAGTGTCGATCAGAAAGCACAGGGGTGATACCAGTGTAAATCAGCAAACACAGGGGTGATACCAGTGTAGATCAGCAAACACAGGGGTGATACCAGTGTAGATCAGCAAACTTCGGGATGATACCAGTGTAGATCAGCAAACACAGGGGTCATTCCAGTGTCGATCAGCAAACATCGGGGTGATACCAGTGTAGATCAGCAAACACAGGGGTGATACCAGTGTAGATCAGCAAACACAGGGGTGATCCCAGTGCAGATCAGCAAACAGAGGGGTGATACCAGTATAGATCAGCAAACACAGGGGTGATACCAGTGTAGATCAGCAAACACAGGGGTGATACCAGTGTAGATCAGCAAACACAGGGTTGACACCAGTCTAGATCAGCAAACAGAGGGGTGATACCAGTATAGATCAGCAAACACAGGAGTGATACCAGTGTAGATCAGCAAACACAGGGGTGATACCAGTGTAGATCAGCAAACACAGGGTTGACACCAGTCTAGATCAGGAAACAGAGGGGTGATACCAGTATAGATCAGCAAACACAGGAGTGATACCAATGTAGATCAGCAAACGTCTGGTTGATACCAGTGTAGATCAGCAAACACAGGGGTGATACCAGTGTAAATCAGCAAGCACAGGGGTGATACCAGTGTAGATCAACAAACGTCGGGGTGATACCAGTGTAAATCAGCAAGCACAGGGGTGATACCAGTGTAGATCAACAAACGTCGGGGTGATACCAGTGTAGATCAGCAAACACAGGGGTGATACTAGTGTAAATCAGCAAACACAGGGGTAATACCAGTGTAGATCAGCAAGCAAAGGGGTGATACCAGTGTAGATCAGCAAACACAGGGGTGATACCAGTGTAAATCAGCAAGCACAGGGGTGATACCCGTGTAGATCAGCAAACACAGGGGTGATACCAGTGTAGATCAGCCAACACAGGGGTGATACCAGTATAGATCAGCGAACACAGGGGTGATACCAGTGTAGATCAGCAAACACAGGGGTGATACCAGTGTAGATCAGCAAACACAGGGGTGATACCAGTATAGATCAGCAAACACAGGGGTAATACCAGTGTAGATCAGCAAACACAGGGGTGATACCAGTGTAGATCAGCAAACACAGGGGTGATACCAATGTAGATCAGCAAACGTCTGGTTGATACCAGTGTAGATCAGCAAACACAGGGGTGATACCAGTGTAGATCAGCAAACGTCGGGTTGATACCAGTGTAGATCAGCAAACACAGGGGTGATACCAGTGTAAATCAGCAAGCACAGGGGTGATACCAGTGTAGATCAACAAACGTCGGGTGATACCAGTGTAAATCAGCAAGCACAGGGGTGATACCAGTGTAGATCAACAAACGTCGGGGTGATACCAGTGTAGATCAGCAAACACAGGGGTGATACTTGTGTAAATCAGCAAACACAGGGGTAATACCAGTGTAGATCAGCAAGCAAAGGGGTGATACCAGTGTAGATCAGCAAGCACAGGGGTGATACCAGTGTAGATCAGCAAACACAGGGGTGATACCAGTGTAAATCAGCAAGCACAGGGGTGATACCCGTGTAGATCAGCAAACACAGGGGTGATACCAGTGTAGATCAGCCAACACAGGGGTGATACCAGTATAGATCAGCAAACACAGGGGTGATACCAGTGTAGATCAGCAAACACAGGGGTGATACCAGTGTAGATCAGCAAACACAGGGGTGATACCAGCATAGATCAGCAAACACAGGGGTAATACCAGTGTAGATCAGCAAACACAGGGGTGATACCAGTGTAGATCAGCAAACACAGGGGTAATACCAGTGTCGATCAGAAAGCAACGGGGTGATACCAGTGTAAATCAGAAAACACAGGTGTGATACCACTGTAAATCAGCAAACACAGGGGTGATACCAGTGTAGATCAGCAAACACAGGGGTGATACCAGTGTAGATCAGCAAACTTCGGGATGATACCAGTGTAGATCAGCAAACACAGGGGTCATTCCAGTGTCGATCAGCAAACTTCGGGGTGATACCAGTGTAGATCAGCAAACACAGGGGTGATACCAGTGTAGATCAGCAAACACAGGGGTGATACCAGTGTAGATCAGCAAACAGAGGGGTAATACCAGTGTAGATCAGCAAACACAGGGGTGATACCAGTGTAGATCAGCAAACACAGGGGTAATACCAGTGTCGATCAGAAAGCACAGGGGTGATACCAGTGTAAATCAGAAAACACAGGGGTGATACCACTGTAAATCAGCAAACACAGGGGTGATACCAGTGTAGATCAGCAAACACAGGGGTGATACCAGTGTAGATCAGCAAACTTCGGGATGATACCAGTGTAGATCAGCAAACACAGGGGTCATTCCAGTGTCGATCAGCAAACTTCGGGGTGATACCAGTGTAGATCAGCAAACACAGGGGTGATACCAGTGTAGATCAGTAAACAGAGGGGTGATACCAGTATAGATCAGCAAACGTCGGGTTGATACCAGTGTAGGTCAGAAAACACAGGGGTGATACCAGTGCAGATCAGCAAACACAGGGGTAATACCAGTGTAGATCAGCAAACACAGGGGTCATTCCAGTGTCGATCAGCAAACATCGGGGTGATACCAGTGTAGATCAGCAAACACAGGGGTGATACCAGTTTTGATCAGCAAACACAGGGGTGATACCAGTGTAGATCAGCAAACAGAGGGGTGATACCAGTATAGATCAGCAAACACAGGGGTGATACCAGTGTAGATGAGCAAACACAGGGGTGATACCAATGTAGATCAGCAAACACAGGGGTGATACCAGTCTAGATCAGCAAACACAGGAGTGATACCAGTGTAGATCAGCAAACGTCGGTGTGATACCAATGTAGATCAGCAAACGTCTGGTTGATACCAGTGTAGATCAGCAAACACAGGGGTGATACCAGTGTAAATCAGCAAGCACAGGGTGATACCAGTGTAGATCAACAAACGTCGGGTTGATACCAGTGTAAATCAGCAAACGTCTGGTTGATACCAGTGTATATCAGCAAACACAGGGGTGATACCAGTGTAGATCAGCAAACGTCGGGTTGATACCAGTGTAGATCAGCAAACACAGGGGTGATACCAGTGTAAATCAGCAAGCACAGGGGTGATACCAGTGTAGATCAACAAACGTCGGGGTGATACCAGTGTAAATCAGCAAGCACAGGGGTGATACCAGTGTAGATCAACAAACGTCGGGGTGATACCAGTGTAGATCAGCAAACACAGGGGTGATACTAGTGTAAATCAGCAAACACAGGGGTAATACCAGTGTAGATCAGCAAGCAAAGGGGTGATACCAGTGTAGATCAGCAAGCACAGGGGTGATACCAGTGTAGATCAGCAAACACAGGGGTGATACCAGTGTAAATCAGCAAGCACAGGGGTGATACCCGTGTAGATCAGCAAACACAGGGGTGATACCAGTGTAGATCAGCCAACACAGGGGTGATACCAGTATAGATCAGCGAACACAGGGGTGATACCAGTGTAGATCAGCAAACACAGGGGTGATACCAGTATAGATCAGCAAACACAGGGGTAATACCAGTGTAGATCAGCAAACACAGGGGTGATACCAGTGTAGATCAGCAAACACAGGGGTGATACCAATGTAGATCAGCAAACGTCTGGTTGATACCAGTGTAGATCAGCAAACACAGGGGTGATACCAGTGTAGATCAGCAAACATCGGGTTGATACCAGTGTAGATCAGCAAACACAGGGGTGATACCAGTGTAAATCAGCAAGCACAGGGGTGATACCAGTGTAGATCAACAAACGTCGGGGTGATACCAGTGTAAATCAGCAAGCACAGGGGTGATACCAGTGTAGATCAACAAACGTCGGGGTGATACCAGTGCAGATCAGCAAACACAGGGGTGATACTAGTGTAAATCAGCAAACACAGGGGTAATACCAGTGTAGATCAGCAAGCAAAGGGGTGATACCAGTGTAGATCAGCAAGCACAGGGGTGATACCAGTGTAGATCAGCAAACACAGGGGTGATACCAGTGTAAATCAGCAAGCACAGGGGTGATACCCGTGTAGATCAGCAAACACAGGGGTGATACCAGTGTAGATCAGCCAACACAGGGGTGATACCAGTATAGATCAGCAAACACAGGGGTGATACCAGTGTAGATCAGCAAACACAGGGGTGATACCAGTGTAGATCAGCAAACACAGGGGTGATACCAGTATAGATCAGCAAACACAGGGGTAATACCAGTGTAGATCAGCAAACACAGGGGTGATACCAGTGTAGATCAGCAAACACAGGGGTAATACCAGTGTCGATCAGAAAGCAACGGGGTGATACCAGTGTAAATCAGAAAACACAGGGGTGATACCACTGTAAATCAGCAAACACAGGGGTGATACCAGTGTAGATCAGCAAACACAGGGGTGATACCAGTGTAGATCAGCAATCTTCGGGATGATACCAGTGTAGATCAGCAAACACAGGGGTCATTCCAGTGTCGATCAGCAAACTTCGGGGTGATACCAGTGTAGATCAGCAAACACAGGGGTGATACCAGTGCAGATCAGCAAACACAGGGGTGATACCAGTGTAGATCAGCAAACAGAGGGGTAATACCAGTGTAGATCAGCAAACACAGGGGTGATACCAGTGTAGATCAGCAAACACAGGGGTAATACCAGTGTCGATCAGAAAGCACAGGGGTGATACCAGTGTAAATCAGAAAACACAGGGGTGATACCACTGTAAATCAGCAAACACAGGGGTGATACCAGTGTAGATCAGCAAACACAGGGGTGATACCAGTGTAGATCAGCAAACTTCGGGATGATACCAGTGTAGATCAGCAAACACAGGGGTCATTCCAGTGTCGATCAGCAAACTTCGGTGTGATACCAGTGTAGATCAGCAAACACAGGGGTGATACCAGTGTAGATCAGCAAACGTCGGGTTGATACCAGTGTAGGTCAGAAAACACAGGGGTGATACCAGTGCAGATCAGCAAACACAGGGGTAATACCAGTGTAGATCAGCAAACACAGGGTGATACCAGTGTAGATCAGCAAACACAGGGGTCATTCCAGTGTCGATCAGCAATCATCGGGGTGATACCAGTGTAGATCAGCAAACACAGGGGTGATACCAGTGTTGATCAGCAAACGTCGGGGTGATACCAGTGTAGATCAGCAAACAGAGGGGTGATACCAGTATAGATCAGCAAACACAGGGGTGATACCAGTGTAGATCAGCAAACACAGGGGTGATACCAATGTAGATCAGCAAACACAGGGGTGATACCAGTCTAGATCAGCAAACAGAGGGGTGATACCAGTATAGATCAGCAAACACAGGAGTGATACCAGTGTAGATCAGCAAACACAGGAGCGATACCAGTGTAGATCAGCAAACAGAGGGGTGATACCAGTGTAGATCAACAAACTTCGGGGTGATACCAGTGTAGATCAGCAAACCTCGGGTTGATACCAGTGTAGATCAACAAACGTCGGGGTAATACCAGTGTAGATCAGCATACACAGGGGTGATTCCAGTGTAGATCAGCAAACACAGGGGTGATACCAGTATAGATCAGCAAACACAGGGGTGATACCAGTGTAGATCAGCAAACACAGGGGTAATACCAGTGTAAAACAGCAAACACAGGGGTGATACCAGTGTCGATCAGCAAACACAGGGATGATACCAGTGTAGATCTTCAAACACAGGGGTGATACCAGTGTCGATCAGCAAACACAGGGGTAATACCAGTGTAAGCCAGCAAACACAGGTATGATACCAGTGTAGATCAGCAAACACAGGGGTGATACCAGTGTAGATCAGCAAACACAGGGGTGATACCAGTGTAGATCAGCAAACACAGGGGTGATACCAGTGTAGATCAGCAAAAGCAGGTGTGATATCACTGTAAATCAGCAAACACAGGGTTGATACCAATGTCGATCAGCAAACACAGGGGTAATACCAGTGTAGATCAGCAAACATAGGGGTGATACCAGTGTAGATCAGCAAACACAGGGGTGATCCCAGTGAAGATCAGCAAACACAGGGGTGATACCAGTGTAGATCTGCAAACACAGGGGTGATACCAGTGTCGATCAGCAAACACAGGGGTGATACCAGTGTAGATCAGCAAACACAGGGGTAATACCAGTCGAGCAGCAAACACAGGGGTGATACCAGTGTCGATCAGCAAACACAGGGGTGATACCATTGTAAATCAGCAAACACAGGGGTAATACCAGTGTAGATCAGCAAACACAGGGGTGATACCAGTGTAGATCAGCAAACACAGGGGTGATATCAGTGTAGATCAGCAAACACAGGGGTGATACCAGTGTCGATCAGCAAACACAGGGGTGATACCAGTGTAAATCAGCAAACACAGGGGTGATACCAGTGTAGATCAGCAAACACAGGGGTGATTCCAGTGTAAATCAGCAAACACAGGGGTAATACCACTGTAGATAAGCAAACACAGGGGTGATACCAGTGTAAATCAGCAAACACAGGGGTGATACCAGTGTAGATCAGCAAACACAGGGGTGATTCCAGTGTAGATCAGCAAACACAGGGGTGATACCAGTGTAAATCAGCAAACACAGGGGTGATACCAGTGTAGATCAGCAAACACAGGGGTAATACCAGTGTCGATCAGCAAACACACGGGTAATACCAGTGTAGATCAGCAAACACAGGGGTGATACCAGTGTAGATCTGCAAACACAGGGGTGATACCAGTGTCGATCAGCAAACACAGGGGTGATACCAGTGTAGATCAGCAAACACAGGGGTAATACCAGTGTCGATCAGAAAACACAGGGGTAATACCAGTGTAGATCAGCTAACACAGGGGTGATACCAGTGTAAATCAGCAAACACAGGGGTGATACCAGTGTAGATCAGCAAACACAGGGGTGATCCCAGTGTAAATCAGCAAACACAGGGGTGATAGCAGTGTCGATCAGCAAACACAGGGGTAATACCAGTGTAGATCAGCAAACACAGGGGTGATACCAGTGTAAATCAGCAAACACAGGGGTAATACCAGTGTAGATCAGCAAACACTGGGGAAATACCAGTGTCGATCAGAAAGCACAGGGGTGATACCAGTGTAAATCAGCAAACACAGGGGTGATACCACTGTAAATCAGCAAACACAGGGGTGATACCAGTATAGATCAGCAAACACAGGGGTGATACCAGTGTAGATCAGCCAACACAGAGGTGATACCAGTGTAGATCAGCAAACTTCGGGATGATACCAGTGCAGATCAGCAAACACGGGGGTCATTCCAGTGTCGATCAGCAAACTTCAGGGTGATACCAGTGTAGATCAGCAAGCACAGGGGTGATACCAGTGTCGATCAGCAAACACACGGGTAATACCAGTGTAGATCAGCAAACACAGGGGTGATACCAGTGTAGATCAACAAACACAGGGGTGATACCAGTGTCGATCAGCAAACACAGGGGTGATACCAGTGTAGATCAGCAACACAGGGGTAATACCAGTGTCGATCAGAAAACACAGGGGTAATACCAGTGTAGATCAGCTAACACAGGGGTGATACCAGTGTAAATCAGCAAACACAGGGGTGATACCAGTGTAGATCAGCAAACACAGGGGTGATCCCAGTGTAAATCAGCAAACACAGGGGTGATAGCAGTGTCGATCAGCAAACACAGGGGTAATACCAGTGTAGATCAGCAAACACAGGGGTGATACCAGTGTAAATCAGCAAACACAGGGGTAATACCAGTGTAGATCAGCAAACACTGGGGAAATACCAGTGTCGATCAGAAAGCACAGGGGTGATACCAGTGTAAATCAGCAAACACAGGGGTGATACCACTGTAAATCAGCAAACACAGGGGTGATACCAGTATAGATCAGCAAACACAGGGGTGATACCAGTGTAGATCAGCCAACACAGAGGTGATACCAGTGTAGATCAGCAAACTTCGGGATGATACCAGTGCAGATCAGCAAACACGGGGGTCATTCCAGTGTCGATCAGCAAACTTCAGGGTGATACCAGTGTAGATCAGCAAGCACAGGGGTGATACCAGTGCAGATCAGCAAGCACAGGGGTGATACCAGTGTAGATCAGCAAACACAGGGGTGATACCAGTGTAAATCAGCAAGCACAGGGGTGATACCAGTGTAGATCAACAAACGTCGGGGTGACACAAATGTAGATCAGCAAACACAAGGGTAATACCAGTGTAGATCAGCAAACTCAGGGGTGATACCAGTGTATATCAGCAAACTCAGGGGTGATACCAGTGTAGATCAGCAAACACAGGGGTAATACCAGTGTAGATCAGCAAACACAGGGGTGATACCAGTGTAGATCAATAAACACAGGGGTGATACCAGTGTCGATCAGAAAGCACAGGTGTGATAGCAGTGTAAATCAGAAAACACAGGGGTGATACTAGTGTAGATCAGCAAACACAGGGGTGATACCAGTGTAAATCAGCAAACACAGGGGTGATACCAGTGTAGATCAGCAAACACAGGGGTGATACCAGTGTCGATCAGCAAACACAGGGGTAATACCAGTGTAAATCAGCAAACACAGGGATGATACCAGTGTAGATCAGCAAACACAGGGGTGATACCAGTGTAGATCAGCAAACACAGGGATGATACCAGTGTAAATCAGCAAACACAGGGGTGATACCAGTGTAGATCAGCAATCACAGGTGTGATATCAGTGTAAATCAGCAAACACAGGGTTGATACCAGTGTCGATCAGCAAACACAGGGGTAATACCAGTGTAGATCAGCAAACATATGGGTGATACCAATGCAGATCAGCAAACACAGGGGTGATCCCAGTGTAGATCAGCAAACACAGGGGTGATACCAGTGTAGATCTGCAAACACAGGGGTGATACCAGTGTCGATCAGCAAACACAGGGGTGATACCAGTGTAGATCAGCAAACACAGGGGTGATATCAGTGTAGATCAGCAAACACAGGGGTGATACCAGTGTCGATCAGCAAACACAGGGGTGATACCAGTGTAAATCAGCAAACACAGGGGTGATACCAGTGTAGATCAGCAAACACAGGGGTGATTCCAGTGTAAATCAGCAAACACAGGGGTAATACCACTGTAGATAAGCAAACACAAGGGTGATACCAGTGTAAATCAGCAAACACAGGGGTGATACCAGTGTAGATCAGCAAACACAGGGGTGATTCCAGTGTAGATCAGCAAACACAGGGGTGATACCAGTGTAAATCAGCAAACACAGGGGTGATACCAGTGTAGATCAGCAAACACAGGGGTAATACCAGTGTCGATCAGCAAACACACGGGTAATACCAGTGTAGATCAGCAAACACAGGGGTGATACCAGTGTAGATCTGCAAACACAGGGGTGATACCAGTGTCGATCAGCAAATACAGGGGTGATACCAGTGTAGATCAGCAAACACAGGGGTAATACCAGTGTCGATCAGAAAACACAGGGGTAATACCAGTGTAGATCAGCTAACACAGGGGTGATACCAGTGTAAATCAGCAAACACAGGGGTGATACCAGTGTAGATCAGCAAACACAGGGGTGATCCCAGTGTAAATCAGCAAACACAGGGGTGATAGCAGTGTCGATCAGCAAACACAGGGGTAATACCAGTGTAGATCAGCAAACACAGGGGTGATACCAGTGTAAATCAGCAAACACAGGGGTAATACCAGTGTAGATCAGCAAACACTGGGGAAATACCAGTGTCGATCAGAAAGCACAGGGGTGATACCAGTGTAAATCAGCAAACACAGGGGTGATACCACTGTAAATCAGCAAACACAGGGGTGATACCAGTATAGATCAGCAAACACAGGGGTAATACCAGTGTCGATCAGAAAACACAGGGGTAATACCAGTGTAGATCAGCTAACACAGGGGTGATACCAGTGTAAATCAGCAAACACAGGGGTGATACCAGTGTAGATCAGCAAACACAGGGGTGATCCCAGTGTAAATCAGCAAACACAGGGGTGATAGCAGTGTCGATCAGCAAACACAGGGGTAATACCAGTGTAGATCAGCAAACACAGGGGTGATACCAGTGTAAATCAGCAAACACAGGGGTAATACCAGTGTAGATCAGCAAACACTGGGGAAATACCAGTGTCGATCAGAAAGCACAGGGGTGATACCAGTGTAAATCAGCAAAACACAGGGGTGATACCACTTTAAATCAGCAAACACAGGGGTGATCCCAGTGTAGATCAGCAAACACAGGGGTGATACCAGTGTAGATCTGCAAACACAGGGGTGATACCAGTGTCGATCAGCAAACACAGGGGTGATACCAGTGTAGATCAGCAAACACAGGGGTGATATCAGTGTAGATCAGCAAACACAGGGGTGATACCAGTGTCGATCAGCAAACACAGGGGTGATACCAGTGTAAATCAGCAAACACAGGGGTGATACCAGTGTAGATCAGCAAACACAGGGGTGATTCCAGTGTAAATCAGCAAACACAGGGGTAATACCACTGTAGATAAGCAAACACAAGGGTGATACAGTGTAAATCAGCAAACACAGGGGTGATACCAGTGTAGATCAGCAAACACAGGGGTGATTCCAGTGTAGATCAGCAAACACAGGGGTGATACCAGTGTAAATCAGCAAACACAGGGGTGATACCAGTGTAGATCAGCAAACACAGGGGTAATACCAGTGTCGATCAGCAAACACACGGGTAATACCAGTGTAGATCAGCAAACACAGGGGTGATACCAGTGTAGATCTGCAAACACAGGGGTGATACCAGTGTCGATCAGCAAACACAGGGGTGATACCAGTGTAGATCAGCAAACACAGGGGTAATACCAGTGTCGATCAGAAAACACAGGGGTAATACCAGTGTAGATCAGCTAACACAGGGGTGATACCAGTGTAAATCAGCAAACACAGGGGTGATACCAGTGTAGATCAGCAAACACAGGGGTGATCCCAGTGTAAATCAGCAAACACAGGGGTGATAGCAGTGTCGATCAGCAAACACAGGGGTAATACCAGTGTAGATCAGCAAACACAGGGGTGATACCAGTGTAAATCAGCAAACACAGGGGTAATACCAGTGTAGATCAGCAAACACTGGGGAAATACCAGTGTCGATCAGAAAGCACAGGGGTGATACCAGTGTAAATCAGCAAACACAGGGGTGATACCACTGTAAATCAGCAAACACAGGGGTGATACCAGTATAGATCAGCAAACACAGGGGTGATACCAGTGTAGATCAGCCAACACAGAGGTGATACCAGTGTAGATCAGCAAACTTCGGGATGATACCAGTGCAGATCAGCAAACACGGGGGTCATTCCAGTGTCGATCAGCAAACTTCAGGGTGATACCAGTGTAGATCAGCAAGCACAGGGGTGATACCAGTGTCGATCAGCAAACACACGGGTAATACCAGTGTAGATCAGCAAACACAGGGGTGATACCAGTGTAGATCAACAAACACAGGGGTGATACCAGTGTCGATCAGCAAACACAGGGGTGATACCAGTGTAGATCAGCAAACACAGGGGTAATACCAGTGTCGATCAGAAAACACAGGGGTAATACCAGTGTAGATCAGCTAACACAGGGGTGATACCAGTGTAAATCAGCAAACACAGGGGTGATACCAGTGTAGATCAGCAAACACAGGGGTGATCCCAGTGTAAATCAGCAAACACAGGGGTGATAGCAGTGTCGATCAGCAAACACAGGGGTAATACCAGTGTAGATCAGCAAACACAGGGGTGATACCAGTGTAAATCAGCAAACACAGGGGTAATACCAGTGTAGATCAGCAAACACTGGGGAAATACCAGTGTCGATCAGAAAGCACAGGGGTGATACCAGTGTAAATCAGCAAACACAGGGGTGATACCACTGTAAATCAGCAAACACAGGGGTGATACCAGTATAGATCAGCAAACACAGGGGTGATACCAGTGTAGATCAGCCAACACAGAGGTGATACCAGTGTAGATCAGCAAACTTCGGGATGATACCAGTGCAGATCAGCAAACACGGGGGTCATTCCAGTGTCGATCAGCAAACTTCAGGGTGATACCAGTGTAGATCAGCAAGCACAGGGGTGATACCAGTGCAGATCAGCAAGCACAGGGGTGATACCAGTGTAGATCAGCAAACACAGGGGTGATACCAGTGTAAATCAGCAAGCACAGGGGTGATACCAGTGTAGATCAACAAACGTCGGGGTGACACAAATGTAGATCAGCAAACACAAGGGTAATACCAGTGTAGATCAGCAAACTCAGGGGTGATACCAGTGTATATCAGCAAACTCAGGGGTGATACCAGTGTAGATCAGCAAACACAGGGGTAATACCAGTGTAGATCAGCAAACACAGGGGTGATACCAGTGTAGATCAATAAACACAGGGGTGATACCAGTGTCGATCAGAAAGCACAGGTGTGATAGCAGTGTAAATCAGAAAACACAGGGGTGATACTAGTGTAGATCAGCAAACACAGGGGTGATACCAGTGTAAATCAGCAAACACAGGGGTGATACCAGTGTAGATCAGCAAACACAGGGGTGATACCAGTGTCGATCAGCAAACACAGGGGTAATACCAGTGTAAATCAGCAAACACAGGGATGATACCAGTGTAGATCAGCAAACACAGGGGTGATACCAGTGTAGATCAGCAAACACAGGGATGATACCAGTGTAAATCAGCAAACACAGGGGTGATACCAGTGTAGATCAGCAATCACAGGTGTGATATCAGTGTAAATCAGCAAACACAGGGTTGATACCAGTGTCGATCAGCAAACACAGGGGTAATACCAGTGTAGATCAGCAAACATATGGGTGATACCAATGCAGATCAGCAAACACAGGGGTGATCCCAGTGTAGATCAGCAAACACAGGGGTGATACCAGTGTAGATCTGCAAACACAGGGGTGATACCAGTGTCGATCAGCAAACACAGGGGTGATACCAGTGTAGATCAGCAAACACAGGGGTAATACCAGTGTCGATCAGCAAACACAGGAGTAATACCAGTGTAGATCAGCAAACACAGGGGTGTTAGCAGTGTCGATCAGCAAACACAGGGGTAATACCAGTGTAGATCAGCAAACACAGGGGTGATACCAGTGTAGATCAGCAAACACAGGGGTGATACCATTGTAAATCAGCAAACACAGGGGTGATACCAGTGTAAATCAGCAAACACAGGGATGATACCAGTAGAAATCAGCAAACACAGGGGTGATACCAGTGTAAATCAGCAAACACAGGGGTGATACCAGTGTCGATCAGCAAACACAGGGGTGATACCAGTGGACATCAGCAAACACAGGGGTAATACCAGTGTAAATCAGCAAACACAGGGGTGATACCAGTGTCGATCAGCAAACACAGGGGTAATACCAGTGTAAATCAGCAAACACAGGGATGATACCAGTGTCGATCAGCAAACACAGGGGTGATACCAGTGTAGATCAGCAAACACAGGGGTGATACCAGTGTAAATCAGCAAACACAGGTGTGATACCAGTGTAGATCAGCAAACACAGGGGTGATACCAGTGTAGATCAGCAAACACAGGGGTGATACCAGTGTCGATCAGCAAACACAGGGGTGATACCAGTGTAGATCAGCAAACACAGGTGTGATATCAGTGTAAATCAGCAAACATAGGGGTGATACCAGTGTAGATCAGCAAACACAGGGGTGATCCCAGTGTAGATCAGCAAACACAGGGGTGATACCAGTGTAGATCTGCAAACACAGGGGTGATACCAGTGTCGATCAGCAAACACAGGGGTGATACCAGTGTAGATCAGCAAACACAGGGGTAATACCAGTGTCGATCAGCAAACACAGTGGTAATACCAGTGTAGATCAGCAAACACAGGGGTGATCCCAGTGTAAATCAGCAAACACAGGGGTGATAGCAGTGTCGATCAGCAAACACAGGGGTAATACCAGTGTAGATCAGCAAACACAGGGGTGATACTAGTGTAAATCAGCAACACAGGGGTGATACCAGTGTAAATCAGCAAACACAGGGGTAATACCAGTGTAGATCAGCAAACACAGGGGTGATACCTGTGTAGATCAGCAAACACAGGGGTGATACCAGTGTAGATCAGCAAACACAGGGGTGATACCATTGTAAATCAGCAAACACAGGGGTGATACCAGTGGAAATCAGCAAACACAGGGATGATACCAGTGTAGATCAGCAAACACAGGGGTGATACCAGTGTAGATCAGCAAACACAGGGGTAATACCAGTGTAGATCAGCAAACACAGGGGTGAAACCGTGTAAATCAGCAAACACAGGGGTGATACCAGTGTAGATCAGCAAACACAGGGGGGATACCAGTGTAAATCAGCAAACACAGGGGTGATACAGTGGAGATCAGCAAACACAGGGGTAATACCAGTGTACATCAGCAAACACAGGGCTGATACCAGTGTAAATCAGCAAACACAGGGGTGATACCAGTGTAGATCAGCAAACACAGGGGTAATACCAGTGTCGATCAGCAAACACACGGGTAATACCAGTGTAGATCAGCAAACACAGGGTGATACCAGTGTAGATCTGCAAACACAGGGGTGATACCAGTGTCGATCAGCAAACACAGGGGTGATACCAGTGTAGATCAGCAAACACAGGGGTAATACCAGTGTCGATCAGAAACACAGGGGTAATACCAGTGTAGATCAGCTAACACAGGGGTGATACCAGTGTAAATCAGCAAACACAGGGGTGATACCAGTGTAGATCAGCAAACACAGGGGTGATCCCAGTGGTAAATCAGCAAACACAGGGGTGATAGCAGTGTCGATCAGCAAACACAGGGGTAATACCAGTGTAGATCAGCAAACACAGGGGTGATACCAGTGTAAATCAGCAAACACAGGGGTAATACCAGTGTAGATCAGCAAACACAGGGGAAATACCAGTGTCGATCAGAAAGCACAGGGGTGATACCAGTGTAAATCAGCAAACACAGGGGTGATACCACTGTAAATCAGCAAACACAGGGGTGATACCAGTATAGATCAGCAAACACAGGGGTGATACCAGTGTAGATCAGCCAACACAGGGCTGATACCAGTGTAGATCAGCAAACTTCGGGATGATACCAGTGCAGATCAGCAAACACGGGGGTCATTCCAGTGTCGATCAGCAAACTTCAGGGTGATACCAGTGTAGATCAGCAAGCACAGGGGTGATACCAGTGCAGATCAGCAAGCACAGGGGTGATACCAGTGTAGATCAGCAAACACAGGGGTGATACCAGTGTAAATCAGCAAGCACAGGGGTGATACCTGTGTAGATCAACAAACGTCGGGGTGACACAAATGTAGATCAGTAAACACAAGGGTAATACCAGTGTAGATCAGCAAACTCAGGGGTGATACCAGTGTATATCAGCAAACTCAGGGGTGATACCAGTGTAGATCAGCAAACACAGGGGTAATACCAGTGTAGATCAGCAAACACAGGGGTGATACCAGTGTAGATCAATAAACACAGGGGTGATACCAGTGTCGATCAGAAAGCACAGGTGTGATAGCAGTGTAAATCAGCAAACCAGGGGTGATACTAGTGTAGATCAGCAAACACAGGGGTGATACCAGTGTAAATCAGCAAACACAGGGGTGATACCAGTGTAGATCAGCAAACACAGGGGTGATACCAGTGTCGATCAGCAAACACAGGGGTAATACCAGTGTAAATCAGCAAACACAGGGATGATACCAGTGTAGATCAGCAAACACAGGGGTGATACCAGTGTAGATCAGCAAACACAGGGATGATACCAGTGTAAATCAGCAAACACAGGGGTGATACCAGTGTAGATCAGCAATCACAGGTGTGATATCAGTGTAAATCAGCAAACACAGGGTTGATACCAGTGTCGATCAGCAAACACAGGGGTAATACCAGTGTAGATCAGCAAACATATGGGTGATACCAATGCAGATCAGCAAACACAGGGGTGATCCCAGTGTAGATCAGCAAACACAGGGGTGATACCAGTGTAGATCTGCAAACACAGGGGTGATACCAGTGTCGATCAGCAAACACAGGGGTGATACCAGTGTAGATCAGCAAACACAGGGGTAATACCAGTGTCGATCAGCAAACACAGGAGTAATACCAGTGTAGATCAGCAAACACAGGGGTGATACCAGTGTAAATTAGCAAACACAGGGGTGATACCAGTGTAGATCAGCAAACACAGGGGTGATCCCAGTGTAAATCAGCAAACACAGGGGTGTTAGCAGTGTCGATCAGCAAACACAGGGGTAATACCAGTGTAGATCAGCAAACACAGGGGTGATACCAGTGTAGATCAGCAAACACAGGGGTGATACCATTGTAAATCAGCAAACACAGGGGTGATACCAGTGTAAATCAGCAAACACAGGGATGATACCAGTAGAAATCAGCAAACACAGGGGTGAAACCAGTGTAAATCAGCAAACACAGGGGTGATACCAGTGTCGATCAGCAAACACAGGGGTGATACCAGTGGACATCAGCAAACACAGGGGTAATACCAGTGTAAATCAGCAAACACAGGGGTGATACCAGTGTCGATCAGCAAACACAGGGGTAATACCAGTGTAAATCAGCAAACACAGGGATGATACCAGTGTCGATCAGCAAACACAGGGGTGATACCAGTGTAGATCAGCAAACACAGGGGTGATACCAGTGTAAATCAGCAAACACAGGTGTGATACCAGTGTAGATCAGCAAACACAGGGGTGATACCAGTGTAGATCAGCAAACACAGGGGTGATACCAGTGTCGATCAGCAAACACAGGGGTGATACCAGTGTAGATCAGCAAACACAGGTGTGATATCAGTGTAAATCAGCAAACATAGGGGTGATACCAGTGTAGATCAGCAAACACAGGGGTGATCCCAGTGTAGATCAGCAAACACAGGGGTGATACCAGTGTAGATCTGCAAACACAGGGGTGATACCAGTGTCGATCAGCAAACACAGGGGTGATACCAGTGTAGATCAGCAAACACAGGGGTAATACCAGTGTCGATCAGCAAACACAGGGGTAATACCAGTGTAGATCAGCAAACACAGGGGTGATCCCAGTGTAAATCAGCAAACACAGGGGTGATAGCAGTGTCGATCAGCAAACACAGGGGTAATACCAGTGTAGATCAGCAAACACAGGGGTGATACTAGTGTAAATCAGCAAACACAGGGGTGATACCAGTGTAAATCAGCAAACACAGGGGTAATACCAGTGTAGATCAGCAAACACAGGGGTGATACCTGTGTAGATCAGCAAACACAGGGGTGATACCAGTGTAGATCAGCAAACACAGGGGTGATACCATTGTAAATCAGCAAACACAGGGGTGATACCAGTGGAAATCAGCAAACACAGGGATGATACCAGTGTAGATCAGCAAACACAGGGGTGATACCAGTGTAGATCAGCAAACACAGGGGTAATACCAGTGTAGATCAGCAAACACAGGGGTGAAACCCGTGTAAATCAGCAAACACAGGGGTGATACCAGTGTAGATCAGCAAACACAGGGGGGATACCAGTATAAATCAGCAAACACAGGGGTGATACCAGTGGAGATTAGCAAACACAGGGGTAATACCAGTGTACATCAGCAAACACAGGGGTGATACCAGTGTAGATCAGCAAACACAGGGGTGATACCAGTGTAGATCAGCAAACACAGGGTTGATACCAGTGTAAATCAGCAAACACAGGGGTGATACCTGTGTAAATCAACAAACACAGGGCTGATACCAGTGTAGATCAGCAAACACAGGGGTGATACCAGTGTAGATCAGCAAACACAGGGGTGATACCAGTTTAAATCAGCAAACACAGGGGTGATACCAGTGTAAATCTGTAAATACAGGGGTGATACCAGTGTAGATCAGCAAACACAGGGGTAATACCATTGTAGATCAGCAAACACAGGGATGATACCAGTGTAAATCAGCAAACACAGGGGTGATACCAGTGTAGATCAGCAAACACAGGGGTGATACCAGTGTAGATCAGCAAACACAGGGTTAATACCAGTGTAGATCAGCAAACACAGGGGTGATACCAGTGTAAATCAGCAAACACAGGGGTGATACCAGTGTAGATCAGCAAACACAGGGGTGATACCAGTGTAAATCAGCAAACACAGGGGTGATACCAGTGTAAATCAGCAAACACAGGGGTGATACCAGTGTAGATCAGCAAACACAGGGGTAATACCAGTGTAAATCAGCAAACACAGGGGTGATACCAGTGTAGATCAGCAAACACAGGGGTGATACCAGTGTAGATCAGCAAACACAGGTTTGATACCAGTGTAAATCAGCAAACACAGGGGTGATACCAGTGCAAATCAACAAACACAGGGCTGATACCAGTGTAGATCAGCAAACACAGGGGTGATACCAGTGTAGATCAGCAAACACAGGGGTGATACCAGTGTAAATCAGCAAACACAGGGGTGATACCAGTGTAAATCTGTAAATACAGGGGTGATACCAGTGTAGATCAGCAAACACAGGGGTAATACCATTGTAGATCAGCAAACACAGGGTTGATACCAGTGTAAATCAGCAAACACAGGGGTGATACCAGTGTAGATCAGCAAACACAGGGTTAATACCAGTGTAGATCAGCAAACACAGTGGTGATACCAGTGTAGATCAGTAAACACAGGGGTGATACCAGTGTCGATCATCAAACACAGGGGTAATACCAGTGTAAATCTCCAAACACAGGGGTAATACCAGTGTAAATCAGCAAACACAGGGGTGATACCAGTGTAGATCAGCAAACACAGGGGTGATACCAGTGTAAATCAGCAAACACAGGGGTGATACCAGTGTAAATCAACAAACACAGGGGTGATACCAGTGTAGATCAGCAAATACAGGGGTGATACCAGTGTAAATCAGCAATCACAGGGGTGATACCAGTGTAAATCTGTAAATACAGGGGTGATACCAGTGTAGATCAGCGAACACAGGGGTAATACCATTGTAGATCATCAAACACAGGGGTGATACCAGTGTAAATCAGCAAACACAGGGGTGATACCAGTGTAGATCAGCAAACACAGGGGTGATACCAGTGTTGATCAGTAAACACAGGGGTAATACCAGTGTAGATCAGCAAACACAGGGGTGATACCAGTGTAAATCAGCAAACACAGGGGTGATACCAGTGTTGATCAGCAAACACAGGGGTAATACCAGTGTCGATCAGCAAACACAGGGGTGATACCAGTGTAGATCAGTAAACACAGGGGTGATACCAGTGTCGATCAGCAAACACAGGGGTAATACCAGTGGAGATCAGCAAACACAGGGGTGATACCAGTGGAGATCAGCAAACACAGGGGTGATCCCAGTGTAGATCAGCAAACACAGGGGTGATACCAGTGTAGATCAGCAAACACAGGGGTGATACCAGTGTCGATCAGCAAACACAGTGGTGATACCAGTGTAGATCAGCAAACACAGGGGTGATACCAGTGTAAATCAGCAAACACAGGGGTGATACCAGTGTCGATCAGCAATCACAGGGGTGATCCCAGTGTAGATCAGCAAACACAGGGGTGATACCAGTGTAGATCAGCAAACACAGGGGTAATACCAGTGTAGATCAGCAAACACAGGGGTGATACCAGTGTAAATCAGCAAACACAGGGGTGATACCAGTGTAGATCAGCAAACACAGGGGTGATACCAGTGTTGATCAGTAAACACAGGGGTAGTACCAGTGTAGATCAGCAAACACAGGGGTGATACCAGTGTAAATCAGCAAACACAGGGGTGATACCAGTGTTGATCAGCAAACACAGGGGTAATACCAGTGTCGATCAGCAAACACAGGGGTGATACCAGTGTAGATCAGTAAACACAGGGGTGATACCAGTGTCGATCAGCAAACACAGGGGTAATACCAGTGGAGATCAGCAAACACAGGGGTGATACCTGTGTAAATCAGCAAACACAGGGCTGATACCAGTGTCGATCAGCAAACACAGGTGTGATGGATGAACAGGACTTGGTGCAAGTTCGGAAACTGGCAGCAAAGATTTGGACACGCTCAAATTGATGAGATTGAAAGTTTGGCCAGACGATGATTGGAATAGTCAAGTCTGGAGCTATCAAAAGCCTGGATGAAGCTTTCAGGAGCAGATGGGCTGAGGCAGGGGCAGAGTCAGGCGATGTTACAGAGTATTCTTGGTGACGGAGATGATACGGGGTCAAAAGCTCAGCTCAAGGTCAAACAGTAAGGTAGCGAACCGTGTGAGCCAATAGCCAGGGAGAGGGGTGGAGTCAAAGGAATGGAGTTTGCAGTGGCGACTGAAGACAATAGTTTTAATCTTCCCAATGTTTACATAATGAAAATATAACTCCAGTGAATGATTCAAACTTCAAATTCTAAACCCATATTCTTTCTGAAATTATTTCATTGAGGGTAAGACTACTTTAAGCTGATTCTCAATGCCTGCTCCTGACCTGGAGTTTTCCTCCATTTGTGTGATTATGGTGTGGTATAATGATAGCTCCATGCCTGGCAGCAGGCAATGGTCAAATCATCTTTTATGTGTCAGCTTGTTACGGTGTCACACTTACTTCTGAGTCAGAAGGTCATGGTTTCAAACCTCACTGACAGGTTTCCAGCACATTATCCAAGCTTACACTCCACTGCAATACTGAGGGAGCATTGCACTGCTGGAGGGGCAGTACTGAGGAGGTGCAGCACTATCGGAGGGGCAGTACCAAGGGAGTGCTGCACTGTTGGAGGTGCAGTACCAAGGGAGCGCTGCCTTGTTGGAGGGGCAGGACCAAGGGAGTGCTGCATTGTTGGAGGGGCAGGACCAAGGGAGTGCTGCCTTGTTGGAGGGGCAGTACCAAGGGAGTGCTGCATTGTTGGAGGGGCAGGACCAAGGGAGTGCTGCATTGTTGGAGGGGCAGTACCAAGGGAGCGCTGCATTGTTGGAGGGGCAGGACCAAGGGAGCGCTGCATTGTTGGAGGGGCAGGACCAAGGGAGCGCTGCATTGTTGGAGGGGCAGGACCAAGGGAGCGCTGCATTGTTGGAGGGGCAGGACCAAGGGAGCGCTGCCTTGTTGGAGGGGCAGGACCAAGGGAGTGCTGCATTGTTGGAGGGGCAGTACCAAGGGAGCGCTGCATTGTTGGAGGGGCAGGACCAAGGGAGCTCTGCATTGTTGGAGGGGCAGGACCAAGGGAGCGCTGCATTGTTGGAGGGGCAGTACCAAGGGAGCGCTGCATTGTTGGAGGGGCAGGACCAAGGGAGTGCTGCATTTTTGGAGGGGCAGGACCAAGGGAGCGCTGCATTGTTGGAGGGGCAGGACCAAGGGAGTGCTGCATTTTTGGAGGGGCAGGACCAAGGGAGCGCTGCATTGTTGGAGGGGCAGTACCAAGGGAGCGCTGCATTGTTGGAGGGGCAGGACCAAGGGAGTGCTGCATTTTTGGAGGGGCAGGACCAAGGGAGCACTGCACTGTTGGATAGGTAGTACTAAGGGTGTGATGCACTGTCGGAGATGCAGTACTGAGTAAATGTTGCACTGTCGGAGGGTCAGTACCAAGAGAGCACTGCACTGTCAGAGAGGTAGTATTGATGGAGTGTTGCACTGTTACGAGGCAGGACTGACAGAGCACTGCACTGTTGGAGGGGCAGTATTGAGGGAGCGCTGCACTGTTGGAGGGCCAGTCCTGTTAAACCCTACACTGTCAGAGGGGCAGTAAGGAGGGAGTGCTGCATTGTTGAAGGTGCCGTCTTTCAGCTATGACATTAAACCAAGACCCTTGTCAGTTTAATGCAATATTAAAGATCCCGAAGAAGGGCAGGGAACTCTCCCAGTATCCTGATCCCGAAGACGGGCAGGGAGCTCTCCCAGTATCCTGATCCCGAAGAAGGGGAGGGAGCTCTCCCAGTATCCTGATCCCAAAGAAGGGCAGGGAGCTCTCCCAGTATCCTGCCAAACATTCATCCATCACCAAGCTTTATTGAAAATAGATTGACTTTTTATTCAGAAAATGCTGGAAATACTCAGCAGGTCAGGTAGCTTCTGAGGAGAGAGAAGCAGAATTAACATTTCAGGTTGATGACCTTTCAACAGAACTGGGAGAAGTTAGAAATGTAATAGCAACTGAAAGGGGGAGGGTGGAAAAAGAGCAAAAGTCTGTGGGAGATGGGAGAGATTAAATGACAAGAGAGTTAGTGATGGAAGGTCAAAAGGAGTGGTAATTGGACGAGTAAAGAAACCAAAGATGTGTCTAGAGGAGGTGTGAATGACAGGATTCTGACTAGCTGCCGTCAGAAAACAAAAATAAGGAGGAAAACAAGAGAGTAAAACCAAAACCTGCAAGGAAAAAAGAAAAATCGGGGCAGACATTACAGCCTGAAATTGTTGAACTCAGTGTTGAGTCTGGAAGGCTGTAAAGTGTCCAGTCATAAGGTGCGGTGCTGTTCCTTGTGCTTACATTGAGCTTCATTGGAACACTGCAGGGGGCCAAGGACAGAGAGGTCAGAGTGAGATCAAGTGGAGAATTAAAATGACAGGCAACTGGAAGCTCGAGGTCGCACTTGTGGACTGAGCGGAGGTGTTCTGCAAAGTGGTCACCCAATCTTCATTTGGTCCCACCAATGTAGAGCAGACTGTATTGTGACTAGTATACGAAATTGAAAGAATTACAATGCAAATCACTGTTTCACCCGAAAGGAGTGTTTGGGACCTTGGATGGTGAGGAGAGAGGAGGTAAAAGGGCAGGTGTTGCATATCCTGCATTTTCATGGAAAGATGCTGTGGGAAAGGGAGGGGCTATTGGGGTGATTGAGGAGTTGACCAGGGTGCCGTGAAGGGAACAGTCCCTTCGGAATGCTGAAAGGAGAGGGGAGGGGAAGATGTGTTTGGTGGAGGCTGTAGTACAATGTAATATAGGTTTGTTACAGGGCGAAATATGTAAATAGTCTCTGAGTTTCACCAGAGGAAGTGATGTAACAGAACCTTTATAGAACCTGGTGTAGAGTGAAAGTAGAAGCCATAGAAGTCAGATGCTTCTCAATAAACGCCTGTTCCTGTAACTGTCAATCTCTCAGATATTCTGTTATAAGACTAATCAACATCAGAATATCACAGCGGCAACACGCTGGAGGTGGCCGAAATGGCGGAGGATGATCTTTTGAATACGAAGGCTGGTGGGGTGGAAGATGAGGAGAAGGGGCACCCTACCATGGTTCTGAGAAGGAAGGGAAGGGGTGAAAGCAGAAGTGCAGGAAATGGGTCAGATGTAATCGAGAGCCCTGTCAACCACAGTGGGGGGGAATCCTCGGTTGAGGACAAAGGAAGACGTATCAGAAACACTGGTGTGGAAGGTTGTTACATCAGAACAGATGTGATGGAGATGGTGAAACTGGGAGAATGGAATGGAGTCCTCACAGGAAGTGGGGTGGGAGGAAGTGTAATCAAGGTAGCTGTGGGAGTCTGTGAGCGTGTAGAACCATTGAAAATAGTGGGTATTGATCGTTAGCCTACCCCAGAAATAGATACAGAGAAGTCAAGGAAAGGAAGAGAAGAGTCAGAGATGGACCATGTGAAAGTGAAAGCAGGGTGAAAATTGGAAGCAAAGTTGATGAGATTTTCCAGTTCATGGCAAAAGCAAGAAATAGTACAGTCATTAATGTGCTGGAAAAGGAGTAGAGGGAGGGAACAGGACCACATGTCACATGAAAGGCAAGCATAGCTAGCACTAATGCAATTACCCATAGCAACACATTTTATTTGGAGGAAGTGAGTTGAGTTAAAGGCGAAGTTGCTCAATGTGAGAACAAATTCAGCCAAGTGAAGGAGGGTGGTCATGGATGGGGACTGGGCTTCCATTCAAGGGGGAAGCTGAGAACGCTCAGACCTTCCTTGTGGGGGATGGAGGTGCAGAGGGACTGGGCATTCATGGTGAAAATGAGATGGTTAGGGCCAGGAAATTGGAAAATGTTGGAAGTGACGGAGGGTATCAGAAGAATCACAGATGTAGGTTGGAAGAGACTGGACAAGGGGAGAAAAAATAGAGTTGAGATAGGAAGAAATCAGTTCAGTGAACAAGAACAGGCTGAAATGATAGATCCTGGTTGTGGATCTTGGGAAGGAGGTAGAAGCGGGCTGGTCAGGGTTGGGAGACTTTGAGGTTGGAGGCAGTGGAGGGAAGATCTCCAGACAAGATGGCTGGAGATGATGGCTTGATGTTCAATGGTGGGGTCATGGTCCAGGGGAAGTAGGAGGAAATGTTGGAGAGTTGGCGTTCAGCCTCTGCAAGGTGGAGGTCAGTTCACCAGACAATAACAGCACCACCCTTCTCAGCAGGTCCGATGACAATGTTAGGGTTGGACCTGCGAGAATGGAGTGCTGCAAGTTCAGAGGGAGAGGGGTTAGAGTGAGTGAGTGGAGCAGAAAAATTGAGACTGCTATTGTCACGCTGACAGTTCTCAATGAAAAGAGCTAGAGAGAGCTTGAGGCCAGAGGGATGGGGCAAGGTGGAGGGAAAATACTGGAGACGGGTAAAAGCATCTGCTGTACGGGGGCAGGACTCCTTTCCAAAGAAGTGGATGTGGAGGTAGAGGCGAAGGCGATGGATGAAGAGCTCAGCATTTTGCCGACCTTGAAATTCATTAAGGTGGGTGCGTAAGGGGGATGAAGCTGAGGACTTTGCTGAGGCCAGATTGTTCAGGGTTAGGGAGGGGAAGGTCAGAGGGTATCATGAATACACAGCAAGGGATGAGATTGGAAGAAGGGATGGGTCAGAGGGAAGTGAACGGGAAGGAGGATCCAGAAGGGGGGTTGGTACCTATGAGTTGTTGAAGCTTGCGACCTTCACACTGAAAGGAAGAAAAAAAGTTATTTTGTTAAAATATCGGATGAGACAAAGGATGAAATGAAACTGCAGAGCAGGACAGCTTTGGCTGAGTTGGTGCTGCTGACGAAAGAGCTCGAGAGCAAGCTTATTTTTTGTTTGTATCTAGGTTTCCAGCATCCACAGTATTTTTCCTTTTTTCCCCTTTTCATTCTGTTTATTTACTGTTTGTGGGATTTTGCTGTGAGCAATATTAGCTGCTGTGTTTAACCAGAAAACACCAGTGACTGCCATATGGAAGTAATAGTCATTGGCCAAAAAGCCCTTCGGGATATCCCGATGATCTTCTAAGGCACTTGCCATATATTTCGGGATTTTACACAACACATTCTCTCGGATTCAATATCACTAGTCATTCTCATAAGTTAGTCTCACCTACTATACAATTTGGAGTACGCCTGTTCCTGTACATTATCCAGTTAACTGATACAGGGATTGTTAACAGAGAGGGCCCATCCCATGTATTGACTATTGGAATGTGTCACCATCTGAATTCTCCTCTCACTGCAGAAGACAGATTGAAGAGTACTTGGCTGAGTTGAAGCATAGGCTTTAAACATGATACATAAATAAAGAACACACACCTTTCACAGTGCGAACATACACTTCACTGCACTTGGAACAATAAAACTGCCACATTGTCTTACTAAATGTCGACTTGAAGAAAGAAGGTTGCCTTTTCTAGCTTAACCCTTTGAAAATAAGCTGGTTCAGATATTCAGGGGTAATGTTAACCTAACCACTGATCATCTTTCTGTTTTACAACATACTGGATACACGTTCCACCGAAGTGAATGGAAAGCAAGACTGAGCTGATCTGATCCTGTCAGTTGCCACCGAGTGGTTGAAGTTTAAATTACCCTCTAATCTGGTGACAGTTAAATTTCAGAACACTCTGTGACAGATAGATAGAGAGAGGAAGTGAGAGGTTGTCTCTCACTGTAAACTGCCCATCCCCTTGAGTCTATGGTGCTTCAGCTGAGGGTAAGATTTTGCCCTGTAGGTGTTCTGGATGCTGCTCTCTAGGGGAGTTGGGTTGTAGCTCTTGTAGTTTGGTTCTAGTCTAGCTGGTGAGTTTGGATCTTGTGAAATACATGTGTTGGGTTATTGTCCTGTAGATCAATTGTTTGGTTGCTCTGTACATGAGTTGAGTTATTGTTCCTGTAGATAGTTTTGTTGTTGTTTTATAGGCGAGTTGGGTTGTTAACCTACTGATGATTTGAATTGTTGTTCTGTAGGCATACGGGGTTTATTTCCCTGTAGTTTTCTGTCCCCATCATAGTATTGAAACAGCTCTTATCAAAGTCGCAATGAAATCCTACGTGACTGTGTTAAAAATAAACTATCCCTGTTCATCCGTCTCGACCTGTCTACAGCCTTTGACACAGTTCACCCCACCATCCTCCTCTAAAGCCTCTCCACCACTGTCCAGCTGCGTGGAACTGCTCTCACCTGCTTCCATTCTTATCTATCTAATCGGAGCCAGAGAATCACTTCTCTTCCTGCTCCCACACAGTTATCTCTGGTGTCCTCCAAGGATCTATCCTTGGCCCCCTCCTTATCCCATCTATATGCTGCTCCTCGGCAACATCGGAAAGCACAGTATCAGTTTCCATATGTGCGCTGACAACACCCAGCTCCACCTCACCAACAACTCTCTCCACTGCTCCACTGTTGCTATAATTATTAGACTGCTTATCTGACATACATTAATGGATGAGTAGAAATTTCCTCCAATTAAATATTGGGAAGACCAGAACAATTGTCTTCAATCTCAGCACAAACTCCATTCTCTAGCCACCAACTCCCATCCTTTAGTCTGGCAACTGTCTGAGCCTGAACCAGATGGTTTGCAACCTTGGTGTCATATATGACCTCCGATGAGCTTCCAACCTCATATTCGTGCCATCACTAAGATCGCCTATTTCGACTTCTGTAACATTGCCCTACCCCCACCCCACCCCCAACCCTGTCTCAGCTCACCTGCGGCTGAAACCCTGATCAATGTCTTTGTTACCTCTAGACTTGTCTATTCCAATGCACTCCTGGCTGACCTGCCCATTTACCATTCTACCCATCTAAAACTCTGTTGCCCATTTCCTAATTCACACTAAATCCCAATCACCTATCATCCCTGTGCTTGCTGACCTACACTGGCTCCCGCATTAGCAATGCCTCGTTTTTAAAATTCTTATCCTTGCTTTTAAATCCACCTTGACCTCACTCTCCACTATCCCTGTGAACTCCTCCAGCCCTACAACCCTCCGAGATATCTACATTCCTCTAATTCTCCTGAGCATCCCCGATTTTCATTGTTCCACCATTGACAGCAGTGCTTTCAGCTGGCTGGGCCCTAAGCTCTGAAATCCCTCCATAAACCTCACTGCATCACTTTCATCCTTTAAGAAATTCCTTTAAACCTAACTCTTAAACCAAGCTTTTGGCCATC
The DNA here is from genome assembly GCF_036365525.1 of Heterodontus francisci. NCBI lineage: Eukaryota > Metazoa > Chordata > Chondrichthyes > Heterodontiformes > Heterodontidae > Heterodontus > Heterodontus francisci. The sequence goes on from NC_090401.1 coordinate 9,425,401, forward strand.
TGCCCGAAGTTGAGCTGTTGCTCTCTGGGAGGGTTGAGAGGTTGTTCTGTGGGAGGGTTGAGGGTTGCTCTGTGGGGAGTTGAGGGGTGCTATGTGGGAGGGTTGAGGGTTTCTCTGTGGGGAGCTGAGGGTTGCTCTGTGGGGGAGTTGAGGGGTTGCTCTGTGGGGGAGTTGAGGGGTGCTCTGTGAGGGGGTTGAGGGGTGCTCTGTGAGGGAGTTGAGGGTTGCCTGTGGGAGGGTTGAGGGTGGCTCTGTGGGGGAGTTGAGGGTTGCTCTGTGGGGAGTTGAGGGTTGCTCTGTGGGAGGGTTGAGGGTTGCTCTGTGGGAGGGTTGAAGGTTGCTCTGTGGGGGAGTTGAGGGTTGCTCTGTGGGAGGGTTGAGGGTTGCTCTGTGGGAGGGTTGAGGGTGGCTCTGTGGGAGGGTTGAGGGTTGCTCTGTGGGAGGGTTGAGGGTTACTCTGTGGAGGAGTTGAGGGTTGCTCTGTGGGAGGGTTGAGGGTTGCTCTGTGGGGGAGTTGAGGGGTGCTCTGTGAGGGAGTTGAGGGGTGCTCTGTGAGGGAGTTGAGGGTTGCTCTGTGGAAGGGTTGAGGGTTGCACTGTGGGGAGTTGAGGGTTGCTCTGTGGGAGGGTTGAGGGTTGCTCTGTGCGGAGTTGAGGGTGGCTCTGTGGGAGGGTTGAGGGTTGCTCTGTGCGGGAGTTGAGGGTTGCTCTGTGGGGAGTTGAGGGTTGCTCTGTGGGAGGGTTGAGGGTTGCTCTGTGGGAGGGTTAAGGGTTGCTCTGTGGGGGAGTTGAGGGTTGCTCTGTGGGATGGTTGAGGGTTGCTCTTTTAGTTTTTTTAGTTTTAGAGATACAGCACTGAAACAGGCCCTTCGGCCCACCGAGTCTGTGCCGACCATTAACCACCCATTTATACGAATCCTACACTAATCCCATATTCCTGTCACATCCCCAACTGTCCCTATATATTTCCCTACCACCTACCTGTACTAGGGGCAATTTATAATGGCCAATTAACCTATCAACCTGCAAGTCTTTGGCATGTGGGAGGAAACCGGAGCACCCGGAGGAAACCCACGCAGACACAGGGAGAACTTGCAAACTCCACACAGGCAGCACCCAGAATCGAACCCGGGTCCCTGGAGCTGTGAGGCTGCGGTGCTAACCACTGCGCCACTGTGCCGCTCTGTGGGGGAGTTGAGGGTTGCTCTGTGGGAGGGTTGAAGGTTCCTCTGTGGGGCAGTTGAGTGTTGCTCTGTGGGGAGTTGAGCGTTGCTCTGTGGGAGGGTTGAGGGATGCTCTGTGGGGAGTTGAGGGTTGCTCTGTGGGAGGGTTGAGGGTTGCTCTGTGGGGGAGTTGAGGGTTCCTCTGTGGGGAGTTGAGGGTTCCTCTGTGGGGGGGTTGAGGGTTTGCTGTTTGGGGCAGTTGAGGGGTTGCAATTTGGGAGGGTTTACGGTTGCTCTGGGGGGAGTTGAGGGTTGCTCTGTGGGGGAGTTGAGGGTTGCTCTGAGGGAGGGTTGAGGGGTAGCTCTGAGGGAGGGTTGAGGGTTGTTCTGTGGGGGAGTTGTGGGTTGCTCTGAGGGAGGGTTGAGGGTTGCTCTGAGGGAGGGCTGAGGGTTGCTCTGTGGGGGAGTTGAGGGTTGCTCTGAGGGAGGGTTGAGGGTTGCTCTGTGGGGGAATTAAGTGTTGCTCTGTGGGGGAATTGAGGGTTGCTCTGTGGGGGAATTGAGGGTTGCTCTGAGGGAGGGTTGAGGGTTGCTCTGTGGGGGAATTGAGGGTTGCTCTGTGGGGGAATTGAGGGTTGCTCTGTGGGAGGGTTGAGGGTTGCTTTGTGGGGGAATTGAGGGTTGCTGTGTCGTCAGTATGGGATGTATCCCTGCACCTCACAGGGAGTATGCAGACCCCTCCTTTGACCTTAAAGGGGGCTCCCAGGAATTCCTTGTATGTACTTCACTGAAATACCTCCTTGTAAGCCCCTGTGGTGTATCACATCGATCTCTATACACTGCACTATCTGACAGTGATTCATCCCAGTTACATGAGGCCCAGGAAGCACCTTAAGTCTGATTGACGAGATCTCTTTGATGTACAAAACTCCCCATATCTGCAACCTTCAATTGCAGCAAGTTCAGAGCTATGAAGGGTGACATCATCAAGCAGTTATGTTGACATTCTGGAAGTTTCTCCCACTACAGGAAAAAGCAGCAGGAAATTGTGAAACGGAGAGTATTTTCAGATGTGTCACTTTGTGAACACCTGCTAAACACAGATATCTGTGCTGGGGAGGCACCCACTCTGAACCTCTGCATCCATCATCACTGTTGCCTAAACTCCTTTTCGGACATCTAGCTTAACTGCTTCTCCAGAGAGGTCAGCCTGTAGATTGGACCTGAGTAATGTGTGGCGTGCGTACACACTCAGTCATAATCAGTTGTGCACAGGGGTGATTTGTAACTAATTACTGAAGGAAGGACTGTAGAATGGACTGATGGCTTTCCAGGGAGTTTCACTAGTCCTGAGCACAAAGTTACATAGTGGGCTCCAGTTCACCAACCTGCTTTTGTGTCGACTGAGGCTCCACTCTGGGAGCATGGCCTGTGAAGTTTACCTAATTGTCTTCAGTTTTCCTTGGAATATAGACCCTCATGAAAACGGGAGTTTGCTGCATTGTCAGTAAGATGCTGTGAGGAACAGAGTTATAAAATAGTGAGCTCTTCACTGCTGGCAGGCAATGCTTGTGAAATCGTCCCTTTGCAGCCAATCAGAAAAGGGTACCGAGAAGTGACTAGGTTTGTAACAGGGTGATCTGTTGGCAAAAGGAGAAGTAGTCAGAGAAATCGCTGGCCACTCAGGATGTTGATATCGTCAAAATGAATTGTCTTGCCAGTGGTGAGCAAAGGGTTAATGCCTGTGTCAGCTTGTCTCGGTTGGTCATACTCTTGCCCCTCAGTCAGGGCATTGTAGCTTGAGCACACCCTCCAGATGTGCACTCGTGCAGCACTGAGAGAATGCTACACTATCGGCGACTTAAACGGCCTGTCTGTTCAGGTGAGAACAGGGTGGGGTTAGCAGAACCATGGCTCAGTGAGTCCTGAGGGAGTGCTGCACTGTCGGAGGTATTATATTTCGGATAAGATGTTAAACCGAGATCCTGTCTACCCTCTCAGGTGAACATAAAAGATCCCATAGTACTGTTTCAAAGAAGAGCAGGGGAGTTCTCGCCAGTGTCCTGGCAAGTTCTCCCTGTGTCTGCGTGGGTTTTCTCCGGGTGCTCCGGTTTCTTCCCACAGCCAAAGACTTGCAGGTTGATAGGTAAATTGGCCATTATAAATTGTCCCTAATATAGGTAGGTGGTAGGGGAATATAGGGACAGGTGGGGATGTGGTAGGAATATGGGATTAGTGTAGGGTTAGTATAAATGGATGGTTGATGGTCGGCACAGACTCGGTGGGCCGAAGGGCCTGTTTCAGTGCTGTATCTCTAAACTAAAACTAAACTAAAACTAAAACAATATTCATCCCTCAATCAACATCACAAAAACAGATTATCTGGTCATTATCACATTGCTGTTTGGGGGAGTTTGGTATGTGCAAATTGGCTGCTTCATTTTCTACATTACAATCGTGACTACACTTCAAAAGTACATCATTGACTATAAAGTACTTTGGAACATCCATGAAAGGTGCTGTACCTTTCTTTCTGTTGGTATTCTGAAGGATGAGAATGAATCAACCAGAAAGCCTTCCTCATCCAAACCCATCGTTTAACCTTGGAAAAGATCTCGTGCTTTGCACACTGGTAGCACTAATTACAATAATGTGCAAGAAAGTTTAGTGCGTCAGCTCAACCCTTTCCGATTTTGAACCCCCTGAAATGAATGGACAGAAAGTGAAGCACTATGAAGTCAGTACGTTTTGAGATGTTCTGACTAGCGCAGCTAAGGCATGAGGTTCAATGTTGAACTCAGTACAGCACAAATGTGTCCCCTTGTCATGGACTAAATGTTGCAAATAGCCAACAAAGTGATGCATACAGGGCATCTTTAACAAGCTCTTGAATAGGTTGATGGGGCCTTGGTTTAACAACTCAGCTGAATGATAGCACCTCTGACAGTGCAGAGCTCCCTCAATACAGGACTATGCTTCAGAACTGCAGGCCGATTTTCCAGGTACAGGTTCCTGGTGAGGACCCTCACCCGTCAGAGTGTGTACCAGAGAATGCTGATAAGGCCTGGGGTGGCAGTAGCTTGCGTTGGGAAAATCATCCCCTGCTGTGTGGCTGGTGCCCACAACCTTCTTACCCAGGGGTACATGTGCTACCAGTTGATTCAAGGGGCTGCACATAGTCTGAGCTCCATCACCTAATTCACAGAATCACAGAATTGTTACAGTGCAGAAGGAGGCCATTTGGCCAATCATGTCCACACTAGCTCTCTGAAAGAACAATTCCCCATTCCCCTGCCTTCTCCCTGTAACCCTGCACATTCTTCCTTTTCATATGACAGGCTAATTCCCTTTTGAATGCTTCAATTGAACCTGCCTCCATCACGTCCCCAGGCAGCACATTCCAGACCTTAACCACTCGCTGTGTGAAAAGGATTTTCCTCATGTCACTTTTGCTTCTCTTACCAAATACTTTAAATCTGTGCCCTCTCATTCTTGATCCTTTCACGACTGGGAACAGTATCTCTCTATCTGCTCTGTCCAGACCCTTCATGATTTTGAATACCTCGATCAAATCACCTCTCAACCTTCTCTTCTCCAAGGAAAACCGTCCTAACGCCTCCAATCTATCTTCATAACTGAAATTCCTCATCCCTGGAACCATTCCTGTGAATCTCCTCTGTACTCTCTCCAATGCCCTCACATCTTTCCTCATGTGCGGCGCCCAGAATTGGACGCTGAGGATGAACTAGTGTCTTATACAAGTTCAGCATAACTTCCTTGTTCTTGTACTCTATACCCTTAATAAAAAAGCTCAGGATACTGTATGCTTTATGAACCGTTCTCTTGACCTGTCCAGTCACCTTCAATGATTTATGCACATATACACCCAGGTCCCTCCGCTCATGCGCCCCCTTTATAAATGTACCCTTTATTTTATATTGTCTCTCCACGTTCTTCCTACCAAAATGAAACACTTCACATTTCTCTGCATTGAACTTCATCTGCCATCTGTCTGCCCATTCCACCAACTTGTCTGTGTCCTTTTGAAGTTCTACACTATCCTCCCCACAGTTCACAATGCTTCCAAGTTTCGTATCATTTGCAAACTTTGAAACTGTGCCCTGTACACCAAGGTCTGGATCATGAATATATATCAGGAAAAGCAACTGCCCATAACTCCAGGCAATTGGACAGCTATATTCATGTCTGTGAGTCTATTGTTGTGTATCTGGGAATAGCTCCAGTCACTGCTCAGTTTTTTACCTGGTCTCTTGAGCAGCCTCGATGTTAATCATTGCATCATTGGCTGCCGTGCCTTCAGTTGCCAAGGTCCTAAGCTCTGGAATTCTGTCCCTAATCCTCTCCGCTCTACTTCACTCTCCTCCTTTAAAACGCTCCTTAAAACCTTTGACTAAGCTTTAATCACCTGTCCTAATACGTCCTTATGTGGTTCAGTGTCAAATTTTGTTTCATGATGTTCATGTGAAGCACATGAAAGTATTTATTCTGAAGGCATTCTCTGTACATAAATTGTTCTTGTTTTAACAAATGCTCAGCACAGCATTAAAAAAAGCCAATGACAGCTGTTGTTGAAGTGACTTCCGATCATTCTTGTCCTCTCACTAGTCTTCCGCTGAATGGCGAGACATGATGTGTGTACGGCACCCCTGAGATACTGATGGTCTGAATATCCCGTGCCCCCACGCAGCAATCCGCCATCAGGGACAAATGATAACACCGTCAGCTTTTTGTTTCAAGCCTGTGAGCTTGAATGTGATGTGCACATCAGCAAGCTGCAGCTCTGACCACCATCACAATCTGATTGTGTAAAAACAAGCACAAGAAAATTGAGTCAGCAGTGGCTGACTCAGAGGGCAATGGTCCTAATGTGTGAAACAAGTCATTCAGCAACTTCCTAAATTCAAAAATATTCATGATTTAATTGAAGTTCAGAAGTTGGAATCAACAAAAGCCATATAATTATATTGGCCTCCAACTCCTTTATCTTTTGAACAAACTTCAATGTGCAGTACATTACTCAAACTCAAATGATTCATTTCTTACAGAGTTCAGAAGTTAAAAAGAGACCGCATAGTGATGAGTAAATTCAGGGAGATCATAAAAATAAAATGAAAGAGGGTCTGATTCAAAGTAATTGGAGAATTGGTTCTATTGTTTTGTCCTAACTGATGTAACCACCTTCATTACTCAATAACCAAGATCTGCAGCAGATGACTAACCTGGAGACCGCTGTTAACCATATGCCTTTCACATATGAGAGTCCAAGGACAGGGAGGGGAGTCCATGACCTTCACTGGCTGACTACAGTAATTGTTTAAGCTGCAGAACAGATTTATTTATGTCACATTACTGAGTGGGTTCAATTTAATTAGTCAAAACAATTGCACTCAATGTCCATTTGCATGAATGCACAAAAGAAAGAGTTGGGGGTTAGGGAGGACAGGAGGGAGAATACAAGTGAGGAATGTAGGGAGGTCAGAAAACAATGTAAGTGACATTTCAGATTACTGTAACTTCTCCCAAAATGACTGGAGATGATCCTTATGTTGAGTAGTAGCCTAACTGATTACAGAATGGCCTGGAGTTTTCGCAAGATTTCATTGCTTTTTGCAGTGCAACTTGCCCAAACCAGTGCAAAAGACAAAGGAATTTCAAGTGCAGGTTACCCCCAGCACAAATTTAGTTTCTGTGATCTTTTGCGCTAGTTTGAAAAACATGGCGCTGGAAGTCGACCCCGCCCACAAAACTGGGCACGTCCCCAGAGTGACTTATTCACTGTGACGAGTTTCCACGAATTGCACTCATTTGTGGACCTTCGATGAGGTCTTAAAATTAAACTTTTATTTTAGGCACAAAGGCATTAATAGGTACCTTTTAAAATATATATAAAAATGTAATTTAATAAGAAACTGACTGCTGTACACGAATGAAACTAGTAAATGGTTCTGTAAAGTCTTTTTTCAGTTGTTTAGAATCAGCTTAGGTGGTAGTCTAGACACTCTGATTAAAAATCCGTATTTGTTTGTGATAAACCCAGTTTTAGCTGTGTTAATAAACCTGCACCAGGTTTTCACTCCAAAATACATCAAGGAATATATTTTAATACAAGAAAAAGATAAAACAATTACGTTCTAAAATGCTGCCCAATTGCACTGGTTCATGGAAGATTTTTGTTTGGCAATATGCAAATGAGTTTGAGCAGAAGCTTGAGCAAAAATATTAATTTCAGCAAACTAACGCAATTTGGAGCATAATTTGCACTTGGATTGTCGATTGCACCCAAATCGGAAATTCTTTGCAGCCAAAGTGGAAACTCTACCCCAATATATACTTCTCCTTCCCTGTCTGAGATGGTCGAGAGATCATTTGCCTCCTCACCATTCCCATTTGGGCCTGTGCTTTCTGTCCTTTTAAGGTGTCAGCTGTGGGTCTGTGCTTGCTGCTGAACCAGCAGGTTTAGGGTTCAAACCTGACTTTAGCTGACACTCCAGTGCAGAAGTGAGGGAGTGCTGCACTGTTGAAGGTGCTGTCTTTTGGATAAGACATTAAACCAATGCCCTCTCTGCTCTCAGGTGACCTTTAAGTATCCCACAATGCTATTTTGAAGAAAAGCAGGCACATTCTCCCAGCGTCCTGGTTAATGTTTCTCCCATAGCTAATACCTAAAACATATTATTTCGTCATTTATTTCAATACCGTTTGTGAAATCTTCTTGTGTTCAAATTAGCTGCTGTGTTTCCTACAATACATAAACAATAACATTTCAGAAGTAATTTTTGGCTGTAAAGCACTTTGAGATGTCCTTGGATTGTGAAAGATGCCATAGTCTATAACTTGCATTTGATCATTCCCTTTCATACCTGCAGTGAAGTCACTTTTGTTATGTAGACAAACTTTGCACTCAATTTGTGCTCAAGTGGTTGAGGGATGAATGCTGGCCAAGACTCCAGGCTCTTGGATCTTCCCCAGGAACCCGCGTTTTGTCACTATGAGGGATTGTAGTTTGGTTGCTCTTGTGATTTGTACTAGTTACGACTACCAGGAGTGACTGGGTGATGCCAACAAATAATGGTGCTGCTTATCTCTGTTAAGATCAAATAAATACATTGAATAATTGCCCTGAAACAGGCTCTTATTGATTCAAGATACCTCAGAACATTTTATACGATGACCAATTTGGGTTGGCTGTGACTGTTTTGTCAGAAAATGCCACTGTTGTTGTTGCTGGCTTCAAGCAGCTTAATTGCTTTTGAATAAATCTTGGGCTAGATATTATGAATGAGCCCTCCAGGTGTAGAGCTCTGCATGACTGGTGTGCGTATCAGGAATTCGACTGTGAAGGTCAGCTCCATTAAATTCTCTGCTGGGAGTGCTAATTTTTAAACATTTCCTTAACTGCCCTACTTCTCTTTTGTTTTAATGTGCTCATGGGATGTGTGCGTCACTGGCTAGGCCAGCATTTATCACCCATCCCTAATTACCCCGAGAAGGTGATGGTGAGCTGCCTTCTTGAACCGCTGCAGTCCTTGGGGTGTAGGTACACCCATTGTGCTGTTTAGGAAGGGAGTGACAGTGAAAGAATAGTGATATAGTTCCAAGTCAGGATGGTATGTGGCATGGGTGTTCCCATGCATCTGCTGCCCTTGTCCTTCTAGGTGGTGGAGGTCGCCGGTTTGGAAGGTGCTGTGGAAAGAGTCTTGACGGGTTGGGCTAGATAAGAACAGGAGAGACACAAGGGCATTTGCAATGTAGAGAGTGGAAAAGAGAACAGAATACACTTGCGTTCATACAGCACTATCACAGCCTCAGGAAGCCCTCGAGTGCTAATGAACTACATGGACAAAGAAGGGTTGGATGTTCCTCCAGTTTGAGCAATTTGAACCAGTCCGCTGATGAGAATGGGTTGAATATTTATCGCTGAATTCCCAAAATTAACAACAGCCCCAAGCAAATTACTCCAGGAATAAAGACTGAATAGAATCATTCAACTAAATACTGTCAGCTGTGTGTAAGTACAACAAGGGTTAGATATAGAGTAAACTCCCTCTACACTGGCCCATCAAACACTCCCAGGACAGGTACAGCACAGGTTAGATACAGAGTAAAGCTCCCTCTATACTATCCTATTGAACACTCCCTGGACATGCACAGCACAAATTATGTATTGACTAAAGATCCCACGACACCAGGGGTGTCTAAACCTTTTCGTGCGAGGAGCCACGTTAGAAATTTTGTCCTACATAGGGGGCCGGTGAGCAAAGTTTGGAAGGATAAAGGCATTAGAAATTTATTTTACTATTAATGAAAACAAAAAATGTGCATTTTTGTGAACAAGCTTTAAATGAGAAGATGAATTTCTTAACTGACTTTCTCGTCACTATGTTGAACACTGATTTAGTGAGATGCCTTGCATTGTTTTTGCTTACATAAGTAGTCAACGTCTGCCTGGACACTTGATGCAGTGATGCGGAGTATTCTGGCTAGATGTCCATCTATCAGGAGTGATCCTGATCGCCCTCTCTCCCCCACCTCTCTCTCTCTCTCTCTCTCCCTCTGTCTGTGTCTGTCTCACTCTCTCCCTGTCTTTATGTCTGTGTTTGTCTCTCTTCCTCCCTGTTTCTATGTCTGTATCTTTCACTCTCCCCATGTCTCTATCTGTGTCTCTCCCTCTCCCTGTGTCTTTCTCTGTCTTTCCATCTCTCTCTCTGTCTTTCCTTCTCTCTCTGTCTCTCCCTCTCTCTCAATGTCTCCCTCTCTGTCTCTGCATCTCTCTCTGTCGCTCCCGCCCTGTCTTTCCCTCTCTCTCTCTGTCTCCCTCTCTCTCTATCTCCCTCGCTCTCTCTCTCTCTCTCTGAATCACATAATCAGAATCACAGAAATGTTACAGCGCAGAAAGAGGCCATTCGGCCTATCGTGTCTGTACTGCCTCTCCGAATGAGCAATTCACCTAGTGCCACTCCCCCACCTTCTCCCCATAACCATGCACATTCTTCCTTTTCATATAACTGTCTAATTCCCTTTTGAATGCTTCAATTGAACCTGCCTCTACCACGTTCTCAGGCAGCGCATTCCAGACCTTAACCACTCGCTGCGTGAAAAAGTTTTTCCTCATGTCACTTTTGCTTCTTTTACCAATTATTTTAAATCTGTACCCTCTCATTCTTGATCCTTTCATGAGTGGCAACAGTTTCTCTCTATCTACTCTGTCCAGACCCCTCATGATTTTAAATACCTCGATTAAATCACCTCTCAGCCTTTTCTCCTCCAAGGAAAACAGTCCTAACTTCTCCAATTTATCTTCATAAGTGAAATTCCTCATCCCTGGAACCATTCTCGTGAATCTTTTCTGCACCCTATCTAACACTTTCACATCCTTCCTACAGTGCGGCGCCCAGAACTGGATGCAATTCTCCAGCTGAGGCCGAACTAGTGTCTTATACAAGTTCAACATAACTTCCTTGCTCTTGTACTCTATGTCCCTATTAATAAAGCCCAGGATACTGTACGCTTTATTAACTGTTGTCTCAACCTGTCCTGCCACCTTCAATGACTTATGCACATATACACCCAGGTCCCTTTGCTCCTACACACGCTATAATTGTACTCTTTATTTTATATTGTCTCTCCATGTTCTTCCTATCAAAATGAATCACTTCACAGTTCTCCGCATTGAACTTCATCTGCCACCTGTCCACCCATTCCACCAACTTGTCTCTGTCCTTTTGAAGTTCTACACTATCCGCCCCACAGTTCACAATGCTTCCAAGTTTCGTATCATTTGCAAACTTTGAAACTGTACCCTGTATACCAAGGTCTAGGACATTAATATATATCAGGAAAAGCAAGGGTCCCAAAACTGACCCCTGAGGAACTTCACCATAAACCTTCCTCCAGCCTGAAAAACATCCATTAATTACTAATCTTTGTTTTCTGTCACTCAGCCAATTCCATATCTATGTTGCTACGGTCCCATTTATTCCATGAGCTATAACTGCTCACAAGTCTGTTGTGCGGCACTGTATCAAATGCCTTTTGAAAGTCCAGGTATACCACATCAACAGCATTGTCCTCATCAACCCGCTCTGTTACCTCCTCAAAAAACTCCAGAAAGTTAGTTAAACATGATTTTCCCTTTCCCTTTTTTGAACAAGGGTGTAACATTTGCAATTCTCCAGTCCTCTGGCACCACCCCTGAATCTAAAGAAGACTGAAAAATTATGGCCAGTGCCTCTGCAATTTCCACTCTCACTTCCCTCAGTATCTCATCCAGCCCTGGTGTTTTATCCACTTTAAGTTCAGACAGTCTATCCAATACCTCCTCCTTATCAATTTTAAATCCCTCTAGTGTCTGACTTACCTCCTCTTTCAACATTGCCTGGTTGCATCTTCTTCCTTGGTAAAGACCGATGCAAAGTATTCATTTAATATTTCAGCTATGCCCTCTGCCTCCATGTGTAAATCCCCCTGTTGGTCCCTAATCGGCCCCACTCCTCCTTTTACTACCCTTTTACTATTTATATGTCGATAGAAAACTTTGGGATTCCCTTTTATGTTAGCTGCCAATCTCTGTTCATACTCTCTTTTTGCTTCTCTTATATGCTTTTTTGCTTCCCCTTTGAACCTTCTATATTCATCCTGGTTCGCAATAATATTCTCGACCTGGCATCTGTCATAAACATACTTTTTCTTCTTTATCTTAATCTCTATCTCTTTTGTCATCCAGGGAGCTCTGGATTTGTTTACCTTTCCTTTCCCCTTCGAGGGAACGTACCTTGACTGTGCCTGAACTATCTCTTCTTTGAAGGTAGCCCATTGTTCATCTACTGTTTCTCCTGCCAACCTCTGACTTCAATTTATTCATCCCAGATCCATTCTTAGCCCATTGAAGTTGGCTTTCCCCCAGTTAATTATTCTTACTCTGGATTATTCTTTGTCCTTTTCCATAGTCAGCCTAAACTTTATGATACAATGATCACTGCCCCCTAAATGTTCTTCTACTGACACTTGACCCATTCCCAGGAACCAGGTCTAGCAGTGCCTCCTTTCTCATTTGACTAGAAACATACTGCTGTTGAAAATTTTCCTGAGAACATTCTAGGAACTCTTGCCCCTCACTATCCTTTACACTACTACTATCCCAGTCTATGTTTGGATAATTAAAGTCCCCCATTATAACTACAACTATAATTTTTGCACCTCTCTGTAATTTCCTTGCAAATTTGTTCCTCGACATCCTTCCCACTAGTCAGTGGCCTAATGACAACACCAAGTAATGTTTATTTTTATTTTTTTTAGAGATACAGCACTGAAACAGGCCCTTCGGCCCACTGAGTCTGTGCCGACCAACAACCACCCATTTATACTAACCCTACAGTAATCCCATACTCCTTCTCACCTATCTACACTAGGGGCAATTTATAACAGCCAATTTACCTATCACCTGCAAGTCTTTGGATGTGGGAGGAAACCGGAGCACCCGGAGAAAATCCACGCAGACACAGGGAGAACTTGCAAACTCCGCACAGGCAGTACCCAGAACTGAACCCGGGTCCCTGGAGCTGTGAGGCTGCGGTGCTAACCACTGCGCCACTGTGCAATGTAATTGTACCTTTTTTGTTTCTTAGCTCTAGCCAAATAGATTCTGTCCTCAACCCCTCTGGGACATCCTTTGTCTCCAGCACTGCAATGCTCTCCTTCATCAATACTGCCACCCCTCTCCCTTTTTTCCCTTTCCTATCTTTCCTGAACACCTTGTATCCAGGAATATTTAACACTTACTCCTGTCCTTCTTTGAGCCAGGTCTCTGTTATAGCCACAACATCATATTTCCACATGGCAATCTGTGCCTGTAACTCACCAATCTTATTAACCACACTCCATGCATTCACATACATGCACATTAACCCTGATTTACACTTTATTACTTTCTTCTTTACTCTGACTCCACCTAACAATTTACTATTCTCTACTCTAGTGCTTTCTCTTCTGGGCTGGAGAGGAACTTGGAGTGGGAGGGAAAGGATCCAGTTGTCAGGGTCCACGTAGGTACCAACGACATAGGTAGGACTAGGAAAGACGTTCGACTGAGGGACTATGAGCAGCTCGGGGCTAAATTAAAAAGCAGAACCACAAAGGTAATAATCTCCAGATTACTACCTGAGCCATTTGCAAATTGGCATAGGATAAATAAGATTAGAGAGGTAAATGCGTGGCTCAAAGATCTGTGTGGGAGAAATGGGTTCCAATTCATGGGACACTGGCACCAGTACTGGGGAAAGAAACCGCTGTTCAGTTGGGATGGGCTTCACTTGAACCATGCTAGGAACAGTGTCCTTGCGAATCATATAACTGGGGTTGTAGATAAGGCTTTAAACTAAATAGTGGGGGAGAGGGTTCAATTGAAGGGAAGTTTAAAAAGTTGAAAAGTAACGAGAGAGCAGAGGTGCAGGGTAGTGAAGGAGCGTACATTAATCATAGTGTGACAGGAAGGGACAGAGAATATGAGCATAAGAGTGCAGTAGAAATTGGAACCAGAGTAGGTAAAAATGGTAAAAAGTCAAAGCGTAAGACTCTTTAGCTGAATGCACGTAGCATTTGAAGCAAGATAGATGAGCTGATGGCACATATAGAAATAAATGAATATAATTTGATAGCTATCACTGAGATGTGGTTGACCAGGACTGGAAACTTGTTCAAGGATATACGACATTCCGAAAGAATAGGCAGAAAGGAAAAGGAGGTGAGGTAGCTTTGTTATTGAAGAAAGGGATCAGTGCAGTTGTGAGTAATGATAGAGGTGTAATAGATTGTGATGTAGAATCAGTTTGGGTGGAAATAAGGAATAGCAAGGGAAAGAAATCATGGGTGGGAGTGGTCTATAGGCCCCCAAGGAGTTGCCTCTCTGTAGGACAAGATATTAATCAGGAAATAATGGAGGCGTGTAAGAAGGGCACTGCAATTATCATGGGTGATTTTAATCTGCATATAGACTGGACAAATCAAATTGGCAAGTGTAGCATGGAAGACGTATTTGTAGAGTGCATCAGGGATTGTTTCTTAGAACAATACCTTGCAGAACCTACCTGGGAACAGCCTTTTTTAGATCTGGTAATGTGTAATGAGGTAGGATTAATAAGAGATCTCGTAGTTAAGTGTCCTGTAGGTGGAAGCGACCATAACATGGTAGAATTTCAAATTCAGTTTGGGGGTGAGCAACTTGGGTCTCAAGCCAGTGTCTTCAACTGAAACAAGGGCAAATACAGAGGTATGAAGAAAGAGTTGCCTTAAGCGGGCTGGGAAAATAGACTACAGGGAAAGTCAGTAGAGGAGCAGTGGCAGACTTTTCAGCAGATATTTCATAACACTCAGCAAACATTTATTCCAGTCAAAAGGAAGGACTCAATGAGAACGATCACCACCCGTGGATAACAAACGAAGTTAAGGAGAGTATCAAATCAAAAACAAAAGTGTACAAAGCAGCAAAAGCTAGTGGTAGGCCAGAGGATTGGGAAGTTTTTAGAAACCAACAGCGGATGACTAAAAAGCTAATAAAGAGGAAGAAAATTGATTATGAAAGTAAATTGGCAAGAAATATAAAAACAAACAGTAAGAGTTTCTACGGATATATAAAAAGGAAGAGAGTAGCTGAAGTAAGTGTGGGACCCTTAGAGGATGAGACTGGGGAATTAATAACAGGGAAAAGGGAAATGGCAGATAATTTAAACCAATATTTTGCATCGGTCTTCACAGTGGAGGACACTATAAACATCCCAACAGTAATAGATGAACAAGGTGTAAATGGGAGGGAGGAACTTGTAACAATCTCTATCATGAGGGAAAAGGTGCTGGACAAACTGATGGGACTAAAGGCAGACAAGTCGCCAGGACCTGATGGCCTGCATCCAAGGGTTTTAAAAGAAGTGACTGCAGAGATAGTGGAGGCATTGGTTATAATATACCAAAACTCACTGGATTCCAGTAGGGTACCAGCAGATTGGAAAACCGCTAATGTGACACCCCTATTCAAGAAAGAGGAAGACAGAAAGCAGGAAACTATAGACTGGTTAGTTTAACATCCGTCATTGGGAAAATGTTAGTGTCCATTATTAAGGAAGAAATAGCAGGACATGTAGAAAAACATAATGCAATCAAACAGAGTCAGCATGGTTTTATGAAGGGGAATCATGTTTGACAAATTTGTTAGAGTTCTTTGAGGATATAACAAGCAGAGTGGATAAAGGGGAACCAGTAGATGTAGTGTATTTGGATTTTCAAAAGGCGTTCGATAAGGTGCCACATAAAAGATTATTGCATAAAATAGGAGCTCAGTGTATTGGGGGTAATGTGTTGGCATGGATTGAGGACTGGCTAACACACAGAAGGCAGAGAGTCATCATCAATGGGTCTTTTTCAGGTTGGAAAGCCGTAACTAGTGGGGTGCCACAAGGATCAGTCCTAGGGCCTCAACTCATCTTCTTCTTTGGCCTCCTTGTCTCGGGAGACAATGGGTAACCGCCTGGAGGTGGTCAGTGGTTTGTGGAGCAGCACCTGGAGTGGCTATAAAGGCCAATTCTAGAGTGACAGACTCTTCCACAGGTGCTGCAGATAGAATTGGTTGTCAGGCTGTTACACAGTTGGCTTTCCCCTTGCGCTTCTGTCTTTTTTCCTGCCAACTGCTAAGTCTCTTCGACTCCCCACACTCTAGCCCTGCCTTTATGGCTGCCTACCAGCTCTGGCGATCGCTGGCAACTGACTCCCACGACTTGTGATCAATGTCACAGGACTTCATGTCATGTTTGCAGACGTCTTTAAAGCGGAGACATGGACTGCCGGTGGGTCTGTTACCAGTGGCGAGCTCGCTGTACAACGTGTCCTTGGGGATCCTGCCATCTTCCATGCGGCTCACATGGCCAAGCCATCTCAAGCGCCGCTGACTCAGTAGGGTGTATAAGCTGGGGATGTTGGCCGCCTCGAGGACTTTTGTGTTGGAGATACGGTCCTGCCACCTGATGCCAAGGATTCTCCGGAGGCAGCGAAGATGGAATGAATTGAGACGTCGCTCTTGACTGACATACGTTGTCCAGGCCTCGCTGCCGTAGAGCAAGGTACTCAAGACACA
The DNA here is from genome assembly GCF_036365525.1 of Heterodontus francisci. Taxonomy (NCBI): domain Eukaryota; kingdom Metazoa; phylum Chordata; class Chondrichthyes; order Heterodontiformes; family Heterodontidae; genus Heterodontus; species Heterodontus francisci. Next base: position 9,441,702 of record NC_090401.1, read on the forward strand.
GTCTTGATACACTCGGACTTTTGTGTTCCGTGTCAGTGCGCCATTTTCCCACACTCTCTTGGCCAGTCTGGACATAGCAGTGGAAGCCTTTCCCATGCGCTTGTTGATTTATGCATCGAGAGACAGGTTACTGGTGATAGTTGAGCCTAGGTAGGTGAACTCTTGAACCACTTCCAGAACGTGGTTGCCGATATTGATGGATGGAGCATTTCTGACGTCCTGTCCCATGATGTTCGTTTTCTTGAGGCTGATGGTTAGGCCAAATTCGTTGCAGGCAGCCGCAAACCTGCCAATGAGACTCTGCAGACACTCTTCAGTGTGAGATGTTAATGTAGCATCGTCAGCAAAGAGGAGTTCCCTGATGAGGACTTTCCATACTTTGGTCTTCGCTCTTAGATGGGCAAGGTTGAACAACCTGCCACCTGATCTTGCGTGGAGGAAAATTCCTTCTTCTGAAGATTTGAACACATGTGAGAGCAGCAGGGAGAAGAAAATCCCAAACAGTGCGGGTGCGAGAACACAGCCCTGTTTCACGCCACTCAGGATTGGAAAGGGGTCTGATGAGGCACCGCTATGCTGAATTGTGCCTTTCATATTGTCATGGAATGGGGTGATGATACTTAGTAGCTTTGGTGGACATCCGATCTTTTCTAGTAGTCTGAAGGGACCACGTCTGCTGACGAGGTCAAAGGCTTTGGTGAGATCAATGAAAGCAACGTAGAGGGGCATCTGTTGTTCATGGTATTTCTCCTGTAGCTGGCGAAGGGAGAACAGCATATCAATGGTGGATCTCTCTGCTCGAAAGCCACACTGTGCCTGAGGGTAGACACGCTCAGCCAGCTTCTGGAGCCTATTTAAAGCGACTCGAGCAAAGACTTTCCCCACTATGCTGAGCAGGGAGATTCCACGGTAGTTGTTTCAGTCACCGCGATCACCCTTGTTCTTAGAGAGGGTGATGATATTGGCATTGAGCATGTTCTGTGGTACTGCTCCCTCGTCCCAGCACAGGCAAAGCAGTTCGTACAGTGCTGAAAGTATAGCAGGCCTGGCACTCTTGATGATTTCAGGGGTAATGCCGTCCTTCCCAGGGGCTTTTCCGCTGGCTGGAGAATCAATGGGGGCTTTCTTGTAGTTCAGCAGTGCAATGCACTTAGCGGCAATGACAGGTTCCAGCTCTTCAAAGTGAGATTGAAACCAGTCTGCATTCCGCTTCACACGTTTGCCATACGTGGTCATAACTGACTCATAGATGGTGTCTCTAATGTGGGCCCACTTGGTCTCTGCATCCCCTGTGGGAGTGTGGGGCCTCAACTATTTACTATCTATATCAATGACTTGGAGGAAGGGACAGAGTGTAGTGTATCCAAATTTGCTGATGATACAAAAATAGGTGGGAAAGCATGTTGTGATGAGGACACAAAGAATCTGCAAAGGGATATAGATAGGTTAAGTGAGTGGGCAAAAACTTGGCAGATGGTGTTCAATGTGGGAAAGTGTGAGATCATCCACTTTGGTAGGAAGAATAAAAAGGCAGATTATTATTTAGATGGAGAAAGACTACAAAATACTGCAGTACAGAGGGATCTGGGTGTTCTTGTACATGAAACACAAAAGGTCAGCATGCAGGTGCAGCTAGTAATTAGGAAGGCAAATGAAATTTTGGCCTTTATTGCTAGGGGGTTAGAGTTTAAAAATAGGGAAGTCCTGTTACAACTGTACAGGGTGTTGGTGAGGCCACATCTGGAGTACTGTGTACAGTTTTGTTCCCTGTATTTAAGGAAGGATATACTAGCATTGGAGGTAGTTCAGAAAAGGTTCACTAGGCTGATTCCTGGGATGAAGGGGTTGTCTTTATCAAGAACAACGAAACAGGTTAGGCCTTTATTCATTGGAGTTTAGAAGAATGAGGGGTGATCTGATTGAAACATATAAGATTTTAAGGGGGCTTGACAGGGGAGATGTTGAGAATATGTTTCCACTGGTAGGGGAATCTCGAACTAGGGGATATAATTACAGAATAAGAGGTCACACATTTAAAACTGAGATGCGAAGGAATTTCTTCTCTCAGAGGGTGGTGAATCTCTGGAATTCTCTACGTCAGAGAGTTGTGGAGGCTTGGTTACTAAATGTATTTAAGGAAGAGGTAGATAGATTTTTGAAATCTCGGGGAGTCGACGGGTATGCAGAGCATGCAGAGCAGACCCGAAAGAGGAGTTCAGGCCTGGGACAGATCAGCCATGATCTTATTGAATGTTGGGGCAGGCTCTTTATGCCCACCCCGCCCTTGCAGTTTCCCAGTGAACAGTCTCTCTCTCTCTCTCCCAGGCTCTTTATGCCCTACTCTGCTCTCGCTGCTTCCCAATGAACTCTCTCCCTCTCTCTTTCACTCTCTGGCTCTTTATGCCCTGCTCTGCTCTCACTGTTTCCCAGTGAACTCTCTCTCTCCCAGGCTCTTTATGCCCTGCTCTGCCCTCACTGTTTCCTAGTGAATTCTCGCTCTCTCTCTCTCCCAGGCTCTTTATACACTGCTCTGGTCCCACTATTTCCCAGTGAATTCTCTCTCTATATCTCTCTCTCTCTCCCCCTCCCGGGCTCTTTATGCCCCACTCTGCTCACTGTTTCCCGGTGAACTCTCTCTCTCTCTCTCTTTCTCTCCTGAGCTCTTTATGCCCCACTCTGCTCTCGCTGTTTCCCAGTGAACTCTCTCTCTCCCAGTCTCCCAGGCTCGTTATGCCCCGCTGTGCACTTGCTGTTTCCTAGTGAACAGTCTCTCTCTCTCTCACCCAGGCTCTTTATGCCCCACTCTGCCCTCACTGTTTCCCAATGAACTCTCTCTCTCCGGAGCTCTTTATGTCCCACTCTGCTCTTGCTGTTTCCCAGTGAACACTCTCTCTCCCGGTCTCCTGGGCTCTTTCTGCCCCGCTCTGCTTTCGCTGTTTCCCGTGAACTCTCACTCTCTCTCTCTCTCCTGGGCTCTTGATGCCCCGCTTTGCTCCTGTGCCTTCCCGGTGGATTCTCTCTCTCTCTCACTCTCCCAGGCTCTTTATGCCGATCAAGCAGGCCCCCACCTGCCAAGAATGAGGCACATTGGTTTTGTTGTATGAACATTGGTTTTTAACTGTTGCTGGAGTGAGGAAATGACTTGTTGAACAGATCAGCGTGATTGGAAAAAAACATTTGCATACTAACAGATGCTGCTTGTGTAGACAAAGGACCATTCCCTGACACATTCAACCTACAATGGATGTTGATCACCGGACATTGAGGGGGTGGGGAAGCGCATGCCAGGGCCTGCTGGGGTGATGCAATACACAGGAGCCAGGACTGGTTGGACCAGCTGGTCACATGACTAACTGGCTGTTCCAGGGGTCTTTTGAATTAGCCACAGAGAATATTAACTGAGAAAGACTGTTTGCTCCTGGACTGAGAAGATCTCTCCTGTCTGCTCCCATCTCTTTCTCACAAGCCTCTGAATCCACTGAAGAAACATGAACCCCAAGAGAGAAAAGTCTCCTACAGCGAACAAGGTTTAAAAAGAAGACTGGGCCCCAACGAAAAGTATGATCTACCTGCAACAAGGATTCTACAGTGAGCTCAAAGAACCTAACAAAAACTTTTCAGATATTGCCTCAAACATTTTCACTTTATTTTTCTTCTGCTCTTTTCTGTCTCTATTTTCACGTGTGTATCATGCATGCAAGCGTGGGTGCGTCATGTATCCATAGGCGTCAATCGAATTAGATGTTAAGTTCAAGTTTAGTAAATTTCAACTTTTCTTCTTTAAACCTAACAAAGCCTGTTTGTGCTTGTTTCTTTGCCTTATAATTATAACAAGGATTCACCAAGGGGGAGCTAAAAACACAGTGTGTTAAAATTAAACCCTGTTATGGAGGACAAGGTGAAGGTTGAGAGGGACCCCTGGACACCTTTTTCACCTGGAGTGAAGCAGAGCGAGTCCCTGATTGCTACTATTTAAATAATGAGGTACTGCTGAGGAAATTAAGTTCTCCTCACAGACCTGAGAGCAAGGAGTGGACAATGGTTCACCATTTAGTGGTGCCGCAGAGGTACCAGAGGGAAATAGAAAGAAGGGTCCACGAGACTACAGTGGCTGTACATGCCAGTGTGCAAAAGACCAAAGCCCGCATAAGACAACAGGTTGACTGGCCAAAACTCCACAAAGATGTGGTGGAGTACTGTAGGAGTTGCCACATGTGCCAGGTTGAGGGGAAACCCCAACCTACAGTGAAACCTGCACCCCTAAGTCCTGTACTGGCGTTAGGAGGACCCTCCAGCAGAGGGCTGGTGCACCGTAAGGGACACCGCTGAGAACAAAAAGGGACAGGCAGGCACAAGGTTGGCAAAAGTTTAGAAAGGAAAGGGGAAAAAGTTTAGTTTAGTGACACAGCACTGAAACAGGCCCTTCAGCCCACCGAGTCTGTGCCAACCATCAACCACCCATTTATACTAATCCTATACTAATCCCATATTCCTACCACCTGTCCCTATATTTACCTACCACCTACCTATACTAGGGACAATTTATTATGGCCAATTTACCTACCAACCTGCAAGTCTTTTGGCTTGTGGGAGGAAACCCATGCAGACACAGGGAGAACTTGCAAACTCCGCACAGGCAGTACCCAGATTCGAACCCGGGTCCTTAGAACTGTGAGGTTGCAGTGCTAACCACTGCGCCACTGTGCCGCCCTCGACCAAGTGACCAAGAGAGCAGGGTAAAGGAAGTCTGGGAGGAATCCCAGATGAAAACCCTTGCTGTCCAGTCAGCCAACCCCAGAAAATGTGAAAAGTTAGACCCCACATGCTCCTATGTAAATGCAGACACTAGAAGCACCCCACCAGAGTTGCGAACAGCATTTACAGGAACCTGCAGAGACAAAGAAAGACCTCTAGGGGGCAGAAAAACTATGATGCCTCACATAGTCGAAGTGCCACAGGGGAGTGCAGTAGAGTCTGCGCAAATACCTGCAGGCAGGAGTGTCCTCTGGGACTAAGGGGAGATTAGCAAAGAATCCTCCCCCACAGTCAGAAAAAAAGTGAACCACACATCCCCTGAAGTCAAAAGTATTTGCATGACTCAGCAAAGCACTGAATGAGAGTTCAGGATAGACCCGCCCACTACTGGCTCTCCTAAAAAAAAAATTCCAACTCAGAGCTAATTAAACCTAACCATCTCAAAGACCCTAGGCAGCCATGGATATGGGCAAACTGAAGAAAAACTTCCCCCAAAGAACCACATGTTTACTGTGATGTCAAAAAGTGTGCAATTAAAGCAGCACTGGCACCAAGAAAAGACAGACTGTAATAAATTTTAGGATTTATGAATGAATGAGAGAAATGCATGTTTTTTTTCTGTATCATATTTTCTCTCGACCCTTTTAATGAAATGCGCTTTTCTCAAATCACATTTCATTCCGCTGGGTGTGGAGGTGTCAGGCAGGCCCCCACCTGCCAAGAATGAAGCACACTGGTTTTGTCATGAACATTGATTTTTAACAGTTGCTGGAGTGAGGAAATGACTTGTTAAACAGATCAGCCATGGCTGGAAAAAATATTTGCATACTAACAGCCGGTACTTGTGTAGACAAAGGACCATTTCTGACACATTCAACCCACAATGGATGTTGATCACCGGACAGTGAGGGGTTGGGGAAGTGCATTCTGCTGGGGTGATGCAATTCACAGGGCCCAGGACTAGTTGGACCAGCTGGTCACATGACTAACTGGCTGTTCCAGGTATCTTCTGAACTAGCACAGAGAGTTTGAACTGAGAAATACTGTTTGCTCCTGGACTGAGAAGATCTCTCCTGTCTGCTTCCATCTCTTTCTCACAAGTCTCTGAATCCACTGAAGACACATGAACCCCAAGAGAGAAAAGTCTCCTGCAACGAACAAGGTTTAAGAAGAATACTTGGCCCCAATACCTACAATCAGGATTCTACTGTGAGCTTGAAGAACCATAACAAAAACTCTTCAGATATTGCCTCAAACCTTTCCACTTTATTTTTCTTCTGCTCTTTTCTGTCTCTATTTGTATGTGTGTATCACGTATGCATGCCAGCGTGGGGGTGTCACGTATCCGTAGATGTCAACCAAATTAGAGTTTAAGTTCAAGTTTAATCAATTCCAACTTTTCTTCTTTAAACCTAAGAAAGACTGTTTGTGCTCGTTTCTTTGCCTTATAATCGGAAAGCGGTGAACAAGGATTCATCAAGGGGGAGCGAAAAGCACAATGTGTATAAAAATAAAGCTCTGTTATGGTAAGACCAGGTGAAGGCTGAGAGGAACCCCGAGACACCTTTCTCACCTGGTCGTAACAATGCCCCATTCTGGTCTCGCTGTTTCCCAGTGAACTCTCTCTCCCGGGCTCTTTATACCACGCTCTGCTCCCTCTATTTTCAGGTGAACTCTCTCTCCTGTGTTCTTTATGCCCCACTCTGCTCTCGCTTTTTCCCAGCGAACTCTCGATCTTTCTCTCTCTCTCTCTTCCTCTCTGAGGCTCTTTATGCCCTACTCTGCTCTTTCTGTTTCCCGGTGAACTCTCTCTGTGTCTGTCCCTCTCCTTGCCTCCCATTGGGCCGAGGCTGCATTTATTTAGCATGCTGTTGGTTCCTCAGGCTGACTGCAACTACCATCTCCATCGTGACCTGCTCCGCTCATTAACATCTGGGGTCATGCTGCCAGGCCACAGCCAATCTCCACGCAGGTCTGCCTTATCTTAAATAAGAGCAAAATAATGCAGCTGCTGGAAATCTGAAATAAAAAAACAGAAATTGCTGGAAATTCTCAGCAGGTCATGCAGCATCTGTGGAGATAGAAGCAGAGTTAACATTTCAGGTCTGTGACCTTTCATCAGAACCGCCTTCCTTTACCCTGCCCCTTCCAGGAGTGCCCCCCAGTCAATGAGGGCATAGCATCTCTCACATTCTATTCCTTTTCTTTGTAAAGAAATTACATTATTTTTTAGGATAATTATTCCGAATCCTGACTCATAAAGAATGACCATCCTATTCCTGTGCCAATAAGTGCCTTTCACCTGGTATTTTATTTCTAAAAACATTTTTCAACAATTAGCAGGAAGGGCTGGGCCCGGCGGATGCGTGCTCTCTGGGAGTTGTAGTCCCAGATTATGGTTCTGTCCATAGGGACCAGGGAGCAGGGGACTACATTTCCCAGCAGCTGCTCACACACTGAAAACAGCAGCGGCAGCCGATCCCAGTGTGCCTGCACCGTGAACCACCATTTATCACTCACCCGCTGTCAGTCACAAAAAGCTTGGGCAGGCCAGAAGATATTGCTCATCTCTGAAGGTGAAAACAAAAGGCAGAGGAAACAGCGCAGCGATGAGGAGGAACGGCCAAATACAGTTTACATCTGCAGGCCGGATGGAAACCTTTGGCGGGCTGGGTTCTAGCCCGCAGGCCGTATGTTGGATGACTCTGCTCTATCAAATACTCCCAGTGCAGGTACAGTACAGGATAGAGCAGAGTAATAGGGGAGGCGGTGGCGTAGTGGTATTGTCACTGGACTAGTAACCCACAGACCCAGGGTATTGCTCTGTGGACATGGGTTTGAATCCCACCACAGCAGAAGGTGGAATTTGAATTCAATTAATAAATCTGGAATTTAAAGCTAGTCTAATGATAGCCATGAAATCATTGTCGATTGTTGTAAATACCCATCTGGTTCACTAATGTCCTTTAGGGAAGGAAATCTGCTGTCCTTACCAGGTCTGGCCTACATGTGACTCCAGATCCACAGCAATGTGGTTGACTCTTACATGCCCTCTGAATTCAGTTGTCTAGGGCAATTAGGGATGGGCAATAAATGCTGCCCTGGCCTGTGACGCCCACATCCCATGAATGAATAAAAACACAGCTTCCACTACAGTCCCATGAAACACTCTCAGGTCATGTACAGCAAGGTTAAGATACAGAGTAAAGATCATTGTACACTATCCATGAAACACTCCTTGGGCACATACAGCAAAGGTTTGATACAGAGTAAAGCTCCTTTTATAGTATCCGATCAAACATTCCCAGTACAGGACATCATCTCCAACAAGAGAGAATCTAACCATCTCCCTTGATATTCAATGGCATTACAATTGCTGAATCTCCCACTATCAATATCTTGGGGGTCACCATTGACCAGAAACTGAACTGGACCAGTCATACCGTGGCTACAAGAGTTGGTCAGAGGCCAGGAATTCTGCTGTGGGTAACTCACATCCTGACTCCCCAAAGCCTGCCCATCGTCTACAAAGCACAAGTCAGGAGTGTGTTGGAATACTCTTCATTTGTCTGGATGGGTGCAGCTTCAACAACACTCAATATGCTCAGCATCATCCAGGATGAAGCAGCCTGCTTGATCGGCACCACCTTCAAATTCACTCCCTCCACACCGACACACAGTGGTAGCAGTATGTACCATATACATAAAGCACTGCAGCAACTCACCATGCCTCCTTCGACAGTACCTTCCAAATCCATGACCTCTACCACCTAGAGGGACAAGGGCAGCCGATGTACGGGAAAACCACAACCTGCAAGTTCCCCTCCAAGCCACACACCATCCTGACTTGGAACTATATTGCCGTTCCTTCACTGACACTGGGTCAAAATCCTGGAGCTCCCTTCCTAATAGCACTGTGGGTATACCTACCTTACATGGACTGCAGTGGTTCAAGAAGGCGGTTCACTGCCACCTTCTCAAGGGCAATTAAGGATGAGCAATAAATACTGGCCTTGCCAGCAATGCCCACATCCCGTGAAAGAACAAACAAAGGGTTCAGCAGAGATTAGATAGAGAGTAAAGCTCCCTCTACTTTAATCCATCAAATGCTCCCAGGGTAGATACAGCTTGGGTTAGATACAGTGTAAAGTTTCCTCTACACTCTCCAATGGTACACAACCAGGGCACGTATAACACCCTACACACCATGTCCCTTCAAACAATCTCATGGCCGGTATAGTACATGTTATTTATAGTGTAAACCATCTTTTAAAATGTCCCATCAAACACTCCCAGGACAGGTACAGTGCAGGGTTAGATACAGAGTAAAGCTCCCTCTACACTGTCCCCATCAAACACTCCCAGGACAACACTAGCCAACCCAGGAACGCTTTGAGTGTCAATTTCTTGCTATGGCCACTCATTCTTTCTAGTAACTGCTTTGTGACAACCAGCAAGAGTTTGTTTGGGCTGGACTTGAACCAAGATTCTTGAAGTAAAAGGCCAGTATTTAGCCCCCGACATCACCCAATTTCCTGACAACAACTAATTTACAATAGGATTAAGGTAGACGACTGATTTTCACTGATCCAGCTAATCAACAATGTGTGGCTAAGGCTAAGCTAAGTAACAGATGATACAGTGAGTATCAATTAATGTATAACTGGCCAGATTGAATCAGGGAGCATTTTTAACTGGAGATAATTTTGTAAGGCACATTTTTGTAACACTTGATTTTGCTAATCCAAGCTTCTAGACGAGCAAATATGCACAATGGAATGGTGCCTGGTTAATTCACTCATTGATTCTCATTCACTTCCCCCATATCTTCATCTAGAAAATGTCCATCAGGATGCTGAATTGATATGCATTTCAGCCAGGCTCAATCAGGAGCCAGGGAGAAAATTCCATTGCATCCACATCACTTCCTACTGTATGAGTGACTGAGTCATTCACTTCACCTACATGATGGTGTCTCAGAGAATGTGTTGGTCACAGGATGTGTTAGTCAGAGAATGTGTTGTTCATAATTTTATTCTTTCAATCTGATATATTTTTCTCTACCTTAACATTCTAATAACATTTATTTTGTTTGGTACTGCTGTTGCCTAAAACAGGAGTGTCCAAACTGCAACATTGTTTTGTAGTCTACCAACATCAGTCATAGAATCATAGAAATCTTCAGCGTTGAAGGAGGCCATTCAACCCATCGTGTCCGCCCCAGACGGCAAGTAGCCAATCAGCCAAAGCCCACATTCCAGCTCTTGGTCCGTAGCCTTGTAGGTTACGGCACTTCAAGAGCTATCCAAGTACTTTTTAAATGTTATCAGAGTTTCTGCTTCTACGACCCTCTCAGGCAGTGAGTTCCAGACCCACATCACCCACCCTTAGCCTTCCCCAAATGCATTATCTCACACTTCTCCAAGCTGAAATCCATTTGACACTGTTCCACCCACCTGACTAGTCCATTGATAGCTTTCTGCAGTCTACAGATTTCCTTTCAATTATCAACCACGTGGCCAATTTTTGAATCGTCTGCACACTTCTTAATCATGCCCCCTACATTCAAGTCCTTATCAATGATAGATACCACAAAAAGCAAATGACCTAGTTTTGAGTCCTGCTGAACTCCACTGGAAACAGCCTTCCAGTCACAAAAACACCCATCGACCATTACCCTTTGCTTCCTGCCTCTGACCAATTTTCGATCCAACTTGTCACTTTGCCTTGGATTCCATCGGCTTTTACTTTCATGGCCAGTCTGCCATGTGGAGCCTTATCAAAGCCTTGCTAAAATCCATCTACGCTACATCAAATGCACTCCCTGTTATGTATTCGCTGGTTTGCTGGATATTTTATGTATCTGATTTATCTTAGAGCAATGCAGAGATGACACTAGTTCTAAGTTAACAGCAGGTTTATTTACAGTACTTTAAAATATCTCAGCACTTAGAAGATTTCTACACATTGTCTCAAATAGAACCCAGGTCTGTATTTCCGGAACTTTCTCAATGGTTTCAGATCCTTAACTCTTAAGCTGCACCCACAGGTTTAAGCAATTAAACACAGTGAACATCAATCAGTGAACAGATTAACACAATCAAACACAGATCAATTAAACCATTGAACACTACATCTTTTCCCCCTTTTGGCTAAAGACATTATTTTTGAATAAAAGTATTCTGAACGACAAACATATAGATATATCAAGTCATTTCTTAGTGTTCAACTTGTCTGTTTTCTCTAAGTACAGAAATAGTCTTTGAGATTGGAAGTCTCTAAGGTCTGCGATTAGATTTACGAATTTGAGGTTGTGATCCTCTGTGATCAACTTGATAAGACGGATGATTAACATCACTCATAGGAAAAGGGAATGTATCCTCATAACCAATATCCTCAAAACATCTTGGTCTGCTCATTATCAAACGTCTCGCATTTCACTTGGTGTTGTCATTCAACAGATAACAGACCTCAAACCTGGCACCAAGCTCTTGGTCTACAGGGCCACAGTGTTACCTGCCCTCCTGTACGCGTCGGAAACATGGACACTGTACAGCAGGCATCTCAAAGCCCTGGAGAGATATCACTAGCGGTGCCTCTGCAAGATCCTGCAAATTCAATCGCAGAACAGGCTCTCCAATATCAGTGTTCTCTCTCAGGCAGACACCCCTAAGTATCGAGACACTTGTCATGGCTAGTCAGTTATGTTACATGGGCCACATCGTCTGCATGCCTAACACAAGACTCCCAAAACAAGCTTTCTACTCTGAGCTTATTCACAGCAGAGGTTACCAGGAGGAAATGCCATAAGGATTCCTTAAAGCCTCCCTGAAAAAATGTGATATCTCAACTGATTCGTGAGAATCACTTGCCCGAGACCACCCAAAATGAAGAGGAAGCATCCGTGAAGGTGCCAGCCAGTTCGAATGATGTCGACACGCCCAGGTAGCGACCTAGTGCAAACAGTGGAAGGAGCATTTGGAAATTCAAGCATCCCATTCACTCGCCTCACCCAACACCACCTGGCCCACCTGTGGCAGAGTGTGCGGATCCAGAATTGGACTATTCAGTCACCTAAAGACCCACAATTCTGGAATGGAAGAAAGTTATTCTCATTCCTGAGGGACAGCTGAAGAACAAGGATTGGTACCGAGCAACCGCTTGATTTGCTTCAGACCTGATACTGATGAAGCAAGTTTGTGGCCGTGATTTGGCCGTTTGATTCGAACCCAATCTCCAGCATTAAATTGTGGATCCCTTGCGCCTGTATGTTTGTCAAAGTATGCTTTTGTTTTACCTTGTCGCTTTGCCATTTCATCTGCTTTCGCTCAGACATTCTTGTTAACTGCTCGTTTCAGCTTAAGAATAGTCAATTGCATGCGAAAGTTATGACCTGTTATAAGTGCGGCTGATGTCTTTCCAGTCAGAGAGTGTGGGGTTAATCATATGTGCGGAGTAGGACGTGAATGGATTGTTCGAGTGTTTTCCCCTCTGACATACTAGCTTTCAAACTGTCCTTTATCGTTCAATGCCACCATTTGATTGGGGGTTATAGCATGACGTCAGATGGTGATGAATTCTGTCACTTGTTAGGAACTCTGTGAACTGACTGGAAACAAACTATGGCCTGTTGTCTGTAGTTTCTGGCAAACCCCATTGTCTAGAATGACTGAAGTGGTTGTTATGGAATTCGTTGTAGCGACATCTGTCCATTTGCTATGTAGATCATGAACAACGAGCAAAAAACATTGGTTCCTAGAGACTGCTTGCACTTCTCCAAAAATATCAACTTGGGTTTGTAGCCATGGTTTTGTTGGCCATGGGGTCGGTTGTAGAGGTGCAGGACACAGTTTAACAAATTTCTCACTGAGTGTACAATCTACACAGTTCCTAATGAACTCTTCTATACAGCGATCTATTGCTGGCCACCAGACTCTTCATGGCATCATTGTTTCATCTTAATAACACACTCAAGTCCTTCATGGGCAAGATGCAATATACTTTGCTATAGCATCTTTGGGATAACATGCTTGAGTTCCACGTGCAGTACAGTTATCACCAAACAAGGCAAGCTCATTGCATACTTTGTAGTGCAGGATCAGTTCTTCCCCTATATCATGAGGCCACTCGGATTTTAGGTACTAACTTACTTGCTTCAGTACGCTGTCTGCTGCCGACTCTGCTTCCAACTCCACACGTAACAAGATTTGCGGTTGCGTGCGAGATCACCGTGATCATGTAGTTTTCAATGTCACAAGTTGCTTTGCTATGACTAACACTGTGAGTGATAGTAGTGCGACTAAGCATATCCACTACTCGGTTGTGTGAACCTGCAAGATATCGACCTCGAAGTTATACTGATGAGAACAATTGGACCATCTACAGATGCATATAGGTCGATGACCTGATCCTGACGTAGCTAATAATGCTTGGTGATTGTTGCGGAGAGCGAACTTTCTACCATAAAGATACATGTGCTTCCCACTTTTCAGTAGAGTATTTGCGTTCAGTTTCCGACACATAAGTAATTGGTCATTCGCTTCCTTCAATAGAATATGAGAGTACAGCTCCAATTACAATTCCTGATGCATCTGTTGTGACATTTGTTTCTTCATGTGGGCTGGAATGCACCAGGACTGGTGGAGATGCTATCTTCACCTTTAACATTTCAAATGTTGTTTGCTTTGCAATTGTCTATTCCCATTGAGCATCTTTATGCAGTAGCTTCTGAAGAGGCTCTGCGATCTCTGCGTACTTAGGAACAAATTTATGATGAAAGTTGGTAGTACCGAGGAACTATGCTAACTCTTTCACATTAGACGATGTTGGAAGCACATGAAGGACTTTAACATTGTCGTGTGTAGGCTTACTCCAGCTGATGCCACTCTGTAACCTAGAGAGTCAATCTCAGGTGCTGCAAATGTGCATTTGTCCCTGTTAAAAGCCAAATTGTGTTCTGCAAGTCGAGTGAGCACTGCTGATAATCATTGATCATGTTCAACTTTGTCCCGTTTGTGGGCAACGACATCATCAAGAAGGTTCAGTGTCCCCTTAACACCCACCTAAACTGAAGAAACTATCTTCTCCGGCTCCGACTTATTCCACGTGGATTCCAACTGCAGTTTCACCCATCATGCTTTGAATCCACCCAGGATCACAGGTATCTCCGAGAAATACAACGTTCCTCGGACTGCTACTCTCGCCGCATCCTGAGATCCACACTCAGTGCTATGCGCCGCCACATGCACACACTGGACCTCTCTCTCCAGCAGCACCGCCTCACCTTATCTCAAAGCTGTTCTACTCCGCAGTTTCATCTCATCTTTCGTCTCATCAGACGCATTGACAAAAAACTTTTTTTCTTCCTTTCAGGTGTTAAGGAATGCAAGCTCCAGCAGCTGATGGGGACTAATGCCCCTCCAGATCCTCCTTCCGCTTCACTTCCCTCTGACCCCACCCCTTCTGATCTGACCCCTTGCCATGTATTCACTATACCCTCTGACCTCCCCCTCTCTGCTGCTGAGCGTTCTGTACTCAGCAAAGGTCTCAGTTTTATCCCCTTCCGTCCCCACCTCAATGAATTTCTCACTCGGCATGACGTTGAGCTCTTCTTCTGTCGCCTCCGCCTCAAGGCTCACTTCTTTGACCAGGAGTCCTCCCCCCGACCAGCAGACCCATTCACCCGCCTCCAGCATTCTCCCTCTACCTGGACCCCTCCCCCTGGCCTCTTATCTGCTCTTGATCTCTTTATTGAAAACTGTCGGCGAGACATTGGTCATCTCAATTTCTCTGCCCACCTCACTCACTCTAACCTGTCCCCCTCTGAACTTGAGGCACTCCGTTCTCTCAGGTCTAACATGGATATCAAATCTGCAGACAAGGGTGGTGCTGTTGTCGTATGGCGTACCGACCTCTACCTTGCAGAAGCTCAACGCCAACTCACGGACACTTCTTCCTACCTCCCTTGGACCATGACCCCACCACCGAACATCAAGCCACCGTCCAAAGGACTGTCACTGACCTCATCTCCTCTGGAGATCTTCCCTCTACAGCTTCCAACCTCATAGTCCCGCAACCCCGGACAGCCCACTACTACCTCCTTCCCAAAATCCACAAATGGGACTGTCCCGGCAGACCCATTGTGTTAGCCTGCTGCTGCCCCACTGAACTTATTTCTTCCTATCTTGACTCTATCTTTTCTCCGCTGGTCCAGTCTCTTCCCACCTACATCCGTGACTCTTCTGACACCCTACGTCATTTTGACAATTTCCAGTTTCCTGGTCCCAACCACCTCCTCTTCACTATGGATGTCCAATCGCTCTACACCTCCATCCCCCACCAGGATGGTTTGAGGGCTCTCCGCTTCTTCCTGGAACAGAGGCCCAACCAGTCCCCATCCACCACCACCCTCCTCCGCCTGGCTGAACTTGTTCTCACATTGAACAACTTCTCCTTCAACTCCACGCACTTCCTTCAAGTAAAAGGTGTCGCTATGGGTACCCGCATGGGTCCTAGTTATGCCTGTCTTTTTGTGGGATATGTCGAGCATTCTTTGTTCCAGTCATACTCAGGCCCCCTCCCCCAACACTTTTTCCGGTACATTGATGACTATATCGGTGCCGTTTCCTGCTCCCGCCCCGCACTGGAAAACTTTATCAACTTTGCTTCCAATTTCCACCCTTCTCTCACCTTTACATGGTCCATCTCTGACACTTCCCTTCCCTTCCTCGACTTCTCTGTCTCCATCTCTGAGGATTGGTTGTCTACTAATATCCATTATAAGCCCACTGACTCCCACAGCTACCTCAACTATACTTCTTCACACCCTACCTCCTGTAAGGACTCCATTCCATTCTCCCAGTTTCTCCGTCTTCGACGCATCTGCTCTGATGATGCTACCTTCCATGACGGTGCTTCTGATATGACCTCCTTTTTCCTCAACCGAGGATTTCCCCCCACTGTGGTTGACAGGGCCCTCAACCGTGTCCGGCCCATTCCCCGCACCTCTACCCTCACCCCTTCCCCTCCCTCCCAGAACCGTGACAGGGTTCCCCTTGTCCTCACTTTCCACCCCATCAGCCTCCATATCCAAAGGATCATCCTCCGCCATTTCTGCCACCTCCAGCGTGATGCCACTACCAGTCACATCTTCCCCTCCCTTCCCCTGTCAGCATTCCGAAGGGATTGTTCCCTCCGCGACACCCTGGTCCACTCCTCCATTACCCCCACCACCTCGTCCCTGTCCCAGGGCACCTTCCCCTGCAATCGCAGGAGGTGTAATACCTGCCCATTTACCTCCTCTCTCCTCACTATCCCAGGCCCCAAACACTCCTTTCAGGTGAAGCAGCGATTTACTTGTACTTCTTTCAATGTTGTATACTGTATTCGCTGCTCACAGTGTGGTCTCCTCTACATTGGGGAGACCAAGCACAGACTGGGTGACCGCTTTGCGGAACATCTCCGCTCAGTCCGCAAGCAGGACCCTGAGCTTCCGGTTACTTGCCATTTCAACACTCCCCCCTGCTCTCATGCTCACATCTCTGTCCTGGGATTGCTGCAGTGTTCCAGTGAACATCAACGCAAGCTTGAGGAACAGCATCTCATCTACCGATTAGGCACACTACAGCCTGCCGGACTGAACATTGAGTTCAATAATTTCAGAGCATGACAGCCCCCCATTTTACTTTCATTTTTAGCTATTTTTTCTTCTTTTTTTTTACATTCTTTTTTACATTTTTTACAATCTTTTTTTGCATTTATTTCATTTCATCTTAGTTTGTTCAGTTTGCTTACCCACTGTTTTTTTTCAGGTTTGCTCTTGCTGCTGTTCAATATTCAGTGCATTAATACCTAATCTGTATTAATGCTTTGTCTTTCAACACACCATTAACATATTGTTTGCCTTTGCTCCGTGACCTTTTGGTCAGCTATGTGGCCTGGTCCAATCTGCACCTTCTCCTTTGTTATCTCTTGCCCCACCCCCACCTCACTTGCTTATAACCTGTGACTTTTCTAATATTTGTCAGTTCCGAAGAAGGGTCACTGACCCGAGACGTTAACTCTGCTTCTCTTTCCACAGATGCTGCCAGACCTGCTGAGTGATTCCAGCATTTCTTGTTTTTATTTCAGATTTCCAGCATCCGCAGTATTTTGCTTTTATTAAACTATCTTCCGGAATGTGCTTGGTGCTGAACTAGTCCATAGAGCATTCTGTGGTCATGAAACACCACTTCATGAGTTAAAAAAGCTGTAAGATATCGGCTTTGTTCTTCTAGAGGTATCTGACCATAGCGCCATTGCATATCTTGCTTTGTTAAGACTGTGGAGTCATGAAATGATGCTTGAATTGTTGGACCTGTGACACGTCAGCATGAACTGCTAATGACAACAGTCTCAAATTTTATGAAACTGGTTGAATTGATGTGTCAACGCGAGGAGCATGACAGTATCCTTTGATCTCCCCAAATCCAGTAAATACGGAAGGATACTGGCGTGTATAATTTTCATTATCAATCCCATTAATGTGTGCTCCAGTCAAGTCTGCAAGTTTGAATCCAAGGCTATCGAAAAGGTTTACCCTTAAGGCTTCAGCCTTTGGCTACATAGAAAGTGAAGCTTTCTAGGGTGATGTTTTAGTAGTGTACTGGAACTGTGATTGTCCCCGAAACCAGAAAGATAGTGTTGTCATAATCTTGAAGAGTGTCTGTCGCAGTAGTGAGAAATAATTGCGAGAAATAAAGATGGTAGAGTTTGTCACTCAAAATAGATACTTGCTCGCCAACATCGATAAGAAGTGACACTGAGATGCCTGCGATCTCGACTGAGCACTCCTTAAAATGACCTGATGCTTTACTTTTTGTGATGGTATGTATATGTTGTACCTCACTCTCAGGTAGACACTCGCCCACATGTTGAACCGGTCAAGTCTTTTTCTTCTTCAACCTGCACATCTTTGCAAAATGGTTACACTTTGAACATGAGTTGGACTTGTCTCTCAAGCTGGACATGGCGTTGTGATTCAATAAGCATTTCCACAATCAAAGTGACACCTGACAATGCAGCCAGGTGCCAACATCATCAGTGCGTTCCCAGCTGTGCACTTGCGCAGAAGTTTCTTCCTGCTAATATGGTGCTGCACATGCGCAGGCTATGTCAGCAGCTGGCTTGCCAGGAATAATTCGCACATGCATTGTAGCTACCATCCTCGTAGCTGCTTTTGTTATGTATTCACTGGTTTGCTGGATAGTTTTTATATCTGAATCATCTCAGAGCAATCCACAGATGACATTAGTTCTAAGTCAACAATAGGTTTATTTAAAGTACTTGAAAATATCTCAGCACTTACAAAATCCATACACATTGTCTCAAACAGAATTCAGGTCTGTTTATCTGGAACTTTTTCAATGGTTTCAGTTCCTTAACTCTTAAACTCCACCCACAGGCTTAAGCAATTAAGCACAGTGAACATCAATCAGTGAATATACTAACACAATCAAACACAGGTCAATTAAACCATTGAACACGATACTCCTTTCCACCAAGCCTCCTGTTACTGCCTCAAAAAATTCAATCATGCTCGTCAGAGACGACTTTTCCTTAACAAATCTGGGCTGACTGTCTTTGTTTAACCCATGTCTTTCTAAATGAAAATGTATCCTATCCCTCAGAACTTTTCCAATAATTTTCCCACCACTGAGGCTAGACTGACTGACCTGTAATTACTTGGTCTATCCCTTTCTCTCTTCTTATACAATAGTACAATGTTAGCTGTCCTCCAGTCCTCTAGCAATATACCTGTAGTGAGAGAAGATTCGAAAATGATCATCAGAGCCTCCACTATTTCTTCTCTTGCTTCCCTCAAAGGGCTATGATACATATTTGGGTCTGGGGATTTATCCACTTTCAAAGATGTTAAACCCCTTTCAGTCAAGCCCATCAAACCACCCCATCCAGTCCATCCAATCCTCCCAATCCAGCCCATCTAATCTTCCCAATCCAGCCCATCAAACCCTTCTGAAGGAAACCATTCCATAAAAGTTGAGAAGCACCCAGACTGGGGTGTACCATGCTAATGTTAACAGCTGTGTGCAGAGCTCCCTGTTGGAATATATGAATTTCAATTTTTTTTTGTTATACCTTGAGAATATATGTTTTTAAAAACCTGAAAAGGATTTCATGGACATTGAATCATCTGGAGATAGCTGAACTTTGTATTTTTTTTAAAAAAGGAAGGTCAACAAAAGGTTGACCAGTAAACAAGTACTGGAAAACATGTGATTTCAAGTAAACATGATAGGTATTCTAACCTGAAGGGACAGATGTTTACAAAGAAATGACAGACCATGATATATGGCTGTCACAGGATTGTTGCTTAACTGTTTTTGGTTTCATTTTGAACTGTTAAAAGCCAGTTGGTTTTTGGGCTAAAAGAAGCAGTTGGAGATCTGTATATTGACCTGCGAGGATGAGAAGAAAATTCAGTCCACTGTTACCTATCTTTGAAAAGTCGCTGCTCTTGAAAAGAAAAATCCTGCATCAAGTTGTATTGTTGCCTCCTGTATTTTGAAGAAATCCGGAATGTTTGCAGAAACCTTGCATCTTTAAAAGAACTCTGCATCATATGTGTGAGAACTGACACCTTTGTTGCCACATACCTTCTATAAGACCTATGTGAAGCATTCTGTAGTTGAATTTCTTTGAACGCTTACCCAAACAGACTATTCATCAACATCACCTGTAAAGATTTCTAGTGGCAGCCACCTATTCGACTTTGAGACACCTCGTCAAAACAAAGGACTTCCATCTCTTCTCTTCAGTATAAGTTTTTTTTAATTCCTTCTATTTCTTTGTAACAGTTGTAAACAAAAATACTTTTTTCCCCGTTAACTGGTTGTGTATGTGAGTATGTGTGAGGGCTAGGATAAAAAAAAGGGCTTTAATATTTCAATTCATGTGTATATATATTTCACTTTTGGTTAAGACTTGGTTTATAACAAACTGATAATTTTGTTGTTTATTAAAGAAACCTAGTTGGTGAGCTTTATTCTGGGGACAACTAGAGTATTTAATTGACTGTTACAGTAAGTGGGAAAATTTATTGATCTGTTGTGACCTGTGGAGAAATGGGACTGAATTAACAGTGCACTCCTCCCGCCTTGGTTATAACAAATAACACAGCTATGTTAATGAGTCTCTTCTAATGCTCATTCATCTTAGACGTATGTGTATTGCCATTACACACATCTGTTGGGCCATTGGACACATCTACGGCACCATTGCAGTTTAGCTTTGCCTTGTACAGGAGACTGACTGGGTAGCAGTATGCTGAGACTGACAACACACCGTGTGCCTCTTGAAGTCACTGGCAGCCTTTCCTTGACCTGCCTGATCCTCTTCTAGCCAAGTATGGAATTCATTCCCCATAGCACACAAAAACCAGTCGACAGAAAGTTTGAAACTACACCCCTGTGAATGGAGGCTCCAGCTTTCTCACTGCTACCTGTCCAGTTATGAATGTTCCATTTTCTGCTCAATCTGTAGTTTAATTGAACATACAAAATGAGCACCTTGCTCATTATTCCGCTATTAACACTCTCTCTGGACTAATAGAGTCATAGAGTCATACAGCATAGAAACAGGCCCTTCGGCCCACTGCGTTCATGCCAACCATAATGCCTATCTATACTAATCCCACCTGCCTGCATTAATTCCATATCCCTCTATGCCTTGCTCATTCTAGTACCTGTCCAAATTCCTCTTAAATGTTGCTACTGTTCCTGCCTCCACCACTTCCTCTGGCAGCTCATTCCTGATGCCCACTATTCTTTGTGTGAAAAATTTACCCCTTTGATCCCCTTTAAACCTCCTCCCTCTCACCTTAAATCTATGTCCTCTAGTTTTAGTCACCCCTACCATGGGAAACAGACTCTGGCTATCTACCCTATCTATGCCTCTCATAATTTTACATACCTCTATCATGTCCCCTCTCAGCCTCCTTCGCTCCAGGGAAAAAAGACCAGGCCTATCCAATCTATTTTTATAACTCAAGCCCTCCAAACCAGGCAACATCCTTGTGAATCTTTTCTGCAGCCTCTCTAGCTTAATCACATCTTTCCAGTAGTGCAGCGATCAGAACTGCACACAGTACTCCAAATGCAGCCTAACCAACGTTATGTACAACTGTAACATGACGTCCCAACTCTTGTACTCAATGCCTCGGCCGATGAAGGCAAGCATGCCATACTCCTTCTTCACCACCCTGTCTACCTGTGTTGCCACTTTCAGGGAACTATGTACTTGCACCCCAAGGTCTCTCTGCTCAACAACACTCCCCAGGGCCCTGCCATTCACTGTATATGTCCTCCCTGGTTTAACCTCCCAAAATGTATCACTTCACACTTTCTGCATTAAATTCCATTTGCCACTCCCTTGCCCACTTTCCCTGTTGATCTATATCCTGTTGTAACCTTAGACAACCTTCTTCATTGTCCACTATAGCACCAATTTTTGTGTCACCTGCAAACTTACTAATCATGCCCCTTACAGTCACACTAAGGCAAACCCTCAAACTAAGGCAGACTCTCAGACTAAGGCAGCCCCTCAGACTAAGGCAGACCCTCAGACTAAGGCAGACCCAGGGCCAATCAAGGATAGTAGTGGGACGTTGTGTGTGGAATCAGAGGAGATAGGGGAAGCGTTAAATGAATATTTTTCGTCAGTATTTACAGTAGAGAAAGAAAATGTTGTCGAGGAGATTACTGAGATACAGCCTACTAGGCTAGATGGGATTGTGATTCACAAGGAGGAGGTGTTAGCAACTTTGAAAAGTGTGAAAATAGATAAGTCCCCTGGGCCAGATGGGATTTATCCTCGGATTCTCTGGGAAGCCAGGGAGGAGATTGCAGAGCCGTTGTTGTTGATCTTTATGTCGTCATTGTCGACAGGAGTAGTGCCAGAAGACTGGAGGATAGCAAATGTTGTCCCCTTGTTCAAGAAGGGGAGTAGAGACAGCCCTGGTAATTATAGACCTGTGAGCCTTACTTCGGTTGTGGGTAAAATGTTGGAAAAGGTTATAAGAGATAGGATTTATAATCATCCTGAAAAGAATAAGTTCATTAGCGATAGTCAGCACGGTTTTGTGAAAGGTAGGTCGTGCCTCACAAACCTTATTGAGTTTTTCGAGAATGTGACCAAACAGGTGGATGAGGGTAAAGCCGTGGATGTGGTGTATATGGATTTCAGTAAGGCGTTTGATAAGGTTCCCCACGGTAGGCTATTGCAGAAAATACGGAAGTATGGGGTTGAAGGTGATTTAGAGCTTTGGATCAGAAATTGGCTAGCTGAAAGAAGACACAGGGTGGTGGCTGATGGCAAATGTTCATCCTGGAGTTTAGTTACTAGTGGTGTACCGCAAGGTTCTGTTTTGGGGCCACTGCTGTTTGTCATTTTTATAAATGACCTGGATGAGGGTGTAGAAGGGTGGGTTAGTAAATGTGCGGATGACACGAAGGTCGGTGGAGTTGTGGATAGTGCCGAAGGATGTTGTAGGGTACAGAGGGACATAGATAGGCTGCAGAGCTGGGCTGAGAGATGGCAAATGGAGTTTAATGCGGAAAAGTGTGAGGTGATTCACTTTGGAAGGAGTAACAGGAATGCAGAGTACTGGGCTAATGGGAAGATTCTTGGTAGTGTAGATGAGCAGAGAGATCTTGGTGTCCAGGTACATAAATCCCTGAAAGTTGCTACCCAGGTTAATAGGGCTGTTAAGAAGGCATATGGTGTGTTAGCTTTTATTAGTAGGGGGATCGAGTTTCGGAGCCACGAGGTCATGCTGCAGCTGTACAAAACTCTGGTGCGGCTGCACCTTGAGTATTGCGTGCAGTTCTGGTCACCGCATTATAGGAAGGATGTGGAAGCTATGGAAAGGGTGCAGAGGAGATTTACTAGGATGTTGCCTGGTATGGAGGGAAGGTCTTACGAGGAAAGGCTGAGGGACTTGGGGTTGTTTTCGTTAGAGAGAAGGAGGAGGAGAGGTGACTTAATAGAGACATACAAGATAATCAGAGGGTTAGATAGGGTGGATAGTGAGAGTCTTTTTCCTCGGATGATGATGGCAAACACGAGGGGACATAGCTTTAAGTTGAGGGGTGAAAGATATAGGACAGATGTCAGAGGTAGTTTCTTTACACAGAGAGTACTAGGGGCGTGGAACGCCCTGCCTGCAACAGTAGTAGACTCGCCAACTTTAAGGGCATTTAAGTGGTCATTGGATAGACATATGGATGAAAATGGAATAGTGTAGGTCAGATGGTTTCACAGGTCGGCGCAACATCGAGGGACCGAAGGGCCTGTACTGTGCTGTAATGTTCTAATTCTAATTCTAACATCCAAGTCATTAATATATATGACAAACAACAGAGGGCCCAGCATCGATTCCTGTGGCACACCACTGGTCACCGGCCTCCAATCTGAAAAACAACCCTCCACTACCACCCTCTGTCTCCTATCACCAAGCCAATTTTGTATCCAATTTGCTAGGTCACCCTGAATGCCATGTGTTCGAACCTTCTGGACCAGCCTACCATGCGGGACCTTGTCAAAGGCCTTGCTAAAGTCCATGTAGACAACGTCCACTGCCCTGCCCTCGTCAATCCTCTTGGTCACCTCCTCGAAAAACTCAATCAAATTCGTGAGACATGATTTCCCATGCACAAAGCCATGCTGACTATCCCTAATCAGACCATGCCTTTCCAGATGCATATAAATCCTGTCTCTCAGAATCCCTTCTAATGCTTTGTCTTTCACCACAAGCATTAACACGCTCTTTACCTTTGTCCCAGGACAGCTTTGTTATTTAATCTCTCCTGCCCTCTGTTCTATCACACACCTTCCCTTTTGTTCTCTCCTCCACCAACCCCCCCACCTTCACTTGCTTAAAACCTAATTCTTTTCTAACCTTTGCCAGTTCTGATGAAAGGTCACTGACCTGAAACATTAACTCTGCTTCTCTCTCCACAGATGCTGCCTGACCTGCTGAGTATTTCCGGCACTTTCTGTTTTTATTTGAGCCTGATCAAATGTTGGACCATTCCCCTGACATTCTCCAGTAGCTGCCAGCAGAAAGCTTTATCCTGATACTGACACAGACAATATTTTTCACAATTTCTAAACTATTGACTGAATATCGACATGCCCAGAGAGTAAGTCTGATCAGCAGAGTGCCAGAAATTAGTGTTACACACCAAAATTTGCTTGATTCCAAATTCATTCTACTCAAAATGCAAATATGGAAAACCCCTTCCCATTCGTTCCCATTTTATAGAATCCCAATGAAATTCATTTAAATTGCACAGAAACCCAACGGATCAAACACCTTCCATTCACTCCCACTGTATAGAATCCAATGGAAAAATCCCTTCGCATTCAATCCCATTATATAAAATCCCAATGGATCAAACCCTTTCCCATTCATTTCCATTGTATAGAATCCCAATGGATCAAATCCATTCCCCTTCACTCCCATTGTATAGAATCCCAATGGATCCAACCCCTTCCCATTCACTTTCATATCATGACTACTAGTGAACCTTTCCCCAGGTAACCTGATCTGTAATATTCAGCATTGATTGGTGATGGCAACTCACTTCAGTACTCCTATTATGAAAAGTACTGATGTGTTCAGTGTATTGATTTTCATTGAAACACTTGATTCAATGTGCTGTTGGATGAAAGACTGTAAAAAGAAAATGCCTGAATAATTTGTACAATAATCCTGATCCAATTTCATTCTGAGCCAAGCTATTTCTTGACAGATGAGATCCAACCTTTTATCAAAGTCTAACTGTAATTGGAACCTGATGGGTTTTTGATGATTAAATTAAAATAAGGCTAGCAATGGTTAGTGTACTCCTTATCGTCGCATAGTTAGACCATGACTCAGTGAGTGAGTGCGTAAGGCAAGAAATTATCAGCATATCCTATCCACTCGCAAGGGACCCTTGGCCAATAAGAACAGATTGGCTCTGTGTCAATGATGCTTTTTCCAGTCAGCCATCCATTTTGATTCCATTTACAATTGTTTTCCAAATTTCCCTTCTTTTTATAAAGGATCCACGATGACCTCTTCCCCCTCCCTCCTTATATACAGCTCAAATAATCATCTTTCATGTGTGAGGCTGGCTAGTTTAGTTACCCATGGGTGTATGGCAACCAAATCTGATCCTGCCCTCATAGAGTTTACACATGGAGTTCCACAAGGATTCATGTTGGGTCATTGCTCTTAATCATTTTCATTAATGATTTAGTTGAGAAATTTCGCTTCACAGATGACAGGAACTTGTGTACAGAGATGAGTCACTTAGGACAATCCAATAGGTTACAAATTAGTCTAAGCAGGTCAGAGGGCTGGGCCAATGAGTGGCAGGTGGCCTTTAATGTGGACAAGAGTCAGATAATTGCAATGGGTCACTCCAGGATTGGGTTTCTCATTAAAGATAACATCATGAAATAGACGAGGGAAATAGTTGATCACTCATTAAAGATGTGCTAGCAGTTCAATGTGATTTTTGGGAATACACATTGTGTTTTAGGCTGTATTGCTGGGATTGTTAAATATAAAATGAAGACTTCTTAACGTAGCTACCTCTGCACTTGCAATACTGTGTCCAGTTTTTATGCGTGCATATTGGAAAAGATATCAAGGCTCTGGGGACAGTGCTGAAGAGGGCTACCAGCATGGTTTCTAACTGTCAAACTTCTAGCAATGAAAATGGGCTGCAAGAGTTGGGGCTGTTTGCTTCAAGGAAACATGAGCAAAGAGGGGATATGATGGAGATTTTGAAGTGATGAAGCAAGTGGGCAGGTTAGGAATACATAGTTATCTGAGGTGAATTTGAAAGGTAGGTGTACAGGCCATGGATATAAAACCTATAGGCAAAAAACATAGCTTAGACGCCAGGAAATGTTTCTTTTAACAGAGTGTAATTGTTGTTTGGTACAGACCAAACCAAAAAAATGATTTATATAGCGCCATTCTGAAACGCAGGATGCACCAAAATTCTTAACATTGTAATGTAGGAAATGCAGAAGCAAATTTTCATACAGCAAGCTTTTACAATCAGATTGTCTGTTTCAGCTTTTGGTTCAGGCATAAATATTGGCTCGGACACCAGGAAGAACTCTCCTGCTCTTCTTTGAAATAGTACCATAGGATATTTTACATCCAGCTGTTAAGGTAGATAGGGCTTCAATCTGACATCTCATCAGAAAGATAGCACCTTCTCACTACTGTATTGAAGAGTAATCCGGACTCGACAGTGAACCCGACATTTTTGTCATTGTTCATCTGTTAGTGAGAGTAGCTGACAGCAACTAGTACAATTTTGACTCAATTCGCAACACTTTTGTTTCTGAGTTAGAACATTTGGTTTCAAACCTCACCCCTGGACTGGAGCACATAATCTCGGCTGATACTCGAGTAGAGTGCTGAGGTCCTGGGTGCCTGTTCAGGTGGTTCAGGTGGATGTAAAATATCCGACAATAAAATATCTGACAAAGAATAGGAAGTTTTCCTGGTGTCCTGGATAACAGTCTGTCAACATCAGATCTACTCATTGATCACTTAATTAATGTTAATCTTGCTGCATGCAAATTAGGGATAAAGCTACCTTAGATCTAGCATTGTGTAATGAGGCAGGTTAGTTATGTCACGGCAGTGGCCTCGCCCACCAGCTTAAAAGTCTGGGGTGGGCCTGCCTCCATCGGGTCTGGAAACCATGCAGCGATTTTGCATGGCCCACACTCCTAATTGGCCTTGGGCGGGACCTCCGCCCCTCTAAGGTAGGAAATTCCATCTCGAAGAGCTGCCAGTCTCCTCAGTCCCAGCAGCGCCGCTAGGGGCAGTGGCCACTGCTGGGACTGCAACCAACCAGAAGAGGAAGAGAGATGCCAACCCCGAAAAAGGAGAGTGGTATTTTTGGCCTCACCGGGGGCAGTTAGCTGGGCCCCACCGAAGGGTTTGGGGGTCCATCAGGAGGGCAGGGGGAGGTGCTTCAGTAGGGGTGGCAAGTGCTGCTGGGGGGGCTCTCCATGGGGCACAGGGTGCCCGATCAGGAGTCCTCCCGGGGACCTGATGGTCTCCTCGGCTGGTGGAGTGCCCGGCCGTCACTGGTAATATACCAACGGTGTTGGGAGGTGGCCCTTAAGTGGCAATCAATGTCTGCCACCTCCCTGCTGCTGTTAAAATGGCAGCAGGAGCAGTCGGTGACAGGACTGGCATCCCCGCCTCCCACTCAATTTTATGCCCCTCCACCCCCCCCCCCCCCCCCCGCCGCCTCCATCCTGCTCTGGGGGAGGTGTAAAATTCCAGCCATAGTAAAAGATCCTCTGTGATATACTCCAGTCCCAAACAAGAATCATAAACTTAAACAAAGCCAATTACACAGGTATGAGGGGAGAGCCGGCTAAGGTTGATTGCGTGAATAGACTAAAATGTATGGCAATGAAAAACATTTAAAGAAGCAATTCAAAATGTTCAACAGAAATACATTCCATTAAAAATAAAAACTCAGCAGGAAAGGTTCTTTAATGGATAACGAGGGAAGTTAAGGATAATATTAGATTAAAAGAGGCTTGTAACCTTGAGGATTGGAAGAACAAAGAACAAAGAAAATTACAGCACAGTAACAGGCCCTTCGGCCCTCCAAGCCTCCAAGAAACTAGCAAAGGGTGACCAAAACATTGATAAAAAGGAAAAAATAGAATGAGAGTAAACTAGCTAGGAATAAAGAAACAGATTGTAGGAGATTTTACAAGCATATAAAAAGGAGGAGAAAAGCTAAAGGAAATATTGGTTCCTTAGAAGCAGAGACAAGAGAAATTATCATGGAAATTGGGAAATGGCAGAGACATAAAAGTGAACATTCCAGAAATAAAGGGTAACCAAGGGTCTAATAGTAGCAAGGAGCTTAATATAATTGATAGCAGCGAATAAGTATTTGGAAGCTTCAGGGACTAAAAGCCGACAAATCCTAAGGATGGCCTACATCCTAGGGTTCTAAAAGAGGTAGTTGCAAAGATAGTGGTGCACTGGTAATGATTTTCCAAAATTCCTTAGAATCTCGAAACATCCCAACAGATTGAAAGTTAGCAAATACAGCACTGCCATTGAAGAAAGGAGAGAGAAAACAGGGAATGACAGGCCAGTTAGCTTAACATCGGTCATCGGGAAAATGCTGGAAAGGCAGTTATTCCAGATACTACCCACCCACGACGTAAAGAAGTTCTTCCTCATGTCGTCTCTGGTCAGTGTCGGATGGCAGGCCCTGCGATCTCCAGGGGACCAGCAGCAGCAGTGAGTCCTTGGCCCCGTAGAGGGAAGGTCAATCCTTTTATTTTTCCATTTTTTTTCTTTTAGCGAAAACTTCAAAACCTACCTTATAAGTGATAAGGTTAGTACTACTAACAGGTGTTTTTTAAATTAGTGTAATTTATTAATAATTACCAGCAATTATTACTGATTTTTGTATATATAGTAGGTAGTGTTTTTAGGGAATCAAGGTCCCTCGTGTAAATAATCTCAAATTTTTGAGTAATTTAAGGGAGTAAATTAAGGGTAAGTCATGGCAGGGCAGCTCAGCAATGTGGAGTGCTCCTCCTGTGCAATGTGGGGAGTCAGGGACAATTCCAGTGTCCAGGGTGAACACGTCTGCTGAAAGTGTCTCCAGCTGCAGCTACTCGAAATCCACGTTTCGGATCTGGACCAGCGGCTGGGGACACTGTGGACCATCAGAGAGGCTGAGATTGCCGTGGATAGCACGTACATGGAGGTGGTCACACCGCAGGTAAAGACTGCTCAGGCAGAAAGGGAATAGATGACCACCAAGCAGAGTAGAAGAACTAGGAAGGTAGTGCAGGAGTCCCCTGGGTCCATCTCCCTCTCTAACAGATATTCCGCTTTGAATACTGTTGGGGGAGATAGCTTCTCAGGGGAATGCAGCAACAGCCAAGTCCGTGGCACAACGGATGGCTCAGCTGTAAGGACGGCAGGAAAAAGAGTGGGAGAGCTATAGTGATAGGGGATTCTATCGTAAGGGGTACAGATAGGCGTTTCTGTGGCCGCAAACATGACTTCAAGATAGTATGTTGCCTCCCTGGTGCTAGGGTCAAAGATGTCACGGAGTGGCTGCAGGACATTATGAAGGGGAAGGGTGAACGGTCAGAGGTCGTGGTATACATTGGTACCAACGACATAGGTGGAAAGAGGGATGAGGTCCTGCAACATTAATTTAGGGAGCTAGGAAGCAGATTAAAAAGCAGGGCCTCAAAGGTTGTAATCTCTGGATTACTCCTAGTGCCATGTGCTAGTGAGTATAGGAATAGGAGGATAAAGCAGATGATTGCCTGGCTGAAGAGATAGTGCAGAAGGGAGGGCTTTAGTTTCCTGGATCACTGGGTCTGTTTCTGTTGAAGGTGGGACCTGTACAAGTTGGACGGGTTGCACCCGAACCAGAACGAGACCAATATCCTTGCTTAGAGGTTTGCTAGTGCTGTTGGGGGGTGAGGGGGGGTGGGGGGGGGGGGTGGGGGCGGGGGGTGGTTTAAACTAATTTGGCAGGGAGATGGGATACAGAGTGGAGGTACAGCAGGGGGTGATGCACAGCCAAATATAGAAGAGAAATTGAGTCAGTCTGGAAGGCAGAGCAAATATAAAAGCAAAATACAGTGGATGCTGGAAATCTGAAATAAAAACAAGAAATGCTGGAAATACTCAGCAGGTCTGGCAGCATCTGTGGAGAGAGAAGCAGAGTTAACGTTTCGGGTCAGTGACCCTTCTTCAGAACTCAAATATTGCGTGGCACAGTGGTTAGCACCGCAGCCTCACAGCTCCAGCGACCCGGGTTCAATTCTGGGTACTGCCTGTGTGGAGTTTGCAAGTTCTCCCTGTGTCTGCGTGGGTTTCCTCCGGGTCCTCCGGTTTCCTCCCACAGTCAAAGACTTGCAGGTTGATAGGTAAATTGGCCATTATAAATTGCCCCTAGTATAGGTAGGTGGTAGGGAAATATAGGGACAGGTGGGGATGTGGTAGGAATATGGAATTAGTGCAGGATTAGTATAAATGGGTGGTCGACTCAGTGGGCTGAAGGGCCTGTTTCAGTGCTGTATCTCTAAATAAAAATTAATAAATAGACCTGTTAAGGCACCAGTGAATAATGCAAGGCTGGATTGCATCTATTTTAATGCAAGGAGTCTTACAAGTAAAGCAGATGAATTGAGGGCATTGATTAACACATGGGAATATGATATTATTGCTGTCACAGAGACATGGTTGAGGGAGGGGCAGGACTGGCAGCTCAATATTCCAGGATATAGAATCTGCAGGCGTGACGGGGGCGGTGTGTGGGTGTAAAAGAGGTGGTATTGCACTGTTGATCAAGGAGTCAATTATTGCAGCAAGGAGGGATGATATCTTAGAATGTTCCTCAAATGAGGCCATATGGGTAAATCTTAAAAACAAAAGGGGGCAATCACTTGGCTGGGAGTGTACTACAGGCCTCCAAACAGTCAGGGAGAGATAGAGGAGCAGATATGTAGGCAATTCTCAGAGGGGTGTCGAAATAATAAGGTAATAATAGTAGGGGATTTCAACTTCCCTAATATTAACTGGGTTAGTCTTAGTGCAAAAGGCTTAAAGGGGACAGAATTCTTAAAGTGCATACAGGAGAGCTTTTTGAGCCAGCATGTAGAAAGTCCTACAAGAGAAGGGGCAATACTGGACCTAATCCTAGGGAATGAAGTCGGACAAATGGTGGAATTGTTAGTGGGGGAGCATTTCAGGTATAGTGACCATAACTGTAAGATTTAAGGTAGTTATGGAAAAGGACAAAGGTGGACCAGAAATAAAGTTACTGAATTGGGGGAAGGCCGATTTCAACATGATAAAACAGGATCTGGCCAAAGTGGACTGGGAGCAGCTACTTGTAGGAAAGTCTACATCAGACCGGTGGGAGTCATTCAAAGAGGAAATAGTGAGAGTTCAGAGCCAACATGTACCCGTTAAGGTGAAGGGTAGGACCAACATGTTCAGGGAACCCTGGATGTCCGGGGATATAGAGGATTGGGTAAGGGAAAATAGGAGTCTGATGGCAGATTCAGAGCGCTGAAAACAGCGGAGGCCCGAGAGGAGTACAGAAAGTGTAGGGGGGTACTTAAAAAAGTAATTAGGAGAGTGGAGAGGTCATGAAAAAGCACTGGTGGGCAAGATAAAGGAAAATCCTAAGGCATTTTATAAGTATATTAAGGGCAAGAGACTAACCAGGGAAAGAATAGGGCCCATTAGGGACCAAAGCGGCAAACTGTTTGTGGAGCCGGAGGATGTAGGTGAAGTTTTAAATGATTGCTTTTCATCGGTCTTCACTATGGAGAGGGACGATGTAGGTGTAGAGATCAGGGAGGGGGATTGTGATATACTTGAACAAATTAGCATTGAAAGGGAGGAAGTATTAGCTGTTTTAGCAGGCTTAAAAGTGGATAAATCCTCAGGCCCAGATGAGATGTATCCCAGGCTGCTCTGTGAGGCAAGGGAGGAGAGAGCAGGGGTTCTGACACAAATTTGTAAATCCTCTCTGGCCACAGGAGAGGTACAGAGGACTGGAGGACAGAGAATGTGGTGCCATTATTTAAGAAGGGTAGTAGGGATAAACCAGGTAATTACAGGCCAGTGAGTCTAACATCAGTGGTAGGGAAACTATTGGAAAAAACTCTGAGGGACAGGATTAATCTCCACTTGGAGAGGCAGGGATTAATCAGGGATAGTCAGCATGGCTTTGTCAGGGGGAGATCATGTCTAACAAAATTGATTGAATTTTTTGAGGAGGTGACTCGATGTGTAGATGAAGGTAAAGCAGTTGATGTAGTCTGCATGGACTTCAGTAAGGCTTTTGATAAAGTCCCGCATAGGAGATTGGTTAAGAAGGTAAGAGCCCACGGGATCCAGGGCAATTTGGCAAATTGGATCCAAAGTTGGCTGAGTGGCAGGAGGCAGAGGCTGATGGTCAAAGGTTGTTTTTGCGATTGAAAAGCCTGAAAGCAGTGGTGTACCACAGCGATCAGTGCTGGGACCCTTGCTGTTTGGAGTCATGAATATAGGATGTATGATCAGTAAGTTCGCAGATGACACGAAAATTGGTGGTGTCGTAAATAGTGAGGAGGAAAGCTTTAGATTACAGGACGATATAGATGGGCTGGTAAAATGGGGAGTGCAGTGGCAAATTAAATCCTAAGACGTGTGAGGTGATGCATTTGGGCTGGAGCATTTCAGTTATGAAGAGAGACTGAATAGGCTAGGGTTGTTTTCCTTAGAGCAGAGAAGGCTGAGGGGGAACCTGATTGAGGTATACAAAATTATGAGGAGCATAGATAGGGTAGATAGGAAGAATCTTTTTTCCCTTAGCAGAGGGATCAACAACCAGGGGGAATAGATTTAAGGTAAGGAGCAGGAACTTTAGAGGGGATTTGAGGAAGTATTTTTTTCACCCAGAGGGTGGTTGGAATCTGGAACACACTGCCTGAAGGGGTGGTAGAGGCAGGAACCCTCACAACATTTAAGAAGTATTTAGATGAGCACTTGAAAAGCCATAGCATACAAGGCTACGGGTCAAGTGCTGGAAAATTGGATTAGAATAGTTAGGTGCTTGATGGCCAGCACAGACATGATGGGCCGAAGGGCCTGTTTCTGTGCTGTATAATTCTATGACACTCATCCTGATGGCCCCATTCATGGTGAAGGAGCAGCTGCTGGGAAGAGGAACAGATGAACTGTGGGGAGAGCAGGAAGAATGAGGGAGAGAGAGGAGGGCTGGAGAGTAGGGAAGACGGGAGCCAGGGCCTCTCTGAGTTAGAAAGTTAGTCTAAGGAGTAGGGAAATTAAAAATTTCAATTGTTTTTTGATAATAAGTTTTAGCTTCCCTAAATTTAAGTGATGCTAACAGAAAGGAATTTAGTAGCTGGTGAGTTTTCCCTTTCATTTTTAAGTCGTAAGGTTTGTTAGCAATAGCAAGGTTTATTGTCAGCTCAATAATTTCCATCTTCATTCTGTATGGCACATTTTGGGTATATCCTGGCAGGACAAATTCACAAATATGGCAGAGCTCCGAAGAGCGTTGGCGCAACAGAGGTGGCTTCAGTGGATTGGACACATCCGCAGGATGGAAGACAGTCACATACCGAAGGACCTTCTGTCTGGTGAGGTGGCCGGAGACAGACAATAGTGGAGCGCCCAAGGATCTGCTTCAAGGATGCTTGCAAGCATGACATGAAGACTCGAAATGTCGACTATCACACCTAGGGAGTCACGAGCTGGCGAAAGAGGGAAATGGCAACACATCCTGTGGACTGGTGTGCACTACCATGACGACCAGTTGCTACAGCAGCTTGGCAACAGGCACCAACATCAAAAGCAACAACTCACAGCATCACTTGGCAGCTTCACCAGACGATTGGAGGTCTGTGAATGTTGTACCTTTGTTTAAAAACGGTGAGAGGGATAGGCCAAATAATTATAGGCCAGTCAGTCTGATTCTGGTGGTTGACAAATTATTATAATCAATTCAATCAGTTAGAAAGGCAAGGATTAATCAGAGATAGTCAGCATGGATTTGTTCATTGAAGGTCGTGTCTTACTAATTTAATTGAGTTTTTTGAGGGAGTAACAAGGAGGATTGATGAGGGTAGTGCAGTGGATGCTGTCTACATGGATTTTAGTAAGGCATCTGACAAGGTCCCACATGGCAGACTGGTCAGAAAAGTAAAAGCCCATGGGATACAGGAGAATGTGGTATGTTGAATACAAACTTGGCTCAGTGACAGAAAACAAAGGCGGCACAGTGGAGCAGTGGTTAGCACCGCAGCCTCACAGCTCCAACGACCCGGGTTCAATTCT
Organism: Heterodontus francisci; assembly: GCF_036365525.1. Taxonomy (NCBI): domain Eukaryota; kingdom Metazoa; phylum Chordata; class Chondrichthyes; order Heterodontiformes; family Heterodontidae; genus Heterodontus; species Heterodontus francisci. The sequence goes on from NC_090401.1 coordinate 9,475,393, forward strand.
GGGTACTGCCTGTGTGGAGTTTGCAAGTTCTCCCTGTGTCTGCGTGGGTTTTCTCCGGGTGCTCAGGTTTCCTCCCACAAGCCAAAAGACTTGCAGGTTGGTAGGTAAATTGGCCATTATAAATTGCCCCTAGTATAGGTAGGTGGTAGGGAAATATATAGAGACAGGTGGGGATGTGGTAGGAATATGGGATTAGTGTAGGATTAGTATAAATGGGTGGTTGATGGTGGGCACAGACTCGGTGGGCCGAAGGGCCTGTTTCAGTGCTGTATAACTGAACTAAACTAAAGGGTAATGGTCGATGGATCTTTTTGTGAATGGAAGGTGGTTTCCAGTGGCATTCCACAGGGCTCAGTGTTGGGTCCCTTGCTGTTTATCATATATATTAATGATTTGGACATAAATGTGAGAGGTATGATTGAGAAATTTGCTAATGACACAAAAATTGGCCGTGTAGTTGATACTGAAGAGGATAGCTGTAGATTTCAGAATGATATCAATGGTTTGGTTGAGTGGGCAGAAAAGTGGAAAAGGGAATTCAATCCAGGGAAATGTGTGGTGATGTATTTGGGGAGGGCAAATAAAGTGAGGGAATACACAATGAATGGGAGGATATTGAGAGGGGTAGTGAGGGACCTTGGAGTGCATGTCCACAGGTCACTGAAGGTGGCAGGACAGGTAGATAGGTAAAGGAGGCATATGGAATACTTTCCTGTATTGGCCGATATATAGAATACAAAAGTAGGGATGTGATGCTGGAACTGTATAAAATGCTGGTTAGGCCACAGCTGGAGTATTGCGTACAGTTCTGGTCACCACATTACAGAAAGGAAATAATTTCTCTGGAGAGAGTACAGAGGAGATTTACAAGAATGTTGCCAGGACTTGAAAATTGCAGCTACGAGGAAAGGCTGGATAGACTAGGAGGCTGAGGAGTTACTTAATTGAGGTGTACAAAATTATGAGGGGCCTAGTTAGATTAGACAGGAAGGACCTGTTTCCCCTAGTGGAGAGGTCAATTACCAGGGGGCACAGATTTAAGGTGATTGGTAAAAGGATTAAAGGGGACATGAGGAATAACTTTTTCACCCAGAGGGAGGTGGGTGTCTGGAATTCACTGCCCGGACTGGTGTTGGAGGTAAAGCCTGGCTACCCAACCTGAATCAGACTAGACCCGACTACATGTGTCGTGTTCGGGTCGTTGGGTCGAAATTCCGAGTCTAGCATTCGGGCTCGGGTCAGGTTGGGCTGGACACTGCTCCCGCAAAGTCACGGGATCAGGCTTACCCATGATTCCCCACAACCCCAGATGCAGGAATAGCCAGCTGCCGGAACGGATGAAGGAGATTAGTGTCGGGTCGGGTCGTGCTCGATAAAAAATTAAAGGAAAATTAAATATCCTGCTGTATCCTCTGACAATCCTCATCACTATCCGCAACTCCACCAACCTTTGTGTCGTCCGCAAACCTACTAATCAGACCAGCTACATTTTCCTCCAAATCATTTATATGTACTACAAAGAGCAAAGGTCCCAGCACTGATCCCTGCGGAATACCACTAGTCATATCCCTCCATTCAGAAAAGCACCCTCCCACTGCTACCCTCTGTCTTCTATGATTGAGCCAGTTCTGTATCCATCTTGCCAGCTCACCTCTGATTCCGTGTGACTTCACCTTTTGTACCAGTCTGCCATGAGGGACCTTGTCAAAGGCTTTACTGAAGTCCATATAGATAACATCCACTGCCCTTCCTTCATCAATCATCTTGTCACTTCCTCAAAAAACCACGACCTTCCCTTCACAAAACCATGCTGCCTCTCGCTAATGAGTTCGTTTGTTTCCAAATGGGAGTAAATCCTGTCCCGAAGAATCCTCTCTAATAGTTTCCCTACCACTGACGTAAGGCTCACTGGCCTATAATTTCCTGGATTATCCTTGCTACCCTTCGTAAACAAAGGAACAACATTGGCTAGTCTCCAGTCCTCTGGGACCTCACCTGTAGCTAATAAGGATGCAAAGATTTCTGTCAAGGCTCCAGCAATTTCTTCCCTTGCCTCCCTCAGTATTCTGGGGTAGATCCCATCAGGCCCTGGGGACTTATCTACCTTAATGCTTTGCAAGACACCCATCCTTTTTGATAATGAGATGACTGAGACTATCTACACTCCCTTCCCTAGGCTCATCATCCACCAAGTCCTTCTCTTTGGTGAATACTGATGCAAAGTACTCATTTAGTACCTCGCCCATTTCCTCTGGCTCCACACACAGATTCCCTTCGCTGTCCTTGAGTGGGCCAACCCTTTCCCTGGTTACCCTCTTGCTCTTTATTTACGTATAAAATACTTGGGATTTTCCTTAATCCTGTTTGCCAATGACTTTTTCATGACCCCTTTTAGCCTTCCTGACTCCTTGCTTAAGTTCCTTCCTATTATATTCCTTAAGGGACTCGTCTGTTCCCAGCCTTCCAGCCCTTAGAAATGCTTCCTTTTGGACTAGGCTCACAATATCCCACGTTATCCAAGGTTCCTGAAACTTGCCAATCATATCCTTCTTCCTCACAGGAACATGCTGGTCCTGAATTCTAATCAACTGACGTTTGAAAGACTCCCACATGTCAGATGTTGATTTACCCTCAAACAGCCGCCCCCAATCTAAATTCTTCGGTTCCTGCCTAATATTGTTATAATTAGCCTTTCCCCAATTTAGCACCTTCACCCGAGGACTACTCTTATCCTTATCCACAAGTACCTTAAAACTTATGGAATTATGGTCACTGTTCCCGAAATGCTCCCCGACTGAAACTTCGACCACCTGGCCGGGCTCATTCCCCAGTACCAGGTCCAGTACGACCCCATCCCTATTTGGACTATCTACATATTGTTTCAAGAAGCCCTCCTGGATGCTCCTTACAAATTCTGCCCCATCCAAGCCCCTAGCACTAAGTGAGTCCCAGTCAATATAGGGGAAGTTAAAATCACCCACCACTACAGCCCTGTTACCTTTACATCTTTCCAAAATCTGTGTACATATCTGCTCCTCTACCTCCCGCTGGCTGTTGGGGGACCTGTAGAAAACCCCCAACATCATGACTGCACCCTTCCTATTCCTGAGCTCCACCCATATTGCCTCGCTGCATGACCCCTCCAAGGTGTCCTCCCGCAGTACAGCTGTGATATTTTCCTTAACCAGTATTGCAAATCCCCCACCCCTTTTACATCCCCCTCTATCCTGCCTGAAGCTTCTAAATCCCGGAACGTTTAGCTGCCAATCCTGTCCTTCCCTCAACCAAGTATCTGTTTTAGCAACAACATCATAGTTCCAAGTACTGATCCAAGCTCTTGGTTCATCTGCCTTACCCGTTATACTTGTCGCATTGAAACAAATGCACTTCAGACCACCAGTCCCGCTGTGCTCAGCAACATCTCCCTGCCTGCTCTTCCTCTTCATCCTACTGGCCTTATTTACTAGTTCCCCCTCATTTATTTCACTTGCTGTCCTACTGCTCTGGTTCCCACCCCCTGCCACACTAGTTTAAATGCTCCCGAGTGACGCTAGCAAACCTCGCAGCCAGGATATTAGTGCCCCTCCAGTTTAGATGCAACCTGTCCTTCTTGTACAGGCCCCATCTGTCCCTGAAGAGATCCCAATGGTCCAGATATCTGAAACCCTCCCTTCTACACCAGCTGTTCAGCCACATGATTAGCTGCACTATCTTCCTATTTCTAGCCTCACTGGCACGTGGCACAGGGAGTAATCCCGAGATTACAACCCTAGAGGTCCTGTCTTTTAACTTTCTACCTAACTCCCTAAACTCCCCCTGCAGGACCTTGTCACTCTTCCTGCCTATGTCGTTGGTACCGATGTGTACCACAACCTCTGGCTGTTCACCCTCCCCCTTCAGAATGCCCCCTGTCCGTTCAGTGACATCTTTGACCCTGGCACCAGGGTGGCAACATACCACCCTGGAGTCTCTTTCACGTCCACAGAAGCGCCTATCTGTGCCCCTGACTATAGAGTCCCCTATAACTATTGCTCTTCTGCACTTTGTCCCTCCCTGCTGAACAACAGTGCCAGCCGTGGTGCCACTGCTCTGGCTGCTGCTGCTGTTTTCCCCTGATAGGCCATCGCCCCCAACAGTATCCAAAACGGTATACTTGTTAGAGATGGGGAGAGCCAGAGGGGATTCCTGCACTGACTGCCTGCCCCTTCTAGCGGTCACCCATCTATCTGCCTGCACCTTGGGTGTAACCACTTCTCTAAAACTCCTGTCTATGATGCTTTCTGCCACCTGCATGCTCCTAAGTGCATCCAGTTGCCGCTCTAACCGATCCATGCGGTCTGTGAGGAGCTGCAACTGGGTACACCTCCTGCAGATGTAGTCGTCCGGAACGCTGGAAGTGTCACGGACCTCCCACATCTCGCAGGTGAAGCACTTTACCCCTCTAACTGACATTTCTAGCACTAATTCATAAATTAATTTAAAATAAATAAATGCTTATTAAATCCTTACTAAATTGTTGTAATTAACTATATGGTCCCTAGTGCTAGATTCCTACTTTAAAAATATTAAATGCTAACTAAATACAGTAATCTCCTCCCTCTGGTTTAGTTACTCTACTTATTAATTAGTTAATTAGGGTTTTAATCAATTTTTATCAATGTTTTATTTTCAAATTCAGTAAAAAAAAAATCCTTACCAGCCGATCAGGTCACAGCTTTCCTGTGACGTCACTTTCAGTTTTTTTACCAGAGATAGGTTTTTTATACTTACCAGTCTGGAACTCCGCCCTCCAAGTCTTTGCCCAGTCAACTGTGCTCTTTGGAAGCTCTCAGCTCCCCTCACTCTGAGGACAGGTAGGAAATGAAAGGAGTTCCTCGCTCCCACCTTACCGAACTTCCTCAGTTACCAAACTTCCACTGTAGCTCTCTAATGTTTGAAAACAAATATTTACTGGCTGTCACATGCCTTAAGCTCAATAAATAACAGAAACCTCAGTAACTTGGGGCAGATGTTTACAGAGAAGTGACATGTCAAGATTTATGAGGGAGGAATTGGTTTCTCTTCTGAGATATTATTTTGACTTTGTGTTTGAAAACAGTTGGAGATTAACCTGCCACGAAAGAAGCACCCAGCATGCCTCCTTCCTGTTGTCTTTGTGAAATGCTGCGTATCAAGTGTGTGGTAGTTAATCCCCTGATGCTGCATTTCTCCAGAGGAGCTCCTGGAAACCTTGCCAGATTAATTCTCATCACCACCTGAAAAGAACTGCTTCAGAAAAGATCCCAGTGACACGTCTAAGTGTACTCGGATGTCAGACTGTCTGCCATTTTTAGACACAACTTATGTCATCCCTTTTCTTCAAGAATTAACAAGGATTTGTCCAAAGTATTCCTTTTTTGTGTTTTTTTTGTAAAAGAGCTCTGCAGAGATCTCTATTTTTCAGTTAACTGGTGTGTGTGCGTCAAGTGTGTGTGTGGGGGGTATTTAAAAAGGGTATTTTCATATTTCAATCCATGTGTTGATGCTTTGCTTCGTTGCTGGATAAGTCTTGTTTTATAATCAACTGGTTGTTTTGTTGTTTATTGAAGAAACCTTGTTGATGTATTTTATTCGGAGATAAAGAATAGAGTATATGATTGATTGCATCGGGACTGGGCAAACATTTAAATATATGTTGTGACCTGTGGAGAAGTGGAACTAGAAGAGACAGTGCATTCCTTTCACCTGGTCATAACATATAATTGGGGGGTTGTCCGGGATAACCCAAAGCTAACAATGTGCAAATGTAAGTGGTGTAATAATAATTGAAAAGAGGAAAAGGAAAAATCAGGTTTCTTGTGCATTAGAGTAAAGTTTACATTATTGGACTGGATTTGTCAGTTGCTACAACCTTTCCGGAGGAGGACTTATTCCGGAGTGATTTGAGAAACTTAACCAAGGTTAGGCTAATAGCATTGGCAGCAACATTGGGGTTAGAGTTAAAACCAGGAGCTAAGAAAGCAGACATAATTGAAATATTAGCACAGCATTTTCAATTGGAATAAAAAAAAGTGACCCAGATAGTGATTCAGTTGAATTAGCTAGGATTCAGTTTCAATTAGACATGGAAAAACTTGAGCTTGAACTGGAAAGAAAATTGACAATAAAAAAAACTTGAACTACAATTTCAAAGGGAGCAAGCAGAGCAGCAGGAAAGAGAAAGAGAAAGAAGGGATTTTGAATTAAAAAAGCTGAAAGTAAGACAAAAGAGTGGCCTTGACTCCAAGGAAAATGTTGGTGAGGAGGGATATGACTCCAGCCCAGGACTCAGTGGAGAACTGTTTAAATTTGTACAAGCCCTCCTGCAGTTTGAACAAAGGAACGTAGATGCATTTTTCATTTCTTTTGAAAAGATAGCCAGACAGATGAAGTGGCCGAAGGAAAGCTGGACACTGCTTATGCAAAGCAGGTTGATGGGCAGAACTCATGAAGTTTATGCTATGCTTTCTGAGGAGGCTTCTGCAGATTATGAGATGGCAAAAAAGTCTACACTCACTGTTTATGAGTTAGTCCCTGGAACCTACTGGCAGAATTTTTGGAACCTTCAGAAACAGCCGGGGCAGACATATATGGAATTTGAGAGGGTAATGCAAATTAATGTTGATCGTTGGATGCAGGCACTAAAAGTAGAGGCCACATATGAGAATCTTAGGGGAAATAATTCTCCTGGAAGAATTTAAAAATTCGCTCCCTCCATTTGTAAGAACCCACATAGAGAATTAGAAGGTTTCAACAGCCAGACAGGCAGCTGAGATTGCTGATGATTACAAGTTTATTTACAAGCCAAAACCCTTTGTCCATCACCTTCACAAACCTGAGAGGGATAGAAGGTGGGAGGGTGAAAGGAAGACAAGTAGCTGGGGACAGGTACAGACAGCTCAGAACGCCCCCGGATCTCCTCCTCAGGCCAGAAAGGAAGATGTGAGAGTGGAAGTGAGGTCCACAAGCCTAAATGTTACCATTGTCACAAGGTGGGACACCTTTGTGCAAAATGCTGGAAGTTGCGGGGTAAACCTATGGGACTTATTGGGTACACAAAGCCAATGTTGAGAAAGGGGCCCTGACTGATAATATGACAGAGCAAGCTCTAACTCTGACTGCAGCTGTAAGGCCAAGTACAAAAACTGCTGTGAGTGTGGAGGACATGAACAAGATACCTGAAAGTCACAGGTAATTCTTGTAAAAAGGAAAGTTGACTCCTTATCCCTCAAGTGAGGCAAGTAAACCAATAGTTATACTCAGGGAGACAGGAGTCACCCAAGCTCTTTTGCTGGGGAAAGACATAACATTTCTCCCAGACGGTGCACTGAATGCCAAGGTTTTAGTGAATGGTATCGGTGGGGTGTATATACCTGTACCTTTGTGTCGGGTGCACCTGGAGTGTGACCGAATGTCTGGAAAGGTAACTGTAGGAGTTGTCCATAGTTTGCCTGCAGACGGAGTTGACTTTTCAATTGAAAGAAAATATTCCTGGGTCCTTTTCTGTAACTGTTTCATCTCTTTAACTTCACTTGGTTTTTCCAGGAGGGGAATGGTTTAGCCAGAGCAAAAATAGTAGTTTGTTCAGTAGTCATGGAAAAACCAAGTGAAGTTAAAGAGACGGAACAGTTGCAGAAAAGGATCCAGGAATATTTCCTGCATGTGTAGTAACCTGAGCAATGGCTAAAAAAGTTCCAATTTCGGAGGTAAAATTAGCACCACAGACAGATAGCCAAATAACTGAAACTTTCTTTGGGGATTTGAATAATCCAAAGGAAATATTTAATAAATCCTCTCTGATCAAGGCTCAACAATTTGATCCAGAGCTAAATAAAGTATCACAATCAACTCTGACAGAAGCTGAGGCAAAGGGAGTTCTGGAAGGCTATTATATTAAAAATGGGATTCTGATGAGGAAGTGGAGACCCCCTCACAGACCTGTGGATGAAGAAACATAGAAACATAGAAAATAGGAGCAGGAGGAGGCCATTTGGCCCTTCGAGCCTGCTCCGCCATTCATTATGATCATGGCTGATCATCCAACTCAGTGACCTGTTCCCACTTTCGCCCATAACCTTTGATCCCTTTAGACCCAAGAGTTATATCTAACTCCTTTTTGAAAACATTCAATGTTTTGGCCTCAACTGCTTTCTGTAACAGCGAATTCCACAGGCTCACCACTCTCTGGGTGAAGAAATTTCTCCTCATCTCAGTCCCGAAAGGTTTACCCCGTATCCTTAGACTATGACCTCTGGTTCTGGAATCCCCCACCATCGGGAACATCCTTCCTGCATCTACCCTGTCAAGTCATGTTAGAATTTTGTAGGTTTCTATGAGATCCCCCCTCACTCTTCTGAACTCCAGCAAATATAATCCTAACCGACTCAATCTCTCCTCATATGTCAGTCCCGCCATCCCAGGAATCAGTCTGGTAAACCTTCGCTGCACTCCCTCTCTAGCAAAAACATCCTTCCTCAGATAAGGAGACCAAAACTGCACACAATATTCCAGGTGGGGCCTCACCAAGGCCCTGTATAATTGCAGCAAGACTGCGTCTGTACTTGAACCCTCTTGCTATGAAGGCCAACTTACCATTTGCCTTTTTCACTGCCTGTTGCACCTGCATGCTTACCTTCCGCGACTGGTGTACGAGAACACCCAGGTCTCGCTGCATATTCCCCTCTCTCAGTTTATGGACATTCAGATAATAATCTGCCTTCCTGTTTTTGCTACTAAAGTGGATATCCTCACATTTATCCACATTAGACTGAATCTGCCATGCATTATCCCACTCACTCAACTTGTCCAAATCACCCTGAAGCTTCTCTGCATCCTCCTCACAACTCACCCTCCCACCCAATTTTGTATCATCTGCAAATTTGGAGATATTACATTTAGTTCCCTCATCTAAATCATTAATGTATATTGTGAATAGCTGGGGTCCTAGCACCGATCCCTGCGGTATCTCACTCGTCACTGCCTGCCATTCGGAAAAAGACCCATTTATCCCTACTCTTTGTTTCCTGTCTGCCAACCAATTTTCTATCCATCGCAATACACTACCCTCAATTCCATGTGCTTTAATTTTACACGCTAATCTCTTATGTGGGACTTTGTGAAAAGCCTTCTGAAAGTCCAAATAAACCACATCCACTGGCTCCCCCTCATCAACTCTACTAGTTACATCCTCGAAGAATTCTAGTAGATTTGTCAAGAATGTTTTCCCTTTCGTAAATCCATGCTGACTCTGTCCGATTCTACCATTGTTCTCTAAGTGCTCTGCTATAAATCTTTTATAATGCACTCTAGAATTTTCCCCACGACCGACGTCAGGCTGACTGGTCTATAATTTCTTGCTTTCCCTCTACCTCCCTTTTTAAATATTGGGGTTACATTAGCTACCCTCCAATCTGTAGGAACTGTTTCAGAGACTATAGAATCTTGGAAGATGACCACCAATGCATCCACTATTTCTAGGGCCACTTCCTTAAGTACTCTGGGATGCATAACATCAGGCCCTGGGGATTTATCGGCCTTCAATCCCATCAATTTCCCCAACACCATTTCTCTACTAATACTGATTTCCTTCAGTTCCTCTCTCTCACTAAGCCCTGTGTTCCCCAACATTTCTAGTATGATATTTGTGTCCTCCTTTGTGAAGACAGAACCAAAGTATGCATTTAGTTGGTCAGCTATTTCTTTATTCCCCATAATAAATTCCCCTGTTTCTGACTGTAAGGGACCTACATTTGTCTTCACCAATCTTTTTCTTTTCACATACCTGTAGAAACTTTTACAGTCAGTTTTTATGTTCTCTGCAAGCTTGCTGTCATACTCTATTTTCCCCTTCTTAATCAATCCCTTGGTCTTCCTTTGCTGAATTCTAAACTGCTCCCAATCCTCAGGTCTGTTGTTTTTCCTGGCAAATTTATATGCCTCTTCCTTGGATCTAATGCTATCTCTAACTTCCCTTGTAAGCCATGATTTGGCTACCTTTCCCATTTTACTTTTGCACTAGACAGGGATAAACAATTGTTGCAGTTCATCCATGCGCTCTTTAAATGTTTGCCATTGCCTATCCACCGTCATCCCTTTAAGTAACGTTTCCTAATCCGTCATGGCCAACTCGCGCCTCATACCTTCGTAGTTTTCTTTACGAAGATTCAGGACCCTAGTCTCAGAATCAACTACGTCACTCTCCATCTTGATGAAGAATTCTATCATATTATGGTCGCTCGTTTCCAAGGGGTCTCGCACAACTAGATTGTCAATTACTCCTCTCTCATTACACAATACCCAGTCTAGGATGGCCTGTTCTCTAGTTTGTTCCTCAATGCATTGGTTCAGAAAACCATCCTGTATACACTCCAAAAATTCCTCCTTTCTGGTATTGTGACTAATTTGATTTGCCCAATCTATATGCAGATTAAAATCACCCATAATTACAGATGTTCCTTTGTCACATGCATCTCTAATTTTCTATTTAATGCCATTCCCAACATCACCACTACAGTTTGGGGGTCTATATACAACCCCCACTAACATTTTTTGCCCCTTAATGTTTCTCAGCTCTACCCATACAGATTCCACATCATCAGAGCTAATATCTTTCCTCACTATTGCGTTAATTTCCTCTTTAACCAGCAATGCAACTCCACTGTCTTTTGATTTTTGTCTGTCCTTCCTAAATAATGAATATCCCTGGATGTTCATTTCCTATCCCTTGTCACCTTGCAGCCATGTCTCCGTAATCCTGACTATATCATACCCGTTTACATCTATTTGCACGATTAATTGATCCACTTTATTGCAAATGCTCTGCGCGTTAAGGCATAAAGCCTTAAGGCTTGTCTTTTTAACATTACTTGTCCTCTTCCCAATATTTTTCACTGTGGCCCTGTTTGATTCTGGCCTTTGATTTCTCTGCCTATCACTTTTCTTATTCCCCTTACTGTCTTTTGTTCTTGTCTTTGATCCCCCCTCCTCTGACTCCTTGCAAAGGTTCCCATCCCAACCACTCTAGCAAATACTCCCCCTAGGACATCAGTCCCAGTCCTGCCTAGGTGTAACCCGTCCAGGTTGTACTGGTCCCACCTCCCCCAGAACCGGTCTCAATGCCCCAAGAATCTAAAACCCTCCCCCTCACTCCATCTCTTCAGCCACGTATTCATCTGCTATTTCTACTCTGACTAGCACGTGGCACTGGTAGTAATCCTGAAATCACTACCTTTGGGGTTCTACTTTTCAACTTACTTCCTAGCTCCCTATATTCTGCTTTTAGGACCTCATCCTTTTTTTTACCTCTGTAATTTGTACCAATGTGTACCACGACCACTAGCTGTTCACCCTCCCCCTTCAGAATGTCCTGTAACCGCTCTGAGACATCCTTGACCCTAGCACCAGGAAGGCAACATACCATCCTGGAGACTCTTTTGCAGCCACAGAAATGCCTATCTATTCCCCTTACAATTGAATCTCCTATAACTATTGCATTCCCACATTTTTTACTCCTCACCTGTGCAGCAAAGACAACCATGGTGCAACGAATTGGGCTGTTGCTGCTTTCCCCTGAGAGGCCATTCTCCCCAACAGTATCCAAAGCAGTATCTATTTTGCAGGGGAATAGCCACAGGAGATTCCTGCACTGTCTGCCTAGTCCTCTTGCTCTGCCTGGTGGTCACTCATTCCCTTCCTGCCTGTGGAGTCTGAGCCTGCGGTGTGACCACCTCTCTATACGTGCTATCCATGATACTCTCCGCCTCATGGATGCTCCACAGTGTCCCCAACTGCCGCTCCAGCTCCGAAACACGGGCTTCCAGGAGCTGCAGCTGGAGACACTTCCTGCACACATGCTGGTCTGGGGCACTGGAATTGTTCCTGGCTTCCAACATGGAACACGAGAAGCACACCACAGCTTTGAACTCTCCTGTCATGACTTAACCCTTTAAATTAAATTACACTTTCTTAATGTCCAATTATATCAGTTACTCTAGGGCCCTTCTTCCCTGGTCCTCGTCACTACAGAACTCCCTAAAAAAAAACTACTTACTTTATTTGAAATAAACTTTAAACTTTTCTTACCTGAGATACTTACCCAGCTATTTAGAGCGCTTCCCTAACAGCAGTGACTCACCAACCAATCACCTTGCAGCTCTCCTGTGACGTCACTGTTAGCTTTTTTTTCAAAAAGGTAAGAGACTGGGCCTCGATCCTCGGGCTCGATTTATAGGCTCTGCTCTCGGCGTTCTCGCCACAGGTCCGCTCCTCTCCGCTCCGCTCCTGGAAGGTAAGAGACTGGGCCTTGATCCTAGGGCTCAATTTATAGGCTCTGCTCTCGGCGTTCTCCCCTCAGGTCCGCTCCTCTCCGCTCCGCTCCTGGAATAAGAGACTGGGCCACGATACTCGGGCTCAATTTATAGGCTCTGCTCTCGGCGTTCTCCCCACAGACAGGTCTGCTCCTCTCCCGGAAGGTAAGAGGGACAGTTGTTCGCCAGATAGCAGGACTGCCCAAGTATCGCAGGGAAATATTAAGGATAGCCCATGAAATTCCTATGGTGAGACATATGGAGACCTGGAAGACCCAATCACATATAGGTCGACATTTTTACTGGCCAGGTCTTTCCAAGGACGCGATGCAGTTTTGTAAAACATGCCATACATGCCAGATTGTGGGAAAACCGCAACCTGCCAAAAAGCCGGCACCTCTAGTTCCCATATAAGTTTTTGGGGAACCATTCAGTAGGGTGTTGGTAGACTGTGTAGGAGCTTTACTGAAAACGCAAGCGGGACATCAATATATACTCACTATCATGGATATGGCTACTTGGTTCCCAGAGACCATTCCCTTGAGAACAATTTCTGTTGGGGTAGTTGTAGAAAAGTTAACCCAGTTCTTCACGAGATATGGATTATCAATTGAGATTCAGTCGGAACGAGGTTCCAATTTTATATCTAAACTTTTTCAGGAAGTTATGGGTAATTTGGGTATAACACAGTCTTCAGCATACCAGGCACAGATACAGGGAGCTTTAGAAAGGTACCATCAGACCCTCAAAATGATGATCAGAGCATACTGTTATGAGTTGCCATGATTGGGATAAAGAACTAGAATTTCTTTTCTTTGCCACTCGGGATTCACCTAATGAGTCTACCGGTTTTAGTCTTTTTGAGTTAGTTTATGGGCATGAGATAAGAGTTCTAAATGTAATCAAAGAAAAGTTTTTAGAACAGAGGGACGAATCTTCCATGTCAGATTATATATCCATGTTCCAGGAACGGCTCATGAGAGCCTGCAAAATGGCTCAGGAACACCTGAAAGCTCACAAACAACCGTGAAGAAATGGGCAGACAAGCATGCCAAGACCCAAACATTTCAACCAGGGATGGGGTGTTGTAAAACTGCCTTTACAGGGTGAACCGCTGAAAGCAAGGTTTAGTGGTCCATGTAAAGTGGTCAAAAGAATTGGACTGGTAAATTATTTGATAGATACCCCAGATCGCTGGTAAAAGAATCGGCTATGTCATATTAATATGTTGAAACAATATCATTGCCAGGAGGAGGATAAGCAAGGACAGGTATGTCAGGTATAGGGACAGTGAAGGATGAAAGGGATAGTGAGGATGAGGCAGAAGGAGGCCTGGACAATTCTCACATTGAACCTCCTACTATCTGATTAGCTAATACTGAATTGTTAGGGAGATTGGATGCTATGCTTTCATATTTAAATGCAGAACAATGAGCGGACCTAACAAGACTACTCATAGCATTTGAAGGGGTCTGCAGGGACAAACCAGGATGGCCTTAGCCATACATGATGTGGATGCAGGGGAGCTTTTCATATAAAACAGCATTCTTATCACCTAAATCCAGAGAAACAGGCCCAGGTGAAAGCAAAAATCCAATACATGCTGTAAAACCCTAATTTAACCCAGTCAAATCAGCTGGAGTTCCTCAATGGTGTTAGTGCCTAAACCTGATGGTTCAACTAGATTCTGCATAGACTTCAAAAATGTTAATGCAGTAACAAAAGCAGACTCTAACCCAATTCCTTGCTTGGAAGACTGTATTGCCAGAGTGAGCAGTGACACATTTCTTACAAAAATATATTTGTTAAAGGGTTACTGGCAGGTTCTGAGCTAAAGAAATATTGGCCTTTGTCACATCAGATGGTCTTTTCCAATGCTGTGTGATGTCATTCAGGCTAAAAAAAAATGCCCCAGCCACTTTTCAAATACTGATGAACCAAGTGGTAGCCAGTGTTCCTAATTGTGTGGTTTATCTTGATGATGTGCTGGTATACAGTGACATTTGGAAGGACCACTTGGAACAACTAGAAGCTCTGTTCAGAAAATTACAATTAGCTGATTTAGTGATAAATCTTGCCAAACCTGAATTTGCAAAAGCGAGGGTAACCTGCTTCGGGCATATAGTAGGGCAAGGACAAGTGTTTCCAAGAACAGCAAAGGTACAAGCATTGGTGGAGTTTCCTACCAAATCATGAGGTTTTTGGGGATGTGTGGTTTCTACCACAAGTTGTACAAAATTGTAGTACTATAGCTGCTCCACTGACGGATTTGTTACCAAAAAAGAAAACTAAGGCAGTGTGGTCAGGAGCATGCCAAGCATCTTTTGTGAGGCTGAAAGCAATTTTGATAATGAATTTGGTTGTTCAAAATTTCACTAAGCCTTTCAAGGTAAGAATTGATGCAAGTGACATGGGGGTCATGGCAGTCCTGTTACAAGACAATGAATCGGGCATAGAAAGGCCAGTGGGATTCTTTTCCAAAAAGCTAAATCAACACCAAAAGAGATACTCAACACTAGGAAAATAAACCCTGCACTTATTACTAGCTCTTAAGCATTTTGAAGTATATGTCCACCATGACTTCAGAGAGAGACTGGTATATACCGATCATAACCCCCTAGCTTTTGTGGTAAAATAAAAAAAACAGAATGCCAGACTATTCCAATGGAGTTTACTATTGCAACCTTATCACTTAAAGATTATCCATATTGCGGGGAAAAAATAATGTAATTGCAGATGCTTTGTCTAGGATTTAACTTTGCTTTGCTATCTGAGTACAAAGATGGTACAAATAGCTACAGATAAAGGGTGAATGAGAATGAATGTGTAAATGTGTTTTAATATTTTTTCGTCTTCTGTTTTTTCCATACTTTGTAATGAAATGCATTTAAAAATGACATTTCATTCTTCCAAGTATGAGGGTGTTATGAAAGTGCTTCTATTTAAAAAAAATATTTTTTGAGGATTCATACTTGAGATTCATGGACATTGGTGATATCAAGAAACGACTGAAGGCACTGGATACTGCAAAGACTATGGGCCCTGACAATATTCCGACAATAGCACTGAAGACCTGTGCTCCAGAACTTGCCGCACCCCTAGCCAAGCTGTTCCAGTACAGCTACAACACTGGCATCTACCCGGCAATGTGGAAAATTGCCCAGGTATGTCCTGTTCACAAAAAGCAGGACAAATCCAACCCAGCCAGTTATCACCCCATCGGTTTACTCTCAATCATCAGTAAAGTGATGAAGGTGTCATCGACAGTGCTATCAAGCGGCATTTGCTTAGCAATAACCTGCTCATTGATGCTCAGTTTGGGTTCCGCCAGAGCCGCTCAGCTCCTGACCTCATGACAGCCTTGGTTCAAACGTGGACAAAAGAGCTGAACTGAAGAGGTGAGGTGAGAGTGACTGCCCTTCAAATCAAGGCAGCATTTGACCGAATATGGCAACAAGGAGCCCCAGCAAAACTGAGGTCAATGGGAGTCAGGGGGAAAACTCTCCGCTGGTTGGAGTCATACCTATCATAAAGGAAGATGGTCGTGGCTGTTGGAGGTCAATCATTTCAGCTCCAGGACATCACTGCAGGAGTTCCTCAGGGTAGTGTCCTGGGCCCAACCATCTTCAACTGCTTCATCAATGACCTTCCTTCAATCATAAGGTCAGAGGCGGGGATGTTCGCTGATGATCGCACAATGTTCAGCACCATTCGCAACTCCTGGGATACTGAAGCAGTCCATTTAGAAATGCAGCAAGACCTGGACAATATCCAGGTTTGGGCTGATAAGTGGCAAGTAACATCCGCGACACTCAAGTGCCAGGCAATGACCATCTCCAACAAGAGAGAATCTAACTATCTCCCCTTGACATTCAATGGCATTACAATTGCTGAATTGACACTATCAACATCCTAGGGGCTACCATTGACCAGAAACTGAACTGGAGTACTGTGGCTACAAGAGCAGGTCAGAGGCTAGGAATCCTGTGGTGAGTAACTCACGTCCTGACTCCCCAAAGCCTGTCCACCATCTGCAAGGAGTGTGATGGAATACTCTCCACTTACCTGGATGGGTGCAGCTCCAATAACACTCAAGAAGCTTGACACCATCCAGGACAAAGCAGCCAGCTTGATTGTCACCCCATCCACAAACATTCACTCCCTCCATCACCAACACACAGTGGCAGCAGTGTGTACCATCTACAAGATGCACAGCAGCAACATTTCAAGGCTCCTTAGACAGCACCTTCCAAACCCGCGACATCTACCAACTAGAAGGAAAAGAGCAGCAAATGCATGGGAACACCACCACTTGAAACTTCCCCTCCAAGTCACAAACCATCCTGACTTGGAACTATATGCCCATTCCTTCACTGTCGCTGGGTCAAAATCCTGGAACTCCCTTCCTAACAGCACTGTGGGTGTACCTACCTCACATGGACTGCAGAGAGTCAAGAAAGTGGCTCACCACCACCTTCTCATGGGCAATTAGAGATGGGCAATAAATGCTGGCCTAGCCAGCGACACCCACATCCCATGAATGAATAAAAAACCCCCATCGATGTGTTTTTTTTACAAGTGTCATTGAGAGGTTTTGTTTGAAAACAAACATTTACTGGCTGTCACATGCCTTAAGCTCAAAAAACAACAGAAACCTTGGTAACTTGGGGAAAATGTTTACAGAGAAGTGACATGTCAAGATTTATGAGGGAGGAGTTGGTTTTGCTTCTGAGATATTGTTTTGACTTCTGATTGGGGTGTGGACTGTGTATGAAAGCAGTTGGAGATAAACCTATCAAGAGAGAAGCACCCAGCTTGCCTCCTTCCTCTTGCCTCTGTGAAATGCTTTGTATTGAGTGTGTGGGAGCTAAAACCCCTGATGTCACATTTCTCCTGAGGAGCTCCAGAAGCTTGCCAGATTAATTCTCAATGGCGCCTGACAGGAATTGCTTCAGATCAGATCCCAGTGACCCGTCTACGTGTACTCGGATGCCCGACTGTATGCCAGTTTTGGACACAACATATCTGATTTGTTTTCTTCAAGAATTAACAACTATTTGGCCAAAGTATTCCTTTTATTGTTTTTTTTTGGTAAAAGAGCTCTGCAGAGAAAATCTCTTTATTTTTCAGTTAACTGGTGTATGTATATGTGTGTGTGTGTGTGTGTCTGTGTGTGTGTATGTGTCTGTGTGTGTGTGTCTGTGTGTCTGTGTGTGTCTGTGTGTGTGTGTGTGTCTGTCTGTGTGTGTGTCTGTCTGTGTGTCTGTCTGTGTGTGTGCACGGTGGGGTGGGGTGGTATTAAAAATGATATTTTTCATATTTCAATCTGTGTGTTGATGCTTTGCTTCATTACTGGATAAGTCTTGCTTCATAATAAACTGATAGTTTTGTTGCTTATTGAAGAAACCTGGATGGTGTACTTTATTTGGGGATAACGAGGAGACTATATGATTGACACAAGATCAGATGGCAGGTTGTTCAACCTTGCCCATCTTAGAGCGAAGACCAAAGTACAGAAAGTCCTCATCAGGGAACTCCTCTTTGCTGACGATGCTGCATTAACATCCCCAACAGAAGAGTGTCTGCAGAGACTCATCGACAGGATTGCGGCTGCCTGCAACGAATTTGGCCTAACCATCAGCCTCAAGAAAATGAAGATCATGGGACAGGACGTCAGAAATGCTCCATCCATCAATATTGACGACCGCACTCTGGAAGTGGTTGAAGAGTTCACCTACCTAGGCTCAACTATCACCAGTAACCTGTCTCTAGATGCATAAATCAACAAGCGCATGGGAAAGGCGTCCGCTGCTATGTCCAGACTGGCCAAGAGAGTGTGGGAAAATGGTGCACTGACACGGAACACAAAAGTGTGAGCGTTTCAAGCCTGTGTCCTCTGTACCTTGCTCTACGGCAGCGAGGCTTGGACATGGTATGTCAGCCAAGAGCGACGTCTCAATTCATTCCATCTTCGCTGCCTCCGGAGAATCCTTGGCATCAGGTGGCAGGACCGTATCTCCAATGCAGAAGTCCTTGAGGTGGCCAACATCCCCAGCATATACACTTTGCTGAGCCAACGGCGCCTGAGATGGCTTGGCCATGTGAGCCGCATGGAAGATGGTAGGATCCCCAAGGATGCATTATGCAGCGAGCTCGTCACTGGTATCAGACCCACCGGCCATCCATGTCTCCGCTTTAAAGACATCTGCAAACGTGACATGAAATCCTGTGACATTGATCACAAGTCATGGGAGTCAGTTGCCAGTGGTCGCCAGAGCTGGCGGACAGCCATAAAGGCGGGGCTAAAGTGTGGCGAGTCGAAGAGACTTAGCAGTTGGCAGGAAAAAAGACAGAAGCGCAAGGAGAGAGCCAACTGTGTAACAGCCCCGACAACCAATTTTATCTGCAGCACCTGTGGAAGAGTCTGTCACTCTAGAATTGGCCTTTATAGCCACTGCAGGCGCTGCTTCACAAACCACTGAGCACCTCTAGGTGCTTACGAGACAAAGAGGCCAAAGAAGAAGAAAAAGGTGATATGATTGACCGTATCAGTAACTGGGTCAACTTTAAACTTATGTTGTGACCTGTGGAGATGTAGAACTAGAACAGACAGTGCACTTCTCCCGCATCAGTCGTCACAATACAAGATGTTCAGGAAAGATAGGAAAGGAAGAACAGAGGGACGGGTGGCAGTATTGATTAAGGAGAACATTACAGTGCTGGAGAGAGGATGTCCTGGATGGGTTAAGAACAGAATCCATGAAGCGAGGCCAAAGAACAAAAGAAAAACGTGCAATTACATTGCTTGGTGTACTCTATAGGCCACTAACTAGTGGAAAAGATGTTGAGGAACAAATTTGTCAGGAAATTACAGAGAGGTGAATAAATTATAAGGTAGTTGTAATGGGGGATGCTAATAATCTGAATATAGGCTGGGATAATAGTAGTAAAGGGAAGAGAGGGGCAAGAGTTCCTAGAGTGTGTTCAGGAAAAATTTCTACAACAGTATGTTTCCAGTCCAACAAGAACGGAGGCACTGCTGGACCTGGTTCTTGGGAATGAGGTGGGCCAAGTGCACCATGTGTCAGTTGGGAACTATTTAGGGGACAGTGTTCATTGTCTCATAAGGTTTAGGTTGGCTATGGTAAAGGACAAATCCAGAGTAAGAATAATTAACTGGGGGAAAGCCAACTTCATTGGGGTAAATGAAAACAAGAAATTCTGGAAATACTCAATAGGTCTGGCAGCATCTGTGGAGAGAGAAGCAGAGTTCTGAAGAAGGGTCACTGACCTGAAACGCTAACTCTGCTTCTCTCTCCACAGATGCTGCCAGACCTGCTGAGTATTTCCAGCATTACTTGTTTTATTTCAGATTTCCAGCATCTGCAGTATTTTGCTTTTATTTCAATGGGGTAAAAATGGATCTGACCCAGATAAATTGGAATCAAAGGTTGGCAGGCAATATGGTAACTGAACAATGGGCTGCCTTTAAAGAAGAGATGGTTCAGGCACAGTCAAGTTAAATTCCCACAAAGGGGAAAGGTAGGGCAAACAAATCCAGAGCTCCCTGGATAACAAAAGAGATAGAGATTAAGATGAAGAAGTAAAAGTATGTTTATGACAGATGTCAGGTGGAAATTATTGGAGCGTGTAAAAATGTAATGTATTAATTGTGGGGAATTTTAATCTGCATATAGACTGGGACAATCAAATTGCAACAGTGGTCTAGAAGATGAGCTTGTAGAATTTTTATGTAACAGTTTCCTGAAGCAATACATCGTTATGTGTAATGAAGCAGGGTCAATAAGCAATGTAATCGTAAAAGATCTACTGGGAAACAGTGATCATAATACCATTGAATTTCATGTTCAGTTTGAAAGTGACACATTTCAATCACAGACAAGAATCTTAAACTTAAACAAAGCCAATTACGAAGGTATGAGGGGAGAACGGGCTAAGGTTACTTGGGTAAATAGACTGGAAGGTATGTCGATAAATGAACAGTGGGAAACAATAAAAAAAAAATTTCAAAGAGTTCAACAAAAGTACATTCCGATCAAAAACAAAAACTTGGCAAGAAAGACCCATCTCACTCAGGAAGTTAAGGAGAGTATTAAACTAAAAGAAGAGCATTACAATGTTGCAAAAAACTAGTAGTAAGTCTGAGGATTGGGAGTGTTTTAGAAACCAGCAAAGTGCCACCAAAAAGTTAATAAAAAGGGAAAAAATAGAATATGAGAGTAAACGAGCCAGTAATATAAAAACAGGTTGTAAAAGCTTTTATAAGTCCATAAAAAGTAGACTTCGGTCACTTAGTGGCAGAGACAGGAGAAATCATCATGGGGAATGAGGTAATGGCAGAGGCATTGAACAAATATTTTGTGTCTGTCTTCAAAGTAGAAGATTTTAGTTTCATAACGAGAAATAGACAGTAACCTAGGGGCTAAGAAGAGTGAGGAAATTAAGGATATTGATATCAGCCGAGAAAAAGTATTGGAGAAACTCGAGGGACTAAAATCTGACAAGTCCCTGGGACCAGATGGCCTACATCCTAGGGTTCTAAAAGAGATAGCTGAAGAGATAGTGAATGTGCTGGATATGATTTTCCAGAATTCTTTTGATTCAGGAATAGTCCCATCAGATTGGAAGTTGGCAAATGTTACACCGCTTTTCAAGAAAGGAAGAAGAGAGAAAACAGGGAACTACAGACCAGTTAGCTTAACATCAGTCAATGGGAAGATGCTGAAAACTATTATTAAAGAAGTCTTAACATTGCACTTGGAAAAGCATAGTATGGTCAGAACAAGTCAGCATGGTTTTACTAAAGGGAAATCCTGTTTGACTAATCGATGAGAGTTTTTTGAGGATGTAACGAGTAGGGTAGAAAAAGGGGAACCAGTAGATGTAGTATACCTGGATTTCCAAAAGGCATTCGATAAGGTGCCACATAAAATATTAATAGGCAAGATAAGGGCTCATGGTGTTGGGGGTAATATATTATCGTTGATAGAGGACTGGTTAACAGGCAGGAAGTAGAGGCATAAATGGGATATTTTCAAGTTGGCAGGCAGTGAAATGGGGTGCTGCAAGGATCAGTGCTGAGGCCTCAGCTATTTACATTCGATATTAATGACTTGGATGAAGAGAGAGAGAGTAATGTATCTAAGTTTACTGATGATACAAAGCTCGGTAGAAAGGTAAGCTGCAGGGAGGACATAGAAAGGCTACAAAGAGATATGGACAGGTTAAGTGAGTGGACAACAAGATGGCAAATGGAGTATAATGTAGAGAAGTGTGAAGTTGTTCACTTTGGTCATAAAAATAGAAAAGCAGAATATTTTTTAAAAGGTGTGAAACTGGTAAGTGTTGATGTTCAGAGAGACGTGGGATTACTTGCACAAGGAACGCACAAAGTTAACATGCAGGTGCAGCAGGCTATTAGGAAGGCAAATAGCATATTGGCCTCTATTGATGAGGGAAGGGTGGTGGATGTTGTCTATATGGACTTTAGTAAAGCCTTTGACAAGGTCCCGCATGGCAGACTGGTACAAAAGGTGAGGTCACATGGGATCAGAGGTGAGCTGGCAAGATGGATACAGAACTGGCTCAGTCATAGAAGACAGAGGGTATCAGTGGATGGGTGTTTTTCTGAATGGAGGAAAGTGACTAGTGGTGTTCCGCAGGGATCAATGCTGGGACCTTTGCTGTTTGTAGTATATATAAATGATTTGGAGAAAAATGTAGCTGGTCTGATTAGTAAGTTTGCGGACGACACAAAGGTTGGTGGAGTTGTGGATAATGATAAGGATTGTCAGAGGATACAGCAGGATATAGATCGGTTGGAGACTTGGGCAGAGAAATGGCAGATGGAGTTTAATCCGGACAAATGTGAGGTAATGCATTTTGGAAGGTCTAATGCAGGTGGGAAGTATACAGTAAATGGCAGAACCCTTAGGAGTATTGACAGGCAGAGAGATCTGGGTGTACAGGTCCACAGGTCACTGAAAGTGGCAACGCAGGTGGATAAGGTAGTTAAGAAGGCATACGGCATGCTTGCCTTCATCGGCCGGGGCATAGAGTATAAAAATTGGCAAGTCATGTTGCAGCTGTACAGAACCTTAGTTAGGCCACACTTAGAATATTGCATGCAATTCTGGTCGCCACACTACCAGAAGGACGTGGAGGCTTTGGAGAGGGTACAGAGGAGGTTTACTAGGATGTTGCCTGGTCTGGAGGGCATTAGCTATGAGGAGAGGTTGGAAAAACTCGGATTGTTTTCACTGGAACGACGGAGGTGGAGGGGCGACATGATAGAGGTTTACAAAGTTATGAGCGGCATGGACAGAGTGGATAGTCAGAAGCTTTTTCCCAGGGTGGAAGAGTCAGTTACTAGGGGACATAGGTTTAAGGTGCGAGGGGCAAAGTTTAGAGGGGATGTGCGAGGTAGGTTTTTTACACAGAGGGTGGTGAGTGCCTGGAACTTGCTGCCGGGGGAGGTGGTGGAAGCAGATACGATAGCGACGTTTAAGAGACATCTTGACAAATACATGAAAAGGAAGGGAATAGAGGGATATGGGCCCTGGAAGTGCAGAAGGTGTTAGTTTAGGCAGGTATCAAGATCTATTCGGCTTAGAGGGCCGAATGGCCTGTTCCTGTGCTGTACTGTTCTTTGTTCTTTGTTCTTTGTTCTTTATTGCAAGGGGATTGGAGTACAGGAATAAAGAAGTCTTACTAAAACTATACAGGGTTTTGGTGAGACCGCACCTGGAATACTGTGTGCCGTTTTGGTCTCCACATTTAAGAAAGGATATACTTGCACTGGAGGCGATGCAGCAAAGATTTACTAAATTGGTCATTGGGATGAGGGGGTTTTCCTATGATGAAAGGCTGAGTAAATTGGGCCAATATTCTCTTAGAAGAATGAGAGGTGTTCGAATTGAGGCATACAAGATTCTGAAAGGGCTTGATAGGGTAGAAGCTGAGAGATTGTTCCCAATGGTCAGGGAATCTATAACGTGAGAGCACAGTCTCAGGATAAGGGGCCAATCATTCGGGACTGAGATGAGGAGAAATGACTACACTCAAAGGGTTGTGAATCTTTGGAATTCTCTACCCCAAAGGATTGTGGATGCTCCATCGTTGAATACATTTAAGGCTGGGATAGATAGACTTTTGGTCTCACAAGGAAACAAGGGATATGGGGAGCGGGCAGGAAAGTGGAATTGAAGCCCAAGATCAGCCATGATTGTATTGAATGGCGGAGCAGGCTCAATGGGCCATATGGTCTCCTCCTGCTCCTATTCTTGTGTTCTTGTGTTCTTGCACAACCAAGAACCAGGCTGAATATGGAAGGTTCAGAGCAGAAGTGTAAAAGCAAATAAGAGAAGCAAAGAGGGTATGAACATTTCAAAGAACTCCTCAACTAAGACTTTGTCTTCGACATGAATGTCCTCAATCCATCCCTCAACATCCTATCCAGCTCAGTCTTGGTGCTACACCAGTTTGGAGCGAGGTCAAAAAAGTCATTCAACAACTGAAGAACAACAAGGACTCTGGAGCAGATAGAATCCCTGCTGAAATCTTGAAGATTGGAGGAGATATACTCCTGGCACAACTACACAACCTCATATCCCTCATCTAGCATGAGGAGTGCTTGCTGGGGGACTTCAGGGACACTGTGATCATGACTATATTCAAGAAGGGAGACAAAACCGATTGTGGCAACTGTAGAGGAATTTCCCTGCTGTCTATCACAGGGAAGATCATTGCAAGGATCCTCCTCAATGACCTTCTCCTAGTGGCTGAAGAGCTCCTTCTGGAGTTGCTGTGTAGCTTTTGCCCATCGAGGGACACTACAGACATAACCTTCACTGCGCAGAAACTCCAAGAAAAATGCTGGGAACAATGCCAACCTCTATACCTGGTCTTTTTTTGACCTCACAAAAGCCTTTGATCTGTCAACCACAAAGGCTGATAGAGCATTCTGCTCAAATTTGGCTGCCCTCAGAAGTTTGTCACCATCCTCTACTCCACGATGACATGCAAGCCGTGATCCTCACCAACGGAATCACCACAGACCTTATTTCAGCCAAGACCGGGTCAAGCAAGTCTGTGTTATCGCACCAACCCTGTTCTCCATTTTCCTCACTGCAATGCTACACCTCACTGCCAGAAAACTACCTGCAGGTGTGAAGATAATCTACAGAACAGACGGGAAACTATTCAACCTACGTCACCTTCAATTCAAAACCAAAATCACTCCAACCTCAGTCGTCGAGCTTCAGTATGCTGATGACGTTTGTGTTGCATGCACTCTGAAAGCTCCAGATCATTGTCAACTCCTTCTCCAAAGCATATTAGAAAATGGGTCTTTCACTAAACACTCGGAAAATGAAGGTTGTCTTTCAACTAGCTCTGACAGCACAGCCCCCCGTCAATCAGATCAATAGTGAGATCCTTGAATATATGGACCATTTTCCATATCTTGGGAGCCTCCTCTTTTGCAGGCAGACATAGACAACGAGGTTCATCATCACCTCCAACGTGTCAGTTCAGCCTTTGGCCGAGTGAGGAAGAGAGTATTTGAGGATCAGGATCTCAACCTCAAAACTAGGATCATGGTTTACTGGGCAGCAGTGATCCCTGTGCTCCTATACGCTTCACAGACTTGGACGACCTACAGCAGGCACTTCAAAGCACTGGAGAAGTAACACCAGAGGTTCCTCTGCAAGGTCCTCAAAATCCTATGGGAAGAAAGGTGGTCCAATAGCAGTGTCCTCTCCCAAGCCAACCTGCCCAGCATTGGGGCCCTAATCGCCCAAAACCAGCTCCACTGGGCAGGACATGTCATGCACGTACCAGACACCAGACTCCAGAAGCAGCTGTTCTACTCAGAATTTGGTCACAGCCGGAGCCAGGAGGACAACGGAAACGCTTTAGAGAGCTCCTGAAAGGATCCCTGAAGAAATCAAAATCCCCGTCGACTCATGGGAGTCCTGGCTCATGACCATCCTAGATGGAGAAAGCTCATTTGGGAAGGCATCATACATCTTGAGAGACTATCGAGGAACATGTGGAAGTGAAGTTGTGGTGTCGGAGGGAGCGCACAAACCTCCAAACTACTCATCTACCTGGCCCTTCAAGCACCACCTGCCTCTCATATGGCAGAGTCTGCAGATCACACATTGGACTGGATCAGCCATTCGAGAACTCATTGAACCAGAGTGGAAGCAAATCATCCTCAATCCCAAGGGTCTACCTAAGAAGGAGAAGAAGCTGCAATTGATTATTTAGGAAGTCCTAACAGTTCACTTAGAAAATCATAGAGTCAACATGGTTTTATGAAAGGGAAATCATGTTTGACAAATTTACTAGACCTTTTTTGAGCATATACCTAGTAGGGTAGATACTGGATTTCCAAAAGGGATTTGATAAGGTGGCACACGAAAGGTTAATGCACAAGATAAGGGCTCATGGTGGGAATATATTAGCATGGATGGAGGATTGGTTAACCAACAGGAAGCAGAGAGTAGGGATTACCAGGACATTTTTAAGTTGACAGGATGTAACTAGTGAGTTGCCACAATGATCGGTGCTGGGCCTGAGATATTTACAAGCTATATTAATGACTTAGACGAATAGACGGAGAGTAATGTATTTACGTTTGCTGATGATACAAAGCTAGGTGGGAATGCAAACTGTGAGGAGGGCACAAAGAAGCTGCAAAGAGATATAGACGGGCCAAGTGAGAACTGAAAGCTAGCATACAGGTACAGGAAGCAATTCGGAAGGCAAATGGCATGTTGGAATAAGGAAGCCTTGCTACAGTTGTACAGGACTTTGGTAAGACTGCACCTGGAATACTGTGTGCAGTTTTGGTCTCCATATTTAAGGAAGGATATATTTGCATTGGAGGCGGTACAGCAAAGGTTCACTAGATAGTTTCCTGGGATGAAAGGGTTGTCCTACGATGAGAGGCTGAGTACATTGGGCCGTTACTCTCTGGAGTTTAGAAGAATGAGAGGTGATTACATTGAAACATACAAGATTATGAAGGGGATTGAGAGGGTGGACACTGAGAGGTTGTCTTCCCTGGCTGAGGATTCTAGAACACGGGGGCACAGTCTCAGGATAAAGGGTTGATCATTTAGGTCAGAGATGAGGAGAAATTCCTTCACTTAGAGGTTGTGACTCTTTGGAATTCTCTATTCCAGAGGGTAGTGGATGCTCTATCGTTGAACTGTTGAGATGCAGATTTTTGGTATCTCAGGGAATCAAGGGATATGGGGAGCGAATGGGAAAGTGGAGTGAAGGCAGAAGATCAGCCATGATTGTATTGAATTTCAGAGCAGGCTTAAGGGGCCCTCTGCTCTACTCCTGCTCCTATTTCTCATGTTCATATGTTCCAAATGGCTGCTTCCATCACTGCCTTTGCTTACATCGCATTGGACCTTCACTACAAATTGACTGGAAGTAAAGCACTGGGACAGAATCTGACTGAGCTACCAACTCCATTTCCATTGAGAATTGAAGCACAGTCCATCAATTCTTTAAAAAGGGAATTAGTTGCTTAGAAAATTAAAGTGTAATGTTAAAGGGTACAGCAAGTGAGCAGGAGAGTGGGATGAGGTCAAGTGGGATATTAAAGGGTATGGAGATTGGTCAGGAGTGTGAAATTAGACTGGGTGGGATATTATAGCAGTGGAGGAGTGAGCAGGAGACTGGGCAGATTAAAATCGGGAATGGTCAGCACATGGTGACTCCACAATCAGAAAATCACCCTGGACAATTTTACCTGCCCCATTTCTGTGGGTGAGCAGGGTAAAAATTACCATAGATACTAGCCAACTCACCCAGAAACACTGATCATGTGACACTTGCCTGTTAATCATTCACAGCTTCAATTTCCAGCAGTCTCCAGCTCTCCAGTGCATCAACTTCATTCCCCTTGCCTGAGTGACTCTTCTACAAAAACATAGAACAGTTAAATAGTTCGAGTGGTTTCGCTCAACAGTGGAAAGGAGTAATGAACAGAATTCCCAGGCATTCCATCCATTCCATGCTGGACAGGACTATTCTGAAGTGATGTCAGCCCAGAATTGTTGAATCTAATTATTTCTCTGCCCAGTCAAGTCACAGTTTGCAAATATTATTTTGGTGACATTTTATTTTGGTTACCATGGAAGTGAGATAAGATCATTGGATACTCAATTTGGAAAAATACAAGAATCAAGGAGAAAGCTGGAAAAGTTTGCTGCTGTCTTAGTAGCAGTATCAACAAATGCAGTTCTCCTGTCTGCCTCTATCTTGGTTCAGTAATTCAGATTCACTCGCCCCCTTCCTCGAATGACCTTTCACCTACAATACATCCACCCAGCTAGAGTCCACAATGGAAACCCTGGAAATAGCTAAAGTATAACTGGGCCTCTTACAGTCATAGAGTCATAGAGTTATACAGCACAGAAACAGGCCCGTAAGCTCATCGTGTCCGTGCCGGCCATTAAGCACCTTTCTATTCTAATCCCATTTTCCAGCATTTGGCCCGTAACCTTGTATGTTATGGTGCTTCAGGTGCTCATCTAAATACTTGTTAAATGTTGTGAGCCTTCCTGCCTCTACCCTTTCAGGCAGTGCGTTCCAGATTTCAACCACCCTCTGGGTGAAAAATGTTTTCCTCAAATCCCCTCTAAACCTCCTGCCCCTTACCTTAAATCTATGCCCCCTGGTTATTGACCCCTCCGCTAAGGGAAACAGTCTCTTCCTATCTAATCTATCAATGCCCCTCATAATTTTGTATACCTCAATCATGTCCCCCCTCAGCCTTCTCTGCTCTAACGAAAACAACCCGAGCCTTTTCAGTCTCTCTTCATAGCTGAAATGCTCCAGCCCGGGCAACATCCTGGTGAATCTCCTCTGCACCCTCTCCAGTGCCATCACATCCTTCCTATAGTGCGGTGCCCAGAACTGTACACAGTACTCCAGCTGTGGCCTAACTAGCATTTTATACAGCTCCATCATAACCTCCCTGCTCTTATATTCTATGCCTCGGCTAATAAAGGCAAGTATCCCATATGCCTTCCTAACCACCTTATCTACCCTGTGTTGCTGCCTTCAGTGATCTATGGACAAGTACACCAAGGTCCCTCTAACCCTCTGTACTTCCCAAGGTCCTACCACCCATTGTATATTCCCTTGCCTTGCTAGTCCTCTCAAAATGCATCACCTCACACTTCTCAGGATTAAATTCCATTTGCCACTGCTCCGCCCATTTTACCAGCACATCTATATTGTCCTGTAATCTAAGGCTTTCCTCCTCACTATTTACACCACCAATTTTTGTGTCATCTGCGAACTTACTGATCATACCTCCGATATTCACGTCTAAATCATTAATGTACACTACAAACAGCAGGGATCCAGCACTGATCTTTGCAGTACACCACAGGTCACAGGCCTCCAATCACATCTGGCGAGCTCTGTCCAGCATGCTGCTAATCCTTTCTGTCAGGGTTGTTGCTCCCTTTCTTTTCCAGCTCTTCTATCTTGTCTTTCAGGCTGGCTTTGAGGGCAGCTGGAACTTTCCTCAGCAGATGCTGAATTGGTCTTACCCTCTCATCTACTTCAAGATGATATTTCCCAGGAAGAGATCCTAAACTTGTAAGTATGTAATTGTACTGCTGCAGGATCTGTTCCGTCGTCAATGGTTTAGTGCACTGTGACACGTTGCAAATCTGTTTTGCATGTTGAAGGTTACTAGTCCAAGCTTTAGACTTGCTTCTGCTGAGATGAGTGGCTTTTGCTTGTTGTCTATGATCTGGGACTCCAGATCTTTGTCCTTGTCATTGCAAAGGGCTCTCAGAGTAACTTGTCCTCTTGGCACTAGTATGGTGCCATCATATAGCCTCAATCTTACTTTCGAGGGCTTAATTTTTGGATCGCCATGTTGAGCCACTTTGCACGGGTCTGTGAAGGTCATGATGTTGCATGATGCACTGGTGTCGATCTGGCATTTTATGTTGATTTGATATTCTCCTTCTGCAGTCATCATTCCGACAGTCACAAACCATTTATCACCTATCAACCTATCTGAACCAACCTGTTGTATGCTGTATAGTGATTTGTCAGAATCTTTAACTGATATCTTTCTGTATCTGTTTGTTGTGCTTCCTTCTCGTCAAACATTTGTGTGCAGAATTATTCAGCTTCTTGTAGTGAGAACACTGCTTTCCCCATGCTGGACAAGCCTTCTTTCCCTGTGCGTGATGTCCTTCGCAGTATTTGCATCCTGCCCTTTGTCCATGATCTTTCTGCCCTTTGGCCTGGAACATCTATCAGCATAAGGTCTGGTCTGTTCTGCCATGAATATGCTCGAGCTGCTGATTTACAACCACAGCACTTCTGCACACGTTGATCGCTTTCCTGAGAGTCAGTTTCTCCTCTTTCAGTAGACATGCTGTCACTGCGGGATCTCTTATGCCTAATATGATCTTTAATTATCTTTTGTTCTGCAAAGTCACAGGATTCTGTAAGATGTGTTAATGCTGTCACATATTTATCAATGGACTCTTTTTCACCTTGGGCTCTAACATGAACACATACTGTTCATAAGTTACGTTCACTTGGGGTTCAAAGTGTTCCTTCAAGGCTTTCAAAAGTTCTGCTGTCCTTTTCTTGTTCTTCGGAGAGTTTTAGGGGGAATACACTTTGTAACAGTCTCTTCCCAACAGTGATAAAAGTGTAGCTACTAGTACCTGCTCCGGTTTGTCAATTAAATCTGTCATAATTTCATAATTTTGCCATTGCGAATGGAAAAACTGCCAGTTCTGCTTCATTTCACCTTTCACTTCAACCGGCGCCAGAAGAGGAAGATTTACAGCCATTGTGTCTTACCCAGCGCTTTCAGCACTTCTTTGTTCCTTTTCTGTGGTTCCCCGTGGCTTTTAGCAGCTTTCAGCAGCTCTGAACATTCCTGTGTTCCTCTTTTAGTAGCTGTGCTTCTCTACAGTTCTTCAACACTCAATCTCAGCTCCACTCTGACACCATGTTATGATCTCACAGGACAACAGTCTTGCTTGTACTGTGTCTTTATTGAACTGTCTTCTGATGGATGCCTACGGTGAGTGCCTGATGGTAGAGGTCACGTGACTACAGCAAGACTGGAGGCACATTAGTACAGTCTTGCATTTCTATCCCAAACAGAGGGTTAGCTGGCAGAGACAAATAGTGTGAGGAAATTTCCAACTTCACAACAGTTGTTCAATGAAAATTATGTTATTTGATCCAATTATACACTGAAAATGGGGCAGAGATTCGAGACCATTTTAATTGGAAAATAAAAGCAGTTCTGGGGACTTGAATCTTACCTTCCACTTTATTTTATTGGGAATCTAACCCTACATTCATAGGCTCCAAATTTATCTGCCCCCATCTGTTGGTGGGGTGGGTAATTAAAATAACGTGAATAACCGACCCACTCTCCCCCCACCATCCCATTAGTCCCTGCTCGGATCGGCCCCAGGTTTTGCCTGATGGGGACATTGACGCTGCCCCTGGCTATCACACCCTGCTCAGGCCTCTAACTGATAATGTTCAACATGATGTGCATATTTAAAACTGTTTCCCCTGATGTGGTCCTATATTATTATTTTCAATAGATGGGTAGGGCACCTGTGAAGGAACCTATTTTAAATATGCAGATCAAGACCAATGATGGTATAATGATTGCCTGAGTGGGGTGCTGGTGGGCAGGAGGCAGTATCGACTTCCCCATCAGTCAAACCCTGGAGATGAATTTGGGGCCAGAAGCAGCCTAGAAGATAAGTTTAAAATTATATTTTAGGTTTTCTTGTGGGCCAGGAGGGGAAGGAGTGCTATTCTTGGTCTCCCTTGAAGCAGGCTCTACCACCCGACTCACTACCAGATCACCCACCTTAATCACAGCCAAGCCCTGCTCTAACCTCCCCCAATCATACACATACCCAGTCTCCCCTCCCCCAATCATACACAGACCCAGTCTCCCCTCCCCCAATCACAGCCAGACCATTCTCTCCCCTCCCCCAATCACAGCCAGACCCTTCTCCCCTATCCCCTAATCACAGCCAGACCCTTCCCTCCTCTCCCCTAATCAAAACCAGCCCCTTCACTCCTTTCCCCTAATCACAGCCAGACCCTTCTGTCCTCTCCCCTAATCACAGCCAGACCCTTCTCTCCTCTCTCCTAATCACAGCCAGACCCATCTCTCCTCTCCCCCAATCACAGCCAGAACCTTCTCTCCCCTTCCCCCAATCACAGCCAGACCCTTCTCTCGTCTCCCCCAATCACAGCCAGACCCTTCTAACCCCTTCCCCCAATCACAGCCAGACCCTTCTCTCCCCTCCCTCAATCACAGCCAGACCCTTCTCTGCTCTCCCCTAATCACAGCCAGACCCTTCTCTCCCCTCCCTCAATCACAGCCAGACCCTTCTCCCCTCTCCCCCAATCACAGCCAGATCCTTCTCTCCTCTCTCCTAATCAAAGCCAGACCCTTCTCTCGTCTCCCGCAATCACAGCCAGACCCTTCTCTCCCCTCCCTCAATCACAGCCAGACCCTTCTCTCCCCTCCCTCAATCACAGCCAGACCCTTCTCTCCTCTCTCCTAATCACAGCCAGACCCTTCTCTCCTCTCCCCTAATCACAGCCAGACCCAGTCTCCCCCCCCACCAATCACAGCCAGACCCTTCTCTCCCCTCCCTCAATCACAGCCAGACCTTTCTCCCCTCTCCCCCAATCACAGCCAGATCCTTCTCTCCTCTCTCCTAATCAAAGCCAGACCCTTCTCTCGTCTCCCCTAATCACAGCCAGACCCAGTCTCCCCCCCCACCAATCACAGCCAGACCCTTCTCTCCCCTCCCTCAATCACAGCCAGACCTTTCTCCCCTCTCCCCCAATCACAGCCAGATCCTTCTCTCCTCTCTCCTAATCAAAGCCAGACCCTTCTCTCGTCTCCCGCAATCACAGCCAGACCCTTCTCCCCCCTCCCTTTAACACAGCCAGACCCTTCTCTCCTCTCTCCCAATCACAGCCAGACCCTTCTCTCCTCTCCCCTAATCAAAGCCAGACTCTTCTCTCCTCTCCCTCAAACACAGCCAGACCCTTCTCTCCTCTCCCCTCATCAAAGCCAGACCCTTCTCTCCCCTCCCCTAATCACAGCCAGACCCAGTCTCCCCCCCCCCCACCAATCACAGCCAGACCCTTCTCTCCCCTCGCCCAATCACATCCAGACCCTTCTCTCCTCTCCCCCAATCACAGGCAGACACCCCCTGCCCCTCCCCCAGTCTCAGAAAGACTGCCCTCTCTTCTCCCCCAATTGTATCCAGGGTCCCTCCCCCCTAATTGCAGCCAGACCCCCTTCTCCCTGATTGCAGCCAGAGATTGGAGTCAGACCCACTCACCCCACTGATTGCAGCCAGATTCCCCTCCCCCCAATTGCAGTCAGACCTCCTTCTTCACTGATTTTAGCCAGACACCTCTCCCCCCGATTTTTTGAAAATATTCCTACATGGGATGTGGGCGTCACTGGCTAGGCCAGCATTTATTGCCCATCCCTAATTGCCCTTGAGAAGGTGGTGGTGAGCTGCCTTTTTGAACCACTACAGTCCATGTGGGGTAGGTACACCCACAGTGCTGTTAGGAAGGGAGTTCCAGGATTTTGAACCAGCGACAGTGAAGGAACGGTGATATAGTTCAAAGTCAGGATGGTGTGTGACTTGGAGGGGAACTTTCAGGTGGTGATGTTCCAATGCATCTGCTGCCCTTGTCCTTCTAATTGGCAGAGGTCGCGGGTTTGGAAGGTGCTGTCTAAGGAGCCTTGGTGAGTTGCTGCACTGCATCTTGTAGATGGTACACACTGCTGCCACTGTGCGTCGGTGGTGGAGGGGGTGAATATTGAAGGTAGTGGATGGGATGCCATTCAAGCGGGCTGCCTTATTCTGGATGGTGTTGAGTTTCTTGAGTGTTGTTGGAGCTGCACTCATCCAGGCAAGTGGAGAGTATTCCATCACACTCCTGACTTGTGCCTTGTAGATGGTGGACAGGCTTTGGGGAGTCAGGAGGTGAGTTACTGCAGAATTCCTAGCCTCTGACCTGCTCTTGTCGCCACGGTATTTATATGGCTGGTCCAGTTCAGTTTCTGGTCGATGGTAATCCCCAGGCTGTTGATTGCAGCCAAACCTCCCTCCCCCCAATTGCAGTCAGACCCCCTCCCCTATTCAGAACCCCTCTCCCTACAATTACAGCCAGCCCTCGCCCCTGATTGTGGCCAGAATTCACCCAGGGATCGGATAGTCAGGGGCATGGACAAGTGCTTCTGCAACACATGGCGTGTTGCCTTCCTGGAGCTTGGGTGAAGGATATTACTGAGATGGCGCTGAACATTTTGAGTTGGAAGGTGGAGGCAGCCAGATGACCTGGTCTAAGTGGCAACCATTGGCATAAGAAGTACAGTTTGGAAGGAAAAATGTGAAATGGCAACATATAATCTAAATGGTACATTTCCAAAAGAGGTGCAAGAACAGAGAGATCTTGGGGTTCACTTACACAAATATACAAGTTGATAGCTTGTTAGAAAAGTATATGGAACCCTGGGCTTTATAAATAGAGGCATAGAATACTAGGCAAGGATGTTATGCTAAACCTTTATAAATCACTGGTTCGGCTCTAACTGGAGTATTGTGTCCAATGCTGGCCTTCACACTTTAGGAAGGATGTCAAGGCCTTGGAGAGGGTGCAGAGGCGATTTAGTAGAATGGTAGCAGAGATGAGGGACTTCAGTTATGTGCAGAGACTGGAGAAGCTTGGATTGTTCTCCTCACAGCAACAAGGGTTTAGAGAACATTTAATAGAGGTGCTAAAAATCATGAAGCGTTTTCATAGATTAAATAAGAAGAAACAGTTTCCATTGGCAGATGGGTTGGTAACCACAGGACACAGATTTTAGATAATTAGCTAAAAATCCAGGTGGAAAATGAGGAGAATTTTTTTAATGCAGCGAGTTGTTGTGATCTGGAATGCACTGCCTGAAAGGGCGGTGGAAGCAGATTCAATAGTAACTTTCAAAAGGGAATTGGATAAATACTTGAAAAGGAGAAATTGACATAGTCAAAGGGAAGAGCAGGGGAGTCGGACTAATTGCAAAGCTCTTTCAAACAGCTGGCACAGGCAGGGTGGGCCAAGTGGCCTCTGTATCATTTTATGATTCTTTGAAACTGAACTATTTTGATGAGCCAGGCAGTCTTGTAGTTACGCTCTGAGCAGTTTCAAAGCACAGTTCCGCAATTCACCAAATCAGCTACAGACACATTTCCTGTGTGGAGAAAATAGTGGCTGCAGAAGAAACCATCAGTCTGACGTGGGCCTGTGGGAGTATTTCAAAACTCAATGAAGGTTGTGGGTTATTCACCAACAGTCCACAGCTGGGTGAATTACGATGGAAAAAAGATTTCCATGATTTCTCCCTTAATGTCACAAAAACATGCTATGTTGAATGATGATTTTTTAATTCAGTGCTGGAAACCTGAATTAAATTTAAAAGAAACAGAAACCAGTAAAAGAAGACTCTACTATCAGCTAAGATGGCCACCCCAATTTACATCACTATACTTCACATCCCAATGCATAGAGGTGGAAATTAATTGTCTGTACTATTCCAGCAAGAACAATGACCTGGGGAATCTAAGTGAATTACCTATCCTGTTCCCATTAGTAAGGCATTAAGGCCATCACCTGGACATTACACTGGTGGAGACAAACCACTCAAAACTAATCACTTGAACAATGGGACCCTGGTTGTGAGAAGGGAAATGCTAGTGCATTGGAAACCACATCTGCCAAATGAAAACATATTAATTTTGTCATATAGAACACTGAACTGTTACTGGACCTTGAACATAACTTGATGAAAAGGACCACAGAGCAGTGGCTGAAAATATGGCTGTACATTTGCATTCTGAGAGACAGTTGCCAATGGGAGTGCTCCCTGATCAATTAGCCAGATAGGTTTTGTCAATAGTGATGATCAAAAGACATTGAATGTGCCCAATGAGCTTTGATGAATCAACAAACCTCGCAGGCGATGCTGTCTCAAACAAAGAGCTAGTCACATGACTAACATGCAGGCCAACCTGGGAATTGATTGAATTGTGCTCACAGTAAAGTTTTGAAGCAGACTGCAAGTTGAAGACCAAAGAGGAAGCAAGGTTTCTCTCTATCTCCCTCTCACGCAAAGTTCCAGGGACCCACGGAAGTAACTTAAGCCTTAAGACAGAAGATCCCTGCAGCCTTCTAGTACCAGCGAAACAAGTTTAAAAGTGTGCACTGGGCCCCAGCGAGAATTGCAAGACTCAACTTAAATCAAAGACTTTACATACAACCCAAAACCAGTAACTGAATTCCATCTACTTCTTCAAACCTTCCCCCTTTAATTCTTTCTCCTCCTCTGTCTATGTGTTTATTGCGTATGCATGCTAGCGTGGTTGTGTCATGTATTTTTAGTAGCTTTAAGGTTAATAAGTTTACACCTTTCTTGTTTAAACCTGAGAAAACCTGTCTGGTTGATTCCTTTATAATTCCAATTAGAGAGCAGTGAGCAAGGACTCACTGAGGGGAAGCTAAAAACACTGTGCTTTTAGAAGTTAAACCCTGTTACTGCCAAACCAGAAAAGGGCTGAAAGGGGAGCCCTAGACCCCTCCCTCACCTGGTCGTAACATGAGACATGGAGTGATGAAGTTGAAAGAGGGACTACACACTGGTAACCACCATGTTGAATCACTGGGTGACAGTCATGTGACAGGTCCACCATCTGTGTTATTAAGCTGGTGTTTTCTCTGCAACAACCAGATAAGCAGCTCGAGACTAACAAGGGAAAACCCAAGTAGGGTCCTTCCTCCCTCTCTCTCTCTCCAATCCACCTTACGAGCTTTGAACCTTGCCTGCTGGCCGTTTCACTGCTGCAGACATAGTCATACTTGGGAATACAGCCTTCTGCTGGGACAAGGAATGACCTTTCCTTCAGAGACTGTATTGAATGCCAAAGTATCAGTAAACGGTATCAGGGGAAGGTATATGCCCATGCTTTAATATCAGGTGCACCTGGAGTGTGACCTTATTTTAGTACCAGTAACTGTGGGGATTGTCCCTAGTTTACCTGTAGACGGGGTTAACCTGCTCCTTGGTAATATCCTGGGTGGGGGGGCGGGTGGTGTGGTGGGGGTGCAGGATGAAGGTGGTAGCTTCCCTGTGCTTTTAGAGAAGCCGATTGAGGTCAGGGAGACAGAGCAGTTACAGGAGAAGGTCCCTGGCTTTTTTCCTGACTGTATGGTGATTGGTCCATAGTCAAACAAGCTCTGTCAGAGGAGGCCGAACTGGCACTGCAGATGGATAATCCTGATGTTTGGTCATCCAAAACCTTCTTCGGGAATTTACAGGAAACAAAGGAAGTGTTCAGCAGGTCTTCCTTGGTCGAGGCTCTCAGCAAGTCGACCCAGTGTTAAAAAAGTTAGCACAGTCTGCCCAAACTGAAGCTGAAGCAGAGGGAGTTCCAGAGTGCTACTATTTAAAGAAGTGAGGAAGTGGAGACCTCCTTACAGACCTGCGGATGAAGAGTGGACAGTGGTTCTCCAAATAATGCTGCTGCTGAGGTACCATAGGGAAATATTGAGAAAAGCCCACGAAATTCCAATGGCTGGACATGTCAGTATCCGAAAAACCCAACCTGCATAAGACAGCATTTTCATTGGCCACAACTCCACGAGGATGTGGTGGAGTTCTGTAAAATTTGCTACACATGCCAGGTTGTGGGGAAACCCCAACCTGCAATAAAACCTGCACCCCTAATTCCCATACAGCTTTTAGGGAACCATTCAGCACAGTGCTGGCCCATTGTGTGCAGCCCCTGCCAAACCAAAGGGGGCTACCAGTATCTTCTCACCATTATGGCTGTGGCTACCTGATGAGGCTATCCCTCCAAGAACTACCTCTACCAAGGTAGTGGTGGAGGGGCTAACCCAGTTCTTCACCCGATATAAGCTTCCTGCTGAGATCCAGTCAGATCAGGGAACAAATGTTATGTCCAGTATTTTTCAAAAGGTCATGGGTAACCTGGGCATAACCCAGCTAAAGTCCTCAGCCTACCACCCACAGTCACAAGGGGCCTTGGAGCAGTACCACCAGACCCTAAAGACAATGATCAGGGCACACTGTTATGAGTACTCCCATGACTGGGACAAAGGGCTAGGTTCTCTTCTGTTTAGATTATGACTGGCTCAGTCATAGAAGACAGAGGGTAGCAGTGGAAGGGTGCTTTTCTAAATGGAGTGATGTGACTAGTGGTTTTCCGCAGGGATCAGTGCTGGGACCTTTGCTGTTTGTAGTATATATAAATGATTTGGAGGAAAATGTAGCTGGTCTGATTAGTAAGTTTGCGGACGTCACAATGGTTGGTGGAGTTGTGGATAGTGATGAGGATTGTCAGAGGATACAGCAGGATTTAGATCGGTTGGAGACTTGGGCAGAGAAATGGCAGATGGAGTTTAATCCGGACAAATGTGAGGTAATGCATTTTGGAAGGTAATGCAGGTGGGAAGTATACAGTAAATGGCAGAACCCTTAGGAGTATTGACAGGCAGAGAGACCTGGGCGTACAGGTCCACAGATCACTGAAAGTGGCAACACAGGTGGATAAGGTAGTCAAGAAGGCATACAGCATGCTTGCCTTCATCGGTCGGGGCATAGAGTATAAAAATTGGCAAGTCATGCTGCAGCTGTACAGAACCTTAGTTAGGCCACACTTAGAATATTGCGTGCAATTCTGGTCGCCACACTACCAGAAGGACGAGGAGGCTTTGGAGAGGGTACAGAGGAGGTTTACCAGGATGTTGCCTGGTCTGGAGGGCATTAGCTATGAGGAGAGGTTGGATAAACTCGGATTGTTTTCACTGGAACGACGGAGGTGGAGGGCGAAATGATAGAGGTTTACAAAGTTATGAGCGGCATGGGCAGAGTGGATAGTCAGAAGCTTTTTCCAGGGTGGAAGAGTCAGTTACTCGTGGACAAAGGTTTAAGGTGAGAGGGGCAAAGTTTAGAGGGGATGTGCGAGGCATGTTCTTTACACAGAGGGTGGTGAGTGCCTGGAACTTGCTGCCGGGGGAGGTGGTGGAAGCAGGTACGATAGCGACGTTTAAGAGGCATCTTGACAAATACATGAATAGGATGGGAATAGAGGGATACGGACTCCGGAAGTGCAGAAGGTTTTAGTTTAGGCAGGCATCAAGATCGGCGCAGGCTTGGAGGGCCGAATGGCCTGTTCCTGTGCTGTACTGTTCTTTGTTCTTGTTCTTGTTCTTTTTACTACCAGGGACTCACCCAATGAGTCCACTGGCTTTAGTCCTCTTGAATGGGTTTATGGACACAAGGTTAGAGATCCTTTTAAACTAATCAAGGAGAGGTTTTTGGAACACAGGGATGAACCTTCTATGTTAGACTACATCTCCATGTTCCGTAAGCAGAAGAGCGTGTGTGGTGGCTCAGGAACACCTAAAAACCTCCCATGGCCAGAATTTTACTGCCCCACAATGAGCGGGCTGGTGGGGAGGTGGTAAAACTGAGGGGGAGGCGGTGGGAGGGGGTGGGGGTCATTCCCGACCCCCTCCTGCCCCAGCTTCAATTTGATGTGGGACGGCGGTGGAGAGAAAAGTCCTGCCCGCTGCGGGCCAATCAAGGCCCTTCGGTGGCCAATTAATTGCCACTTTAAGGCCTCTTCCCACCGCCGTGAGTATTTTACCCTCGGCGGGCAGACGGCAAAGGCCCCAAGAACACTGCCAGGGAAAAGCTGGAGGCCTTTTTGCGGGCTGGGGGTGGCCCTCCTGATTGGGCACCCTATGCCCCACGGATGGTTGCTGCTGAAGCCCCAACCGCCCCCATCACAAAACACTACCGCCCCTGCCTCCCAGCTGATGCCTCTTGCCTCTCTGGGGCCTGGCCGATTGTCCCCCATGAGGCCTCAAAAACATACCTTAGTTCCGAGGACGTCCTTCACTTTGCTTGTGATGGCTGGGTGTAGTCCCAGCAGTGGCCACTGCTCCCGGCCCGCTGATTGGCTGGTAACTCCAGGAGGTTCTGCCCAAGGACAATTAAGGGCCTGGGGAGCGAAAATTCCTGGTGTGGCTCACCAAGCCCAGTGGAGGTGGGCTCATCCCCAACTTTTCGGTCGGTGGGTGGGGCCTCCCACCCAACATAAAATTTCGGCCCATGGGTGCTTTACCAATAGGGTAAATCCCTGAAAGCCTGGTTCAGTGGTTCATACACATTAGTAAAGAGGATTAGCCAGATGAATTATTTAATTGACACCCCAGACTGTAGATAAAAGCAAAGGCTGTGCCACATCAATATGGATGCAACGCGTCACTTTCTGAACTGTGACGCCAGTCGTGGAACTCTCTCACTGTCCCTGTGACAGTGTGTGAGAGTATGTGACAGTGTGTGAGAGTATGCCTCTTTTAAGCCACATGGATGAATTACAACAATTGTTCATTCCTGTCTGGCACAAAAATA
Organism: Heterodontus francisci; assembly: GCF_036365525.1. Classification (NCBI taxonomy): domain Eukaryota; kingdom Metazoa; phylum Chordata; class Chondrichthyes; order Heterodontiformes; family Heterodontidae; genus Heterodontus; species Heterodontus francisci. The sequence goes on from NC_090401.1 coordinate 9,515,299, forward strand.
CAACAGCAAGGGTGGCGCAACCGTGGCTTACAAAAGAAATTAGGGATAGTATTAGATCCAAGGAGGAGAAATATAAAATGGCCAGAACAAGCAGAAAATCTGAGGATTGGGAGCAGTTTAGAATTCAGCAAAGGAGGACAAAGGGATTTATTAAGAAGAAGAAAATAGAGTTTGAGAGTAAGCTTGCAGAGAACATAAAAACTGACAGTAAAAGCTTCTATAGATATGTGAAGAGAAAAAGATTAGTGAAGACAAATGTGGGTTCCTTACAGTCAGAAACAGGGGAATTTATAATGGGGAACAAAGAAATGGCTGACCAATTAAATACATACTTTGGTTCTGTCTTCACAAAGGAGGACACAAATTACCTCCCAGAAATGTTGGGGAACATAGGGTCTAGTGAGAAGGAGGAAGTGTATGAAATCAGTATTAGTAGGAAAATGGTGTTAGGGAAATTGATGGGATTGAAGGCCGATAAATCCCCAGGGTCTGATAATCTACATCCCAGAGTACTTAAGGAAGTGGCCCTAAAAATAGTAGAGGCATTGCTGGTCATTTTTCAAAATTCTATAGACTCTGGAACAGTTCCAATGGATTGGAGGGTAGCTAATGTAACCCCACTATTTAAAAAAGGAGGTAGACTTTTTCTTGAATATATTTAATGATTTGGCCTCAACTGCTTTGTGTGGTAGAGAATTCCACAGGTTCATCACTCTCTGGGTGAAGAAATCCCTCCTCATCTCAGTCCTAAATAGCTTACCCCTTATCCTTAGACTGTGACCCCTGGTCCTGGACTCCCCCGCCATCGGGAACATCCTTCCTGCATCTAGTCTGTCCAGTCCTGCTAGAATTTTGTAGGTTTCAATGAGATCCCCTCTCATTCATACAAGCCCAATCGACTCAATCTCTCTTCATATGTCAGTCCTGCCATTCCAGGAATAAGTCTAGTGAACCTTCGCTGCACTCCCTCCATAGCAAGAACATCCTCCCTCAGATAAGGAGACCAAAACTGCACCCAATACTCAAGGTGTGGTCTCACCAAGGCCCTGTATAATTGCAGCAAGACATCCCTGCTCCTGTACTTGAATCGTTTAAAGAAATCTGCAGGGACAAACAAGGGTGCACAACCCTAACCCTACATGATGTGGATATAGGACAGATCCTTCCCATAAAACAAAATCCCTATTGCCTAGATCCCAGGAAACTAACTCAGGTTCGGAAGGAAATTCAGTATATGCTGGAAAACAAACTGATTGAGCCTAATCAGAGCAGTTGGGGTTCCCCAGTTGTGCTGATGCCCAAGCCCAATGGCTCAACAAGGCTCTGCATTGATTATCGGAAAGTTAATGCAGTGACCAGAGCTGACTCCTACCAAATTCCTGGCCTGGAAAACTGTATCGATAGAGTAGGAAATTCTACCTATATAACCAAAATAGACTTGCTAAAAGGATACTGGCAGGTTCCCTGAACCACCTGAGCTAAAGAGATGTCAGCTTTTGTCACCCTAGATGGCTTATTCCAGTGCTGAGTGATGCCTTTTGGATTGAGAAATGCCTCAGCTACCTTCCATAGACTGATGAATCAGGTAGTGGATTGGCCTGCCCAACTGTGTAGTGTCCCTGGATGATCAGTTAGTGTACAGTGACACCTGGGGGGAATCGCCTAGACCAGTTAGATGCCCTCTTCCGAAGGTTACAGTCGGCTGACCTCATGGTAAATCTTGCAAAGAGCGAGTTTGCTAAAGCTCAGGTAACCTACCTAGGGCATGTTGTGGATCAGGGGCGAGTGTTGTCCAGAGAAGCAAAGGTACAGACGCTGATAGAATTTCTCATTCCCACGACCCAACAGGAAATAATGCGATTTTGGGGATGGGTGGGTTTTACTGCAAGTTCATCCCAAACTTCAGCAGTAACACTAACAGACTTGTTACAGAAAGAAGCAAAGGTAGTGTGGTCAGGGTGGTGCCAAATGGCTTTCGAGAGGCTAAAAGTAATCTTAGCCAACGAACCAGTGCTGGCAGCTCCTATCTTTAGTTCTGAGGGAGTGCTACACTGTCTGGTGTGCCGTCTTTTGGCTGAGACATTAAACCGAAGCTTCATCTGCCCTTTCAGGTGGATTAAAAAGAGTCCATGGCATTGTTTGAAACATAAGCAGGGAAATTCACCACGGTGCCTTGGTCAATATTTATCCCTCAGCCAAAATCACTAACACACATTATCTGGGCATTTCTCTCACTTCTGTTGGTGGGGATTATACTGGCTGCACATTTTCTTACACTTCAACAGTGACTGTGTTTCAAAAATATTTCATTGGTGCTTTAGATTGTCTCGAGATTAGGAAAGTAGCTATACAAATGGAAGTTCTTTCTTTATGAATTGTTTTACTTATTAGTATTTAACTGGAGTCATTCAGATCTTTAGTATTCATTCTCTTTGTCCCCCGCTTCCTTCCTTATTTCCTCTTTATGCTGTAAATGCTACTCAGCTGAGTTGCTGATGAGGCGAAAGATTGTGGATTCAAAACCCAGTTAAGTATTTAAGCATTTAATGTAGGCCGAGAGTTCAGTGCAATACTGAGGAAGTGCTACATTGTTCCAGGTACCATCACTGAATGAGATGTTAAATAATCTGTTTGTTCAGGTGATGCAAGTGTTCAAAAGGCTTTTGGATAGGTATATGGATAAAGGAGAATGATGGGGTATAGATTAAATTGTCCTTGACAGAGGACAAAGGATCGGCACAACATTGTGGGCCGAAGGGCCTGTTCTGTGCTGTATGTTCTATGTTCTATGTTCTACATTAGGAGAACAAAGGGCCTGAAATTCAGATGGGTCCAAATTGGTCAGGGCAGGCTTACTCGCCTGGTCGGGGAGTGTCTGTCTGTGCCTGTAAAGGTGAGTCAGCACTACCTGCCCTGATCCACCAATGCAGCAGCCCAAAGCTGCTCCCATCAAAGACCCTGAGCCCTTCCAAGGCTAAAGACTTGAAGCCTTTAAAATATCTTCAGCTATGAGGTGGGTATCTGACATGGTTACTGGGTAATCTTTCCCCTTTGGTGTCAATTACTGTCATCTGTGTAAGGTCTGCATCTTTACTGGGGCCCCCACAAAACTCATGCCAACACTGTTGTCCCCATGCATCTAGCGCCCTTGTCCTTCTAGGTGGTAGAGGTCGGTCGTTTGGAATGTGCTGCCTGAGTAGCCTTGGTGTATTGCTGCAGTGCATCTTGTAGATGGTACACACTGCTGCCACTGTGCAGTGGTGGTGGAGGGAGTAAATGTTTGTGGATGGGGTGCCAATCAAGCAGGCTGCTTTGTCCTGGATGGTGTTGAGCTTCTTGAGTGTTGTTCGAGTTGCACCCATCCAGGCAAGTGGAGAGTATTCCATCACACTCTTGACTTGTGCCTTGTAGATAGCGGACAGGCTTTGGGGAGTTAGGAGATGAATTACTCACCGCAGGGTTCCTAGCCTTTGACCAGCTCTTGTAGCCACGGTATTTATATGGCTACTCCAGTTCAGTTTCTGGTCAATGGTAACCCCCAGGATGTTGATAGTGGGGGATTCAGTGATGGTAATGCCATAGAACATCAAGGGGAGATGGTGAGATTCTCTCTTGTTGGAGATGGTCATTGCCTGGCACTTGTGCTTCACGAATGTTACTTGCCACACATCAGCCCAAGCTTGGATATTGTCCAGGTCTTGCTGCATATGGACACGGACTGCTTCAGTATCTGAGGAGTCACGAATGGTGCTGAACATTGTGCGATCATCAGCGAACATCCCCACTTCTGACCTTATGATTGAAGGAAGGTCATTGATGAAACAGTTGAAGATGGTTGGGCCTAGGACACTACCCTGAGGAACTCCTGCAGTGATGTCCTGGAGCTCAGATGATTGACCTCTATAACCCACAGCCTTTGTGATGGGTACAATTCTAACCAGTGGAGAGCTTTCCCCCGATTCCCATTCACTCCATAGTTTTGCTAGGGCTCCTTGATGCCATACTCGGTCAAATGTTGCCTTGATGTCAAGGGCAGTCACTCTCACCTCACCTCTTGAGTTCAACTCTATGTCCATGTTTGAACCAAGGCTGTAATGAGGTCAGGAGCTGAGTGGCCCTGGCGGAACCCATCTGAGTATCACTGAGCAGGTTATTGCTAAGCAAGTGCCGCTTGATAGCACTGTCGATGACATCTTCCATTACTTTACTGCTGATTGAGAGTAGGCTGATGGGACGGTAATTGGCTGGGTTAGACTTGTCCTGCTTTTTGTGCACAGGACATACCTGGGCAATTTTCCACATTGCAGGGTAGATGATAGTGTTGTAGCTCTACTGGAACAGCTTGGCTAGGGGCGCGGCAAGTTCTGGAGCACAGGTCTTCAGTACTATTGCCGGAATATTGTCAGGACCCATAGCCTTTGCAGTATCCAGTGCCTTCAGTCGTTTCTTGATATCACGCGGAGTGAATCGAATTGGCTGAAGTCTGGCATCTGTGATGCTGGGGACTTCAGGAGGAGGCCGAGATGGATCATCAACTTGGCACTTCTGGTTGAAGATTGTTGCAAATGCTTCAGCCTTGTCTTTCACACTGTTGTGCTGGGCTCCTCCATCATTGAGGATGGGGATATTTGTGGAGCCACCTCCTCCAGTTAGTTGTTTAGTTGTCCACTACCATTCACAGATGGATGTGGCAGGACTGCAGAGCTTAGATCTAATCCGTTGGTTGTGGGATGACTTAGCTCTGTCTATCACATGCTGCTTATGCTGTTTGGCATGCAAGCAGTCCTGTGTTGTAGCTTCACCAGGTTGACACCTCATTTTGAGGTATGCCTGGTGCTGCTCCTGGCACGCACTCTTCATTGAACCGCAATACGAGATTTCGAGCAAGAAGCTTACCAAAATTAAAGAATTAAACAAAATTAAACAATTGTCAAAAAGTTTAGATACGTGACCTTGAACGAGAAGGTACATTAATCCATAAACGTGAAGACTATCCGATTGTATGTTATTTGAATGAATGAAGGGAACATACAAAGGAATTGGAGGAATATCATTCACATTGTGCAAAAACAACAGCCAGTAATCCATCGGCAAGATCCAGATGAAGAGGAACAAATCCTAACCAAAATACTACAACCCATAGAAACAAAAACCAAGTCAGCAAACCAGACTTCCTGTGATGTCTACTGATCGTCCCAGACAGATTACAACCAGATCGGGGAGAGTTGTCAAACCTCCAATGAGACTGAATCTGTAAAGTCAGAGACTTGGGGGGAGGGAGACTAGTCGAGAATTCATAAATGTGTATATGTTTGGAAAAATGTTGGATAAAGACATAGGGAGAGATATAGTATAAGGATGTAAAGGGTTAATACTGAAGCCAGTGAGAGAGACCCCTCCCACTGTATAAGCGATAATGTAACAGTCACATGAGATAGGCTTGAGAAGAAGGTATAACAGCACTAATGATGCTAGCGTAGGAGGCTTGCACAGAGTAGATATAGTAACTGTAAATAATGAAGAGTTGGTAGTTAATCTTTAATGGAGTGTAAGACTTTTTCTAGAATGCCCTCCAACCCTACTAATAACATAGCAATGCAACACATACCACGTGGAAAGTAAGAGTCTACATGAAATAGAGGAATAGAGGGATCTGGGGGTACAGATAGACAGATCATTAAAATGAGTATGGCCATAAAAATGGAAACCAAGTACGGGGGTTTATTTCAAGAGAGATAGAATTGAATTGAAAAGCAAAGATGTTGTGTTAAACTTGCATAGAACCTTAGTTAGACTACATTTGGAAGACTGTGAACATTGCTGTTGTCCATATTATTAAAAGGATATAGAGTCACTGGAGAAAGTGTCAAAAAAGAATGATAACAATATTACTGGAACTGAGGAAGGATTGAGCAAGCTGTGATTATTTTCTCCGGAAAAGGTAAGGCTGAGGGGTGACCTGATAAAGGTCTTTAAGATTATGAAAAGGTTTTGTAGTGTAGATGTAGAGAGGGTGTTTCCACTCATGGAGAGTTCCAAAACAAGGGGCCAAAAATATAAAATAGTCACTTAATAAATTAGATTTTTTTCTTTAGATTAGAGATACAGCACTGAAACAGGCCCTTCGGCCCACCGAGTCTGTGCCGAACATCAACCACCCATTTATACTAATCCTACACTAATCCCATATTCCTACCAAACATCCCCACCTGTCCCTACATTCCCTACCACTTACCTATACTAGGGGCAATTTATAATGGCCAATTTACCTATCAAGCTGCAAGTCTTTTGGCTTGTGGGAGGAAACAGGAGCACCCGGAGAAAACCCACGCAGACACAGGGAGAACTTACAAACTCCACACAGGCAGTACCCGGAATCGAACCCGGGTCCCTGGAGCTGTGAGGCTGCGGTGCTAACCACTGCGCCACTGTGCCACCCTAATAAGAAAGTCAGGAAAAATGCCTTTACCAAGACAGTGGGTATTGCCCCTGGAGAATGTGGTGGTGAGCTGCCTTCTTGAAATATTGCACTCCATATGCTGAAGGCACTCCCATAGTGTGGTTAGGAAGGGAGTTTCAAGGTTTTGACCCAGCCACAATGAAGGAACGGTGGTGATATGTACCTAAGTCAGGGTGGTATAGGACTTGGAGGGGAACTTGCAGGTGTTGGTGTTCCCATACGTCCGCTGCCCTTGTCCTTCTAGGTGGTAGAGGTCGTGGGTTTGGGAGATGCTGCTGAAGAAACTTTGATAAGTTGCCGTAGTGCATCTTGTAGATGGTACACACTGCTGCCACTGTGTGCCGATGGTTGAGGGAGTGAATGTTTAAAGTGGTGGATGAGGTGTTGAATGGTGCTTTTGTCCTGGATTGTGTTGAGCATTTTGAATTTTGTTGCAGCTGCGCTCATCCTGGCAAGTGTAGAAAATACCATCACACTCCTGAGTTGTGCCTTACAGGTGGTGGAACCCAAGCAATTTTTCACTTTGTCAGGTAGATTCCTGTGTTGTAGCAGTACTGGAGCAGGTTGGCTAGAGGCACAGCTCGATGTGGAGAATACGTTTTCAGCACTAGGTGTGACATTGGAGAAAATAGAATGAGTAAACAAGCAAGAAAACTAAAAAGCTTTTGCAAGTATGGAAAAAAGAATTTAGCAAAAATAAGTGTAGGTCCCTTCGAAGCAGAGACAGAAGAAATTATAATGGGGATGAAGGAAATGGCAGAAACATTAAGTTAATACTTTATATCTATTTTCACTGTAGCAGACGCAAGGAACACACCGGCAATTAAGGGGAACTAAGGTTCTAACTAGATTGACGAACTTAACAGTAATTAATATTCGTAAAAAGTACTGTAGAAATTAATGGGACTAAAAGCCAACACATCCCTGGATCCGAGGGCCTACATCCCAAGGTTTCTAAAAGTGGTGGCTGCAGAGATAGTGGATGCACTGCTTTTAATCTTCCAGAATTACCTAAATTCTAGAATGGTCTTTGTGGATTGGAATGTAAGAAATGTAATGCTGCTATTCAAGAAAAGAAGCAGAGAGAAAATGGGGAAGCGTTGCCAGTTAGCCTAACATAAGTATTTATTTTTATTTAGCGATACAGCACTGAAACAGGCCCTTTGGCTCACCGAGCCTGTGCCAACCAACAACCACCCATTTTATACTAATCCTCCATTAATCCCATATTCCCTACACTAGGGGCAATTTACAATAGCCAATTTACATAACAACATGCAAGTCTTTGGCTGTGGGAGGAAACCAGAGCACCCAGCAGAAACCCACACGGCCACAGGGAGAACTTGCAAACTCCATACAGGCAGTACCCGGAACTGAACCCAGGTCATTGGAGTTGTGAGGCTGCGGTGCTAACCACTGCGACACTCCAAAGTAGTAGAGGAAATGCTAGAACCTATTATTAAGGATGTGGTAACAGGGAACTTGGAAAATCATAATATGGTTAGGAAGAATCAACACGGATTTATGAAAGGGAAATCATGTTTGACAAATCTATTAGAGTTTTTGAGGATGTAACTAGAAGGATAGACGAAGTGGAACCAGTAGATATAGTAAATTTGGATTTCCAGAAGGAATTTGATAAGGTGCCATACAACAGGTTATTACACAAGATAAAGCCTCATGGGATCGGGAGTAATGTATTAGTATGTATTGAGGACTGGTTAGCGAACAGAAAACAGAGAGTTGGAAAAAATGGGTCATTTCTAGATGGTAGTGCTATAAACATCAGCACTTGGGCCTCAGCTATATCAATGACTTAGATGTGGGGCCAGATGTAATATATCCAAGTTTGCTGAAGATACAAAGCTAAGTAGGAAAGTAAGCTGTGAGGAGGACAGACAAAAGGGATGTAGAGCAGATAAGTGACTGGGCAAGAAGGGGTCAGATGGCATATAATGTGGGAAAGTGTGAAATTATTGACTTTGGTAAGAAAAATGGAAAATCAGATTTTTTTTAAGTGGTGATACTAGTAAATGTTGATATTCAGAGGGATTTGAGTGTCCTTGTACACTAATCACAGAAAGTTAATATGCAGGTACAGCAAGCAATTAGGAAGGCAAATGGTATGTTAAACTTTACTGCAAGGGGGTTGGAGTATAAGAAGTCTTGCTGTAATGATACAGGGTTTTGTTGAGGCCACACCTGAAGTAGTGTGTACATTTTTGGTCTATGTAGTTAAGGAAGGATTATTTTTAAATTTTATTTAGCGAATGCAAATCCCTGCAGCCAAATGATAGCTGAGTTTAAGGTGATTTGTCTGCCACTTAGTCTGTAGGGGGACACTCCTCGGTAATATGCAGCATTTTTTGTGTCTCTCCACTAATGCATAATGCTTTTCTGCGGGAAAACACCTTTGACCACCGGTCCATCAGGCAGTGGTCTGCACGGAATGTCCTCAAGGCCCTACGGGAAAAGGAGACGGTGGATCCTGTCGGATGGTTCCCCGAGCAGACCGTCAAAGTCATTTGGCGGAATGCCTCATCACCAGAACTTTCAAACAAGCACCAAGACGTAGCTTGGCTGGTGGTGAGAAGGGCCCTCCCCGTCAGATCCTTCATGCACACCCGAAGTCTCGCCCCCTCCGCACAGTGCCCCCGCATTGGCTGTGGTGGGGAAGAGACGGTCGCCCACCTCCTCCTGGAATGTGTCTTTGCAAAGCAGGTGTGGAAAGAGATGCAGTGGTTTTTGTCGAGGTTCATCCCAAGCAGCTCTGTAACACAGGAGTCTGTGCTGTACGGGCTGTTCCCAGGGACACACACCGAGACAAACATCAACTGCTGCTGGAGGACTATCAATTCGGTGAAAGACGCCCTTTGGTCTGCCCGAAACTTGCTGGTCTTCCAGCGCAAAGAGTGGTCCACCACCGAATGTTGCAGACTGGCACATTCCAAGGTCCAGGACTACGTGCTGAGGGACGCACTAAAGCTTGGGGCAGCCACAGCAAAGGCTCAATGGGGAAAGACCACAGTGTAAGGTCCCCCCACCAAGCTGAACTGAGGGGCTGGATCCATGGGAAACCCCTCAAACTGTATCGTTAATATTTTCATTTGCTGTAAATGTAAAATGGTTTTTGGCATGACAATTGTGAAATGGAAGGGTTGTGAAGAAACTCATGTTAGTATAGAAGGAAACTGATCTCCCTTGCAATGTTTGTATTTTTTGGTGCTGTTTGAAACTGTTTGGCAATGTAATTTTTGCAGATTTTTATGAATAAAGTATATTTTGCAAATAAAAAAAAAATAAGGGTTTTGTACTGAGGCTCCAGCGGTGGAGTTGGCTGCACAGGGGCCCTGGCTTGTCCTGAACCTGCTTAGCAAAGACCACTCTTGCCATGGTACTTCAAAGCCTGCCATTCACCAGATGGGGTTTGTCATAAGGAACTTGTTAGTGACTTCCCTTGTTTCCCATTCCTTGATCCAAAGGATGTCTGCTGGTAGATCTTGCTCAGGAAGGTTGATCCATATGGGGCGCTGAGATGGAAGGCAGGCAATAGGTGAATTGAACATGTCATTATGGAGTGGTAAATGAGGTGCTGCACGGATGGTTTCAAACAGCTTGTGGTTTTTTGTCAGTCAGCAAATGTGTTGGGGAGTGATGTTTGTGAGGACAGGAAGACGGGAGGGGTGTTGAGCAGAGAGTTTCAGTTATGATGTGCATGTTTGCATTCAATTGAGTATCAACAAGATGTGTGTGTGATGTCCTATGCCAGACAGCTGCACTGTACTCTGCTGCTGAGTACGATAGGGTAAGTCCTGAGGTCTGAGTGTTGTGGCAGCAGTGCCTGTGTAGATCCAGCACGTTTGGTTAATAAGTTGTTTCGTGTTTTGACCTTTTCTGTTGTTTTCTTTCGATGCTCCTGGAAGGACAAAGTCCTATCCAGAGTCACTCCCAGATAGGTTGGGTTAGGATATGCTTTAATCTCTAACCATCCATTTAGATACGCAATTCTTTTTTGGCACGGGCATTGTGGAGGTGGAATACACTGGATATGGTTTAGATGGATTCGCTGTGAGACGCCATGTGCTACAGTAGTCTGTCAACTTTGTAACGTCTTCGTTAAGGATCTGGTCCAGGGTGCAGAAGGATGGAGCTTGGGTGACACAACAGACGTCATAAACATAGATGAACTTGTGAGACGTGGTTGTTGGCAGGTCATAACTGTTTTATCACAAGTGCAGCAAAAAATCACTGGATTTATTCCTGTGATGAGTGGGCTGGTCCTATGAAGCAAGATTGAGTAGAATGGGCCTATATAGTCTGGAATTTAGAAGAATGAGAGGTGGGGTGAATGTATAAAATTCTTAGAGGGCTTGACACTGAAAGGCTGTTGCCCCTGGCTGATGAGTGTAGAACAGGGTTGTCTAACATGTTTGTGTGGGGAGCCACATTGCAATTTTTGTCTTACATAGGGGCGAGTGAGACAATTTCGGAAAGATAAAGGCATAAAAATTTATCTTACAATTAATCAAAACAACGATAAATGTATATTTTTGTAAAGAAGCTTTAAATGAGAAGATTAATTTATTGACTTATTTTCTTTTCACTATGTTGGACACTGATTTAGTGAGATACCTGGCAATTTTTGCTTGCTTAAGTAGTCAATGTTTGCCCACACATTTGATGTAGCAACACAGAGTATTCCGGATAGATGTCATTCTGTCCGGAGTGATCTTGATCAATCCCTCTCCCTCTCCCTCCCTCTCTCTCTCTGTGTCTCTCTCTCTCTCCCTGTGTACCCCGTCTCTGTGTTGTCCTCGCCCTCTGAGTTCCCCCTGTTTCCCCCTCTCTGTCTGTCCCCCCACTCTCTGTCCCCCCTCTCTCTGTCCCCCCCTCCATTCCCCCCACTCTCTGTCCCCCTCTCTCTCTCTGTCCCTCTCTCTCTCTGTCCCCCTCTCTCTCTGTCCCCCTCTCTCTCTCTGTCCCCCTCTATCTCTGTGCCCCCCTCTCTCTCTGTCCCCCTCTCTCTCTCTCTGTCCCCCTCTCTCTCTGTCCCCCTCTCTCTCTGTGCCCCCCTCTCTCTCTGTCCCCCTCTCTCTCTCTGTCCCCCTCTCTCTCTCTGTCCCTCTCTCTCTCTGTCCCCCTCTCTCTCTGTCCCCCTCTCTCTCTGTGCCCCCCTCTCTCTCTGTCCCCCTCTCTCTCTCTGTCCCTCTCTCTCTGTCCCCCTCTCTCTCTCTGTCCCCCTCTCTCTCTCTGTCCCTCTCTCTCTCTGTCCCCCTCTCTCTCTGTCCCCCTCTCTCTCTCTGTCCCCCTCTATCTCTGTGCCCCCCTCTCTCTCTGTCCCCCTCTCTCTCTCTGTCCCCCTCTCTCTCTGTCCCCCTCTCTCTCTCTGTCCCCCTCTATCTCTGTGCCCCCCTCTCTCTCTGTCCCCCTCTCTCTCTCTGTCCCTCTCTCTCTCTGTGCCCCCCTCTCTCTCTGTCCCTCTCTCTCTCTGTCCCTCTCTCTCTGTCCCTCTCTCTCTCTGTCCCCCTCTCTCTCTCTGTCCCCCTCTATCTCTGTGCCCCCCTCTCTCTCTCTGACAGTTGCAGAGAGCGGGAATGCTCACTACATAGTTGGTCAGTTTAAAAAAAAAAATCACAAGTCAGTTTCACAGCTGACAGATCTTGACATCGGGAACAGCCAGTTGCGAACTAAGGGCAGACTCGGAATTTTCTGGCAGGCACTTTTAGAAAAGGCGGAACCCGCCAATAAACCCTGAATCTGTCCGAAGTTGGGAACCCGCTGTTCCCAATGTCAGCAACTGTCAACTGTGAAACCGACTTGCGATCTTTTTTAAATGCTGATCTGACAATGGGAAATTTCTCAGCTGCAGTCACAGATGACTGTGACTGGTGAGGATGAGGAATGTCCCAGGTACAGTTTACAACTGTGGACTGGATGGAAACCTTTGGCAGGCCGGATCCTGGCCCACAGCCATATGTTGGACAACCCTGATCTAGAACCAGGGAGATGTAGTCTCAGGATAAAGGGTCAACCATTTAGTACAGAGATAAAGAAACATTTCTTCACAGTAGGTTGTGAATCTTTGGAATTCTCTACCCCAGAGAGCTGTGGATGCTCGATCAATCAGTATATTCAAGACTGAAATTAAGGGAATCAAGGATATGGGGATTGGCAGGAAGGTGGAGTTAATATAAAAGTTCTGCCTTGATCTTATTGAATGGAGGAGCAGGCTTGAAGGTCTGTATAACCTACACCACTTCTTATCTCCTATGTTATTACGTTGTCAGGGCCTATAGCCTTTGCTCTATCCTGTGCACTCAGCCATTTCTTGATATCACATGGAATGCACTGAATTGACTGAAGACTGGTAACTGTGATGTGCGGACCCCAAGAGGAGGCCAAGATGGATCATCCACTAAGCACTTCTGGATGAAGATGGTTGCACAGCATCATCCTTGCCTTTTGCACTCACATGCTGGGATCCACTATCATTGAGGATGGGGATGTTCATGGAGCCTCCTCCCCCACCAGTTCTTTAATTGTCCACCATTCATAACTGGATGTGGCAGGACTGCTGAGCTTTGATCTGATTCATTGGTTGTGGAATCGCTTAGCTCTGTCTATAGTATGCTGCTTCTCCTGTTTAGCATGCATGTAGTCCTGTGTTGTAACTTCACCAGGTTGGCACCTCATTCTTAGGTATTCCAGGTGATGCTTCGAGCATGCTTGTCTATGCTCCCCATTAGAACATAGAACATAGAACATAGAACAGTACAGCACAGTACAGGCCCTTCGGCCCACGATGTTGTGCCGAACCTTTAACCTACTCTAAGATCAAACTACCTACATACCCTTCATTCTACTATCATCCATGTACCTATCCAAGAGTCGCTTAAATGTCCCTAATGTATCTGCTTCTACTACCACCGCTGGCAGCGCATTCCATGCACCCACCACTCTCTGTGTAAAGAACCTACCCCAGACATCTCTCCGAAACCTTCCTCCAATCACCTTAAAATTGTGCCCCTTGGTGATAGCCCTTTCCGCCCTGGGAAAAAGTCTCTGGCTATCCACTCTATCTATGCCTCTCGTCATCTTGTACACCTCTATCAAGTCACCTCTCATCCTTCTTCGCTCCAATGAGAAAAGCCCTAGCTCCCTCAACCTTTCTTCATAAGGCATGCCCTCCAGTCCAGGCAGCATCCTGGTAAATCTCCTCTGCACCCTCTCTAAAGCTTCCACATCCTTCCTATAATGAGGCGACCAGAACTGAACACAATATTCCAAGTGTGGTCTAACCAGGGCTTTATAGAGCTGCAGCATAACCTCGCGGCTCTTAAACTCAATCCCCCTGTTAATGAAAGCCAACACCCCATACGCCTTCTTAACAACCCTATCAACTTGGGTGGCAACTTTGAGGGATCTATGGACATGGACCCCAAGATCCCTCTGTTCCTCCACAATGCCAAGAATCCTGTCTTTAAGCCTGTATTCTGCATTCAAATTCAACCTTCCAAAATGAATCACTTCACACTTTTCCAGGTTGAACTCCATCTGCCACTTCTCAGCCCAGCTCTGCATCCTGTCAATGTCCCGTTGCAACCTACAACAGCCCTCCACACTATCCACAACTCCAGCAACCTTCGTGTCATCGGCAGACTTGCTAACCCAGCCTTCCACTTCCTCATCCAAGTCATTTATAAAAATCACAAAGAACAGAGGTCCCAGAACAGATCCCTGCGGAACACCACTGGTCACCGAGCTCCAGGCTGAATACTTTCCATCTACTACCACCCTCTGTCTTCTATGGGCCAGCCAATTCTGTTTCCAGACAGCCAAATTTCCCTGTATCCCATGCCTCCTCACTTTCTGAATGAGCCTACCATGGGGAACCTTATCAAACGCCTTGCTAAAATCCACATACACCACATCCACTGCTCTTCCTTCATCAATGTGTTTTGTCACATTCTCAAAGAATTCGATAAGGCTTGTGAGGCATGACCTGCCCCTCACAAAGCCATGCTGACTTTCTCTAATCAAACTATGCTTTTCCAAATAATCATAAATCCTGTCTCTCAGAATCGTCTCCAATAATTTGCCCACCACTGACGTAAGACTGACTGGTCTGTAATTCCCAGGGTTATCCCTATTCCCTTTCTTGAGCAAGGGAATAACATTTGCCAAACCAGGGTTGGTTACCTGGTTTGATGGTAATGGTAGAGTGATGGATATGCTGGACCATGAGGTTAAGGATTATGGTTCTGCTGCTGCTGATGGCCCAGAACTCCGCATGGATGCCCAGTTTTGAGCTGCTGGATCTGTTCTGAATCTATCCCATTTTGCACGTTGGTAAAGAGGAAGAATTTTTTACGCAGCGAGTGGTAATGACTTGGAACTCCCTGCCTACGAGGATAGTGGAAGCGGGGATGATTAATATTTCAAAACAAAATTAGATGGGCACTTGAGGGATCTAAACTTGCAGGGCTATGGAGATAGAGCAGGAGAATGGGACTGACTGGATTGCTATATAGAGAGTCAGCATGGATGTGATGGGCTGAATGGCCTCCTTCTGTGCAGTAAGACTCTATGACTATGTCCTTCAGGATTCCACCAGCTCAGAAGTGGTGCTACTGAGCCACTCTTGGTGATGGACCAGAGTACACCCAAAGATCACTATGTGCCTTTGCTACCCTCAGTGCTTCTTCCAAGTGGTGTTCAACATGGAGGAGTTCATCAGTTGAGGGAGAACAGTTGGTGGCAATCAGTGGGAGGTTTCCATATTTCACATGATGCTGTTAGACTCTATGATGTCCAGAGTTAATGTTGAGGACTCAAAGGGCAACTCCCTCCCGTCACACCATCTGATAGGTCTGTCCAGCCAAGGGTTGGCGATGAAGGAATCTGGGGCATTAACTGAAAGATATGATTTGGTGAATATGATTTGTCAGGCTGTTGCTTGACTACTCTTTGGGATAACTCTTCCAATTTTGGAAGAGGTCCCCTGTGAGGAAGACTTTGTAGGGTTGATGTACTGGGTGTGCCTTTGCCTGAATCGGTGCCGAGCCCGATGCTGAATGGTCCAGCCAGTTTTAATATTATTGTAATTTTTTGCAGTTGTTCAGTAAAATGGAAAGATTTGCTAGGCCATTTCAAAGGGCAGTTAAGAATGAAGCATATTGGAGTCACAGTAAATTTTCTTTCTTAAAGGACATTACTGAACCAGTTGGGCTTTTACAGCAATCCGACAGTTTCATGCTGACTTTTACTGACATCAGTTTTTGAATTCCATACTTGTTTAATTAAGTGAATTCAAATTCACGAACTGCCATCATAGGAACTTGAACTCATGTCTCTGGATTATTAGTCCACCCCACTGAATCAGTAAGTAACTACTATATCAACACACCACCCTAAAAGATGGTTAACCACCTTGGTGAAAGCTCATGTGCTGAATAATAATTTATTCATATTGTAAATGTGATCAGGCAAATTGTGTGTCACCTTCCCAGATATCAAGCTCTCTGGCAACAAGCAAACTTCCTGTGAGCCACTAAATCCCAACATAAAATACAGGCCGGCTCATCCATCACATTTCATCATTTATCACTTCACCTTAATTAAACATTAAACCTACTCTACCAGTACAAAATCATAGAATCATCGAATGATGCAGCACAGAAGAAGCCATTCAGCCCATCATGTCAGTGCTGGCTCTCTGAATCCAATTAGATCGCCTGCCCTGCCCTTTCCTCGTAACCCTGCAAATATCCCATTCTCTTCACGTCTGGAACATTTTTGGCCTTTATCAAACCATGGTTGGGATTTCCTGTTGGACAGACAGGAGCCGGTCACTGACTGAAAAGTCAGTGGCAAACCTGCTTCCGCCTCGCCTGGGGATCTGACTCACATTTTAATGTGAGGCTTTAATTGTTCCAAGGTGGGACTTTCACCTGCCTGAGGGAGGAAGTCCCGCCTCATTGAGCTGCCAGCCAATCAACGGGCCGGCAGCTCTTAGTCCCAGCAGTGCCATCGGGAGCAGTGGCCACTGCTAGGACTGCAGCCCAGCCGACTGCAGAGGAGGATATGGAGCCAGAAGTGCAGATAAGCTTTGGTTGCCTCGTTAGGGGCAATGGGCTGGGCCCAGGCGAAGCAAGGGTGGTCATTTAGTGGGAAAAGGGGGCGTGTTGGGTCTTGGGGTGTTGGGGTAGCGGGGGCGGCCCTCCATCGGGCACCCTGTGCCCGATACGCAGGCCCTCCCCCACCCCCTCCCGGGACGATCGGAAGCCGCCTGCTTTTCCCGGCTCCAGGATGCCCACTTACCACGTGCAAAATCCGCGTGGAGGTGTTAAGTGGCCACTTAAGGGCCTTAATTGGCCTGGGGTGTGTTGGCCATTTTTTGTCCCCCCCCCGCCCTACGTAATGCGGGGGCAGGGAGGGGGGTGGTGGAGGCAGAGGTCGGTCGGGAAGAAAGCCTCCCGGAGCCTCCCATTCCATTTTATGCCACCACCCCCACAACCGCCACCACCATCCAGCTTGTTGGGGTGGCGTAAAATTCCAGCCCATTTTACTGTGTTACTGAGATGATTTTTGTTTATCTGACTCCACCCCAGCCTTAGTTCATCTGCTGCTGAAACCCTCATCTGTGCCTTTGTTACAATTAGACTTGACTATTTCAACACATTCCTGGCCACCTCCCACATTCTACCTTGCATAAATTTGAGCTCTTCCAAAACTATAATGTCCATGTCTTTACTTGCACGAAGATCAGTTCACCCATCATCCCTGTGTTCGCTGTCCTACATTGGCACCCAGTTAAACAACACCCTGATTTTAAATCCCTCCATGGCCTCACCCGTCCCTATCTCTATAATCTCCTCCAGTGACACAAACCTCCTTCGCACTCCTCTAATTCTGGCCTCATGAGCATCCCTGATTTTAATCGCTCCATCATTGGTCGCCGCGCTTTCAGCTGCCAAGGCCCGAAGCTCTGGAATTCCCTCCGTAGATGCACTACGGCAACTTATCAAAGTTTCTTCAGCAGCATCTCCCAAACCCACGACCTCTACCACCTAGAAGGACAAGGGCAGCGGACGTATGAGAACACCAACACCTACAAGTTCCCCTCCAAGTCCTATACCACCCTGACTTAGGTACATATCACCATTCCTTCATTGTGGCTGGGTCAAAACCTTGAAACTCCCTTCCTAACCACACTATGGGAGTGCCTTCAGCATATGGAGTGCAATATTTCAAGAAGGCAGCTCACCACCACATTCTCCAGGGGCAATACCCACTGTCTTGGTAAAGGCATTTTTCCTGACTTTCTTATTAGGGCGGCACAGTGGCGCAGTGGTTAGCACCGCAGCCTCACAGCTCCAGGGACTCGGGTTCGATTCCGGGTACTGCCTGTGTGGAGTTTGCAAGTTCTCCCTGTGTCTGCGTGGGTTTTCTCCGGGTGCTCCGGTTTCCTCCCACAAGCCAAAAGACTTGCAGGTTGATAGGTAAATTGGCCATTATAAATTGTCACTAGTATAGGTAGGTGGTAGGGAAATATGGGATTAGTGTAGGATTAGTATAAATGGGTGGTTGATGTTCGGCACAGACTCGGTGGGCCGAAGGGCCTGTTTCAGTGCTGTATCTCTAATCTAAAATCTAATCTAAACCTCTGACACTCTACCTCTCTTTCCTCCTTTAAGACACTCCTTAAAAACTACCTCCTTGACCTGGCTCAGTGTCAGATTTTGTGAAGTGCCTTGGGACATTAAAGGTTGGATGCACAAGTTGTTGTTGTTCTTATCATCTTACAGTTTTCCAAAAGCACCTGTTTATTGCCATTAAACCATTTACCTCTCTCCATGACTCTTGCCTTCCATTCTTCTCACTCTCCCCCACTGCTTTGCTTAGTCCTCTTATGAGGTTTTTTCTTCTAGTTTCCAGCTCTCGTGATTTAGGGATCAATTTTGGCCGAATACTTTAAGCACTAAAGAACCTCCAAGGTGGTGAAGATGGGGTCTTAAGGTGCAAAACTGATTTGGCCCACGTTTAGTACAAAACGCTATCTTGTAAAGAATTTGTAGCTGTGCTAGGAATGGCTGCCCAGAGGATCATTCTGGGGCTAATTGACATTTAAATTGCTTGCGGGCACTCATTAAAGAGGCTGCTCATCATTTTGGTGGATAACGCTTCATTTAAGGACCTTTTCTAAGAGCAAACAGCTGAACAGGAGGAAGCAAGTCACTGCTAAAGGATTAACGCCATGTGCACCTTTCAATTTCTACTTGTTGATTGGGATCAACTAACTACAGGCTCAAATTTATGTTGCTGCCGTTGGCAATACCGTGAGTGGTGGGGAGCTGTCTCAAGGCCTCACCGCTGCTGGCAATATTGAGCTGGGTCTTCCCGGTGTCAAGGCACATGGTGGGCCTCTCCTGAAGGCATTTTCTGGCCGCTCCCCCGCCCCCCCCCCCCCCACCCCCCCCACACTGCCATGACCCCTGACTTCAGGGGGAGGCGCTGGTGGGCGTAAAATCCAGCCCTACACTGGACTTTTCAGACATGTTAGGAGACTTACTGGGACTCTTTGTCAAGACTTCACCAAAACTCTAGCAACATTTTTCCTGGATATTCTCTCAGGACTTTACTGTAACTTATTGGACAGCTTACAGTGGTCATCGGGAGTGCTTGTCCCTGCTAAGGTTTTCCCTTGCTCTGGAGATGAGGCCAGCCAAAGCAGCATCGGCTGCAGCAGGAGTGAGGAACAGGAGGGCGAGGGGAGCTGTCAGTAGGAGCCCCGATCCACCCAGGCTCTTCAGAGTGGACTACTCCAATATTCTACCACCCAATTTAAATTTTTAAAGTCCTAGCCCCCAAAATTAAATAAATAAATTTCTAACTCTCCCTTTCCCATGCCCCCAATAACTGTTACAGTAACTATTTGCCCTTTCTCCCCCCACAAAACATCTGACCCTCCCCCCCGCCCCCAAACTGCACAAAGTTTAAGGTTTAACCATTCCACCATCCCCTGCACCCATTACATATATTTGACACTGTTCCACCCTACTCCCACACTGACAAACTTACCTCCTCCCCAACAATGTGGCACCTTGTTTCCCTGGACGGAGATCTGAAGACGCGGGAGTGCCGGCTGCCGTGTCGAAGATCGCGGCGGGCCCTCGAGATTGCAGGTAAGTCTATTTAAATTTAATAGTTCAATTCATTTGAATATTTAAATTGTGGTCCCATCAGCCAGCAGCGGGGTGGGGGGGGGGGTTGGGGGGGGCCGCCACGGAGCCTCACTGCCGCCGGGAGGATCGGGTCGGGCCCTCATGACGCCAAGGTCTGTGGCGGGCCTCATCCGGAGCCATCTTCAGCACACCACACCCCCCACCCCCCCAGCCCCTGCCACGGAACCCGGCGCCTGGAATAGAACAAAATCCTGCCCATTGTGTGGGGTGTGTTACGAGCTCACAGGACACCAGTCGGGGCTGTTGCACAGTTGGCTCTTCCCTTGCGCCTCTATCTTTTTTCCTGCCAACTGCTAAGTGTCTTCGACTCGCCACACTTTAGCCCCGCCTTTATGGCTGCCCGCCAGCTCTGGCAAACGCTGGCAACTGACTCCCACGACTTGTGATCAATGTCACAGGATTTCATGTTGCATTTGCAGACGTCTTTAAAGCGGAGACATGGACGGCCGGTGGGTCTGATACCAGTGGCGAGCTCGCTGTACAATGTGTCTTTGGGGATCCTGCCAGCTTCCATGCGGCTCACATGGCCAAGCCAATCACTTGAGTGCTAAACCTGCAGTTGTCAGTTTCAGCACCTGCAGACATGTTTAAATCAAAATGATCATCAATTTGCCTGAAACTTTTGTGCTAAATTCATGCTTTCAGACATGTGTTTCTTGTTAATACAGCAGCCAATTAATTAGCGCCTCTTTTCATCCTTTGGTCAAAATAAACCGCTTAGTTTTTTGCGAACATTCTAGTGATGCAATCTACAACATCTTCGTGCTGGAAACGGAACACTTTCTAGTTCAGCACATTGGGGTAAAAGCTGTGCAGCACACGCTCCTCGGTTGGTGCCCAGCATGGGCAATAAACAGAGCAGAGGGAGCTACTTTGCCAGCACCAATGAGATCATTGAACCTTTTGTTCTACAGTGCTGGGGTGAGGGAGATGGCACTCAGTGACAGTATCAGCTCCCTGCAGGCAGCGCAAGTGAGAATCATGGCAGTCTTTGTGACACCCATACCCAGGGCTCTGTGCCTCTCACTTTCATTCTCCACCAGGAGGGTTCGGAGATCTGAATCAGCAAAGTTGTGCTTTGTTCCTCTCAGTCTAGATGTACTACTCTGCTGCTCTCTTGGTCAGATGGTGTCTGTATTGTGTCAGACAAACCCCGCCTGCCAAGACTGAGGCACACATTATTTTGCCACATGAACATTAGAACTTAAAATTGCAAGTTCTGACCGGAAAGACATTTCCATGGTAACAGACAATGTTGAAACAATGGGATCCAGCAGTGGCTTCTCCAATACACAGAAGTGGTCAAACCAGTTCCAGTCACATGTCTAGCTGGCTGGAGCTTTTGAATTTGAACCTCCAACAAAGGATGTTGAAAAGACTATTACATATAGGGAACTAGTCACATGACTAACCTACAGGGCAACCTGGGAGTCTTTTTTGAATTTGAACTCCCATCAAAGGAATTTGAACTCAGACAAAGCTGTGTGCTCATGGAATAAAGACCTTCTCCTGGGACTGAGAACATCTCTTCCCCTGCCTGCCTGTTTGCCTGCCTGCCTGCCTTCATCTCTTCCCATGGAACTGAATCTCGTGAAAACACATGAAACTCAAAGAGAGAAGGGTTTGCCATGTGGTCAAAGTTTTAAGAAGATTACTGGGCCCCAAAGAATCGCAAGACTATAGCTTCAATCAAGGACTACAGCGAGCTTGAGAGACCGTAACAGGATATTGCCTCAAACTGTTCTACTTATCTTTTCTTCTGCACTTTTCTGTCCCTATTTTGGATGTTTATATCGTGTGTGCATGCTAGTGTGAGCGCATCATAGATCCATAGGTGTGCACCGTATTAAAGTTTAAGTTTAAGATTTAATAAATTTCATCTTTCTGTTTTAAACCAAAGAAAGCCTGTGTGTGCTCAGTTCTTTGCCTTATAATTGGAAACTGTGAACCAGGGGAGCTCAAAACAGTGTGTTACAATAAGATCAGGTAAAGACAGCAAAAGACCCCTAGACATTGCTCACCTTGTCATAACAATTGTCTAATAAGTGTATTGCTAAGAGACGCAGTGAAGTTACTGAAGAGTGAATTGATGGAGTGCAACACTTCTCTTTTATCAGATGATCACACAGTATGCTGCTAAAAATCAGAAGCAGCTTTTTAAAGGTTACACAGATGTTCCTGGCAGTTTAACTGTTTACACCTATTGCACAACAGGTTTTACACCAACACCCACACCAAATGGGACTGCAAACAAGCAGAGACATGATAATGTACTGGTTATGTTGCTAGACCTAGTAATCCAGTGGCTTGGGCTAATAATTTGGTAGACATGAGTTCAAATCCCACAGCAGCTGGGGAAATTGAATATTTAATTCAACAAATCTAAAATAAAAAGCTTGTCTTAGTAATGGTGACCGTAAAACTACTGTATTGTTGTAAAAATCAATGTCCTTTAGAGAAGGAAATTTGCTGTCCTTATCTGGTATGGCCAATATGTGACTCTAAACCTACAGTAATGTGGTTGATGCTTAACTGCCCTCTGGCTCTACATGACCTTCTCATGTGCAATAAATATTGGCCTTACCAATGCTGCCCACATCCTTTTAAATGAATTAAAACAAAAAATTCTGGAAACCTACATGCAACTCAGTTTGTGGAAATTCTAAGGCTATACCTACCCCTCCCCTCCACCAGCACACTATGGCTACAATGTGGTTGATCTACAAGATGCAGCCTCAAGTGTGTTGCCCAAAATTGAATATAAAACTCTCGCTGAGGCCTAATGAGCAATTAACAATGTGGTTGCTTCCTTTTGCACTCCATAATAAGCTCAGGATCCTATATGCTGTTTCAACAACCTTCTTAACTTGTCCTACCACCTTCAAAGATTTGTGTACGTACACCAGCAGGTATCTCTGTTCCTGCATCCCTTCTAAAACGATACCATTTAGTTTATATTATTTCTCCTCATTCTTCCGACCAAAATGTATCACTTCACACTTCTCAGTGTTAAATTTCATCTGCCACATGACTGCCCATTTCACTAGTCTGGCTGTGTTCTTCACATTCAAGTCCAAGTCATTAATATATACAAGAGCAGTAATTCTAGTACCTACCCCCAGGGGTCACCACTGTATACTTCGCTCCAGTCAGAAAGACAAATGTTCACCATGACTCGCTGCTTTCTGTCTCTTGGCAAATGTTGTATCCATGCTACCACTGTCCCTTTAATCCCATGGGCTTCACATTTGGTGATAAGTCTAATATGTGGCACTTTACCAAACCCCATCTGAAAGTCCATCAACCATACTACCTTCATCAACCCTCTTCATTATTTCATTCAAAAACTCAATCAGGTTTTTACAACACAACTTACCTTTAACACATCCATGTTGGTTGCCATTTGCTAACTCAAGTCTCTGCAAGTGACAGTTCATTCTGTCCTAGATTATTGTCTCTCAAAGTTTCCTCATGACCGACAATCGGTTGATTGGCCTGTAGTTGTCAAGTTTATCCCTCTCCCCTTTTTTTTGAACAGAGGTGTAAACACTTGCAGTCGTCCAACCAGCTGACACCGCTCCCATATCTAAGGAGGCCTGAAAGATTATGGTCAGAGCCTGTGCAATATCCATCCATACTTTCCTCAGTAACCGAGGATACATCCCATCCAGACTGGGGGACTTTTCTATTTTGAGGACTGCCAGCTGTTTAATGACCTCCACTTTGTCGATTTTTATCCTATACAATTTGTGTACTAACTCCTTCTTTACTGTGGCACTGGCAGCATCTTCTTTTGTGAAGACAGATGTAAAGTATGCCCTCTGCCTTCATAAGAGAATCTCCTTTTTGCTCCCTAATCAACCCCACCTTTCCTTTGATGATCTTTTACTCTTCATATGTTTAGAAAATACTTAATGTTCCATTTTATGTTATTCTCTGGCACAGACACAATGGGATGAATGGCCTCCTTCTATGCTGCTTTGGGGCTTGAAAATTTCAAATTGAAAAGAAAAACTGCCAATTCCCATCACTGTACAAAGGAATATCAACTGTTCCTCCACACAGGGAACAACTTTTCTAGTTAATGGGGCATTACTGATCGTGGTGACAGTGAAATGCCTGTTCATGAGCTGTTACAAAGATACAGAAGGGCCATAGAGTACCAGATAGGAGTGAATCATTCTCTTTTACCTGTTATGTCCTTTACATGTATAGGAGCTGACACGGATCTCCACACAGGCTATGCAGTACCAGACAGGAGTAAACTTTTACACAGTCAGTGGTTACTTTGCAGCAGAGTCTCTTTATAATAAACTGTTGCTTATTGTATTTAATATTTTTGGTCCCTGCAGCATGCCCACCTCAGTCTATATTCGCACTTGACAGATATGTCTCAATCGCAGGTTGGCTCTCACACCATGGAAACAACCAGGCTTGAATTATCCATCCCCCGAACAGTTTCTCCTGTTAATATATTGCTGAACTGAATTTCTTTAGTATTAATAATGATAGGAAGAGTTAAAACTTAGGTTCGCACAGAGATTACTTAGGATCTTTACTGTTGAAGAGCTAAAGCTAAATGAGTTGGCTGTGTGTAATGCAATGGGGATAGGTAGCCAATAATTACTGTATAGGCAGCTCTGGGTTGCTAGAAAGTTTAATATGTTCATTGTTTAAAAGGCCAAGCTTTTCAGTTTTCACTCGCTGAGTAATGGGAGATTTCAAAATATTTCTCAAGCATTGGCAGCCAATCTATGTAATTAAAAAAACAGGTTTTCATAGAATTACATAGTATTTACTGCACAGAAACAGACCATTCAGCCAACTTGTCTATGTCATGCTTATGCTTCAGACAAGCCTCCTCCCACCCTACTTCAACTTATCCTATCAACATATCCTTCTATTCCTTTCTCCCTCATGTCTTTATCTAGCTTCCCCTTAAATGCACCTATACTATTCATCTCAACGACTCCTTGTGGTATCAAGCTCCACATTCCAACCTCTCTCTGGGTAAAAAAAAGTTGCTCCTAAATTCCACATTGCATTTATTAGTGATTATCTTATATTTGTGATCCCTGGTTTTGGTTTCCCTCACAAGTAGAATCATCTTCTCTATGTCTACCCTATTAAAACCTTGCATAATTTGAAAGGTTTCGATCAGGTCACCTCTCAGTCTTCTCCTTTCTGGAGAAAAGGGTTTGTTAATGTCCTGCCCTGACATGTCTTCACAAGCCAATGACATCCTCTGTCACAGATCAAAAAATCCATCAGTGTGGATGGTAATGTTGATTGACAGCTGGGTCTGAGACCTATGATGAAAATGAAAGAACTCTGTTTGAAGGCTCTGAAAAGGGGTTGATATGAAGGTGTTTGAATCCTAGTCAAGGATCTGAATTTGTTTGATGCTGCAGATCATGTACGAAGTCAGAGACTAGTTTTGGGGGATCCAGTAATATTTAAAGATAGTACAGATAAACTGCCTTTATATATTGTAAAGGATAGGAAGTTTATAGTATTACATAGTAGTAACAGCACAGAAATGACCATTCAGCCCAACAGGTCCATGCCAGTATATGTACGCCACACAAGCCCCTCCCACCTTACCTCGAACCCTAGCGACATAATTTTCCGTTCCTTTCTCCCTCATGTGTTTATCTAGCTTCCCTTTAAATATATTTATGTTATCCACTTCAACTACTCCCTATGGTTTGGAGTTTCAGATTCGGGCCACTCTGTGGGTAAAGACCAGGCCTGCTGA
Organism: Heterodontus francisci; assembly: GCF_036365525.1. Lineage (NCBI taxonomy): Eukaryota > Metazoa > Chordata > Chondrichthyes > Heterodontiformes > Heterodontidae > Heterodontus > Heterodontus francisci. The sequence continues at coordinate 9,540,761 of NC_090401.1, forward strand.
AAGCTTGAGGACATAGCACTCTAACACAGCACTCTAACATTGCACATTAACATCGCACTCTAACATCGCACTTTAAGAAAGACAGTGAGAACAATGGAGTTTTTGTCCAAAATGGGGAGTTTTGCCAGAAAGCCAGGTGTCCTGGAATTATTGCAAAGAGCAGCAAGCCCCTGATGTGCTTCACACAAGCAATCAATTAGAAGAGGAACAAGTAAAGGTCGAATTAAAGCTAAAAAAAACTATGCTTGTCTCTTCTAAAGCCTCCAGGTCCTGGCTCTATAAAAGAAAGATTTGCATTTATATGACTGCTTTCACAACCACCGGATGTGTCAAAGTGCTTTTCAGCCAATGAAGCACATTTTGCAGTGTAGTCACTGTTACTATATAGGGCTTGCAGCAGTCAAATTGTGCACAGCAAGTTCCCACAAACAGCAATCCAATAATGACCAGATAATCTGCTTTCGTGATGTTGATTGATGTTGATAAACATTGGCCAGGACACTGGGTACAGCTCCCCTGCTCTATTTCAAAATAGTGCCATGGGATCTTTTATGTCCAATTAAGAGGGCAGATAGGGCCACAGTTTGACATCTCAACCAAAAGACAGCATCTCATTCCGTCAGCACTGCACGAGAACGTCAGATGAGATTTTTGTATTCATGTGCCAGAGTGTGACTTCAACCCACAATCCTCTGACTCAGAGATAAGAGGATAACCATTAAGCCAGAACTGACACAAAGTTTGCTACACACTCAGAGCTTGGAGGATCCTGTGCTCACGGTGCCACCGTCCCCGCCCCACCCCAACTCCTATCATCCCACCATAGAGCAGGGCCTTGGTATAGTGGTAGTGTCCCTGGACCAGTAATCCAGAGCCCAGGCTTAATGCTGTGGAGACATGAGTTCAAATCCCACCATAGCAGATGGTGAAATTCAAATTCAATTAATAAAATTAGGAATTCGAAAAAAAAAGCAAGTCTAATGATGACCACAGAACCATTGTGAATTGTTGTAAAAACCCATTTGGTCCACTAATATCCTTAAGGGAAGGAAATCTGCTGTTCTTACCTGGCCTGGCCGACCTGTGACACCAGACCCATAGCAATGTGGGTGACTCTTAAATTGCCCTCTGAAATGGCCTAGCAAGCCACTCAGCTGAGGGGCAATTAGGAATGGGCAATAAATGGTGGCCTAGTCAGCAAAACCCTCATCCTTTTTTTTATTCATTCATGGGATGTGGGCAGGCCAGCATTTATTGCCCATTCCTAATTGCCCTTGAGAAGGTGGTGGTAAGCTGCCTTCTTGAAGCACTGCAGTGCATGTGGGGTAGGTACACCCACAGTGCTGTTAGGAAGGGAGTTCCAGGATTTTGAACCAATGACAGTGAAGGAACGGCGATATAGTCAAAGTCAGGATTGTTTGTGGCTTGGAGGAGAACTTGCAGGTGGTGATGTTCCCATACAACTGCTACCCTTGTCCTTCTAGTTGGTAGAGGTCTCGTGTTTGAAAGGTGCTGTCTAAGGAGCCCTGGTGCGTTGCTGCAGTGTATCTTGTAGATGGTACACACTGCTGCCACTGTGTGTCGGTGGTAGAGGGAGTGAATATTTGTAGATGGGGTACCATTCGGGTTGCTTTGTCCAGGATGGTGTCGAGCTTCTTGAGTGTTGTTGGAGCTGGACCAATCCAGGCAAGTGGAGAGTATTCCATCACACTCCTGACTTTGGGGAGTTAGGAGATGAGTTACTTGCTGCAGGATTCCTAGCCTCTGACCTGCTGTTGTAGCCACGGTATTTATATGGCTACTCCAGTTCAGTTTCTGGTCAATGGTAACCCCCAGAATGTTGATAGTGGGGGATTCAGCGATCGTAATGCCATTGAATGTCAAGGAGAGATGGTTAGATTCTCTCTTGTTGGAGATGGTCATTGCCTGGCACTTGCGTGACGCAAATGTTACTTGCCACTTATCAGCCCAAGCCTGGATATTGTCCAGGTCTTGCTGCATTTCTGCACGGACTGCTTCAGTATCTGAGGAGTTGCAAATGGTGCAGAATATTGTGCAATCATCAGCGAACATCCCCACTTCTGATGTTATGATTGAAGGAAGGTCATTGATGAAGCAGCTGAAGATGGTTGGGCCTAGGACACTACCCTGAGGAACTCCTGCAGTGATGTCGTGGAGCTGAGATGATTGACCTCCAACAGCCACAACCATCTGCCTTTGTGCTAGTTACGACTCCAGCCAGCAAAGAGTTTTCCCCCGGATTCCCATTGACTCCAATTTTACTAGGGCTCCTTGATGCCTTCCTCGGTCAAATGCTGCCTTGATTTCAAGGGCAGTCACTCTCACTTCATCTCTTGAGTTCATGTTTTGTCCCTGTTTGAACCAAAGCTGTAATGAGGTCAGGAGCTGAGTGGCCCTGGCGGAACCCAAACTGAGCATCACTGAGTAGGTTATTGCTGAGCAAGTGCCGCTTGATAGCACTGTCGATGATCCCTCCCTTCTAACCTTTCTGATGATCAAGAGTAGACTGATGGGGTGGTAATTGGCCGGGTTGGGCTTTTTGTGTACAGGTCATACCTGGGCAATTTCCCACAAATAAAAAAAAAGACCTCTCCTACCAGGCACTCCCATCCCCCCTCCACCTTCAAACACTTCATGACCTGACATCCAGATTCCAAGCCTTAAGCTCTGTGTTGCAGAAACTACTTCTGATTTGAAATGAAATCCCAGCTGGGGGCAATTTCCTCAAAGAAATGTTAAAGACTGTCTGGTTTGGTAAATAATATAATGAGCAAAGAATTTGTGAAATGCAGTTCATTCCCAGTCTCCTGTGAGAAACTGTGAACAAACAAATTCACATTAATATCCAGCATTCACTGGTCATTCTCATGATGTTTGTACTGTTACCCACCCAGCTGCGCTGAGAGCTTTAAGAATGAATACATGGGGGGAATTTTATGCTCTCCTTTCTCGTTGGGTTTGGAGGCAGGGAGAGCATATAATCAGGTACCTCGCCACCTTCCCGCCTCCACACAAATTAAGTCCAGGGCAGGAAGGCGCGTGGACGGCCTTCCCGTACCACTGCCAATTAAGGCCCCTAAGTGGGCAATTAATGCCCAATTAAGGATCTAATCTGCCTCTGTCAGTATTAGCACAGCGGTGGGTTGGCCTGTCGCCGCACGGGGAACACGCCAAGAACGCCTCTGCGGGTTGCTTGCTGGCTCTGGGGGAGGGGGCTGTCCTTCACTAAAAGTCACTTAGTGCCTGATCAAGGGGCCCAGCATCAGGAAGGAGGGGGCCTGTTGAGAGCCACCCCCTGTCCTTGCTGTCGACCCCCCTACGTCCCCCTTCCCTATGATCCTCACTCTGCTTAACCCCTCCCACCCTGACTGACCTGCGGCCTGGTTCCAGCGCCTCTGGTGTGTCCATTACCAGCAGCAGCCACTGCCTCCGTGGTGGTGCTGCTCAGTTAAAGAGCTACCAGCCTCTGATTGGCCAACAACTCTCAGGGGCGGGACCTCTGTTGCTGGGGCCCACCGCTGTCCACTTCAGTGCCTAATTGCCACGTAGTACAGTGGGCCTTCCCCAGAGGAGGTGACGCTGGGCTCTCATCAGCACTTCAGCCAGAGGGTTGGATATTAAGATCCTGCCACCACTTCCAGCAGCAGACGTAAAAATACAGAGTGGCCATGATATCCCACGCGGCAGCTCATTTAAATAGCCGTGTCAGCCCGCACCCCCAATCACGTGGAGAGGGTGGTTTGTCCAACGCCAATAATGGCATCAGCTACCTGTATGCAGGTGCTGACGCCATTTTTAAAGGGCAACCAGCCCTGCCGGTAGATTTAAATTTTTAAAGAAATACCCCCCCCCCCCCCGCCCCCCACCCCCACAACACTGTTGTAATAAAAATTCTATCGCCTCTTTCCGACCCCACAATAACCTTGAAATTAAGTATTTGCCCTTCCCCCTGCAAAACACTTACCTTTGAAATATGACCTTCCTCCCCAGATCGTACAAAGTTTAAAGTTCACTCCTTCCCACCATCCCCTACATTCATTCTGATTATTTGACCCCGTTACCCCCCCGACAATGCACTAAAAATCTTAACCCCCCCCCCCCCCCACCTCCCTCGCTGCCAGTGTCTCTCCTGCTTTTCCCAGACAGGGAAGTGAAGGCGTGGGAGTGCCAGCTGCCGCACCGAAGATCCTGGTGGGCCCATAATATCCAAGGTAAGTTTATTTAAAGTTTATTGATTGAAACAGTTAAATTCACATCCCGTCACCTAGCAGCAGGGATGGCCACACTGGAGCCTTGCTGCTGCCGGTTGGATCAGGCCCGGCCCTCCCAGCGCGGGATCCTTGGTCGGCCTCTACCGGAACCATCTTAAGGCCCCATCCCGCCACAGAGCCCGACATTGGGGGCTCTGTAAAATCCTGCCCATAGTGTGGGACTGAAGTCACATGTAGCCTAGATTGAGGAGGGGTCACAGGTTTCTTTCCCTGAAGGGGTTTAGGTGACCCATTGGGTGTTTACTACAATCTGGCACCTTTCATTATCATTTCTGTGGTACCAGAAACCAGAGATATCCCCACTAACCCCACAAAGTCCCGTTCTAACACCACACTGGCCCCACTAACCCCACACTGGCTCCTCTAACCCCACAACGACCCGCTCTAACCCACAATGACCCCTCTAAGCACACCACCTTGACAGTGATTGATGGCAGGTTGTACACCAATGGAAGGCAAATACAAATTGGCTCGCTCCTCTTTTTGTGTAACTTGCATACGGATAGACAGATAGAGAGACAGATAAACATAGACAATGACACGGACAGACACAATCACATGCACATGGAGAAACACGATGACAGTCACAGACATCTATCGACACAGAGAGACAGGGAGACTGTTGTATGTTTGTTGGTATGCTGTCACCTTAGTTTGTATAGCTCAGAGAGATTCTTTAGTTTTGAGAAATTTGAACATTAACATTTATTACAGTATAACTATGTACATCTTCACACCAGTCTGTGCGGCTCCTCCAAAGACATGCTGCATCTAGATTCAAGTCCTCTCACATGTGACCTTTTACATCATCAAGGTAGAAGGCATTCTTTATATTCTGTCAAGACTAACCCTTTCAGACCCTTATACTACACCTCTCCCAAATCTTTATCCAAATATATATTTTATTTACATACGATCCCATCTCCCCCCAAGTCTCAGACATCATGGATTCAATCTATCAGGAGGCTTCACAACTCTCCCTGATCTTGTGGTCATCAGATGTGTAAGATTGGTAATCTTTCTCTAAACTCTTGTCTCTTGACTTCTACGGTCTTCATTGAGGTCTGTAGTATCCTGAGTTTTCTGAATTTCAGGTTCAACAACTGATTCATCCAAATGTGTGACCAATTGATGCCTTTGATGTACAGAAATAAGATTCCTTCTGTTTCTTCATATAGTATCTTCTGAAGTTATTAGGAAATACGATCACTGTTGATTCTCCTCTCTCTGATCAATTACTCCTTCTCTGTTTTGGTCTTGTACCCATACCTTTTGTCCTTCTGACAACTTTGGCAGCTTCCTGGTACGGTATTTCCTGTTATAATTACAGGTTTGTTTCTTTTGGTAAGACTTTTCTCTGTCTTGAACTTTCTGATAATCATGGACTTGTAGCCCTGGAGGTAACTTCTTGGGTCGGATTGGAAGTTGCGTTCTAAGTTTTCTTCCCATTAACATTTCGGATGGTGCTAATCCACATAACAATGGAGTAGTTCTGTAGTTCAGAAGTGCTGTTTGGAATTCTTGATTTTTCTTTAACAGTGCTTTCATAGTTCTGACTGCTCGCTCAGCTTCTCCGTTAGATTGGGATATCTAGGGGAATTAGATTTACGAATCCACTGATTTCTGCAAAGTGTGTGAAGTAATCGTTTGCAAATTGTGGTCCATATTTAATCAGGTATACCATGTGTTGTGAAGATTTCTTGTAACACTCAAATGACTGCTTCAGTTGTTGTTGTTTACATATGTTTAACCTCAATCCACCTTGAAAAGTAATTGACTACAATTAGATAGGATTTTCCATCAAAGATGAACAGATCCACCGCTAAACGTTCCCACGGTCTGGTTGGGAATTGGGTCGAGATAAGAGGTCCTCTCTGATCCTGTCTGTGAACTGCACATACGTGGCAATTTTAAATAATTTCTTCTATATCCTTTGATATTCTTGGCCACCACGTGGACACCTGAGCCCGTGCTCTACATTTAATTATGCACATATGACCCTGGTGTACTTTCTCCAAGATATCTACCCGGAGTGACTCTGGAATTACCAGTCTGTCATCATATACCAGCAAATCATCCACTATAGTAAAGTGTCTTCTGTGTTTGAAGAAGATTTTCATCCTTGTACCACTGGGCCTCTATTGTGGCCAACCGTGCTTGCAATATTGGTGGACAGAGATGCATTCTTCATCTTGCATCTGCCCGTGATCAATTTGTTGCACCAAGATAGGATGTGGAAATTCGCTAATGGCTCTCATCTTTTGTAGGTCTGCCATTATGCCACTGCTGCTGACATTGTGTCCTAAAATAACGAATCAATGTTTCTGCAAACTCATCACATTTCTCAATGAGTGTCCTGCAGACAATTCAAAACTGCTCTAATCTTTAGGTTATGTTCTCCAATGGACTCTCCATGAACCAAGATATCGTCCATATGGCATATTACACCTTAAAGGCCCTGTCGAATATTCAACATAGTTCTCTGGAATATTTCTGGTGCTAACGTGATACCGAATGGTAGATGTCTAAGTTAAAATCTTCCAAATGGAGTAATGAAGGTCGTCAGTAACCTTGACTTTTTATCCAATGGAATTTGCCAAAAGCCACTATTCTCATCAAGTGTCGTGAACATGATACTTTTGATAACTTTGCCAAGCCTTTGTCCACTGAGGACATCGGATAGATTTCTCATGCCACAGCATTATTAAGCTGAGTTAAGTCTACACAAATGCAAAGATCACCGTTTGGTTTAGGAACTGGAACCATTCCCGAGCACCACTCTGTAGGTACAGTAACAGGAGAAATGACTCCCACCTGGTCATGTCTTCTAGTTGATGTTGGACATGCTTCATTAGTGGGTGTACAATCTTTCTAGCCATGAAAAAACATACAGGTTTAGCATCTTTTCGCAGAGTAATACTATATTCAGTCTTCAGTCTCCCTAGACCAGTAAACAATTTTGGGAACTCCATTTGGAAGTGATTCCTTGATTCCTGCTGCTTAACTTCTTCCACTTTCTTTATGAGGTGAAGGTCAGCACAAGCTCTTCTACTTAAAAGAGAGAATTCCTGATTCCTTAAAACATACAGTGTTTCTAATATCTGCTTTCCCTTGTCCGGGAGTTTTGCCTGTAGCTTCGCCTTTACTTCGAATTCAACCCCTTCTGGGCCATGTAACTGGGTTGCTGTTGGTTGCAGAAAATTTGTTGATAACAACAACTCTTTGCCTGATAAGACCATTACTCTTTCTCTGATGTCAAGTTTAAAGTTCGTGATATGCCCATTGACAAAATGCCTGATTAGGATCAGTTTGAATGTGGCATGCACGCTGACATCACCACGCAATGACATCCTCACCCCTCAACTACCGCAATCGCTGGCTCCATTCCCCAAACAGTACCCTGCTCCCATCCGCTTCAATTTCCCACTCCATTCCACCTCACCACTACCGTCCCTCGGTCACTCACTCTTGCCCTCGCCGTATCCCCCCTTAGCCATTTGCTCATGTGCTCGCCCTTGCCCCCACCCTTGGCCACTCGCTTCTGGCCTCATTGCTTCCCCCTTCGGCTGATCGCTTTCCACCATGCCCTGCCAAAGAATTAGTGGGAGGTGGGGAACGAGCTGCTGAAGCGTCAAGGTGGGGAGTGAGTGGCCTGAGGGGTGACACGGGAGCCAGTGGCCAAGAAGAGGGAAGCAGCGAGGCCCAGAGCGAGCGAGCGGCCGGAGGTGGGTGGGGAAGCGGGGAGCGAGCGGCCAAGGTTGGGAAGTTGCAAGGGCGGGAGTGAGTGGCTGAGGGAAGGCAGCGGCAAGGCGAGGAGTGAGTAACTGAGGGGGGAGAAGTGGCAAGGCAGGGAATGAACGGTAAGCAGATGGGTGCAGGAGGGAGTGGGGTACTGTTGGGGAGGGGATGGAGGTGACGATTGCAGCCATTGAGAGGATTTGGGTTTAAGGCTGCATTTGTTTTTTGTGACAAATTGAGCAGCGCCATCTTTATTACTGGCAGCTGCTTGAGACATGCAGATAGTGACGTTTCAGTGGATGAGGCTACATTTGCACATGTGCCAGGACTGCACCACCTAGTGATTGCATTGTAAGCAAATGCAGCTTTACCAAACTGCTCTATTTTCTTACGGTGGAAGCATTCTGCTTTGTTTGCAGGACACTGTTTGCACCTGAAGGTACCTTTGCTGCCACATCACTGGCAGGGTTTTATGGCATCTTTTGCTTCCCACCTCCAGTGTACCTTTTTTCTGCTGCCTCTTTCACAGTCCTCTGGTTAAGGAACTGTATGGTTGCTGGAGGTTTCCTGAACCAAGGACTTTCTTCACCTCTCAGGATTGCTCTGTTGTTCTTCCAGGCTCTGCCTGTCTCACCAGCTGAATAGCTTTCTCCAGGGTGAGGTCTTCTTGAGACTGCAATAAATCTGATAGGGATTTATTAGCAATACCTACTACAATGGGGGGCACAGTGGCGCAGTGGTTAGCCTCACAGCTCCAGCGACCCGGGTTCAGTTCTGGCTACTGCCTGTGTGGAGTTTGCAAGTTCTCCCTGTGACTGCGCGGGTTTCTGCCGTGTGCTCCGGTTTCCTCCCACAGCCAAAGGCTTGCAGGTTGACAGGTAAATTGGCCATTGTAAATTGCCCCTAGCGTAGGTAGGTGGTAGGAGAATGGTGGGGAGGTGGTAGGGAATATGGGATTAATGTAGGATTAATATAAATGGGTGGTTGTTGGTCAGCACAGACTTGGTGGGCCGAAGGGCCTGTTTCAGTGCTGTATCTCTAAATAAAAAAAATAATGGGTATTGTATTAATTCTGCTTTAAGATCTCCATATTTATATCCTTCAACAACCTGTATTATGAAACCATCAACTGTTTTGTCCAGTTTCTGGACCTTCTGTTGAATCTTGCTCTTTCCCTAAAATCTTATTGCTCCACAAGTTGAAATAAGAATCAAAAGCTTTTAAAACTTCATCAAATTTGGCAGATGTCTCATTAATACATTGGCTTGCAATAACATCATCTGCTATTGCCCCAGTAGAATATAAAAAAGTGTTCTGATCAAGGGTCACTGACCTGAAACGTTAACTCTACTTCTCTCTCCACAGATGCTGCCAGACCTGCTGAGTATTTCCAGCATTTCTTGTTTTTATTTGAGATTTCCAGCATCTGCAGTGTTTTGCTTTTATATAAAAAAGTGTTAATTTGTTCTGCTTCAGACTGGCTGTCCAATTTGGAAGCAATTCTGTATCTGAGAAATCTTTTTCACCAGAGTGACCAATTTTGGGTTTGAATTCGTCCTTCCATGTGTCCAAACCTCTCTGGAATTGAGAATTTAAGTTCCAAGCTTCAATTTGTTTTACTTTCACTTCCAGTATCTGAAGTTTCCTGCACCTTTTCAGTTCCATGCTGATTCCTGCTGTGGCCACCGTTTAAATCTCGCTGCTAGACTAAGGATTAATTTGCTCCTTGTATTAAACGCAGTTTTATAGCGCTATTGCTATACTTCTTTAACTCCCTTCTCGTAGAGAATCGAGTATTTGCAGCCTCGTTGCTTGCTGTTTTTTTCTTCAGATGCCATGTGTAATGGCGCAGACCTTGGATCAACCCTTCACTATGGACTTTCCCGGTGGTGCCTGCCTAGTGCTGTTAGAGATGGATATTGTACCCTCTTTCAGGGTTGCTCACCAGATCCTCAATCTCTGACTCAAAGCCTGCGATCACCAGACCAGATTTCTACCCCCAATTCCCCAATGATCCATATCTGGAGCTCTGGAGCTTTTCTACAGCCTCTTCTCAAGTTCTGCAGTTTTGGCGTTTTTTTCAGGTCAGCCCTCTTCAAATTCTTTTATCGCATGATAAGAACCCCCGTTGTTCTTGATCTCACTGCTGATCACCATGTTGCATGTTTGCTATCACCTTAGTCTAGCTTAGAGAGATTCTTTAGTCCGGAGCAATTGAAACATTAATATTTATTACATTATAACTATGTACAGCTTCAAACCAGTCTGTGTGGCTCCTCCAAAGTCACGCTGCACCTAGATTTAAGTCTCTCACATGTGATCTCTTACATCATGATGGTAGGTGGTATTCTTTAGACTCTCTCAACATTAACCCTTTCAGACCCTTACAATACACAGACAAAGACACGTACAGACAACCACGGCCATAGACACTAGGATTGATAACTCTGGTTGGAGGCATTCCTAGAGGTTTGATCATGTGACATTCTGACCACATGACATCTGACCATGTGATGCTTGAATACATGACATCTGATCACATGTTTTCTACAAATATTATAATATTGAATGTCTAACACTTGGATTTCCTCTAGTTGGGTATTTTTACTCATGGTTTCACACCATTCCTTTTTAGATTAAATTTTAGTTTCTATCTCAATAGCCACATGTGGTAAAGGAGCATGTTCTAATAGCATTCAGTGCAAGAACCTTCTGCCTCCCTTTCTCCTTGAAGGTTGCAGTGAGAATCAGCAATCGGAGGGTCTCAGCAATCGGGGGGTCTCAGCGGCACAGTGGCGCAGTGGTTAGCACCGCAGCCTCACAGCTCCAGCAACCCGGATTCGATTCTGGGTACTGCCTGTGCGGAGTTTGCAAGTTCTCCCTGTGACCGTGTGGGTTTTCGCCGGGTGCTCCGGTTTCCTCCCACAGCCAAAGACTTGCAGGTTGACAGGTAAATTGTCCATTATAAATTGTCCCTAGTATAGGTAGGTGGCAGAGGAATTGAGGGAAGGTGGGGATGTGAGAGGGTAATGGGATTAATGTTGAATTTGTATAAATGGGTGATTGATGGTCGGCACAGACTCGGTGGGCCGAAGGGCCTGTTTCAGTGCTGTATCTAAAAATAAAATAAATAAATCCTTGGTTTCTGTCTTCTCGTTCCCCATTCATTCACCAATGGAAATAATCTTTCACTGTTTATCTCTGGTAAGGTTTCCAGGTTTCACATGCCCCTTCACTGACTGCTCCTCTCTCTGTGCCTCTCCCACTTCACTACTGCTGCCTCTGCAGGAGATGCTGGTCCCCCACCCCCTGCTTCAGACCCAATGCTCTGATCCCCTGTCCTCATCTCTCCTCCATTCCCTATCCCCAGTCTCCACCTCTCCCCTGATTGCCGAGACCCCCCGTTCGCTGAGACACCTCCGATTGCTGAGACCCCCCCCCGATTGTTGAGACCCCCCGATTGCTGAGACCCCTCCGATTGCTGAGACCCCCTGATTGCTGAGAACCCCCGATTGCTGAGACCCCTCCGATTGCCGAGACCCCTCCGATTGCCGAGACCCCCCGATTGCTGAGACCCCCTGATTGCCGAGACCCCCCCAATTGCTGAGACCCTTCCGAACGCTGAGACCCCCCGATTGCTGAGACCCCTCCGATTACTGAGACCCCCCGATTGCTGAGACCTCTCCGATTGCTGAGACCCCCCGATTGCTGAGACCCCTCCGATTGCTGAGACCCCCCTGATTGCTGAGACCCCCCGATTGCTGAGAACCCCCGATTGCTGAGACCCCTCTGATTGCTGAGACCCCCTGATTGCTGAGAACCCCCGATTGCTGAGACCCCTCCGATTGCTGAGACCCCCTGATTGCTGAGACTCCTCCGATTGCTGAGACCCCCTCCGATTGCTGAGACCCCCGATTGCTGAGACTCCTCCGATTGCTGAGACCTTTCCGATTGCCGAGACCCCCTGATTGCTGAGACCCCTCCGATTGCTGAGACCCTCCGATTGCTGAGACCCCTCCGATTGCTGAGACCCCTCTGATTGCCGAGACCCCTCCGATTGTTGAGATCCCCCGATTGCTAAGACCCGCCAATTGCTGAGTCCCTTCCGATTGCCGAGACCCCTCTGATTGCTGAGACCCCCCGATTGCTGAGACCCCCCGATTGCTGAGACCCCTCCGATTGCCGAGTCCCCGCCGATTGTTGAGATCCCCTGATTGCTAAGACCCCCCCAATTGCTGAGTCCCTTCCGATTGCCGAGACCCCTCCGATTGCTGAGACCCCCCCGATTGCTGAGACCCTTCCCCCCACCCCGATTGCTGATTTTTCAGCTGCTCCTCACTGCACTCCACCTGGTTCCAGCTCTGAGCCGAGTGTTCTCCAACAGCAGCAGGTGATGTGATGGGGAAGGGATGCGGGGAGCACACTGGGAGAGAAATTGAAATCGCTGGTCTCCCTGGCTGCTGAAGGCACTGCTCGGGGGAGGAACATTTCCACAGCCTCTCCTCATGATACTCCTGGTCATTCCAGGAAGGTTGCGAACACTAACAGACACACAGATACACACAGACACACAGACACACACACAGACTTCCAATACCAGCTGCTCCAGGATCCCCCCCAAGTCGCACACCATCCTAACTTGGAAATATTTCGTCATTCCTTCACTGTCGCTGGGTCAAAATCCTGGAACTCCCTCTCTAACAGCACTGTGGGTGTACCTGTATCAAATGGACTGCAATGGTTCAAGAAGGCAGCTCACCACCACCTTCTCAAGGACAATTAGGGATGGGCAACAAATGCTGGCCTAGCCAGTGACGCCCACATTCACAGAATATTGGCACATTAAAACAGACCAACGTTTCCGTTAAGCTGCAAAGTTGTGCAGTAACCTGAGGTTTCCGTGCAGGCTGTGCACATGTTGTCCCCTTTATGTTACCACGTGCAACCACACCAAAAAACTTAAAGGGGCCACAGACTTAAATAAATCACCTGTGCACTGCAAAAAAAGTGATTGGGTATGCTGCCCAGACCAGGATGGAGTGATGTGGCTCATTTTAAACCATACACAGCATTTGGTTGTACCATCTGCACACACTCTGCAGGGCACAGCTGTTTCTGTGCAGTCAAAACAACCCAGAAAGATAAAGCTGCAGAATAAAGAGGATTGTGTGTCTGGGATCCAGCCGGGAGGGAGACTGTCTTACTGTTGATACAATTTAATAATTATCCCCTCCTTATTGTGGAGCTCACACCATGTAATCCGCAAACACACAGCAATCATCACTAAACTGGGGTGAGGTCAGAGGTCAATGACACTGTCAGCTCTTTGATCTTTTTTCCTTCATTCCTTGAGTGTCCATCGCATAGTAGCTGGAATTAGTGAGCAGTAGAATACCAGTAGAAATGACCAAATCACTGGTTTAGGCTTGTGAAGTGAAAGAACCGTGTTTTGGGATTCACCTAGAACTGAGTTACTTCCCTCAGCCAGATAAACAGAGGCCCAGAGAGATATTGGGCTCAATTGTAACGCTTGCAGCAGGGGAGGCTGGAGATTTCGGCAGGGTATGTGTCAGTGGTTTTGAACACAACCACTCCTCCTCCTCCATCTTCTCCTCCTCCTGCACCTCCCCCTCGTGCTCCTCCTCCTCCTCCTTCTCTGAAGAGGCATTGCAATCAGCACTTCCTCATCCTGGTGATCCAGTCCTCACTGCTATGCAATGTGTATGCACAGCAGACCCCTACTAATCTGGATACCCGGCCTGATACATACTAGAGTTTCCCCCAGGTTGTCAAGAGACCTAAAGTGTATCTTCAGCCTCCCGATTGCTTGCTCTATAACTACTCTGGTGGTCAGGTGTCTTTGATAGTGCCTTGATGGGCTCCTAACAGGTGTCATCAGCCATGATTTCAGAGGGTAGCCCTTGTCTCCAAGGAGCCATGCGCCAACTCTGCTTCAAGGTCTAAGGATCTCAGCGAGGCTTGACTGGTGCAGTATGAAAGAATCATGGCAGCTCCCTGGGAATCTTGCACTGTCATGCATGATGATCTTCTTGAGTTTGCCCACGAGCTGAATATTGTGGTTGATGAAAACTCCAGGGTGATCTGGGGATGTCTTGATCACCACATGTGTGCAGTTGACGGCTCCCGGAGCCTATGGGAATCCAGGCAGAGTCCCAAATCCGAGTGCCGCTCATTCTGACTGCCTTCCTCAGTGCACACAATTGCCAGCCCTGCCAAACATGGCATCGGTCGCATGTGAGATGCATTTATAGGCAGTAGATTGTGAGATTCTGAAAATATTTCCTGGAAGCAGCCAAAGGCAAAGAAATTCAGTGGTGACTTTTACAGCCACTGGCAATGTGTGCCCTCTGGTCCACCTGGCAGGAGGTCTTCCAGGGGGCTGCAAATCTCAGCGACTACCTGATGTGATACCCTGAGCCTCCTGAGGCGTTGCTGCTCAGTCATTTTTTTTTAGAGATACAGCACTGAAACAGGCCCTTCGGCCCACCGAGTCTGTACCGACCATCAACCACCCATTTATACTAATCCTACACTAATCCCATATTCCTACCACATCCCCACCTGTCCCTATATTTCCCTACCACCTACCTATACTAGTGACAATTTATAATGGCCAATTTACCTACCAACCTGCAAGTCTTTTGGCATGTGGGAGGAAACCGGAGCATCCGGAGGAAACCCACGCAGTCACAGGGAGAACTTGCAAACTCCACACAGGCAGTACCCGGAATTGAACCCAGGTCGCTGGAGCTGTGAGGCTGCGGTGCTAACCACTGCGCCACTGTGCTGCCCAGAAAGCATGTCCAGAAAGCTTATCCTCTGTCAGTGTGTGTGATGGGGGCATCATTTCCAGATAGCCGCAGCTCTGTGCTCATCTTCTCTGTCCTGTAGAATGGGAGATGGATGAGGAGAAGGCAGCTGGAGTTCCTGTTGCTGCTGTTCCTGCTGCTGCTCTTTCTCCTGCTGCTGGTGTTCCTCCTGTTGCTGGTGTCCCTCATGCTGCTGATGTTCCTGCTGCTGCTGGTGTTGCTGCTGCTGGTGTTCCTCCTGCTGCTGCTGGTGTTGCTGCTGCTGGTGTTCCTGCTGCTGCTGCTGTTTCTCCTGTTGCTGCTGGTGGTGTTGCTGCTGCTGCTGGTGTTTCTCCCGTTGCTGCTGCTGGTGTTTCACCTGCTGCTGGTGCTCCTGCTGCTGCTGGTGTTCCTGTTGCTTCTGGTGTTGCTCCTGCTGGTGTTCCTGCTGCTGCTGGTGTTCCTCCTGCTGCTGGTGTTCCTGCGAGACCCCTTGGGGATGAGCAACCAAAATGGAGAGTGACGTAGTTTATTCTGAGACTAGGGTCCTGAATCTTAGTAAAGGAAACTACGAAGATATAAGGCGCGAAGTGGCTATGACGGATTGGGAGACATTGATTAAAGGGATGACAGTGGATAGGCAATGGCAAACATTCAAAGAGCGCATGGATGAACTGCAACAATTGTTTATCTCTGTCTGGTGCAAAAGTAAAACGGGAAAGGTAGCCAAACCATGGCTTACAAGGGAAATTAGAGATAGCATTAGATCCAAGGAAGAGGCATATAAATTTGCCAGAAAAAACAACAGACCTGAGGATTGGGAGCAGTTTAGAATTCAGCAAAGGAGGACCAAGGGATTGATTAAGAAGGGGAAAATAGAGTACGAGAGCAAGCTTGTGGCGAACATAAAAACTGACTGTAAAAGTTTCTACAGGTATGTGAAGAGAAAAAGATTGGTGAAGACAAATGTAGGTCCCTTACAGTCAGAAACAGGGGAATTTATTATGGGGAACAAAGAAATAGCTGACCAACTAAATGCATACTTTGGTTTAGTCTTCACAAAGGAGGACACAAATATCATACTTGAAATGTTGGGGAACACGGGGCTTAGTGAGAGAGAGGAACTGAAGGAAATCAGTATTAGTAGAGAAATGGTGTTGGGGAAATTGATGGGATTGAAGGCCGATAAATCCCCAGGGCCTGATTGTATGCATCCCAGAGTACTTAAGGAAGTGGCCCTAGAAATAGTGGATGCATTGGTGGCCATCTTCCAAGATTCTATGGACTCTGGACCAGTTCCTACAGATTGGAGGGTAGCTAATGTAACACCACTATTTAAAAAGGGAGGTAAAGTGAAAGCAGGGTAGTATAGACCAGTCAGCCTGATGTCATAGTAGGGAAAATTCTAGAGTCTATTATCAAAGATTTTATAGCAGAGCACTTAGAGAACAGTGGTAGAATCGGACAGAGTCAGCATGGATTTACAAAAGGGAAATCATGCTTGACAAATCTACTAGAATTCTTCGAGGATGTAACTAGTAGAGTTGATGAGGGGGAGCCAGTGGATGTGGATTATTTGGACTTTCAGAAGGCTTTCGACAAAGTCCCACATAACAATTAGCATGTAAAATTAAAGCACATGGGATTGGGGGTAGTGTATTGCGATGGATAGAAAATTGGTTGGCAGACAGGAAACAAAGAGTAGGAATAAATGAGTCTTTTTCCGAATGGCAGGCAGTGACTAGTGGGGTGCCGCAGGGATAAGTGCTAGGACCCCAGCTATTCATAATATACATTGATGATTTAGATGAGGGAACTAAATGTAATATCTCCAAATTTGCAGATGACACAAAAGTGGGTGGGGGGTGAGTTGTGAGGAGGATGCAGAGAGGCTTCAGGGTGATTTGGACAAGTTGAGTGAGTGGGCTAATGCATGGCAGGTGCAGTATAATGTGGATAAATGTTCGGTTATCCACTTTGGTCGCAAAAACAGGAAGGTAGATTATTATCTGAATGGCTATAAACTGAGAGAGGGGAATATGCAATGAGACCTGGATGTTCTCGTACACCAGTCGCTGAAGGTAAGCATGCAGGTGCAACAGGTGGTAAAAAAGGCAAATGGTATGTTGGCCTTCATAGCGAGAGGATTCGAGTACAGGAGCAGGGATATCTTGCTGCAATTATACAGGGTCTTGGTGAGGCCGCACCTGGAATATTGTGTGCAGTTATGGTCTCCTTATCTGAGGAAGGATGTTCTTGCTATAGAGGGAGTGCAGCGAAGGTTTACCAGATTGATTCCTGGGGTGGTAGGACTGACGTATGAGGAGAGATTGAGTCGGTTAAGATTATCTTCGCTGGAGTTCAGAATAGTGAGGGGGGATCTCATAGAAACCTGTAAAATTCTAACAGGACTTGACAGGGTAGATGCAGGAAGGATTTTCCCGATGGTGGGGGAGTCCAGAACCAGGGGTCATAATCTAAGGATACGGGGTAAACCTTTCAGGACCTATTTTCCCAGTTAAATTTAGCTAACCATTACCCCTGTAATGGCCTTTATTTAAGTTTAGGACACACTTCTCACCACAAACTGAATATGAAAATCAGCACATTATGATCACTGTTGCCTCGAGGTTCCTTTACTATGAAGTCATTAATTAATCCTGTCTCATCGTACATTACCAGCTCTAAAATAGCCTACTCCCTAGTTGGCACTAGAATGTACTGCTCTCAGAAATTGTTCTGAATACACTCTATGAACTCATCTTCCAGGCCAGCTTTGCCAATCTGATTTGTCCAATCTACATAAAGATTAAAATTACCCCATGATTATCGCAGTACCTTTCTCATAAGTTCCCCTTATTTCTTCCTGTGTACTCTGTCTCACAGTGTAGCTACTGTCTGGTGGCCTATAAAGTAATCCCACAAGTGACTTCTTACCTTTGCTATTTCTTATCCCAACCCAAACTGATTCTACATCTTATAGAACTAAGGCCATCTCTCACTATGGTACTAATGCCATCCTTAATTAACAGACCTATCCCACCACCTTTTCCTTGCTTTCTGTCCTTCTGAAATGTCAAATACCCTTAAATATTTAGGTCCCTGCCTTGCTCACCTTGCTACCATGTCTCTGTAATGGCTATCAGGTCATACATACTTATTTCTATTTGAACTGTCAATTCATCCGCTTTCAGATACAGAGCCTTCAGTTCTGTTTTTCTCCATTCTTGCAAACTCTGGACTTATCTGCTGTTGTACTCTTCAGTTTATACACTCTGTCCCTTCCTGCCACACTTTGATTATCATTACCCATATTGCTACCCTGCTCTATTGCCTTGCCCTTTCTCTTTAATTTACCACGTCTCCCCTCATGTGGTCCCTCCCCTCCACTATTTAGTTTAAAGCCCTCTCTGTCACCCTAGTTATATGAGTCGCCAGAACATTGGTCCCAGCACAGTTCAGATGAAGACCGTCCCAATGGTACAGCTCCCACTTTCCCTGTACTGGTGCCAGTACCCCATGAATCAAAACCCATTGTTACCACACCAATCTTAGGGCCACACATTCAACTCTCAGATCTTATTTACCCTATCCCAATTTGCTCGTGGCTCAGGTAGTAATCCAGAGATTATTGCCTTTGTGGTTCTGCTTTTTAATTTAGCCTTTATCTGCTCATTTCAGGGCTGTGATCTTTCATCAGAACTTTTATTATATTACTTTTAATATTTAATATTATTATCATATTGCTTTTATTATATTAGAATAATGTGCACTGTTTGACCATTTACTTTCATGAGAAAATGGTTGTATTCTTGGCGAAAATATAATCATGAGGATGGGAAAGGAAAGGTCCAAAAAATGTATTATTAAGACCAGAGGATCTGTTTAATAAAAAATACCACATTGTGTTTTTCTACTCATAAAAACAAAAACTGCTGGAACTGCCACAGCAAATCTGTCAGCTTCTGCAAAGAAGATAGGCTAGTGTTTTGGGTGGAGACTTAAATCTATAAATTCCAGGGTTCTGGGGGTGGCTGGGATGGGTGGGGGAGAGTGGGTGGAGGCTGGTGGTGGCGTGCAGAGTAATCCAATGCAGTAGGAACAGAGACTTTTGTCTGGAGGTGGCCAGTAGAAGCGGAAGGGTAGGCGAGATTGGATAGAAATAAACGGGGTGGGTTGGGGGTTTAGTCTCCAGGCCTGCCTGTCAAAACTTCACTTCTGCACTGGCACAGACCATTAACTTTACATCCTGTTTCCCACGGTTGTTCGCAGCAGTGCCCAGGAGATCTATCCTCAATTCTGGATACTGCCAGAGAATAGTGAGAGTTGGAAACCCTAACCTGTCCTCTCTCATTGTTCACAATGAAGGAGTCATCGGATGTCAATCAGGAATGGGAACTCTGGTTCCTTTTTTTCCCTTCCTACCCTGCGGCACTGAGACTAAGTGTAACACTGGCCACCCATCCTGAAGTCATTAATGCAGGACAGACCAGGAATTAAATCTGGCATTTCTCATGGGATTTTTTTGCTCCAGTGGTATCCCAGTGTACATTTGGTGGGGCAGCTTTGCGCCTGCCTCATGTCCATGTTCCTGATCAGGAGAGTTTAAATTCTTACCCCCATGGTGGAGGCTGTCTCTGGAGAGGATGAAAAGTAACTGCAGCAGACCTCAGGATTTTGCTGTAGCATAGCATGGCCGGTTGGCCAAAATTTGTTTTTTAGGATTTTGGAGAGGTGGATGTTTATCTTGACCAATGCACTAGATTATTCGACTCATTCCATTTTAACCTCAACCCCATCCCCCATTGTCCCCTTAGCAACCCAGGATGCCAGAATGGAGTGATACCTAGCATTACTATAACACCAATGCTGAAAGAACATTGTATAACATCTGCCCATCATTTGTGTAATTTTTTATTGCGCCAGCCATATTAGGGTGGACCTGTTCTTACTTTCTCTGTCACCTGTGGAAAGTTCTGGAAGTGGTTGAATCCATGAGGAGAATGAAGGGTAGGTAGGTAGTTTGATCTTAGAGTAGGTTAAAGGTTCGGCACAACATCGTGGGCCGAAGGGTCTGTACTGTGCTGTACTGTTCTATGTTCTATGCTCATAATCCCAAAGCAGAACCTTTTTTTGAGTTCTATCTATGTCTTTGGTGCCCCCGTAGACCAGGACAACTGGATCCTCCCCATCCCACTGGAAGTTCCTCTCCAGCCCCGAGCAGATGCCCAAACCCTTGCATCTTACAGGCAACACAGCCTTCTTGCTCTTGGCCGCAGAGAACTGTGTCTATATCCTGACTATACTGTCCCCTATTACCACTGCATTTCTAATTACTACCCTCATTTGAATGGCTTCCTGTCCCACGGTGCTATGGTCAGTTCACTCATCCACCCTGCAGCCCCTGCTCTCATCCACACAAGCTGAAAGAACCTCAAACCTGTTGGACAATAGCAAGGGCTGATGCTCCTACACTTCTATCTTATCGCTCCTCTGACCTGCCTCACTCGCAGTCACACACCCCTATCCCTGACTACTGACCAAATCGTAAGATCCGAGCCTAGGGGGTGTGACTGTATGACTGCCTTCTGGAACAAAGTGTCCAGGTAACTGTTGCCCTCCCTGATGCATAGCAGTGTCCAAAGCTCGGCCTCCAGCTCATTAACTCTGACCCTAAATTCCTCGAGCCACAGACACTGACTGCAGATGTGTTTGCCATGGGTCACACTGGTGTGCACCAGCTCCCACGTACTACAACCACAACACATCACCTGTCCTGCCATCCTCACTGTGTTTTAATTAACTAATTAATTATTTTCTTGATTAAATTTTAATTACTGCCTCTAGTCCTGCTTATGCTTATATTCTTATTATTCTTATCATTAAATTAATGTTATACATACCCCAATTAAAATTCCCTGGTTTAGATGAGAGAAAAAGTATTCACCAACCAATCACTTAACTTCTTTCCTGTTATGTCACACTTTGATTTCTTTAGAATGCTCTGAACTCACAGATTCACCCCCCCTCCCCTTCCCCCCTCCCTCTTCCCCCCTCCCTCTTCCCCCTCCCCAGCTCTTCAAACTCTCACCACTGTCTCTAGGTTACCCTCTAGTTCTGGAATGTCCTCACCTGCCTGTACACCTAATTAATACTTCCAGGTTTCAGCTCTGTCACAGCAGCTCCTCCTCCCTCACTGCACCCAATTCCCACACTTAACAAATTCCCAAGCTCACACGCTGCCTCGAGTTGCTGACTTCATGCCTGCTTACTTCAGAAAACCCATGTATACACAGTTAAAGTAAGAATTCAGAGTTAAAGAAGCTGATAATTAACACTTTATACATTTAAATAACCACCCTGTCTGACCCACAGGGAATCCCACTTTGCTCCTGGCAGATCGTGCTGAGGTTAAAGGCAGATCTCGGTGGGTTCCTACTGGCTTCCCTGGCAATTTCAACTGTTTTAACCTGCCGTCTGCTCACAAAGTCACCTACCCGTCAGGTTAAAATTCCCCTCATTGACAAAGGAAGGCGTTACCAAAAACGTGGCTTACTTGCACCTTCTAGTGACTGGCTGAAGAACAACATCACCCGAGGACTGGGAGCTGCTCACCAGTTGGGTTGGCCAATGACAGCTAATTTCAAATGTTCAAATCAACAATCTGACAATTGGAAAGACTGATCTGTCTGCCACTGGGTTGAATGAATCATTAGCTACATAAGCGAGGCCCCAGTCCTGAAATAAAAACAGAAAATGCTGGAAATACTCAGCAGGTCAGGCAGCATCTGTGTAGAGGGAAAAGAAGACTGGATTTAGTGGTGAAGACACAGGTTCTGCTGGAACACCGGAAGCGGGTGTCGTCTCTGCTTGGGCATTGAGCAGCTGGCCGCACATGATCTTGCGGCAGCCAGTCAATTAACTCACGCAAGGCGTGGGCACAATCCAATTGAGGGCCCGGGGCGGGAACCCGGGGGCAGGTTGGTATCAGCTGATGCTGTGGCAGGTGCTAGCACCATATTTCAAGGGCTGCCAGCCCTTTATTCACTGCTGCCTGCACAGTGGAACCCTTTCCTTGACTACAGCCTCCAACCATCTAAGGAGCTGACTGGAAAGTTGCAGCAAGAATGGCAGAAGGAAGACCCTCGGTGGCCCTACTGTTCAGCGATGCCTTCCTGCAGGCTCTCCTCCAGGCTGCAAGGGCAAAGCGGGAGGTCCTCTTCCCCAGGAATGGGAGGAGGAGACAGGCCTGCCTGACAAAGCAAGCCTGGACAGAGATTGCAGAGGATGTCAGCCTTGAGGTCACCTCTTGAACCTGGACACAGTGCATCAATGACCTCCGTTGGATTGCCAAGGTAATACTCCATACTTCTTTTCCCTTTGGACCTTGGATGTAGCAACGTGGGAGGGTACATTTGGTGGAGAGGAACTGACCATGCAGTTGGTGACAAAAGGGTCAGGCAGTAGCACATGCTGTCAGAGATGTGGCTGCATCACGGTCATAGAGAGACAGCCATAGCTCCACATCCTCACCCCCACAGAGGATGAGGCCCTTGGCAGGGCACCAGGGTGGCCATGTGATTGCTGATGGCGAGAGAGGAGTGCCAATCCAAGAGGGTGAGAGAACATGTACGGCTGCACGAGGGTGCATTTGGCACACACAAGGCATAGTGCTCATATGTCCACCACTGGAAACATGGAGCTCCACTGCAAGGATATTTGGGATGAGGAAAAGGGAAGCATTCCATATTTATATTTTCTCTTGCAGGTCAGGGTCAAGGCAAAGGACTCAGATCTTGAGAGACTGGGGCCAGCTGGCCACTTCTGAGGAGGAGGAGGGATCCTCAGAGGATGCAGCATCTCATCAATGCCCCACACCCTCCACCAGTGCAGATATTCTCATGTCAGTGGGTCTGTGTTTGAGATTAGATTTAGGGTCACAACCTGGTGAGCACATCATAGACACACCGGAGCAGCTGACGGAGGCTGTGAAAGCCGAGACCACTGGCAGTCAGAGGACCTCCAGAGGCGAGGCCAATGCTGAGCCCCAGGCTGCTAATGGGCCTCTGGAGTCGTTGGCAACACAAAGACTGCTGCAACTGCATCAAGACATAAAGGAACATCTGGTGGAGCTGCCAGAGGCAATGCGCAACAATGCATGGACAATGGAGGAGTCCAACCTGGCCATGACTGCTGCCATGTTCCCAGCGCGTGTGCTCATGGCTTCCTCCATGGAGAGATTGGCAACCCACATGGAGAGCCTGATCCAGCTGACCACTCAGTGGATGTCAGAGAAGGGTGCAGGCCTGCACATCATTGAGCATGAGCTCGAAGCAGCAGTGGCAAGGTGAGAGGGGGACAAGACGCCTGGATTCTTCACCAGGTCCTCATACTTCTCAGGTGAGCAGGGAGGTGCACATGTGCCTTGCAAAGGAGGTGCAGCAGCTGAGCTTTGCATCTGGGGACTCCTCTCAGGCCATTCCTGGTGTGGACAATGGTTGCTCAGCCCCTCTGCCAGAGTTTCTAGCAGCTAAGTTTCCATGACTACAGAGAGGAATCCTGCACCTGTGCATGAGCCCCTCAACATGCCTTTCACCTTAACTGGTGTCCTGCTGTGTTGAAATCCGAAGTCTGCCCTCCATGGTTTCACCATTGGTAAAATCCAGAGGCGGCGTCAAGACATCGGACTTCCGGCCCAATGCGGTCTGCCCCCATTTTCCAGTCCCCCTGCCCCCCACCCTGCCCCCGACCTCACTCTAAACGGCCCCGTAAAATTCCAGCCAGATTTAATGTTTCAGTTCGCTGACCCTACATCAGAATTAGAAGTTAGAGATGTAACATGTTTTAAACAAGTAAGGAGACAAGGAAAGTGAGGAAGGGAGGTAAGAACAAAAGGGAAAGTCTGTGATAGGGTGGAAGAGAGGAGAGATTAAATGATGAAAAGGATGATGGTGCAAGGCAAAAGAAGGTGGTAATGGGACAAGTAAAGAAACAAAAGATTGATCCAGAAGAGGAGTAAATGACAACAGCGGAATCACCACCAATATCAGCCGTCCAAAATAAAGGGACAGATGTTATGATTCGAAATTGCTGAACTCAATGATGGTTCTAGGAGGGAGGGGAAGGAGTGACGGCAGAAGTGTGGGAAAAGGGATGGACTGGGTCAAGAGTCCTGTCAACCACAGCGGGTAGGAATTCTCAGTTGAAGAAAATGGAAGACAATCAGAAGCGCTAGTTTGGAAGATGATATTGTCAGAAAAGATCCAATGGAGACGGAAAAACTGGGAGAATGGAGTGGAGTCCTTACAGGATATGGGGGGGGGGGGGGGGTGGGTGGGTGTGTTTTCCATGCAGCTGTGGGAGTCAGTGGGCTTACGGTAACCTATCATGGTTCTCCAAGTGCATTGGGACAATAAAGTTACAGTGCAGCTATGGGAACTCTGAATGGCTACCCTAAACATTTTACATTGTAGACACAACTGAACCAGCTGTCGCAGAACTTCCAGTATGTTAAGATTTCCGAATTGTCACAATACATGAGATTCAGCACTGAACTGAAAGGTCCAGAAGGTTGCAACACGGAGTGCATTAAGTTGGTTAGAAACCTGAAACTACTTTGTCTAGACAGGTTTGATGCCATTGGTGATTTTGAGCGTGATCCATATTGCAGGTAAGGGAGGATGGAGCTCTTCCTATTGATGCACCAAGGAAGTACAGCATACACATTCAAGAAAAGCTTAAAGCTGAGCTGGGTGAGATAGAAAGTGACAGAGTCATCCGCCAAATGCACAGCATTCCGATTGGTGCAGCTCCATTACCTGCATGCTGAAGAAAGATGGCAATCTCAGGGTTGCCTCGGTGGCTGAATTTAGCCCACACAAAATCCCAACCCTGGAGGAGATGAATCCTAAGTTTTATTGGTGCGAATTATTTTTTAAAACTTGATGCAAAGCATGGCTTTGAGTCTGTCCACTTAGCAAAGAAGTCCCAGCTACTCACAACCTTTAGAGAACATTCTGGAGATACAGCTTCAGGCAGTTACCGTTTGGTCTGTGCATCAGCCAGGAAGTTTTCCAACAATACATGGACAGCATTACGGAAAATGAAGGCCTTGTGTTTAATAGCAAGAAGGGCCAGGTCAATGTTGAGCGCATCAACCTCTTTGGCTGGATATATTCCGCCACAGGAATACATCCAAACCCAGATAAGATCGAAGATGTCAGAGCTATGCCAACTCATCAGCACCAGGAAGACTGACAACAGTGTCAAGGGCTGTTAAACTTTTTGGCCCATACATCCCCAATTCTGCTGAGTGAGCAGCAGCGCTTAGGGAATGCAGCGTAAAGACACCCCTTACTTATGGCAGGAAGACCACCAGCAGGTGTTCGAGTCCTTAAAGTTAGCTCTGTCAAGACACCGAGCTACAATACTACAACCTGACCAAAGAGACCACACTCAAGGTTGACATGTCCCAGAAGAGATTAGGCGCCTGCATCATGCAGGAATGATGTCAAGTAGACAAGGTTAAGTGCACTCTACCTGAATGCACGTAGCGTTTGCAGCAAGGTAGATGATTTAAAGGCTCAAATAGAGGTAAATGTGTATGATCTAATTGCCATAATGGAAACGTGGCTACAGGGTGACCAAGACTGGGAACTGAATATTCAAGGGTATTTGGCATTTATGAAGGACAGGCAAAAAGGAAAAGGAGGTGGTGTTGCACTGATAATAAGGGATGGGGTCAGTACATTAGTAAGGGAGGATCTCAGATTGGAAGAACAAAATGTGGAATCTGTTTGGGTGGAGCTAAGAAACAGCAAGGGGCAGCAAACATTGGTAGGAGTTGTTTATAGGCCACCAAACAGTAGTGGTAGTGATCAAGAGATTGGAAAAGCACGTAGCATGGGTACTACAGTAATCCTGGGTGACTTCAATCTGCACATAGACTGGATAAAGCTAATGAACACTAATGCTGTGGAGGACCACTTTCTGGAGTGCTTTCGGGATGGTTTTCTAGAGCAGTATGTTGAGGAACTGATGAGAGAACAGGGTATTTTAGATCTAGTATTATGTACTGAGAAAGGGCTAATTAATAATCGTGTTGTGACACGACCTTTAGGGATGAGTGACCATAATATGATAGAATTTTACATTATGTTTGAAAGTAAGGAAGTTCAATCTGAGGCTAGGGTGTTAAATTTGAACAAAGGAAATTATGAAGATATGAGGGGCAAATTGGATGAAGTGGATTGGGAAAATACATTAAAAGGTATGACAGTACATAGGCAATGGATAGTCTTTAAAGAAATATTTCATAGTTTACAGCAACTATACATTCCTTCAAAGCACAAAAACCCCAAAAGTAAAGGTAGTCAACCATGGATAACAAAGGAAGTAAAAGAAAAGGCCTATAAAGTTCTCAGATCTAGTAGTAAACCTGAGGATTGGGAGGATTTTAGAATACAGCAAAAGAGGACCAAGAAACTGATAAAGAAAGGGAGAATAGAATATGAATGTAAGCTATCAAAAAACATAAAAATAGACTGTAAAAGCTTCTATAGGTACGTAAAAAGGAAATGTTTGGCTAAGACAAATATGGGTCCATTACAGGCAGAGTCAGGAGAATTTATAATGGGGAATAGAGAAATGGCAGAGAAGCTAAATGATTACTTTGTGTCTGTCTTCAGTGAGGAAGATACAAGAAATCTACCAGAATTAGAGATCCAAGGGATTAGGGAGAATGAAGAATTGAAGGAAATTAATATTAATAAGAAGGTTGTATTAGAGAAATTAATGGGGCTGAAGTCCCCAGGGCCTGATATTCTACATCCCAGAGCATTGAAAGAGGTAGCTATGGAGATAGTGGATCCATTGGTGATCATCTTCCAAAATTCTATAGATTCTGGAGCAGTTCCTGCAGATTGGAAGATCGCAAATGTCACCCCACTATTTAAGAAGGGAGGGAGAGAGAAAACAGGCAATTACAGACCTGTTAGCCTTACATCAGTCGTTGGGAAAATGCTAGAATCTATTCTCAAGCATGTGATAAATGGACACTTGGATAATAATGATCTGATTGGGCATAGTCAACATGGATTTATGAATGGGAATTCATATTTGATAAACCTGTTGGAGTTTTTTTGAGGATGTCACTAATAGATTTGATAAAGGGGAGTTGGTGGAAGTGGTAGAATTCAATTTTCAGACGGTTTTTGGTAAATCACATGGGATAGGAGGTAATATATTGGCATGGATTAAGGATTGGTTAACAGGCAGAAAGTAAAGAGTAGGAATAAATGGGTCATTCTCTCATTGGCAGGCTGTGACTAGTTGGGTACTGCAGAGATCAGTGCTTGGGCCCCAGCTGTTCACAACATATATCAATGATTTGGGTGTGGGGACCAAATGTAATATTTCTAGGTTCGCGGATGAAACAAAACTAGATGGGAATGAATATTGTGAGGAAGATGCAAAGTGGCTTCCAGGGGATGTGGACAGACTTGGTGAGTGGGCAAGAATTTGGCAGATGGAATATAATGTGGAAAAATATGAGATTATCCACTTTGGTAGGAGTGATAAATGGACACTTTGGGTAATAATGATCTGATTGGGCATAGTCAACATGGATTTATGAATGGGTATTCATGTTTGATGAACCTGTTGGAGCTTTTTGAGGATGTTATTGACAGATTTGATAAAGGGGGATAAAGGATTAGAATCATAGAGTCATAGAGTTATACAGCACAGAAACAGGCCCTTTGGCCCATCGTGTCTGTGCCGAACATCAAGTTCCCGCACTTGACCCGTAGCTTTGTATGCTATGGCGTTTCAAGTGCTCATTTAAATACTTCTTAAATGTTGTGAGGGTTCCTGACTCTACCACCTCTTCAGGCAGCGCGTTCCAGATTCCAACCACCTCTGGGTGAATTTTTTTTTCCTCAAATCCCCTCTAAACCTCCTGCCCCTTACCTTAAATCTATGCCCTCTGGTTATTGACACCTCCGTTAAGGGAAAAAGTTTCTTCCTACCTCTCCTATCAATGCCCCTCATAAGTTTATATAGCTCAATCAGGTCCCCCCTCAGCCTTCTCTGCTCCAATGAATCAAGGGCGGCGCAGTGGTTAGCACCGCAGCCTCATAGCTCCAGCGACCCGGGTTCAATTCTGGGTACTGCCTGTGCGGAGTTTGCAAGTTCTCCCTGTGACCGTGTGGGTTTTCGCCGGGTGCTCTGGTTTCCTCCCACAGCCAAAGATTTGCAGGTTGATAGGTAAATTGGCCATTATAAATTGCCCCTAGTATAGGTAGGTGGTAGGGGGATATAGGGGATGTGGTAGGAATATGGGATTAGTATAAATGGGTGGTTGGTGGTCGGCACAGACTCGAAGGGCCTGTTTCAGTGCTGTATCTCTAAATAAATAAATAAACCCTAGCCTATCCAGGCTCTCCTCATAGCTGAAATGCTCCAGCCCAGGCAACATCCTGGTGAATCTCCTCTGCACCCCTCCAGTGCAATCACATCCTTCTTATAGTGTGGTGACCAGAACTGAACACAGTACTCCAGCTGTGGCCTAACTAGCATTTTATACAGCTCCATTATAACCTCCCTGCTCTTATATTCTATGCCTTGGCTAATAAAGGCAAGTATCCCATATGCCTTCCTAACCACCTTATCTACCTGTGCTGCTGCCTTCAGTGATCTATGGACAAGTACACCAAGGTCCCTCTGACTCTCTGTACTTCCTAGGGTCCTACCATCCATTGTATATTCCCTTGCCTTGTTAGTCCTCCCAAAATGCATCACCTCACACTTTTCAGAACTAAATTTCATGTGCCACTGCTCCACCCATCTTACCAGCCCAACTATATCGTCCTGTAATCTAAGGCTTTCCTCCTCACTATTTACTACACCACCAATTTTTGTGTCAACTGCGAACTTACTGATCATACCTCCAATATTCACGTCTAAATCGTTAATGTACACTACAAACAGCAAGGGTCCCAGCATCGATCCCTGCGGTATACCACTCGTCACAGGCTTCACAAATTGTATAGAACCTTGGTTAGACTGCCCCTGGAGTACTGTGTGTAGTTTTGGTTCCCTTACCTTAGGAAGGATATTATTGCCATAGAGGGAGTGCAATGAAGGTTCACCGGGATGGTGGGACTATCCTACGAAGAGAGATTGGGGAAAGCGAGCCTGTATTCTCTAGAGTTTCAAAGATTGAGAGGTGATCTCATTGAAACCTACAAAATGCTTGAATGTATAGACAGGGTAGATGCAGGTAAGATGTTTCCCCTAGTTGGTGAGTCTAGAACCAGGGGATACAATTTCAAAATAAGGGGGAAGCCACTTAGGACAGAGATGAGGAGAAATTTATTTACTCAGATAGTTGTAAATCTTTGGAATGCTGTACCCCAGAGGGCTGTGGAAGATCCGTCATTGAGTATGTTTAAAGCAGAGATTGACAGATTTCTAAATACAAATGATATAAGGGGACATGAGGATAGTGTGGGAAAAAGGCATTGAAGTGGATAATCAAATTGAATGGCGGAGAAAGCCCGATGGGCTGAATGGCCTACTGCTGCTCCTATGTTGTAGGAAAGGAAGCCAATCACTTTCGTGTTGAAGAGTTTGCCACAAACCCTATCCAATTACTCTAACATCGAAAGTGAAACCTTAGCTCTGGTTTTTGGTATCGTTAGTTTTTACCTACTTGTTGGGAAAACATTTTACCATGGAGACTGACCACAAGTCACATGAAAATATATGGCACAAACCACTCACGAGTGCTCCTCCACGGTTGCAGAGACTTTTGGTGAAGGTTCAGGGCTACGACTGTGATGCTCGATATAAACCGGGCAGCAAAATGGTCACATTGGACATGCTGAGCAGGTTGCCTAACACAAATAAAAACAGAATGCCTCACTCGATTTTCATGTCCACAGTGCAGATACTGAGATTGAGGAAGCCCTGAAGATTGACCTCATGATTTTTGGACCCCATAAAAGCGAACAACTAGGGATGAGATGGCACATGACCCTAACCTATCATTGTTGTGGAAGGTGATTGTGGAAGGATGGTCTGCAACATACAGGAAATAACAGGGCCATTGATGCTGTTTCTGGCTGTATTGAGATGAGCTTGGTATATCACATATATCACAAGGGGTGGTTTTTAAAGGGAAACAAGTCCTGATACCCGAAGCTCTGCATTCTGATATTCTAACCCAACTGCATCAAGGGCATTTAGGAAAAGAAGGCACCAGACACCTTGCCAGAGAGACCGCCTACTGGCCAGGATCAACAGTGATGTTGAGATGGTGGTGAAATCCTGTGACGCATGTCAAAGTTGTCAATCAAATTAGCAGAAGGAACCCTTGATCCCACATGAAACACCTTCACATCCATGGGCGAAGATCAGCACAGATATATTTCACGTTCGAGGTGATGATTTCCTCCTTGTTATGGATTACTTCACCAAGTTTCCGATCATCAGGCGGCTACAAGATATGTCAAGTGGAGTGGTTGCTAATACGGTCTGTGCTCTATTCAGCCTATTTAGCGTGCCATAAGAAATTGTCTCCGATAATGGGGCGCAATATGCAGGACGACCATTCCAAGACATGCGTGCCGTGGGGAGTCCGTCACTTGACATTGTCGCCGCATTATCCAAAGTCCGGTGGGAGGAGGGGGTGCGAGGGGGAGGGGTGGAGGGAAGGGGGTGCGAGGGTGAGCTGGGAAGGGGGCTGTAAGGGGGTGGGGGGGGGTGCAGGGGAAGGGGGTGCAGGGGGAAGATGGTGCGAGGGGGGAGCTGGGAAGGGGGTGCGAGGGGGGAGGGGATGGGGGAGGGGGCTGCGGTGGGGGGGGGGTGGTGAGCTGGGAGAGTGGAGCTGGGAAGGGGAAGGGGGGCGAAGGGGAATGCAGGTAATAAACCATTTCATCAGTTCTCACCATCGACGCCGGGAAAGCTAATCCGCATCCTCCGGGAGGTGAGCGACAGCCTCAAGTGCCAGTAACAGCAGGAATTCGCCGACATTGCGCTGCAGATGTGCTATGAGCCTCACATCTCCCGTGGGCACTTTGAAGGTGTGGCCGAGGAGCCGTTCCGCGATGGAGTCAACTGGGGCCGGGTCGTGGCTTTTTACGTGCTTGGGGCACCTTTTTCTCAGGGCTTCCCCTCTGTAATAGTCTTATTACCCAAGGGTTCCGCTGCTCCTTCCTCTTTGCAATGGACTTACCGCACGCCGTGGCCACGGACACTCTGGATGGTGTAGATAACAGGATAGAACAGGGAGCAGTACCTCAGGACATGCGCGATGCCAATATCATCACCCTCTATAAAAACAAAGGTAACCGAGGTGACTGCAACAACTACCGTGGAATCTCCCTGCTCAGTATAGTGGGGAAAGTCTTTGCTCGAGTCGCTTTAAACAGGCTCCAGAAGCTGGCCGAGCGCGTCTACCCTGAGGCACAGTGTGGCTTTCGTGCAGAGAGATCCACCATTGACATGCTGTTCTCCCTTCGCCAGCTATAGGAGAAATGCCGTGAACAACAGATGCCCCTCTACGTTGCTTTCATTGATCTCATCAAAGCCTTTGACCTCGTCAGCAGACGTGGTCTCTTCAGACTACTAGAAAAGATCGGATGTCCACCAAAGCTACTAAGTATCATCACCTCATTCCATGACAATATGAAAGGCACAATTCAGCATAGCGGCACCTCATCAGACCCCTTTCTTATCCTGAGTGGTGTGAAACAGGGCTGTGTTCTTGCACCCACGCTGTTTGGGATTTTCTTCTCTCTGCTGCTGTCACATGCGTTCAAGTCTTCAGAAGAAGGAATTTTCCTCCACACAAGATCAGAGGGCAGGTTGTTCAACCTTGACTGTCTAAGAGCGAAGACCAACGTACGGAAAGTCCTCATCAGGGAACTCCTCTTTGCTGACGATGCTGCTTTAACATCTCACACTGAAGAGTGTCTGCAGAGACTCATCGACAGGTTTGCGGCTGCTTTCAACGAATTTGGCCTAACCATCAGCCTCAAGAAAATGAACATCATAGGACAGGACGTCAGAAATGCTCCATCCATCAATATCGGCGACCACGCTCTGGAAGTGGTTGAAGAGTTCACCTACCTAGGCTCAACTATCACCAGTAACCTGTCTCCCGATGCAGAAATCAACAAGCGCATGGGAAAGGCTTCCACTGCTATGCCCAGACTGGCCAAGAGAGTGTGGGAAAATGGCGCACTGACACGGAACACAAAAGTCCGAGTGTATCAAGCCTGTGTCCTCAGTACCTTGCTCTATGACAGCAAGGCCTGGACAACATATGTCAGCCAAGAGCGACGTCTCAATTCATTCCATCTTCGCTGCCTCCGGAGAATCCTTGGTATCAGGTGGCAGGACCGTATCTCCAACTCAGAAGTCCTCGAGGCGGCCAACATCCCCAGCTTATACACACTACTGAGCCAGCGGCACTTGAGATGGTTTGGCCATGTGAGCCGCATGGAAGATGGCAGGATCCCCAAAGACACATTGTACAGCGAGCTTGCCACTGGTATCAGACCCACCGGCCGTCCATGTCTCCGCTTTAAAGACGTCTGCAAACGCGACATGAAGTCCTGTGACATTGATCACAAGTCGTGGGAGTCAATTGCCAGCGATCGCCAGAGCTGGCGGTCAGCCATAAAGGCGGGGCTAAAGTCTGGCGAGTTGAAGAGACTTAGCAGTTGGCAGGAAAAAAGACAGAAGTGCAAGGGGAGAGCCAACTGTGTAACAGCCCCGACAACCAATTTTATCTGTAGCACCTGTGGAAGAGTCTGTCACTCTAGAATTGGCCTTTATAGCCACTCCAGGTGCTGCTCCACACACCACTGACCACCTCCAGGCGCTTACCCATTGTCTCTCGAGACAAGGAGGCCAAAGAAGAAGAATTCAAAGTCCAACAGCATGGCTGAACATAAGGTACACACCAACAAATCGCAAAGGCAGATGGGTCAAGATCTCAAGGTTGCAATGCTGCACTTCCGAGCTACTCCATCAGACATGGGCTTACTGTCACTGGCAGAGTTGATGTTTGGAAGCCAGGTAAGAACTATTCTGCCCAGTCATCATCTCTCTACGTTTTCCACAGTAAAGGCTATACTTCTGTCTAAACAAGGGACGATGAAGGCATCGTAGGACAGGCAAGCGGGAACAGAATTCCCATCTTCACTGAGCAGGTGTGCCCTGATTAACCCTACCGGTTTTCCCTTTAGTTTCCAGCAGTCAGCTTTTAAATGCCCTACTTTATTACAATGGAAGCACACAGGTCTCCGGGTCTCACACTTGCTCATAGCACCTTCCTTTTTGGCTGGAGGAGGGCCACTTGTGTCTTCTGCTTTCCTTTCTCTCCCAGGACTGCCTGTGTTGCTATCACCTTCCCACCCTTTGTCCTTTTCAGATTTGTGGGGGTGGTAGAGGCGGGTTGCCTCACATCCTTTAAAAAGTACCTGGATGAGCATTTGGCACGTCATAACATTCAAGGCTATACGCCCAGTGCTGGCAAATGGGATTAGGTAGACAGGTCAGGTGTCTTTAATGCATCGGTGCAGACTCGATGGGCCGAAGGGCCTCTTCTGCACTGTATTATTCTGTGATTCTGTGATTTGGAAAGGTTCTCCCCTGGGAAACTGACTTATAAATTAAAGCAAACTCATCGGCCAGATTGGCCACTTGCTGGGCTCTCTGAATCCGCTGCTTCTCTACATGGGTCTTTATTAAGAGTGGGAGAGAGTGTTTAAATTCCTCTAACAGAATAACTTCTCTGAGATTCTAATAGCTGAGCTGTACTTTAACAGCCCTCAGCCACTGGTCAAAAGCCAGCTGCTTACTTCTTTCAAACTTGTTTGAATTAACTTGCTTCTTGCGGGTTCTAAACTTTTGGCAATAGGCTTCGGGTACTAATTCATATGCCCCGAGGATAGCATTTTTGGTCAATTCGTAATTTGATGAACTCTCATCTGGCAACAGGGAATAAACCTCATGGGCTTTTCCAGTTAGCTTGCTTTGAAGTAAAAGAGACTAGGTCTCAGCTGGCCATTTTAGCTGCCTTGCCAGTTTCTCAAAAGACACAAAAAATACCTCCACATCTTTCTCATTGAATTTTGGAATGAGTCTTAGCAATTTTGTATCCAGCCCTGAATTATGCTCCTCCATATTGGCCATACTTTCACTGGGGTTACTCTGTCGCCCCCTAGCCAACTCAAGCCACCTTAGCTCTCTTTCTTCACATTCTTTCTGGAAGCTTCTTTCTCTCTCTCTCCTGCCTCGCTCTTTCTTTCTTCTGTCTTTCTTTGTCTTCATGTTCCTTCCGGAAGGCTCCCTCTTTCTCCCTCTCCCTTTCCTCAAATTCAAGTTTCCTCTGTTCCAATTGTGTCTTTGCCAGCAATACCCTGTCAGAGTCTGCTTCTAACCCTGTTTCTGCTTCTTCAGATTCAAAGGAAAAATGGTTAGCCACTAGTCTTAGGAGTTCAGACTTCCTAGCCTTGCCATGTACAGTGATCTTAAGCTGCTCAGCCATTTTCCTCAGCTCCTCCATAGACAGTGCTTTTAACTTATCCCAAGTTACTTCACCCTGGCTTGGAGAGCTTGAGTTGCAGATATGTTAGTATTCAAGCACACAGAACCACAAGAAAACCTGTATGAATCTTGCTCTTTTTTGATTGGGAATGATTTGGCTTTCCACTTCCAATTTCTCTCATTTGTCTGTGGGTCAATTCCGGAAGCTAGCACCCGAATTTCTGTTACGACCAGGTGTGAAAGGTGTCCAGGGGTCCCTTTTAGTCTTCACCTGGTCTTACTGTAACAAGGTTTAATTTTTTAAACACATTGTGTTTTTAGTTCCCCCTTGGTGAATCCTTGTTCACCGCTTTCCAATTATAAGGTCAAGAAACGAGCACAAACTTTCATAGGTTTAAAGAAGAAAGGTGAAATTTTATTAAACTTAAACTCGAATTTAGTTGACGCCTATGGATACACGATGCGTCCACACTAGCATGCACACGTGATACACACATGCAAATAAAGACAGAAAAGAGCAGAAGAAAAATTAAAGTGAAAAAGTTTGAGGCAATATCTGATGAGCTTTGTTACGGTTCTTCAAGCTCACTGTAGAGTCCTTTTGTAGGTAGGTCTTGCTTTTCTTTGGGGGCCAGTATTCTTCTTAAACCTTGTTCACTGTAGGAGACTTCCTTCTTGGTGTTCATGTGTCTTCAGTCGGTTTTTGGAGATCCGTGAGAAAGAGATGGGAGCAGACAGACAGGAGAGGCTGTGGTGAGCCAGCCAGGAGAGGTCTTTTCAATCCAGGAGCAAAGAGCTTTCTGCCCAGATTCTCAGTTCAAAACTGTACAATAGCCAGTCAGTCATATGACTCACTGGTCTACAAGCACTGTCTGTTAATATGCAAAAATGTCTTTCCAGCTAGGGGTCTGGCAACCCCTTGTCAAAGGCCTTTTCTTCTTGTTGTGCCTAATCTGCACTTACTCTTAAAGAATGGTGAAAGTTATATCAATGTTTCTTGAGTGTTCTTCCCCGGGGTTCTTGTGCCGTCTCCAGTTTCAGTCCCGGGTTAAATCTTGTTTCCAGGACCCACCCCTCTTACCTACTCATAGGGGTCTGGTATAATGACACAATGATAATTTTTTATTTGGTTCAGTGAAAGCGTGGTCAGCACTTTTCATTCTTACGCTCTCCCATTGTCTACTGTGGGTCTAATCTTATCTTGTGTCCATAGCAACTCCTTTATCTAGCATGTGCAAGGACACTCTGTCTGGTAGCATCGCTCCTGTTTCAGCCTGTTTTTCTGGACTGTCTGCAATTCTCTGTGCCAACTGTGTTCTGTTCCTCCTTTTACCCAACCTCCCTACGTTTCAACACACTGTGTATTGTTGTGTGACTAGCCCTGTGTCTCAACTAAGTTCTTATGTGTTTTTACTGGGTCTACATTCTTCCCTTTGATCCTGCAGGGCTATGCCCAAGGGATCACACTCTCATGTCTCTTAGGTAATACACTTGTACAATTACAATTTCATTTCCAAGGCAAGAGCCTAAGCAATGTAATGTTCAAGAAAGCACAATTTAAACATCACTATTACATAATTAATCACTTGTGCGAACATAATACAGTCACAATTTCATTTTTAGAGTGCATTTATCATTCATTAATTCATTTTAAGTATCTATGAATAGGTTATACAATTAACCTTGTGTTACATAATTAATTGTTTATCTTTATATAGAGCAAGTTTGAATACTGATTGCCTTTAAGGTAGCTGTCCAACCTGCGTTCTTACATCCTCTCACATTCCTTAAGCAATTTCTTAAATTTCCAATTTAGTTATGTTATATATAACACCATGATACCCAAAACCACTATTAGGACATCAGGGAGATCATTCTAAACCAGGGGTTCATCTGTACGTTTGACCCCCAGTTCCATAAGTCCTCTCACCGAGTAGAATCATTTATCTCATCAATCTCATCTTGTAGGTTCTTCGACTGTTGTTCCAGATTGTAGTACACTACACCAATGGTTTTTAGCTGCTGCCTCTCTTTACCCAAGCCTGTGGGCAATGGCTGGATAGTATATTTGTATTCCCGGAGGTAATTTATCAAGTCCTCCTTCATACTTTCCATCACAGTTATTGTTTCTGTCTTTCATTTATGTATGTCTACCAACTCCATCTTCCCTACTCTGGTTGGTATTTGTGGGTTGAAACAGAACACACTGTTGCTCACCGGACAAGTCTGGTTATGTCCATACTGGTACTCCTTCACCATGGTAGTTAAGCAATATCTCCCCTTTCCCATATTTTTATTTATTTATTTTTATTTAGAGATACAGCACTGAAACAGGCCCTTCGGGTTTATATATAGGATGAGGACATATGACTACCTGGTTTTCCAGACTACACTCAGACAAGGTTGTCCCAATTATCTCCTTTCCAATTTCCACAGCATAGGGTAATATATCATAGTATTTTATGTAATCCTTTCCTCTTATTACCCCTATATTTTCTACTTCATATAATTGCATCCCTAACTTATCTCTTGGAATTACAGGTATTCCCAATACTACTCCGATACACATAGATCTTGTATTCACACACCTGACCTTTCCATACCTTAACAAGTTTTCTGAGTTGGCACCTGGTAATTTTATCATTTGTGTGACTAGCTAAGTCTTCCAACTGGGTGTCATTTATCCAAACTGGCACCTGTCCTGCATCAATTTGCCTCAAATTTTCCCGAATTTGTTCTAACATCCACGGACCGTAAGTACGACAAACACTTTGAAATATCGTGGACCTTCTTTACCTTTTCTATTATATCATTAATAGTATGAGCATGACCTTCTAGTACTGTCACCAGTCCTGTCACTGCGTTCGTCAAATCCTGTCCTACTTTAGCTACACCGCTCTGTGCCTGTTGTTACTTTTTCAAAATATCCTTCACTAGCTGGCTGATGGTTCTAAGCTTCTGGTCCACACTTTCCAACTCTATAGTATTAACAATTAAGTTCCCATATTAAAGACCTTGGCCACATCATTCATGAAACTACATTTACATCTCTTTCCCTTTATTATTCCCTCGTCACTGAACTCTTG
Source organism: Heterodontus francisci (assembly GCF_036365525.1). Classification (NCBI taxonomy): domain Eukaryota; kingdom Metazoa; phylum Chordata; class Chondrichthyes; order Heterodontiformes; family Heterodontidae; genus Heterodontus; species Heterodontus francisci. The sequence goes on from NC_090401.1 coordinate 9,578,246, forward strand.
TCCCAGTAATTGTTGCAGTAACATCTTGTACAACTCTCGGGTCTTCTCAGGGCACCAGTCAGGTAGCTGGATATCTGAGATATTCAATATTACCGGTACCAACTCATGCGGTATATTACCATTTACAATTTTATTAGTTTTTATTATCGCAAATTCATTTTCTGGTCCTGCGGTTAATGCATGGCAAGGGAGATCAGTCACTTGTAGTTGCTGGGTTGTAACCTTACTCGTTGGTAATTCGAATGTGGGAGTAACCGTGGGGGTTTGAGCTTCTTGCCCTAATAGCCTCACCGGTCTATGTTGGGGTCTGTCCTTTCTTATTTTTCCCATAACATTCGAGCGAATAGACCCTATCGTTGTGTGGTTTCGTGCATATTGATCGGTTTCTGCAGTCTTTATCATCGCACTGCCATACGGGAAACACAAACCTTGGAGAGGTACTGATGGTGGTCCCCTTTGGGCATTCAATACATACCCATTGGTTAATGGTGACGTTTACCAAGATCCACATCAACTCATCATCCACCTTTCTTTAGCCCCTGGTATTTGCCATGTACCTCTACCGGTCGGCAGATATCAACCGGATATCCTCCCCCATACCAGTTTCCGTTTCAGCACTTTGATGTCATACGGTCTGTCATCCTCCTTTAACGTGTTGACGGCCATAGCCACAGCAGTCGTCATGAGCAATAGATGCCAAAATTTCATCCCGTTACCTGTAAGGTCAAGATAACACCTGCTCTTATTTGCAGTTCTAATTAATGTACCCTAGCTGGGTCAAACTCATCATCATTTATTGAATTGACCCCATACCCCTTCTCCTGATGGACCACTCCCCTTTGGCTTCTCCATCCACCTCCAGTTTGTCTGAAGTGGCAGTTTAAGCTGTTTCTTCTTTGAACAGACAGCTGGTTCCACACCTAATTCCTCTGTTTTGATGCTATCTACCTCAACCCATGTGGCCCCAGAGGAAATGGCTTCCCCAGTGTCCTCTAGGAACATTCTCTGGAATGCAAAGCTTAAGTCCTCCGTATCAGCCTCTAAGAACTGAGGACCCTGAGGACCTGGTAATGCTCTGGGACCTACCCCCTCATCTATCCCATTTCCTCCCTGGGCAGGAGTGTTTTCCAGTTGCCTCATCTCCACCTCTCCTAGTGCATTTAACTGCACATGGTGTTGATGGCTATTTTATTTTCCAAATTGTTTAAGTTGGTTCACATGGTACCAGTGTGTCCCATCTGTGCCCAACATTACCTTGTACACCGGCGGACTGGCCTTATCCACTATACGGTATGGCCCAGCATATCTTGGGAAAAAAAGGTCCTCGTCTGTTGGATTTGAACCATGACTTGTTGTCCCACATCTAGTTCTACCAACTTTACTTTTCCATCAAAATATGCCTTGCTCTGTTTTCGTTTCCACCCCATCTGAACCGTTGCTATCTTTTGAGTTGTCCGCAGGTGCTCCAATAACTGATTCATAAATTTCTCATGGATTAGGGCAGTTATCTCAAGTTCAGAGAGGTCTAACCACAATAATGTTTCTATCCCTCGCATCTGTCGTCCCGTCATTAGGGCATGGGGGGTAAATGCAGTCGAGTTGGATATCGTGTTTCTGATTACCATCAGATTATGCCAGGTGGAATTATTCTGCTGTACTGTCTTTCTCAATGTTCCCTTTAAAGTCCTGTTCATTCTTCCTACTGTCCCACTTGACTGAGGGCGATAGGCTGTACGGAATTTCTGATCAATCCCCAACATAGTCATCACACTCTGCATCACTTCAGCAGTGAAGTGAGGCCCTTGATCCGATTCTATGCTTCAAGGCAACCCCCATCTGGTAAAAACACGCTGCACTAAAATATCAGCACTTACCCATGCTGTGTTAGTCCTTGTGGGAAAAACCTTAACCCATTTAGTGAAGGATCACCAATACATATTTAAATCCTCCCCTGCATGGAGACAATGGCCACACATAATCAATCTGCAGATTCGTCCACGGCCCTTCTACCGGACGTGTGTGTCGTAATTCTCTTTTCTTTGCGTACTGGTCTGGATTATTTTGAGCACAAGTCAAACAGTTTTCCACATAATGCTTCACATCTCCCCCCATTCCTGACCACCAACACAACTCCTTTATCCTACCTCCTGTAGCCTCCACCCATTGGTGTCCTTGCACATCATGACACTGATAAATTATTTGATTCCTATCCTGTGTCGGCACCACATATTTTCCTTCCTTCATCACCAATCCCGTATCCGTCTGTATCTTTGATTTCCATCTAGAATACTCTTCTGGCCGTTTCTCTCCCTTCTGTATCTGTTTTAGTATAGGATCTTGGCTTTGCACCTCTACCTGATCTTCAATCTTGAACTGGGAGACTATTAGCGCACTTATGAGGTTCGTGTCATCTCCCCTCGGATCCCAATATTCCCCTGCTTTTATCCCCCCGTTTTTGCCAAATCATCGGCCCTCCTATTTCCCTCGGGGGTCTCTTCGCTATGAGCCTTTACTTTGATGATCCCAGACTGGCCTTCCCCTTTCCTCGGTACGTCTACTATTCTCTGCGGTAATGGGGCAGGTGGCAAAGGTTTTCCATCTGCCGACACAAATCCTCTTGTTTCCCACAGAGGTAGGTACTTGGTTAAACTGTTACACATGTACATACTGTCAGAATATATGTCAATCAGTGGGGGAAACGTGTGTGGTTGTGTCACCACAAAAGTGACTGCAGCTAGTTCTGCACCCTGTGCACTTAGACTTGCTGGTAACTGTAAGGCAAGGTCTTTAATATGGTTTCCATTATGAACCTGTACACGAAATCCACACCCTGTCTGCCTAATCCCGTTCTTCACTGTAGGGGAACCGTCAACAAAAATTTTGATTGCTGGCTCCTTCCCTTGTACACCCTCCAATGATTTTGACAAAAAAGGTCCCTTGAGGGCCTTTGCTGTCAAAATCAGACACTCATGGGGTTCGCCCTGGAAGGTTAAATTGGCCACCAGGCTGGTAGTAATCCTTACCTTTTTTTTACCGAAATGTCTCTGCCTTGCAAGAGCAATGTCCACGGAGCAATACGATTCTGACTAACATTACCGTCCTTCAGTTATCCATCCAGTAACAACTGGACAGGCATGTGTTCAGTCAGGATAGTCACAGGGCTGAGGCCGACAGTATAAGTAAAATTTTGAATCTCCCATAGTGAAGGCCCGTTCTACCGACGTTGACAGGTGAGATGCTTATGCCACTGGGCAGAATCAGCCAAGTTTATCCTGAAGCAATACCGCTGATAAGGTGGTATCCGTGGTAGCGACCTCGAGGGCAAAGGGTAGGGATGGGTCCAACACCTGTGGACTAGGCTGTGGCTAGTGCCTGTTTTAATTCTGTAACTGCTGATGTACGCTCTGGTGCCCATACCCACTCGGAGTTCTTTTTCAGGAGATCATATAAAGGAGCTGCCTTTAGGCAAACCCATCAATATGGTTCCTGCAATACCCAACAAGGCCCAAAAATGATCTCAGAGCTTTAATATCTTGCAGTAGGGGGAGTTTGAGGATTGTCTGCACTCACATCTGCTCTACATCATGCTTTACCTATGTTATCACTATTCCCAAATAGGAGAGCTTTTCCTTCATTATCTGTGCCTTTTTAGGGTTAACTTTCACTCCGACCTTCCAGAGGAGTTGATGGAGCTCCTCCAGTAGCTCTAGCTGCTCCTCCTGACTCTCCGTTTGGAGCAGTGGCTCATCCACACACTGATTGGGAGAAAGGACTCAATCCCTGGGCCAACTGCTGGTGGAATATCGATGAACTATTATGAAATCCCTGGGGCAGACACTGTAAACGCAAATTTATAGTGACACTCAAATGCCAGCGGTATGGACCAGAACCCATTGCTAATGTCCAACACAATAAACCACTTAGACTGTTTTTGTTTTTTTTGTTTCATGAAACTTCCTCTTAAATGTTAGACATTTCCCTTTGAATGCTTTAAATAACCACTCATTTCAATTCAATGTTGTTTATCGATTCCAATTTCTTATGCCCAGACTTGGTGGTATTGCATTTTTTTTACATTCTCAAGCACTTTGTCTCATAGATAACAGATGCTGTGACATTTGCTGTCTGCAGTTATGTTGTTAAATTCTTAAAGCTGCTGGATCTCTTGCTGTGACATCAGAATCCATTGTGGCTCTGCCCCAAAGCCCAATGGGTTAATTTTACTATCAGCAATGCAAAAAATAAATGGAAAAACAATAGCTGCAGTGGGGTTAATTTCTTTGTTTGTCTCCAAGGGGGCGGAGCAAAACATTCTAAGCTGCATCACTTTACGTAACCTTTGTTTTTTTGATTTCAAACGTTTTTTTTTCAATTCTTTTGGTATCATTAGGGTTTGAAAACAACAGTGGCACAGTGGTTAGCACCACAGCCTCCCAGGTTCAGTTCTGGGTACTGCCTGCGTGGAGTTTGCAAGTTCTCCCTGTGACCATATGGGTTTTCGCCGGGTGCTCTGGTTTCCTCCCACAGCCAAAGACTTGTAGGTTGATAGGTAAATTGGCCATTATAAATTGCCCCTAGTATAGGTAGGAGAATTGAGGGAAGGTCGGGATGTGGTAGGAATATGGGATTAATGTAGGATTTGTCAAAGAACAGTACAGCACAGGAACAGGCCATTCAGCCCTCCAAGCCTGCGCCGATCTTGATGCCTGCCTAAACTAAAACCTTCTGCACTTCCGGGGTCCGTATCCCTCTATTCCCATCCTATTCATGTATTTGGCAAGATGCCTCTTAAAACGTTGCTAATAATGGCCTACTCCTGCCCCTATTTTCTATGTTTCTATGAGTAACCAGGAGGGGTTTCTGAACCCAATGCATGTGAAACAGCTTGTGTACACTATGGGTATGCAGGAACATACCCAACGACTGGGACTAGCAAGGACACCTGGTGTGGTAGGCAACAACCAACTTTAAAATAGGTATAAAGATTGCTTCGAGTAGCGTGCGTAGCGTTGAATCCACTATGTGATGTGTTTCGACCTTGGGCTACCTCACCAAGGTAAAAGCTGACCTGCTGTTTCTTCAGGAGTGTGGAATCCCACACCTCAGCACTTCCAGGCAATGGTCGCGATGGTGGTCCCACGGGCCATCGATCTGGTCCAGGGGAAATGATTCACATTCCTCCGGCCTGGGTATTCTGCTGCGGGCAGGCGAGTTCACCATCTCTGAAGTTAAGGAGGTGGTGAGCAGTCACCTCTTCGTAGCGGATGTAATGTACAACAATTCTCCGCTCCGGTTGATCAACGTGTTCAATGCAGCAAGTGACGGACCGCCCTTCAGCAGCTCTTACTGCAGCTGGCGACATCCAGGCCGATCATTCTTGACCGTGACTTCAGCTGCATTATTGATGCAGCTGGACAATCCGATTCCTAATGGAAACAGTAAAAGAAGCCAAGCTATAAGATGAAGCGCAGTGTCGATGCACCTGGTCAAGACCGGACGGGTCTGCCCGTTCCAGGATTGATTTCCTGTTTGTGTCCCGTGCTTTCACAGTCAGATCCACCGATGTCAAGCTGATGTTCTTGTCTGACCACTGCCTCCTGTCCAACTGTCACTTACAGGATGACCAGCGGACTGGCATGGGACATGGAAGCTGAATGTTACACTGCTAACCCTAGAGAACGTTGAGGAGCTCAAAAGGGATTACAAAGGTTGGAGAACCGTGAAACCCCTCTTTGAGTCACCGGCGCACTGATGGGAAGCGATCAAGGAGAACATCAAGAGGTTCTTTATCCTCAAAGGTGTTCAATGGGCGAGAGAGAGTGAAATGTCCTGACTCCAGAAAAGTATGCAAAATCTGCTCCGGCTGCAGTCGATGGGGGTTGAGGTCAAGGAGGACCTCCAAGAGGTGAAGAGCCAGCAGGCCTCGCTCTTTGCCACGGAGGCCTCCAAGATCATCTTCCGGTCCAGAGTCCGCTCCATCGAGCAGGATGAGACGTGCTTGCGTTACTTCTTCCAAAAGGTACACAGAGAGAGCTCTGTTATCAGCAGCCTGAAGGAAGAGGACGGCTCGGTAACGTCTTCGCAGTCCGACATACTAAGGATCAGCAAATCCTTTTATGCTGGGCTGTACGACGTGAAGCCCACAGACAGCAGAGCCTCCCAGTCCTTCCTGTCATCTATCACAGAGGTCTTAGATGACAGCATCCGGGAGAGTCTGGACAAGCTGCTAACTCTGGACGAGCTGACAAAGGCCGTCGAGTCCTTCGAGACGAGTAAAACTCCCGGAAGCGATGGTTTACCGGTTGAGTTGTACTCGGCCCTGTGGGACTGGGTCGGCCCGGACCTGCTGGAAGTATACGAGAGTATGCTTCTGGCCTACAGCATGTCAGAATCCATGAGGAAAGGCATCATCACCCTCATCTACAAACGGAAGGGGGAGAGGGCAGAAATCAGAAATTGGCGGCCCATCTCACTGCTTAATGTTGACTACAAGATTCTGTCCAAAGTCATCGCCAGTCGAGTCAAGTCTGCTCTGGAGTTGGTGATTTACCCCGATCAGACCTGTACTGTACCCGGCAGGAAGATCTCTGATAGTCTTGCGCTACTCAGGGATACGATCACCTACGTACAGGACAGGAGGGTGGACACCTGCCTCATCAGCCTGGACCAGGAGAAGGCTTTTGACAGGATATCGCACACCTACATGATGGAGGTGCTTTCCAAAATGGGGTTTGGGGAGGGAATCCAAAATTGAATCGAACTGCTCTACACAAACATCAGTAACGCAATCTCAATCAATGGCTGGGAATCAGAATGTTTCCCGATCAAATCTGGAGTCAGACAGGGCTGTCCTCTCTCCCCGATCTTGTTTGTTTGCTGTATCGAACCTTCTGCTGAGTCCATTAGGAAGGATGCGAGCATAAGAGGGGTGACAACCCCAGGCAGTGGAGGCACTCAGGTTAAAACCTCCCTGTACATGGACGACGTCGCCGTCTTCTGCTCAGATTCCCTGTCCGTTTGCAGACTGATGAGCATCTGCAACCAGGCCTTGGGAGCCAAAGTAAATTGCAGCAAGAGCGAGGTCATGTTCTTTGGGAACTGAGCCGACCGATCCTTGTCCCATTCACTGTCAGGTCAGACTACCTGAAGGTGCGAGCGATGTGGTTTGGAAGGGCCGGGGTATGTGCCAAAACCTGGGAGGAGCGAGTAGCCAAGATACACCATAAACTGAGCATGTGGGAGCAGCGATCTCTCTCCATTGTGGGTAAGAACCTGGTCATCAGGTATGAGGTGCTCATGTTGTTGCTGTATGTGGCACAGGTCTGGCCCATACCCCACTCCTGCGCCGTGGCGGTCACCCGACCCATTTTCTACTTTATCTGGAGATGGAAAATGGACCGGGTCCAGAGGGACACAATGTTCAAACCTCTGGATAAAGGCAGAAAAAACACACCCAACATTGTCATCATCCTGATGACTACCTTTGTGTGTGGCTGCATCAATCTGTATGTAGAGCCCCAGTACGCAAGCACCAAGTGTCACTACGTTCTGAGGTTCTGTCTGTCCCCGGTGTTGTGAAGGATGGGCTTGGCCACATTGCTGCGGAAATTTCCATGTGCTGAGGGACGCACTAAAGCTTGGGGCAGCTGCAGCAAAGGCTCAATGGGGAAAGACCACTGTGTAAGGTCCTCCCACCAAAGTGAACTGAGGGGCTGGATCCATGGGAAACCCCTCGGACTGTATACACCAAATATGGGTTTGCTGTAAAATGTGCATAGCATGTAAAATGGAACGGCAGGGTTGTGAGGCAACTCACTCCTGTATTGAAGAAAACTGATTTCCTTTGCACTTTTTGGAATGTCAACTTGGTGCTGTTTTGAACTGTTTGCAATGTAATTTTTGCAGATTTTAATGAATAAAGTATATTTTTGGAAAACAAAAAGTGCCCGTTTTAAGATGGAGATGAGGAGATTTTTTTTTTCTCAGAGGCTTGTTAGTCTGTGGAATACACTTCCCCAGAAAGCAGTGGAGGCTGGGTCATTGAATTTATTCAAGGCTGAGTTCAATAGATCTTTGATGGACAAGGGAGTCTAGGCTTATGGGGAGCAGACAGGAACGTGGAGTTGAGGCCACAATCAGATCAGCCATGATCTTATCGAACGGCTGAAAAGGCCAAATTGCCTCCTCCTGCTCTTAAGTCCTATCTTCCTATGTTTCTAAAACTGCATTTCTGCACTTTGCTGTGTCCCTCTGTGCAGTCATTTGCCCCATGATGCTGTCAATACGCTATAGACTACAGTGCACTGTGGTGTCAATCTCACTGCTATTTAGCACCACAGTGTACTGTACTTGTACAGAAGCTGATACTGAGACATAAATGGGGGGAATTTTATGGAGACGATGGGGATTACAGTCGCCAGCTGGCGAGAGATCCGTGTTGTCTCCTTTGGGGAAGGTCTGCCCGAGGATGGGCCAATCAGGCAAATGACAGGCCACAGGCGGGCGCTGCCTGGGATCAAGACCCCGGGGGAGGGCAGTCCCGCCTTCCGAGACCTGTTAGCCAATCAGAGGCTGGCAGCTGTTTTGCTCTGCAGCGCCACGGGGGAGGCGGTGGCTGCTGCTGTAAGGACACCCCTACTGGAGGCCCAGGACCACGGAGTGACCCAGGCCAGCAGTGAATGACAGCGGGAGGCATTTCACAGGGTGCGGGTGTTGGGGAGGGTGTGGAGGTGGGAGTAGGGGGTGCAGGGTGGATGCAGGAGGGCTGTAGGGTGCGTGTAAGGGTGGGTGTTGTGGGTGCAGGTTGGGTGTAGGGGGCGGGGGGGTGCAGGGTGGGTTTGAGGGGGTGTAGGGGGTTAGTGGGGGGAGGGGCGATGGAGAGGTAGGGGAGTGCAGGGTGGGGTGTGGGGGTGGGGGGTGTAGGAGGGGCAGTAGAGTGGGTCTAAGGGAGTGTAGGCTGTGGTGGGGGGTAGTGCTGGTGTGGGCGGAGTAGGACGGCTGGTAGGGGGAGTTGGGGGTTGGGGGGGGGTGGTTTAGGTGTGGTGTAGGCAGGTGTAGTGAAGGTTAAGAGGGTAGGCAGCAAGGACAGGGGCTTGCTCTCAGTACGCGTCCCTTTCCCGATGTCAGGTCCCTCGATCAGGCACTGAGTGTGTTTGAACGAGGGGCCCTGCTGGGAGGCCACAAGCAACCTCGCACGTGTTTGAATGTCATACTCGGCTTGTAGCAACAGATCTACCCATTGCTGGGTTAATAACAGCAACAGCAGGAAGAGGCCCTTAGTTCAGCACTAATTGCCCCTTAATGGCCTCAATGAGAGGCAGGGAGGGAAGGTGGTCCATGGGCCTTCCTGCCATGGACTTAATCGGGTTGGAGGTGGGAAGGTGACGGATTCCCCACTCACCCGCCCAAATAAATGCCCCCCCTGCCTCCAAACTCGCCAAGGGGGAGACCATAAAATATCATCCATGGGCTCGAGAGCAGCAGACAGGAGTGAATCATTCTGTATTACCTGTTGTGTCCAGTCGACGTAGAGAAGCTGACAGAGACACACACAGGACAGCAGAGGGCAGCAGCCATTCTCATTGAGGATAGTGTTGTTTGCATAATGTTGAGTTCATTTGAACATTGGTTTAGCCAAAAGATTATCTGATGTGACAGACTGAGTATTGACGCAGACAGCAGACTTTGATACTATGAGTCTGGATGAATGAGATTAGGTAGTTGCGATGGTGAGAGGCGAGGGGCGGGGAAACCAACATTGTCAGGTCACTCAGTAAACTCCATTCAAATGAGATGCTACTAGTGGAACTCGCTGTTCCTAATCCTGAAGAGAGACTGCCTGAGGAAGGGTCACAGTGTCACACACAGTCTGTCCTGAGGGAGGGTCACAGTGTCACACACAGTCTGTCCTGAGGGAGGGACACAGTGTCACACACAGTCTGTCCTGAGGGAGGGTCACAGTGTCACACACAGTCTGTCCTGAGGAAGGGTCACAGTGTCACACACAGTCTGCCCTGAGGGAGGGACACAGTGTCACACACAGTCTGTCCTGAGGGAGGGTCACAGTGTCACACACAGTCTGTCCTGAGGAAGGGTCACAGTGTCACACACAGTCTGCCCTGAGGGAGGGTCACAGTGTCACACACAGACTGCCCTGAGGAAGGGTCACAGTGTCACACACAGTCTGCCCTGAGGGAGGGTCACAGTGTCACACACAGACTGTCCTGAGGGAGGGTCACAGTGTCACACACAGACTGTCCTGAGGGAGGGTCACAGTGTCACACACAGACTGTCCTGAGGGAGGGTCACAGTGCCACACACAGTCTGTCCAGAGGGAGGGTCACAGGGTCACACACAGTCTGTCCTGAGGGAGGGTCACAGTGTCACACACAGACTGTCCTGAGGGAGGGTCACAGTGTCACACACAGACTGTCCTGAGGGAGGGTCACAGTGCCACACACAGTCTGTCCAGAGGGAGGGTCACAGGGTCACACACAGTCTGTCCTGAGGGAGGGTCACAGTGTCACACACAGACTGTCCTGAGGGAGGGTCACAGTGCCACACACAGTCTGTCCAGAGGGAGGGTCACAGGGTCACACACAGTCTGTCCTGAGGGAGGGTCACAGTGTCACACACAGACTGTCCTGAGGGAGGGTCACAGTGTCACACACAGACTGTCCTGAGGGAGGGTCACAGTGCCACACACAGTCTGTCCAGAGGGAGGGTCACAGGGTCACACACAGTCTGTCCTGAGGGAGGGTCACAGTGTCACACACAGACTGTCCTGAGGGAGGGTCACAGTGCCACACACAGTCTGTCCAGAGGGAGGGTCACAGGGTCACACACAGTCTGTCCTGAGGGAGGGTCACAGTGTCACACACAGTCTGTCCTGAGGGAGGGTCACAGTGCCACACACAGTCTGTCCAGAGGGAGGGTCACAGGGTCACACACAGTCTGTCCAGAGGGAGGGTCACAGTGCCACACACAGTCTGTCCAGAGGGAGGGTCACAGGGTCACACACAGTCTGTCCAGAGGGAGGGTCACAGTGTCACACACAGACTGCCCTGAGGGAGGGTCACAGTGTCACACACAGTCTGTCCTGAGGGAGGGTCACAGTGTCACACACAGACTGTCCTGAGGGAGGGTCACAGTGCCACACACAGTCTGTCCAGAGGGAGGGTCACAGGGTCACACACAGTCTGTCCAGAGGGAGGGTCACAGTGTCACACACAGACTGCCCTGAGGGAGGGTCACAGTGTCACACACAGTCTGTCCTGAGGGAGGGTCACAGGGTCACACACAGTCTGTCCTGAGGGAGGGTCACAGTGTCACACACAGACTGCCCTGAGGGAGGGTCACAGTGTTACACACAGTCACCTTGTTGCATCGGGATGGCAGGTGCCTGGTTGGAGGAATTTCCCAAATGTCTGCGAGACCTTGTTTCCTCCTTTCAAATTCCGAGGATTGTGAGATGTCTTCACCCAGTCCCTGTCATTGTTGAGAAAGGTGAGGCTTCCCTCTGAATGTGTTCTTCAGTCCAGTTTAACCCAACACTTTGCTGCCCTCTGGATGTGGATTTGATGTGGTGCATCACTGAGGGGACCGGCATTGCTTTGGGCAGTCTTCCAGCGAAATGATTGGCCTATCTGGATTTTGCAGTGAAATATCATTGAGGCTAACAGTTCTCACTGATATTTATGTGGAAATCCGGCAGCAATTTCCAGCAACCTCACCGTAAATCAGAAAGTTGCTGTTCAAAATACTCTGCTCCTCCAAAAGCAGGACCATACCGAGTGACTGACCATTCAAATCGATGTAACTGCGTGATGTTGCTGTACGTACCTGGGATATGGGAAATATATGGAGCAGATAACGCTTTGGTTTGCTCATAATGAGCAGGAGGAGGTCATTTAGCCTCTTGTGCCTTTTCCAACATTCGATGAGATCACTGCTGATGTGTAATCTAACTCCATATACCCTCCTTTGCCCATATCCCTTTATACCTTCAATGAATAAAAATGCATCAATCTCAGTGTTCAAATCAATCATTGATCTTGCAGCAATTCACATTTGTGGAAGAGAGTTGCAAACTTCTACTTTCCTTCCGACATTGAAGTGTTTCCTAATTTTACCCATGTAAGGTCCGGTTCTAATTTTTACACCATTCCCCCGAGTCCTGGACTCCCAACCAGTGGAAATAGTTTCTCTCTATCTATCTGTTCCTGATATTTATGTAGCAGCTTTAACGTCGTAAAATGTTCCAACATTTTCCAGAGGAATGGAGAATAGCCAATGTCGTTCCTTTGTTTAAGAAGGGTAGCAAGGATAATCCAGGAAATTATAGGCCGGTGAGCCTTACGTCAGTGGTAGGGAAATTATTAGAGAGGATTCTTCAGGACAGGATTTGCTCCCATTTGGAAGCAAATGAACTTATTAGCGAGAGGCATCATGGATTTGAGAAGGGGAGGTCGTGTCTCACTTTTGAGGACGTGACGAAGATGATTGATGAAGGAAGGGCAGTGGATGTTATCTATATGGACTTCAGTAAAGCCTTTGACAAGGTCCCTCATGGCAGACTGGGACAAAAGGTGAAGTCACATGGGATCAGAGGTGAGCTGGCAAGATGGATACAGAACTGGCTCTGTCATAGAAGACAGAGGGTAGCAGTGGAAGGGTGCTTTTCTGAATGGAGGGATGTGACTAGTGGTGTTCCAAAGAACAAAGAACAAAGAACAGTACAGCACAGGAACAGGCCATTCGGCCCTCCAAGCCTGCGCTGATCTTGATGCCTGCCTAAACTAACACCTTCTGCACTTCCGGGGTCCGTATCCCTCTATTCCCATCCTATTCATGTATTTGTCAAGATGCCTCTTAAACGTCTCTATGGTACCTGCTTCCACCACCTCCCCCGGCAACAGGTTCCAGGCACTCACCACCCTCTGTATAAAGAACTTGCCTCGCACATCCCCTCTAAACATTGCCCCTCTCACCTTAAACCTATGTACCCTAGTAACTGACTCTTCCACCCTGGGAAAAAGCTTCTGACTATCCACTCTGTCCATGCCACTTATAACTTTGTAAACCTCTATCATGTCGCCCCTCCACCTCCATCGTTCCAGTGAAAACAATCCGAGTTTATTCAACCTTTCATCATAGCTAATGCCCTCCAGGCCAGGCAACATCCTAGTAAACCTCTTCTGTACCCTCTCCAAAGTATCCACGTCCTTCTGATAGTGTGGCGACCAGAATTGCACGCAATATTCTAAGTGTAGCCTAACTAAAGTTCTGTACAGCTGCAGCATGACTTGCCAATTTTTATACTCTATGCCCCGACCGATGAAGGCAAGCATGCCGTATGCCTTCTTGACTACCTTATCCACCTGCATTGCCACTTTCAGTGACCTGTGGACCTGTACACCCAGATCTTTCTGCCTGTCAATACTCCTAAAGGTTCTGCCATTTACTGTATACTTCCGACCTGCATTAGATCTTCCAAAATGCATTACCTCACATTTGTCCAGATTAAACTCCATCTGCCATTTCTCCGCCCAATTCTCCAACCGATCTATATCCTGCTGTATCCTCTGACAATCCTCATCACTGTCCGCACTTCACCAACCTTTGTGTCGTCCGCAAACTTACTAATCAGACCAGCTACATTTTCCTCCAAATCATTTATATATACTACAAACAGCAAAGGTCCCAGCACTGATCCCTGCGACACACCACTAGTCACAGCCCTCCATTCAGAAAAGCACCCTTCCACTGCGACCCTCTGTCTTCTATGACCGAGCCAGTTCTGTATCCATCTTGCCAGCTCCCCTCTGATCCCGTGTGACTTCACCTTTTGTACCAGTTTGCCATGAGGGACCTTGTCAAAGGCTTTACTGAAGTCCATATAGACAACATCCACTGCCCTTCCTTCATCAATCATCTTCGTCACTTCCTCAAAAAACTCAATCAAATTAGTAAGACACAACCTCCCCTTCACAAAACCATGCTGCCTGTCGCTAATCAGTCCATTTGTTTCCAAATGGGAGTAAATCCTGTCCCGAAGAATCCTCTCTAATAATTTCCCTACCACTGACGTAAGGCTCACTGGCCTATAATTTCCTGGATTATCCTTGCTACCCTTCTTAAACAAAGGAACAATATTGTCTATTCTCCAGTCCTCTGGGACCTCACCTGTAGCCAATGAGGATACAAAGATTTCTGTCAAGGCACCAGCAATTTCCTCCCTTGCCTCCCTCAGTATTCTGGGGTAGATCCCATCAGACCCTGGGGACTTAGTTACCTTAATGCTTTGCAAGACACCCAACACCTCCTCCTTTTTGATAATGAGATGACTGAGATTATCTACACTCCCTTCCCTAGGCTCATCATCCACCAAGTCCTTCTCCTTGGTGAATACTGATGCAAAGTACTCATTTAGTACCTCACCCATTTCCTCTGGCTCCACACATAGATTCCCTTCTCTGTCCTTGAGTGGGCCAACCCTTTCCCTGGTTACCCTCTTGCTCTTTATATACGTATATTGGGATTTTCCTTAATCCTGTTTGCCAATGACTTCTCATAATCCCGATTAGCCCTCCTAACTCCTTGCTTAAGTTCCTTTCTATTTTCTTTATATTCCTCAAGGGATTTGTCTGTTCCTAGCCATCCAGCCCTTACGAATGCTTCCTTTTTCCGCAGGGATCAGTGCTGGGACCTTTGCTGTTTGTAATATATATAAATGATTTGGAGGAAAATGTAGCAGGTCTGAATAGTAAGTTTGCTGACGACACAAAGGTTGGTGGAGTTGCGGATAGTGATGAGGATTGTTAGAGGATACAGCAGGATATAGATCGGTTGGAGAATTGGGCGGAGAAATGGCAGATGGAGTTTAATCCGGACAAATGTGATGTAATGCATTTTGGAAGATCTAATAAAGGTGGGAAGTATACAGTAACTGGCAGAACCCTGAGGAGTATTGACAGGCAGAGAGATCTGGGCGTACAGGTCCACAGGTCACTGAAAGTGGCAACGCAGGTGGATAAGGTAGTTAAGAAGGCATACGGCATGCTTGCCTTCATCGGTCGGGGCATAGAGTATAAAAATTGACAAGTCATGCTGCAGCTGTACAGAACTTTAGTTAGGCTACACTTAGAATATTGCATGCAATTCTGTTCGCCACACTACCAGAAGGACGTGGATACTTTGGAGAGGGTACAGAAGAGGTTTACCAGGATGTTGCCTGGTCTGGAGGCCATTAGCTATGACGAGAGGTTGGATAAACTCGGATTGTTTTCACTGGAACGACGGAGGTGGAGGGGCGACATGATAAGGTTTACAAAGTTATAAGTGGCATGGACAGAGTGGATAGTCAGAAGCTTTTTCCCAGGGTGGAAGAGTCAGTTACTCGGGGACATAGGTTTGTGAGAGGGGAAATGTTCAGAGGGGATGTGCGAGGCAAGTTCTTTATATAGAGGGTGGTGAGTGCCTGGAACTTGTTGCCGGGGGAGGTGGTGGAAGCAGGTACCATAGAGACGTTTAAGAGGCATCTTGACAAATACACGAATAGGATGGGAATAGAGGACCCCGGAAGTGCAGAAGGTTTCAGGTTAGACAGGCATCAAGATCGGCGCAGGCTTGGAGGACCGAATGGCCTGTTCCTGTGCTGTACT
Source organism: Heterodontus francisci (assembly GCF_036365525.1). Classification (NCBI taxonomy): domain Eukaryota; kingdom Metazoa; phylum Chordata; class Chondrichthyes; order Heterodontiformes; family Heterodontidae; genus Heterodontus; species Heterodontus francisci. Next base: position 9,593,908 of record NC_090401.1, read on the forward strand.
GTTCTTTGTTCTTTGTGTATGAGCAGAGAGTGTGCAAGCAGAGGGGTAGATATTATTGGTGCGACAGATGTAAAGTGGGTAATAGCAAGACACAGCTGTACTGACTTCAGTGGAGATAGTATCTGGAAGAGATGGAAAAATTGCTGCTGATTCACGGTCACAAATTTGCAGTATTCCACAATGTCAAAAACTAGCCCAGGGAGAGTGTGAATGAGATCGGTGTGGCTGTGTATGCATTGTCTGAGTGGTGAGATGTCAGGCTGAGAGCAGACAGTGTGGATGAACAGGGAGTGGAGGGGGGTGCGGTGAAAAGACAGAATGCGAGGAGATAGTGTGAGAATGTGGTAAGTGTGAGCAGACAATAGGCAAAAAGTTGACTGGCGTGTATGTACAGGGAGGGTGTGTATTGTCTGGAGGGTGTGTATTGTCTGGTGTGTTGGGTATAGAGGGAGTGTGTGTAATGTCTGGTGTGAGGGTATAAAGAGAGTGTGTGTAATGTCTGGTGTGTGGGTATAAAGAGAGTGTGTGTAATATCTAGTCTGTGGGTATGCAGAGAGCGTGTGTAATGTCTGGTGTGTGGGTATACAGAGAGCGTGTGTAATGTCTGGTGTGAGGGTATAAAGAGAGTGTGTGTAATATCTAGTCTGTGGGTATGCAGAGAGCGTGTGTAATATCTGGTGTGAGGGTATAGAGAGAGTGTGTGTAATATCTGGTGTGTGGGTATATGAAGAATGTTTGTAATATCTGGTGTGAGGGTATACAGGGAGTGTGTGTCATACCTGGTGTGTGGTTATATGAAGAATGTTTGTAATATCTGGTGTGTGGGTATACAGGGAGTGTGTGTCATACCTGGTGTGTGGGAATACAGAGAGCGTGTGTAATATCTGGTGTGTGGGTATATGAAGAATGTTTGTAATATCTGGTGTGTGGGTATACAGGGAGTGTGTGTAATATCTGGTGTGTGGGAATACAGAGAGCGTGTGTAATATCTGGTGTGTGGGTATATGAAGAATGTTTGTAATATCTGGTGTGTGGGTATACAGGGAGTGTGTGTAATATCTGGTGTGTGGGAATACAGAGAGTGTGTGTAATATCTGGTGTGTGGGAATACAGAGAGTGTGTGTAATATCTGGTGTGTGGGAATACAGAGAGTGTGTGTAATATCTGGTGTGTGGGAATACAGAGAGTGTGTGTAATATCTGGTGTGTGGGAATACAGAGAGTGTGTGTAATATCTGGTGTGTGGGAATACAGAGAGTGTGTGTAATATCTGGTGTGTGGTTATACAGAGGGTGTGTAATATCTGGTGTGTGGTTATACAGAGGGTGTGTAATAACTGGTGTGTGGGAATACAGAGAGCGTGTGTAATATCTGGTGTGTGGGAATACAGAGAGTGTGTGTAATATCTGGTGTGTGGTTATACAGAGGGTGTGTAATATCTGGTGTGTGGTTATACAGAGGGTGTGTAATATCTGGTGTGTGGGAATACAGAGAGTGTGTGTAATATCTGGTGTGTGGGAATACAGAGAGTGTGTGTAATATCTGGTGTGTGGGAATACAGAGAGTGTGTGTAATATCTGGTGTGTGGGAATACAGAGAGTGTGTGTAATATCTGGTGTGTGGGAATACAGAGAGTGTGTGTAATATCTGGTGTGTGGGAATACAGAGAGTGTGTGTAATATCTGGTGTGTGGGAATACAGAGAGTGTGTGTAATATCTGGTGTGTGGGAATACAGAGAGTGTGTGTAATATCTGGTGTGTGGGAATACAGAGAGTGTGTGTAATATCTGGTGTGTGGGAATACAGAGAGTGTGTGTAATATCTGGTGTGTGGTTATACAGAGAGTGTGTGTAATATCTGGTGTGTGGGAATACAGAGAGTGTGTGTAATAGAACATAGAACATAGAACATTACAGCGCAGTACAGACCCTTCGGCCCTCGATGTAGCGCCGACCTGTGAAACCATCTGACCTACACGATTCCATTTTCATCCATATGTCTATCCAATGGCCACTTAAATGCCCTTAAAGTTGGCGAGTCTACTACTGTTGCAGGCAGGGCGTTCCACGCCCCTACTACTCTCTGAGTAAAGAAACTACCTCTAACATCTGTCCTATATCTATCACCCCTCAACTTAAAGCTATGTCCCCTCGTGTTTGTCATCACCATCCGGGGAAATAGACTCTCACTATCCACCCTATCTAACCCTCTGATTATCTTATATGTCTCGATTAAGTCACCTCTCCTCCTCCTTCTCTCTAACGAAAACAACCTCAAGTCCCTCAGCCTTTCCTCGTAAGACCTTCCCTCCATACCAGGCAACATCCTAGTAAATCTCCTCTGCACTCTTTCCAAAGCTTCCACATCCTTCCTATAATGCGGTGACCAGAACTGCACGCAATACTCCAGGTGCGGCCGCACCAGAGTTTTGTACAGCTGCAGCATGACCTCGTGGCTCTGAAACTCGATCCCCCTACTAATAAAAAGCTAACACACCATATGCCTTCTTAACAGCCCTATTAACCTGGGTGGCAACTTTCAGGGATTTATGTACCTGGACACCAAGATCTCTCTGCTCATCTACACTACCAAGAATCTTCCCATTAGCCCAGTATTCTGCATTCCTGTTACTCCTTCCAAAGTGAATCACCTCACACTTTTCCGCATTAAACTCCATTTGCCATCTCTCAGCCCAGCTCTGCAGCCTATCTATGTCCCTCTGTAACCTACAACATCCGTCGGCACTATCCACAACTCCACCGACCTTCGTGTCATCCGCAAATTTACTAACCCACCCTTCTACACCCTCATCCAGGTCATTTATAAAAATGACAAACAGCAGTGGCCCCAAAACAGAACCTTGCGGTACACCACTAGTAACTGAACTCCAGGATGAACATTTGCCATCAACCACCACCCTCTGTCTTCTTTCAGCTAGCCAATTTCTGATCCAAAGCTCTAAATCACCTTCAATCCCATACTTCCGTATTTTCTGCAATAGCCTACCGTGGGGAACCTTATCAAATGCCTTACTGAAATCCATATACACCACATCCACGGCTTTACCATCATCCATCTGTTTGGTCACCTTCTCAAAAAACTCGATAAGGTTTGTGAGGCACGACCTACCCTTCACAAAACCGTGCTGACTATCGCTAATATCAGGTGTGTGGGTATACAGAGAGTGTGTGTAATATCTGGTGTGTGGGTATACAGAGAGTGTCTGTAATATCTGGTGTGGGTTATACAGAGAGTGTGTAATATCTGGTGTGTGGGAATACAGAGAGTGTCTGTAAAATTTGGTTCGTGTGTGTACAGAGAGTGTGTGTAATATCTGGTGTGTGGGAATACAGAGAGTGTCTGTAAAATCTGGTGTGTGGGTGTACAGAGAGTGTGCGTAATATCTGGTGTGTGGTTATACAGAGAGTGTCTGTTAAATCTGGTGTGTGGGTATACAGAGAGTGTGCGTAATATCTGGTGTGTGGTTATACAGAGAGTGTGTGTAATATCTGGTGTGTGGGTGTACAGAGAGTGTGTGTAATATCTGGTGTGTGGGTGTACAGAGAGTGTGTGTAATATCTGGTGTGTGGTTATACAGAGAGTGTGTGTAATATCTGGTGTGTGGGTGTACAGAGAGTGTGTGTAATATCTGGTGTGTGGTTATACAGAGAGTGTGTAATATCTGGTGTATGGGGATGCAGGGAGTGTGTGTAATATCTGGTTCGTGTGTATACAGAGAGTGTGTGTAATATCTGGTGTGTGGGTATACAGAGAGTGTGCGTAATATCTGGTGTGTGGTTATACAGAGAGTGTGTAATATCTGGTGTATGGGGATGCAGGGAGTGTGTGTAATATCTGGTTCGTGTGTATACAGAGAGTGTGTGTAATATCTGGTGTGTGGTTATACAGAGAGTGTGTAATATCTGGTGTGTGGGAATACAGAGAGTGTCTGTAAAATCTGGTGTGTGGGTATACAGAGAGTGTGCGTAATATCTGGTGTGTGGGAATACAGGGACTGTGTGTAATATCTGGTGTATGGGTATACAGGCAGTGTGTGTAAAATCTAGTCTGTGTGTATACAGGGACTGTGTGTAATATTTGGTGTGTGGTTATACAGAGAGTGTGTAATATCTGGTGTGTGGGAATACAGAGAGTGTGTTTAATATCTGGTGTTTGGGTATACAGCGAGTGTGCGTAATATCTGGTGTATGGGTATGCAGAATGTTTGTAATATCTGATATTTGGGTGTACAGAGATACTGTGTACTATCTGGTGTGTGGGTAAACAGAGAGTCTGTGTACTATCTGGTGTGTGGGTATACAGAGAGTGTGTGTAATATCTGGTGTGTGGGTATACAGAGAGTCTGTGTACTATCTGGTGTGTGGGAATACAGAGAGTGTGTGTAATATCTAGTGTGTGGGTATGCAGAGTTTTTGTAATATCTGAAGTTTGGGTATACAGAGAGTATGTGCACTATCTGGTGTGTGGGTATACAGGGAATGTGTGTAATATCTGGTGTGTGGGTACACAGAGAGTGTTTGTAATATCTGCTGTGTGGGTGTACAGAGAGTGTGTGTAATATCTGGTGTGTGGGTGTACAGAGAGCGTGTGTAATATCTGGCGTGTGTGTTTACAGAGTGTGTGTGTAATATCTGGTTTGTGTGTATACAGGGAGTGTGTGTAATATCTGGTGCGTGGGTATAGAGTGTGTGTAATATCTGATGTTTGGGTATACAGAGAGTGTGTTTACTATCTGGTGTCTGGGTATCGAGTGTTTGTAATATCTGGTGTGTGGGTACACAGAGAGTGTGTGTAATATCTGCTGTTTGGGTATACAGAGAGTGTGTGTCCTATCTGGTGCGTGGGTATAGAGTGTGTGTAATATCTGGTGTGTGGGTATACAGGGAGTGTGTGTAATATCTGGTGTGTGGGTGTACAGGGAGTGTGTGTAATATCTGATGTGGGTATGCAGGGAGTATGTGTAATGTATGTTGCGTGGGTACACAGAGACTGCGTCCAACATCTGGTGTGTGGGTATACAGAGAGTGTGTGTAATGTCTTTTGTGTGGGTATACTCAGAGTGTGTGCAATGTCTGGTGTGTGGGTATTGAGTGTGTTTATTATCTGGTATGTGGGTGTACAGGAACTGTGACTATTAGCTATTTGTGGGTATTTAGGGAGTGTGAATATTGTCTGTTGTGTGGGTGTACTGGTAGTATGTGTTTCCTCTGGTGTGTGGGTGTACAGGGAGTGAGCGTATCAGCTATTTGTGGGTGTATAGGGAGTGCGTATTGTCTGGTTTGTGGGTATACAGGGAGTGGCTTGATTTTAGTGAGCCCGTTTGCAGCAGGAATATGGTGTGGTGGGCCGAAGAATAGCGTTAAATATATCTGCCCGGAAATCCAACGTTGTGATATTGGTTCCGGATTTATTCAGCCCTGCGAAGCACCAAGGTGGCGTTGCCACCCCGAGTCAACGGGATTGGCATTTAAATTGTAGAGTACTTAATTAAAATACATTTGCACGCAATTGATTGTCAGTCAATGGGGGGCTTGAGATTAACTGGACGTCAGGTGACCCTCACGTGCTGTGGGGACAGATCGAAAGTAAGCTAATCAGCTAACAAACTAACTGTGAAGTTGTGGAGCCAATTTATAAAAAATAACAAGCAGAAGCCAACAGGACAGCTGCAGATAAGTTAATAGTAGCTATTTTTTAATAATCAGCCTAACAGTGTAAGGAGGGGGGATGTGAAACTACTGAAATAAAATGCAAATGTAAAATGCTGAGTCGAATGAACCAATCATGCACCAAGTCTGCAAACCATTCAGAAACAAGTGGGGTGGGGTGCATTACTAGTTTTGCTTGAATAACTATAAGAAAGACTTGCTGTCGTGAGCACATGTTCTTTTGTTTTGTTCTTTTGTTTTGTTCTTTTGTTTTGCTTGTAACCTTACAATGTAACAACCATATACTGGAATAAAGTTTCTAAAAGTTACGGTCGGACTTCGTTTCTCTTTGTAACTGATAGGATCCAACAACTTAGCGTAGTCGGCAGGATCGCTGGAGGATAAAGACCGAAGCCCTGGATATCGGACCTATATCGGCCCCCGGAGGGAAGGACTCCTCTTTACTTTTAAAAGTCCTCGGCCGTTGTCTAGTTTCGGTATTCCACCACGCGATCCCAAACTCTTCCGAGGCTCGAGACCCCCTTCATAGACGTCTAAATCGGCGGTGTTCGATGGTAATACACCAGCCCGGCTGAAAAGCTCCACGGCATCTGTAAAAGAAGCCCCACGGCTCGAGACCCCCTCCCCCCCACAAAATGGGTACAATGACTGACGAAGGAAACTGACAGTTGCCAGCCACCGTGAAAGGCGGGCGGGACCCGTCAGACGTTTCCAAAGATGAAATTCTTCGGCAGTTAAAAGCATATATAGAGCAACAGTTTAATTTGGCTAAAACTGGTGCTGAAATTGAACAGAAATACAGTGCCTCCACGGGACAGTGGTCCCTGGAAGATATAAAGAGAGTTTGGGGAAAAATGACCCGTTTAAAGGATAAAGAACGGAGCCAATGGTCCTTAGTTGTAATGAGCCAGATCCGACAGCGTAATGAAATTATCCAACAAGCTCAACTGTCTCAACACGACCGCGACCTGACTAATGCTAAGGACCAACTGAAGGTGGTCTGCGAACAACTGAGAAAGGAAAAGCTTAAATTAGAAAAATTAGAAACTGAAAAAGCAAGGTTGGAAACCGAAAATAAAGAACTTAAAAAACAATTACGAGAAGAACAGGCAACGCAACCGAAGGGACCGGGACCGCCCTGTGGACCCCGCCGACCACAACCGTTTCGTACCCGAATCTGGAGTAGTTACTAAAAGAACTACGAAAAATGCAACGGCATGAAGCCGGTATAGAGGAGGTTGAGGCCTCCAGTGAAGAAAGTGATACTGATGATGAGTTTCCTTTTGCGCAGCTCACCACCACCCCCCCCCCCCCCCCTTAAACAGAAACGCGTTAAGATCAAGCAGGAAAAGAAGATAGTAACGAGGTGATCACGTCTGAGCACACTTATTGGATGCATGTCCCGGCGGATCCTGAGAAAATTGATAAATGGTCCAAAGAATTGCCTGACCCGAAAAAGGGGGTTCAGAAGACGTGAGAACAGTTGGAACGTCTGAAGGGAATTTACCACCTCCACCCATGGGACGGGGTACAGATTTTGACTGTGATGGTGCGTTGGGCGAGCGGGGCAAAGACTGAACAGAGAGAGAGGTGCAAACTGCTTTGGGCGAGGACGAGCAACAACTAGATGCCGGATGGGCTGCGAATAGTCAGTGGCTGCGAGCATTCTGTCCCGCAAAGACGGATTGGAATAAAATTACAGCCTGTCAGCAAAAAGGTACCGAAGAGGTGCGGGAGTATGTAGAGAGGCTTGGCTGGAACACTCGGGGATAACGGACATTGCTCCAGAGGATCAGGACGATACCCGTTTTGTGCCTTTGAAGTCTGCCTTTATTGTGGGGCTAAAACTAGAATTATCCAAGATGCTGAAGGTAACCTTACCAGATTGGGAAGGCACAGGAGTAACCTACGCACAGTTGATTGATCAATGCAGTCAGCTGGACAGGGACATGGGAGCAAAGCTCCGAGCTCTGCAGGCGGGTTGGATGCCCAAAGACCTAGAAAAATTCAAACAGTTGTCACCCCAGCAATGGAAGGAGATACTGGTGTTACTTGGTGCGGCAAAAAACTAGCGGAGCCCTCCCTCGCCCTTCCAGTGCCCCTCCTGGCACTAATAGAACAACAAAGAGATGGATTGTATATAACCGCGAGGGTGGGCGATCAAGATATAGACTGCCTATTGGATACCAGGGCCGAATTGACGTGTTTACCTCAACGATTTGGGAACTCTATACCGATGGACGGTAAAGCTAAGACTGCCCACGGTGCTGGTGGCCTTAGGATGGTGATCAGGAAAACTCAGCCCATACACATTGGTCTTGGTCCACACGAATTGATTACACCAGTCTGGATAGGTCCGGTGGACCAGGCCCTGCTGGGTATGGATGTTCTTGGGTATGGAGCTGAACTCCTCGTTGCAGTTTGAAGGCGGCCAGGTAACATGGTCTATCAGAAGTCTGAAGGAGGAGGAGTTGAGGGAGCACCCAATATGGGCTCAGGATAAGAACGATTGTGGGCAACTTCAAATGGAACCGGCAACGTTTACAGGATTCACTCCGCCCTGTACTAAACAATACCCCATTAGTCAAACATCTATTGCAGGAATCTTACCCATAATTAGACAATTAGAGGAGCGAGGCATGCTGGATAAAACACACAGTACCTCCAACAGCCCTGTGTGGCCAGTATGGAAACCAAACGGGACCTGGCGGCTTACTGTTGACTATAGAAAGGCTAACCAGTGTATTGATCAAAAGGCTCCTCTGGTAGCTGACCCCTCCACGGTATTCAATGCCCTGAGGCTGGAACATGAATGGTTCTCTGTTATCGACATGGCCAACGGATTTTGGTTGGTGCCACTGGCACCCGAGGTCCAACCGTGGTTCGCCTTTACCGTTCAACAACAACAGTACACCTGGACCCAGCTGCCACAGGGTTTCCACAACAGCCCTACGGTATTTCATATGGCCCTACAAAACTATTTGAGGGAGTTACCTCCCATGCACTCCACGGTCATCCAGTACGTGGACGACATCTTGTCAGCCTCTGAAATGGAAGAACAACACAAACAAGATCTGCGTACTATACTGGACCACCTTCATCAGAGAGGACACAAGGCTAGTATCGACAAAGTGCAAATAGCCCTTAGGTGTCCTTAATAGGTGTCCTTAATGTGCTACATCGACCACATGTTCCCTCATTGAGCATGGAATGATAAGACAGTTGCATAATACAAGATCAGATTTTGTTTGTAGACATTTTCTCGATCATGTCTTTCCAGTGTTATGATTCCATAGCCTTCATACATAGTTGCAAAGGCTCATCTTGTTTTGCTGCTGCTTTGATGTCAGCTAGTTTTAGTGACTTTGGCACCACATTTATGCTTATGTCGTTCAGATGTTGTTCGGCAACCTTTTCCTCACGACTAGTAGGACTGACTGTCGGCAAGAGGTATCGTGAAAGGCAATCCGCTGGGTTGCGCTTGCCTGGCTGATACTCAACTTGGAACACGTACTCTTTTAATTGAAGCATCCATCATTATATTCCAGTGATTTGCTATGTGGATTATTGAACAAATTCATTAGTGGTTTATGATCGGTTATTACTTTAAACTCGCTTCCATATAAGTAGAGATGGAAGTATAAGATACCCCATGTGATTGAGAGCACTTCTCTCTGTTTATGAGTAATGTTGCTTGACAGGCATTAACGATCTGCTTGTCATCGCAACTATTGATGTGTTACCTGTTTTGTCTTTCTATGCCAGAACAACTACTAAACCGACCAGGCTTGTATCCGCGATAAGCTGGGTGATTTTCTCAAGGTCGAAATAGGCATTCGTGCAATTTGCTGACAAGTATCATTTGATCTGGTGTACTGTTTATATGATTTGGTCTATTCCTAATTAGTGGTCTCTTTTGTCAGATCGTATAGTGGGGGCAGATAGTGGAGTGAAGTCAGGAATGAAACGATTGCAGTACATGATGAGTCCCAGCAGACTCCAGACTTCCTGCATGTTGCAGGAACAACAGCATTTGCAATGGCTTCATCTTTCTGTGGATCTGGTGATAAGGGTAGGCGGTGGCGTAGTGGTATTATCACTGGACTAGTAACCCAGAAACCCAGGGTATTTCTCCTGGGGACCAGGTTCGAATCCCACCACAGCAGAAGGTGGAATTTGAATTTAATTAATAAATCTGGAATTAAAAGCTAGTCTAATGATGGCCATGAAATCATTGTCGATTGTTGTAAAAACCCATCAGGTTCACTAATGCCCTTTAGGGAAGGAAATCTGCTGTCCTTACCTGGTCTGGCCTACATGTGACTCCTGACCCACAGCAATGTGATTAACTCTTACATGCCCTCTGAAATAGCCTAGCAAGCCACTCAGTTGTACCTAACTGCTGCAAAGTTAATAAAAAGGAATGAAACCGGACGGACCACCCAGCATCGACCGAGGCACCGGAAACGACAACGGCAAACCCAGCCCTGTCGACCCTGCAAAGTCCTCCTTACTAACATCTGGGGGCTTGTGCCAAAGTTGGGAGAGCTGTCCCATAGACTAGTCAAGCAATAGCTTGACATAGTCATACTCACAGAATCATAACTTACAAACAATGTCCCTGACACTGCCATCACCATCCCCGGGTATGTCCTGTCCCACCGGCAGGAGAGACCCAGCAGAGGTGGTGGCACAGTGGTATACAGTAGGGAGGGAGTTGCCCTGGGAGTCCTCAACATCGACTGCAGACTCCATGAGGTATCATGGCATTGGGTCAAACGTGGGCAAGGTAACATACTACTGATTGCCACCTACGGCCCTCCCTCAGCTGATGAGTCAGTACTCTACCATGTTGAACACCACTTGGAGGAAGCACTGAGGGTGGCAAGGGCACATAATGTGCTCTGGGTGGGGGACTTCAATGTACATCACCAAGAGTGGCTCGGTTGCACCACTACTGACCGAGCTGGCCGCGTCCTAAAGGACATAGCTGCTGAACTGGGTCTGCGGCAGGTGGTGGAGGAACCAACACGAGGTAAAAACATACTTGACCTTGTCCTCACCAATCTGCCTGCTGCAGATGCTTCTGTCCATGACTGTATTGGTAGGACTAACCACCGCACAGTCCTTGTGGAGACAAAGTCCCGCCTTCACATTGAGGATACCGTCCATCGTGTAGTGTGGCACTATCACTGTGCTAAATGGGATAGATTTCGAACAGTTTAGTTTAGTTTAGTTTAGAGATACAGCACTGAAACAGGCCCTTCAGCCCACCGGGTCTGTGCCGACCATCAACCACCCATTTATACTAATCCGACACCAATTCCATATTCCTACCACATCCCCACCTGTCCCTATATTTCCCTACCACCTACCTATACTAGGGGCAATTTATAATGGCCAATTTACCTATCAACAGATCTAGCAATGTAAAACTGAGCATCCATGAGGCGCTGTGGGCCATCAGCAGCAGCAGAATTGTACTCAACCACAATCTGTAACTTCATGGCCCGGCATATCCCCCACTCTACCATTACCATCAAGCCAGGAGACCAACCCTGGTTCAATGAAGAGTGCAGGAGGGCATGCCCGGAGCAGCACCAGGCATACCTCAAAATGAGGTGTCAACCTGGTGAAGCGACAACACAAGGCTACCTGCGTGCCAAACTGCATAAGCAGCATGCGATAGACAGAGCTAAGCGATCCCATAACCAACGAATCAGATCTATGCTCTGCAGTCCTACCACATCCAGCCGTGAATGGTGGTGGACAATTAAACAACTAACTGGAGGAGGTGGCTCCACAAATATCCTCATCCTCAATGATGGGGGAGCCCAGCACATCAGTGCGAAAGATAAGGCTGAAGCATTTGCAACAGTCTTCAGCCAGAAGTGCCAAGTTGATGATCCATCTTGGCCTCCTCCTGAAGTCCCCAGCATCACAGATACCAGACTTCAGCCAATTCGATTCACTCCGCGTGATATCAAGAAACGACTGAAGACACTGGATACTGCAAAAGCTATGGGCCCTGACAATTATCCGGCAATAGTACTGAAGACCTGTGCTCCAGAACTTGCCGCGCCCCTAGCCAAGCTGTTCCAGCACAGCTACAACACTGGCATCTACCCTGCAATGTGTAAAATTGCCCAGGTATGTCCTGCATACAAAAAGCAGGACAAATCCAACCCGGCCAATTACCGCCCCATCAGCCTACTCTCTATCATCAGCAAAGTGATGGAAGGTGTCATCAACAGTGCCATCAAGCAGCACAGCAATAACCTGCTCCGTGGCGCTCAGTTTGGGTTCTGCCAGGGCCACTCAGCTCCTGACCTCATTACAGCCTTGGTTCAAACATGGATAAAAGGTCTGAACTCAAGAGGTGAGGAGAGAGTGACTGCCCTTGACATCAAGGCAACATTTGACCGAATATGGCATCAAGGAGCCCTAGCAAAACTGAGGTCAATGGGAATCAGGGGGAAAACCCTCCGCTGGCTGGAGTCATACCTAGCACAAAGGAAGATGGTTGTGGTTGTTGGAGGTCAATCATCTGAGCTCCAGGACATCACTGCAGAAGTTCCTCAGGGTAGTGTCCTAGGCCCAAACATCTTCAGCTGCTTCATCAATGACCTTCCTTCAATCATAAGGTCAGAAGTGGGGATGTTCGCAGATGATTGCACAATGTTCAGCACCATTCATGACTGCTCAGATACTGAAGCAGTCCGTGTAGAAATGCAGCAAGACCTGGACAATATCCAGGCTTGGGCTGATAAGTGGCAAATAACATTCGCGCCACACAAGTGCCAGGCAATGACCATCTCCAACAAGAGAGAATCGAACCATCTCCCCTTGACATTCAACAGCATTACCATCGCTGAATCCCCCACTATCAACATCCTAGGGGTTACCATTGACCAGAAACTGAACTGGAGTAGCCATATAAATACCGTGGTTACAAGAGCAGGTCAGAATCTAGGAATCCTGAGGCGAGTAACTCACCTCCTGACTCCCCAAAGCCTGTCCAACATCTACAAGGCACAAGTCAGGAGTGTGATGGAATACTCTCCACTTGCCTGGATAGGTGCAGCTCCAACAACAAGAAGCTCGACACCATCCAGGACAAAGCAGCCCGCTTGATTGACACCCCATCGACAAACATTCACTCCCTCCACCACCAATGCACAGTGGCAGCAGTCTGTACCATCTACAAGATCCACTGCAGCAATGCACCAAGGCTCCTTAGACAGCACCTTCCAAACCCGTGACCTCTACCAACTAGAAGGACAAGGGCAGCAAATACATGGGAACAGCACCACCTGCAAGTTCCCCTCCAAGTCACACACCAACCTGACTTGGAACTTTATCACCGTTCCTTCACTGTCGCTGGGTCTAAATCCTGAAACTCCCTTCCGAACAGCATTGTGGGTGTATCTACCCCACATGGACTGCAGCGGTTCAAGAAGGCAGCTCACCACCACCTTCTCGAGGGCAATTAGGGATGGGCAATAAATGCTGGCCTGGCCAGCGTCGCCCACATCCATGAATGAATAAAAAAAAACTTCTCCAACACAGAACATATGGCAGAAGAATTCAATTCTACTTTCATTGAACTTTAATGTCTTTATTCAAGGTGAGGTTACATTCTTTGAGACATTATCGGCATGTAGCTGTGTCTCGAGTTCCTTTTCAGTATGGCCATAGATGAGAATGTCATCACTGATGTTCAGCTTGCCTACCAATCTTTGAAGTCCAGATTGAATCATGTGCTGAAATACCTCAGCTGCTGAATTGACTCCAAAGCTGAGCCTCTTGTATCGAAAAAGCCTGTTGTGAGTAGAGAATACAGTAAGATAGCTCGATTTCTCAATTCCTCTAAGTTCGATTTGATGGTAGCCTGCATTGAGGTTACGTTTAGCGAAGTGTTTAGTACCATTCACTTTCTCCATGATGTCATCAATTGTCAGTGTCAAGTGTCTTTCTCATTGTATGGCTTGGTTTGGCAATCGCATATCAACACAGATTGTAATCTGGTTCTTGCTCTTGGGTTTCTTCTTGACTAGTATGGTTGAGACCCAAGGGGTTGGCTAATCTCCAACTTTATTAATAATGTCAAGGTCAAGTAAGCGTTGAATTTCCTTGTCTGTCTGATTCCTGACATGAAATGGTATTCATCACCATTGATGCACAACTGGGGGCACATCAGGGTCTACATGCATCTTGTATATAACACCTTTCAGCTTTCCGATACCAGTGAAGCAATCAGCATACAGTTTGAGTATATTGTTGTTATGCGTAGGAATCGTGTACATGACTTCAATCATGCAGATCTGTTGCTGTATGGAAAGCTGAGTGGAAACTGATAAACTTGGCACATTCTCTTGATGATATAGAATACAGCATTTGTTCCAGTGCCTTTGGAAGAGACTGTCATTTGAAAAGTTCCAAGAATTTTCAGCAGTTTGTTACTGTTGGAAGGGAAAATTTCAGTATTCCCTGGTTTGCAGAGAATGTGACAATCCTGAAGTTTGTTGAATGTTTTGTCTCCCAGGACATTGACAGATGCTCCTGTGTCTTTGAGAGCATTTACGTCCAAGCAGTCAATGGGCACTGTCACATGTGGCTGCTTGTCTGAGAGGACAAAAATATGTTCAGGATCATCTGCCTCTAGTTTGGCTATATTCTCTTGCTTTTTTACTGTCGTACACATATGTGACACCCTTCTGTTGGTATTGGTCTTAGTAGTGGAATTTGCTGATGATCGCCAACACGAGCAAAGTGGTTGGGTTTTCCACAGGCTTTACACTGTTTACCAGTAGCAGGACACTCTGTCCAGTGTGGGTAAGCACCACCACAGTGGAAACATTCTTTGGATAAGTCTCAACTCTGTGAGATGCCTTTTGTTGCTTTTCAGGTGTTTTCTTGGCATGTGTGCAATGAATGCTGTCCACAGGAGTTGAAATTGGAGTGTAGTTGTTGCTGTTAGCATCCTCAACTTCAACAGCTCTGGACTCTGAGAGCAAGAGTGATCTTGCTAACTCCAACAGCCTGATAGTTGTCTGTCTTTCTCGAGTGCTTTATGGCATAGCTGACTAGAGGGTCTGGCATCCTTGAAAGTGGATAAATTGCCAGGGCTGGATGGATTGCATCCCAGGTTGTTAAAGGTAGCCAGGGAGGAAATAGCAGATGTGCTGAAGATCATCTTCAAATCCTCACTAGATATATAAGAACATAAGAACATAAGAAATAGGAGCAGGAGTAGGCCATTCAGCCCCTCAAGCCTGTCCCACCATTTAACAAAATCATGGCTGATCTGCCCCAGACCTCAACTCCTCTTTCGCGCCAGCTCCTCATAGCTCTCAACTCCCGGATATTTCAAAAATCTATCTACCTCCTCTTTAAATACTTCCAGTGATCTAGCCTCCACATCTTTCTGGGGTAGAGAATTCCAGACATTCACAACCCTCTGAGAGAAGAAATTCCTTTGCATCTCAGTTTTAAATGAGTGTCCCCTTATTCTGCAACTATGTCCCCTAGTTCGAGATTCACCCACTGGTGGGAACATCTTCTCAACATCTACCCTGTTAAGCCCCCTCAGATACTTGTACCTTTCAATAAGATCACCCCTCATTCTTCTGAACTCGAATGAATAAAGGCCTAACCTGTTTGGCCATTCTTGATAAGTCAACCCATTCATCCCAGGAATCAGCCTCATGAATCTCTTTTGAACTGCCTCCAATGCCAATATATCCTTTGTTAAATACGAGGACCAAAACTGTACACAGTACTCCAGGTGCAGCCTTACCAACACCCTGTACAGTTGTAACAAGATTTCTCTATTTTTAAACTCCAACCCTCTAGCAATAAAGGCCAAAATTCCATTTGCCTTCTTTATTACTTGCCATACCTGCATGCTAACTTTTTGTGTTTCATGCACAAGAACACCCAGATCCCTCTGTGCTGCACTTTTTTTGAAGTTTCTCTCCATTTAAATAATGGAGTCTGCCTTTTGATTCTTCCTACCGAAGTGCATGTGCTCACACTTTCCTATATTAAATTCCATCTGCCAACTTTTTGCCCAGTCACTCACCCTATCTATATCCCCTTGCAGATTCCTTATGTCCTCATCACAACATGCCCTCCCACCTATTTTTGTATCGTCTGCAAATTTGGATATATTACACACTGCCCTCTCCTCCAAGACATTAATATAGATAGTAAATAATTGTGGCCCTAGGACTGATCCTTGTGGCACTCCACTAGTTACATCTTTCAAACCTGAAAAAGACCCATTAATCCCGACTTTCTGACTTCTGTGAGCTAACCAATCTTCAACCATGCTAACACATTACCCCCAATACTGTGAGTTCCTTATCGAATGCCTTCTGGAAATCTAAATACATTACATCTATCAATTCCACTTTATCAACTCTGCTTGTTATATCCTCGAAGAATTCTAGTCGATTTGTCAAGCATGATTTCCCTTTCACAAAACCATGTTGTCTCTGTTTGATTGCGTTAAGCTTTTCTAAATGACCTACTATTTCTTCCTTAATAATGGACTCTCGCATTTTCCCAATGACCGATGTTAGGCTGACTGGCCTATAGTTTCCTGATTTTTGTCTCCCTTCCTTCTTAAACTGGGGCTTCACATTAGCGGTTTTCCAATCCGCTGGGACCCTCCCGGAATCCAGTGAGTTCTGGAATATTTCGACCTATGCTCCACTATCTTTGCAGCCACTTCCTTTAAAACCCTTGGATGTAGGCCATCAGGTCCTGGCGACTTGTCTGGTTTTAGTCCCATTAGTTTGTCGAATACTGTCCTTCGTGATAGAGACTGTTACAAGATCTTTCCTCCCATTAGCCCCTTGCTTATCTGATATCTGTGGGATGTTTATAGTGTCCTCCACCGTGAAAATCGATGCAAAATATTAGTTTAAATTATCTGCCATTTCCCTGTTCCCCGTTATCAATTCTCCAGTCGCATCCTCTAAGGGTCCCACGCTCACTTCAGCTACTCTCTTTTTATATACCCATAAAAGTTCTTGCTGTTTGTTTTTATATTTCTTGCCAATTTACTTTCATAATCAATTTTCTCCCTCTTTATTACCTCTTTAGTCATCCGCTGCTGGTTCCTAAAAATTCCCAATCCTCTGGCCTACCACTAAAGAGGTACAAGACAATTGGAGGTCTGCAAACATCGTACCACTGTTTAAAAAGGGTGTGAGGGATAGGCCAAATAATTATAGGCTGGTCAGTCTAACCTCAGTGGTGGGTAAATTGTTAGAATCAATTCTGAGGGACAGGATTAACCACCACTTAGAAAGGCATGGATTAATCAGAGATAGTCAGCATGGATTTGTTAGGGGAAGGTCATGTCTTACTAACTTAATTGAGTATTTTGAGTAAGTAAAAAGGAAGATTGATGAGGGTAGTGCAGTGTATGTGGTCGACATGTAAGGCTTTTGACAAGGTCCCGCATGGCAGACTGGTCAGTAAAGTGAAAGACCGTGGGAAACAGGGGAATGTAGCAGGTTGGTTCCAGATTCGGCTCAGGGACAGGAAAAAAAGGGTAGTAGTCGACGGATGTTTTTGCGAATGGAAAGCTGTTTCCAGTGGCGTTCTACAGGGCTCAGTGTTGGGTTCTTTGCTGTTTGTGGTAAATATTAATGAATTGGACTTAAATGTGGGAGGTATGATTGGGATATTTTCTGAAAGAAACAGAGACATAGAAAACAGGAACAGGATTAGGCCATTCGGCCCTTTGAGCCTGCTCCGCCATTCATTATGATCATGGTCGATCATCCAACTCAGTCACCTGTTCCCGCTTTCACCCCATACCCTTTGATCCCTTTAGACCCAAGAACAATATCTAACTCCTTTTTTTTTTAGAGATACAGCACTGAAACAGGCCCTTCGGCCCACCGAGTCTGTGCCGACCATCAACCACCCATTTATACTAATCCTACACTAATTCCATGTTCCTACCATATCCCTACCTGTCCCTATATTTCCCTACCACCTACCTATTCCAGGGGCAATTTTTTATAATTGCCAATTAACCTATCAACCTGCAAGTCTTTGGCATGTGGGAGGAAACCGGAGCACCCGGAGGAAACCCACGCAGACACAGGGAGAACTTGCAAACTCCACACAGGCAGTACCCGGAATTGAACCCGGGTCGCTAGAGCTGTGAGGCTGCGGTGCTAACCACTGCGCCACTGTGCCATCCTTCTTGGCAACGTACAATGTTTTGGCCTCAACTGCTTTCTGTAGCAGCAAATTCCACAGGCTCACCATTCTCTGGGTGAAGAAATTTCTTCTCATCTCAGTCCTGAAAGGTTTACCCCCTATCCTTAGACTATGACCCCTGGTTTTGGACTCCCCCACCATCGGGAACATCCTTCCTGCATCTACCCTGTCAAGTCCTGTTCGAATTTTATAGATTTCTATGAGATTCCCCCCTCACTCTTCTGAACTCCAGCAAATATAATCCTAACCGACTCAATCTCTCCTCATACGTCAGTCCCACCATCCCAGGAATCAGTCTGGTAAACCTTCGCTGCACTCCCTCTACAGCAAGAACATCCTTCCTCAGATAAGGAGACCAAATCGGCACACAATATTCCAGGTGTGGCCTCACCAAGGCCCTGTATAATTGCAGCAAGACATCCCTGCTCCTGTACTCGAATCCTCTTGCTATGAAGGCCAACATACTATTCGCCTTTTTTTAACTGCCTGTTGCATCCGCATGCTTACCTTCAGCGCCTGGTGTACAAGAACACCCAGGTCTCGCTGCATATTCCACTCTCTCAGTTTATAGCCATTCAGATAATAATCTGCCTTCCTGTTTTTGCTACCAAAGTGGATAACCTCACATTTATCCACATTATACTGCATCTGCCATGTATTAGCCAGCTCACTCAACTTGTCCAAATCACCCTGAAGCCTCTCTGCATCCTCCTCACAACTCACCCTCCCACCCATTTTTGTGTCAGCTGCAAATTTGGAGATATTACATTTAGTTCCCTCATCTAAATCATTAATATATATTGTGAATAGCTGGGGTCCTAGCACCGATCCCTGCGGTACCCCACTAGTCACTGCCTGCCATCCGGAAAAAGACCCAGGCATCCCTACTCTTGTTTCCTGTCTGCCAACCAATTTTCTATCCATCACAATACACTACCCCCAATCCCATGCGCTTTAATTTTACAAGCTAACCTGTTATGTGGGACTTTGTCGAAAGCCTTCTGAAAGTCCAAATAATCCATATCCACTGGCTCCCCCTCATCAACTCTGCTTGTTATATCCTCGAAGAATTCTAGTCGATTTGTCAAGCATGATTTCCCTTTCATAAATCCATGCTGACTCTGTCCGATTCTACCACTGTTCTCCAAGTGCTCTGCTATAAAATCTTTTATAATGGATTTTTGAATTTTCCCCACTACCGACGTCAGGCTGACTGGTCTATAATTCCCTGCTTTCTCTCTCCCTCCCTTTTTAAATAGTGGGGTTACATTACCCTAAAATCTGTAGGAACTGTTCCAGAGTCTATAGAATCTTGGAAGATGACCACCAATGCATCCACTATTTCTAGGCCACTTCCTTAAGTACTCTGGGATGTAGATTATCAGGCCCTGCGGATTTATCGGCCTTCAATCCCATCAATTTTCCCAACACCATTTCTCTACTAATAGTTATTGCCTTCAGTTCCTCCCTCTCTCTAAACCCTGTGTTCCCCAACATTTCTGCTATTATATTTGTGTCCTCCTTTGTGAAGACAGAACCAAAGTATGCATTTAGTTGGTTAGCCATTTCTTTATTCCTCATAATAAATTCCCCTGTTTCTGACTGTAAGGGATCTACATTTGTCTTCACCAATCTTCTTCTCTTCACAAATCCACCATCATCCCTTTAAGTAACGTTTCCCAATCCGTCATGGCCAACTTGCACCTCATACCTTTGTTGTTTCCTTTACTAAGATTTAGGACCCTCGTCTCAGAATCAACTACGTCACTCTCCATCTTGATGAAGAATTCTATCATATTATGGTCGCTCATCCCCAAGGGGTCTCACACCACTAGATTGTCAGTTATTCTTTACACAATACCCAGTCTAGGATGGCCTGTTCTCTATTTGGTTCCTCAACGTATTGGTCCAGAAAACCATCCCGTATACACTCCAAGAATTCCTCCTCTACGTTATTGTGACTGATTTGATTTGCCCAATCTATATGCAGATTAAAGTCACCCATAATTACAGATGTTCCTTTATCACATGCATCTCTAATTTCCTGTTTAATGCCATTCCCAACATCACCACTGCAGTTTGGGGGTCTATATACAACCCCCACTAACGTTTTTTGCCCCTTAGTGTTCCTCAGCTCTACCCATACAGATTCCACATCGTCAGAGCTAATATCCTTCCTCACTATTGCGTGAATTTCCTGTTTAATCTGCAATGCAACTCAACCGCCTTTTGCTTTTTGTCTGTCCTTCCTAAATACTGAATACCCCTATCCCATCCCTGGTCACCTTGCAGCCATGTCTCCGTAATCCCGTTTACATCTGTGTGATGACACAAAAAAAGGCCGTGTAGGTGATAGTGAAGAGAATAGTTGTAGACTCCTGAATGATATCAATGGTTTGGTTGAGTGGGTGGAAAAGTGGCAAATGGAATTCAATCCAGAGAAGTGTGAGGTAATGCATTTGGGGAGGGCAAATAAAGCGAGGGAATGCCCTATAAATGGGAGGATATTGAGAGGGGTAGAAGAAGTGTATGGAGTGTATGACCACAGGTCCCTGAAGGTGGCAGGACAGGTACATAAAGTGGTGAAGAAGGCATATGGAATGCTTTCCTTTATTGGCCGAGGTATAGAATACAAAAGCACAGATGTGATGCTGGAACTGTATAAAATGCTGGTTAGGCCACAGCTGGAGTATTGCGTGCAGTTCTGGTCACCGCATTAGAAGAAGGACATAATTGCTCTGGAGAGAGTACAGAGGAGATTTACAAGAATGTTGCCAGGGCTTGGAAGTTGCAGCTATGAGGAAAGATTGGATCGGCTAGGGTTGTCTTCCCTGTAACAGAGGAAGCTGAGGGGTGACTTAATTGAGGTGTACAAAATTATGAGGAGTCTAGATTCAGTAGACAGGAAAAACCTGTTCCCACTAAAGGAGAGGTCAATTACCAGGGGGCACAGATTTAAGGCGATTGGTAGAAGGATTAGAGAGGACATGACACCCAGAGGGTGGTGGGTGTCTGGAATTCCCTGCCAGGAATGGTGGTGGAGGCAGAAACCCTCAATTCTTTTAAAAGGTACCTGGACATGCACCTGAAGTGCTGTAACCTGCAAGGCTATGGACCAGGTGCTGGAAGATGGGATTAGATTGGGCAGCTCGTTTTTTCGGCCAGCACAGACACGATGGGCTGAATGGCCTCCTTCTGTTTTGTAATTTGCCTATGGCTATATAGTTCTATTTGTGTTTGGATTTCAAGTTCGACATGTTCAACATCACCAAAGTCACATCTGGTTGCTAGTTGCCTCAAATGTGTACAATACTAGTCAATTGCCCCGTTTCCTTCTTGGTTCATGTGTGGGAAATCAATGGTTTCATATATGGTGTTTCTCTTGGGTGCAAAGTAGTTTGTCAGCGCATTTTTTGCTGAGTTGTATTCATTTTGCTCAGCTGTAAATGTCTCAAAGATATCTTCCAATTCTTCACCTCCATAATGTAGAAGTAAGATCTTTGTGCCATTTGTGATTGCGAAACCTGCCATTGTGCATTTGAAATGCCTTTTTGCCAATATGGGGATACACATGTTATCTCTGAATGCACATCAGAAGCTGGTAGATTGGGCATCGATAACAACATATTGATCAGCAACGCAGTGATAAAGGATCTGGGATCACGCTCCTTTCAGAGGAAACCTCTCTGCAGTGATCCGAGATTATATATGTATTTTTTGATCGGATGGTTATTTTGGAGAGATCAGTGTGTGAGTATACACTGTACAAGCTGGATTCCCCCAGGTACAAGGTGTGATAGATTAGACTCATGTGGCCATCAAGGCTCCTATGGACCAGCCAGCCACCTTCATCAACAGGAAGGGCTTTCATTCCATCAATGATCAACTGGTCTGTGACACCGAAAGCATTTCCTGCAGCTGTGAATCCGCTTCCTGGGAACCAGCCACGATGCCTACAGACTTCAATAGTCCCAGGTGCCATAACTTTTCTGGCCCTCCACTCACCTTCATGGATGGATTCTTGGGGACAAACGTTATCCATTGAAGATATGGCTACTGACACCTGTGAGGAACCCTCTCACAGCAGCAGAGGAGAGGTACAACACCTGCCATGGTTCCACCCGAACGACCATCGAGCAGGCCATTGGGCTGCTGAAGATGAGATTCCGTTGCCTGGATCGATCTGGTGGAGCCCTGCAGTATGCCCCAGCGAGGGTCTCCACGTACTGCGGTGGTCTGCTGTGCTCTGCACAACCTGGCAATGCAGAAGGGGGAAGCCTTGCATGATGAGGACATGGCTGATCGCCACTCCTCAACCAAAGGAGAGGATTTGGAGTAGGGTGATGAGCAGTCAGCACTAGATCTTGAATATCTTGCACTGGAGGCCAGGCAGATTGAGTGACGGGCCAAGGAGGCAAGAGACAATCTCATACTTAACACCTTACAGTCACCATGATAGCCTCTCAGAGTGAATGCAATAAAGTCTCAACTAAAAGTATTCAGTCTGTCACCTCCTTTCTATTTGGTTTCTGTGCCCAGCTCAGCCACATACTCTGGTCCATGTGAGATGCTTACCAAGTGAGGACTGTGCCTACGCTGGCAGTCACTAAGGGAGAAGAGTGAAGTCAGCATCTCACAAGTAAGGCATGAAAGAATACGTATTATCCACAAGAAATGTTAACTTCAATAATGAAAAACTTTATGGGGCGGCACAGTGGTGTAGTGGTTAGCACCGCAGCGTCACAGCTCCAGCGACCCGGGTTCAATTCTGGGTCCTGCCTGTGTGGTGTTTGCAAGTTCTCCCTGTGTCTGCGTGGGTTTTCTCTGGGTGCTCCGGTTTCCTCCCACAAGCCAAAAGACTTGCAGGTTGGTAGGTAAATTGGCCATTATAAATTGCCCCTAGTATAGGTAGGTGGTAGGGAAATATAGGGACAGGTGGGGATGTGGTAGGAATATGGGATTAGTGTAGGATTAGTATAAATGGGTGGTTGATGGTCGGCACAGACTCGGTGGGCCGAATGGCCTGTTTCAGTGCTGTATCTCTAAAAAAATAAGACAAAGCAAATAGCTAATGTCAAACACCTGTACATCCCCAAGTGTGTCAGGTGGCTTTCTTTATACTTTGTCGAGTGCTTCTATACAATAGCAGCTGTGCTGGGGGCAGGCTGCTGATCAGGCTGCCCCTTGGCATGTGATGATTTTGGCAGGTGTCCTCTGACTGCCTGAGGATTTCCTGCGATGATGCAGGACCCTCCTCAGGCATGGGGTCTCCTGGGGCTGGGCTCACTGGCAGACGGGCTGAGGAGCCATTGTCAACACTCGGAGTCTCTTGAGGGGAGACCCCAACTGTTGAGGTCAGCCTCTCCTCCTCCCTTTCAAGGCTTACTTGAACATCCCTGCTCACCAGAGAAGGACAAAGATGAGGAGAATACTCCATGTGCCTTGTCCTTCTCTTGCTTTGCCACTGCTGCATCGAGCTTATAGCCAAGACAATGGTGTGCAGGTCTGCGCTGATCTGTGGGATCTGTCTCTCCCTAGGAAGGTTGCCAACTTCTCGATGGAGGAAGCCATGTGCTTACACGCTTGAGACATGGAAGCAGTCATGGCATGGATGGACTCCGCCATCATCTGCTCGTGGCTGCACATGGCCTCTGGCATCTCTGCTATATGTTACCATACCTCTCTCTGCAACTCCAGAATGCCCTGTGCTGTCGACAACAGAGGCTTGTCATCGACCTGGGGCTGTCAGAGGCCTCAGCTGTCTCAGCCTCAACCAGCTGCTCACATGGGCACATGTGCAGTGCTCTCACCAGCTTGTGTCCCTGATTCTAAGGCCAAGGGTAAACCCACCGACATGAACGTATCTGCGCTGGTGGAAGGTACAGGAGAGTCATATGACGGTGCATCCTCGACTCCATCTCCTCAGAGGTGGACGGGCCGTCCTTCTTCTGGTTGAGTCTCCTGCAGACACCGACCTGCATGACAGAGCACAAACATGTGGTTTAGGCTGTGCAGATCTTGTCATATCCATGCGCGATGTGGATCTCCTGAAGTTTGTTGGATGCCGATTAAACACAATCCTCCCTCCCTTGCGTGGTGATTCCAGTCTCACATCCGCTATTGAGCGGCTGTCCTGCATTCCGCTAACTCAAGTGCATCATTCTGAGAAAGGCCATATGTCTCCAATACCAGTCCATGAAGTCTTCCTGTTGTTATGGGCCCACTTGTCCTGTAAGTAGAAAGAGGGAGATAGTAATAATTTGCAAGAAGAGCTACAGGACAGTTGTGCTCGTGGAAGCCCCTCGTCCCCTGCTGGGCTTTCCTACATGGCTCATCCCCACATCAGCTCTCAGGGAAGGTGACGACAGTGAGCTTCTTCAGATAGTGGCCTGTATCAAAGATGCAGCCATGCATCTGGCAGGATGTGATGATGCCTTACTTCCTTGCCCATGCCTCTGTGGTGCCTCCCTCTCTATGTTGTGCTGCCTCCCATGTAGCCACTGTGTATGTATGCTTTGTCTGCTGCAACCTTAATATAGTTAGTCGAGCTTCGAGAGATTACTGAGTCTTCTGTACCTTGAACATTAACTCTTTATTACATTCTATGTACAGCTTCACATCAGTCTGTGTGACTTCTCTGAAGCCATGCTGCATCTCCCTCCAGTCTCTCTCACATGTGATCTCTTCTATCATCATGGTGGAAGCAATTCCTTACACTGGCTCAATCATTAACCTTTCAGACCCTTTCACATACTATCCCAACTCCACCAAGTCTCTGACATCACAGATTCAATCTGTCAGGAGGCTTCACATCTCTCCCTGATTGTGTTGTTGTCAGACTTGAATGATTAGGAGTCTATCCCTGAACTCTTGTTTCTTGACCTGGATGACCTTCATTGAGGCTTGTAGTATCCGGTGCTTTCTGAAATTCAGGATCAACATCTGGATCATCCAAATGTCTGACTGATTGACATCTTTGGTGAATAGAAATAAGATTCCTCCTGTTTCTTCTTATTGTACCTTCTGAAGTATGTACTAAATAAGATCCTGCCTTAAGGGGTATTAGAGACAGGAACCCTCACAACATTAAAGAAGTATTTAGATGAGCACTTGAAACACCATAGCATACAAGGCTACGGACCAAGTGCTGGAAAATGGCATTAGAATAGATAGGTGATTGATGGCCAGCATGGACACGACAGGCCGAAGGGCCTGTTTCTGTGCTGTATAACTCTATGACTCTATGAGACTATCTGTTGATTCTCATCTTTCCGGATGATTATTCCTTCTCTGCCTTGATTTCGTACCCATACCTTTTCCCCTTCCATTAACTTTGGTGGGTTCCTGGTAAGGTATTTCCTGTCATAATTATGGGTTTGTTTCTTTCAGTAAGATTTTTCTCTGTCTTGAACTCTCTGATAATCCTGGACTTCGAGCCCTGGAAGTAACTTTTTGGGTAGGTTCTGATGGTGCTAATCTGCATAGCAATGGAGTAGTTCTATAGTTTAGGAGTGTCATTTGAAAATCTGCATTTTTTCTTTAAAAGTGCCTTGATAGTTCTGACTCCTCTCTCAGCTTCTCCATTAGATTGAGGATATCTAGGGGAACTTGTAAGATGTACAAATCCACAGTTTTCTGCAAAGTGAGTGAAGTAGTTGTTTGCAAATTGTGGTCTATTATCAGACACTATCTGTTCAGGTATACTATGTGTTGCAAAGATTTCTTGTAACGCTCAAATGACTGTCTCTGTTGTCATTGTGTACAAATGTTTGACTGCAATCCACCTTGAAAAATAGTCAATGACAATCAGATAGGATTTCCCATTAAACATGAATAGATTCCCACGGTCTGGTTGGGAATTGGGTCAAGATAATGGTTCCCTCTGATCCTGTCTATGCACTGCGCATACCTGGCAATTAGAAATGATTTCTTCTATATCTCTCGATATTCCCAGCCACCACACGGACGACTGAGCCCATTCTCTACATTTCGTTATACCTACGTGGCCCCTGGTCTATTTTCTCTAAGATGTCTACCTGGAGTGAGTCTGGAATCACCAGCTTCTCGTCATATACAGCAAATCCACAATAATAAACTGCCTTCTGTGTTCAAAGAGGATTTTCATCCCCTTACCACTGGACTGCTGCTGCGGCCAGCATTGCTGACAATATTGGCAGATATGGATACATTCCTCATCTTGCACTTCATGATGAATTTCTAGGAGCCTTTTTGAACATGATGGCCGTTGTGATACAGCGAACTGACAATATGACTCAATTTCATTCATAAAATTAACATCCTGTTGTGTAGGATGGTCAATAGTAGCTCTGAACAATGCATCGGCTTTTGTTTGTTGCTTGCCCTCTACGTGTACTGTTTTGTACGTGAATCTCATCGGCCTTAACCAGAATGTCTGGATTCTCAGAGTGCCATTTGAAGTAGTTGTTTGCAAACTGTGGTATATCACCAGACACTATCTGGTCAGGTATACCACGTGATGCAAAGATTTCTTGTAACACTTGAATGACTGTCTCTGTTGTCATTGTGTACAAACGCTTGAATGCAATCCACCTTGAAAAATAGTGAGATCGTTTTCATCAAGTAAGCAAACTAAGGGTTTGTGGTCTGTCTCTATGACAACCTTTAAGCCGATAATATAATTTGAGAACTTCTCACAAGCTGACGTGACTGCGAGAGCTTCTTTCTCTACGACAGCGTACCTCGTCTCAGTCTCAGACAATGCTCATAACACATGACACATCTGCGACATCCATCTGGCTGTTCTTGGAAAAGGACTGCCCCTAAACCTGCAGATGAGGCGTCTGCTGTAATTGTAGTTGGCAGTGAGGGGTTATAATGCACTAAGATATCTGGTGAAATCAGCATCTCCTTGATCCTTTGAAATGCTTGCTCCTGATATGCATCCGTACACCATGCTTGAACTTTCCTCAATAGGTGTCGGCAGGACTCAGTAACTTGCGCTAGATTGGGTAAAAATGTTGCCAACTGATTAACCATTCCAAGGAAGTAGGAAGTGGGAATTCACTAATGGCTCTTATCATTTGCAGGTCTGCCGTTATGCTGTTACTACTGACAATGTGTCCTGAAAAACGAACAGACGTTTTCGATAATTCGCATTTCACATTAAGTGTGAGGCCTTCTTATAGACGATTCAAAACCACTCTAACCCTCAGGTCATGTTCTTCAATAGATTCACCATGGACTAAGATGTTATCTACATCGCATGTTACACCTTTAAGGCCCTGAAGAATGTTTGACATAGTTCTTTGGAATATTTTTGGTGCTGATGTGATACCGAATGGTAAACGATTAAAACAAAATCTTCCGAACGGGGTAATGATGGTTGTCAATAACCTTGACTTCTATCCAATGGAACTTGCCAAAAGCCACTATTCGCATCAAGCTTCATGAACACGATACGTTTGGATAACTTTGCCAAGATTTCTTCTACTGAAAACATCAGATGAACTTATTGAGTTCAGTCAACAGAACTGCGAAGATTACTGTTAGGTTTAGGAACTGGAACCATTCCCGAACACCCTCTGTAGGTTCAGTGACAGGAGAAATGTCTCCCATCCTGGTCATGTCTTCCAGTTGAAGTTGGACTTGCTTCATCAGTGGTTGTGGAATCCTCCTAGGCATGAAAAGACACACTGGTATAGCGTCTTTTCACAAAGTAATACTATATTCGGTCTTCTGTCTTCCTAAACTAGTAAATAATTTTGGGGTTTTTTTGGAAGTGACTCCTGGATTCTTGTTGCTTAACTTCTTCCACTTTTCTTATAAGATGAAGGTCGATACAAGCTCTTTGACATAATAGAGAGGTTTCTTGATTCTCTAGAACATACAGTCTTTCCAGTATCTGCTTTCCCTTGTACAGGAGCGTTGCCTGGAGCTTTCTCTTGACTTTCAGTTCAATCCTTTCTGGGCCATGTAATTGAGTTTCTGTTGGTTCCAGACAATGCTTTGATAATCACAGTTCATAGTCTGATAAGACCATTACACTTGCTCCAGTGTCTAGTTTAAAATTAGTGATATATCCGTTGACATATATAACTGCAGACCAAAATGATCTGGCCAAGGAAGTTTTCTGATTTCTGTCCTGATGGAAATTGTTCAACTTCATTAACAACTCTATGCTTGAAGACTTTTTCTTTTGAACTTGTGGGAGGAGAGATTTTACATCTTCCTAAAATGGCCTTTTTTCTTACAGTGGAAGCATTCTGCTTTGTTTGCAGGACACTGTTAGCACCTATGGGTCTTGTTGGTACCACAGCACTGGCTGGGTTTAATGGCTTCTTGCAATTCTCCACCGAACCCCCCCCCCACCCCCACCCCCCCACCCACCCACCCCGCACCCCTCCCCCCCACTCCCACTTCAGTGTACCTTCTTTTCTGATGTTTCTTTTACAGCCCTGTTATTAAGGAACTGTACGGTTGCTGGAGGTTTCCTGAACCAAGGTCTTTCCTCACTTCTCAGGAATGCTCTGTTGTTCTTCAGGACCTCTGCTTATCTCACCAGTTGAACTGCTTTGTCTAGGGTGAGGTCTTCTTTAGACTGCAATAAATCTGACAGGGATTTATCAGAAATACCAACTACAATGTGGTCTCTTAGTAATTCTGTAATTCACATCCTTCAGCTAGTCTGTAAAGGTCATTAATAAAAGCATCAACTGTTTCACCTGGTTTTTGGATCTTTGGCCTTTCCAGAATTGTTGCTCCTCAAGTTGAAATAATTATCAAAGGCTTTTAAAACTTCATCAACTTTATCTGATGTCTCATTAATGCCCTGCCTTGCAATGACATCACCTGCTATTGCCCCAATGGAATACAGCAATGTGTTCACTTGCTCAGTTTCAGACCAGCTGTCAAATTGGGAAGCAATTTGATATCTCAAAAATCTTTTTTGCCAGAGTGACGAATTCTAAGTTTTATTTGCTCCTTCCATGTGTCCAAACCTCTCTAGTATTGTGAATTTAAGATCCCTGGCTTTCTATTGGTTTAATTTCTTTTTAAAAATTTTCCCTCCAGTATCAGAAGATTCCCACATTTTTCAGCCTCGCGCTGTCCCCTGCTATGGCCACCGTTTCTCCCTGTGAAATCTCGCCTCTAGACTTTGGATTTATTTCTTCCTTGTTTTTCACACAGTTTATTAGCATTTCTGCTATACTCTTTTTCCATCTTCACTTAGAGTTTCGAGTATTTTCAGCCTCTTTGTTTTTTCTTCACTCGTTCTGGTCACCATATGTAATGGCGCTGACCTCGGATCCGCCCTTGCTAAGAACTTTTGGATTTCCCAGTGCTACTTGCCTTGTGCCATTAGGAACAACAATTTTTTTTACTCTCTTTACTAGTTGCTCAGCAGATCCCTGGCCATTGCTTGGTTCTCCGATTTGAAGTCTGGGATCACTGGACAGGGATTTTTTTTCACAGACTACCCACCTCTGTGGTGCAGCCTGAATGCCTCTACAAGCCAATTCCCTGACTCCCCGTGCCTCCTTTATCCATGGAGTAGCTCTGGAGCTTTTCACAGCCTCTTCTCGAGCTCTGCAGTTTTGGCGCTTTTTTCTCAGATCAGCTTTCTTCAAAGTATTTCTTTAAATTCTTCTTCTGGATGTTGCATGGTAATAACCACCATTGTTCACCATGTTCTATGGTTGGTTTATCTGCTACCACCTTAATATACTTAGTTAGTCTAGTTTAGAGAGATTACGGAGTCTTCTGTCCTTTGAACATTAACTCGTTATTACATTCTAACTTAGTACAGCTTCACACCAGTTTGTGGGACCTCTCTGAAGCCATGCTGCATCTCCCTCCAGTATCTCTCATGTGTGATCTCTTTCATCATCATGATTGGAGGCATTCCTTACCCTATATCAACATTAAACTTTTCAGACCCTTATACTACAGCCACATGCAATCTCCAAAAAGGACAGAAGTATGGAGCACTCACCATGGCAGAATGAAGAAGGTCGTTGACTCTCTTCCTGACTGAACCTATGTTTGGTGGGGTGACCCCATAGCTACTAACTTCCTCTGCGATCTCCATTCAGGCTCGCTTGGTCAGGTGGGAGGACCTCTTCTTGCCATCCTGGGGAAGAGGACTTCCCGACTTTCCCTTGTAGCCTGGAGGAGAATTTCCAGGGAGGCATCGCTAAACCGTCAGCCCACCCACCCATCTTACCTCTGCCATACTGCAATGACCTTGTCAGGGTAGGGGGGTTCCAGGTGTCACTCCAATACCAGTTGCTGCAATAAATAACTCAAAGCCAGCAATGCAAGCAGGGTTGGCTGGGCTTTAAATATGGTGCCAGCACCTGCTCCAGAGTATTCTGATGCCACATTTGGCCCTGCCGCATAGTTGGATGATCCCCGCACCTCAATTGTTATAATTGGCTGCCCGCCGCATGATTGTAATGGGCATGCTGCAAATGTAATGAGTGGCAAAGGCACCCACTTCTGGTTCCACCGCCACAGGTCGTGACAGGAACAGTAAATCCAGCCCGGTGTGTGCAATGTCGGATGGGTGTGCATACAGGAAGTCGGTGCAATGTCTGGTAGGTGTACAGGTACGTGTGCAATGTCTGGAATGAGTCCAATGTCTGGAACATGTGCAATGTCTGGTGTGTGTGTGTACAGGCTGTCTGTATAATGTCTGGAATGTGTACAATGTCTGGTGTGTGTGTACATGGTGTGTGCAATGTCTGGAATGTGTGCAATGTCTGGAATGTGTGTACAGGGTGTGTGTGCAATGTTTGGAGCATGTGCAATGTCTGGTGTGTGTGTACAGGGTGTGTGTGTAATGTTTGGAGCATGTGCAATGTCTGGTGTGTGTGTACAGGCTGTGTGTGCAATGTTTGGAGCATGTGCAATGTCTGGTGTGTGTGTACATGGTGTGTGCAATGTCTGGAATGTGTACAATGTCTGGTGTGTGTGTACAGGGTGTGTGCAATGTCTGGAATGTGTGTTCAGGGTGTGTGTGCAATGTCTGGAATGTGTACAATGTCTGGTGTGTGTGTACATGGTGTGTGCAATGTCTGGAATGTGTGTACAGGGTGTGTGTGCAATGTTTGGAGCATGTGCAATGTCTGGTGTGTGTGTACAGGCTGTATGTGCAATGTTTGGAGCATGTGCAATGTCTGGTGTGTGTGTACATGGTGTGTGCAATGTCTGGAATGTGTACAATGTCTGGTGTGTGTGTACAGGGTGTGTGCAATGTCTGGAATGTGTGTACAGGGTGTGTGTGCAATGTCTGGAATGTGTACAATGTCTGGTGTGTGTGTACATGGTGTGTGCAATGTCTGGAATGTGTGTACATGGTGTGTGCAATGTCTGGAATGTGTGTACAGGGTGTGTGTGTAATGTTTGGAGCATGTGCAATGTCTGGTGTGAGTGTACATGGTGTGTGCAATGTCTGGAATGTGTGCAATTCTGGAATGTGTGTACAGGGTGTGTGTGTAATGTTTGGAGCATGTGCAATGTCTGGTGTGAGTGTACATGGTGTGTGCAATGTCTGGAATGTGTGTACAGGGTGTGTGTGCAATGTCTGGAATGTGTGCAATGTCTGGAATGTGTGTACAGGGTGTGTGTGCAATGTCTGGAATGTGTGCAATGTCTGGAATGTGTGTACAGTGTGTCCAGAGATGAAAAATATTAGGTAATATTGGGAAGTTCTTGTAATAAAGATGCAGTAGAAAACAATTGGTGAATCACAACAAACTGACAAAGTCTTCATAAAAGTTTATTGTAATAAATAACATTTCATTATCTGAGTGAGGTACTCATTTGTTAAGCAAAACTGGTTAGAAGCTGGTTAGGATTGTCTGTTAACTACGTACATTATGGGTCATTATCTCTGGTTGCAAGAGGACATTGCATTAATGGAAATTAAACACCCTTACATCTAAATGTTTTTTTGTAAAACTTCTCCCCAATCCTGTTAAGACTGACGTGCTTCGTGCCAATAATATTCGCTTATCGCTTGGCGATAGGACATGCATCTCATGCAAACGGTGTTAGTGAGACAAAATGTGTAACCTTTTCATGACATGCAGATTCTACGTGCGATTGGTGTGATGGTTGGATATAGTACACCTATTTCATATACCCTTTGTTCCAGCCCAGCTCAACATAGGGTCCTCTAAAGGAACCAGGCCCAGTTGGAATTGGGCTAATGAGGCTAGCATGGTGGTATCTGGCTTACTAATTATTATTAATCAGCAATTATTAAGAATAGTGACAATAGTATGCTTCAAAACAGATAGATTGCATCGAAAAGACAATTCTCCTAGGATTGCAAGGTCCTGTTCATTGCCACATTTGGGGGATGGGATATGGGTAAACATGCAATGACATCATCGAAATACAATGGAGACCCACATCATGATAAACTGGAAAGGGTTTCCAATCGGTTAATAATTAGTAATTTCTTAATCCCATCAGGGTAAAGTTTGAACAGCAGCAGAGGAGAGTCCCAACACCGTCTGAACTATCTCCACTAAGTTCTGGTGCATGTCAATGCAGAGAATTCAATTTGTTCACAAGGTGTACGCCCGAAAGTGCAATAAAAGATCCAAATGAATGAGCACCTCGGTGATTGCTGTTGTGGCAACAGTGAAGGAGGGAGAAGAACACATACTTAATGACAGGAAATGCTGGAAATACTCAGCAGGTCTGGCAACATCTGTGGAGAGAGAAGCAGAGTTAACCTTTTAGGTCAGTGACCTGTCATCAGAACAGGTTTGCAGCTAAATATCACAACCATGCTTGACTCCTACTGAACAAGTGTGAAAATAGCTTTAAATAGCCTATGTCAACAATGCCTTTCCCCAATGTGCTTATTCTAGTCTTGTCAGGTTCTATTTAGGGTTTTGTCTGAAGCCCTGTCCTCAGTCAGTGAGAAGTTTGTGGATTATCAAAGTCACAAACCCCACCACTTATATTTATAAATGAGTAAATTATTGCTCTGCACAGTTTGTAATGAGCTGGGTTTTCATCTTCCTGCCGTCTTTGAACACAAACTGAAGATTGCTGTGGGATGTTTTGGCTCTGTGTCCTTCAGTTCTGTTCTAGTTCAAAAGGATCTGAAACCCAGTTGGAGAGTGAAGAAGGCAATCAAAATACCAGGAGGAATGTTAGACATGGTGAAGGTAAACAGGAACATGGGAAAAGCCATTCATCCCATATCTCGATGGTGACATACCTGAGGAATAGGGATAATAACACTTACATCTATGGAGCAGGGATTTTGAGGATTCCGTCTTTATGTGTGCTTTGAGGAAACACTCTTCAATGAGATGTTGGGCATAGAAGCAATGAATTTGGTCAGGTATTTCCCCTACCAATAATGGGGATCTCCAGCACAATGTGGGGGTTTTCAGTGTGATTACTGGGGGTGAGGGGTGGTTGGGTGGGGAGCTGGTGGGTCTACGCCTAGAATAAGAAATGAATTAAAAATTCAATTTCCGGAAAGTCAGTCCGCCCTACCAATTTTATTTTGTTCCACTGTCTTGTGATCTCTGAGGCATCTTGGAAAAGTGGACCATCTGAAGGGCAGTGGAACTGAGCACAGCTGAATACAGGCTGGTTCCTCATTTTGAGTTTATCACTAACCTGCCTCAGTACAGCCTGGCCTGTCCTGTCAGAACACAAGAAAGAGAACATTGATATAAGACCATCAGGACAGAGACCACTCCTTCAAACAGACACCATCTACACAGTAGTGTCATAGACTCTTTACAACATACTTGAAGAACATTTCCTGCTGTTACATTCCTGGCTGGGAGGCTCACCTGCCAGGTGTGTGTATTAGCTTTCGGGTGTATGTTGTCCATTACTTTCTGAAGCACATACTCAGTGAGCAAGGTTCCCTGCTGGGAGTTCAAAGCTGGAGATTGGTCATAGAGTCATACAGCACTGAAACAGGCCCTTCGGCCCCACTGAGTCTGTGCTGACCAACAACCACCCATTTATACTAATCCTACATTAATCCCATATTCCCTACCACATCCCAACCATTCTCCTACCACCTACCTACGCTAGGGGCAATTTACAATGGCCAATTTACCTATCAACCTGCAAGTCTTTGACTGTGGGAGGAAACCGGAGCACCCGGCGGAAACCCACACGGTCACAGGGAGAACTTGCAAACTCCACACAGGCAGTACCCAGAACCGAACCCGAGTGGCTGGAGCTGTGAGGCCGCGGTGCTAACCACTGCGCCACTGTGCCACCCTGTGGTCCCTTTACTCTGCTGAAGAACTCTGCTAAAACTGTTCTGAGAGATCTGGAAAACTGCTTCCTAACCACAGAAATATACATCATCCAGTACCCTACCATGTTGAAGTATCTGACAGGGGAGAATCCCAACCCACAGTGACAGGTCTACCCATCCAGGTCACATCAGTGATCCAGACTAGCTATGCAGAGGTCAGGAGTTCAACATAAACAGTCTGATGTTAAGGGGCATCACCTGCACATTTTGCAAATGGCCTGCGTTTATCCAATATGTGCGAGAGCCCTCCGATACAGCAGGCTTCACTTTTAAGTTCTCAGTTGCAATCACATCACTGTTTTGACTCTGATGCCATTGTTGGACATAGTTGTCACTGTGCTGTGCCAAGTCAGTCAAATCTGGACTTCAACTTACCCCAGTCCTTTGACTTTAGCTCCATGCCTGTTAACTACCTTTCAATCAGATTATGTAAGCACTTGTTTGTTTTGTGCTATTTTTAAATTAAAACACTCATTAAAAAGCATGATTCAAAACATACCTTGTAAATGTACTGCATTCAGTGGGGAGATTCTCAGTTCCATGCCCAGTTGGTGCTGAGTTAGACATATCAGCAAAGCAGAAATGGGTCATTACAATTAGCCTAACTAACCCCTGCCAAGGGTCATGCTCCTAAATATTATCTGGTGGTTTCTGCTGGAGACAGGAGGGAGAGGATATGTGTAAATATTCTTATTGGAAATCTCACTCCTGAGTGCATTTCCTGTTTTACTTTGTGGTGACACTTTTGTTGTCAACTTATCCATTATAAATTCTGATATTCTTGCTTAATATTAACACCCACCTGTGTTTAGAATATTAGGGCAAATTTTAATTTGCCGCCCTGCTGTAAAACTGACCCATGCTTGATATCAGGTTTTATAACAGGCAACTGATCGGCAACGCCAGTTTGATGCCCTGGTGCCATGTTGAAAACATACCCTTGTGTTCTGCTTTGGGCACCTTACTTTAGGAAGTACCTAAGGCCATGGAGAGGGTACAGAAGAGATTTACTAAAATTATCCTGGGGATGAGAGAATTAATTTATGAGCATAGAATACAGAAACTGGGGCTCTTTTTAATCGAACAAAGAAGTTTAAGAGATTTGATAGAGGAGTATGAAAAGGTACTTTCACTGGGTGATATCCTTAAAGGGCATGAATTTAAGAGTAGCACTAAGAGAATTATTTTTATGCAGAGCGATGTCAGATCATGGAATTGTCACACTAGAAACAGTGGTTGCAAATACAGGTGCATAAATTATTTGAAAATATATATATTTTAAAGTAAAATACTGCAGATGCTGGAAATCTGAAATAAAAATAAAAACAAAAAGTGCTGGAAACACTCAGCAGGTCTGGCAGCATCGGTGCAGAGAGAAACAGAGTTAATGTTTCAGGTCAGTGACCTTTCATCAGAACTGGTGGAATATTTATTTATTGATACAGCACTGAAACAGGCCCTTCGGCCCACTGAGTCTGTGCCGACCATCAACCACCCATTTTATACTAACCCTACATTAATCCCATATTCCCTACCACATCCCCACAATCTACCTACGCTAGGGGCAATTTACAATGGCCAATTTACCTATCAACCTGCAAGTCTTTGGCGGTGGGAGGAAACCGGAGCACCCGGCGAAAACCCACGCAGACACAGGGAGAACTTACAAACTCCACACAGGCAGTACCCAGAATCGGACCTGGGTCGCTGGAGCTGTGAGGCTGCGGTGCTAACCACTGCGCCACTGTGCCGCCCATCTGGCAGAAGATGTGAACCCACTGGTCCTGCATCTTTCTCTAGCAGATGGGATGCTATTGGAATCTTCATTGGGGGTAAGGGACAGAGAATGGGGTTCTGTCTCAAGTTCTAACACCACTCCACTTCTGACCAGGGATTTTAAACCTACATAAGCAAAGATATATGGGTGAAACTGAAGGGACTGAGCTGTGACACTCTTCACAATAGTGTGCTAATGTTGTGGGAGGTTTGGAACTATATCCCAACAAGGAATCAGCACCTTTAGGAAAGGATGGGAGGAAATAGAAAAAAGTGGGAAAAAGAAACAACCACAAGAGGATTCCAAAATCTAGCCAAATTTCTGCAAAGTCAGTAAAGTATTTGCCCTTTCAATTTCCCCGAAGAATGGTTAATATTTGTGAAAAGCTGTATAAGAGGAGAGAATGTTGAAAAGTAAAGACGAACACAAGTTTCCACACTGCACCGAGACTTAGTCTGAAGGGTTATGTGGCCTTATTGATTTGGATCATCCAGTCACTGAAACCAAGAAATTCCACTGTTTCCTGTGGTGAGGAGGGAGAGAGAATATACTTAACCTTAGTTTCCTTTACTCAGAGAGTGGTTAAAATTTGGAAATTGTTACCACATGGCGTAGTTGAATAGCATCAATATATTAATGGAGAAAGGATATGCCTATAGGGTGAGATGAAGTGGGGGGGGGGGGCGGGGGAGGAGGAGGAGGCTCATTTGGAGCATAAACACCAACATAGATCAGTTGGGCCAAATGGCCTATTTCAGTGCTGTAACTTCTTTGTAACACTATGTAATACTGAGACCAGTCAAGGTGCAGTTTCCTACTCTCAGAAATTCAAAGCTGTATTTTTTTAATATTCATTCTCAGGTTGTGGGCTTGCTGGCAAGGTCAGCATTTGTTGCTTGCTGGGCCATTTCAGAGGGCGGTTACGAATCAGCCAAATTGGTGTGAGACTGGAGTCACATAATGCCAGGCTGAGTATGGACTGCATGTTTCCTTCCCTAAAGGATATTAGTCAGGCAGTTTTTTTTTTTAACCAGGGTATTAAGACAATTCAACAGCTTCAAGGCCACATTTACTGATTCCAGCTTTTAAAAAAATCCAGATTTTTTTAACTGAATTGAATTTTCAAACTGCCGTGGTGACCTTTAACTCATGGTCTCTGGATCATTAGTCCAGTAATTTAACCACCACACGACTGTACCACTACATATATAATTCCTGCCACTCAAAAGGCCCTTCCCGTTTTGACCATTGGCCCATGTTCTTTTCCATGTTTGCAAAACCCTTGAGCTGATTTGATGCCCTTTGAAAAGCCGTTTGCACTGGTTAACTTCTGACCCACTCATTCTAGCTTGAGGTTTCATGTCTCTGTGAGAATGCTAAGGTTTTGATTCTCCATTTATTGCCCCCCCACCACCTTTTCCTCTTCAAAAGATCCTGATACAAGACATGGGGGCAGTGCTGAGGAAGCTTGCACAGGTGTGATCGGCTAAACGACCTCCTGCAATGTGAAATTCTATAGGCTCTTCAAACCTAAGACTGGCTTCACCTAATCAGCTCCTGTATTTTCTTGTACTCTTTTCAACCTTGATTGTGTCCTGCATAATGGCCCAGGCTATTCTCAATAAAAGAAATGCTTCAAACTGGTTGGTTTCAGATTCTTATAAAACGTCAGTTTTATCACTGAAATAATGAGTCGAGCCACTGCGTGAGTCAGAGAGCTACACAAGGCCTCAAGTTCCCTTTGTAATGGGTAAACATCACCTGATATCATTTTTCAGGTACAACATCTACATGGATTCTGGAGCTGGTCATTGATCAGTCACAATGCATTCTTGTGCAGTAGTCTCACAAGGTGCACATTCTCCTCAAAAAAGTCAACCAGAATTTTCAAAAAACAGGTCTCTCACCCTGTGTTCTTTTCTGCTGTCACAGAAACCGCTAGAACAATAAAGTCTCTGGTCCCTCAGAAATAAAGGTTAAGTCTTAGAACCTTGGGGGGAATTTATAAAAGTGACAGGGATGTCAGCCGTCGACTGGAGAGCCAACGAGAGATCTGGGTTACCTCCCTTAAGGAAGGCCCGCCATATCACGAGCTAATCAGGCACCTGAGAGGCCACCAACAGGTCTTCCCCTGGATCAGGCGTACACTCTCTGATTGGCCAGTAGCTCTTTTGCTCTTGCAGCGCCACCAGGGAAGTGGTGGCTGCTGCCGGGACAGCACCCAGCAGAGGATGGAGGATTGACTCAGGCCACAGGTAAGTGATGGCAGGAGGGGTTCACAGGGTGGGGCCATGGGGGAGGTGGGTGTAGGCGGCTCAGCAGCAAGTGCAGGGGGTAGCTCTCAGTGGGCACCCCCTTTCCGATGCCAGCTCCCTTGAGCAGGCACTGAGTGCCTTTGAACGAGGGACCTCCCCGGGAGACCACAAGCAATCCCACATGGGTTTGCATGTTGTGCTCCCCACGTGGCAACAGGCCTGCTGAAGAGGCCTGTAATTGAGCATTAATTGCCCCTTAAGGGATTCAATTGGCAGTGGGCTTAATTGGGGTGGAGGCAGGAAGCTGGCAGGGTCCCCACCCACCACCATCCCGCCCTCCCTGCCTCCAAACCCACCACGGGAGAGAGCACAAAATACTACGCCTTGTTTCTCATCAGCTGCAGCCTTGGAGTTATATCTGTGGTCAATGATTTAAATAAATGATGGTTTCCTTTATCTAGCCTTGTCAGCTTTCTTCTGCAGCAGTTTAATTGGGCAGGGCGGGTAACTTAGGCACTTTGGAAAGTGCTGTATTAGCAACAGCTCGTGTGTTGTTTGGAGATATATCTTTTGGCAATTTGTCCAATCAGTCTTTATTCAGGAGCTTTCTATCTTTCTCTTTGATTATCTTTGTGGCTTGAATTTCATGGAATGGACACAAAAGTCAAATCAGCAATCTGGGCAATCAATTGACATTAAACTGCAAGCCAAGAGAGTGTGACTTTCCAAAACATCTGAAATACAGCTGAAATGTGTTACTGGTTGATGGTCGCACACACCATTGAGCTCAGGCTGAAGCTTCACATTCTACAATTGCTGCTGACTGAAGTCAAGTGTGACAATGTCATTATCGTGACACTACAATCAGTAACACAATCATCGGTAACAATGCCATCAGCCAGTGCGACACCACCAACAATGTGCCAAAACCATCAATGTGATACCACCAACTATGTGACAGATGTAACAATGTGACACTAATAACAGTTTTACTATTAGCAGTGTGACATCACCAGGTGCTTGATATCTGCAGGGTTGTGGCACCGTTGTCAGTGTGATACAACCAACAAGATGACACCACCAACAGGATCTATCTCTTTGAGTTTCTGGCTGATACCGACACTTGGGCTGACATTATAGATGTGCTGTCACCTGTCAATTGAGTGCATATATCAGAGCACACTGCCCGTGATTTCCAAATGTCCCTGGCTTGTCGGCATGTTTCCTTCCAGTACAGCGCAGTTGTGAGACTGACCTCTATATAAGGCAGCCTAAACTGTCCATCAGGCCATTGTTTCTTACCAAGCTCAGTAACACCTTCACATTAGATGGTAAATAAAAAAGGTCTACAAGGCCCAACTCAACTATTACTCTAGCCAAGCATTCTAAACATGATGTAAGTAAACTTGCCATACCTTATAAATGGTGTGCGAAGAGTACACTGGCTTCTTGTACTCACAGTATAAATAGTAAAAGCGAAGCACTGCATTTTTGAATTTCCCAAGAAAATAATATGTGCTTTCAGTATGAAATGATAGTTGCTAAGAAGGGAAAATGGTTTCAGGGTTCTTTCATAAGCCAGGGCTTCAGAAATTACTGTAAACCTCTCAATATGGTTCAGGATTTCCCCTGACCACTGGGAAGGCCTCAATGAATCATTTGTAACAACCTCTTGTCAGACTGGTCGCCAATTTGCTCAATTTACTTAAGAGGGGGAAAATCGAGCCTTCTGAATTGGTGAATTGTGTTAGAAAAAGCAGCTGCCTGTAAACTTTCTCGTCTCTTAGTCACGTCTTGTGCTGTTTCATACACAGTTCACAGAATCACAGAGTCACAGAATTGTTACAGTGCAGAAGGAGGCCATTCAGCCCATCATGTCTGCACTGGCTCTCTGAAAGAGCAATTCCCTTCACCCATTCCCCTGCCTTCTCCCCATAACCCTGCACATTCTTCCTTTTCACATAACTGTCTAATTTCCTTTTGAATGCTTCAATTGAACCTGCCTCCACCACACTCTCAGGCAGCGAATTCCAGACCTTAACCACTCGCTGCGTGAAAAAGTTTTTCCTCATGTCACTTTTGCTTCTCTTACCAAATACTTTAAATCTGTGCCCTCTCGTTCTATATTCTTTCACGAGTGGGAACAGTTTCTCTCGATCTACTCTGTCCAGACCCCTCATGGAATATGTCTATCTCATGGAGTACGTCTAACAAATCACCTCTCAGCCTTCTCTTCTCCAAGGAAAACAGTCCTAACTTCTCCAATCTATCTTCATAACTGAAATTCCTCATCCCTGGAACCATTCTCGTGAATCTTTTCTGTACTCTCTCCAATGCCCTCATATCTTTCCCCAAGTGCAGGATTGGACACAATATTCCAGCTGAGGCCAAACTAGTGTCTTATACAAGTTCAACATAACTTCCTTGCTCTTGTACTCTATGCTATTAATAAAGCACAGGATACTGTATGCTTTATTAACTGCTCCCTCACTTTTAATGACTTGAGCACATATACATCTAGGTCCCTCTGCTCCTGCACCCCCTTTAGAATTGTACCCTTTATTTTATATTGTCTCTCCATGTTCTTCCAAAATGAATCACTTCACATTTCTCTGCATTAAACTTCATCTGCCACCAGTCTGCCCATTCCACCAACTTGTCTTTGTCCTTTTTGAAGTTCTACACTATCCTCCTCACAGATCACAATGCTTCCAAGTTTCGTATCATCTGCAAACTTTGAAATTGTGCCCTGTACACATCAATAATATCTATCAGGAAAAGCAAGGTTCCCAACACTTGGTTCCCACAAGTTCCCTTGGGAACTCCACTACAAAACTTCCCCCAGCCCAAAAAACATCCATTAACCACTACTCTTTGTTTCCTGTCACTCAGCCAATTTCATATCCATGTTGCTACCATTTCTTTTATTCCGTGAGCTACAAGTTTGCTCACACGTTAGTTTGCTGTTGTGTGACACTGTATCAAATGCCTTTTGAAAGTCCATGTACACCACATCACCAGCATTGCCCTCATCAACCCTCTCTGTTACTTCCTCAAAAAACTCCAGCAAGTTAGTTAAACATGATTTTCACTTCTGAAATCCATGCTGGTTTTCCTTAATTAACCCGCATTTGTCCATGTGACTATTGATTTTGTCCCGAATTATTTTTTCTAGAAGTTTTCTCACCACTGAAATTAAACTGAAGTTAAGCTGCGTTTATCTTTACACCCTTTTTTGAACAAGGGTGTAACATTTGCAATTCTACAATCCTCTGGCACCACCCCTGAGTCTAAGGAAGACTGAAAAAGTATGGCCAGTGCCTCTGCAATTTCCACCTTCACTTCCCTCAGTATTCTTAGATGCATTTCATCCGGCCCTGGTGCTTTATCCATTTTAGGTACAGACAGTCTATCCAATACTTTCTCCTTATCAATTTTAAATCCATCTCGTGTCTGACTTACCTCCTCTTTCAACATTGCTTGGGTTGCATCTTCTTCCTTGGTAAAGACAGAAGCAAAGTATTCATTTAATACCTCAGCTATGCCCTCTGTCTCCATGTGTAAATCCCCTTTCTGGTCCATAATTGGCCCCACTCCTCCTTTTACCACCTTTTTACTATTTATGTGCCTATAGAAAACTTTGGGATTTCCTTTAATGCTAGCTGCCAGTCTTTTCTCATGCTCTCTCTTTGCTTCTCTTATTTGTTTTTTCAATTCCCCTCTGGACCTTTTATATTCAGCCTGGTTCTTGATAGTATTTTCTACCTGGCGTTTATCATAAGCGCACTTTTTCATCTTTATCTTAATCTCTACTTCTTTTGTCATCCAGGGAACTCTGGATTTGTTTGCTCTACTTTTCTCCTTCGAGGAATCATATGTTGACTGTGACCGAACTATCTCTTCTTTGAAGGTAGCCCATTGTTCATCAACCGGTTTTCCTGCCAGCTTTTGACTCCAATTTATTCGCCCCAGCTCCATTCTTACCCCATTGAAGTTGGCCTTCCCCCAGTTAATTATTCTTACCCTGGATTGCTATTTGTCCTTTTTCATAGCCAGCTTATGCAATGATCACTATCCCCTAAATGCTCTCTTACTGATACTTGAACCATTTGGCCCACCTCATTCCCAAGAACCAGGTCTAGCAGTAACTCCTTTCTTGTTGGACTAGCAACATACTATTGTAGAATATTTTCCTGAACACACTCCAGGAACTCCTGCCCCTCATTGCACTTTACACTATTACCCCAGTCTATGTTTGGATAATTAAAGTCCCCCATTATAACTACCCTATAATTTTTGCACCTGTCTGTAATTTCCTTGCAAATTTGTTCCTCCAGGTCCTTCCCAGCAGCTGGTAGCCTTTAGACAACACGGAGCAATGTAACTGCACCATTTTTTGTTCCTTAACTCTAGCCAAATAGATTCTGTCCTCAACCCCTCTGGGACATCCTTTTTCTCCAGCACTGCAATGCTCTCCTTAATCAATACCGTCACAACCCCCCTTTTTTCCCTTTCCTATCTTTCCTGAACACCTTGTATCCAGGAATATTTAACACCCAGTACTGCCCTTGTTTGAGCCAGGTCTCTGTTATAGCCACGACATCATATTTCCACATGGCAATCTGCGCTTGTACCTCACCAGTCTTATTAACCACACTCCATGCATTTACATACATGCACATTAACTCTGATTCAGACTTTATTACTTTCTCCCTTACTCTGACCCCACCTAATAACTTACTATTCCCTACTCTCGTGCTATCTATCTCCCCCAGTATTGCTCCTTGATATTCCTCTCTACTACTTGCTCCTGTTTCCCACACCCCTGACTAGTTACCAGTTTTGCTTCCCTCCAATCTGAGCTCCCTCTCAGATTCCCACCCCCCTGACAATTTAGTTTAAACCAACAGCACTAGCAAATATGCCTGCGAGGGTATTCATCCCAGTCCTGCTGAGATGCAACCTGTCCATCTTGTACAGGTCCCACCTGCCCCAGAATCAATCCCAATGTCTTAGAAATCTGATATCCTCCCTCCTACACCAGTTCTCCAGGCATGTGTTCAATCGTTCAATTCTCCTATTCCTATGCTCTCTTGCACATGGAACTGGGAGTAATCCTGAGATTACTGCTTTTCAGGTCCTGCTTTTTAATCCCTTTCCTAGCTCCCTAAAATCTGCTTTCAAGACCTCATCCCCTTACTTACCTATGTCATTGGTACCAATGTGGACCATGACCTCTGGCTGTTCACCCTCCCCCAGAAGAATGTCCTGCAGCCTCTCCGTGACATCCTTGACCCTGACACCAGGGAGGCAACACACCATCCTGGAGTCATGTTTACTGCCGCAGAAATGCCTGTCTGTTCCCCTAAATAACGAATCCCCTATCACTACTGCTCTTCCACTCCTCTTCCCCCCTCCTGTGCAGCTGAGCCACCTGTGGTGTCATAAACACGGCTCTGACTGCACTCCTCTGAGGAACCATCACCCTCACCAGTATTCA
The DNA here is from genome assembly GCF_036365525.1 of Heterodontus francisci. Taxonomy (NCBI): domain Eukaryota; kingdom Metazoa; phylum Chordata; class Chondrichthyes; order Heterodontiformes; family Heterodontidae; genus Heterodontus; species Heterodontus francisci. Next base: position 9,637,669 of record NC_090401.1, read on the forward strand.
AAATGGAAAACCGATTAGCAGATGATATATCAGGGGACTCCTGTACTACCTGCCTGGATCTCTTACACTGCCTGGCAGTCACACATTTCCTATCTGCCTGCCTGCTTCTAACCTGTGTTGTGACCACCTCCGTAAACATGCTATCCATGTAGTCCTCCACCTCGCGGATGCACAACAGTGACTCCATCCACCGCTCAAGTTCCGAAACCCAGAGCTCAAGCTTCTGCAGCCAGGTTCACTTCCTGCAGATGTGTTTATCTCGGACACATGGTGCATCCATGACTTCCCACGTGCCACAGGCTGTACATTCCACTTGGCAGAGCTGCCCTGCCATACCTTAACTTAACAGACTATTTATTATAAGTAGAACAGCTTACCAAGTATTCACCAAACAGCTCCTTCCACTGCACCGAAGCAAGAATCAAATACCGGAGGCTTAAACAAGGTGGAAAAAAAGGAAAAATGGAGCACTTCTGCCCCCTTTACCGAACTCGCCACTCACCAAACTTGAATCTCCATACTCAGCTTGTATTCTGCACTCTGTGAGTCCAATAGATCTTACCAATGATAATAAAGCTTTGCCAATACTAATAAACCTTACTACTATTAGTAAATCTTACAAATATTAATAAACCCCAATAATACTTAACAGTTTATGTATTAAGTTGTCCTAATTTGAATTAATACCCTCTCTAGTGGTCTCTCTCTCTCACTCTATTATAAATTATAAAATGCGCTTTAGTTTTTAGTTTATATACTAATCAAATCTTATTCTATATTTGATTTAAATTAAACTAAAATTAAAAGCTTTTACCTGTATACTGACCCCAGCTGCTGTCTGTGTCCCTGCTCTCACTGCTGATTGTGATGTCACTTTTCAATTTTTCCCACTGTGCCCTTTCTCTCTCTCTGTTCTCGCTGTGCTCCCTCTCTCTGTTATCGCTGTGCTCTCTCGCTCTCTCTCTCCCTCCGCTCCCGTTGTGCTCTCTCTCTCTCTGCTCCCGCTGTGCTCCCTCTCTCTGTTATCGCTGTGCTCTCTCGCTCTCTCTCTCCCTCCGCTCCCGTTGTGCTCTCTCTCTCTCTGCTCCCGCTGTGCTCCCTCTCTCTGTTCTCGCTGTGCTCTCTCGCTCTCTCTCTCCCTCCGCTCCCGTTGTGCTCTCTCTCTCTGCTCCCGCTGTGCTCTCTCTCTCTGTTCTCGCTGTGCTCTCTCTCTCTCCCTTTGCTCCTGCTGTGCTCTCTTTCTCTCTTTCTGTTCTCACTGTGCTCTCTTTCTTTCTCTCTGCTCCCACTGTGCCCTTTCTCTCTCTCTGTTCTCGCTGTGCTCTCTCTCTCTGTTCTCGCTGTGCTCTCTCTCTCTCCCTCCGCTCCCGTTGTGCTCTCTCTCTCTCCCTCTGCTCCTGCTGTGCTCTCTTTCTCTTTTTCTGTTCTCGCTGTGCTCTCTCTCTCTCCCTCCCCTCCCACTGTGCTCTCTTTCTCTCTCTCTCTGCTCCTGCTGTGCTCTCTCTCTGTCTCTGGCCTCCAACTCTGTCCCTTTTATACACTACTGGTTTGAAGCTTCCTGGAAGCAGACATTTTGTGTATAATTTCCTCTCAATATCTAGGAGTTTGGTTCCACTGGCCTCATGAGTAGGCAGCACATTCCATGATCCACAGTGTCCACTCATGATATCACTGGAGTAGACCTTCATAATGGAGAATTTCAGCACAAAAGTAGCACTCTTCCCTCTCAGTCAGAAGGTTGTGGGTTTATGTCCCATATTGGTCATACAAATCTGACAGTACAGGAAGGGAGATATCTGCCCTTTCCAGTGGTTTACATGGACATTAAAGATCCCAAGGCACAATTTGAATAGCAGGGAGTTCTCCCAGTGTCTTGATCAATATGTTTCTCTCAGCCAACACCACCACAAAAACTTATTGCTGTTTGAGGATTTTTGCTATGTTCTAAATGGCTGTCATATTTTCCTGCATGACAGTCACTGTACCTGAAAGCAAATGTGAAACAACCTGAGTCATTTCAGAGAGATATGATAAAATCCTTTTTGTGCCCAGCCTGCTTCTAACCGGCAGTTCAAAAGCATAAAGCACAGTAACAAGATATAACTGAAAGGCACAGATATAATTCTACTGTTATTGCTCTTTGTAACATTTAACATGATGTGATGATTTAGTGGAATACACTCCCCTAAACGCTTTTATGATTTCTCAATTAGAAAACCTCTATTTAATCTAGTGTCACGTTACACAAAGACAGAGAGGTCTTTATGATGATAAGTTAATGATGTCCTAACAGCAGCATTACCAGTTTTTGCAACTTTGTCAATAATTTATTGGTTTAATGCTGGTTAGTCACAAGGATATGGAGAAAGATCAGACTTCTCTCTGTCGCTTCTCTCTCCTTTCTATTTGCTCTCCCCCATCTATCACATACATTAAAATAATAAAAGATCTGTGAGAGTTGGTCTTGCTGTGAGGCCAGCTCTTGAGTGTATGTGATGTATGAAGGCTGGCAATACCCATGAGACTGGATTGAAATGGGAGCCCACCATCACACAGCTCCAATATATAAACTTGGGTTTCTGATTAGTCACCATTTCACCTGTGGGTGGCATTACAGCTGTAATCTGAATCATAGATAGGTTAACGGATAGACAGAGGGCTAGTAATAATGATTCTCAAGTATAGTCACTGGGTCCTTATAGGAGTCTGTCTATTGTTATTTTACTTCACATGATCCAAACATGGGACTAGGTTAGACTTCTATATCATTTTATACTCCACTTACTGTCTATGGGCACCTGGAACTCACTGAGAAATGTTATTCTGCTCTGAAGTCTAATATGAAGATTGCATTTAGATTTTGTGCTTTCGAGTTTGCCAGCATTTCATTTTACAGACCTTAGTTTTGATGGGATGACAATTTCAGGCTAACAACACACAAAAGTAGAAAATCACAGCTATAATGCATCAGGGGATTCTCATCTTTATATCTCCAACCTCCCAATAAGCCCCCTCTCACAACAGGATTTGACTGAGTTGTTTCTCAAGGATCTTTGTCAAAGCAGAATGTCCCACCCCTTTCTTTAACATTCAGATACAGATGTCTCCAATGCTGTCAGGAATACTGATGACCACAGACAAATGGTCACTCTCTAACAGACTGTTGACCTTGGCCAGAGTCCTCAGAATATGGTCCAGCTTCCATTGACATTGTGCTCTATTGTGTTCAGCCTGACCTTTTGCATTCCTTTAGTGCAGAAAGCTAAGCAAAAACCAAGGAACTCAGGCACACTTCAAATATGATAAACCCTTTCATTGGAATGTTCGGAATTGAAAATAGGATATCCAACTTTTTGTGGAAATCCTATTAGTTTTTTGGCCAACATTACATTGTTTACTTTGGATTGCCTTGTGCAGATACACAATTGAAGTTGGGGTTGGAAGATGGTGCCTTTGTTACAAGCCTTGCATAAAAACGTTCCCAGGCCACACTGATAAATTGCATTGTCTGCTGTTTTGGAATCACAGGAGACATCATCCAAGTTTATTTTGATATTGGGCTAGTGATGGTCCCCTCGAGGCCACAGAAGATATTCCTTGAAGTGTTGAGATCTGTTCTTCAAAAGTTGATGATTGTTACAGAAAAGACCTCATTAAATTAAAAAGAAAAACAATAATGATGGTTTTTTAAATGTCTTCTTAGATCTGTTAGTGCCAATCCACACAACTACATTCAGTCAGGTTACAGATCAGCCTGGTCACCTGGACCTTCTATTGACCTTACTCTATATTTGTATTGGCAGATATATTCAACGTTTGGGTAGACATAGAGATATCTGTAGTGTCCACTGGGCTGTGATAGTCAGAGGTCATGTCCTGCTCAATTAGAGGAATGTTCATTGCAGCCAGAGTCAACGCTGTCACTGAACCTTTGCTCAAACTCTGGCTGTAGATCATTAACAACATGTCCAGCTTTTGTTCTATGGACTGCACCTGGAATATACAGAGAAAAGACTTAGTGCAAATAACCAGAAATAAAATGAAGAAAGGATACAATGATCCAAAACTACCAATGATGTAATGTTCAAGCTATATTAAAGTGTGGTTAAATGTCAAAATGGAGATGTAGTCAGTAGTGTGATTGGTGATATAGTGATCTGTAAACACACATTTGCTGCCCTTTCTTGAGGGAAATACTAGAAACGTGGGAACATGAGGAGGCAAGTTAGCCCTTTGAGCTTAACTAAAAGCAAAATACTGCAGATGCTGGAAATCTGAAATAAAAACAAGAAACGCTGGAAATACTCAGCAGGTCTGGCAGCATCTGTGGAGAGAGAAGCAGAGTTAACGTTTCAAGTCAGTGACCCATCTTCAGAACCCTTTGAGCTTGTTCTGCTATTCATTTAGATCTGTGACCTAACTCCACATATCTGTCTTTGCCCCAAATCTTTTAATATCTTGGGTTAACAAAAATCTATCAATCACAGATTTAAAATGAACAAATAACATGAACTGCTGTTTGTGGAAGAGAGTTCCACACTTCTACAACCCTTTATGTCTAGGAATGTTTCCTAACTTTACTCCTGCAAGGTCTAGCTCTAATTTTTAGATTATGTCACCTAGTTCTAAACTCCTTTATCCTTTAGGGAAAGAAATCTGCTGTCCTTACCTGGTCTGGCCCACACGCGACTCCAGACCCACAGCAATGTGGTTGACTCTTAAATGCCCTCTGAAATGGCCTAGCAAGCCACTCAGTTCAAGGGCAATTAGGGATGGGCAATAAATGCTGGCCTAGCCAGTGATGCCCACATCCCACAAATGATTGAAAAAAACTATAGAGGTTTGATGGAGAATGAAGGATGTAATAAAAACAAGAAATGCTGGAATCACTCAGCAGGTCTGGCAGCATCTGTGAAAAGAGAAGCAGAGTTAGCGTTTCGGGTCAGTGACCCTTCTTCGGAACAGACAAATATTAGAAAAGTCACAGATTATAAGCAAGTGAGGTGGGGGTGGGGCAAGAGATAACAAAGGAGAAGGTGCAGATTGGACAAGGCCACATAGCTGACCAAAAGGTCACGGAGCAAAGGCAAACAATATGTTAATGGTGTGTTGAAAGACAAAGCATTAGTACAGATTAGGTGTAAATACACTGAATATTGAACAGCAGCAAGTGCAAACCTGAAAAAAAACTTCACACCCTACCTCCTGTAAGGACTCCATTCCATTCTCCCAGTTTCTCCGTCTTCGACGCATCTGCTCTGATGATGCTACCTTCCATGACGGTGCTTCTGATATGTCTACCTTTTTCCTCAGCCGAGGATTTCCCCCCACTGTGGTTGACAGGGCCCTCAGCCGTGTCCGACCCATTCCCCGCACCTCTACCCTCACCCCTTCCCCTCCCTCCCAGAACCGTGACAGGGTTCCCCTTGTCCTCACTTTTCATCCCACCAGCCTCCATATCCAAAGGATCATCCTTCGCCATTTTCGCCACCTCCAGCGTGATGCCACTACCAGTCGCATCGTCCCCTCCCTTCCCCTGTCAGCATTCCGAAGGGATCGTTCCCTCCGCGACACCCTGGTCCATTCCTCCATTACCCCCACCACCTCGTCCCCGTCCCAGGGCACCTTCCCCTGCAATCGCAGGAGGTGTAATACCTGCCCATTTACCTCCTCTCTCCTCATTATCCCAGGCCCCAAACACTCCTTTCAGGTGAAGCAGCGATTTACTTGTACTTCTTTCAATGTAGTATACTGTATTCGCTGCTCACAGTGTGGTCTCCTCTACATTGGGGAGACCAAGCGCAGACTGGGTGACCACTTTGCGGAACATCTCCGCTCAGTCCGCAAGCAGGACCCTGAGCTTCCGGTTGCTTGCCATTTCAACACTCCCCCCTGCTCTCATGCTCACATCTCTGTTCTGGGATTGCTGCAGTGTTCCAGTGAACAGCATCTCATCTACCGATTAGGCCTGCCGGACTGAACATTGAGTTCAATAATTTCAGAGCATGACAGCCCCCCATTTTACTTTCATTTTTAGTTATTTTTTCTTCCTTTTTTTTACATTCTTTTTTTACATTTTTTACAATCTTTTTTTGCATTTATTTCATTTCATCTTAGTTTGTTCAGTTTGCTTACCCACTGTTTTTTTCAGGTTTTTTTTCAGGTTTGCACTTGCTGCTGTTCAATATTCAGTGTATTCACACCTAATCTGTACTAATGCTTTGTCTTTCAACACACCATTAACATATTGTTTGCCTTTGCTCCGTGACCTTTTGGTCAGCTATGTGGCCTTGTCCAATCTGCACCTTCTCCTTTGTTATCTCTTGCCCCACCCCCACCTCACTTGCTTATAATCTGTGACTTTTCTAATATTTGTCAGTTCCGAAGAAGGGTCACTGACCCGAAACATTAACTCTGCTCCTCTTTCCACAGATGCTACCAGACCTGCTGAGTGATTCCAGCATTTCTTGTTTTTATTTCAGATTTCCAGCATCCGCAGTATTTTGCTTTTATTTTAATGAAGGATGTAAGTTTGGTTGCTACTTTCTTAAGCTTTGGGTTTTTATTCCCCCTTTAAAAAGTCACTTTCTTGCACAATACTTGCTTGCTAAATGCAGGTAAAAGCTGAATTGATTCCTCTCTCTCAACCATTTTACATAATTTATATTAATTTTGTCCAAAACACTGGGGCAAAACTGTGGGGTGGGGAGATGGTGAACCCCAACACATTTAACTGCCAGGACTGCTGCTGCTGACCCCCAAAGTTTGTGGGGTCAGGGCAAAGTCCTTTGATTTACATGACAATGGTGGGTGCCTGCTCCACAGATTCCAGTGCAGGTAGCAAGCCGACTATTGTTGTGACCTGGAGCTGCAACCCCCTTGCTCCTCCTCTATGGCAAATTACCTGTTTCTCCACTTTTATCACCCGTCCCATCATGCTCATCTCATCAAAGGGTTCCAGTTCTGGTGGGACTTTCTCTCCTTTCTCACGCAATTTCTTGTCCGTGGGCATCTGGCCTTTCCCAATGATTTGGTCAACTCTGTGGAAATGTGAAACAACATCAAAGTCAGCAAAAACCAAAGCAGTTAATGTTGTGTCCTGTATTCCTGCCTTTTATTCTAAAGAAAATAAAAAGAAACCAAGGCAGGGTGCAGAAATGGGGCATCACTGTTGGGTCTTGCATACAGCAGGCACTTTAGTGGAAATTAGCGAATGCTATACAGATTATTTTCCATCCATTGACACTAATGGTCAGAAAAGCGCAGGCAATATTCTGGTGAGCTGCCTGCTGCATGCTGGACACCACAGGTGGCGCCGGGCTTGGAAAACTCCACCCTTTGTCTTCTTCAAGCAATCTATGCAACAGCAGTCAAAGGCAAAGCAGTTTAGGGAGGAAATTCTAATGCTTAGGGCCTAAGTAGCTGAAGGCATGGCCACCAATGGTGGAACAATGAAAATTGGGAATGTGCAAGAGGCTAGCATTGGAGAATTGCAGAGATCTCGGAGAGTTGTACAGCATTGGTGGGGGCTCTGCAAACCAATGTGTTCAGAACCTGGGTTTGTTTTCTTCAAAGTACAGGAGACTGTGAGGTAATCAAACTCAATATTTGAAAATTATGGATCTACTGACAGAGCTGCTCCAGGAAAGTTGCTCTGAGTGCTGAAGGATTCACATCCCAGGGTGTACAAGGTAAAAATGAGGTCGTTATGAATAAGAATGAAAGGTAGGGAACTTTTTGCCCATTGGGTAACAGAATTCTGCACTATGTTAACAGGGAAGGGCATTGAAGCTGACGGTATAAATGGGCTCAAAAGACAAGAGGATGCATTTCTGCTGGAAGAAAGGGAAAAGCTTACTACAGCTAATACTCTTTACATGTACCTAAAAATACTAACCCTCAATTTTCATTCTTTCCACAGTCACATCAGAGTTAGCAAGAACAGTGTCGCAATGACATTTGTTATGGTTACTCAGCACTTCCTTTTTTAGCATAAGTACCTTAAAAGGCAGTGGCAGCAGAGTCTTTGAATGTTTTTAAGGCAGAGGTAGATAGATTCTTGATAAGCAAGGGGGTGAAAGGTTATCGGGGGCAGGCGGGAAAGTGGAGTCGAAGTTATAATCAGATCAGCGGAGCAGACCTAAGGGGTTGAGTGACCTACTCCTGCTTCTAATTCTTATGTGTGTACATCTATCAGTTTTGTATAAAAAGTTCTGCCAACATAGAGGCTCAGTTCACAGAGTCAGCATTAAACACTCCCAGGGTAGGTTCAACATGGGCTAAATACTGTAACCGGGACTGAACCAGGACAGTCCGGTGAGATGTCCCACTATAACTGGCACTGTCCGGTGAGATGTCCCACTGTAACCGGGACAGTCCGGTCAGCTGTCCCACTGTAACCGGGACTGTCTGGTGTGATGTCCCACTGTAACCGGGACTGTCCGGTGAGATGTCCCACTGTAACCGGGACAGTCCGGTCAGCTGTCCCACTGTAACCGGGACTGTCCGTTGAGATGTCCCACTGTAACCGGGACTGTCCGGTCAGCTGTCCCACTGTAACCGGGACTGTCCGGTGAGATGTCCCACTGTAACCGGGACAGTCCGGTCAGCTGTCCCACTGTAACCGGGACTGTCTGGTGTGATGTCCCACTGTAACCGGGACTGCCCGGTGAGATGTCCCACTGTAACCGGGACTGTCCGGTCAGCTGTCCCACTGTAACCGGGACTGTCCGGTGAGATGTCCCACTGTAACCGGGACAGTCCGGTCAGCTGTCCCACTGTAACCGGGACTGTCTGGTGTGATGTCCCACTGTAACCGGGACTGCCCGGTGAGATGTCCCACTGTAACCGGGACAGTCCGGTCAGCTGTCCCACTGTAACCAGGACTGTCCGGTCAGCTGTCCCACTGTAACCGGGACTGTCCGGTCAGCTGTCCCACTGTAACCGGGACAGTCCGGTCAGCTGTCCCACTGTAACCAGGACTGTCCGGTCAGCTGTCCCACTGTAACCGGGACTGTCCGGTGAGATGTCCCACTGTAACCAGGACTGTCCGGTCAGCTGTCCCACTGTAACCGGGACTGTCCGGTCAGCTGTCCCACTGTAACCGGGACTGTCCGGTCAGCTGTCTCACTGTAACCGGGACTGTCCGGTGAGATGTCCCACTGTAACCAGGACTGTCCGGTCAGCTGTCCCACTGTAACCAGGACTGTCCGGTCAGCTGTCTCACTGTAACCGGGACTGTCCGGTCAGCTGTCTCACTGTAACCAGGACTGTCCGGTCAGCTGTCTCACTGTAACCGGGACTGTCCGGTCAGCTGTCTCACTGTAACCGGGACTGTCTGGTGAGATGTCCCACTGTAACCGGGACTGCCCGGTGAGATGTCCCACTGTAACCGGGACAGTCCGGTCAGCTGTCTCACTGTAACCAGGACTGTCCGGTCAGCTGTCTCACTGTAACCAGGACTGTCCGGTCAGCTGTCCCACTGTAACCTGGACTGTCCGGTCAGCTGTCCCACTGTAACCGGGACTGTCCGGTCAGCTGTCCCACTGTAACCGGGACTGCCCGGTCAGCTGTCCCACTGTAACCAGGACTGTCCGGTCAGCTGTCTCACTGGAACCGGGACTGTCCGGTCAGCTGTCCCACTGTAACCGGGACTGTCCGGTCAGCTGTCTCACTGTAACCGGGACTGTCCGGTCAGCTGTCTCACTGTAACCGGGACTGTCCGGTCAGCTGTCCCACTGTAACCGGGACTGTCCGGTCAGCTGTCTCACTGTAACCGGGACTGTCTGGTGTGATGTCCCACTGTAACCAGGACTGTCCGGTGAGATGTCCCACTGTAACCGGGACAGTCCGGTCAGCTGTCCCACTGTAACCGGGACTGTCTGGTGTGATGTCCCACTGTAACCGGGACTGCCCGGTGAGATGTCCCACTGTAACCGGGACAGTCCGGTCAGCTGTCCCACTGTAACCAGGACTGTCCGGTCAGCTGTCCCACTGTAACCGGGACTGTCCGGTCAGCTGTCCCACTGTAACCGGGACAGTCCGGTCAGCTGTCCCACTGTAACCAGGACTGTCCGGTCAGCTGTCCCACTGTAACCGGGACTGTCCGGTGAGATGTCCCACTGTAACCAGGACTGTCCGGTCAGCTGTCCCACTGTAACCGGGACTGTCCGGTCAGCTGTCCCACTGTAACCGGGACTGTCCGGTCAGCTGTCGCACTGTAACCGGGACTGTCCGGTGAGATGTCCCACTGTAACCAGGACTGTCCGGTCAGCTGTCCCACTGTAACCAGGACTGTCCGGTCAGCTGTCTCACTGTAACCGGGACTGTCCGGTCAGCTGTCTCACTGTAACCAGGACTGTCCGGTCAGCTGTCTCACTGTCACCGGGACTGTCCGGTCAGCTGTCTCACTGTAACCGGGACTGTCTGGTGAGATGTCCCACTGTAACCGGGACTGCCCGGTGAGATGTCCCACTGTAACCGGGACAGTCCGGTCAGCTGTCTCACTGTAACCAGGACTGTCCGGTCAGCTGTCTCACTGTAACCAGGACTGTCCGGTCAGCTGTCCCACTGTAACCTGGACTGTCCGGTCAGCTGTCCCACTGTAACCGGGACTGTCCGGTCAGCTGTCCCACTGTAACCGGGACTGTCCGGTCAGCTGTCCCACTGTAACCAGGACTGTCCTGTCAGCTGTCTCACTGGAACCGGGACTGTCCGGTCAGCTGTCCCACTGTAACCGGGACTGTCCGGTCAGCTGTCTCACTGTAACCGGGACTGTCCGGTCAGCTGTCTCACTGTAACCGGGACTGTCCGGTCAGCTGTCCCACTGTAACCGGGACTGTCCGGTCAGCTGTCTCACTGTAACCGGGACTGTCCGGTCAGCTGTCTCACTGTAACCAGGACTGTCCGGTCAGCTGTCTCACTGGAACCGGGACTGTCCGGTCAGCTGTCTCACTGGAACCGGGACTGTCCGGTCAGCTGTCTCACTGTAACCGGGACTGTCCGGTCAGCTGTCCCACTGTAACCAGGACTGTCTGGTCAGCTGTCTCACTGGAACCGGGACTGTCCGGTCAGCTGTCCCACTGTAACCAGGACTGTCCGGTCAGTTGTCCCACTGTAACCAGGACAGTCCGGTCAGCTGTCCCACTGTAACCGGGACTGTCCAGTGAGATGTCCCACTGTAACCGGGACTGTCCGGTCAGCTGTCCCACTGTAACCGGGACTGTCCGGTCAGCTGTCCCACTGTAACTGGGACTGTCCGGTCAGCTGTCCAACTGTAACCGGGACTGTCCGGTGAGATGTTCCACTGTAACCGGGACTGTCCGGTCAGCTGTCCCACTGTAACTGGGACTGTCCGGTCAGCTGTCCAACTGTAACCGGGACTGTCTGGTGAGATGTTCCACTGTAACTGGGACTGTCCGGTGAGATGTTACACTGTAACTGGGACTGTCCGGTGAGATGTTCCACTGTAACCGGGACTGTCCGGTGAGATGTTCCACTGTAACCGGGACTGTCCAGTGAGATGTCCCACTGTAACCGGGACTGTCTAGTGAGATGTCCCACTGTAACCGGGACTGTCCGGTGAGATGTTCCACTGTAACCGGGACTGTCCAGTGAGATGTCCCACTGTAACCGGGACTGTCCGGTGAGATGTTCCACTGTAACCGGGACTGTCCAGTGAGATGTCCCACTGTAACCGGGACTGTCCGGTGAGATGTCCCACTGTAACCGGGACTGTCCGGTGAGATGTTCCACTGTAACCGGGCCTGTCCGGTCAGCTGTCCCACTGTAACCAGGACTGTCCTTTGAGATGTCCCACTGTAACCGGGACTGTCCAGTGAGAAGCCCCACTGTAACCGGGACTGTCCAGTGAGATGTCCCACTGTAACCGGGTCTGTCCAGTGAGATGTCCCACTGTAACCGGGACTGTCCGGTGAGATGTCCCACTGTAACTGGGACTGTCCGGTGAGATGTCCCACTGTAACCGGGACTGTCCGGTGAGATGTTCCACTGTAACCGGGACTGTCCAGTGAGATGTCCCACTGTAACCGGGACTGTCCAGTGAGATGTCCCACTGTAACCGGGACTGTCCGGTGAGATGTTCCACTGTAACCGGGACTGTCCAGTGAGATGTCCCACTGTAACCGGGACTGTCCGGTGAGATGTCCCACTGTAACCGGGACTGTCCGGTGAGATGTTCCACTGTAACCGGGACTGTCCGGTCAGCTGTCCCACTGTAACCAGGACTGTCCGGTCAGCTGTCCCACTGTAACCGGGCCTGTCCGGTCAGCTGTCCCACTGTAACCAGGACTGTCCTTTGAGATGTCCCACTGTAACCGGGATTGTCCAGTGAGAAGCCCCACTGTAACCGGGACTGTCCAGTGAGAAGCCCCACTGTAACCGGGACTGTCCAGTGAGATGTCCCACTGTAACCGGGTCTGTCCAGTGAGATGTCCCACTGTAACCGGGACTGTCCGGTGAGATATTCCACTGTAACTGGGACTGTCCAGTGAGATGTCCCACTGTTCACTGGGACTGTCCGGTGAGATGTCCCACTGTAACCAGGACTGTCCGGTCAGCTGTCCCACTGTAACCGGGCCTGTCCAGTCAGCTGTCCCACTGTAACCGGGACTGTCCAGTGAGAAGCCCCACTGTAACCGGGACTGTCCAGTGAGAAGCCCCACTGTAACCGGGACTGTCCAGTGAGAAGCCCCACTGTAACCGGGACTGTCCAGTGAGATGTCCCACTGTAACCGGGTCTGTCCAGTGAGATGTCCCACTGTAACCGGGACTGTCCGGTGAGATATTCCACTGTAACTGGGACTGTCCAGTGAGATGTCCCACAGTTCACTGGGACTGTCCGGTGAGATGTCCCACTGTAACCAGGACTGTCCGGTCAGCTATCCCACTGTAACCGGGACTGTCCAGTGAGAAGCCCCACTGTAACCGGGACTGTCCAGTGAGATGTCCCACTGTAACCGGGACTGTCCGGTGAGATGTTCCACTGTAACTGGGACTGTCCAGTGAGAAGCCCCACTGTAACCGGGACTGTCCAGTGAGATGTCCCACTGTAACCGGGACTGTCCGGTGAGATATTCCACTGTAACCGGGAGTGTCCGGTGAGATATTCCACTGTAACCGGGACTGTCCAGTGAGATGTCCCACTGTAACTGGGACTGTCCGGTGAGATGTCCCACTGTAACCAGAACTGTCCGGTCAGCTGTCCCACAGTAACCGGGACTGTCCAGTGAGATGTCTCACTGTAACTGGGACTGTCCGGTCAGCTGTCCAACTGTAACCGGGACTGTCCAGTGAGATGTCCCACTGTAACCGGGACTGTCCGGTCAGCTGTCCCACTGTAACCGGGACTGTCCGGTCAGCTGTCCCACTGTAACTGGGACTGTCCGGTCAGCTGTCCAACTGTAACCGGGACTGTCCGGTGAGATGTTCCACTGTAACCGGGACTGTCCGGTCAGCTGTCCCACTGTAACTGGGACTGTCCGGTCAGCTGTCCAACTGTAACCGGGACTGTCTGGTGAGATGTTCCACTGTAACTGGGACTGTCCGGTGAGATGTTACACTGTAACTGGGACTGTCCGGTGAGATGTTCCACTGTAACCGGGACTGTCCGGTGAGATGTTCCACTGTAACCGGGACTGTCCAGTGAGATGTCCCACTGTAACCGGGACTGTCTAGTGAGATGTCCCACTGTAACCGGGACTGTCCGGTGAGATGTTCCACTGTAACCGGGACTGTCCAGTGAGATGTCCCACTGTAACCGGGACTGTCCGGTGAGATGTTCCACTGTAACCGGGACTGTCCAGTGAGATGTCCCACTGTAACCGGGACTGTCCGGTGAGATGTCCCACTGTAACCGGGACTGTCCGGTGAGATGTTCCACTGTAACCGGGCCTGTCCGGTCAGCTGTCCCACTGTAACCAGGACTGTCCTTTGAGATGTCCCACTGTAACCGGGACTGTCCAGTGAGAAGCCCCACTGTAACCGGGACTGTCCAGTGAGATGTCCCACTGTAACCGGGTCTGTCCAGTGAGATGTCCCACTGTAACCGGGACTGTCCGGTGAGATGTCCCACTGTAACTGGGACTGTCCGGTGAGATGTCCCACTGTAACCGGGACTGTCCGGTGAGATGTTCCACTGTAACCGGGACTGTCCAGTGAGATGTCCCACTGTAACCGGGACTGTCCAGTGAGATGTCCCACTGTAACCGGGACTGTCCGGTGAGATGTTCCACTGTAACCGGGACTGTCCAGTGAGATGTCCCACTGTAACCGGGACTGTCCGGTGAGATGTCCCACTGTAACCGGGACTGTCCGGTGAGATGTTCCACTGTAACCGGGACTGTCCGGTCAGCTGTCCCACTGTAACCAGGACTGTCCGGTCAGCTGTCCCACTGTAACCGGGCCTGTCCGGTCAGCTGTCCCACTGTAACCAGGACTGTCCTTTGAGATGTCCCACTGTAACCGGGATTGTCCAGTGAGAAGCCCCACTGTAACCGGGACTGTCCAGTGAGAAGCCCCACTGTAACCGGGACTGTCCAGTGAGATGTCCCACTGTAACCGGGTCTGTCCAGTGAGATGTCCCACTGTAACCGGGACTGTCCGGTGAGATATTCCACTGTAACTGGGACTGTCCAGTGAGATGTCCCACTGTTCACTGGGACTGTCCGGTGAGATGTCCCACTGTAACCAGGACTGTCCGGTCAGCTGTCCCACTGTAACCGGGCCTGTCCAGTCAGCTGTCCCACTGTAACCGGGACTGTCCAGTGAGAAGCCCCACTGTAACCGGGACTGTCCAGTGAGAAGCCCCACTGTAACCGGGACTGTCCAGTGAGAAGCCCCACTGTAACCGGGACTGTCCAGTGAGATGTCCCACTGTAACCGGGTCTGTCCAGTGAGATGTCCCACTGTAACCGGGACTGTCCGGTGAGATATTCCACTGTAACTGGGACTGTCCAGTGAGATGTCCCACAGTTCACTGGGACTGTCCGGTGAGATGTCCCACTGTAACCAGGACTGTCCGGTCAGCTATCCCACTGTAACCGGGACTGTCCAGTGAGAAGCCCCACTGTAACCGGGACTGTCCAGTGAGATGTCCCACTGTAACCGGGACTGTCCGGTGAGATGTTCCACTGTAACTGGGACTGTCCAGTGAGAAGCCCCACTGTAACCGGGACTGTCCAGTGAGATGTCCCACTGTAACCGGGACTGTCCGGTGAGATATTCCACTGTAACCGGGAGTGTCCGGTGAGATATTCCACTGTAACCGGGACTGTCCAGTGAGATGTCCCACTGTAACTGGGACTGTCCGGTGAGATGTCCCACTGTAACCAGAACTGTCCGGTCAGCTGTCCCACAGTAACCGGGACTGTCCAGTGAGATGTCTCACTGTAACTGGGACTGTCCGGTCAGCTGTCCAACTGTAACCGGGACTGTCCAGTGAGATGTCCCACTGTAACCGGGACTGTCCGGTGAGATGTTCCACTGTAACTGGGACTGTCCGGTGAGATGTTCCACTGTAACTGGGACTGTCCGGTGAGATGTTCCACTGTAACCGGGACTGTCCGGTGTGATGTTCCACTGTAACTGGGACTGTCTGGTGAGAAGTCCCACTGTAACCAGAACTGTCCGGTCAGCTGTCCCACAGTAACCGGGACTGTCCAGTGAGATGTCCCACTGTAACTGGGACTGTCCGGTCAGCTGTCCCACTGTAACCAGGACTGTCCTTTGAGATGTCCCACTGTAACCGGGACTGTCCAGTGAGAAGCCCCACTGTAACCGGGACTGTCCAGTGAGATGTCCCACTGTAACCGGGTCTGTCCAGTGAGATGTCCCACTGTAACTGGGACTGTCCGGTGAGATGTCCCACTGTAACCGGGACTGTCCGGTGAGATGTCCCACTGTAACCGGGACTGTCCGGTGAGATGTTCCACTGTAACCGGGACTGTCCAGTGAGATGTCCCACTGTAACCGGGACTGTCCAGTGAGATGTCCCACTGTAACCGGGACTGTCCGGTGAGATGTTCCACTGTAACCGGGACTGTCCAGTGAGATGTCCCACTGTAACCGGGACTGTCCGGTGAGATGTCCCACTGTAACCGGGACTGTCCGGTGAGATGTTCCACTGTAACCGGGACTGTCCGGTCAGCTGTCCCACTGTAACCAGGACTGTCCGGTCAGCTGTCCCACTGTAACCGGGCCTGTCCGGTCAGCTGTCCCACTGTAACCAGGACTGTCCTTTGAGATGTCCCACTGTAACTGGGACTGTCCAGTGAGAAGCCCCACTGTAACCGGGACTGTCCAGTGAGAAGCCCCACTGTAACCGGGACTGTCCAGTGAGATGTCCCACTGTAACCGGGTCTGTCCAGTGAGATGTCCCACTGTAACCGGGACTGTCCGGTGAGATATTCCACTGTAACTGGGACTGTCCAGTGAGATGTCCCACTGTTCACTGGGACTGTCCGGTGAGATGTCCCACTGTAACCAGGACTGTCCGGTCAGCTGTCCCACTGTAACCGGGCCTGTCCGGTCAGCTGTCCCACTGTAACCGGGACTGTCCAGTGAGAAGCCCCACTGTAACCGGGACTGTCCAGTGAGAAGCCCCACTGTAACCGGGACTGTCCAGTGAGATGTCCCACTGTAACCGGGTCTGTCCAGTGAGATGTCCCACTGTAACCGGGACTGTCCGGTGAGATATTCCACTGTAACTGGGACTGTCCAGTGAGATGTCCCACTGTTCACTGGGACTGTCCGGTGAGATGTCCCACTGTAACCAGGACTGTCCGGTCAGCTATCCCACTGTAACCGGGACTGTCCAGTGAGAAGCCCCACTGTAACCGGGACTGTCCAGTGAGATGTCCCACTGTAACCGGGACTGTCCGGTGAGATGTTCCACTGTAACTGGGACTGTCCAGTGAGAAGCCCCACTGTAACCGGGACTGTCCAGTGAGATGTCCCACTGTAACCGGGACTGTCCGGTGAGATATTCCACTGTAACCGGGAGTGTCCGGTGAGATATTCCACTGTAACCGGGACTGTCCAGTGAGATGTCCCACTGTAACTGGGACTGTCCGGTGAGATGTCCCACTGTAACCAGAACTGTCCGGTCAGCTGTCCCACAGTAACCGGGACTGTCCAGTGAGATGTCTCACTGTAACTGGGACTGTCCGGTCAGCTGTCCAACTGTAACCGGGACTGTCCGGTGAGATGTTCCAACTGTAACCGGGACTGTCCAGTGAGATGTCCCACTGTAACCGGGACTGTCCGGTGAGATGTTCCACTGTAACCGGGACTGTCCGGTGAGATGTTCCACTGTAACCGGGACTGTCCGGTGAGATGTTCCACTGTAACCGGGACTGTCCGGTGTGATGTTCCACTGTAACCGGGACTGTCCGGTGTGATGTTCCACTGTAACTGGGACTGTCCAGTCAGCTGTCCAACTGTAACCGGGACTGTCCAGTGAGATGTTCCACTGTAACTGGGACTGTCCGGTGAGATGTTCCACTGTAACTGGGACTGTCCGGTGAGATGTTCCACTGTAACTGGGACTGTCTGGTGAGAAGTCCCACTGTAACCAGAACTGTCCGGTCAGCTGTCCCACAGTAACCGGGACTGTCCAGTGAGATGTCCCACTGTAACTGGGACTGTCCAGTCAGCTGTCCAACTGTAACCGGGACTGTCCAGTGAGATGTCCCACTGTAACCGGGTCTGTCCAGTGAGATGTCCCACTGTAACCGGGACTGTCCGGTGAGATGTTCCACTGTAACTGGGACTGTCCGGTGAGATGTTCCACTGTAACTGGGACTGTCTGGTGAGAAGTCCCACTGTAACCAGAACTGTCCGGTCAGCTGTCCCACAGTAACCGGGACTGTCCAGTGAGATGTCCCACTGTAACTGGGACTGTCCAGTCAGCTGTCCAACTGTAACCGGGACTGTCCAGTGAGATGTCCCACTGTAACCGGGTCTGTCCAGTGAGATGTCCCACTGTAACCGGGACTGTCCGGTGAGATGTTCCACTGTAACTGGGACTGTCCGGTGAGATGTTCCACTGTAACTGGGACTGTCCGGTGAGATGTTCCACTGTAACTGGGACTGTCCGGTGAGATGTTCCACTGTAACCGGGACTGTCCGGTGAGATGTTCCACTGTAACCGGGACTGTCCAGTGAGATGTCCCACTGTAACCGGGACTGTCCGGTGTGATGTTCCACTGTAACCGGGACTGTCCGGTGAGATGTTCCACTGTAACTGGGACTGTCCGGTGAGATGTTCCACTGTAACTGGGACTGTCCGATGAGATGTTCCACTGTAACCGGGACTGTCCGGTGAGATGTTCCACTGTAACCGGGACTGTCCGGTGAGATGTTCCACTGTAACTGGGACTGTCCGGTGAGATGTCCCACTGTTACCGGGACGGTTCGGCGAGATGTTCCACTGTAACCGGGACTGTCTGGTGAGATGTTGCACTGTAAAATTCTAGCGTCCATTATAAAAGATTTTATAGCAGAGCACTTCGAGAACAGTGGTAGAATCGGACAGAGACAGCATGGATTTACAAAAAGGAAATCATGCTTGACAAACCTACTGGAATTGTTTGAGAATGTAACGAGTAGAGCTGTTGAGGGGAAGCTAGTGGATGTGGTTTATTTGGACTTTCAGAAGGCTTTCGACAAAGTCCGACATAAGAGATTAGCATGTAAAATTAAAGCACATGGGATTGGGGGTAGTGTATTGCAATGGATAGAAAATTGGTTGGCAGACAGGAAACAAAGAGTAGGAATAAGCGGGTCTTTTTCCGAATGCCAGGCAGTGACTAGTGGGGTACCGCAGGGATCGGTGCTAGGACCCCAACTATTCACAATATATATTCATGATTTAGATGAGGAAACTAAATGTAATATCTCCAAATTTGCAGATGACACAAAATTGGGTGGGAGGGTGAGTTGTGAAGAGGAAGCAGAGAGGCTTCAGGGTGATTTGGACAAGTTGAGTGAGTGGGCTAATACATGGCAGATGCAGTATAATGTGGATAAATGTGAGGTTATCCAATTTGGTAGCAAAAACAGGAAGGCAGATTATTATCTGAATGGCTATAAACTGAGAGAGGGGAATATGCAGCGAGACCTGGGTGTTCTCGTACACCAGTCGCTGAAGGTAAGCATGCTGGTCCAACAGGCGGTAAAAAAGGCAAATGGAATGTTGGCCTTCATAGTGAGAGGATTCGAGTACAGGAGCAGGGATATCTTGCTGCAATTATACAGGGCCTTGGTGAGGCCACACCTGGAATATTGTGTGCAGTTTTGGTCTCCTTATCTGAGGAAGGATGCTCTTGCTATAGAGGGAGTACAGCGAAGGTTTACCAGACTGATTCCTGGGATGGTAGGACTGACGTATGAGGAGAGATTGAGTCGGTTAGGATTATATTCGCTGGAGTTCAGAAGAGTGAGGGGGGGATCTCATAGAAACCTATAAAATTCTAATAGGACTTGACAGGGTAAATGCAGGAAGGATGTTCCCGATGGCGGGGGAGTCCAGAACCAGAGGTCATAGTCTAAGGATACGAGGCAAACCTTTCAGGACTGAGATGAGGAGAAATTTCTTCACCCAGCGAGTGGCTTGTCCGGTGAGATATTCCACTGTAAATGGGACTGCCTGGTGAGATGTCTCGCTATAACCGGGACCGTCTGGTGAGATGTCCCACTGTAACTGGACCATCCAGTGGTTAATTTTAACGTCACAGGATGGTGTGGTGTGGTGTTGGAGGGGGGTTAAAATGAAGCCTTGCATCATGTCAGGGACCTACCAGCGACCTTTGTGAGCTGGCACAGTCAGCAGTGCACCACTGCACCACCGATGCACTCCGGTACGAAGGGCCGGTGACTATGTCCACTTCAGGAGTGACCCTGAGAGCTAGGTCCATAGGGCCATCGGATTTGGGTCCATCATGGAAATCCCACAGTCCAAGCGGTCATAGACTGCACCCATGTGGTCATCAAGGGGTCGCCAGGCGACCAGCTGCATACGTAAATGGAAAGGGCTTCCACTCACTCAATGTGCAGTTCAAATGTGACCACTGGAAGCGATTCATGCAAATCTGTGCCTGCTTTCCAGGCAGCTTCCATCACGCCTTCATCCTGCATCTGTCCCAGCTGCTGTTGCTGTTCATTGAACTGGCTCAGATGGAGGGATGGCTTCTTGGAGACAAGGGCTACCCCTTGAAGACATGGCTCCTGACGCAGTGAGAAACCCCACCACTGATGCAGAGGAGAGATACAACGCCAGCCGCGGCGTGACAAGAGTCACCATTGAGCAGGCGATCGGCATGCTGAAAATGTGCTTCCGCTGCCTGGATAGATCAGGTGGTGCCCTGCAGTACGAACTAGAAAGGGTAGCTCGTATCATTGCTGTCAGCTGTGCTCTGCACAAGTAGGCACTCAATAGTGGAAAGGCCTTGCAGGATGAGGAGAGATGTGAGCAGGACATCTCCTCGTGATGAGGACACTGAGGACTTAAAGCAGGAAAGACAGAGTGCACCCAGGCACCGCATGCAGGGTGAGCAGAGAGCAAGGGATGCAAGGCAAAGCCTTATGGATCATAGGTTCTCCACACCATAGGAAGCATCATGAGCTCTGCAAGCCACACAGCACCCTCGCTCACCTGCTGTGCAGCAGTCCGCATCAACAACATCTTTCTCTCAACCATTAGAGGCAGCAGCAGACTGAGCCATTGTCCATGTTACTGCATCTGTGAATATACACAGGTGTAATGCTGGCATGGCAGTGATGTTATTCCATACAGTAGCAGTTCTGAAAGGCCAATGATGTAATGGGAGGAGACACGATCAGCACATGCTGCCACTCTTCATTCATACAGTAAAACCGGCACAGATCTTAGTGAAGAACATTTAGTGAATTAACTTTTTACAGTGTAGTGTCACTCGTGCAGAACCATTTGTGACACGGTGTTTTGCTGAAACATTTGTGGGCGCTCCATCGAGGTGCCACCTCTGCGCTAGCAGCCTGATTGGAGAAGGCTGCTGATCAGATTGCCCTTTGGCTGTGGATGACTTCAGTGGTCATCCTCTGTGTGCACGAGGCCTGGAGGGCCACGGCTGGCTGGGGGAATCCTGTGTCAGTGCAGAACTCTCCTCTGACATTGCGACTGCTGGAGCTTGACTCACTGGCGGAGGGGCCGGCGTCCACATTGGAATCACCTTGAGGGGCGACCCCAGATGTGGCACACATGCTCGCCTCCTCCATCTCAGGGCTCCTTTAAACCCCTCTGCTCTCCCGGGAAGGACCAGGGACAGTCTCCATGCCCCTGGTCCCTCTCTCACCTTGCCACTGATTTGTGAATCTGATGGTCTCGGCGAGGGATTGTAGGTCAGTGCAGATGAATGGAATGTGGCTCACCAGGAGGGCTGCCGCCATCTCCATGGATGAAGCCATGTGCTCAAATGCCTGGGACACGGCAGCTATCATGGCCAGGATTGACTCCCCCATTGTCCACTCAAGGCTGTGCGCAGCCTGTGGCATCTCCACCAGATGTTGCCAGGATTACTGCTGGAGCTCCAGCATGCCCTGTTCTGTCCACAACAGAGGGTCATCAGTAGCCTGGGGCTCAGCATGGGCCTGGCCACTCACAGCCCTCCGACTATCAGAGGCCTTGGCTGTCTCAGCCTCAGTTAGCTACTCGGGCGTGTGTGCAGTGCTCTCACCAGCTTGTGACCTAGACTCTAAGGCCAATCGCATTTCCACCGAGGTGAAAGTATCTGCGTTGGTGGAAGGTGTGGGAGTGTCATGGGACGCTGCTTCCTCAGAGGATGTCTCTTCTTCTGAGGTGTGAGAGGAGTCTTGAGTTGCAAGGGTCGATTCAGAGCATGGACCTGCAAGATACAATGAGAAGAACACACTGTCAGTCTTGATGTTGTACATGTAACGACTATGACAGCATTGTCTCGAACAATAACAATTGCACAGTCATCATTGTGTATATCAAATGGCTGTATGTTCACCCTGGGCCCTGAGCTCTACATCAACGAATGAACAGTCCACATGAATGGATGCAATTTCCAGGGCCTCCTCCTCAGCCTATGTCAGCGTACACACATCCGGCACTCCTCCAGTACGGCTCACCTCATGAGAATTGTGGGCCCTCTTTGCCTGGAGGAGCAAGGAGTCAGAGATTAAACATGGCAGGTCAACAATGTGACACATGTCGCAAGAGTGGTGCTGGGCACAAAGGTGGGGAATGTTTGGTCTGCACTACTGAGTGAGCCGCTCATGTAGGTGTCATGCTCTGAGACGCAGTCAAGGGTGAGTTCTTTCATACATTCAGCCATTCATGCCACGTCATTCCTCCCTGCCCAACCTCCATGTCTTTGGCATGGCAGTGGTACACATGTGACATGCTGTGTGGGCACACCCAGGTTCAGTGGAGCCATGATACAAAATGCCACTTACTTTTGCAGTGCGGAGCAAATCGTTCATCCTCTTGTGACACTGTAACCAGTCACGCCAGATGGCCCAACAGTTACTAACCTCCTCTGCCACCTCCAGCCAGGCTGCCTTGGTCAGGTGGGAGGGCATCTTCTTACCATGGCTGGGAAAAAGGACCTCCCACCTTGCCCGCACAGCCTGGAGGAGAGTGGGCAGGGAGATATCGCTGAACTGTGGAGCCACCCTGGAGCACTTCTGCCATCTTCACATATTTTGCCTGGTGCAGAAAACGAGCAGCTTATTCAGCAGTACAAAATTTCACTCACTTCTGGATGCAGATTTCTTCTTTAGGTTTTTAACACTAATGCAAGACTGGCCGCCTTTAAATAGGGCCCCAGCACCTGATACTCAACTGACCCGACACCGATCACAGCATCTGAAATCCCGCACCCTCCACATCATTTGGGGGAGGGGCAGTGTGCTGTCTCGATGTTAATGAGCTGCTGCACTGAATATCGCGGCAGCTCCGCGATGGGCGGTCCGCACGGGCGAGATCAGTGGCAAGCTGGTAATATCCAGCCAAGTGTGTTTTGATTTTCACAAGCATTCGATCAGGTGTCACACAAGAGGTTATTACACAAAATTCAGGCCCATGAGATTGGGGACAGGAGAAGCTGGTGCTGTTTCCATGAAGAAGAGAAGGGTGAGAGGAGATTTGATACAAGTGTTTACAATCACAAAGTGTTTAGACAGAGTAGATAGAGAGAAACTGTTCCCATTGGCTGAAGTGTCAAGAACAAGAGGACTGAAAATTAAGGTGAATAGCAAAAGAACCAAAGGTGACATGAGGGAAAACTTTTTTACGCAGTGAGTGGTTAGGATCTGGAATGCACGGCCTGAGAGTGTGATGGAGGTAGATTCAATCGTGGCTTTCAAAAGGGAATTGGATAAACACCTGAAGAGAAATAATTTGCAGGGCTATGGGGAAAGGACGACAGAGTGGGACTAGCTGATTTGCTCTTACAGAGAGCCGGCATGGACTCAATGGGCTGAATAGCCTTCTTCTGTGCTGTAAGCATTCTATGATTCTAATCACTCTCATGCACTTCCCAACCAGCTACTAAAGGAAGAAACACGGCTTGATCCATTCTGTGGCACCAGACACGTTGACTCAGGTCACAGTAGACGTACCGTGACTGAAGGCTCTTGATTCGGCCCAGCATGTCCAGATGTCCAGCGGAGTATTGCTCTATCACGTCTTTGACGTCGTATGGTCGCAATGTCTCTTTAAACTTCCTCTTTGCTACAAGAAATTTGAGGATCCTGCAGGGGAGAAGAGTGTAAAAAAAACATTTGGGAAATTCAGTAATAGGTGGTAATCCGCTAGTTTGATGGTTGTGAGTTAGTCTACAATTTGAACCACAGCAGCCAAGTTTACGAGCTGAGACACCAGGAGACCTGCTGCGAAATATTTTAAGATAAGACCTAGAACATAAGCATTGCACACCAGCATGTTCCCACCTTTGATTGTTTTCCCACAGCTTCTGGGTTTTCCTGTTGGACTGACAGTTGCTAACTCAGCACAGACTGCCACACCACTTACTGAGCCATTGTTAGAATGGATCTGGGTGTTCCACTGTAAAAAGAAAATGATCTATGACAAGACAACAGCATGTGATTGATTGTGAACCTCAATCACTGTCAGGGGCTAATGTTTAATACTGTGGAGTGATTATATACCAAAACTGTAACTGATGGGTTCACACAACATCAAAAACAGTGAGAGAAAAGCTTAAGTAGTTTATAACTATTGTCTGAACATCAAGGGCATATTACTGATCTGGAATCACCCAGTGCATCAGTTACCCAGAAAACATAACCTATTCACTTACCGAGCTGGATGGCATTGGATAACTGCTGCAGTGGTGCTCTGTGGTGCATGAGATGGTTCCTGTGGTGCAGGGGTTGAGGAGGGAAGTTGTCTGGAGGACATCAGGGTGACAGTTGAGTAGTGGAGGTTGAGTAACAGAATGTTCCAATACAGCACTAGGCAGCTTGGTCGATCAGCTCTGTGCTGGTGTTTTTCTCCATATGGATCCTCTAGTCTCATCACACTCCCGCTCACTCTCCATACAATTTAATATTCCTCTTTTTAGCCAATTATCTAATACCATGTTAAAAAATATGGACTTTGCTTCAACAGCTTTGTGGCAAAGAATTCCCTATTCGAACCATCCTCTATGCCAATACATTTACTCTACAATCTCTCCTTCACTTTTTGGTGATTATCTTAAATCTGTGCTCTCTCATTACTGTCTCATAGACCAATGGAAACACTTTATTACTATTCACCTTATCGCACTCTTCATAATTAGGATGCCCTCTATTAGGACAAACTTTAATCTTCCTAGGTATAGTGAAAAAGCCCTATCATCTCAAGCCTCTCTTCATAATTGTAACTCCCCATCCCTGCAAATCTTCATAGCTTGTAACATCCTAGTGAACCTGCACCACACTTTTACCACTGCTTTTAGATTTGCACTGTCTTTCCTTCATCGGACGGGGTATTGAGTACAAGAGTTGGCAGGTCATGTTACAGTTGTATAGGACTTTGGTTCGGCCACATTTGGAATACTGCGTGCAGTTCTGGTCGCCACATTACCAAAAGGATGTGGATGCTTTGGAGAGGGTGCAGAGGAGGTTCACCAGGACGTTGCCTGGTATGGAGGGCGCTAGCTATGAAGAGAGGTTGAGTAGATTAGGATTATTTTCATTAGAAAGACGGAGGTTGAGGGGGGACCTGATTGAGGTGTACAAAATCATGAGAGGTATAGACAGGGTGGATAGCAAGAAGCTTTTTCCCAGAGTGGGGGATTCAATTACAAGGGGACATGAGTTCAAAGTGAAAGGGGAAAAGTTTAGGGGGGATATGCGTGGAAAGTTCTTTACGCAGAGGGTGGTGGGTGCATGGAACGCATTGCCAGCGGAGGTGGTAGACGCGGGCACGATAGCGTCGTTTAAGATGTATCTAGACAGATACATGAATGGGCAGGAAGTAAAGAGATACAGACCCTTAGAAAATAGGCGACAGGTTCAGATAGAGGATTTGGATCGGCGTAGGCTTGGAGGGCCGAAGGGCCTGTTCCTGTGCTGTAATTTTCTTTGTTCTTTGTTCTCTTTGTATGAGGAACCAGAAACTGGACACAATACTTCAACTGCAGCTTTTGGTCCTGTACAAGTTCAACATTATCTCAGAAAGTGTTGGAAATGCTCAGCAGGTCACAATGAAAGGTCATCAACCTGAAACGTTAACTCTGTTTCTCTCTCCACAGATGCTGACAGACCTACTGAGGATTTACAACATTTTCTGTTTTTATTTCAGATTTCCAGCATCTGCAGTACTTTGCTTTCAATATTATCGCCTTGCTTTTGCACCCTTTGCCATTAGAAACAAAACCATGGGTTCCAATTGCCTTTTTTGCAGATTTATCTATTTGTTCCATCATTTTTAATGAGCTAGATCTCTCTGCTCCTTTACTCCATTTAAAATTTTACAGTATAAGGCATATTCTTCTACCCATTATGTCCAAAAGGTATTAGTTCACATTTTCTACAGTAAAGTGCATCTGCCACCTAACTGTAAACCCTGACAGCACCCTATGTCCTCCTGCAGTCTTTCATCATTCTTATAACAATCTGATAAACATCTCAAATTCAGCAAACCTCACTGTTATGAGAATGTATGAAAATTCTGAAAGTTTGCTTTATTAACTTTTATAATCAAGGATGATTTAAACAAAACTTTCCTTGAGGTAATTAAATGGGCGGGAGAAGAGTTTTGGTTTGGGTAGAATGTCCCTGATCTATGATAGCAGCATGGTTAATGGGCCCAATTACCTTTCTTCATTCATACCTTCTTCGTTCTGATGACATCATTACATAAATAGCTGTGTTTTAAACTGACAATCGATGCTTCAACCAATGAACCAGCTGGTTCGCATTTGACAAACTAAAAATCTGCTTTCTTCATTTGGGTTACTGGGAATCAACCAATTAAAATAGATACAGGTAAAATGCAAGTCTGTCTGGATGACATATTGGTTAAAAGCTGAACAAAACACTGTCACAACCAATCATGACATCACTTCTTCCTATTGTTGGTTGCACATAAGTTGAAGTAAAACACTTTTAAGTTGTGAGTCACAGTTACAAGCCTGTTTATTTAATGTTTGTCTCTAAATATGTTATTTGTAACAAATAATCTAAAATGCAGTTTTTAGAGACTGCCTTCATCAAAAGGAACTTTTGTCGTATGTCATGCCAGCCCCCACCTGCCAAGAGCGAGGCATATTCATTTTGTTATGTGAACATTGATTTGAAAACTGTTGCTGAAGTGAAGAAAGGACTTGTTTAAAAAATCACCAGGCCCTTGGCTGGAAATATATTTGCATATTAACAGACAGTGCTTGTGGAGACAAAGGGGTTACTTCTCTTATCCAATTTAACCCACAATGGATTTTGAGCACCAGGTATTGTGTGTAAGAAGAGACATTCCAGGGTCAGCTAATACCAGAGAATCCATAAACAGATGTGGTCAGATCAGCTGGTTATGTGACTAACCTGCTTGGCAACCTGGTTTTTCTGAATTGTACAAACAGTTTGAACTCAGTGTCTGTTTGCTCCTGGACTGAAAAGACCTCTCCTGGCTGGCTCGCCACAGCCTCTCCTGTCTGCTCCCATCACTTTCTCACGGAACTCCAAATCCACTGAAGACACATGAACTCCAAGAGAGAAAAGTATCCTGCAGCAAACAAGGTTTAAGAAGAATACTGGGCCCCAACGAAAAGCAAGTTCTACATACAATCAAGGACTCTACAGTGAGCTCGAAGAACCATAACAAAACTCCTCTTCAGAGATTGCCTCAAACTTTTCCACTTTATTTTTCTTCTGCTCTTTTCTGTCTCTATATGCATGTGAGTATTGCGTATGCATGCTTGCGTGGGCGCATTGTGTATCTGTACACTTTACTGCAGAAAATGTGAACTAATACTTTTTGGACATAATAGGTAGAAGAATATGCCTTATACTGTAAAATTTTTAATGGAGTAAAAGAGCAGAGAGATCTAGCTCATTAAAAATGATGGAACAAATAGATAAATCTGCAAAAAAGGCAATTGGAACCCATGGTTTTGTTTCTAATGGCATAGGATGCAAAAGCAAGGAGGATGTAACTAGTCGAATAGATAAGGGAGAACCAGTGGATGTGGTGTATTTGGACTTACAGAAGAATTTCGATAAAGTCCCACATAAGAGATTAGCGTGCAAAGTTAAAGAACATGGGATCGGGGGTAAGGTACTGACATGGATAGAGAACTGGTTGGCAGCCAGGAAACAAAGAGTAGGAATAAACGGATCTTTTTCCAAATGGCAGGCAGTGACTGGTGGGGTACCGCAGGGATCAGTGCTAGGACCCCAGCTATTCACAATATATATTAATGATATAGATGAGGGAATTAAATGTAATATATCCAAGTTCGCAGCTGACACAAAGCTGGGTGGGAGTGTGAGCTGTGAGGAGGATGCAGAGAAGCTCCCGTGTGATTTGGACAGGTGGAGTGAGTGGGCAAATACATGGCAGATGCAGTATAATGTGCACAAATGTGAGGTTATCCACTTCGGTGGCAAAAACAGAAAGGCAAATTATTATCTGAATGGCAATAGATTGGGAAAGGGGGAGATGCAGCGAGACCTGGGTTTCCTTGTGCACCAGTCGCTGGAAGTAAGCATGCAGGTGCAGCAGGCAGTTAGGAAGGCAAATGGTATGTTGGCCTTCATAACGAGAGGATTCGAGTACAGGAGCAAGGATGTCTTGCTGCAATTATACAAGGCCCTGGCGTGACCACATCTGGAGTATTGTGCGTAGTTTTGGTCTCCTTATCTTGCTACGGAGGGAGTGCAGCGAAGGTTCATCAGATTGATTCCTGGGATGGCAGGACTGACGTATGAAGAGAGATTGGGTCGATTAGGCTTGTATTCACTAGAGTTTAGAAGAATGAGGGGATCTCATAGCAACCTACAAAATTCTAATACTGAACAGACTAGATGCAGGAAGGATGTTCCTGATGGAGGGGGAGTCCAGGATGAGGGGTCACAGTCTAAAGGATAAGGGCAAGCCATTTAGGACTGAGATGAGGAGGGATTTCTTCACCCAGAGAGTGGTGAACCTGTGGAATTCACTACCACAGAAAGCAGTTGAGGCCAAATCATTAAATATATTCAAGAAAGAGTTAGATATATTTCTTAGGGCTAAAGGAGTCAAGGGATACGGGGAGAAGGCGGGAACAGGATACTGAGTTTGGATGATCAGCCATGATTGTATTGAATGGCGGTGCAAGCTCGCAGGCCGAATGGCCTACTCCTGCTCCTATTTTCTATGTTTCTAAAACAACAACAAATGTGCATTTTTGTGAAGAAGCTTTAAATGAGAAGAATAATTTATTGGCTTATTTTCTTGTCAATATGTTAGATATTGATTTAGTGAGATACATTGTATGATTGCTTCAAGAGTGACATCCATTTAAGAACTCAGTATGTTAAAGAGCTAAGTGCCAGGATGTAGTCATGTGACTAAAAGCCATAGTCACTCTGCAACTGTAACTTCCTAGACAAACGTTCTGTACATAGCTTTCTCTGTATTGTATATAATAGTTAGCTGTTAATAAACCTGTTTGAGATCTTCAAGGAATTGGAATCCCCATAACTCATTGTGTTATTTAAGACAACACGAAGAACACATGACAAGATAATGGTGGCAGCTGTGGTGAAAAGACAAGCATGAAGACCCAGGCGAAAACAGAAAACCAGTGAAGAAACTTTAAAAAAGTACCTGAAAGGAGTCAAAGAAATACTAGCCCAAACAGTGGAAAGCAGAAAAACTTACCACCAGCTACAAGAGGCAGAGCACTGAATGACAGGCAGCAAATACATTCCTCTGATCATGTGAGTCATTGTGCTGATGGTCGAGGGATCCTGGTTTTAAAAAAAAGCTTTGATGTACTTAAAAAAATTGATTTTTTAAGGCTCCATAGGAGAGAGAAAAAAACGGGGAAACCCAACTCCTCCCTCAGGCTGATCAAGGTCGTGCCATTACGGGAGGCGTCTAGAAAAAAAAACACAGCAAGCCCTGAGCACTGCAGAGCCTCTATTCATGCAGCCAAAGCTAATAAAACCATTAAACCAGTCAACCGTGGAAAAGACAAACAAACTTTAGCAGCCAAAGCTAAAACAAATAATTAAACCACTCAAGTGTGAAGAACGTAAACAATCTCTAGAAAAAAAGCAAAGAGGAAAACCCTTGAACTGTCTATTGAACAGCTGTGTAAACATGCAGGCTGAAGTGCTGAAAGCAAAATAAACAGAGAACACTGTCAAGCACCTGTTACTCTTTGTCAAAGCAGCTAGTCTAAATAAAAGAGAATTTCTTAAAGGGGAAACAGTGAGGAATTAATAGCACAAGTCTGAAAGCAGCATTTTGAGCCACGAATAGACAAGTCATAATAAATACAGTACCACCGTCACACACAGAGCTAAACAAAGTTAAATACAGAGCAGAAAGTGAAGGAAAAGCAGAAAGATGAATATCAAATTTCCGCAGCCTGAACTGGAAGGCCATTGATATCCTATCTGAGTTCAAAATTCTAAATAAAGAATGCAGTTATGCTTCACAGACCAAGCGGTTTTAGAACTAGAGAAGCACTCCGTGAAAATACTGATAGCATTTGGAAATGAGGAGTTATACTGAATCAATACCTCTGGCTTATCTGACGAGGACCAGAAAGATCCCACAAAGATATGGAAAGTGCTAGAAGATCAACTCCGGGTAAGAGTGAATTTTGGAATTCATCACCTGGAATTGATGTCCTACAGGCAACAGCCACAGGAATCAATAGATCAGTTCATCAGTAGATGCCGTAGTAAGGGCAATGAATGTGATTTTCCAGAAACTGAGCTGAATAACAGCGCTGGTGATTGTCTCAACACCTATTGAAGAATTACAAAAAGACCTCTTGAAGAAAAAGAAAGGTCACAGCATTGATGAGCTGCTAGAAGATGGCAGGAAATACAAAGCCATTGTAGCTGGACAAAGATATCTGCAAACACGAGGTGTAACTGAAAGTATTGGTATGATAACCAGGTCGCAAAAAGCAAGCAAGCTGTGTGATAAGTGTGGTTTATCCCACTCACCGTGAAGTTGTCCTGCATTTCATGACCTGTGCAGGGCATGCAGTGCAAAAGGACACTGGTCCCACCTATGCAAGAAATCTGGCTGCAACGACACAGCCAGAAGTGACAATAGGACACAAACAAACAGAAGACAGGCGTAGCAACAAGGCAACAGCAGCAAGGAGTGTGCTAGAGACCTGCATAAATGCAAGCCGATGCACAAAGTCCACAGCAAAATAAATCCAAGACAAGGCTCAGAGTGGAGCGATTCTCAGCCAGAAGATAATCAGGTATTACACATTGTGACCCTGACACATTGCGAACCTGACACATTGCGTTGATGAAATCAAACAACTTGGAAGCTTTTACTGCTATCAATATCATCTGCCTAAAGAAATCTGGTAAACACACACTCAGGGCTAAGATTGACACGGGAGCTAGTGTAAATATCCTACCAGTTTGAATCCTGAAGGATATGCACCGGGGTCGTTGGAAATTAATACGACAAATGACAAGTGCAAAGCTAATTGCATACCACGGGTCACCCATCCCTTGCAGTGGCACACTAACAATGCATTGCAGCTATGACAAGTCAGCATGGAAACCACAAATATTTTACCTGGTAGACACGAGCGAACCAGCAGTAGCAGGACTACCAGTCTGTAAAGACCTCAACATTGTGACTATCCATGACATCACCAAGGTACCCAGTACAACAGAAGAGACCAATGGTACCCACTTTGAGTCAGTCCACGACCTGCAACAAATATACTCGGACAGATTTTAAAGGCAATGCCGTACTGCACCTCAGAGAGGATGCAATTCCGTCAATCGACCTGCCCAGAAAGTTCAGAGTCCACATACAAGAAAAGCCTAAGCATGAATTGGATGACATGGAACGTGATTGCATCATCTGTTCTGTGCATCATCACACAGACTGGTGCAACTCAATTACATGCAGATTAAAGAAGGATGGAGCAATCAGGGTATGTCTAGATCCAAGGCATCTAAACCTCTCCCTAAAGAGATGCCCCCACAAGATTTCAACTCTTGATGAATTGAATCCAAAGTTCAGAGGAGTCAAATTCTTCTCCATGTTGATGCAAAACATAGATATTAGTCGGTACACCTTAGAACATAGAACATAGAACAGTACAGCACAGTACAGGCCCTTCGGCCCACGATGTTGTGCCGAACCTTTAACCTACTCTAAGATCAAACTAACTACATACCCTTCATTCTACTATCATCCATGTACCTATCCAAAAGTCGCTTAAATGCCCCGAATGTATCTGCTTCTACTACCACCGCTGGCAGTGCATTCCACGCACCCACCACTCTCTGTGTAAAGAACCTACCTCTGACATCTCCCTGAAACCTTCCTCCAATCACCTTAAAATTATGCCCCCTGGTTGCAGCCCTTTCCACCCTGGGAAAATGTCTCTGGCTATCCACTCTATCGATGCCTCTCATCATCTTGTACCCCTCTATCAAGTCACCTCTCATCCTTCTTCGCTCCAATGAGAAAAGCCCTAGCTTTCAATCTTTCTTCGTAAGACATGTCCTCCAGTCCAGGCAGCATGCTGGTAAATCTCCTCTGCACCCTCTCTAAAGCTTCCACATCCTTCCTGTAATGAGGCGACCAGAACTGAACACAATATTCCAAGTGTGGTCGAACCAGGGCCTTATAGAGCTGCAACATAACCTCGCGGCTCTTAAACTCAATCCCCCTGTAAATGAAAGCCAACACCACATACGCCTTCTTAACAACCCTATCAACTTGGGTGGCAACTTTGAGCGATCTATGGACATGGACCCCAAGATCCCTCTGTTCCTCCACACTACCAAGAATCCTGTCTTTAAGCCTGTATTCCGCATTCAAATTCGACCTTCCAAAATGAATCACTTCACACTTTTCCAGGTTGAACTCCATCTGCCACTTCTCAGCCCAGCTCTGCATCCTGTCAATGTCCCGTTGCAACCTACAACAGCCTTCCACACTAGATGGAGTTCAATCAGGGCAAATGCGAGGTGATGCATTTTGGAAGATCCAATTCAAGAGTGAACTATACAGTAAATGGAAAAGTCCTGGGGAAAATTGATGTACAGAGAGATTTGGGTGTTCAGGTCCATTGTTCCCTGAAGGTGGCAACGCAGGTCAATAGAGTGGTCAAGAAGGCATACGGCATGCTTTCCTTCATCGGGTATTGAGTACAAGAGTTGGCAGGTCATGTTACAGTTGTATAGGACTTTGGTTCGGCCACATTTGGAATACTGCGTGCAGTTCTGGTTGCCACATTATCAAAAGGATGTGGATGCTTTGGAGAGGGTGCAGAGGAGGTTCACCAGGATGTTGCCTGGTATGGAGGGCGCTAGCTATGAAGAGAGGTTGAGTAGATTAGGATTATTTTCATTAGAAAGACGGAGGTTGAGGGGGGACCTGATTGAGGTGTACAAAATCATGAGAGGTATAGACAGGGTGGATAGCAAGAAGCTTTTTCCCAGAGTGGGGGATTCAATTACAAGGGGACACGAGTTCAAAGTGAAAGGGGAAAAGTTTAGGGGGGATATGCGTGGAAAGTTCTTTACGCAGAGGGTGGTGGGTGCATGGAACGCATTACCAGCGGAGGTGGTAGACGCGGGCACGATAGCGTCTTTTAAGATGTATCTAGACAGATACATGAATGGGCAGGAAGTAAAGAGATACAGACCCTTAGAAAATAGGCGACAGGTTTAGATAGAGGATTTGGATCGGCGTAGGCTTGGAGGGCCGAAAGGCCTGTTTCTGTGCTGTAATTTTTTCTTTTCTTTGTTCTTTGTTGTTCTTTGTTCTTTGTTGTATCCACAACTTCAGCAACCTTCGTGTCATCGGCAAACTTGCTAACCCAGCCTTCCCCTTCCTCATCCAAGTCATTTATAAAAATCACAAAGAGCAGAGGTCCCAGAACAGATCTTTGTGGAACACCACTGGTCACTGAGCTCCATGCTGAATACTTTCCATCTACTACCACCCTCTGACTTCTATGGGCCAGCCAATTTTGTATCCAGACAGCCAACTTTCCCTGTATCCCATGCCTCCTTACTTTCTGAATGAGCCTACCATGAGGAACCTTATCAAACGCCTTGCTAAAATCCATATACACCACATCCACTGCTCTTCCTTCATCAATGTGTTTTGTCACATCTGCAAAGAATTCAATAAGGCTTGTGAGGCATGACCTGCCCCTCACAAAGCCATGCTGACTGTCTCTAATCAAACCATGCTTTTCCAAATAATCATAAATCCTGTCTCTCAGAATCCTCTCCAATAATTTGCCCACTACCGATGGAAGACTGACTGGTCTATAATTCCCAGGGTTATCCCTATTCCCTTTCTTGAACAAGGGAACAACGTTTGCCACCCTCCAATCATCCGGTACTACTCCAGTGGACAGTGAAGACGCAAAGATCATCGTCAAAGGCGCAGCAATCTCTTCCCTCGCTTCCCGTAATATCCTTGGGTATATCCCGTCTGACCCCATTGCTAAGGAATCTCAGGAAGTCACCACCTTCAGAACATCATTTGGAAGATACTGCTTCCAGAAACTACCTTTTGGCTTATCTGTCAGTCAAGATCTGTTTCAGCAGCATATGGACAGAATTATAGAAAACATGCCTGGATGTATATGCATTGCCGATGATATTGTGGTAATGGGCAAAACCAAAGAAGAACATGATCGATATCTCCATTCCCCAATGGCAGTAGCTCATCATGAAGGGCTCGTTTTTAACAGCAACAAGTGCCAGGAATGTAAGTCAGATCAATTTCTATGGCTCCATCTATTCAGGTTGCAGAATCCATCCTGACCCAGGTAAAGTCGAAGATGTAAGGCATATGCCTACCCCACAAGACAAAGAAGATCTACAGAGATGTCTAGGATTTTTCAACTTCTTGGCACCATACATTCCAAATTTTTCTGATAAAGTATCATCACTGAGAGAGCTCTTAAAGAAAGATGTACCATATGTATGGCAGGAGGGCCATCAGCATATGTTTGAGTCGGAAATCCTCAGATGCTTTTGGCCTCACAGAGATGAACTCGGTATCTCAAGAGGCATCACCTTCAAAGGAAAACAAGTGATTGTGCCCAAAGCTCCCCGACAGGACATCCTGTCACAACTTCACCAAAGCCATATGGGTATAGAGCGAATGAGATGACTGGCACGAGACGCTGTTTATTGGTTAGGGAGCAACAGTGACATTGAAAAGCTAGTGAGGATGTGCGAGACATGCCAAAGCCACCAGCCACAACAATGTAAAGAACCTCTACGTCCTCACGAGATTCCGTCAATCCCATGGTCCAAAATTGCCACTGATCTATTTTCTGTCAATGGAGACGAATTTATCTTAGTCACTGATTATTTCTCCAAATTTCCAATTGTCAGACTGTAAAAGACACTTCAAGCACAGTCGTCACAGACACATTGAGTGCCATATTCTGCCTATTCGGTACACCTGAAAAAATTATTTCTGACAATGGGCCACAGTATATAGGCAGACCTTTCAGGGATATGTGCACCAAATGGGGCGTAAACCATGTGACTTCCTCACCACATTACCCTATGTCTAATGGTCTTGCCAAGTAAATGGTTTGCACAGTGAAATCACTTATCCTGAAGTGTAGGGCAATAAAACAAGATTTTCGTGTTGCCATGTTACACCTCAGAGCTACACCTATGGATATGGGCTTGCCATCACCAGAAGAGATCATGTTTAGCAGACAAGAGAGAATGATTCTGCAAAGCCATCATCTGTCCAAATTCTGAGATGCAGGAGACACTGCTCGAAAAACAGGGAGAATGAAGATGGTGCATGATCAACAGGCAGGGGCGGAACTACCTCAGCAATATGTAGGACAAAAGGTCAGGGTCATGCACCCTACAATAAGAACATGGTTGCCCACAGAGGTATCCAAAGTATGCAGTGAGGCTAGGTCCTACAAGGTTACAACATCTAGCAGAGCAGTGTTGAGGAGGAACCGAAGCCAACTAAGAGAGGTGTGCAATACTCCAACTGTGCATAGTGGACTCGAAAGAACACACTCCAACAATGAGGGTGTGACGGAACAACAGGATGACAACCAACGCATTGGCAACACGTCGGCAGACCAAAAACAGCCAAGGGTGCAATCCACATCCCTAGAAGGTTAGACCATAACCAGATCTGGAAGAGTTGTCAAACCACGAAAACAATATATGGACTTTTAGGCTTCTACACGAATAAATTTCATAATCTCTATTCCTGTGTAAATAATTTTGATGTTATCCAGTTTTATATGTTTTTACTTATAATGTATGAGATTTATCATTGGAAAGAAAGGGGATGTTGTAAGATCGCTTCAAGAGTGATATCACTTTCAGACCTCAGCATTCTAATGAGCTAAGTGCCAGGATGTAGTCATGTGACTAGAAGCCAGAGTCACTCTGCAACTGTAACTCCCTAGACAAAAGTTCTGTACATAGTTTGCTCTGTATTGTATATAATAGTTAGCTGTTAATAAACCTGTTTGAAATCTTCAAGGAATTGGAATCCACGCGACACATTGTGTTACTTAAAACAACACAGAGAACACATGACAAGATAACTGGCATTTTTTTGCTTGCACAAGTAATCAATGCTTGCCTGCACACTTGTTTTAGCGATGTAGAGTAAAGGCCTGCTCCCCGACCCGAACCCGACGGGACCCAACGACATGTGTCGGGTTAGTGTTGGGTCCGGCCCCTCTTCCGGGTCCAGCTTTCGGGCTTGGTTCCAGGTCGGGCCGGACACACACAGTAAGTGCTGTGCTGGCAAGTATTGAAATTAAAATGCTTACCTGAGCTGGGAGTCCAGGACGTCAAGCAGGGAAACTGAGTCTGCGCAGTGAGCGAGTGATGTCTCTGTGACATCATCACGCACACGCTGCAGCTTCCTGGAGGTTCCGAGTCGGAAGTAAGTAAAGGGATGGTCGGGTCGATTAGGTTCGGGTTGGATTCTTTTTCCCCAACCTGAGCAGACCTTTAATGTGGAGTATTCTGGAGAGGTGTCTATCTGTCAGGAGTGATCTTGATTACTGTCTCCCTGTTCTCTCTGTCTGTCTATCTCTTTTCCCCCTCCTTCTCTGTTGTCCCCCTTCTCTGTGTTGTCCCCCTCTCTGTGTCGTTGTCCCTTTTCTGTATCGTTGTCCCCTCTCTCTGTTGCTCTCTCCTCTCTCTCTGCCTGCCTCCCTCTCTCTCTCTCTCCTCTTTCTTTCTCTGCCTCCCACTCTGTCCCCTCTCTCTATCTGCCTCGCTGTCTCTTTTCTCGTTCTTTCTGCCTTTCTCTCTCTTCCCCTGTGCCTCTTTCTCTTGCCTCACTTTGCCTCCCTCTCTCTCCTCTCTTTCTCTGCATCCCTCTCTCTTTCTCCCCTCTCTCTGCCTCTCTCTTTCTCCCCTCTCTCTCCCCCCTCACTCTCTCCCCTCTCACTCTCTCCCTCTCACTCTCTATCCCCCTCTACTACCCCTTTTCTCACTAACCCCTCACTCTCTTCCCCCGCCCCTCACTCTCCTCTCACTTTCCTCTCTCTGCCCTCTCTCTTTCTCTGACAGTTGCAAAGAGTGGGACTTCTCAGCTGAAAACCTTTGTGGTCGGTCCGTTTTTGTTTTTAAATCACAACCGTCAGTTTCACAGCTGACAGGTGCTTAAAGCGGGAACCCACCAGAAAACCACGAACTTGTCCGAAGTTTGGAAATCGCTGTTCCTGCTCGAAGCACTTGTCAACTGTGAAACTGACGGATGCGATTTTTTTTTTTAAGTCGGACTGGTCTGGATGAAGAAGCCAATGGGAAATTTCTCATCCCTGAAATTATCAGTCACAGACCTCAAATTTTACAGACACGTTCCCGCCCCTGGTTAGCAAGACCGAGGCTATCCTCTGGCTCTTAACAGCAACTCTAAGGCCTGAAGCTTATGTTGCTGCTGCCATCATCGGCAGCGGCCGTAAAAGATGGCGGCCCGCACGCACGGGCTTTACTCTGCGGAGCCGCCACGATACTAAATGCGGTGGCTCATTTACATGGACGGGGTGGACCACCCCACCCCGATGATGTGGAGGGTGTGGGCGCTCCATCCCTGGCAACGGCACCCAGCACCATCACGCAGGCGCGGTGCCATTTTTAAAGGGCTTCCAGCCCTTCATTGTAATTTGAATTTCTAAAGAAACCTGAAACATAAGTGAATATAGTTATAGTGACCCTCTCCCACCCCAGCAATGACCTTAAAGTTTATTACTTGCCCTATCCCCCAAAACAAATCTAACCTTGTCCTCTCAACCTCCCTCCCCAAAGTTAATGAACTATGAACTTTACCCCTTCCTATGACCCTCTAGACCAATCGAAAACATTTAACGCAGCTTCCCGCTGCCCACCCCGCACCCTGTAAACTTATCTGCTCTCCCTTCCCAACCAGTGTTCTGCCATCGAACGGAGATCTGAAGGTGTGGGTGTCCTGGTAACTGACCACAATATCAGAGTGGGACAGCTGGCAGGAGCAGGTAAGTCACTAATTCATTAATTAGCAGGAGGGGGCAGCCACAAGGCCTCACCGCTGCCGACAATATGGGGCTGGGCCTTCCTGGCATCGAGGCCCATGGTGGGCTTCTCTCGGAGACATTTTCTGCCCCCCCCCCACCCCTAGCCATGACCCCCTGATGTCAGGGCGCCAGTAAAATTCGCCCCTAGGTGTTTGGCCTTGAGTTGATTGACTTCCCGGCTGCCATCTCAATCAGACTCAAAGTGTGGAACTGTGACATTCTGTTTGACCCTGAACTCTTCTGCCTCCCCTACATTGCCTCCATTACCAAAATCATCTTCTGTCAAGTCTGCAACATTTTCTCTGCTCCACCTCAACCCCTTGCAGAAACTTAATCCTTACCTTTATCACCTCCAGCCTTTACGCCTCTAACACCTTTCTAGCTGACACCCCTGCCTCAACCCTCCTCAAGCTTTGGAGTCCGAAGTAATGACTGCAACACCTTTGCTCTCTCCGAGCTCCAATGCTTACCCAGTGTCCCAGAGTGCCGATTGCAAAGTTCCTGTCCTTGTTTTCAAATCCCCGACAGTCTCAACCCACTCTACCATAACGAATGCCTCCTCCTACCTTTGTCTTCTTGCTCCTCCAACATGGGACTTCTCCTTTCCTCTGCTCCTCCAGCACCAGGGCTTTATCCCCTCTGCTCCCTCTGGCGTTTTTTTTTATTCATCCATGGGATGTGGGCGACGCTGGCCAGGCCAGCATTTATTGCCCATCCCTAATTGCCCTTGAGAAGGTGGTGGTGAGTTGCCTTCTTGAACCGCTGCAGTCCATGTGGGGTAGGTACACCCACAATGCACTTACGTTGGCAGTTTCAGGATTTTGACCCAGCGACAGTGAAGGAACGGCGATATAGTTGCAAGTCAAGATGGTGTGTGACTTGGAGGGGAACTTGCAGGTGGTGGTGTTCCCATGCATCTGCTGCCCTTGTCCTTCTAGTTGGTAGAGGTCGCGGGTTTGGAAGGTGCTGTCTAAGGAGCCTTGGTGCATTGTTGCAGTGCATTTTGTAGATGGTACACACTACTGCCACTGTGTGTCGGTGGTGGAGGGAGTGAATGTTTGAGGATGGGGTGCCAATCAAGCGGGCTGCTTTGTCCTGGATGGTGTCGAGCTTCTTGAGTGTCGTTGGAGCTGCACCCATCCAGGCAAGTGGAGAGTATTCCATCACACTCCTGACTTGCGCCTTGTAGATGGTGGACAGGCTTTGGGGAGTCAGGAGATGAGTTACCCACCGCAGGATTCCTAGCCTCTGACCTGCTGTTGTAGCAATGGTATTTATATGGCTATTCCAGTTCAGTTTCTGGTCAATCGTAGCCCCTAGGATGTTGATAGTGGGGGATTCAGCGATGGGAATGTCATTGAATGTCAAGGGGAGATGGTTAGATTCTCTCTTGTTGGAGATGGTCATTGCCTGGCACTTGTGTGGCGTGAATGTTACTTGCCACTTATCAGCCCAAGCCTGGATATTGTCCAGGTCTTGCTGCATTTCTACACGGAGTGCTTCAGTATTTGAGGAGTCACGAATGGTGCTGAACATTGTGCAATCATCAGCGAACATCCCCACTTCTGACCTTATGACTGAAGGAAGGTCATTGATGAAGGAGCTGAAGATGGTTGGGCCTAGGACACTATCCTGAGGAACTCCTGCAGTGATGTCCTGGAGCTCAGATGATTGACCTCCAACAACCACAATCATATTTCTTTGCATTAGGTATGACTCCAAACAGCGGAGAGTTTTCCCCCTGATTCCCATTGACTCCAGTTTTGCAAGGGCTCCTTGATGCCATACTCGGTCAAATGTTGCCTTGATGTCAAGGGCATCATTCTCACCTCACTATACTGTTATACTGTTGCCTCTTCCTTCCTCTTCTCCTCTGACACCAGACTTTACCCATTCTGCCTGACACTCCCTAGATTCAGCCACTAAAGCTCCTATTCACTGAAATCCCCTTTCTTTTCTCTTCATTTTGTCACTTCAGCTCACTGGTTTCCAAAATACCCTAAATACCTTCTCCATTGACCACACTTTCCATTTCTCATCTTGCCTTTCCTCCCTATGTTCCGTGTTCAATATATGTCTCCTATCCCTACGTGATAGGTGCTCTCGATGTCGTCCTGTGCAAGGATTTCTCTAAAAAAGCCAGTTGTTATTCTTGCCCAAGTTCACACACAAAGAATGAGCACTTCAGAAAGGTACCAGAGAATGGAAAATGCCTGGGTAACCTGTAATCCCAGAACGAGTTAACGCCATCAGAAAATTTGAACTGAAGGGAAGTCCTGACTCCCACACAATGTTCAACCAGCATTTTGCAAACATTGCTCCACCAGCTGTTGTGCCAAGTCACCAGGAGGTGGCAAACTCTGCCAGCACTTCTTGTGCCTGAGCATTTTAAAACACACAGACTGAGTATTGACCTACATTCCTCAGCAGGAGGCAGGTGCGAAGCAGTGTATTTATAGGTGACTTTAATGATGATGATAATCAGCACACTAGTCCTGGCTAACAAGCAAAAGACAAAAAAAAATGAAGAGTTCTGGGAAAAAGCCAACACAGCAAAACATAGAGACATAGAAAATAGGAGCAGGAGTAGGTCATTTGGCCCTTCGAGCCTGCTCCACCATTCATTATGATCATGCTGATCATCCAACTCAGTAACCTGTTCCCGCTTTCGCCCCATACCCTTTGATCCCTTTAGATCCAAGAGCTATATCTAACTCCTTCTTGAAAACATACAATGTTTTGGCCTCAACTGCTTTCTGTGGTAGTGAATTCCACAGGCTCACCACTCTCTGGGTGAAGAAATTTATCCTCATCTCTGTCCTGAAAGGCTTACCCTATATCCTTAGACTATGACCCTTGGTTTTGGACTCCCCCACCATCGGGAACATCCTTCCTGCTTCTACCCTGTCAAGTCCTGTTAGAATTTGCTCACATTTACCCACATTATACTGCATCTGCCATGCATTTGCCCACTCACTCAACTTGTCCAAATCACTCTGAAGCCTCTCAGCATCCTCCTCACAACTCACCCTCCCACCCAATTTTGTATCATCTGCAAATTTGGAGATATTACAATTAGTTCCTTCATCTAAATCATTAATATATATTGTGAATAGCTGGGGTCCTAGCACCGATCCCTGCAGTACCCCACTAGTCACTGCCTGCCATTCGGAAAAAGACCCATTTATCCCTACTCTTTGTTTCCTGTCTGCCAACCAATTTTCAATCCATCGCAATACACCACCCCAATCTGATGCACTTTAATTTTACACGCTAACCTCTTATGTGGGACTTTGTCAAAAGCCTTCTGAATAAACCACATCCACAGGCTTCCCTCATCCACTCTACTAGTTACATCCTCGAAGAATTCTAGTAGATTCGTCAAGCATGATTTCCCTTTCGTAAATCCATGCTGACTTTGTCTGATTCTACTAAGTGCTCATGCTCTTAAATCTTTGATAACGGACTCTAGAATTTTCCCCACTACTGACGTCAGGCTGACTGGTCTATAATTCCCTGCTTTCTTGCTACCTCCCTTTTTAAATAGTGGGGTTACATTAGCTACCCTCCAATCTGTAGGAACTGTTCCAGAGTCTATAGAATCTTGGAAGATGACCACCAATGCATCCACCGATCCAGAGCCACTTCCTTAAGTACTCTGGGATGCATACCATCAGGCCCAGGGGATTTATCGGCCTTCAATCCCATCAATTTTCGCAACACAATTTCTCTACTAATACTGCTTTCCTTCAGTTCCTCCCTCTCACATAGCAGCAGACAGCTCTCTGCTCCCCTCACTGATAAAGCGACTTTTACAAATCTTTGTCAGCAAAGACCAAATTCCATTTGATAGAAAACACAATCCTATCTGGCACTGCACTGAGACTCCATTACAGACTGCTCCCTCCTAGCACTGTGCGGACTGACAATGACACTGACCGCTCCCTCCCAGCACTGTGCGGAGTGACAATGACACTGACCGCTCCCTCCCAGCACTGTGCGGAGTGACAATGACACTGACCGCTCCCTCCCAGCACTGTGCGGAGTGACAATGACACTGACCGCTCCCTCCCAGCACTGTGCGGAGTGACAATGACACTGACCGCTCCCTCCCAGCACTGTACGGAGTGACAATGACACTGACCGCTCCCTCCCAGCACTGTGCGGAGTGACAATGACACTGACCGCTCCCTCCCAGCACTGTGCGGAGTGACAATGACACTGACCGCTCCCTCCCAGCACTGTGCGGAGTGACAATGACACTGACCGCTCCCTCCCAGCACTGTGCGGAGTGACAATGACACTGACCGCTCCCTCCCAGCACTGTGCGGAGTGACAATGACACTGACCGCTCCCTCCCAGCACTGTGCGGAGTGACAATGACACTGACCGCTCCCTCCCAGCACTGTACGGAGTGACAATGACACTGACCGCTCCCTCCCAGCACTGTACGGAGTGACAATGACACTGACCGCTCCCTCCCAGCACTGTGCGGCGTGACAGTGACACTGACCGCTCCCTCCCAGCACTGTACGGAGTGACAATGACACTGACCGCTCCCTCCCAGCACTGTACGGAGTGACAATGACACTGACCGCTCCCTCCCAGCACTGAGTGGACTGACAATGACACTGACCGCTCCCTCCCAGCACTGTGCGGACTGACAATGACACTGACCGCTCCCTCCCAGCACTGTGCGGAGTGACAATGACACTGACCGCTCCCTCCCAGCACTGTACAGAGTGACAATGACACTGACCGCTCCCTCCCAGCACTGTGCGGAGTGACAATGACACTGACCGCTCCCTCCCAGCACTGTGCGGAGTGACAATGACACTGACCGCTCCCTCCCAGCACTGTGCGGAGTGACAATGACACTGACCGCTCCCTCCCAGCACTGTGCGGAGTGACAATGACACTGACCGCTCCCTCCCAGCACTGTGCGGAGTGACAATGACACTGACCGCTCCCTCCCAGCACTGTACGGAGTGACAATGACACTGACCGCTCCCTCCCAGCACTGTACGGAGTGACAATGACACTGACCGCTCCCTCCCAGCACTGTGCGGCGTGACAGTGACACTGACCGCTCCCTCCCAGCACTGTACGGAGTGACAATGACACTGACCGCTCCCTCCCAGCACTGTA
Source organism: Heterodontus francisci (assembly GCF_036365525.1). NCBI lineage: Eukaryota > Metazoa > Chordata > Chondrichthyes > Heterodontiformes > Heterodontidae > Heterodontus > Heterodontus francisci. Next base: position 9,681,081 of record NC_090401.1, read on the forward strand.
CGGAGTGACAATGACACTGACCGCTCCCTCCCAGCACTGAGTGGACTGACAATGACACTGACCGCTCCCTCCCAGCACTGTACGGAGGGACAATGACACTGACCGCTCCCTCCCAGCACTGTCCCAAGGGACCTTACACAAACGATTCTTTTCAGGTCGTGTACATTTTTTCCAATTGACTAGAGAGCTATTCTTCTTTCATGAACATTTACAGTGTGTTTCTGCAGGCTATTCCAGCACAGTGAGCCACACAGCTGGACTCAATACCAGTATCTAATATCTACACATGCAGCTCCAATATACCAAAAAGGAGTTTTTCTGGTGAAGTTTAACTTTACCAATACAAAGGCAAAATATTGCAGATGCTGGAGATCTGAAAAAAAAACAGAAAATACTGGAAACAGTGAGCTGGTTTGACAGCATCTGTGGAAAGAAAAACAAAGCTAATGTTTCAGGTTTGTGACCTTTCACCAGAACTGGCAAAAGTTGGAATGGATTTTGGACAAGTGAAAGTGGAGAGCAGGGAAAGAAGAATAAAAGGGAAGGTCTGTGATAGGGAGGACGGCAGGAAAGATTAAATGACAAAAGGTTTCATGGTACAAAGCCAAAGCAGGTCGCAATGGGACAAGTGAAGAAACAAGTGGTGTGTGTGAATGAGGTGTAAATGACAGGATAGCAGCTGTCTCTACGCAAAGTAAAGGGATTAACAAAGAAACAAGTTCCTTTCACAGATTTTCTTAATAACAGTTTTTGAAACTAATTCAGTGGGCTGGATTTTAACAGCCTGCCGCTGATCTCGGTGGTGAGCTCTCCCGCGCAGGCACACGCCAAAGAGCCACCATGATCTTTGTGACAGCACGGCAGGGTATGTAAATAGTCGGGGCAGCCCCCCACCCCCACAATCTCGTTTAGGGGGCAGGCTGTCCGTCCCCGGCAATGGCATCAGCTGCTTGTGTGCAGACACTGGCGCCATTTTTAAAGGGCAACCAGCCCTGCCACCTATTTAAATTTTTTAAAGACAGACTCCACCACCCCCACCCCAAAATTATATAAATTTCTAATGCCCCTTTCCCACCCCTCCAATAACAATTACAATATCTATCTGCCCTTCATCCCCAAAACACTTACCTTTAACATCTGCCCTATACCCCCACAAACTGCACTAGGTTTACAGTTCACCCCTTCCCACCATCCCCTCCACCCATTACGTGTATTTGACCTCGTCCCCGCTCCCCAAACCTGCACTGAAAATCACCTCCCCCCTCCCCACTAGGGTGGCACTGCCTTTCCCCGGACAGGGATTTGAAGGTGTGGGAGTGCCGATTGCAGCACCAAAGATCACGGCAGACCCTCAAGATTGCAGGTAAGTCTATATAAATTCATTCCTTTTATACATTTGAATATTTTATTTGTGGTCCCGTTGCCTCATGGCGTTGAGAGTCCAAGACGAGCCTTATCCGGAGCCAGCTTCAGCCCCGACCCCCAACCCCCCGCCATGGAACCTGACGCCTGGGGCAGAACGAGATCCAGCCCAATATCTTCTATAGTATGTGTTTCATTCCTTCTGTGCTGTCTTGTATCCCTGAACACCACATTCCTTCTCAGGTTGGAAATTTAGCTCTTGGCTCAGTTATGTAGGCCGCTACTAGGCGAATGAAACTGTAGCTGGCGTTCTGGTGTCCTCTCACTCAATGGGGATCACAATGTCCACGCAGTCTTTTTGCGAGGAGCAGCTTTGACAGAACGAGGTGCGGAGCGGACTTACAGCTGTGCGGTCAATTTCAGAGCAGCTTTGACAGAACGAGGTGCGGAGCGGACTTACAGCTGAGCGGTCAATTTCACTTTGACATAACGAGGTGCGGAGCGGACTTACAGCTGAGCGGTCAATTTCAGTAAGTTACAAGTTAATCCCCTTTTGTTTCGGAGGACCAGGGGACTGCTGGGTAAGGGAAAACTATTTATTTGGGCAGTGGCAGTACCCGAGACACTACACGTGTAGTGTCTCCCACCCACCCTCCTCCTCTAACCAAAAAAAAAGGACTCTGGTGTGTTGATAAGGTAAGCTTTTTATTTAAAAAGTTCAGTCCGTCGGATTGCTAAGCGAACAAGTTTTGACTTTTTTTTTTCGTTTGGTTTTTCAGTAGATTTGTTGGGAATCTAGAATAGTGGGAATGGAGGTAAAGGCAGTTGTATGTTCCTCCTGCAGAATGTGGGAGGTAAGGGTCGCCAAGAGTGTCCCTGCTGACTGCATCTGCGGGAAGTGCACCCAACTCCAGCTCCTCACAGACCGCGTTAGGGAACTGGAGCTGGAGCTGGATGAACTTCGGATCATTCGGGAGGCGGAGGGGATTATTGACAGGAGTTATAGGGAGGCAGTCACACCTCAGGTAAAAGAAGTAGGTAGATGGGTTACCGTCAGGGGAAGGAAAGGGAACAAGCAGGCAGTGCAGGGATCCCCTGTGGCCGTTTCCCTCAACAACAGGTATACCGTTTTGGATACTGTTGCGGGGGACGACTTACCAGGGGTAAGCAATGGGATGCAGGTCTCTGGCACAGAGTCTGTCCCTGTTGCTCAGAAGGGAAAGGGGAAGAGGAGCAGAGCATTAGTCATTGGGGACTCCATAGTTAGGGGAACAGATAGGAGGTTCTGTGGGAACGAGAGAGACTCACGTTTGGTGTGTTGCCTCCCAGGTGCCAGGGTACGTGATGTCTCTGATCGTGTTTTTGGGATCCTTAAGGGGGAGGGGGAGCACCCTCAAGTCGTGGTCCACATAGGCACCAACGACATAGGTAGGAAGAGAGATGGGGATTTAAGGCAGAAATTCAGGGAGCTAGGGTGGAAGCTTAGAGCGAGAACAACCAGAGTTGTTATCTCTGGGTTGTTGCCCGTGCCACGTGCTAGCGAAGAGAGGAATAGGGAGAGAGAGGAGTTGAACACGTGGCTGCAGGGATGGTGTAGGAGGGAGGGTTTTGGTTTCCTGGATAATTGGGGCTCTTTCTGGGGTAGGTGGGACCTCTACAAACAGGATGGTCTTCACCTGAACCAGAGGGGTACCAATATCCTGGGGGGGAGATTTGTTAGTGCTCTTCGGGGGGGTTTAAACTAAATCAGCAGGGGAATGGGAACCTAAATTGTAGTTCCAGTGTACAGGCTGTTGAGAGTAGTGAGGTAGGGGATAAGGTTACAGGGACGCAAGAGGGCACTGGCAAGCAAGAACTTGGTTTAAAGTGTGTCTACTTCAACGCCAGGAGCATCCGGAATAAGGTGGGTGAGCTTGCAGCATGGGTTGGTACCTGGGATCCTGATGTTGTGGCCATTTCAGAGACATGGGTAGAGCAGGGGCAGGAATGGATGTTGCAGGTTCCGGGATTTAGATGTTTCAGTAAGAACAGAGAAGAGGGTAAAAGAGGGGGGGGTGTGGCATTGTTAATCAAGGAAAGTATTACAGCGGCAGAAAGGACGTTTGAGGACTCGTCTACTGAGGTAGTATGGGCCGAGGTTAGAAACAGGAGAGGAGAGGTCACCCTGTTGGGAGTTTTCTATAGACCTCCAAATAGTTCCAGAGATGTAGAGGAAAGGATAGTGAAGATGATTCTCGACAGGAGCGAGAGTAACAGGGTAGTGGTTATGGGGGACTTTAACTTTCCAAATATTGACTGGAAATACTATAGTTCGAGTACTTTAAATGGGTCTGTTTTTGTCCAGTGTGTGCAGGAGGGTTTTCTGACACAGTATGTGGACAGGCCAACCAGGGGCGATGCCACATTGGATTTGGTACTGGATAATGAACCCGGCCAGGTGTTCGATTTAGATGTAGGTGAGCACTTTGGCGATAGTGATCACAATTCGGTTAGGTTTACCTTAGCGATGGGCAGGGACAGGTATATACCGCAGGGCAAGAATTATAGCTGGGGGAAAGGAAATTATGACGCGATTAGGCAAGATTTAGGATGTGTAGGATGGGGAAGGAAACTGCAGGGGATGGGCACAAACGAAATGTGGAGCTTATTCAAGGAGCAGCTAATGCGTGTCCTTGATAAGTATGTACCTGTCAGGCAGGGAGGAAGTTGTCGAGCGAGGGAGCCGTGGTTTACTCAAGAAGTTGAAGCGCTTGTCAAGAGGAAGAGGGCGGCTTATGTTAGGATGAGACGTGAAGGCTCAGTTAGGGCGCTTGAGAGTTACAAGCTAGCCAGGAAGGATCTAAAGGGAGGGCTAAGAAGAGCAAGGAGAGGACACGAGAAGTCATTGGCGGATAGGATCAAAGAAAACCCTAAGGCTTTCTATAGGTATATCAGGAATAAAAGAATGATAAGAGTTAGAACAGGGCCAATCAAGGATAGTAGTGGGAAGTTGTGTGTGGAATCAGAGGAGATAGGGGAAGCGTTAAATGAATATTTTTCGTCAGTATTTACAGTAGAGAAAGAAAATGTTGCCGAGGAGATTACTGAGATACAGCCTACTAAGCTAGATGGGATTGAGATTCACAAGGAGGAGGTGTTAGCAATTTTGGAAAGAGTGAAAATAGATAAGTCCCCTGGGCCAGATGGGATTTATCCTAGGATTCTCTGAGAAGCCAGGGAGGAGATTGCAGAGCCGTTGTTGTTGATCTTCATGTCGTCATTGTCGACAGGAGTAGTGCCGGAGGACTGGAGGATAGCAAATGTTGTTCCCTTGTTCAAGAAGGGGAGTAGAGACAGCCCTGGTAATTATAGACCTGTGAGCCTTACTTCGGTTGTGGGTAAAATGTTGGAAAGGGTTATAAGAGATAGGATTTATAATCATCTTGAAAAGAATAAGTTCATTTGCGATAGTCAGCACGGTTTTGTGAAAGGTAGGTCGTGCCTCACAAACCTTATTGAGTTTTTCGAGAAGGTGACCAAACAGGTGGATGAGGGTAAAGCCGTGGATGTGGTGTATATGGATTTCAGTAAGGCGTTTGATAAGGTTCCCCACGGTAGGCTATTGCAGAAAATACGGAAGTATGGGGTTGAAGGTGATTTAGAGCTTTGGATCAGAAATTGGCTAGCTGAAAGAAGACAGAGGGTGGTGGTTGATGGCAAATGTTCATCCTGGAGTTCAGTTACTAGTGGTGTACCGCAAGGTTCTGTTTTGGGGCCACTGCTGTTTGTCATTTTTATAAATGACCTGGATGAGGGTGTAGAAGGGTGGGTTAGTAAATTTGCGGATGACACGAAGGTCGGTAGAGTTGTGGATAGTGTCGAAGGGTGTTGTAGGGTACAGAGGGACATAGATAGGCTGCAGAGCTGGGCTGAGAGATGGCAAATGGAATTTAATGCGGAGAAGTGTGAGGTGATTCACTTTGGAAGGAGTAACAGCAATGCAGAGTACTGGGCTAATGGGAAGATTCTTGGTAGTGTAGATGAGCAGAGAGATCTTGGTGTCCAGGTACATAAATCCCTGAAAGTTGCTACCCAGGTTAATAGGGCTGTTAAGAAGGCATATGGTGTGTTAGCTTTTATTAGTTGGGGGATCGAGTTTCGGAGCCATGAGGTCATGATGTAGCTGTACAAAACTCTGGTGAGGCCGCACCTTGAGTATTGCGTGCAGTTCTGGTCACCGCATTATAGGAAGGATGTGGAAGCTTTGGAAAGGGTGCAGAGGAGATTTACTAGGATGTTGCCTGGTATGGAAGGAAGGTCTTACGAGGAAAGGCTGAGGGACTTGGGGTTGTTTTCGTTAGAGAGAAGGAGGAGGAGAGGTGACTTAATAGAGACATATAAGATAATCAGAGGGTTAGATAGGGTGGATAGTGAGAGTCTTTTTCCTCGGATGATGATGGCAAACACGAGGGGACATAGCTTTAAGTTGAGGGGTGAAAGATATAGGACAGATGTCAGAGGTAGTTTCTTTACGCAGAGAGTAGTAGGGGCGTGGAACGCCCTGCCTGCAACAGTAGTAGACTCGCCAACTTTAAGGGCATTTAAGTGGTCATTGGATAGACATATGGATGAAAATGGAATAGTGTAGGTCAGATGATCAGCGCAACATCGAGGGCCGAAGGGCCTGTACTGCGCTGTAATGTTCTAATGTTCTAATGTTCTAACTCCTCCCTGCAATGGGCAGCTAACACACCTACAGGTCCCCATCCAGCCACTCTGCACCAGGGCACATCAGACCCACATCACCCTGTGTTTACCTGCTCTGTGTGGTGAATATCACTCACTCGTACAGTATGTTTATGTCACAGGAAGTACATGTTACCTGGGGGTACAAGTCACAACTGAAGTAACTTTCTAAAACATCCTCTTCGTTGTCTGCATATTACTGTGCCATGAACCTTGCATCCTACACTGCATTCTTAGTCCACCCTGTCCTTCCAGCTCCGGAACTGGATTGATGCATTTTAGAATTAAATTCAGAGGGTTTAAACCTCCACAATTTCTGTCAACTGCAGCATAATTCCACCACCAAACACATCTTTCCCTCCCCTCCTTTCAGCACAAAGGGACTGTGCCCTCTCTACGACACTTTGTTCCCCTCTTCAATCACCCCCAGCAGCCCCTCCCCTTCCCATGGCATCTTCCCATGCAAGCACAGGAGTAGAATGGGTCTATACTCTCTGGCTTTTAGACCAATGACAGGTTATCTTACTGAAAGACTTATGGCAGCGTGACAGGGTAGATGCTGAGAGGCTGTTTTCTGTGGCTGGAGAGTCTGGAACTCGGTGACATAGTCTCAGGATAAAGGGATGGCCCTTTAGGAATGAGATGAGGAAAGATTTCTTCAGTCAGAGGGTTGCGAATCTGTGAGATTCTCTTCCCCAGAGCTGTGGACACTCGCTCGGGTCAAAGCTGAGATCGATAGATATTTAGACTCCAAGGGAATCAATGGATATGGGATCAGGCGGGAATATGGAGTTGAGATCAAGGTCTTACTGAATGGCAGAGCAGGCTTGAGGGGCTGTATGGCCTACTCCTGTTGCTATTTCTTATGCAATGACTGCCTTTCATCTCCTCCCTTCCCACCTTCCAGACCCAAACACTCCTTCCCGGTGAAATGATGATTTATTGCACTTCTTTCGATTTAGGACGCAGCAGTCACTGCTCATGATGCGGTTTCCTGGGAAGACCGAACACAGATTGGATCAAGGTGCTGAACACCTCTGTTCAGTCCGCAGGGCATGACCCTGATCCTCACGATCTTCTGACCACTCCCCATCCCAATGAACAACCCTATCCCCTCCCGTCCCACCGATCCTCTCACCTTGGCCAATTGTTGAGCAGGAAACAATGAAAAGCAATGATAATGAGGTCCTGCTATCAAATTTGGCAGAGTCTCCACTTTCCCAGCATTTCTGGTTTTTCCTGCCTGCAAATATGCATCCCTGTTCCCTCCTCACCTCAACAACAACTTATATTTATATAGCACCTTTAACGTAATAAAACATCCCAAGACGCTTCACAGAGGCATTATAAAACAAAATTTAACACCAAGACACATAAGAAGATAAAAGGTCAGATGACCAAAAACTTGGTTATCGAGTTGGTTTAATAGAGCGTTTAAAAAAAACCCACAGAAACATAGAAAATAGGAGCAGGAGTAGGCCATATTGTCTAATTCAGTACCCTGTTCCCACTTTCTCCCCATATCCCTTGATCCCTTTGGCATTAAGAAATATATCTGTCTCCTTCTCGAATATATTTAATGACTTGGCCTCCACTGCCTTCTGCGGTAGAGAATTCCACAGGTTCACCACCCTCTGAGTGAAGAAATTTCTCCTCATTTCAGTTCTAAATGGCATACCCTGTATCCTGAGACTGTGACCCCTGGTTCCGGACTTCCCAGCCATCGGGAACATCCTCCCTGCATCTAGTCTGTTTAGTTCTGTTAGAACTTTATAGGTTTCTATGAGATCTCCTCTCATTCTTCTAAACTCTAGTGAATATAGGCCTAGTCGACCCAACCTCTCCTCATACATCAATCCTGCCATCCCAGGAATCAGCCTAGTAAATCTTCTTCGCGCTCCCTCCATGGCAAGAACATCCTTCCTCAGATAAGGAGACCAAAACTGTACACAATACTCCAGATATGGTCTCACTATGGCCCTGTATACCTGCAGTAAGACATCCTTGCTCCTGTACTCAAATCCTCTTGCAATGAAGGCCAACATACCATTCGCCTTCCTAATTGCTTGCTGCACCTGAATGCTTGCTTTCAGCAACTGGTGTACAAGGACACCCTGGTCTCGTTGCACCTCCCCCTTTCCCAGTCTATCACCATTCAGATAATAATCTTCCTTTCTGTTTTTACAACCAAAGTGGATAATCTCACATTTATCCATGTTATACTGCATCTGCCATGCATTTGCCCACTCACCCAACTTGTCCAAATCACACTGGAGCCTCTTTGCATCCTCCTCACAGCTCACATTCCCCCCCAGCTTTGTGTCGTCTGCAAACTTGGAAATGTTACATTTAGTTCCCTCACCCAAGTCATTAATATATATTGTGAATAGCTGGGGCCCAATCACTGATCCCTGCGGTACCCGACTAGTCACTGCCTGCAAGCCGGAAAAGGACCCGTTTATTCCTGATCTCTGTTTCCTGTCTGTCAACCAATTCTTAATCCATGCCAGTATATGACCCCCAATCCCATGTGCTTTAATTTTGCACACTAACCTCTTATGTGGGATCTTATCAAAAGTCTTCTGAAAATCCAAATACACCACATCCACTGGTTCTCCCTTATCTATTTTACTAGTTACATTTTCAAAAAACTCCAGTACATTTGTCAAGCATGATTTCCCTTTCATAAACCCATGCTGACTTTGTCCAATCCCATTTATGCTTTCCAGGTGTTCTGCTATCACATCCTTTATAATAGACTCTAGCATTTTCCCACTACTGATGGAAGGCTAACTGGTCTGTAGTTTCCTGTTTTTTCTCTCCCTCCTTTTTTAAATAGTGGGGTTACATTTGCTACCCTCCAATCTGTAGGAACTGCACCAGAGTCTATAGAATTTTGGAAGATGACCACCAATGCATCCATTATTTCCAGGGCCACTTCCTTTAGTACTCTGGGATGTAGATTATCAGGCCCTGGGGATTTGTCAGCCTTTAACCCCATTAATTTCCCTCGCACTATTTATTTACTAATATTGATTTTGTTCAGTTCCTCCTTCTCATCAGAGCCTTGGTTCCCTAACATTTCTGGGAGGTTATCTGTGCCTTCCTTTGTGAAGACAGAACCAAAGTATGTGTTTAATTGTTCTGCTATTTCTTTGTTCCCCATTATAATTTCCCCCGTTTCTGACTGTAAGGGACCTACATTTGTCTTCATTAATCTTTTGTTCTTCACATATTTATAGAAGTTTTTACAGTCAGTTTTTATGTTCCCCACAAGTTTACTCTCATACTCTATTTACCCCATTTCATCAACCTCTTTGTCCTCCTTTGCTGAATTCTAAACTGCTCCCAATCCTCAGACTTGCTGCTTTTTCTGGCAATTTTATATGCCTCCTCTTTGGATCTAATACTATCCCAAATTTCTTTTGTAAGCCACCTTTCTGGTTTTATTTTTGCGCCAGACAGGAATGAATAATTGTTGTTATATTAATATTTAATAATTGTTTTAAAGGAGGGAAGAGAGAGACAGAGAAGCAGAGAGATTTAGGGAAGCAATTCCAGAACTTAGGGCAACTGAAGGCATGGCCACCCATGGGTGAAACAATTAAAATCAGGGATGGAGGAGATTACATTGAAAGGGAGGGATGAGGCCAAGGAGGGATTTGAAGACAAGGATGAGAATTTTAAAATTGAGGCGTAGCTTAACCGGAAGCCAATAAAGGTCAGTGAGCATAGGTTAATAGGGGAACGGGAATAGGTTCAAGTTAGGACACACGAAGGCAAGAGAGTTTTGGACAACCTCAAGTTTACAGAGGGTAGAATGTGGGAGATCAGCCAGGAAATGTGTTGGAATAGTCAAGTTTGGAGGTAAAAAGGGCATGGATGAGGGTTCAGCATAAGATGGGCTGAGGCAGGGGTGAAGTTGAGCGATGTAATGGAGAATGTAACCAGTCTTAGCGATGACATGAATATGAGGTTGGAAGTTCATCTTGGGGTCAAATATGACACCAAGGTTGTGAAAAGTCTGGTTCAGCCTCAGAAAGTTGGCAGGGAGAGGAGTGGAATCAGTGGCAAGGGAACAGATTTAGCGGCGACTGAATACAATGGCTTCAGTCTTCCCAATATTTAATTGGAGGAATTTTCTGCTGATCCAGTACTGGACGCCGGACACCCAGTATAATAATTTCGAGACAGTGGAGGGGTTGAGAGAGGTGGAGCTGGGTGTCATCAGCATACATGTGGAAATCACACTGTGCTTTTGGATGATGTCGCTGAGGGGCAGCATGTAGATGAGAAGTGAAAAGTAAGAGGAGGCAAAGGATAGCTCCTTGGGGGACACCAGAGATAACAGTGTGGGAGCAGGAAGTGAAGCCATGACAGATAATTCTTTGGCTACAACTGGATAGATAAGAATGAAACCAGGTGAGAGCAGCCCCAGCCAACTGGACGGCAGTGGAGAGGTGTTGGAGGAAGATGGTGTGTTCAAAAGTGTCAAAGGCTGCAGACAGGTCCAGAAGGGCGAGGAGGGAAAGTTTACCTTTGTCCTCAACATCGACTCCGGACCCCATGAAGTCTCATGGCATCAGGTCAAACATGGGCAAGGAAACCTCCTGCTGATTACCACCTACCGCCCTCCCTCAGCTGATGAGTCAGTACCTCCATGTTGAACAGCACTTGGAGGAAGCACTGAGGGTGATAAGGGTACAAAATGTACTCTGGGTGGGGGACTTCAATGTCCAGCACCAAGAGTGGCTCGGTAGCACCACTACTGACCGAGCTGGCCGAGTCCTAAAGGACATAGCTGCTAGACTGGGTCTGCGGCAGGTGGTGGCGGAACCAACAAGAGGGAAAAACATACTTGACCTTGTCCTCACTAATCAGCCTGCTGCAGATGCTTCTGTCCATGACTGTATTGGTAGGAGTGACCACCGCACAATCCTTGTGGAGACTAAGTCCCGCCTTCACATTGAGGATACCGTCCATCGTGTTGTGTGGCACTATCACCGTGCTAAATGGGATAGATTTCGAATAGATCTAGCAATGCAAAACTGGGCATCCATGAGGCGCTGTGGGCCAGCAGCAGCAGCAGAATTGTACTCAACCACAATCTGTAACCTCATGGCCCGGCATATCCCCCACTCTACCATTACCATCAAGCCAGGAGACCAACCCTGGTTCAATGAAGAGTGCAGGAGGGCATGCCAGGAGCAGCACCAGGCATACGTCAAAATAAGGTGTCAACCTGGTGAAGCTACAACCCAGAACTACTTGCATGCCGAACAGCATAAGCAGCATGCAATAGACAGAACTAAGCGATCCCATAACCAACGGATCAGATCTAAGCTCTGCAGTCCTGCCACATCCAGCCGTGAATGGTGGTGGACAATTAAACAACTAACTGGAGGAGGTGGCTCCACAAATATCCCCATCCTCAAAGATGGGGGAGCCCAGTGCGAAAGATAAGGCAGAAGCATTTGCAACAATCTTCAGCCAGAAGTGCCAAGTTGATGATCCATCTTGGCCCCCTCCTGAAGTCCCCAGCATTACAGATGCCAGTCTTCAGCCAATTCGATTCACTCCGCGTGATATCAAGAAACGACTGAAGGCACTGGATACTGCAAAGGCTATGGGCCCTGACAATATTCCAGCAATAGTACTGAAGACCTGTGCTCCAGAACTTGCCGCACCCCTAGCCAAGCTGTTCCAGTACAGCTACAACACTGGCATCTACCCTGCAATGTGGAAAATTGCCCAGGTATGTCCTGTACACAAAAAGCAGGACAACTCCAACCCGGCCAATTACCGCCCCATCAGTCTACTCTCAATCATCAGCAAAATGATGGAAGGTGTCATCAATAGTGCCATCAAGCGGCACTTGCTTCGCAATAACCTGCTCAGTGATGCTCAGTTTGGGTTCCGCCAGGGCCACTCAGCTCCTGACCTCATTACAGCCTTGGTTCAAACATGGACAAAAGAGCTGAACTCAAGAGGTGAGGTGAGAGTGACTGCCCTTGACTTCACGGCAGCATTTGACCGAGTATGGCATCAAGGAGCCCTCGCAAAACTGGAGTCAATGGGAATCAGGGGGAAAACTCTCTGCTGGTTAGAGTCATACCTAACGTAAAGGAAGATGGCTGTGGTTGTTGGAGGTCAATCATCTGAACTCCAGGACATCACTGCAGGAGTTCCTCAGGGTAGTGTCCTCGGCCCAACCATCTTCAGCTGCTTCATCAATGACCTTCCTTCAGCCAAAAGGTCAGAAGTGGGGATGTTCGCTGATGATTGCACAATGTTCAGCTCCATTCGTGACTCCTCAAATACTGAAGCAGTCCGTGTAGAAATGCAGCAAGACCTGGACAATATCCAGGCTTGGGCTGATAAGTGGCAAGTAACATTCACACCGCACAAGTGACAGGCAATGACCATCTCCAACAACAGAGAATCTTACCAACTCCCCTTGACATTCAATGGCATTACCATCACTGAATCCCCCAATATCAACATCCTAGGGGCTACCATTGACCAGAAACTGAACTGGAGTAGCCATATAAATACCATGGCTACAAGAGCAGGTCAGAGGCGAGGAATCCTGCAGCGAGTAACTCACCTCTTGACTACCCAATGCCTGTCCACCATCTACAAGGCACAAGTCAGGAGTGTGATGGAATCCTCTCCAGTTGCCTGGATGGGCGCAGCTCCAACAACACTCAAGATGCTCAACACCATCCAGGACAAAGCAGCCCGCTTGATTGGCACCCCATCCACAAACATTCAGGGGCGGCACAGTGGCGCAGTGGTTAGCACTGCAGCCTCACAGCTCCAGCGACCTGGGTTCAATTCTGGGTACTGCCTGTGTGGAGTTTGCAAGTTCTCCCTGTGTCTGCGTGGGTTTCCTCCGGGTGCTCTGGTTTCCTCCCACAAGCCAAAAGACTTGCAGGTTGGTAGGTAAATTGGCGATTATAAATTGCCCCTAGTATATGTAGGTAGTAGGGAAATATAGGGACAGGTGGGGATGTGGTAGGAATATGGGATTAGTGTAGGATTAGTATAAATGGGTGGTTGATGGTCGGCACAGACTCGGTGGGCCGAAGGGCCTGTTTCAGTGCTGTATCTCTAAACATTCACTCCCTCCACCACCAACGCACAGTGGCAGCAGTGTGCACCATCTACAAGATGCACTGCAGCAACGCACCAAGGCTTCTTAGACAGCACCTCTCAAACCCGTGACCTCTAACAGCTCGAAGGACAAGAGCAGAAGATGCATGGGAACACCATCACTTGCAAGTTCCCGTCCAAGTCACACACCATCCTTACTTGGAACTATATCACAGTTCCTTCACTGTAACTGGGTCAAAATCCTGGAACTCCCTTCCTAACAGCACTGTGGGTGTACCTACCTCACATGGGCTGCAGCGGTTCAAGAAGGCAGCTCACCACCACCTTCTCAAGGGCAATTAGGGATGGGCAATAAATGCTGGCATAGCCAGTGACACCCACATCCCATGAATAAACAAAAAAAAATTTTTTTTAAATCATGGGCAGCTCAGTGAAATGGTTATATGTTGTGTACTCAGCACTTACTGCACTGTGTGTACACTATTTAAAAGAAAGCCCCGTTGTCTTTCCTTACATATCTTGTCTCAGTAATGACTCGCTATTTACTGTGCTGATGAATTTACAAGGGGCGTACATTATGACACACTCTGCTCACAGATGGATGGTGAACATTTCAGACTTTGTTTTTGATGTTAAAACCATTTTTCCAGTTACTTGCACATTTCTGTTGCTTCGCTATCAGTCGAGCTTGAGAGATGTTTGGGCACCAAATACCAAACCATTTATTTATGTCAGCCTGTTCCAGAAATGTGCTGAGTGAACAGAAAATGTGCAAACTCGCTCTGCTCCATTAACTGTGCTTGTTTCAAGTCTTCTTTCCTGAAAGTGCACACACTTGCAGTGTATGGGTTCCACAGGGAGCCATCTCTTCCTCAGTGTCTGTCTCCAGGTGTGAACCGAGACACTGACAGTCAGCAGCCTCGTCAACTGTGGAAGGTATCACTGCCGAGTCCAATCTTCTCCTCATCTGATCTTCACACACGTGCACTTTCCAGCGGGAGATCGAGAGCAGGCACCCTGGCTGATGATCTCCTTTCTTCCTCAGGGGCACTGAGGCCAATCGTACATTCACAAAGTGCTGGCCCCAGCTGAGATCAGCAGACTGCAAATCCAACCTGCTACACCAGCAAATGTTGCCTTTATCCTCTGACACAGTGAGACTTTGTTCAGTTTCAACCTTAAAACATCAGGTTTCTCTTTCATTTCAGAGACAGAGCAGGGGTCCTCACCTGGATCAAATGGAGCTTGACACTTACAAGTTCATGTCAGTGATTTGCTGTCACTTGTTCTTCACTTCAGGTCTTAAAAATGTATACGTGGCTGAGTGCCTGACGACTGGCAGATTAATGATACATTAAAGAAAACAGGACAGCAAGCAGCTCAATCCAGTCTTCACCTGGTGCTCACAAAAGATCACTGATAGTGATTAGAAATCGGAGGTCCAGTTGACTATGTTGCTGTAAACCTACCTGTGTTGTCATATTTAGCACTGTCAGCATTACAGCAGTATTTGAGGGAGGTGATCAATTCATGCTGTGATTCTGGCAGTCAATCTCTCGGGGTGGCTGCTCATTACACTAGACTGGATGGGGCGGGGTCTACCTGAGCATCCAACAAGTGTTTAAATGACGCAATTAGATACATTGCAACACCATTCTGCTAAAAGAGTCAGGAAACACAATGTGAGAAACGCACACTGGGAGTTCTATAAAACAATGACAGGTTAGTTAACTGCCCGCATGCTCTCAGTGGGGAGATGTGCTCGATGAGCTCAGGGGTCACATTTAGGTGGGATGATTAATTTACTCCATCTCCCCCAGTAGCTTACTAGATAAATGCACTGCCTCATGTGGTAGTATGCCATGCAGTCCAGGGGAGCGTGAGTTCCTGGGCTGAACTGGGCTGGACAATCTCAGGTGGGAGATGGCACCAGTCTACACTTAACCTTCATGTTCCCTGGGCTGGGGAGGGGAAAATCCTGCTTTCAGAAGCTGGTGACAGTATCAGCCTCAGTTGTGATATCTTTCATGGTGAACTAGCTGCTGGCACTCACTGTTGAGCTTCACACATAGATAATGGCCATTTGGGTGAGGTTGTGAAGTGCTATTGGAAACTGCAATGATAAGGCAGCATGTCAGCCCACACTTCAAAATGTACAGTGCTCAAAAACATAAACAGTAGGGTGTACAAAGTTCTGTTCGGCTTGGGGCAAATACGTGTGCAAAGTGTTGTACAAACACATGGAAAGAGCAGGTCAAGAGCATACACACAACACACAAGCTGTACACAGCAGATATCCAGAGGGCAAGCATGTGCCCAGAGCCTCTGTTACTGGATATCCATCTTAATGGCTAAGGGTCAGTCAGCTCACAGCCTGAGAGGCTGTGAATTGTGAAAGTTTTATAACTCATGCTTGCAAAGCGTTTTGAATAAAGCCATGTGTGGTAAAGGTGCATATCAGCCCCACCGAGGAGGATATTGCCTGGCCTTTCTTTGGTGTCTGATATTTCTCTCCTACTTTGAAAAAAGCTTTTTTTTAAATATATAGTCAGGCAATCTCACTGCAGCAATTGAGAAACTCAAAGTGACCATACTGCCCCAGGCAGGTTTCGCATCAGTTGGCTGTTTGAATAGTATGGTTAGAAAAGTCTAAAATTATGTTTATTAATACTCTAATTCTTAAAAATAGCTTCACAGGTAGGAACACAAAAACAGAAGGAGGCCATTCAGCCCGAAAGCCTGTCACATAGGAACAACAAAAGGCCATTCAGCCTCTTGTGCTTGTTTCGCCATTCAGTTAGATCATAGCTGGTCTGCATCTTAACTCCACTTAACTATGTATTACAAGGAATGCAAAGACAGGTTTATAATGCATGCATGTAAACGCATAGAGTGTGGTGAATGTAGCTGGTGAGCTACAAGCACAAATAGCAGTGTGGGGATATGCTGTGGTGGCAATAATAGAAACATAGCTTAAAAATGGTGAGGACTGGGCAATTAATATTCAAGGATACAAAGTGTTCAGAAAAGAGGGAAGGGAAAAAGGGAGGTGAGTAGCAGACTTCTTGAGGTGCATTCAGGAGAACTTTTTTGCCCAGTATGTAGCAAGTCCAACAAGACGGTGCAGTTTTAGACTTAGTTTTAGGAAATGAAGAGGGGCAGGTGGAAGGGGTGGCAGCGGGAGAGCATTTTGGTGGTAGTGATCATAATTCAGTCAGTTTTAACATAATGATGGAACACGACAGAGGTAAAACAGGAGTTAGAGTTCTCAATTGGGGCAAGGCCAATTTTACTAAACTGAGGAGTGATTTAGTGAAAGTGGACCGGAAACAGCTACTAAAGGTAAATCCGTGTCAGAACAGTGGGAGGCATTCAAAGGGGAGATTCAATAAGTTCAGAGTAAACATGTTCCCACAAAGAAAAAGGATGAGGCGGCCAAATCTAGCGCCCCATGGATGTCAATGAGCCTACAGGGTAAGATAAGGCAGAAAAGGAAAGCTTATGTCCGACACCGAGAACTCAATACTACAGAAAGCCGAGACAGTATAGAAAGTGGAGGAGTGAAATCAAAAAGGAAAGTATTCAATGAATGGCCTGACACTGGGAGGTTCCGAGGAACAAAGGGACCTTGGCGTGTTTGTCCATAGATCTCTGAAGACAGAAGGGCAGGTTAATAGGGTGGTGAAAAAGGCATATGGGACACTTGCCTTTATCAATCGAGGCATAGATTACAAAAGCAGGGAGGTCATGTTGGAGTTGTATAGAACTTTGGTAAGGTCACAGCTGGAGTACTGTGTGCAATTCTGGTCGCCATATTATAGGAAGGATGTGATTGCATTGGAGGGGGTGCAGAGGCGATTCACCAGGATGTTGCCTGGGATGGAACATTTAAGCTAGGAAGAGAGGTTGGATAGGCTTGGGTTATTTTCACTGGAGCAGAGAAGACTGAGGGGTGACCTGATCGAGGTGTACAAGATTATGAGGGGCATGGACAGGGTGGATAGGGAGCAGCTGTTCCTCTTAGTTGAAGGGTCAGTTACGAGGGGTCACAAGTTTAAGGTGAGGGGCAGGAGGTTTAAGGGGGATTTGAGGAAGAACTTTTTTACCCAGAGGGTGGTGACAGTCTGGAATGCCCTGCCTGGGAGAGTGGTAGATGCAGGTTGCCTCACATACTTTAAAAAGTACCTGGATGAGCACTTGGCACATCATAACATTCAAGGCTATGGGCTAAGTGCTGGCAAATGGGATTAGGTAGACAGGTCAGGTGTTTTAATGTATCAGTGCAGGCTCAATGGGCCGAAGGGCCTCTTCTGCACTGTATTATTCTGTGATTCTGTGATACTTTGTATTGGAGTTTACTAAGGAGAAGAATGCTGACAAAATATCGGTTGAAGCTGAGATGGTAGAGGTAATGGATAGGCAGGATGTACTGGAAAGGCTAGCTATGCTTAGAGTGGATAGGTCGCCTGGTCCAGATGGCTTGCACCCCAAGTTGCTAAAGGAAATGGGAATAGAGAGAATGGAAGGACTTACTGTAATCTTCCAATCTACCCTAAATAGGGGAAAGTGCCAGAGAATTGAAAAGTGGCAAATGTGACACCCCTACTCAAAAAAGGGTGTAACAACAGGCCAGTCAGTTTAGCATCAGTGGTGGGTAAGGTTTTAGAAACAATAATTGGAAAAAAAAAATCTACAGGCACTTGGAGAGGTTGGTGTTAACTGGGAAGAGCCAGCACGGATTTGTAAAGGCAGATCGTACTTGACAAATCTAATTGATTTTTTGATGAAGTAACAGAGAAGGCTGATGAAGGAAAAGCAATGGATGCTGTCTGTACGGATTTTAAGAAAGCCTTTGACAAAGTACCACATAAAAGACTGGTTAACAAATTTGAGGCTGATGGAATAGGAAGGTCAGTGTCAGCTTGGATATAAAATTACCTTTCGGGCAGGAAACAGCGAGTCATGGTAAATGGTTGTTTTTCAGACTGGAGGATGATAGACAGTGGTGTTCCCTAAGGTTCAGTGCTGGACTACTGCTTTTTTGATATATATAAATGACTTGGATATCGCAATACAGAGTAGAATTTCAATATTTGCCAATGATACCAAACTCGGAAGTGTGGCAGACAGTGAGGATGATACCAATCAACTGCAACAGGGCATAGACTGGGTAAAAACATACTGCAACTGGGTACAGTGAGGAACGACCACTGACACCCATCACTTAATGAGCAGCAACATTGGAAATATTTCACTGAAAAGTACAAAGGACTGTAGGCAGTGTGTTCATCACTGTGGGCACAGGGTTGGTTCCCCTTTCTAGTTTTAGTTCTGTAGATTCAAATTTTGCTGATTTAGATCACTCGTAAATTTGGAGATGACAATGTGAAATCTGATCATATTCCCTAAATCTGTGTGCAATACAGGAATAGAAATCCTGGCAGACAATCCCGCTGTCTCACATTTCACTCCCTCTGTGAAATTCAAGATACAATTCAATCCAATAAACTGACTTTAAAAATTCATCAATTTTCTTAAAGAGGAATTGTATTGTCTTGAATTGCCACACACTTCTCAACCTCACAAATGTGGGTATCTCAGCCAGTCTTTGCATCCTACAATTCCAACTTTACAATATTCCGGAAAAAAAATCAACAAGCACTTGGGCCGGTTTGAGTTAATTAAGGATAGTCAGCACAGATTTGTAAAAGGCAGAACGTGCTTGACTAATCTAATTGAATCTTTTGTTGACATAACAGAGAAGGTTGATGAAGGGAATGCAATGGATATTGTTTATATGCATTTTAAGAAAGCATTTGACCAAACAACACATAAAAGACTGGTTAACAAACTGAAGCTCATGGGATAGGAAGGTCAGTGTCAGCTTGGATAAAAAAATTGGCTTAAGGAAAGAAAATAGCAAGTCGTTGTAAATGGTTGTTTTTCAGACTGAAGGATGGTACACAGTGGTGGTCCCCAAGGTTCAGTGCTAGGACCACTGCTTTTTTGATATATATGATATATATAAATGACTTGGATACTGGAATGCAGAGTAAAATGTCAAAATTTACCAATGATACCAAACTCGGAGATGTGGCAAACAGGAAGGATGATCCAATCGATTGCAACAGGACATAGAAAGGTGAGCAGAATGGGCAGAAAAATGGCAGATGAAATTTAATCAAGAGAAGTGTTAAGTGATGCAGTTTGGCATGAAGGAATTAGGAGAGGCAATATAGACTTAATGGCACAGTTATAAAGAGTGCCCAGGGACAGAGGGACCTTGAGGTTCATATGCACAGTTTATTGAAGGTGGCAGGCCATAGTGGGCTGGATTTTAAAGGCTCTCTGACACTGGGGACAGTGGTCGGGGGGCAGCGGAATGAAGATCGCAATGGATGAGGCCCACCACTGACCCTGACGCCAGCAGGGCCCATACCGACCTCGGCGGCGGTGAGATGTCGTGGCGTCCCTCCCCTCCCCCCCGCCGCTCGGTGATGGGACCCGCATTAAAATGTGCAAATTTCATTAATATGCTGGCCGCGGTGATTCTGAGAGCAGGTTCTGATCTTCATTCAGCAGCTGACGATGCTGCGCCTTCGAATCCCCATTCGAGGAAATGAGACACGACTCCTGTGGGGAGGGGGAGAGGGGGGAGGAGGAACTTTTCTCAGTGCGGGGGGGGGCAATGGGGTCAAACTCCTTGGATTGGTTGGGGGGAGTGGTGGGCAGGGGTTGAGGGGGAAAGTTTCAGAACTTCGGGGGTGGAAGGTCACTTCGTCAAGGTAGGTATTTTTGGGCGTGAGTGGGCAGTGAATTTAAAGTGAGGCTATTGGGGGTGTGGGAGAGGGAATGGCAAAACTTTTTCAATCACTTTTAATAATGTGAGATGCAATTGTCCTTTAAAAATTCAAATGGTCATTTGGGGCTCTAAGCCGTTTAAAATTGGCACCATCATCGGTGGCAAGGGGGCGGTCGCCCCGGTCATGCTAAAGAGCTCCACGGCATTTGGAATCGCGACGGCTCTGCGATGTGTGCCCTGTATGTGCGGGCGGCAAATTTTTCCACCCGACGCCTATTTCAGCATCAGGCTTTTAAAATGCAGCTCATTGAGAGAGTAGTTTGCAAAGCATATGGGATCTTGGGATTCGTAAATAGAGGTATTGAATATAAAATCAGGGAAGTTTCGCTGAACCTTTATAAAGCTCTGGTTAGGCTGCAACCAGAGTATTGCATCCAGTTCTGGTCACCTCACATTAGGAAGGATGTGGGGATCGTTGAGAGGGTGCAGAGGAGATTTACCAGAATGGTTCCAGGGATGAGGGATTTTAGCCAGAAGGTTAATTTGGAGAAGCTGGAGCTGTTCTCCTTGGAGTAACGGAAATTAAGGCAAGATTTGATGGAGGTCGACAAGATTATGACAGGTAGATAAGGTAGACAAAGTAAAGCTGTTCTCAATGGCCAGGGTACACAGATTTAAGGTTTTGGGCAAAAGATGCAGGGGGAATGTGAAGACGAACTCTTTTTACACAGTGCATGGTAATGACTTGGAACTCGCTGTCTACGAGGGTGGTGGAAGCAGAGACGATGAATCATTTCAAAAGGAAATTGGATAGGCACTTAAGGGAAATAAACTTGCAGTACTGCATGAATAATATTAGGGAATCTGACTGACTCTTGCTTTACAGAGAGCCGATGTGGATTTGATAGGCCGAATGACTTCCTTCTGTGCCGTAATGACTCCATGACCTTTTAACCTTTGCCCCCTTTTCAGGCAAACAGGGATATTACCTTCGTTGCATTGCTATCTAGAATATTCCATGCAAATATGTATTCAAATGGTGTACACTTGTGAGCAGCTCAGCCGTAAATTAATGGAAACAAATGTGTTTTTTCCACATTTTGCACGGCAGGGAGGAAGCAAGATTTGTTTGGGATATAGGATGATGAGGGATGATGCAATCTCTGCCATCCTGTCTAGGTGCTCTCTTTTAACCTGTATAGTACAGCTGATCAGGTTTTTTGCTGTTAGCAAACACGTACTGATACCTGAAATAAAAACAAGAAATTCTGGAAATACTCAGCAGGTCTGGCAGCATCTGTGGAGAGAGAAGCAGAGTTAACGTTTCAGGTCATTCAGCTCTTCTGAAAGAAGGGTCACTGACCTGAAACGTTAACTCTGCTTCTCTCTCCACAGATGCTGCCAAACCTGCTGAGTATTTCCAGCATTTCTTGTTTTTATTTCAGATTTCCAGCATCTGCAGTATTTTGCTTTCATATTAATGTACTGATACCTTCCTGGTTTTTGCCTTAGCGGTTGAACTGACTGTGTAAAACTGTCACGAACTTTTGAATTAAAGGCTATCAATAGTTCTAAAATCCTACCTTAGATACCAGTTCAATTAATAAAAAAACTATTTTTTTAAGCCGATAAAGTTGTTGCAACTGCTAACGGCAGAGTGGTAGCAGCGGTCAGGCATATGTATGGTTTGTGAGGCGATTGAAAAAATACACTTCAAATTCAGGATGAGGAAACAGAAAGAATAAAGAGACAATCGGCTGACCAAATAATGAATGCTAAACACAAGAGTGGAGTGAGAGTAATTAGAGTACACGATGGGGGATTGACACAGAATGGAGTGAGAGTAATCAGAGCTTACGGATGGTTGATTAAATGGATCATGCAGTGGGCAGTCAAAACTTTGCTCTTCGTGTAAACTGTCCACAAACATAAAACCAATATTTGCTAATAATGAAAAATTGACTTATCCCTGGTCTTCTGGAGTGTCAGTTATTGCAACAGAAGACATTCATGGTGCCTGGGAAGTAGGTATTAGTGAGTAGGCTTTAGTTTGCATGGCATCCTCAGATGTCATGGGATAGTTAAGACTTTTCATAGAATCATAGAATGGTTATAGCACAAAAGGAGGCCATTCAGCCCATCGTGCCCTTGCTGCATCTCTGCAAGAGCAACTCACCTAGTCCCACTCCCCTGCCTTTTCTCCATAGCCCTGCAAATTTTTGGAATTTTATTTTTAATTCAGAGCATTTCACCCATTTTATTTATTTATGTTATTTATTTATTTAGAGATACAGCACTGAAACTGGCCCTTTGGCCCACCGAGTCTGTGCCGACCATCAGACCACCCATTTTATACTAATCCTACATTAATCCCATATTCCCTACCACATCCCCACAATTCTCGTACCACCTACCTACACTAGGGGCAATTTACAAAGGCCAATTTACATATCAACCTGCAAGTCTTTGGCTGTGGGAGGAAACCGGAGCACCCGGCGGAAACCCACGTGGTCACAGGGAGAACTTGCAAATTCTATACAGGCAGTACCCAGAACTGAACCCGGGTCGCTGGAGCAGTGAGGCTGTGGTGCAAGAAGAAGAAATTCGTTTCATATTCTTTAATTATTTCTCACTGGCAGACAGCCACAAGTTGTGTCCCCCTCAGTGTCTCATGTCTTTGATGATGTCAAAACCAGCACCGCATAGCTCCACAGGAAACAACGGGGATGTCAGACCAGCCTGTGAGTTGCTTTGGACCCACATAACAACTGTAGTCGTTGACCACCCAGGCAGAACAGTTGGTTCCAGGAGGTTACTAAGCACTGTGAGGGCAGGAATCATCATCTACGGCTCTCACCATTGATATCATATTCCTCCCATTGACACTATCGTAGACTGAACCAGACCAATTGTAACCTCAAACTCTCATTCAACACCAAGCTTAGCTTCCAATCCAAAATCTCTCTGTTACAATGGCTGCATAGTTCCACCTATATAATTGTCTTCCTCTGTTTCTACCTCAGCCCATCTGCCACTGAATCCCTCATCCATGCATTTGTCAACTGCAGGCTCAATAATTACAATGATCTCCTCGCCAGCCTCCCATCTTTTACTCTCCATAAACTTCAGTTTATCCAAACTTTTCTGCTGTTATCATAACCTGTACAAAGTTCTGCTTACCCATCAGTCCTGCCCTCACTGGCCTCCATGGACTCTGGTTCCTCCATGGACTCAGTCCTGTCCTCACTGGCCTCCATGGACTCTGGTTCCTCCATGGACTCAGTCCTGTCCTCACTGGCCTCCATGGACTCTGGTTCCTCCATGGACTCAGTCCTGTCCTCACTGGCCTCCATGGACTCTGGTTCCTCCATGGACTCAGTCCTGCCCTCACTGGCCTCTATGGACTCTGATTCCTCCATGGACTCAGACTGCCCTCACTGGCCTCCATGGACTCTGGTTCCTCCATAGACTCAGTCCTGTCCTCACTGGCCTCCATGGACTCTGGTTCCTCCATGCACTCAGTCCTGCCCTCACTGGCCTCCATGGACTCTGGTTCCTCCATGCACTCAGTCCTGCCCTCACTGGCCTCCATGGACTCTGGTTCCTCCATGCACTCAGTCCTGCCCTCACTGGCCTCCATGGACTCTGGTTCCTCCATGCACTCAGTCCTGCCCTCACTGGCCTCCATGGACTCTGGTTCCTCCATGCACTCAGTCCTGCCCTCACTGGCCTCCATGGACTCTGGTTCCTCCATGCACTCAGTCCTGCCCTCACTGGCCTCCATGGACTCTGGTTCCTCCACGCACTCAGTCCTGTCCTCACTGGCCTCCATGGACTCTGGTTCCTCCATGCACTCAGTCCTGCCCTCACTGGCCTCCATGGACTCTGGTTCCTCCACGCACTCAGTCCTGTCCTCACTGGCCTCCATGGACTCTGGTTCCTCCATGCACTCAGTCCTGTCCTCACTGGCCTCCATGGACTCTGGTTCCTCCATGCACTCAGTCCTGCCCTCACTGGCCTCCATGGACTCTAGTTCCCCAACATTTAAAATTCAAAATTCTCTACCTGTGTTTAGATCCTTCCATGGCTTTGCCCCTTCCTTATATCTGTAAACTTCTCCAGAGTTACAACCCCACCCTGAAACTCTCTTCCTCTGATTCTGGTTTTTGGGCATTCCCTCCGTCTTCACCTAACACTTGGCAGCCTTCATCATCTCGGCCACCTGCATTTAAAATGATTAAATGGTTTAGTAGTCTAGATGCAGAGAAGCTGTTTCCTCTGGTGGGGAATCTAGGGGGCACAATCTTAAAATTAGAGCTAGGTCATTCAGGTGTGAAACCAGAAAGAACTTTTCACACCAATGGTACTAGAAATTAACTCAAAAAAGACTGTAGATGCTGAGGGGTCAATTAAAATTATCACGGCCAAAATTGCTAAGATTTTTGTTCAGTAAGGGTATCAAGGATATGGAACAAAGGTGGTTAAAAGGAGTTGTGATCCAGATCTGCCATAATTTAATTTAAATGGCGGGACAGGTTCAAAGGGCTGAATAGCCTCCTCCTGCTTCTACATTCCCTCGCTCTGACATCCTCTCCTTCAAACCCTCTACCTCTCCACCCCCTTCAAGACTCTTCTTACAGTGGAGGGCCAGTCATTTACTGTCAATGAGCTCAGCCTGGGAGTGGCGGAATAGCCCATGTCATGTGTAAGAATCCCCTTCAGAATAAATACAACAAAGTGACTCCTGACTCATCATCAGTGCGTTCCCAGCTGCACTCTTGCGCAGAATGATTTCTTCCTGCGAACTGGGAACGAGCATGCCGCCAAAGAGCAAGGCAAGGAGCGAGCGACCGAGCGACCGCAGTGAGGAGGGAGAAGTGGGAACGAGCGGCCGAGGGGTGACGGGGCGGCGCAGGAGTGAATGGCTGGGTGGGGACGGGGGTTTGGAAGCAGCGAGGGCGGGAGCAACTGGCCGGGGTGGGGGAGGGGTTTAAGTTGGGACCGAGCGGCTGAGGGGTGATGGGGTGGTGCAGGTTCAAGTGGCCGAGAAGAGGGAAGCAGCGAGATAAGGAGCAAGTGGCTGAGGGAAAGTAGTGGTAATGCAGGGAGTGCGCGGCGAAGAATAGTGTGATGGCTGGAGTGAGTGAGGTACTGTTGGGGGTGGGATGGAGGTGGCGATTGCAGCCATTTAGGGGATTTGGGTTTAATTTGTTTTTTGTGATAAATTGAGCAGCGCCATCTTTATTACTGGAAGCTGCCTGAGACGTCGCAGTGAAATTTCAGTGGATGAGGCTGTATTTGCGCATGTGCCAGTCCTGCGCCACCTAGTGGTTGCATTGTCAGCAAACGCAGCCTAAATAAAGTATCCAACTGATAGTCCACGAATGATCATGACTAAGACCACGCAATCTCACAGACCATGGGTTCCATATACAAAGTCCAGATTGCTCATTACACAAATCACACATCAGCCTTCTATTCTATCATATATTACCCAGCAATTACTGGATTAAAAGACACTTAGAGCTAGTTAACCACAGACAGGATTCTAGAGCATAATTATTTAGACCTTTTTTTCCAATAGATATATAAATATATGATAAATAAGCCCATTACTGAGATCAGGGAGTCAATTATTACTTCCAGACAGGAATGCAGCTTAGCGAGCAGACTGGGAGTGGCGCTGGGAAAGCCCAAATGATCTTAATGTCTGGGCTTCATTTACATTCTGCTAAATGGACTCCTGCCCACACTAAATGGCCAGTGGGCTAGAGGGAATTGGGGGCACTGCCAGGGACCAGAGAGAACACTCTCTGACATAAGGTAAGTGATTGGAGGTGGCGGGGGCGCGGGGGGGTGGGGGGGGGGGGGGTGGTTCCTGAAGCAATCGAAGTCAAGTGACAGAAGGCCAAGGTTTCATTGTGGGGCCCACAGGAGCACTCCTGGTGCACCTGATCCAATTCAAATCAGGAGAAAGAATTTACCTTTCCAACCCTGGATCCTGGTGCTAGCAGGTTTAGCAAGTTAGAATCGGTGCCCAGTATCATTTAACACAGCATGAACTAGGCTGCAGCAACTCCTTTAGTACTAGATTAGTATGGGTCACATGTATTTCTAAGACTGTCACACTTCAGGCGCCACACTCAAACTTCAATGTTAAAGAAACAAAGGCAACTATCTTGAAGTTCCGGGGAATTCTCCAGCAACAGAACCTATCAATCAGAATATCTGGAGCCTCAAAATTATTTTTACATGAACTTGCACAGATTCTTTTGCAAGAATTAGAATTTGTGGCCTTATCGAGACAGGGCTTCACATTAGCAGCTTATGGTATTACATGCTATAACATTTCTGTCTGCATACAGCACTATCTTGACCCTGCAGGACAACCACACAAACATTTTGGGACACATCAATCAATCTTCAGGTGTCATACACATACATTTCTGAACCAAACTTTATCAAAGTATAATTAAAAAAGAGAAGCAGCCCTTCCCCCTCTTTTGTCCTGGCTTGGGAAGAGCCAGGGATTTATAAGCACCTGTGAACTAACAAAGGAACATTGCTGGCAATAGAGAGTAAAGGTTGACTACCCGACCCGAACCCGACCCGAACCCGACGGGACCCGACGACATGTGTCGGGTTCGGGATGGGCTGGGTTGCACTTCTGCGTCCGGCATTCGGGTTCGGGACGGGCCGGGTTGGGCATACTCTGTTACAGGTAAGTGGCTCCAATGTTAATTTAATTTTTGGACTAGAAAGGTGGTTTTGTAACAGTTATTTTAAGCTTGTGCAGATCAGCAATAAAGTGAAATGTTAACTGATGGTCGGGTCGGGTTGGGCGTGGAAAAAAAAGGAAGAACTCAGGTCGGAATGGGCTTGGGTCGGATGTGGTTCTTTCGGGCTCGGGTCAGGTTTTGTTTTGTAGACCTGAACAGGCCTTTAATAGAAAGTTCTTTCGAATTGACCTCAAGATCTACAATCAAGCAAATAATCTCTATTTAACTTCAGGGGATGTTTATTTACAGCAATTAGGACTTTGTGGCTTTAAATAGACAATTTAATCACAGTTCCACCTTAGCAGCAGAATATATTGCACGTATACCTACCACAGGAGGTCTGTTAGTAATTGAGAAAATATCCTCCATCTCCCTCTAGTAGTGGATTTAACTCCACGCCTGTTATTTTCAATGTGTAACAAAGAAAATCCCCCATGATAAAATGATTTGGCAGCTTTGTCCTCAGGTGAAAATACAAGGGGGTAATTTTCCAGCTGGGTTCTCATGCTCACCCATTGTAATCTCAATGGAAGAGTCACAAAACCCCACAGGTGAGCACAAGAGCTCCAGGTGGCGACTCAACCCCCAACTATTTCACAAGGCTGACTCAGCCAATCACAGCCTTGAAGTTGGTCTCTCAGTAATCTGATTTTTTTCATTGGCCAGGATGTGCTGGTGACACTGCAGTTTGTGGAAGAGCTATCTCCCCACCTTGTAATAAAACACTGACCTAATGGCTCGGATGAGGGTTTTCACAACAGGCTTTACGTCTTCCATACTGATGTCACAGTGAAATGCCTTTTCATCATAGTTGTCATCTCCTAGGTTCTCAGCTTAATGAAAAACAAAGAAAGAGTTATTACAGTATGCTCACACACAGAAAAAAAGAAACAGAAAGATTGGCATTTTTTCAGCACCTTTCATGACCTCAGCTATCCCAAGGTGCATCACAGCCAATGAAGTAGTTTTGAAGTGTAGTCACAAAAAGGCTCTCTTTTAAAAAAAAAGTTTGGAGTTTCCAATTTTCCCCTTCCTCCCATGACAACTTTGTGAGCCTGGATAGTGAATGTTGATAGACTTTTCCACTATGGAGAGCATCAGAGAGACACCTGCCTCTCTTAACCGAAAGTCCACAGATTTTTTTGGCTTTCAGCAGCCAAGTACCTGGAAGGGACTCTTTCCCACTATATTGACAGTGCTTTGGGGCCTCAATGGGAAAGTAAAGCATACTTGCCTCGTGACAGGCCTCAGACCTGTGCACCCGAATAAAGGAGTACCAACACCGCAATGACAGTCCCTATGTATCGTGAGATTTTCCCTAAGAGATAACGGGCGAAACGGGCACATAGCAAATAAGCAGAGATTTTTCACCGCACCAGTTTCTATTTTCCATTGACTTGGAAAATATTGGCAAGATTTTCAAACCAAGTGAAAGTGACGGGACATGAAGAAACTAGTCTCCAAAAAGTGTTTGAACTATCGTTCAGAGAACTTCAGCGGAAAGAAGATCAGGTGCAGTAAAAAATAGGCTGCCGATTTGCTACGAGTCTGCTTTGTGCTGCTGGCACAGACAATTTCATCTCCATCATCTCAGAGTCAGATCAGTACCGTTGACCTCAGTGCTCCTGGGTTGGGAAGGAGAAAAATTAGCCAGGCTTCCTGCTTCTGATAACTGTTCAGTGATCCTGGCTCGAGGATGTATGAGTGTGAATGTACTTTAAGTGAGGGCAAGATTTGATCTGATTGTGATGCTCTCCATGTAGAATAGTTGGACAACATTCACTGTCTGGACTCACACCTGAAGAATGGCCATTCAGGTGGCAATTAATATCCAGGGTGTGCAAAACTCATTCAGACCAAAGATGAAGGAAATGAGGAGCCCTCCCCGTAAAGTGTCCGAGGTGCCTGAGCAGCACTCCAAACATGGCGCTACTCAGAGCCAAGGCTGAAAGAATGACCCTCCTATCTCCCAAATAACGTTCAATTTTGATTCGTGGTGGCCTTCTCCTTTAGTAGTGTCTCTGTTGGTTTTCCTTTAACTGCCAGATGCTTGCAAGGTGACCTGAGTCACTATTGGGTCCCAAAAATGGTTCAGGGAATTCAATAAATATTTGTAAAAGAACAAAACGTGTATGGAGAGTGATATGCGATAGAGTAGGTAGTTCTAGTTAGAGCTAGCACCAACAGGCATAATGGGCCGACTGGTCTCTCTCTATGCTGCAATTTCCATGATTCTAGCAAGCTGATCGATTTTCGCACTGTGACATGGAGCGGTTGCCAATGCTGCAGCAAACACTCACAGACCAGTCCAGCATGACCAGCTGCAGACTAAAGATGCCTCTTCAATGTTCCAATGAAGTCCCTTAGATTCAAGCTCAGAAAAGTATCTCTACATATTGAGTCAGTTGGGCAGTTCTGTGTGATAGGTTCCGTGCAATTCCCCCAAAACGTCTTTAACTTATGCCCGTAACCCAATGGAACTGGTCAGGGGCAAGGCTGCTAGGAGCCTGTGCATGAAGCTGTGCATGAAGCTCATTAGAGCTGTAAAAATTGTTTCAATGAAAGGGCCTGGATGGCCTTACCTCCATCCCTCTCACACCACACAATTTTCCTCTTATTCTGCACTGTGCTCTCAAAAAGCTGGTGCTCTGCTGCCCCCAAACCCCACCCTCCATGAATGAACATAAGAACATAAGAAATAAGAGCAGGTGTAGGCCATTCAGCCCTTTGAGCCTGTAATCAACATCTCAAGGGGCTCCAGTACTACAAAATTCCAGCCCTTGCAGTGCTTTCCTCGCCTCCTCTGCTGGCCTTCCCAGCCTTTCAATGCATGGATAAGGCCAGCAAACACCGGCATTGTGGAGCAATGCACAAAGAGTGGCAGAGCAGCAAGTTTATCGGCCCCAAGGGCTAACTTGATAACTCAGGCAGGATTTCCACACTGTCTCTAAGATTTTTCTCTTCTTACTTTCCACTGTTGTTCTGGGCTTTAATCGGAGTGATGCTCGGAAACGGGTTCTGTCATTGAAGCTCCAGCTCTTCTGCACTTTAGTGGGGCTGACCTGTGTCGCGTTCTCTGTACTGGGTGAGCGCTGGATACTCGGGGCTGATGCTTGCTTGCTCCTCATGCTTTGAATCCTTGGACTATTCATCTTCATTCTGTCTCTGAAGCCAAGCTTCTGGTTACTGAAACATGTAAAAAATTATGAAAATCCTTGTAGCCATCAACTCCAATACAAAGCCAATGTTTTTAAAAAACATATATTTATATATTTAAATTATATTTATACCACACATGGAAATAAGAGAAAAATATTTTAGGAACAGGGAACGTTCATGACGGTCAAGGAATTTATCCTTATTGTGATTAAATACCCATCCTCTCACTATTACTATGTTCTGATTAGAGATACAGCACTGAAACAGGCCCTTCGGCCCACCGAGTCTGTGCCGAACATCAACCACCCATCCATACTAATCCTATATTCCTACCAAACATCCCCACCTGTCCCCATATTTCCCTACCACCTACCTAGACTAGTGACAATTTATAATGGCCAATTTACCTATCAACCTGCAAGTCTTTTGGCTTGTGGGAGGAAACCGGAGCACCCGGAGAAAACCCACGCAGACACAGGGAGAACTTGCAAACTCCACACAGGTAGTACCCGGAATCGAACCCAGGTCCCTGGAGCTGTGAGGCTGCGGTGCTAACCACTGCACCACTGTTCTGTCCAGAAACACATCACATTGTCTGGTAACTTATTCCAAAACTTCTCACTTTTAATATCCTCATTTGATAACTTGTGTTCAGCTGAGAGTTTAATCCTTTACCACAGGAACATTTTACTGGAATCACCTTCTCATCTTCAAATCTTCAGCTGGCCAAATCCCACCCTAATCCTTTCCAAAGAGGAAGAACCCCAATTTCCATAATCTTTCCTCAGGACTTATAATTCCACAAAAATGTTGGAGATAAATTTCCAGTTTTTAGACTTACGATGCCAAAAACAGATGAACTAGTGTAAAAATGTTTAAAATGCGTGGTTTTAGCAGGATAAATTACGAGCAGAAGTGAGCTGAAATTTATATATTTGCTCTCATGTTTGCCCTCAATGCACTTGCTCACCAGTTTGTCTCACATCTGAAGGTATGTATCCAAAATCATCATTGCCCCAGATATATCCTTGTTTATGTTCCAAAATTACAAGCTTATTCAAAAATTCAGAAGCGTCATTTAGCTGTTTTACTTCAGTGGAAGAAAGAACCTCCTGTCCAATTCAAAACTGTGCAGAACAAGTATCACTGTTGTGTAAATAAATGCTTAAACCATATATCCACCAACAGGAGACAGTCTCAATCACACACACCAACCAGGAGAGTCTCAATCACACACACACCAACCAGGAGCGAGAGTCTCAATCACATACACACCAACCAGGAGAGAGAGTCTCAATCACACACACACCAACCAGGAGAGAGAGTCTTAATTACACACACACCAACCAGGAGAGAGAGTCTCAATCACACACACACCAACTAGGAGAGAGAGTCTCAATCACACACACACCAACCAGGAGAGAGAGTCTCAATCACACACACACCAACCAGGAGAGAGAGTCTTAATTACACACACACCAACCAGGAGAGAGATCTCAATCATACAGTCACTAAACTGGAAACAGGATGAATCACACATGAGCAAAACTAGATTGTCATGTACAAGAAGTGCAATGATGAAAAACTACAGACTAAAACCGAAAAGTTATAAAAAATGGACCTTTCTTTTAAAAAGTGAACAGTGTGTTCCAAAATCGCACCAAAAGTAAAAGACTTGGCCTTTGTATATTCAAACTGTCTGGCAGGGACAAAGGAATAGTTTCAAAGCGAAAAAGTGTCAATTGCACCCATCCTACATCCATCCTGAAATATTTCCAAATTGAATAGGTTCTTCTATTAAGAAAGTGTGAAGTGGGCACATCATGGGCCATTGTTGGTCACTACAGGGAAGAAAACACCTGTCTCCCAGCAGAAGCGAGATGTAACAAATTTTTATCTTAAAAGGCAGCCTTAGAGAGCAAGAGAGAGAGAGAGAAAGACAGAAAGAAGCATACAAGAAACTTTTCCAGATAAATGGCTGGGAGAATTCCAGCTAGCCAGAAGTCTTGTGCCCTGCTGTAGAATTATACATCTATACTTATACAGCAGTGAATTAGAAGTGATCCACTGTTACAACTGGTCTTTCAACAAAGAGGCAAACCTACAAACACCTCAGGCCTGCAACCAACAAGAACTTAGCTTGCAAGAGAATTCAACAGGTTTACCATGAACCCCCCTAAAACTACCATCCCCCACTTCCAATCACTTATCCCTTTTCCCCTCTGTCTGTCTCTTTTGTGTGAATTTGTGTGTGTGTGTGCGTGCACGCGAGGGAATGCATGAGTGGATGAGGTTGCAACAATTTTGGGTTAAGACATATTGATCAATAGATAATTGACTTTCCTTTTTAACCCTAGAAGAAAACCTGTCGCTGTCTGTTTATTTGACAAATAAAACCGAAAGGGGTTAAACCCTAATAACAAAACACACTTACTGTGGTCAGGTTGGAATTGAACAGTGGGAACCACCCAAACCCCTCACCATGTGACCGTAACAAACTGGGGGCTCGAAGCCAGGATCTAAATCCCCAGACAAACAAAAGATTTGGAAAATGGGAGGAAAATTGATCTCAAAAATTTTGGAAAAATAAACAAACAGGTTTTCTTGTATTTTTCTCTATGGTGCTAGAAACAAAAGAGATGGCCGGATTTAATGCTAAGGAGTCTGTAGAGCAGGGAGAGATATCCCATGGTAAATTAAATACATTAAGTATTGAAGGTTTAGAAACATAGAAAAATAGGAGCAGGAGTAGGCCATTCGGCCCTTCGAGCCTGCACCACCATTCAATATGATCATGGCTGATCATCCAAACTCAGTACCCTGTTCCCACTTTCTCCCCGTATCCCTTGATCTCTTTAGTCCTAAGAACTATATCTAACTCTTTCTTGAATATAATAGAAACAAAGATTTAAAAAGATTAGCTACAGAGATAGGAATCACTTTCAACCAAAAAGCAAAGAAACCTAACTAGCTAATTATTTTAAACTTACCCTTGAACCAGAATAAGAAAGCATAGAACTGGAAACTGAAAATGTAGCTCCAGCTAGAATTCAGTTGCAAAATCAGGATCTCCAATTAAAAAAGGAAAAGAAGAAAAGAGTGTTGCAGCTTCGAAAGGAAAAAGAAGAAAGGGAGTTTTGGTTGAAAAGAGAGTGAGTGCACTTGCAGACAGTTTAATTAGAAAGCCTACAAACCCAAAATGAGAATGTCACGAGCCACTCAAAACTTATCCCCAGTTCAGAGCAAAGCATTGATGTACTGAACACTGACAGTTAGTGCCAAAATTTAATGTGGAGGAGATTAAGTCATATTTTATTTAATTTGAGAAAATAGCTACCAGGCTAAAATGGCTGATAGAATTTTGGACTCTCCTCTTACAAGCTGAGGTCGTGGATAGGGCTCGTGAAGCTTTTTCCCTGTAATCAGAAGAAAGTTCCTCCAACTATGAACAAACTAAAACTGCAATTCTAAATGCATATGAACTACTATCTGAAGCATATAGACAAAAATTCTGACACACCCGGGAAAGACCCACACATCACTGGATACGATCTCTCAAGCCAGAACCCTCATATGAAAGTTTGAGAGAAGTGATTTTGCTGGAAGAAAGTAAAAATAGCAACCCAGTTAACATAAAGACCCACATTGAAGAACAAAGAGTTACAAGAGTAAGATAAGCGGCAGACATGGCCAACAATTATAAGTTAATCCACAAATCCCTAACTCAAAGAAATGTTGGCCTAGTAACTCTCACAAGCTAGGGAGAGATAGAAAGGATGCAGAGGAAGTAAAAATGGACTTGAAAAAAAAGGAGAGCAGGGAAGGAAAAGCCGACCAGTCTCCAACTTTTAAAAGAAGGAACCCAGGTGATAAAGCAGTAGGGGTTTGCTGGACATGTTTCCAGTGCGGCAAATCTGGGCATGTCCAGGCAAATTGTTGTTATGCCAAAAAACTAACAGGAGGCGTTGCAGTCCAGCCCATGTCTGTAGCTTTGAAAGTGGTAAGCCTATGTTCTATATATGACTCAAGAACAGAGCACATATCAGAACTTTTTACACAAAGGAAAAGTGACTGTTTTTGTGTCCAGGCACTAGGCAAGGAGATAATCATTCTTCGGGATACCGGTTGTTTACAAACCCTACCAGCAACCAAATTTACAGAAATGCCATCTGAAAGCAGAACAAATACCATGGTATTGGTAAAAAGGACTTATTGACAAATACTTGAAGGTTCCTTTCGTTCAAGTTTACCTACAAAGTATGTTGGTCACTGGTGGAGTGACGGTCAGGATTATTCTGAGCTCACAAATGCACTGGATAGACCTATTGCTCTGTAGGAAGCACAGCATTTTACCTAGAGACTGGAGAAACTGAGGGGAACAAACAAAACTCTGCACAGCTGCTGAGAGCTGGGAAGTCCCAAAACCCTCACAAGGGGCAATAGAGCCAGTAGAATTTAAGAAGGCTAAGACAGAGCCAGAAGAATTTAAAGAGGCCAAGATAGAGCCAGAAGATAAAAGCAGCAAAGGTTGAAGGAAAAGCACTAGAGATATAGTTAGCTGAAACCTTTCTTTAAAGATTTAAATAGGGACAAGAAAAGTTCCCAAACAGACAAGCTGGCAGTGAGGGAGATGACTCACCCAGTTGAAGTGCCACAGGGGAGGGCAGCGGAAGCTGGACAGCCACCTGTGAGTGTCCCAGAGAACATGGGGAAGATTAGGGAAAAACTAATCCCTGAAGTAAAAGGAAATGGGAAGGTAAAATACTCTGAAGTAAACAACACTTGTGAAAATCACAAGAAAATCAAAAGTGAGGTCAGTGTGGATCTACCCACTGAAGAATTCAATTATCAGGTTCCAAATCCAAAGCTAATCAAACCCAACAATTTAGATTCGGAACTCAACAAGAACAAGGGGTAGGAGGAAATCCCAGATGCCTCACAGGGGCTAAAAACAATTTATTACCCACTATCACGCTAGAGATAAGAACTATCAATGTGCTAAAACCTGAATTGTTAAAGCCATGTATTGTGGAAGCAATAGTTAAGGGACTGAAGCTTTCACAGACATGGAAAATTGCAATCAACCCAGAACAATGCAGTGACATAAATTTTCATATGATAAACTTCCCCAACAACCACATGCTATTGAGATGAACATTCCCAAAGTACTACAAACTGATGCTAGAGAAACTACAACCCCATTTAACAACACATAACCAAAGGAAATGCAATTTTAATGATACCTCATCCAAAGGAAGGATAATGAAAAAACTTAAACTGGAACAAGAAATAGCTGTTACAGACAATGCCAGCTGTAACTGTTGTGCAATTGAGGTATGGGTGCCATGTGTGCATTGGTGTGAGCCCTAAACCTTCTTACTTTTTCTCTTTCTTTCTAAACACAAAAAACCAAACATTTAAAAAAAGAAATCTAAGGACTTTCATTTTGTTCCCCTTTTGGGGGAGATTTCATGTGCACAAGAAGAACGACGACAAAAAATTGCGGACTAAAACTGAAAAGTTATAAAAACGGACTTTGTCTTTCAAAAAGTGGACAATGTGTTCCAAAATAGCCACTGAAGGTGAAAGACTTGGCCTTTGTATACGCAAACTGTCTGGCAGAGCCAAAGGAATACCTTCAAAGCTAAGAAGTGTCAATTACACCCATCCTACACCCATCCTGAAAAATTCCCAAATTAAATGGGTTCTTCTGAAGCAAAGAAGGCATGAAGTGGACAGATCTAGGGCCATTGCTGGTCACTACAGGGAAGAACATACCTGTGTCCTAGCAGAGGTGAGATGTAACAAAATTGTGGCTTAAAAGGCAGCCCGAGAGAGAGAGAGAGAGAGGCAGAAAGAAGCATCCAAGAAGCTTTTCCAGCTAAGTGGCTGGGAGAATTCCAGCTAGCCAGAAGGGATGTGCCCTGCTGTAGAATTACACATCCATACTTATACAGCAGTGAATTAGCAGTGATCCACCATCTTCAACTGGACTTTCAACCAAGCAAGAAACCTTCAAACACCTCAGGCCTGCAACCAATGAGAACTTGGCTTGCAAGAGAATTCAACAGGTTTTCCATGATGCCCAAAACCTACCCAACCCCCGCCATTTACAACCGCTTACCCCTTTCTCTCTGTCTCTGTCTCTTGTGTGAGTGTGTATGTGCATGCGAATGTGAGAGTGGATGAGGTTGCAACAATATCGGGTGAAGACATATTGATCAATAAGCAATTTATTTTCTGATTTAAACCCACAAGAAAACCTGTCACTGCCTGTTTATTCGACAAATAAAACACAAAAGGGTTGAACCCGAATAACAAAACACACTTGCTGCGGTCAATTGAACAGTGGGAATCACCCACACTCCTCACCACATGGCCATAACAAGATATAGTCATAATTATAAACATGAAGCAGGAAATGGGCTCAATCACACATAGAGCAATAATGGGTACAATCACCATGCAATAGAGAATTGGGTTTGATCACAATTAATGTTCAAAATGGCCTCAATCACAGGTGGCTCAAACAAGAAAGAGATTCAATTAGACGAGCAGTAAATGGGTAAATTCTTCAGTTGATGTCAGCAAACCAGCCAACCAGTATAGAGCTCAGTCATACACATGCAGAACAGGAAATAGAATCAAACACGCTTGTGCAAAACAGGAAACGGGTCATGTTTAACGAAAATGGCAGGTGGCTTCAATCAAACATATGCCAAATTAACTCAATTACACGAGTGAAAGATAAACAATCACAAGTATGAAACAGAATTACAAGCTTATCAAATGTGGTATTCTCTGCCACTAAATATTGTTCAATAAATTTATACATTCTTTTAAAAAGAAATGAGATATTTTCTTGAAAATATGCAATATTTAAGGAAATGGCAGTGAGAGGGGTTGCTTGTGGAGAAAAACACCATTGGGCTGAATAGCCAGTTTCTATGTTAGAATATTCTATGACCTATAAAATTTGACAGACAGTTTTGAGCACACGGGCAGCAATAGACAATTAAGGCCGATTCCAGAATAGTGCATGGCCAGTTCCAGAGTGAGACACAGCCCATCCCAGAATGATACACAGGCAGTCTCAGAAGGCGGTGGCATAGTCGTATTGTCACTGGACTAGTAGCCCAGAGATCCAGGGTATTTTTCTGGGAACATGGGGTCCAATCCCACCACAGCAGAAGGTGGAATTTGAATTCAAATAATAAATCTGGAATTAAAAAGCTAGTCTATTGATGGCCATGAAACCATTGTTGCAAAAACCCATCTTGTTCACGAATGTCCTTTAGGGAAGAAAATCTGCTGTCTTTACCTGGTCTGGCCTACATGTGACTCCAGACCCACAGCAATGTGGTTGACGCTTAAATGCCTTCCGAAATGGCCTAGCAAGCCACTCAGTTGTATCTAACTGCTACGAAGTCAATGAAACCGGACGGACCACCCAGCATCGACCTAGGCACTGGAAACAACTATGGTAAACCCAGCCCTTTTGACCCTGCAAGGTCCTACTTACAAACATCTGGGGGCTTGTGCTAAAGTTGGGAGAGCTGATCTGCAGACTAGTCAAGCAATAACCTGACAAAGTCATACTCACGGAATCATACCTTACAGACAATGTCCCAGACACTGCCATTACCGTCCTCAGGTATGTCCTGTCCCGCCGACAGGACAAACCCAGCAGAGGTGGCGACACAGTGCTATACAGTCGGGAGGGAGTTGCCCTGGGAATCCTCAACAATGACTCCGGTTCCCATGACGTCTCATGGCATCAGGTCAAACATGGGCAAGGAAACGTCCTGCTGATTACCACCTACCGCCCTCCCTCAGCTGATGAATCAGTACTCCTCCACTTGGAGGAAGCACTGAGGGTGGCAAGGGCACAAAATGTACTCTGGGTGTCCATCACCAAGAGTGACTCGTTAGCACCACTACTGACCGAGTCGTAAAGGACGCAAATGCTAGACTTGGTAGGCGACAGATGGTGAAGGAACCAAGAGGGAAAAACATACTTGACCTGAGAGCGGCACAGTGGTGCAGTGGTTAGCACTGCAGTCTCACAGCTCCAATGACCCGGGTTCGATTCTGGGTACTGCCTGTGTGGACTTTGCAAGTTCTCCCTGTGACCACGTGGGTTTTCGCCGGATGCTCCGGTTTCCTGCCAAAGACTTGCAGGTTGATAGGTAAATTGGCCATTATAAATTTCTCCTGGTATAGGTGGGGGTGTGGTAAGAATATAGGATTAATTTAGGGTTAGTATAAATGGGTGGTTGTTGGTCGGCACAGACGTGGCGGGCCGAAGGGCCTGTTTCAGTGCTGTATCTATAAATAAATAAAATAAAATCTCTTCCCCAAAACCTTTAATCTGACCTCGTCCTCACCAATCTGCCTGCCCCAGATGCACCTGTCCATGACAGTATTGTTATGAGTGACCACCACACAGTCCTTGTGGAGATGAAGTCCTGCCTTCACACTCAGGATACCATCCATCATGTTGTGTGGCACTATCACTGTGCTAAATGGGATAGATTTAGAACAGATCTAGCAATGCAAAACTGAGCATCCATGAGGCGCTGTGTGCCGTCAGCAGCAGCAGAATTGTACTCAACCACAATCTGTACCTCATGGCCCGGCATATTCCCCACTCTACCATTACCATCAAGCCAGGAGACCAACCCTGGCTCAATGAAGAGTGCAGGAGGGCATGCCAGGAGCAGCACCAGGAATACCTCAAAATAAGGTGTCAACGTGGTGAAGCTATAACACAGGACTGTCTGCATGCCAAACTGCGTAAGCAGCATGCGATAGACAGAGCTAAGCGATCCCATAACCAACGGATCAGATCAAAGCTCTGCAGTCCTGCCACATCCAGCCGTGAATGGTGGTGGACAATTAAACAATTAACTGGAGGAGGTGGCTCCACAAATATTCCCATCCTCAATGATGGGGAAGCCCAGCACATCAGTGCGAAAGATAAGGCAGAAACATTTGCAGCAATCTTCAGCCAGAAGTGCCAAGTTGATGATCCATCTCAGCCCCCTCCTGAAGTCCCCAGCATTACAGATGCCAGTCTCCAATTCGATTCACTCCGTGTGATATCAAGAAACGACTGAAGGCACTGGATACTGCAAAGGCTATGGGCCCTGACAACATTCCAGCAATAGTACTGAAGACCTGTGCTCCAGAACTTGCTGCGCCCCGAGCCAAGCTGTTCCAGTACAGCTACAACACTAGCATCTACCCTGCAATGTGGAAAATTGCCCAGGTATGTCCTGTACACAAAAAGCAGGACAAGTCCAACCCAGCCAATTACCACCCCATCAGCCTACTCTCAATCATCAGTAAAATGATGGAAGGTGTCATCAACAGCGCCATCAAGCGGCACTTGCTCTGCAATAACCTGCTCAGTGACGCTCAGTTTGGGTTCTGCCAGGGCCACTCAGCTCCTGACCTCATTACAGCCTTGGTTCAAACATGGACAAAAGAGCTGAACTCAAGAGGTGAGGTGAGAGTGACTGCCCTTGACATCAAGGCAGCATTTGACCAAGTATGGCCATCAAGGTGCCCTGGCAAAACTGAGGTCAATGGAAATCGGGGAAAACCCTCCACTGGCTGGAGCCATACCTAGCGCAAAGGAAGATGGTTGTGGTTGTTGGAGGCCAATCATCTGAGCTCCAGGACATCACTGCAGGAGTTCCTCAGGGTAGTGTCCTCGGCCCAACCATCTTCAGCTGCTTCATCAATGACCTTCCTTCAATCATCAGGTCAGAAGTGGGGATGTTCGCTGATGATTGCACAATGTTCAGCACCATTTGTGACTCCTCAGATACTGAAGTAGTCCGTGTAGAAATGCAGCAAGACCGGGACGATATCCAGGCTTGGGCTGATAAGTGGCAAGTAACATTTGCGCCACACAATGGCCAGGCAATGACCATCTCCAACAAGACAGAATCTAACCATCTCCCCTTGACATTCAACAGCATTACCATCGCTGAATCCCCCCACTATCAACATCCTAGGGGCTACCATTGACCAGAAACTGAACTGGAGTAGCCATATAAATACCGTGGCAACAAGAGCAGGTCAGAGGCTAGGAATCCTGTGGCGAGTAACTTACCTCCTGACTCCCCAAAGCCTGTCCACCATCTACAAGGCACAAGTCAGGAGTGTGATGGAATCCTCTCCACTTGCCTGGATGGGTGCAGCTCCAACAACACTCAAGAAGCTCAACACCATCCAGGACAAAGCAGCCCGATGGATTGGCACACCATCTACAAACATTCACTCCCTCCATCACTAACCTACAGTGGCAGCAGTTTGTACCATCTACAAGATGCACTGCAGCAATGCACCAAGGCTCTTTTGACAGCATCTTCCAAACCCGCGACCTCGACCAACTAGAAGGACAAGGGCAGCAGATGCATGGGAACACCACCACCTGCAAGTTCCCCTCCAAGTCACACACCATCCTGACTTGGAACTATATTGCCGTTCCTTCACTGTCACTGGGTTAAAATCCTGGAACTCCCTTCCTAACAGTACTGTGGGTGTACCTACCCCACATGGACTGCAGCGTTTCAAGAAGGCAGCTCACCACCACCTTCTCAAGGGCAATTAGGGATGGGCAATAAACGCTGGCCTGGCCAGTGTCGTTCACATCCCATGAATGAATAAAAAAAAAGTAGCATCTGAGGAGATCAGGTAGGTCCAACTCAGGGGGTGAGAGTTAGAGAGTGGGTTTGGGGTGTTCCTGGATTGTGAGGTTGGGGGTGGGTGAATCACCTTGTCCGATGTTGGCCTCTGGGGTGGGTGGCAGATAATGATCGGGGGGGAGTGGGGGGGTGCGGTTGATGTTGGTTGGGGAGGGGAATCCAATGCTGATCGGAGGGGGGCGTGGGGGTGGTGGGGAGCAGGTGGCTGTCCGGAGTGGGGTGGGGAGCAGTTTACAGGGTAGCTTGTTTGGTTGGCAGGAAACATTCCTGCTGCAAATGTCCCACAAGCCATGCTGTAAAGGGACGTACCTTATGGATTCAGCCCTCTCACCTCAACAACAACAACTTGTGTTTATAAGTGCCTTTATCGTGATTAAATATCCCAAGACACTTCACAGGACTATTATAAAACAAAACAACACTCAGTCAGATAAGGAAATATTAGGACTGATGACCCAAAAATTCGGTCAGAGGTAAGTTTTATGAAGCGTCTCAAAGGAGGAGAGAGAGGTAGAGAGACAGAGAGGTTTAGGGAGGGAATTCCGAGCTCAGGGGCAAGGCAAATGAAGGCATGGCCGCCAATGGTGGAGCGATTGAAATCGGGGATGTTCAGGAGGCCAGAATTAGAGGAGCGCAGATATCCCGGAGAGTTGTGGGGCTGGAGGGTATCACAGAAATAGGGAGGGCCGAGGCGATGGAGGGATCTGAAAACAAGGATGAGAATTTTAGAATGGAGGTGTTTCTTAACCGGGATTCAGTGTAGATTAGCAAATGCAGAGGGTTGATAGGTGAGTGGGACATAGTGCGAGTAAGGCAGCAGAGTTTTGGATGACCTCAAATTTACAGAGGGTAGAACGTGGGAGGCTGTCCAGGGGTGCACTGGAATAGCTAAGTCTAGAGGTACCAAAGGCATGGATGAATGTTTCAGCAGCTGATGAGGTTAAGCAGAGGCAGAATCCTTAATATTTTGGAGGCCTTGTATCCCAGATTGCTGAAGGAAGTGGGAGTGGGGACAATGGTGTTCCCCGAGGGTGAGTCCTGGGACCACTGCTTTTTGTGCTATATATAAATGACTTGGATCTTGGAATACCGAGTCGAATTTCAACATCTGATGACAATGCCAAACTTGGAGGAGCGGCAAACAGTGAGGAGGATATGAATCGCCTGCAACAGGACATAGATAGGCTAGCAGAATGGGCAGATAAATGGCAGATGGAAGATGGAATTTAATACAGAGAAGTGTGAGGTGATGCATTTTGGCAAAAGGGATAGGGAGAGGCAATATAAACTTACAAAAGCAGGGAAGTTATGATGAACCTTTATAAAGCTCTGGTTAGACCCCAACTGGAGTAGTGCATCCAGTTCTGGTCACCACACTCTAGGAAGGATGTGAGAGTCCCTGAGAGGGTGCAGAAGAGATTTATTAGAATGTTCTAAGGATGGGGGGTTTTATTTACAAGGTTAGGTTGGAAAAGTTAGGGTTGTTCGACTTGGAGAAAAGGAGATTGAAAGGAGCTTTGATAGAGGTGTACAAGATTATGATAGGATTAGATAAGGTAGACAAGGAAAATGTTTTCTCATTAACCAATGGTACAAGGACGAGGGGACACAGAACAAAGGTTTTGGACAAGAGATGCAGAGGGAAAGTGAGGTAGAACTTTTTTACGCAGCAAGTGATAATGATCTGGAACCTGCTGGCCACGAGGGTCGTGGAAACAGAAACAATCAATGACTTCAAAAGGAAATTGGATGAGCACTTGAAGGAAATAAACTTGCAGGACTATGGGGATCGAGTGGGGGAGTGGGACTGACTGAATCGTTCAACGGAGAGCCGGCATGGAGCCGATGGGCGTAGTGGCCACCTCTGTGCCATTCGTGACTCGAGGAGGCAATAGGCAGTCTTAGTGATGGCACAAGTAAGTTGTCGAAAGCACATCTCAGGGTCACATGTGACACTAAGGTTGTGCCAGTCTGGTTCAGCCTCAGATAGTTGCCAAGCAGAGGGATGGAATTGGTAGCTAGGGAGCGGTGTTTGTGGCAAGGCCCAAAGGGAATGGCTTTGGTCTTCCCAATATCTAATTGGAGGACATTTCTGCTCGTCCAGTACTGGAAGTTGGATAACCAGTCTGATAATTTCGAGACAGTAGATGGGTTAAGAGAGGTAGCGCTGAGGGAGAGCTGGGTATCATCAGCATACATGTGGAAACAGATGCTGTGATTTCAGATGATGTCGCCGAGGGCAGCACGTTGACGAGAAATTGGAGGGGGCCAAGGATAGATCCTCCACAGACACCAGAAGTAAGGATACGGGAGTGAGAAGAGAAGCTGAGAAGAGAAGGGAGGTGAGTCTCTGGCTACGATTAGATAGATAAGAATGGAACCAGGCAGGTGTGATCCCACCCAACTGGATGACAATGGAGAGGTGCTGGAGGAGGATGGTGTGATCAACCATGTCAAAGGTTGCAAACAGGTCGAGAAGGATGGGAAGGAATACTTTATCCTTGTCACAGTCATACAGGATGTCATTTGTGATTATGATAATAGCCATTTCGGTACTGTGGCACAGGCAGAAACCTGCTTGGAGGGATTCAAACATGGAGTTCTGGACCCAGATTTGGGAGACGACAATATGTTCAAGGACTTTGGAGAGGAAAGGGAGGTTGGAGATGGGGTGATAGTTTGCAAGGATAGAGGGATCAAGGATGGGTTTTTTGAGGAAACAGGTGATGACAACAGATTTGAAGGAAAGAGGAACAGTACCTGAAGAGAGAACCATTAACAATATCGCCCAAAATGGGAACCAGGAGGGAAAGTTGGGTGGTCAGCAGTTTAGTGTGAATAGGGTTGAGGGAGCAGCTGGTAGGTCTTGTGGACAAGATAAGCTCAGAGAAGGAATGAGGGGCGAGCAGAGAGAAACTAGAGAAAGATACGAGTTCCGGGCTAGGCTGGGAGGAACCTTAGAGGAAATTCGGCCCAGTGGGCCAGGGAAGGGAGGAAAGTGGCAGAGGCAACTAATTGAATGGTCTCAATTTTAGTGCAAAGAAATTCATGAGATCCTCACACTTGCTGTTAGAGGTAAAGGTGGAGGAAACGGGGAGAGGGTTTTATGAAGGCAGTTTGCATTTACGAAAAGCCAGGGTTATCTTTACATTTCAGCAGGATCCTGGAATATTGAGCAGTTTTGGCAGACATTATCAGGATGCAATGGTGCTTTATGTGGTCCAGCCATGGCCATGAATAGCTAAACCAGTTATCTGCCATATATGATCAACTTAGCTTAAAAGAATGGAGAGGCCACACCATTTAAACTTCTGACTCAACCCCAGCCTACCTGTTTTTGGGAGTCACGATTCAACCCAAAGGCTCTCTTGACCCCTCCTTCTCTCCTGTCCTCAGCTTATTATGCAAGCTACAACAGGTATGTAAT
The DNA here is from genome assembly GCF_036365525.1 of Heterodontus francisci. NCBI lineage: Eukaryota > Metazoa > Chordata > Chondrichthyes > Heterodontiformes > Heterodontidae > Heterodontus > Heterodontus francisci. Next base: position 9,725,169 of record NC_090401.1, read on the forward strand.
CAGAAAGCATTGTCTCTCTCCCTTATACACACCTTCTGTGTATATAAAAAAACTCAATTAAATATGAATTATACCTCAAAAATGTTGGAATCCGTTCTCTTTTTTCCAAAATAATTTGAAGAGAAGCTGTTGACTTTAACATTCCATCCGTACAGCTAACTTTAAGGTACTGATACATGCAAGGAAATTAGGGACACCACACATACTCGGACTGCAAAATCCAAGTTCACAGCTCTCGGCAAAATATCAAATCCAAGCCTGGATTTTGGGAGAAGCTGAGACCTTCAAGTAAAAACTTCAATGAAGGCATTAAAAGATGCAGAAGACAATTTAAGGGATACATTTCAATAATGTTATTGTGATATTTGTATATGTTTAATTTGGTTAAGTCCCTATTTTGGAAAATAGAAATTTCAGTTACTGAGAAAAAAATTGGGGATAAAAATAATTTCAGATAACATCCTGAGCAAAATATGGCAATCAGTATAAAAGAACAGCGATTGCGTAGGACTCAAAGTGACACATTAAACATTGAATATACCAGTTAACAAAGTTTAGAGCATTGGGGACAACAGAAATAATGTGGAGGGGTGAGGATGGGAGGGGGAAGAGGGGGAATAGGAACTGGAGAGGAGGTGGGTAAGGGGACTGGGGGAGAGGAAAAGGAGGGGAAATGGAAAGTTGGGGAACTGTGAGATGAAAGGAGGGCAGAGAAGGAGAGCAGGGAGACGAGGGTGAAGACAGTGAGAGAAGTGAGAATGGGAGAGGAGAACGGGGCGGCACAGTGGCGCAGTGGTTAGCACTGCAGCCTCACAGCTCCAGGGACCCGGGTTCGATTCCGGGTACTGCCTGTGTGGAGTTTGCAAGTTCTCCCTGTGTCTGCGTGGGTTTTCTCCGGGTGCTCCGGTTTCCTCCCACAAGCCAAAAGACTTGCAGGTTGATAGGTAAATTGGCCAGTATAAATTGTCACTAGTATAGGTAGGTGGTAGGGAAATATAGGGACAGGTGGGGATGTTTGGTAGGAATGTGGGATTAGTGTAGGATTAGTATAAATGGGTGGTTGATGTTCGGCACAGACTCGGTGGGCCGAAGGGCCTGTTTCAGTGCTGTATCTCTAATCTAATTGCAGAGACATTTACTGCACAGAAGGCCATTCGGCTCATCTTGTCCATGCTGGCTGTCTGCGGAGCAATCCAATCAGTCCCACTCACCCACTCGATCCTCATAGCCCTGAAAGTTTATTTCCTTCAAGTGCCCATCCAATTTCCTTTGAATTCATTGATTGTTTCTGCTTCCACCACGCTCGTGGGCTGTGAGTTCCAGGTCATTGCCACTCGCTGCATAAAAAAGCGTTTCCTCACATTCCCCCTGCATCTCTTGCCCAAAACCTTCAGTCTGTGGCCCCTAGTCCCTGAACTATTAGTAAATGGAAACAGCTTTTCTTTGTCTACCTTTTCTAAGCCCATCATAATCTTGTACACCTCTATCAAATCTCCCCTCAATCTAATTTTCTCCAGGGAGAACAACTATAGCTTTTCCAACCTAACCTTGTAACTAAAACCCCTCATCCTTGGAACTATTCTGGTAAATCTCCTCTGCACCCTCTCAAGGACCCCCACATCCTTCCTAAAGTGTGGTGACCAGAACTGGACACAATACTCCAGTTGAGGCCTAACCAGAGCTTTATAAAGGTTCAGCATAACTTCCTTGCTTTTATATGCAATACATCTGTCTATGAAGCCCAAGATCCCATATGTTTTTCTAACTCTCAATATGACCTTCCACCTTCAAAGATCGATGCACCTGCACCCCCAGCTCCTTCTGTTCTTGCACACTCTTTAGAACTGTGATATTAAGACTATATTGCCTCATCCTATCCCTTTTGCCAACATGTATCACCTCAGATTTGTCTGTATTGAATTCCATCTGCCGCTTGTCTGCCCATTCTACTACCCTGTCTATGTCCTGTTGCAGGCGACTCATATCATCTTCACTCTTTGCCGCACCTCCAAGTTTGGTATCTTTGGCAAATTTTGAAATCCTACTCTGTATTCCAAGATCCAAATCATTTATATATCACAAAAAAAGCAGTGGCCCCAGTGCTGACCTTTGGGAATACCACTGTCTACCATCCTCCAGTCTGAAAAATAACCATTTACCACAACTCGCTGATTTCTGTCCTTAAGCCAATTTTTTATCCAAGCTGACACTGACCCTCCTATTCCATGAGCCTCAACTTTGTTAACCAGCCTTTTATGTGGCACCTTATCAAATGCTTTCTTAAAATCCATATAATTATCAACCGCATTCCCTTCATCAACCTTTACTGTTACTTCATCAAGAAATTCAATCAGATTAGTCAAGCGTGATCTGTTTTTTTCAAATCTGTGCTGGTTATCCTCAATTAACTCAAACCTCTCCAAGTGTGTGTTGATTTTCTCCATAATTATTGTTTCTAAAATATTACCCACCACTGATGTTAAACTGACCAGCCTGTAGTTTTTAGGACTGTCCTTATACCCTTTCTTGAATAAGGGTCTCACATTTGCCACTCTCCAATCCTCTTGCATCTCCCCGATATCTCGGGAAGATTGGAAGATTATGGTAAGCCCTTCTGCCATCTTCATCCCCACTTCCTTTAGCAATCTAGGATGCAAGCCATCCTGACCAGGTGATTTATCTACCCTAAGCATAGCCAGCCTTTCCAGTACTCCAGTGGAGTTTGCAAGTTCTCCCTGTGTCTGCGTGGGTTTTCTCCGGGTGCTCCGGTTTCCTCCCACAAGCCAAAAGACTTGCAGGTTGATAGGTAAATTGGCCATTATAAATTGTCACTAGTATAGGTAGGTGGTAGGGATATATCGGGACAGGTGGGGATGTTTGGTAGGAATATGGGATTAGTGTAGGATTAGTATAAATGGGTGGTTGATGTTCGGCACAGACTCGGTGGGCCAAAAGGCCTGTTTCAGTGCTGTATCTCTAATCTCTACCTCCTCACTCTCAATTTTTACCCTCTCCATTGCCTCATTCTCTCTACTTCTACCAATATTTTGTCAGATTCCACTGCCTTTATGAACACTGATACAAAGTGCTCATTAGGTATTCTAGCCTGCGCCTCTAAGCATATATTATTCTTTATGTCCCTAATAGGCTCCACTCCACTTTTTACTACCTGCAGAATGTGTAAGGACACCACAGGACAGACAGAGGTGGAGATCCATGGCCGTCACTTTCTGGGAAGAATATGACATCAATGAATGAAGTGCATAGAGTCATAGAGTTATACAGCACAAAAACAGGCCATTCAGCCCATCGTGTCTGTGCTGGTCATCATGCACCTAACTATTCTAATCCCATTTTTCAGCACTTGGCCCGTAGCCTTGTATGCGATGGCATTTCAAGTGCTCATCTAAATACTTCTGTGAGCGTTTCTGCCTCTACCACCTCTTCAGGCAGTGCGTTTCAAATTCCAACCACCCTCTGGGTGAAAATTTTTTTCCTCAAATCCCCTCTAAACCTCTTGCCCCTTACCTTAAATCTATGCCCCCTGGTTATTGACCCCTCCGCTAAGGGAAAAGGTTTCTTCCTATCTAATCTATCAATGCCCCTCATAATTTTGTGTACCTCAATCATGTCGCCCCTCAGCCTTCTCTGCTCTAAGGAAAACAACCCGAGCCTTTTCAGTCTCTCTTCATAGCTGAAATGCTCCAACCCAGGCAACATCCTGGTGAATCTCCTCTGCACCCTCTCCAGGGCAATCACATCCTTCCTATAGTGTGGTGCCCAGAACTGTACACAGTACTCCAGCTGTGGCATAACTAGTGTTTTATACAGCTCCATCATAACCTCCCTGCTCTTATTTTCTATGCTTTGGCTAATAAAGGCAAGTATCCCATATGCCTTCCTAACTACCTTACCTACCTGTGCTGCTGCCTTCAGTGATCTATGGACAAGTACACCAAGGTCCCTCTGACTGTACTTCCTAGGGTCCTACCATCCATTGTATATTCCCTTGCCTTGTTAGTCCTCCCAAAATGCATCACCACACACTTCTCAGGATTAAATTCCATTTGCCACTGCTCCACCCATCTTACCAGCCCATCTATATCCTCCTGTAATCTAAGGTTTTCCTCCTCACTATTTACTATACCACCAATTTTTGTGTCATCTGCGAACTTACTGACCATACCTCCTATATTCATGTCTAAATCATTAATGTACACTGCAAACAGCAAGGGTCCCAACATCGATCCCTGTGGTACACCACTGGTCACAGGCTTCCACTCGCAAAAACAACCCTCGACCATCACCCTCTGCCTCCTGCCACTAAGCCAATTTTGGATCCAATTTGCCAAATTGCCCTGGATCCCATGGGCTCTTACCTTCTTGACCAATCTCCCATGCGGGACCTTATCAAAAGCCTTACTGAAGTCCATGTAGACTACATCAACTGCATTACCTTCATCTACACATCTAGTCTTTGCCTCGAAAAATTCAATCAAGTTAGTCAGACACAATATCCCCGACAAAGCCATGCTGACTATCCCATTTTAATCCCTGCCTCTCCAAGTGGAGATTAAACCTGTCCCTCAGAATTTTTTTCAATAGTTTCCCTGCCACTGATTTTAGACTCACCGGCCTGTAATTAGCTGCTTTATCCCTGCTACCCTTCTTGAATAATGGTACCACATTCGCTGTCCTCCAGTCCTCTAGTACCTCTCCCATGGCCAGAGAGGATTTGAAAATTTGTGTCAGAGCCCCTGCTATCACCTCCCTTGCCTCACATAACAGCCTGGGATACATCTCATCTGGGCCTGGGGATTTAACCACTTTTAAGCCCGCTTAAACAGCTAATATTTCCTCCCTTTCAATGCTAATATGTTCAGGTATATCACAATCCCCCTCCCTGATCTCTACACCTACATCATCCTTCTCCATAATGAACACATATGAAAAGTAATCCTTTAAAACCTCACCTATGTCCTCCAGCTCCACACATAGATTGCCACTTTGGTCCCTAATGGCCCTACTCTTTCCCTGGTTATTCTCTTGCCCTTAATATACTTCTAAAACGCCTTTGGATTTTCCTTTCTCTTGTCCGACAATGTTTTTTCATGTCCCTCTTCGCTCTCCTAATTACTTTTTAAAGTACCCCCCTACACTTTCTATACTCCTCTAGTACCTCCGCTGTTTTCAGCACTCTGAATCTGCCATAAGCCTCCTTTTTTCTCCTGATCCAATCCTCTATATCATCGAAACATAGAAAATAGGAGCAGGAGTAGGCCATTCGGCTATTCGAGCCTGCTCCGCCATTCATTATGATCATGGCTGATCATCCAACTCAGTAACCTGTTCCCGTTTTCCCCCCATACCCTTTGATCCCTATCGCCCTAAGAGCTATATCTAACTTCTTCTTGAAAACATACAATGCTTCAGCCTCAACTGCTTTCTGTGGTAGTGAATTCCACAGGCTCACCACTCTCTGGATGAAGAAATTTCTCCTCATCTCAGTCCTGAAAGGTTTACTCCGTATCCTTAGACTATGACCCCTGGTTCTGGACTCCCCCACCATCGGGAATATCCTTCCTGCTTCTACCCTGTCAAGTCTTGTTAGAATTTTATCGGTTTCTATGAGATCCCCCCTCACTCTTCTGAACTCCAGCGAATATAATCCTAACCGACTCAATCTCTCCTCATACGTCAGTCCCGCCATCCCAGGAATCAGTCTGGTAAACCTTTGCTGCACTCCCTCTATCGCAAGAACATCCTTCCTCAGATAAGGAGTGCAAAACTGCACACAATATTTCAGGTGTGACCTCACCAAAGCCTTGTATAATTGCAGCAATACATCCCAGCTCCTGTACTCGAATCCTCTTGCCATGAAGCTCGACATACCATTTGCCTTTTTCACTGCCTGTTGCACCTGCATGCTTACCTTCAGCGACTGGTGTACGAGAACACCCAGGTCTCGCTGCACATTCCCCTCTCTCAGTTTACAGCTGTTCAGATAATAATCTGCCTTCCTGTTTTTGCTACCAAATTGGATAATCTCACATTTATCCACATTATACTGCATCTGCCATGCATTAGCCCACTCACGCAACTTGTCCAAATCACCCTGAAGCCACTGCATCCTCCTCACAACTCACCTCCCACCCAGTTTTGTGTCATCTGCAAATTTGGAGATATTACATTTAACTCCCTCATCTAAATCAGTAATATATATTGTGAATAACTGGGGTCCTAGCACCAATCCCTGCGGTACCCCACTAGTCACTGCCTGCCATTTGGAAAAAGACCCATTTATCCCTACTCTTTGTTTCCTGTCTGCCAACCAATTTTCTATCCATCGCAATACACTACCCCCAATCCCATGCGCTATATCCCTTGACATCCAGGGTTCCCTGGACTTGTTGGTCCTACCCTTCACCTCAACGGGTACACGTTGGCTCTGAACTCTCACTATTTTCTCTTTGAATGACTACCACTAGTCTGATGTCGACTTTCCTACAAATAGCTGCTCCCAGTCCACTTTGGCCAGATCCTGTTTTATCATATTGAAATCAGCCTTCCCCCAATTCAATACCTTTATTTCCGGTCCACCTTTGTCCTTTTCCATAACTACCTTAAATCTTACAGTTATGGTCACTATCCCCGAAATGCTCCCCCACTGACACTTCTACCACTTGTCCGGCTTCATTCCCTAGGATTAGGTCCAGTACCGCCCCTTCTCTTGTGGGACATTCTATGTGCTGGCACAAAAAGCTCTCCTGTATGCATTTTAAGAATTGCAACCCCTTTAAGCCTTTTGCACTGAGACTATCCCAGTTGATACTGGAGAGTTGAAATCCCCTACTATTCTTACCCTATTATTTTTACATCTCTCTGAGATTTGCCTATATATCTGCTTCTCTATCGCTCCCTCACTGTTTGGAGGCCTGTAGTACACTCCCAGCCCCTGTTTTCTTTTTTAGAGATACAGCACTGAAACAGGCCCTTCGGCCCACCGAGTCTGTGCCGACCATCAACCACCCATTTATACTAATCCTATACTAATTCCATATTCCTACCACATCCCCACCAGTCCCTATATATTTCCCTACCACCTACCTATCCCAGGGGTAATTTATAATGGCCAATTTACCTATCAACCTGCAAGTCTTTGGCATGTGGGAGGAAACTGGAGCACCCGGAGGAAACCCACGCAGACACAGGGAGAACTTGCAAACTCCACACAGGCAGTACCCGGAATTGAACCCGGGTCGCTGGAGCTGTGAGGCTGCGGTGCTAACCACTGCGCCACTGTGCCGCCCACGTGTTCTACCCACGTGGCCTCATTTGAGGAACCTTCCAAGCTATCATCCCTCCTTAGTGCAGTAATTGACTCCTTGATCAACAGTGCAATGCCATCTCCTCTTTTACCCCCTCCCCTGTCTTGCCTGCAGATTCTATACCCTGGAATATTGAGCTGCCAGTCCTGCCCCTCCGTCAACCATATCTCTGTGATAGCAACAATATCATAATCTCATGTGCTAATCATCGCCCTCAATTCATCTGCCTTACTAGTAAGACTCCTTGCATTAAAATAGATGCAATCCAGCCTTGCATTTTTCACTTGTGCCTTAACAGGTCTACATTTGCTCTGCCTTCCAGACTGACTCAGTTTCTCTCTCATATTTGACTGTTCATCACCCCCTACTGTACCTCCACTCTGTATCCCATCCCCCTGCCAAAATAGTTTAATTCCTCCCCTCCCCCCCCCCCCCCCCCTCACCCCCAACAGCACTAGCAAATCTCCTAGCAAGGATGTTGATCCCATTCCGGTTCAGGTGCAACCCGTCCAACTTGTACAGGTCCCACCTTTGCAGACACAGACCCAGTGATCCAGGAAGCTAAAGCCCTCCTCTTGCACCATCTCCTCAGCCACTTAATATTTGCATTTAATATATCATTGATAAATTAAATAGGAATATGAGCACTGAATTCCTCTGGAGGAGATTAAAGCTGAAAATCCCTGAGCGCTGCATCATGGAAACAGGAGGAGACCATTCAGCCCCTCGAGCCTGTTCTGCCATTCAATTAGATCATGGCTGATCTACATCTCAACTCCATTTATCCATCTTGGTTCTGTAACTCTTAACACCTTTGGCTAACAAAAATCTCAGTTTTTATATTTTCAATTGAACTCCAACTTCAACAGTTTGTTGAGGGAGAGAGTTACAGATTTTCACTGCCCTTTGTGTCATATCTCCCAAATGGCTGAGCTCCAATTTTAAGATTATGCTTCCTTGTTCTGGAATCTCCCACTAGGAAATAATCTCCGTCAATTGTATCAAAACTTTTAATAAGCTCAAACACCTGAATTAGATCATCCTTAACCTTCTACCTTGGGGCCCCTTGGTTATACTCTGCTAAATGCAGACATTTCAGAATTTAAATATGGCAGGTGGGTATCTGCACCCCTGGGGCACAACTAGGGAATTCACCTGCTGAATGTTCTGTAGAATGCTGATTGGGGCAAGGGTTGCTGAGACCCCCTCCAGAAAATAGTGCTACTTGCCCTCAATCTTGTCACAGATGGGACCAGCTTCTGGTGCTGAAGTGACTGGTACCCCTGGGGTACCGGCCATTGATGACCTGCCTGGTAGGTGAGAGGCTGGCGACTCAGGATCTCTTTAAGAGTCACCAGCCCAGGTCCTGCACTTCCTTATGCTTTAGCCTTATGTGGGGAAGCCCTTGACTTAGCACCACAGAAACTCCTTTGGAAAGCTAGAATCTGATATATCCAGATATTGACCTAACTTTCAACCACTATGCTAAGTACGCCAAAATGTCTGTTGATTTTCACTGTTTAGAACAGTTAGGCTTTTATGTCTCTTAAACAACAAAATGAAGTTGCCTCAGGTACAGGCAGGAGAGCAAACTGGGCTGTCACTGCATTCCCAAAGTGGTTTTGGAAAGTTGGGATTATCTGGAGTTTTGATCATCATTCAAACTTGGATTAGCCTTGAGGAATATGTTTGCCAGGACTGACCGCAGTGGTGATGGTAGTGAGCGGTTTTACATTGTAATTGTCCTTGCTTCTCTTCACGGACCAGCATGAGTATAAAACTCTTTACCGTCTTTGGTACAATGTGGGCAGATATTTTTCCACTGCTGAAATTCAAGTCACCTTTCATTCCTTAGAGATGCCATGCTCGCCCCCCACCTGCCAAGAATGAGGCACATTAATTTTGTCATGAACATTGATTTTAAACTGTGACTGGAGTGAAGAAAGGACTTGTTAAACAGATCAGCCGTAGCTGTAAAAGACATTTGCATATTAACAGACGGTGAATTGGAAGGACAAAGGTCCATTTCCTGACACATTCAATCCACAATGGACCTTGATCACCAGGTATTGTGTGTAAGAGGAGCATTCCAGAGACTGCTGTAATCCAAGATGTGGTCAGATCAGTTAGTCACATGACTAACCTGCTTGGCAACCTGGGTTTTTCTGAACTGTACAAACAGTTTGAACTCATAGTGTTCGTTTGTTCCTGGACTGAGAAGATCTCTCTCCTGTCTGCTTCCATCTCTTTCTTACAAGGCTCTGAATCCACTGAAGACACATGAACCCCAAGAGAGAAAAGTCTCCGACAGTGAACAAGGTTTAAGAAGAAGACTGGGCCCCAGTGAAAAGCAAGATCTCCCTACAATCAAGGACTGTACAGTGAGCTCGAAGAACCATAACAACAACTCTTCAGACATTGCCTCAAATGTTTCTACTTTATTTTTCTTCTGCTCTTTTCTGTCTCTATTTACATGTGTGTATCACGTATGCATGCTAGCGTGGGCGTGTCGTGTATCCATAGGCGTCAACCGAATTAGAGTTTAAGTTTAATAAATTTCAACTTTTCTTCTTTAAACCTAAAAAAGGCCTGTCTGTGCTGGTTTCTTTGCCTTATAATTGGAAAGCACAGTGATTATTCATAACGCAGCCGGCAGCTGACGTGATCCAACTGCGCTAATATGTGCATTTGAGCAAATTGGTTCATACCCTCTGTGCATGCGCTGCGTTCCGCAGTGCCAGGACTGGTTGGCGCAAGCGCAGATGACGCCATTGCGTAACACGAGCAGATGGTGGGGGATCCGGGCCAGAGAGAGCAAGGGTTGGGGGAGGGGGGATCTGGGGAGAGAGCGGGGGTGGGGGGAGCAGGGAGAACGCTGCCGAAGACCTTGCTGGTGGCGGGTGTGCTCTCCTCCATCCCCCCGCCCGCTCGCTCATAGCCCTGACCGCTTGCTCGCTCACCGCCCCCTCGCCACACCCCCGACCGCCGCCTCACCCACCTGACCGCTCGTTCACTGCCCACCCGCTTCCTCCCCTCCCCGGCCCGCCTGCTCCCTCCCCTCCCCTCCCTGGCCCGCCAGCTCGCTCCCCTGCTCAGCCCACCCGCTCCCTCCCCACCCCGGCCATTGTGTGCTGCCATGTGTTTAGGTTGCCATCTTGTGATTATTTGAGCAGCACCATCTTTAATCCTGGCAGCTGCCTGACGTCGCAGACTGTGACGTTTTACTGGCACAGGCTGCATTTGATCATGTGCCACTGCAGCACCACCTAGTGGTTGCGTTGTCAGCAAATGCAGCCAATTGGAAAGTGGTGAACAAGGATTCACCAAATGGGAGCTAAAAACATGGCGTGTTTAAAAATTAAAACCTGTTACAGTAAGACCAGGTGAAGGCTGAAAGGGAACTCTGGACCTCTTTCCCACCTGGTCGTAACAGAGTCCATAGAGCAAGCCAATCATTCCCACTCCCCCATTTGATCCCCATAGCCCTGCAAGTTTATTTCCTTCAAATGCCTCATTTATGCCCATCCTTCCCTGAACTCCATGTTGAATGCCTCCAATCAGGTTTCCACCTTGCCACAGTACCAAAATGGTTCTTATCAAAGTCACAAATGACATCTTATGACACTGTAGCAAATGTAAACTATTCCCGTGCATCATTCACGGTGAGTCTAAAGCCTTTGACATAGTTGACTACACCATCTTCCTCCAACGCCTCACCACTGTTACCCAGCTGGGTGGGACTGTACTCACCTGGTTCCATTCTTATTTATCCAGTCATAGCCAGAGAATCACCTACACTGGCTTCTCTTCTTGCTTCTGCACCATTACCTCTGGAGTCCCCCAAGTACCTGTCCTTGGCCCCTATTATTTCTCAGTTATGTGCTGCCCTTGGCAGCATCATCTGAAAACACAATGTCAGGTTCTACATGTACATTGACGTTACCCAGCTTTACTCCACCACCACCTCTCTCGACTCCTCCACTGTTTCTAAATTGTCAGACTCCATATACTGGATGATCAGAAACTTCCTCCAGTTTGATATTGGGAAGACCAAAGTCTTCAGTCCTCAGTCCTCACCATTTCTCTTTCCACCGATTCCATCACTCACCCTGACAACTTTCTGAGGCTGAACCAGACTGTTTGCAATGTTTTTGACGTATTTGATCCTGAGTTGAGCTTCCGACCATATATCTGCGTTATCTCTAAGACTGTCACCCCCATAACATAGTCTGACTCTGCACAGTTCCAGCTCATCTACTACTGAAACTCTCATTCATGCCTATGTTACCCATGTTACCTCTAGCTCACACCAGGTCCTGTTCGCCCATCACCTCGCTGACCTATACTGGCTCTCGTTGTTTTCAAATCCCTCTTTTGCCTCACCCCTCCCTACCTCTGTAACCTCCTCCAGCCTTACAACCCTCTGAGATATCTGTGCTCCTCCAATTCTGGCCGATTACGCATCCATGATTTTAATCAGGCGGCCATGCCTTCAGTTGCCAGGGCCCTCAGCTCTGGAATTCTCTCCCTACACGTCTCTTGCTCTCTGACTCTCTTTCCTTCTTTAAGATGCTTCTTAAGATCTAGCTCTTTAGTCAAGCCTTTGGTCATCTGTCCTAATCTCTCCTTATGTGGTTCAGTGTCAAATCTTTGTTTGATAACACTCTTATGAAGCATTTTGAGACATTTTACTATGTTAAAGATGCTACATAAATGCAAGTTGTTGTTGTGCAAGGTTCACAGGATGCACTTGGTTGAGCAAGGCCAGTCAGCCCATCCCAGCTTATCCTTTCAACCCCCTTCACAGCATCCAATACTTTCTTAAATGGGTTCTCCACTACCGACCAGAGGTCCATTCTCCACTCTGACATTGCCACTCTCCAGACCCAAATAATAGACATTAAAGTGCACTTTAAACAGAAAATTTCATATGAGACTACAGTCTGGATTTAACCTTAAACTGAATAGTTGGCTCGTTGTTTTATTTTGGTGGGGAGAAATGGGTTGGTCACAAAATGCAGAATGTTGATACCGTGGGTTTGATAATTTTCCAAGTACCTTTTGCTCTCCTCCTAATATCACTCGATGTTTAAGAATGTACTCTCAGTGTTAGCTCACAAGAAAGGACTGGCATTTGGAAAGGCAGGAAATCAAATACTTGAGAGGCGAACATTGCACTTCAGGTGACTCCTCCTGGAGTTCATGCTACCAATGTTCCAGGTCCCATCCCCGATTCATGCTAAGTTATCTGATTACAACTGGGGTGGTTGTGGCGTTATTACAATTGGCCTAAATGTCCCCTGCTCGAACATGTAACTTGTGTGGATATTAAGCAAGGACAGGGTGAAGCTTGGCTGTAATGAGTTGGATAACCTGATGAAACACATTGTTCAGATTCACACCTCGAGAATGGTCCCTTTGGTGAGGTACTGGAGGTCCCTGGCACTCATGCAACTATACCCACATCATTAGTTTCAGCATAGAAGGAAATAGAAACAAACAAATCTTAAACTGCCCTTCCCTCCTTTTAAAACACCAGATTTATTGAATAAACCTCCTCCTGTAGGGTCTCTGGAGAAGATGATCAGCATTATACAAAGTTAGGCATCACATCTTCCACCATTTGGAGAGGCCCACCAAACAGCAGGTCGAGAATCTCTGAGCATCACACAATGCAATATTCCCACAATGATAGCAGAAAAAGCCATGGATCATCTGTAATTCCAGGTTAATTGTAACTTAGTTTGGAATTTCAGAAGGGTTAATAAGATAGTACCTTAATTATCAAATTAATAAACCCATAATCATCCCATGCAAGAACAGGCATAAAAAGTCATGTAACATCAAGCATCTAAGAGTCTACCTAATGGAGAGCAGGCTAGTCTCCACTGTAAGCTGAAGCAAGGAATTCTGGGACTGAGGGTGAGGGGGAAGGGTTCATGCAGATTCAGTTAGCTGGCATTCCAAAGGATCACATGACCCATCCAGGCGCTTGATACCTCTGTTTCCGTGTGGTCTGAATCCGGAAGAAATTCTTTTTACTATTAAACAGATGACTAGGAGTCAAGAAGAAGATAAAAGTATAATGTTACTGTACATATTAGGGGGTTAAAGAAGTAAAGCAGATGCAGTGTTACCTGAATCCTTGCAGCCCAAAAATAGTAGAGTGAAATTAGTGGAATCACCTTCATTGTGAATTGTTCCTTCATAATGATAAGTAGTGTGACTGCCTACAGAGGAGGTCTTTCTACTGTGGATATGCTCATGATGGCTAATTACAAGCCATGGGTTACATTTTTACTAAATTCACCTTCATCAATTAATTTAAAATTCAAGTTGATTTCAATACTCAGTGGGCAAAAAGGAATACAGATGTAATCCACCAGATATTTAATTTCAGGGACTGGCTGTTTTTCAAACACTGTAATGCTATTACTCTGTCATAAGAGACCCTAACCAGGGAGATATGTAAAGAGCCTTCCCTCTGCTGCTTGAAATGGTAATGCCATATCACAGACCTTCCCTTTTGTTCTTTTTCCACCCTTCCCCATTTGGCTGAATTAAAACCTATTACATTTCTAACTTTTCCCAGTTCTGATGAAAGGTCATTGACCCAAAAAGTTAATTCTGTTTCTCTCTCCACAGATGCTGCCTGACCCGTTGAGTTTTTCCAGCACTTTCTGTTTTTAATGCACTATTTTCATTTGCTCTCCTGATCCAATGGCCTGTGAACCATTTATTTTCTGGAGATGTTGACTATAAATGAGCAGAACCTGAAGAAATGTTCCTTTCTGACAAGTTGCAATTGTGAAAAATAAAGCAGTACTTCTTTTCGAAACGTTTCTTACCCCATATTCAGAGTTTTACTTTTTGGCTGTTTATAGTAAATAGTAATTCTAATTTAAAATAGCTTATTATTTCATGGATAATTCTAATGAAAAAGTTTTTAGATTCTTCTGTGGTCCATCAGCACCCCAGATGTATTAACTCCAGTCACTGAAGGATGCCTTGCCCCTTACTGAAACACCACAAATTTTCCCACTTCAAGAGACAGCCATCTTTGATAAGAAAAGTTGAGTTGAGGCCAAGATCAGATCAGCCATGATCTTCTTGCATTGTGGAGCAGGCTCATGGGATTGTATGGCTTACTTCTGCCCTTATTTCTTATGTTCTTATGCTCTTGTGTTTCTGTCCCAAAATATGGGGGACAGTAGCATAGTGGTAAAATCACTGGACTAGTGGTCTGGATCCCTGGGCTAATACTCCGGAGATATGAGTTCAAATCCCACCATGGCAGCTGGGAAATTCAAATTCAATTAATTAATAAAAAGTCTGGAATTAAAAAGCTAGTCTTCAGTAACGATGATCATCAAATTACCGGATTGTTGTGAAAATCCACCAAAGGAAACCTGCTGCTCCAGCCAGATCTGGCCTAGATTCTGGGCACTGCCTGTGCGGAGTTTGCAAGTTCTCCCTGTGTCTGCGTGGGTTTTCGCCGGGTGCTCCGGTTTCCTCCCACATCCAAAAGACTTGCAGGTGATAGGTAAATTGGCCGTTGTAAATTGCCCCTAGTATAGGTAGGTGGTAGGGAATATGGGATTACTGTAGGGTTAGTATAAATGGGTGGTTGGTCGGCACAGACTCGGTGGGCCGAAGGGCCTGTTTCAGTGCTGTATCTCTAAATAAATAAAAAAATAAATAAAAAATAAATAAAATAAAGATGTGACTCGAGACCCACAGCAATGTGGTTGACTCTTAACTACCCTCTGAAACAGTCTTGCAAACCAAACCACTACTGAAAAATTGAATAACCTGGAATCCACCTAGAGATCAGAAATGACAAAGGCACACCCTGCCCAGTCGACCCTGCAAAGTCCTCCTCACTAACATGTGGGGACTTGTGCCAAAATTGGGAGAGCTGTCTCAAGCCTGACATTGTCATACACACCAAATTATACCTTATAGTCAATGACCCAACCTCCTCCATCACCATCCCTGTGTATATCCTGTACCACGGGCAGGGCAGACCCACCAGAGGTGGTGTCACAGCAGTATACAATTGTGACGTAGTAGCCCTGGGAGTCCTCTACATTGACTCTGGATCCCATGAAGTCCCATGGCATCAGTTCAAACAGGGGAAAGGAAATTCCTGCCTGATTACCACAAACCACACCCCCCTCAGCTGATGAATCAGTGCTTCTCCATGTTAAACGCCCCTTGGAAGAAGCACTAAGGGTAGCAAGGGCACAGAATGTACTCTGGGTGGGGGACTTCAATGTCTATCACCAAGAGTGGCTCAGTAGCACTATTACTGACTGAGCAGGCCGAGTCCTGAAGGACATAGCTGCTAGACTGGGCCTGCAGCAGGTGATGAGGAAATAACCTACTTGACTTAGAAATTGGATGGGCATTTGAATGAAATAAACTTGCAGGGCTACGGGGGATAGAGCAGGGGAATGGGACTGACTGGATTGCTCTAGGGAGAGCTGGCATAGACTCAATGGGCCTAATGGCCTCCTCTGTGCCGTAAATCTCTCTATGACCCATCCTCACCAATCTACCTGTCGCAGTTGCATCTGTCCATGACAGTATTTGTAGGAGTGATCACTGCAAAGTCCTGTCTTCACACAAAGGACATCCTCCAATGTGTTGTGTGGCACCACAACAATGCAAAATGGGATAGATTTCGAACAGATCTAGCAGCTCAAAATTGGGTATCCATGAGGTGCTGTGGGCCATCAGTAGCAGTAGCATTGTATTCAACCACAATGTATAACCTCATGACCCTACATATTTCTCACTCTACCATTGCCATCAAGCCAGGGGATTCAACCCAGGTTCAAAGAGGAGTGTAGGACAGCATGCCTGGAGCAGCACCAGACGTACCTAAAAATGAGGTATCAACCTGGTGAAGCTACAACACAGGACTACATGCATGCTGAACATTGGAAGCCATGTGTTATAGACACAGCTAAGTGATCCCGCAACCAATGGATCAGATCAAATCTCTACAGTCCTGTCACATCCAGCCATTAATGGTGGTCGACAATTAAACAACTAACTGTAGGAGAAGGCTTTACAAATATCCCCTCCTCAATAATGGGGGAGCAGGCACATTACTGCAAAAGAGAAGGCTGATGCATTTGCAACCATCCTCAGCCAGAAATGCCGAGTGGATGATCCATCTCAGCCTCCTCCTGAGCTTCCCAATATCACAGATGCCGGTTCACTCCATGTGATATCAAGAAATGTCTGAAGGTACTGGATGCCACAAAGGTGATGGGCTCTGACAGCATCCTAGCTGTACTACTGAAGATTTGTGCTGCAGAACTGGCTGCGCCCCTAGCCAAGCCGTTTCAGTACAGCTACAACACTGTCATTTACCAAACAATCTGGAAAATTGCCCAGGTATGTCCTGTCCACAAAAAGCAGGACGAATCCAATCCAGCCAACTACCACCCCAGCAGTATATTCTCAATCGTCATCAAAGTGGTGGAAGGTGTAATTGACAGTACTATAAAGTGGCACTTGCTCAGCAACAACCTGCTCAATGATGCTCAGTTTGGGTTCCACCAGGGACACTTGGCTCCAGATCACATTACAGCCTTGGTCCAAACATGGGCAAAAGAGCTGAATTCCAGAAGTGAGGTGAGAGTGACTGCCCTTGGCATCAATGTTGAAGTCCCTGGGAATCCAGGGGACAGCTCTCCACAGGTTGGAGTCATACCTAGCAAAAAGGAAGATGGTTGTGGTTGTTGGAGGCCAATCATCTTAGCCCCAGGACAGCACTACAGAAATTCCTCAGAGCAGTGTCCTAGGCCCAACCATCTTCAGCTGATTCATTAATGACCTTCCCTCTATCATAAGGTCAGAAATGGGGATGTTCGCTGATGATTGTTCAATGTTAGTACCATTCGCAACTCCACAGATACTGAAGCAGTCCGTACCTGCGTGCAGCAAGACCTGGACAACATTCAGGCTGTGCTGATAAGTGACAAGTAAGATTCATACCACACAAGTGCCAGGCAATGACCATCTACAACAACAGAGAATCTAACCATCTCCCCTTGACGTCCAACAGTATTACCAATGTTGAATCCCCACTATCAACATCCTGGAGGTTACCATTGACAAGAAACATAACTGGATCAGCCATATGAATAATGTGGCTACAAGATCAGGTCAGAGGCTGGGAATTCTGTGGTGAGTAACGCACCTCCTGACCCCCCAAAGTCTGTCTACCTTCTAGAAGGTAGAAGTCATGAGTGTGATGTAATACCCATGAATTACCTGGATGAGTGCAGCTCCAACAACACTCAAGAAGCCTGACATCATCCAGGGAAAAGCAGCTTGTTTGATTGGCACCCCAGCCACCACCTTCAACATTCACTCCCTTCACCACCGATGCACAGTGGTAGCAGTGTGTACCATCTACAAGATGCACTGCAGCAACTTGGCAAGGCTCCTTCGCCAGCATCTTCCAAACCCATGACCTCGACCAGCTAGAAGGACAAGGGCAGCAGATACATGGGAACACCACCAGCTGCAAGTTCCCCTTCAAGTCACACACCAGCCTGAATAGGAACCATATTGCTGTTCCTTCACTATCACTGGGTCAAAATCCTGCAACTCCCTTCCCAACAGCCCTGTGAGTGTACCTACCCCACATGAACTGCAGCGGTTCAAGAAGTTGGCTCATCAGCAACTTCTCAAGGGCAATTAGGAATGGGCAATAAATGCTGGCCTGGCCAGCAATGCTCGCATCCCATGAATGAATGAAAAAACTGGTGTCAATTTGTTCTGGAGCAACCTGTGCTTTAGGCTCCTACCCATTAGTTTTGGGTTGAGATTACACAAGATCATTTCACATAATACCCACTGGAGAAGGAAGCCCTTCATCCATCAGTTAAGGAAATAATAATGCTAGGAAATAATTTGTTTTCAATATTTAAGCCAACTTGTGCCCGGCTTAAAAGACTACACATGTACATAACATCTTATCATGTTCTCATTAATTCTGAAAGAACTTAAGACCCAATGAATTACTATTGAAGTGTAATCACTGTTGATTTATATCCAATCAGAACAGTGCATTTGCACACAGCAAGAACCTATGAACAGCAATGAGATGAGATGAATGCCTATCTCATCAGTTTTAACAATGTTCGTTGGGGTAGAAATGTTGGCTGGGGCACTGTGTAAACTACCTACTCTTCTTTAAAGTAGCCATGGGATCTGTTATATACACCTGAACAAGCTGTCAGAGCCTCAGCTTAACATTTTACCTGAAAGACAGCAGCTCAGACAGCGCAGCACCCCTTCAATACTGCACTACAGTGTTAGCCTAAATTATATGCTCAAGTCCTTGAATAGGCTTTGAACTCAAAACTTTCCAACTCAAGAGAGAGAATGCTACCACTAGGTCAAATTGACAGTAGAATAACACTGTTGTTCTAAAATCCATTTTTGGAACTGATTCCAACACTGGGGATTCCCATGTCCAGGGTATCTGCAATCTTCTGTCATAGTTATAGGCACTAATCGGGAAAATACCCAAGGAAATTTGCGGCATAGGTCTTTACAGAGAGGCAATCTCCCAGAACATACTCAAATTCCATTTACTAATGTGTAGTTCAGTGTGGTCCTCAACACAGCTTGTATCTTCAGAGGTCTCAACATTAAACTCATTTAGCTAAGTTTGAGAACAATTTCCGACCTTATATTACATTTAAAACACTTTTCCCCCCGTGTCAGATAATATTAACCAGAATAATTATTAATTGATCTACAATTTATAATTGGACATAATATCTTATCGTCTACATTAATTACGATTGCTTGAAATTTCCCAGAAATCTCCTGATCTCTTGCTGTGACTTCGGCAAAACTGCTGGATAATTGGCGCACGTGGCAAAATCAGCCATTGGATCTGTTTTTCCAGTGGGTCAGCCAATCCTCTACTTTTATCGTGGCCGCAGATTAAGAGAGCCCCTAATGAAATTCCTCTCCTATGTATAAAGGCACATTTTAACACAGGTTACAATATAATCAATAGACTGCCAACCTGTCAGGGCTTTCCCTGTGTCCTTTTCTTGCTTATTTGCAGCTCACACTGACTTTCTGAGACACTGATGTACCAAGTTAGCATACCATGACTCCAGTGTGTACAGGTTGCACTGCAGAAACACGCCAAGGCTGCTTCAAAGTACCTTCCAAACCCACAACCTCCACTACCAAGAAGGACAAGGGCAGCATGCTCGCAGGAATACCACCACCTCCACGTTTCTCTCTAAGTCACACACCATCCCAGCTTGGGCATGCTCAGTGCTGGGTCAAAATCCTGGAATTCCTTACCCGATGGCACTGTGGGAGCACCATCACTGAAGGATTAACAAAAGTTTCTGTCTCAGCCAATCTCAAAGCAGTACGTGGTCTACCATTGGTGATATGCACTGCCAATATATACCCAATAACTGGCAATCTGCTGGAAGCATGAACTCAATCTCCAACATCCTGATGGAATCTTGTATCCCATCTGTGGTTGAACTTCATCATTGGCAGTCTAAGGCTGTTTTTTAAATTTCTGATGGTGATACACTTCCTTTTCCCAGCATCCTAACTGTGGCACGAATGTCATTAAGGCTAACCTGCACCAAACTATCTGAAGGGCTGACGCGAATGCTCAGTGGTATAAGACTAGGCCTCGATAGATCACTGACAGTGGGTATCCATTCATTGGCAACCTGTGTCCTATCCTTGAATTGTGCCATGTAACCAACCTAATTGATATCTGAGCTATATAACACAGACCTTGTGGTCCAATTCAAGCATGTTTAACCTTTAATCATCGCGTATCGTGCACATCCAATTCATGGCACTGGAAGAGCATGGCTCATACCTGGCACTGGAAGAGCCTGATACATACATGGCAGTGGAGGTGAGGTCCATACCTGGCAGTGGAGGTGAGGTCCATACCTGATATTGAGTGAATGTGCACACTTCATGCCTGGGATTCAATAGAAGTGCACAGACTTAGCTTGGTGCTTAGTGGAGGGATATAGTCCATTCCATGTGGCTTGGCAGTTGCCTCCAGAATGTTGCCAACATGTATTCCTCTGCTGTTTGTGTATTTAATGTATGCCTCTTTCCTAAGGCTCAGTTGTTCCCTTATGTCTTTATTCATTCATGGAGTCTCACTAGTGTTTAATATGGTTTTTCCTTTTAGCGGAATATATTTTTCCTGCATTCTATCGAACACTGTTTTAAATGTTTTCCATTGCTTTTCTACATCCTTGTTTGCCAATATTGTTGCCCTTTTTATTTTCCAAAGTTCTATTCTCAGCCCCTCAAAATAATTTTTTCTCCAATGATTAACCTGGTTTACGTCATACTTATGTCCTCTGTTATCATTGTAAAGCATATTATGTTATGGTCACTATTGCCTAGATGTTCCTCTAATTATGCTTCTTTTATCTGCTCTAGTTCATTTCCCATTACTACAATAGTGAATGTTCCTTGTTGGGCTTTTTACATATTGGCTTAGAAAGGAGTCCTGTACACATTGTAGGAACTCCATTCTCTTATCCCCTTTACTTACCTCTCCTGTCCAATTAATATCGGGGTAGTTGAAATCCCCCATGAACAAAAAGAACAAAGAACAAAGAACAGTACAGCACAGGAACAGGCCCTCCAAGCCTGTGCCGATCTTGATGCCTGCCTAAACTAACATCTTCTGCACTTCCGGGGCCCATATCCCTCTATTCCCTTCCTATTCATGTATTTGTCAAGATGTTTCTTAAACGTCGCTATCTTATCTGCTTCCACCACCTCCCCCAGCAGCAAGTTCCAAGCACTCACCACCCTCTGTGTAAAAAACTTGCCTCGCACATCCCCTCTAAACTTTGCCCCTCACACCTTAAACCTATGTCCCCTAGTAACTGACTCTTCCACCCTGGGAAAAAGCTTCTGACTATCCACTCTGTCCATGCCACTCATAACTTTGTAAACCTCTATCATGTCGCCCCTCCACCTCCATCGTTCCAGTGCAAACAATCTGAGTTTTTCCAACCTCTCCTCATAGCTAATGCCCTCCAGACCAGGCAACATCCTGGTAAACCTCCTCTGTACACGCTCCAAAGCCTCCACGTCCTTCTGGTAGTGTGGCGACCAGAATTGCACGCAATATTCTAAGTGTGGCCTAACTAATGTTCTGTACAGCTGCAACATGACTTGCCAATTTTTATACTCTATGCCCCGACCGATGAAGGCAAGCATGCCGTATGCCTTCTTGAGTATCTTATCCACCTGCGTTGCCACTTTCAGTGACCTGTGGACCTGTACGCCCAGATCTCTCTGCCTGTCAATACTCCTAAGGGTTCTGCCATTTACTGTATACCTCCCACCTGCATTAGACCTTCCAAAATGCATTACCTCACATTTGCCCGGATTAAACTCCATCTGCCATTTTCCGCCCAAGTCTCCAACCGATCTATATCCTGCTGTATCCTCTGACAATCCTCATCACTATCCGCAACTCCACCAACCTTTGTATCGTCCGCAAACTTACTAATCAGACCAGCAACATTTTCCTCCAAATCATTTATATATACTACAAACAGCAAAGGTCCCAGCACTGATCCCTGCGGAACACCACTAGTCACATTCCTCCATTCAGAAAAACACCCATCCACTGATACCCTCTGTCTTCTATGACCGAGCCAGTTCTGTATGCATCTTGCCAGCTCACCTCTGATCCCGTGTGACTTCACCTTTTGTACCAGTCTGCCATGCGGGACCTTGTCAAAGGCTTTACTAAAGTCCATATAGATAACATCCACTGCCCTTCCTTCATCAATCATCTTTGTCACTTCCTCAAAAAACTCAATCAAATTAGTAAGACACGACCTCCCCTTCACAAAACCATGCTGTGTCTCGCTAATAAGTTCCTTTGTTTCCAAATGGGAGTAAATCCTGTCCCGAATAATCCTAATAGTTTCCCTACCACTGACGTAAGGCTCACCGGCCTATAATTTCCTGGATTATCCTTGCCACCCTTCTTAAACAAAGGAACAACATTGGCTATTCTCCAGTCCTCTGGGACCTCACCTGTAGCCAATGAGGATGCAAAGATTTCTGTCAAGGCCCCAGCAATTTCTTCCCTTGCCTCCCTCAGTATTCTAGGGTAGCTCCCATCAGGCCCTGGGGACTTATCTACCTTAATGCTTTGCAAGACACCCAACACCTCCTCCTTTTTGATAATGAGATGACTGAGACTATCTACACTCCCTTCCCTAGAGTCATCATCCACCAAGTCCTTCTCTTTGGTGAATACTGATGCAAAGTACTCATTTAGCATCTCGCCCATTTCCTCTGACTCCACACATAGATTCCCTTCTCTGTCCTTGAGTGGGCCAACCCTTTCCCTGGTTACCCTCTTGCTCTTTATATACGTATAAAAAGCCTTGGGATTTTCCTTAATCCTGTTTGCCAATGACCTTTCATGATTTTTATTCTAATTTTTTTACTCAATTCCCGAAATTGTCTGCATATTTCTTCCTCCACCTCCCTTCCACTATTCAGTGTAGACTAAGATAATGAGCAGTTGAGCCATACAGACCAGGAAAGTCCCAGATTTGATTCCAGCACACCCTACACTGTACTACTCTTGTCTTTAATGCCTCTAGGCTAGGAAAAGAAAAATAATCAGCTGAGAATACTGCTGCTGATCACTATCCAGTAGTCTCTGCTGGAAAATGTGAGTTTGGGGATGTCAGGTAAGGATAGGATATAGCTCAGTTATGATGATCTGTTCAAATTAGCCTTCCACATTTAGGCTGGGATTTTATCCAGACGACAGGGGTCTCAACGCCCGACTAATGCGCCGGCGAGAACCCGCATCGCCCCTTCTGTGGGAAGCCCGCAGAATCAAGTGCCAATTTGGCACTTAACCAGACAGCGGCGGGCCTTCCATGGGATCAAGTACTCTGGTGATGGAAGCCACACCCTCTGAGAGCTGCCGGCCAATGAAAGGCCAGCAGCACCTTAACTGAGCAGCGCTGCCACCGAGGTGATGGCTGCTAATGTTGGAGCACCCACCTAAGGCCCAGGAGTGGCGCTGGACCCAGCCCAAGTTAAGTCAGGGTGGGAGGGGTCTCGCGGGCTGGGGGCCGCGAGGGAGGCAGTAAGAGCAGAGGGGTGGCTCTCATCTGGCCTTCCCGTCCCAATGCCGGGTCCCTCGTTCAGGTACTGTGTCTTTTAACAAGAGACCCTCCCACTGGAGCTGGCAAGCAACCTGCGTGGTTTTTCTTGCCATGTTACCTGTGCAGTGAAGGCCTACCCACTGCTGATCTAATTGCGCTGGTGGCAGGACAAGGCCCTTAATTGGGCATTAACTTTCCACTTAAGGGCCTCAATTGGCGGCAGTGTGGGAAGGCCATTCACAGGCCTTACTGCCCTGGACTTAATTTTGGTGGTGGCAGGGAGGTGGCAGATTCCCACACGGAGGACAGCATAAAATTTCCCATCACTGTCTAACTCACGCATGGTGATGTACTGAAGGGTGAATGGTGTCTGTGGAACCCATAGCCCTGTAAGAATCATGACCTTCAGGAAAGGAGAGGGAGACCAG
This sequence comes from Heterodontus francisci, assembly GCF_036365525.1. Lineage (NCBI taxonomy): Eukaryota > Metazoa > Chordata > Chondrichthyes > Heterodontiformes > Heterodontidae > Heterodontus > Heterodontus francisci. Next base: position 9,749,124 of record NC_090401.1, read on the forward strand.
CAGAAAAGGGAAGAAAGAAAAGAACTGCCTCTGTGAAAGAAAATATTTACTTCTGAAGCAGGAATCCAACTAAAAATGCAATGGTCATGAATAATTCTGTAATACTTCCTGAGTTTCTACACATGTGTTTAATATTTTATCAATCTCTTACTACAAGGAAACTATCAGAATGATTTAAAAGGTCATTGCCAATAATTGATGTTTCAGTTTGTAAGTTGACACACCAATTGATGAACAGCTACAGTTTCTGACTGGTCAAGCAGGGTGAGTTTATCTTCCTCCTGCTGTCAAACACCCAATTATCCTTTTCTTTTAGTTGGACTCCTGCCATTTTATGTAACGTCTTGCCTTCTGCCCATGGAGTCTATTTGTTTTCCCTCTGACTTTACATCCTCTGGTACTCAGTACTTATATTTAGTTTCAAACAAAGAAAGTACGAGGTATGGTAACAATTACTCAAATCTGTGGTCAGACCTGTTTTGGGCAAAAGGTCTGCCCCCTCCCTCCTTAGTCTTACTACTTTTGGAACCCTGTTCCATTTGTCCTTGAGAATGTCCTGTACCTAACTGATAAATCAAAGGATCCAAGAACTTGGCTATTGAACCAACATTGATTTGGGAGCTGTAATCTTCCTACGCACATATAGGCCTGGGGCCCAGTTTATAAACCTGTCCCCATTACAAGTGTAGTACTGATCTATTATCTTGGTCCCTATAGAAGTATACAAACACTTCTGACATCTTAGCCCCTATACAAGTGTAGGACCAGGTGTGTTAACTTGACCTCTTTACAAGTATAGGACCAGGTCTGTCATCTTGATTCTTACACTGATATTAGATTCGGTCTGTGATAATGGTCCCTGTTTGGTTTGTGCTCCTGTCATGGAATCTGGTCCATCCCTTATTGCAATCTGAAATACGTGGTGATTCTAGTCCTGTTTTCTGATCCTGTTGCAGGGACATAACTCGGTGCTCTCTCACTTATGTGGTATTACAGGTGAGTGGAGTCTCTAATGGAGAAGGACACAACCAGCCATTTGACATTAACCAACTTCCAGAGATTGACATAGAGGAACCTTTAGAGTTAACAAAATCACCTGCAGCTCTGATTTATTGCTAATATTTATAAGGCCAGAAAAGACTAAAGGACATCATAACATTTTGTCCGATTAGTTCCACCTAATAGAAATCAATCTAAATTGGCTTTTTTATGAAATCAACCCTGTCTTGACTCAGATATTCAGAAGTTAAAACTGACATTTTAATACAATTAAAATTTATGATGATGCCACTTGAGGGACACTCTATTCCTCACAGATGTTACTGCACACTGCAAAGACAAAGGGACCCCAAGATGCAGTCCTCCAAGGATGTTACAATGTCCTGAGGTGATTTGTGGACTCTTCTATTTTCTCCCTTTTACTACTTATTCTTCTGTCTCATTCTTATAATCACTTCAAAGTTTTAAAACCCAAACTTGGAATCTCTTATTCATTGCATCTTTATCAATCTTGTTTTCTTTCCTACTCTTTTATTTGAGTTTTGACCCTTGTTACCAGCTACCATCCATTTGACACACCTCTCTCACAGCAATGTTGATATTGGAATTGAGCACAGTGAATCATACCAATATAGCTTTTTGTCTTTAATCCTTTCCGTTAACTTCCTTTGCCTCCACAATTATTAAGGTTTGCTGATGCCCTGTTTCACTCTGTGTTCACTCACCCACTCTGAATATTGCTGATACGGCAGAGGATCATCTTCCTTATTAGTCTAATTTGTAATTATTTTCATCCACTAGGTTGACAATTCCCCTCGCTGCGGAGAAGCAGATTGAGATTCCAGCCGGGATAAGGTGCCACACAAAAGGTTATAGGCAAGATATGGGCTCATGGAGTTGGGGGTAATATATTAACATGGATAGAGGGTTGGTTAATGGACAGAAAACAAAGAGTGGAATTAAATGGGGCATTTTCAAGTTGGCAGGCTGTGACTAGTGGAGTGCCACAATAATCAGTGCCGGTGCCTCAGCTATTTATAATCTATATTAATGACTTAGATAAAGAGACAGAGAGTAATGTATCTAAGTTTGCTGATGATACAAAGGTAGGTGAAAAGGTAAGCTGTGGGGAGGACACAGAGAGGCTACAGAGAGATATAGACAGGTTAAGTGAATGGGCAACAAGATGGCAGATGGAGTATAATGTGGAGAAGTGTGAAGTTTTTAATTTGGTCGTAAGAATAGAAAAGCAGAATTTTTTTTAAACGTGTGAAACTTGTAAGTGTTGATGTTCAAAGAAACTTGGGTGTGTTTGTACAAGGAATGCAGAAAGTTAGCATAGAGGTACAGCAGCAATTAGGAAGGCAAATGGCATGTAGGCCTTTATTACAAGGGGATTGGAGTACAAGAATAAAGAAGTCTTGCTACAATTGTACAGGGTTTTGGTGAGACCACATCTGGAGTACTGTGTGCAGTTTTGGTCTCCACATTTAAGGACGGATATACTTGCACCGGAGGTAGTACAGCAAAGATTCGCTAAATTGGTCCCTAGGATGAGAGGCTGAGTAAATTACGATAAGAGGCTGAGTAAATTGGGCCTGTATTCTCTGGAGTTTAGAAGAATGAGAGGTGATCACATTGTGAAACATGTAAGATCCTGAAGGGGCTGAATAGGGTAGACACTGAGAGATTGTGTCCGCTAGTCGGATAATCTAAAACACAGGAGTACGGTCTCAGGATAAGAGGCTGATCATTTAGGACTAAGATGAAGAGAAATTATTTCACTCAAAGGGTTGTGAATCTTTGGAATTCTCTACCCCAGAGGGTTGTGAATGCTCCATCATTGAATACATTTAAGGTTGGGATTGATAGATTTTTGGTCTCTCAGGGAATCAAGAGATATGGTGAGCATGCGGGAAAGTGGAGATGATGCCTAAGATCAGCCATGATCTTATTGAATGGCGGAGCAGGTTTGATGGGTCATATGGTCTACTCCAACTCCTATTTCTTGTGTTCTTGTGTCTCTCTCTTGGGAAGAAGGTTGGTATTCCAGCTACGGAGTTTTAAAATGTATGAGTTTTAAAATGTAGGCAGTTTAAAACTGTACTGGCTCAGGTTTTTTGACATAAAGATGGATGTCACTTTGCAAATTCCTCTCTGCAGAAAATGCCACTTTACTCTCTACGGACTATCTATCCTATTGGAGGTTGGACCATCAGGAAGCTTTGATTCTCCTCTCTCCTTTCTATGATTTCTTTCTCAAATTTTCCTCCAAATGTCTTCCCTCCTCTACCAAAATTGTTGACTGATGCTAGGCTCATAAAGAGTAAGGAGTTCAGATGTCACTCTATCCTTTCCAGATGGGTGCAGTGGCAGGAATCAGAGCATAGTGTATGAAAGACTGTGCCACACAACTGATGATGATATCTGATCCCAGACCTGAGATCCAGAGGCCATATCGAATGCAATGCAGAATTCAAAGGAAATGTTTGATATTGACCAACGAGCTGAACACCATCAGCACTCATGTTCAAATTAACCAATTAGTACAGACACAATGACTGATGAAATTGCCATCAAAATGGTAAGAAGGGATAGCAAAACAGGGGTACAACCCCCTGAGATCAAGCATAATACAGGAAGACAATGAGCACATGTAATGTGCTGGGGAAGAATTTTCCACTTTTGAAATCAATGTATAGAAACCAAGCTCTTCAAATATCAATGTATACTAGATTAATCTATTTGTATTAATTTCCTTTTTAATATTCAATGGAGTTGCGAATAAATTAAAAATCAGATGAATAGCATTTCTGTCAAAATAGCAAAATGAAATTTCATATAAGCAGCCTATATTCAAAGACCCTAATTTCATGGCACCAGACTGTCCAGACTGGCCAAGAGAGTGTGGGAAAATGGCGCACTGACACGGAACACAAAAGACCGAGTGTATCAAGCCTGTGTCCTCAGTACCTTGCTCTATGGCAGCGAGGCCTGGACAACGTATGTCAGCCAAGAGCGACGTCTCAATTCATTCCATCTTCGCTGCCTCCGGAGAATACTTGGCATCAGGTGGCAGGACTATATCTCCAACACAGAAGTCCTTGAAGCGGCCAACACCCCCAGCTTATACACACTACTGAGTCAGCGGCGCTTGAGATGGCTTGGCCATGTGAGCCGCATGGAAGATGGAAGGATCCCCAAAGACACATTGTACAGCGAGCTCGCCATTGGTATCAGACCCACCGGCCGTCCATGTCTCCGCTTTAAAGATGTCTGCAAATGCGACATGAAGTCCTGTGACATTGATCACAAGTCGTGGGAGTCAGTCGCCAGCGTTCGCCAGAGCTGGCGGGCAGCCATAAAGGCGGGGCTAAAGTGTGGCGAGTCGAAGAGACTTAGCAATTGGCAGGAAAAAAGACAGAGGTGCAAGGGGAGAGCCAACTGTGTAACAGCCCCGACAAACAAATTTTTCTGCAGCACCTGTGGAAGAGCCTGTCACTCTAGAATTGGCCTTTACAGGCACTCCAGGCGCTGCTCCACACACCACTGACCACCTCCAGGTGCTTACCCATTGTCTCTCGAGATAAGGAGGCCAAAGATGAGAGATGAGGAAGATGAGGGTGAATATCAGGCACTCCCCGGGCAGGGTACAGTATGAGCAGATACAGAGTAAAAACTCTTCTATATTGTGACATCAGGCAGTGCTAGGTCACTAACAGGTTCTTTGAAAGTTGATTAATAGAGGAAACAAAATTTTCAACATTACAGGATTAGCGGTTAAAGGTATGTTTCTCTGTTAAAGTAACACTAATGCCCCAAGTCGCTAAAGCTGTGCAACTTCCACATCAATAATATTCCAAATAGTTCCAAAACCTATTTTCCACATGAATTACTCCAGTCCAAGTGGCAGTATTGCAGCTATTGAATTGTTAATGGAAAGTATTGACACTAACTAATCTCTTGTACAAAATGCAGAAAATATCCTGCCATGCAAACACATTTCAAGTGATTGAAAATGTAAACTTCTTTTTACATTTCTGAATAAAGGTAGGTCAGGACTTGAATTTACTCCTCATGTTAGGGGATGTGAGTGTTGGGGAACAGAACAATTGTTCTGTGGAATGTTTAACCAGCTTTACTGTGTCCATCAAGACATGCAAACCCCAATTTCAGAAAAAGCACCATTTTACTGTTTTTGTCCCTATTTTCCACATTTGTGTCCCTTATGTTTTTTCTGCCACCTTGTGCTAACGAAGAACAGTTTTGCCACAGGAACTGAGTTGAAACTGTCCAAACTCATTTCAGATAAGACCCATATATTTAACATGAAGGGAAGAGAATTCTCTCACTTAAGTCTGAGTTGGATTCAAACCCAGTTTCCACAAATAAAAGACAAATATTCCAAGTAATCTCTGCCTCCCCAATCTCCTAAATAAAATGAACAATGAGAAAAAGGGGAAAAAAATCTTCTCTTTTGAAGCTAATGTTAGTTAACAGTGAGCATTGTACAGATGAGCACAGACAGTTTATAACAATAGCAGACTGCAGTGGATAAAGCACTGAGAGGTGACAACTCGGAAATATTGACAAGATATATTGAGCAAAATCAAAACTGAACTGAACACAGAAAATATTGGGACTGAGAGTTAAAGATTGGTAAGAATGAATTCTCTGCTGATGCACACAAACCTGCCAGAGACCTGCTGTTTTTTTCTCCCACTAATGCTATTGCTGGAAGGAAAAGAGGATCATTAATAGAGAGAGATGTTCAAGTTCAGCGCACAGATTCTCTGCTATAATTTTTCTCTTTCTACCAAATGCCCCACTTCACACATTATTCCCTGGTTGCAGGTGAATTTGCTTCCAAATTCCTGCCGACAACGCGCAGTAATTGGGCACCAGGAATCATGCCAGGAGCTTGGCTCCATTTCAGTCGCAGCCTGCTTGGTAATGGAGCTTCTAGAGCTGTCAACAAGTCACACCCATCGGATTTCAATATATCTCAACTCCCTAGAATATATGTACAGTGAAAGTGAACACTTCCACCTCAGTCGTTCCAAGAGATATTTTTCATTGCTCCATTACCAAGGACCTGTATTCAAGTTACTGCTTTACTAGTATTGACACTAACTAATCTCCCAAACATAGTTGTTATGACCAGGTGAGAAAGAGGGCTAGGGTTCCCTTTTGGCCTTCACCTGGTCTTACTGTAACAGGATTTAATTTTAAACACAATGTGTTTTTAGCTCCCTCTTAGCGAATCCTTATTCATCGCTTTCCAATAATAAGGCAAAGAAACCAGCACAGCAAGTTTTCACAGGTTTAAAGAAGAAAAGTGAACTTTATTAAACATAAACTTAAACTCGAATTTGGTTAACGCCTACACAATGCGCCCACACTAGCATGCATACGCGATACCCATGGACTGAAAGAGCAGAAGAAAAATAAAGTGGAAAGGTTTGAGGCAATCTCTGAAGAGGGGCTTTTGTTACAGTTCTTCGAGCTCACTGTACAGTCCTTGTAGATCTTGCTTTTCATTGGGGCCCAGTATTCTTCTTAAACCTTGTTCACTGTAGGAGACTTTTCTCTCTTGGGGTTCATGTGTCTCCATTGGGTTTTGGAGTTCTGTGAGAAAGAGATGGGAGCAGACAGGACAGGCTGTGGTGAGCCAGCCAGGAGATGTGTTTTCAATTCAGTAGCAAACAGCTTTTCTCTGCAAGCTCTCAGTTCATACTGTACAATTCAGAAACAAACCCAGACTGCCAAGCAGGTTAGTCATGTGACTAACTGTTTGACCATGTCTTTTTGTGGATTGTGTTGGAGCAGGGGATAGCTCCTTTGTTCCAAGCACTGTCTGTTAATATGCAAAAATGTTTTTCCAGCCAGGGGCCTGGCAACCCCTTGTCACAGGCCTTCTCTTCTTCCCAGCAACAACTTGAAATTTAATGTCCATGTGGTGAAATTAATGTGTCTCATTTTTGGCAGGTGGGGGCTTGCATGACACCTCCACACATAGGGGAATGAAATGCAATTTGAGAAAAGCGCATGTCATTAAAAGGGTCGAGTAAAATGTAGGATACAGAAAAAAAACATGCATTTCTCTCATTCATTCCCATTCATTCATAAATCCTAAATCTTATTACAGTCTGTCTTCTCTTGGTGCCAGTGCTGCTTTAATCGCCCTCTTTTTGGCATCCCAATAAATGTGTGGTTCTTTAGGGAAGTTTTTCCTCCGTTCACCATTTGCCATGACTGCTTAGGGTCTTTGTTTCGATTGAGGTCTGCCAAAGAGCGGTGGGGGGGGGGGGGGGGGGGGTGGGCAGCGGGGGGAGTTAAATTTAATTCGCCCTAAATTAGAATTATTTTCCAAGAGAGTCAGTAGTGGTCGAGTTTGTCCTGGACTCTCTTTCAGTGCTTTGCTGAGTCATGCAAAGGCTTTTGACTTCAGGGGATGGGTGGTTGGCTTTTATCTGACTGTGGGGGAGGATTCTTTGTTAATCTCCCCTTTGTCCACTTGGACATTCCTATCTGCAGGTATTTGTGCAGACTCGACTGCACTCCCCTGCACTTTGACTAGGTGAGGCATCACTCGCACGGTTTCTCTGCCCCCTAGAGGTCTTTCTTTGTCTCTGAAGGTTCCTGTAAATGCTGTTAGCAACTCTGGCGGGGTGCTTCTTGTGTCTGCATTTACGTAGGAGGTTGTGGGGTCTAACCTTTCAAATTTTTCGGAGTTGACTGACTGAACAGTAGGGGTTTTCATCCGGGATTCCTCTCAGACTTCCTTTAACTTGCCCTCTTGGTCACGTATTCCCCTTCCCTGTCTAACCTTTTGCCGGCTTTGTGTCTGCCTGTCCCTTTTTGTTCTCGGTGGGGTGGTGGTGGTCCCTTACAGTTCACCAGCCCTCTGCTGGAGGGTCCTCCTAACACCAGTACAGGACTTAGGGTGCAGGTTTCACTGTAGGTTGGGGTTTCCCCTCAACCTGGCACATGTGGCAACTCCTGCAGTACTCCACCACATCTTTGTGGAGTTTTGGTCAGTCAACCTGTTGTCTTATGCGGGCTTTGATCTTTCATATACCGATATGTACAGCCACTGTAGTCTCATGGGCCCTTCTTAATATTTATCCCCGGTACCTCTATGGCACCACTAACTGGTGAACCACTGTCCACTCCTTGCTCTCAGGTCTGTGAGGAGAACTCCATTTCCTCATCAGTACCTCATTCTTTAAAAAGTAGCAATCAGGGACTCCCTCTGCTTCACTTTCAGACTGGGCAGCCTGTGCTAACTCTTGCAATACTGGGTCGGCTCGCTGAGCCTCAGCTAGGGAAAATCCATTTAATTCATTCCCTGGGTCTCCTAACTTCTCAAAGAAAGTGTCAGACAGGCAGACCTCATGGTCATCTGCCTGCAGTGCTAATGCAGTCTCCTCTGGGGGAGCTGGTTTGATCATGGCTTGATCCACTACACATTCAGGGGTCTGTCTTCTGCCAACGCCCTGTCTCTCTGACCTCCTGCGATCTTTCTTTCACTACTGGGGGGGCTATCACCTTCACCCCCCGCCAGATCATTACCTAGGAGCAGGTCAACCCTGTCCACCGGCAAATTAGGGACAATCCCTACAGTCAGCGGTCCCGAATCTAGGTCACACTCCAGGTGCACCCGGTGTACCGGTACAGACATACACTGCCCTCCGATACCATTCACCACTATGCTGGTGTTCACTGCACTCTTTGGGAGAAAGGTCAGACCTTTTCCCAGTAAAAGGGATCTAGTGGCCCCTGTGTCTCTGAGAATCACTATGGACTTGCTTGCCCCACTCGAGGGGTATGGGGTTATTTTCCCTTCGGACACAAAACCCTGATAACCTTCAGGAATTCTATTACATTTTCCTGCACTGGAAGCTGTAAGCTTCCTGGGTCTCACTCTTACTGCAGTTAAAGCCACAGCTTGTTCTACTGTTCTTTCCATCAGGTTCCCTTCTTCTGTGGCTGTGACCTGATTAACCCGACCAACTTTCCCTTTAGTTTCCAGCAGTCAGCTTTTAAATGCCCTGCTTTATTACAATGAAAGCACACAGGTCTCTGGGTCTCACACTTGCTCACAGCACCTTCCTTTTTGGTTGGAGAAGGTCTCCCTGTGTCTCTTGCTTTCCTTTCTCTCTCAGGACTGCCTGTGCTGCTATCACCTTCCCACCCTTTGTCCTTTTCGGATTTGTGGGGGTGATTTGGAAAGTTTCGCCCCTGGGAAACCGACTTATAAATTAAAGCAAACTCATCGGCCAGAACGGCCGCTTGCCGGGCTCTCTGAATCCGCTGTTCCTCTACATGGGTCTGTATGGAGAGTGGGAGAGAGTATTTAAATTCCTCTAACAGAATAACTTCTCTGAGATTCTCATAGCTGAGCTGTACTTTAAGAGCCCTTAGCCACTGGTCAAAAGCCAGCAGCTTACTTCTTTCAAACTCCAGATAAGTTTGATTAGTTTGCTTCTTGAGGGTTCTACACTTTTGGCGATAGGCTTCAGGTACTAATTCATAAGCCCCAAGGACAGCATTTTTGGTCAATTCATAATTTGATGAACTCTCATCTGGCAACAGAATAAACCCCATTGGTTTTTCCAGTTAGCTTGCTTTATAGTAAAAGAGACCAGGTCTCAGCTGGCCATTTTAGCTGCCTTGCCAGTTTCTCAAAAGACAGAAAAAAATCTTCTACATCTTCTTCATTGAATTTTGGGATTAATTGAGCAAGTTTTAGCAATTTTGTACCCAGCCCGGAATTCTGCTCCTTCATATTGGCCGTGCTTTCACTGGGGTTACTCTATTGCCCCCTAGCTAACTCCAGTTGCTTCAGCTTTCTCTCTCTCTTCGGATTCTTTCTGGAATATTCTTTCTCTCTCTCTCTCCTCTCTCTCTCATTCCTTCTTTTTCTCTCTCTCTCCCACCTTTCATTTTCTTCACGTTCCTTCTGGAAGGCTCTCTCTTTCTCCCTCTCCTGTCTCTCTCTCTCGTTCCCTGTCTTCTAATTCAAGTTTCCTTTGTTCCAATTCTATCTTTGCTAGTAGTACCCTGTTTGGATCTACTTTTAACACTGCTTCTGCCGCTTCAGATTTTAGGGAAAAATGGTTGGCCACTAGTCTTAGGAGTTCAGACTTCCTAGCCTTGCCACATGCAGTGATCCCACACTGCTCAGCCATTTTTCTCAACTCCTCCATAGACAGTGCTTTTAACTTATCCCAGGTTACTTCACCCTGAATTGGAGAGCTGCTAGCTTCAGTTGCAGACATGTTAGTGTTCAATCACACACAACCACAAAAAAAGCTCTGCTCATCTTGCTCTTTTTTGATTGGAAACAATTTGGCTTCCCACTTCCAATATTTCTCTTGTTTGTCTGTGGGTAAAATTTCGGATGCAAGCACCCAAATTTCTTTTATGACCAGGTGAGAAAGGTGTCTAGGGGTCTTTCTCAGCCTTCACTTGGTCTTATTGTAACAGGGTTTATGTTTTTAAACACAGTGTGTTTTGAGCTCCCCCTTGGTGAATCCTTGTTCAGCACTTTCCAATTCTAAGGCAAAGCAATGAGCACAAACAGGCCTTCTTAGGTTTAAAGAAGAAAAGTAAAATTTATTAAAACTTAAACTTAAACTCTAATACAGTTAACGCCTACAGATATAAGACACGTGCATGCTAGCATACACACGCGATATACACATGCAAATAGGGAGAAAAGAACAGAAGAAAAATAAAGTACAGAGGTTTGAGGCAATATCAGAAGAGTTCCTTGTTTCCTGTGCTTCAAGCTCACTGTCGTCCATTTGTAAGTAGTCTTGCTTTTCGTTGGGGCCCAATATTCTTCTTAAATCTTGTTCACAGTAGGAGACCTTTCTCTCTTGGACTGCATGTGTCTTCAATGGGTCTTCGGTTCCGTGAGAAAGAGATGAGACCAGACAGGCCAGAGGTGTTCTCAGTCCAGGAGAAAAAAGTTTTCTGAGTTTCTTTCTCTCAGCAAGTTCAAATTCAAAAATATCCAACAGTCAGTTAGTATGTGACTAAACTGGTCTGACCACTTCTTCTGAGTATTTGGGAAGCAAGGACTGGGTCCCTGGTACCAACACTGTCTGCTAGAATGCAAATGTCTTTCCAGTCCGGGGTTTGGTAATTCCTTGTGATAGGCTCTCTCTTCTTCCCAGCCACAATTTTTTGTTCATGTGGTGAAATAATGTTTGCCTCAGTCTTGGCAGGTAGGCGCCTGCATGACATTGTGCTATCTTTTAATTTATTTATGCATCTGGTATTGCAGCATGGCTACCTGACCCGAACCCGACCAGACCCGACGACATGTGTTGGGTTTGGGTCGGGTCGGGTCTCCCTTCCGGGTCTGGCATTCGGGCTCAGGTCGAGTCAGGCCGGGTCGGACACAGTGTTGGCTTTTGGTCAGGGAGGGAAAAGCTTCAAAATTTGAATAGCTAGAATGTCAAGGCGGGAAACATGCATCCGGTCTCCGCACTAGTCCGCAGTGAGCGATTCCATCCAAGGTAGAGCACAACCTGTTTGAAATAATCAAGTTTATTCCGGTAGTCGGGTTGGGTTGGGTTGGGTCGGGCCCAGGAAAAAAATCAAAGGACTTGGGCCGGGTCGAGTTCGGGTTGGATGTGGTTCTGTCGGGCTCGGGTCGGGTTTCAATCGCATACCCAAACAGGCCTTTACCTGGCATGTACTTTTATAGGAAAAAAAGGGATGGTGCATTTTGTGTAAGGTATGTCAGTGCAGTACCGAATATTACTCCTTTTTGACACTCATTGTCAGTGCTCTAAGCTCAAGTACAGTACAGATTATATTCAGGACACAACTCACCCTACACTGTCCCATGAAATATTCCCAGGGCAGGTATAGCACAAGTCAGATACAGATTAAAAGTTTTTACTAACAAGTGGTTCTCAAACCTTTTTGGTTGAAGGACCACTTTTCAAATGAATTAGTAATCACAGATCCCTCCCTCATCAAAATGATAATACCATATAATATTCATAATAAGTACTCCATATAAAGAGTGTTTCAATTAAACTTTTAAGAAAATAGATATTAATGGGGTAGGTTTGCCTGCTTCTCATTGCAGAATCTGTAAATCCTTGCACGTTTCCCTCTTAAATGAGACAGCCAGCCTTATCTGTGCTACACATGTGGTGTCCACACTCAGCTCCTGCCTCCTGGCTCGCATATGCCACATTACTTTGTAGATCCCCTGGAATATCTCTATAGACCCCACAAGGGTCTGCGGACCCCAGTTTGAAACTAGGGCTCTACACTGTCTCATCAAAGACTCCCAAGGCAGGTACAGAGAAAAGAATGTTCTACCCTGTCTCAGCTAACAGTGCCTGATCTAATACCCTCAATTAGGTAACACTTGGGTTCAATACAGAGTAAAGCTCCATCTATACTGTTCCATCAAACACTCTCAGGGTAGGTACAGTATGAGATAGATATGAAGTAAATTCCCTTTACACCATCCATTTCAAACACTCGAAGGTCAGGTTCAGCATGCGATTGGTACAGAGGAAAGATTTTTTCACATAGAGCCATCAAGCAGTTCTAGGTCTGGGATAAAACAGATTAGATGCAGACTGAATCTCTTTTTACTCAAATTGTCTGAGTCCCAACCTCAGGAGGGTGCTTCCTACAAAATTCTCAATTGGCTTCTCGATTTTCCACACCATCCTGGTGGATTCTCTTTATGAACCTGACGATAGGACTATTTTGTTATAGGAGCTTTCACTGAATGGATATGAAGTGACCAAAATTAGATAGCCCCCTAAAATGGGCGCAGCATGTGGTGTGTGGTTAACGTTCATGTTGCCTACTTATTATCATAAATGTTGTTTTTTTTATTCATTCATGGGATGTGGGCATCACTGGCTATGCCAGCATTTATTGCCCATCCCTAATTGCCCTTGAGAAGGTGGTGGGTGAGCTGCCTTCTTGAACCGCTGCAGTCCATTTGGGATAGGTGGACCCACAGTGCTGTTAGGAAGGGAGTTCCAGGATTTTGACCCAGCGACAGTGAAGGAACGGCGATATAGTTCCAAGTCAGGATGGTGTGTGGCTTGGAGGGGAATTTGCAGGTGGTGATGTTCCCATGCATTTGCTGCCCTTGTCCTTCTAGTTGGTAGAGGTCGCGGGTTTGGAAGGTACTGTCTAAGGAGCCTTGGTGCATTGCTGCAGTGCATCTTGTAGATGGTACGCACTACTGTAGCCTGAAACCAGTGCTAAATGTGCTGTTGACAGGCGTGCATGCCTCAGCAGGGGCTCAAGTTCAAGTGAAGCTCGCATCAAATAAAACTAGTCTACACTACTGAAAGCCTGCTTACCCTCTTAAAGGGAGGTGCATTTTGGCTGCAGCAGGTCTTGGAAGTGTCTGGAGAAGACTGCCCAAGCAGGAAGAGCACTGAATAATGGCACCACAGGTCAGAGATGCTGCTTCAAAGTTCTGCAACATAGCACTGGAGGTCTTGGTGCAATGGTGGACAGGTGTAGTGGGGTCCTCTATTCATTGAGGACCAGGAGGCCTTCCAGACAGACACTACAAATACAATGGGAGCAGACAGTCCTCGCAGTCATTGCCAGGTCTGCTAGAAAGCCTGCATTCACGGTCAAGGAGCATGGAGGAATCGACACCAACATTGAACAGGGTTTTGCGCAAAGCTTGGAGCCCATCCTTTCCCGTGTGGAAATGATGACCAAGTCCATGAGAACACTTGCAGATGCAACCATGATGGAGAATCTCATGACCGATGTCTCAACTACCATTGCAGCACAAGCAGAAGCCGCCCAAGGTCTGAGTGCTGCAATGGAAGCTCAGCATTTTGCCATGTAAACGCAGCTTGTTGTCATGCAAGCTCAAACTGCTGTCGTCATGGCTGTGAATTATAGTGTGCAAAGGATATTACAGGGTGCCACAGCAGACCATGAATCTGTCCTCCAATACATTACTAGGATTGCTGAGGTGGCGCCCTGGGGGAGTGGCAGTGGCTCCGTGGAGAATGAACCTGTTGTTCTCTCTCAGGATGACAGTGTTCATCCTCCCACCACTGCCACGCTGCCTGTGCCCTTGCTGTTGCCTGTCAGCCAGCCAAGAACACTGCTACAATTGCCAGGGTGGTGCAGTCTGAAGTCAGGCCTTCTAGATCCAGAGCTGCGCAAGGTTGTTCTGCGAGACCTCCTGCAGTCTCCGCCACTGAAAGTCAGCATCCTTCCACTAGCCATACTGCAACCACTGGGGTAGCACTGTGTTAAAGCACTAGGACAGGCAAAGGCACACAGAAGACAAGCACAAAGGGAATGCACAATAGCATTAGTTGACTTCTATATTGAATATTGGTTAGTTTGATTTATAAAGTTGGTCTGCAATGTTTGTTTTGTGGTGGCTTTTATTTCAGCATTGTGGCCAAGAAGACAATGTGATGCTCAGCAACAATGGGAAAGTAAAGCCTGAGATTGTTGGTGAATGGGGAATTGGGGTTGCATTCACTCCTACGCAGTCTGATGAGCTGATCACAGACAGTCTGGCTGGAAAGGAGATGTGTTGGTTGCCTCCTCCCCTCCTCCTCCTCAGCTGTATGCCGTATACCTGGCGGCAAGTGCTGTGCCCTCATGATGGCGAGGTTGTGCAGGTCTACTCTAGCGCGGTCGAGGTAGCAGAAGGGTTGCTCAAGCACTCTAATGGTCTGCTCAGTCACATTTCATGTGGCAGCATGGCTTTCATTATGCTGCTCACATGTGTGTGGGTTGTGCACCACAGCCAATAGCCAGTTTATCCTGGTGGCTCAAATGCTAATATTACAGTCGACTGTCACAGAATGAAGGCATCATGACTGCTGCCAGGATATTGGGCTTTGACCTGCATGATTCTCTGCCTATGGTCACACACCAGCTGGACATTGAGGGAGTGAAATCCCTTTCAGTTGCAGTACATCTCTGAATTTATATGTGGTGCCCACAAAATGATGGGTGTGCATCAATAGCACTCTGCACCATGGGGAAGCCTGCAATCCTTGTGAAGCTGCATGCTCGCTCTGCCTGCTTCTCTCTGGCAAGACAGAATGAAATGTATTCAGCTCTCTTTGCATAGAGAGTCTCAATGATTTCCCTTATGTAAGAGTGGATGGCAAACTGGGAGATATTGGCAATATTTCCTGCTCCAGCCTAGAAGGAGCCCGACACAAAAACATTCATGGCCACAATCACCTTCCCAGCCACTGGCAATGCTGTTCTTGCATTGCTTGGCTGTAGTTCTGCCTGTAACAAAAGGCAGATTTCAGTGAGCAACTCCTTGGTGCAGCAGAGACATTGCATACATTGTTCCTCACTGAGGTTGAGAAAGGAGAAATGCTCCCTGAAGACCCTGGGTGCATATGGCCTCCAGCTGAGACCCTCTCTCCCCCTTCCTCTTCAAGCAGAATGTCTTCCTCTGTGTCGCCTCTGCTCATCCTCCCTGTCGTGCTATAGGCCAAGAGGATAGAAACTACTGCAGCTATGACTGAGAGCCAGTGGTCTGAATAGAGCCCTTGAAGTCAGAACTAACTTGACAGTAGTTGATGATCCATTTAATTAGGGTTGGTGGGGAGTCCTTTCTGCTCATGAACACATGTTCAGCTGGGTAAGGTTAAGAGAGGGCATTAGCTGGAGTGTTAGGTTGTAAATGGCGTCAAATCAGCGATAACCACTGACTGATGTCATGATCTGCCTACTCTGTACTCTTCCAGCGAAGGCTAATGAATGCTCAGGCTAACGACCTACCCAAAATGGCATCCTATGCAGGCCACAGCAGAAGTGTACATGTGGTGAGAATGATGTTTTGATATCAAAATGGCACCCATAGTGCCGAAAATACAAACACAATGCAAACAAAATTTGCGAGAGGTCTCAAACTCAATTCAGTCTTTGGAGTGAGACTGTCATCCCATCAGCTTTAATTGGATTGGAATCTAATTGTGTTTTTTTAACTCAATTAAAATTAAAGATATTTGAGAAATTGGGGCAGTTAGATTGCCAGCCCTTTTAATCGAGTTAAAAAAAACACAACTTGCCTCTCCCTTGGGAGGAACAGACCAACACGTGCAAGGTTCTGAACAAACAGAACATCAAGCTCATGACAAAAGTACTTTTAGGATGTAAAATTGCAAATACAATGTAAGGAGTGCAAGGACACAGGTCAGAAAAAGTTAGCAGCAAGTTGTAATCAGTCCATCTTGTAATAACACTGATATTTAAAAAGTAAATCACAATTTAATTCAACACAACAAACATATTTTTCATTGGGATTGAGAATTAGACAATGTAGTTTTGAATTCTGTCCTGATAGACACAAACCTGTCATTCGACTTTTTTTTCCCACTGAGGTTAATGAATGGAAGGATGGAAAGAGAAATGAGGATTAATAATGTGAGGTGGTAAAGACAAGAGCACAGCTTCTGGGATGAGTGACTATTCCTCTCCCCGAATATCTTACTTCTCCACTTCATGCATCAGCTCCCAGCCATGAGAGTGAGGAGATGACCCTATGCATGTTTGAAGGGACAAGCTGTTACCTGATCACTGGGTGTATGTATCCCAAAGGGCACCTCACTCTGCTGGTTTAATTCCACACAAGCTCCTCCAGTTGGATGACATATGCAAAAACTGTAGCCTTCTCTTGGATACTTGGCATCAACACCGACTGGAGTAGATAACTATCTTCACCCAATGTAAGGACTAATAGTCTAATGAACAATAATCAAAATACACAGTAAGTATAACTAGCCTGATAGTGCAGGAGAGTCAGATGTACCCATCATCTGACATTCTCCAACTGAGAAGGAAGGCAAATTATTCTCAAATCCAGCCAGTTGACATTTCCCTTGAGGAAGCTGTCACCCATCACCTATTCCCAGTGTTCTCCTAAAGACAGGAACTCATTGTGTAGGCAGCACACTGGCATTACCAAGATACCACAAAACACCTCTTTTTGAATTCCTCTACCATTAGACTCACCAATTAAAAGAGAGAATGCAGCCCCTCATCCCATGAGCTGACATTTAGGTTACAGCTGAACAATGAAAACATATGACCATACCCAGAGGGAAGCATACACAAAACACACACAAACAGATGTGAGATTCAGCTTGAGGTAAATATATTTGTCACCTACCTCTCCCCCAAATTACAGGGGGGCACAATTAGTCTTTGACTTGAATGAAATGCATGTATCCGTGGGGATTCTTCTTGTAATTTTTTGCAGTCTGAATTTCTAAGTCCACCATTGCGCCAACGGCTCAGTGATTCAAGCATAACTGCCAGTTCTCTAGAGTTTGGTTTTAACAAATGAAAATGATCATTCCTTTCTGATGCCAAACATTCCGACTCTCTTAAAGAGACAGTATCTTTCATTTCTTTGCATGGTTTGCATTTTGGTGTCCAGGGAAAAGCTGTTCAGGATTTCTTTGTAGGAGAACCTCAATTTCCTGATGTTACTCTCCCTGACCAGGACCTAGGTACCAAGTGGAAACTGTGCTATTATGTGGGCACACCACTCAGCTGTAACTGAGGAGGAAATGCTCCCAGCTCTGGAGACATCTTTTCCATATATTCTAGTAAAAGAAGGCCCCATGACCAATATTTTGCACTAGAGGAGGGGACAACTCTAAATTGTCAGACAGTTTTTCTGACATCCAGTACTGGATGAACAGAAATTTCCTCCATCTAAATATTGAGAAGACTGAAGCCATTGTCTTCAGTTGCTGCCCAAACTCTGTTCCCGAGCCACCGACTCCAGACTGTTCACAACCTTGGTATCATATTTGACCCAGAGGTGGGGGTCCAACCACATATCCGTGCCGTCATAAAACCACCTATTTCCACCTCTGTAATATTGTCCAACGCGGTCCTGCCTCAGCTCACCTGCTGCTGAAACCCTCATTAATTGTTATCTCTAGACTTTACTATTCCAATGCACTCCTTGTCAGACCCCCATGTTCTGCCCTCCATAAACTTGATGCCATCCAAAACTCTGCTGCCTGTGTCCTAACACGAAGTCCCGTTCACCCATCACCGCTGTTCTCACTGACCTATGTTGGCTTCCAGTTAAGCAACGCCTCGATTTAAAATCCTCATCCTTGTTTTCAAATCTGTCCATGGCCTCACTCCTCCCTATTTCTGGAATCTCCTCCAGCCTTACAGCCCTCTGAGATATGCATGCTCCTCCAATTCCAGCCTCTTCAGCATCTCTGATTTTAATTGCTCCACCATTGGCAGTCATGTCTTCAGCTGCCAAGGCCCAAGCTCTGGAATTTTTTGCCTAAACTTCACACCCTCTTTACGACTCTTTTCTCCTTTAAAATGCTTCTTAAATCAAGCTCTTTGACCAAGCTTTGGGTCATGTGCCTTAATATCTATGCGACTCAGTGTCAAATTTTGTTTGCCAATGTTCCTGGGAAGTACCTTGGGATCTGTTACTATGTTAAAGGAGGTATATAAATACAAGTTGTTGATGTTATTGTTGTTGATGTGAAGAATCTCAACAATGATATGCATTAGATATCAGATTCCATCACTGAACTGTGGTGGGGACCAGACTCTATCTGCAGGAATAAGCATCTGAACGCAACGTTCTATTCCCCAGGTTTCTTCCCTCCTCTTCTAAAGATGCTGACTTTTGCTATTGGATGGTTCCACAGCTGCCAGCTACCCTCCAGTATTTTATGTAACTGGCCCGTCCTCATCATCAAACACTGAGGGCTTCACAACTGAGCCCAATTCTCTTGTTACCCATAGTTTCCAGCAAAGGTCATTGGGTAGACCCTGAGGAGCTAAACTCCTGGTTGGTTTTCCCCTTCCCTAGTGCAGGGCTTTTTGGTCAGTTGTACCCCCCACTGTGCCATCCCAACAGATGACCAGAAATGAAACCTGCAATCTTCCTGGAATCGCTCAGTACCACACTAGCTGGCACTGAGACATTGAGTGAACAAAAAGTACAACCTTAAACAAAAAACCTGGACACAGGTTCAGGAGAAATGGAAAATCATTCCATTCCCACAACACCCAATCAAATCTTTCCAGTGCAGAAGAGTAGGCTCCATTTGATATGTGGGCACAGAGGAAAAAGTGAATCCGGCCCACCTGAGCAGATCTTTCTGTGTACTTCAATGTTGCAATTGTCCAACAACACAAGTGGAATTCCGAGTGTTGATGTACATTGGCATTAGCTCTGACACCATGTAAAGGAAGCATCACAGGAGTGTTCTGATGCTGCTTTTTTGACCCAAACCTATGGTGCAGAAAAAAATATGGACTGGTTCACTAGAATCCAATAATCTGTGCTGGGTGCGCAGTCACTGATGGGCATTACAAATCAAAAAAAACATGGCAAGTTTAGGAAGGGATTTGGGCAAATAAGGGAAGCAGGCAAGAATAAGGATGCTGAAAAGAGAATCTCATTCATCTCCTGCCTTCAGCCACACAGATAGCCTGTGACACTGTGGGTCAGGCTACTGGTGCAGTCGCTGTATCACAGAATGGACTTGCTGTTGCCTTTTCCTGAATGGGGAATTTCTGGTCATGTTGAGTTATTTGTAGGTGCTTCCAAATATATCCTCCCACAAGGGAGCTGGTCATGTATGCCTACTTGTGTCTAGTTATAGACTGACACAGTTAAGAGTTCCAGAAAGAAGTTGCCTTACTGTCATGGGGGAGTTAGGAGAGTGGTGGGTTGGGGGGGGGGTGAAAATTAATCTGGAGGCTTAAGGAAAGGCGCTATACAGCGTCTTTGTGAACTAGAGGCACGTCTCCTACCACTAACTGAGAATTCTTATGCTGCCAAGCAATTGCAACAGGGTCAGAAGTACCCTGACAGGCTGAATGAGATGGGTTGAGTTCAGCAATTTTTAATTCTAATTCTAAAGTAGCTCTTATCCAAAGTTTGCAGAATCCAGAAAGAAGATACTGTCACTTTAATCCGTAAAAAAAGAAATAAAAAATATAAACTAAATTATTAGCTTCTCAGATTCTGGGGTTTATGTGAGCATATCAGTGAAAGCATTCAGAGTGAGTCGTGCTTGTTTGGTGCTTTGCAAAGCATTTGGTGAAGTAGAGCTGACAGGTAGGAGACAAATACTATTTAACCTTTGTGAAGTGATCTAATCTGAGACTGGCACATCTTCCCTGTTTTCCCAGAACAGTTTCTATCTTGGAAAAACAAGGAAAAGAGCCAACAGATCATAAATTATCTTCCAATCATGCAGTAAAATGAGCACAGCCACAAGGTGAAGTGGAAAAAGAGGTAAAGAGAGAGAGAGATGGGGAGAGATAGAAAGATGGGGAGAGAGACAGAATGGGGACATTGAAGTTGACAAGTCCATGAGTGATCTCACAAAGACAGAATTAAATTCCATGTGGAATTATTTTAACTGCAACCTCCACCCACAAACCTCTCCATCACCTAAAGTAACTATTGGAGCTAAATGGTATTATCAGATCACCACTAATTTGCTTTAGTCCTTAACTTTGCAATCAGGAGGTATTCACTGCAATATTAGACATGGGCATTGCATGATATGGTGCTGTACACCCTTCTCAGTAAGTCAATCATTGTTCTACTCTTTCACGGGCCAAGATATTTAATCAGGAGGAAAAAGAGATAGGCTATTTGAGCAAGCTGTAAAATAATACAGGAAAGCAAAAGAATAGACATGCTCCTTCAACCAATTTTGAAATCATAACTTCCTGCTGGGGCACATTTGTACCAATTATCCACCACCAAGAGATTAAATGTTTGTCCCCTGTAGGCACTTAGATGCATTTTGGGACATTTTTGTTGGATTGAATTCTCTTCACCATCATCAACCTAACTTATTGTTGGAAAAAGTGGTCCCTTCCTTATGCTCTTGGACGATGTTTAGCCAATAGATGTAATTCCAGGGAACAGGCCCCAAAACATAAGACTAGTCAATGGTTCCACCAAACACAGACGTTGTCCCTCTCTCTGGGGAATGAAAGGGAAGTGATCATCAAACAGTGCCATGTGCAATTATGATTGATATTCAGATCACTAAAAGTGACAGCTGTAATAATGTAACACAGCTGTAACACATACTACTGCTGATTGGACCTGAAGAAAGTTAAAAGTGGCCCTACACAAAAATCAAAGCTGACGGGGAGTGTAAGGGAAGTTGGGGAATAGGGTGAGAGTGAGAAGGGGTATAGAAAAGGAATAATAGGACCTTCAGTTGAATAATAGAACAATTCAGGAAGGAGCTTCTCATGCAGCAAAGGCTGGACTGAAAGTAGAAAAAATGTTTAGTCACACTGAGCACATAACATAGGAGAAAGTCAAGGAGACAGTAACACCACGTAATTATTGGGATGGAGCTATGCAGATGGCACAGTGCAGCAAAGCCCCAGTACAGTCTCACAGGGTGAGCACTAGGGCTTAATATCAACTTGTAGATCAAGCTCCACAGTGCAATTATAGCCTTTAATTAGAATGTATTTTCCATTTAAACCACATGACCACTCAAATATATACAAGAACTTCTTTTTTTCGCTGTTTCAGAACTTTAAAGAAAATTGCAGGATCATTATAGACTCCGATGTAACGTTTGTGACAATGGTTGATAATTACATTCTTATGCAAATCAAAAATGCACTTAGCTCAGGGGTGTCGCAACATTCACTCCAGGATTCTAGCCCCTAAGACTTTGAACGTCAGGTCTATTTGTACCTATATTTCCTATCTGCTGGATTAGGCTGCTTGAATTTCATGAGCCTTGAGGTTTGGAAAGGGTTATTTTTATTGTTGTTGCCTTATTGGTGGATAAAACCTGAAAGTGGGCACTAAGATCTATTAGTGTTGGCAACAAATTAATGGTAACATGAAATTATATTTATATGTGGCCCTTGAAAGGCAAATGCTTGGACACACTAATCTGTTAGGTCTTGTATTTGAAATTCATAGCAGTTTTATATATTTGTTTGTGTGGACAGAGAGTGATACATGAAGACCTGTAACAAGGACGAACTGTCTTTTAGAGTTCTATTCCAGATATTGTCAGCATGATAATTATTTTGATAGATTTCCCAATTCAGGGAGCTAGAACAGAAACATAGAAAATAGGAGCAGGAGTAGGCCATTTGGCCCTTCAAGCCTGCTCCACCATTCATTATGATCATGGCTGATCATCCAACTCAGTAGCCTGTTCCTGCTTTCACCCCATACCCTTTGATCCCTTTAGACCCAAGAGCTATATCTAACTCCTTTTTGAAAACATTCAATGTTTTAGCCTCAACTGCTTTCTATGGTAGCGGATTCCACAGGCTCACCGTTCTCTGGATGAAGAAATTTCTCCTCATCTCAGTCCCGAAAGGTTTACCCCGTATCCTTAGACTATGACCCCTAGTTCTGGACTCCCCCACCATCGGGAGCATCCTCCCTGCATCTATCCTGTCAATTTTATAGGTTTCTATGAGATCCCCCCTCACTCTTCTGAACTCCAGCGAATATAATCCTAACTGACTCGATCTCTCCTCATACGTCAGTCCCGCCATCCCAGGAATCAGTCTGGTAAACCTTCGCTGCACTCCCTCTATAGCAAGAACATCCTTCCTCAGATAAGGAGACCAAAACTGCACACAATATTCCAGGTGTGGCCTCACCAAGGCCCTGTATAATTGCAGCAAGATATCCCTGCTTCTGTACTCGAATCCTCTCGCTATGAAGGCCAACATACCATTTGCCTTTTTTACTGCCTGTTGCACCTGCATGCTTACCTTCAGTGACTGGTCTAAGAGAACACCCAGGTCTCGCTGCACATTCCCCTCTCAGTTTATAGCCATTCAGATAATAATCTGCCTTCCTGTTTTTGCTACCAAATTGGATAACCTCACATTTATCCACATTATACTGCATCTGCCATGCATTAGCCCGCTCACTCAACTTGTCCAAATCACCCTGAAGCCTCTCTGCATCCTCCTCACAACTCACCCACCCACCCAGTTTTGTGTCATCTGCAAATTTGGAGATATTACATTTAGTTCCCTCATCTAAATCATTAATATATATTGTGAATAGCTGGGGTCCTAGCACCGATCCCTGCGGTACTCCACTAGTCACTGCCTGCCTTTTGGAAAAATCCCTACTCTTTGTTTCCTGACTGCCAACCAATTTTCTATCCATTGCAATACACTACCCCCAATCCCATGTGCTTTAATTTTACACACTAATCTCTAATGTGGGACATTGTCGAATGCCTTCTGAAAGTCCAAATAAACCACATCCACTGGCTGCCCCTCATCAACTCTACGAGTTACATCCTCGAAGGATTCTGGTAGATTTGTCAAGCATGATTTCCCTTTCGTAAATCCATGCTGACTCTGTCCGATTCTACCACTGTTCTCCAAGTGCTCTGCTATAAAATCTTTCATAATGGACTCTAGAATTTCCCCCACTATTGACGTCAGGCTGACTGGTCTATAATTCCCTGCTTTCTCTCTACCTCCCTTTTTAAATAGTGGGGTTACATTAGCTACCCTCCAATCTGTAGGAATATTTCCTATCGCAATAGAATGTCAGTTACCCATTGGTCCATAGGATCTAGCACCAAGCACCAGCCTGTGCAGCAACATGCGTAGAGAACATGGTTCCAAATTCCTTCTGATGTTGAAATGTAATCTGGCATGAATGTGAGTTGAGGCTAGACTTGGCTATGCTGAGACCCTGCCCTATTTTTCATCCATCCAAATTTCAGCTCACCTACAAATGGGGAAGTGTATTATGATGTCATGTAAGTGCGGAAATTAGGTCATATAATTCCCAACGCTTGCTCTCTGGCAAAGCTGGACATAAGGGATGCCTGTATATCACTCACAGTTAGTGATGTTAAGAGTATCTGGTAATTCCAAATTTAAAAGGCCAGGGTTTCCCTACTGCAGTTAATCACTGAGCGTTTCCATGCCCTTTATCTACCAAGAGCACAGATTTGTGAAGGGCAAATCATGTTTAACTAACTTGCTTGAGTTTTTTGATGAGGTAATAGAGAATGTTGATGAGGGAATTGGTGTACATGAACTTCCAAAAGGCAAATGATACAGCGCCACACAACAGTCTTGTGAACAAAATTATAGCTCATGGAATAAATGGGACAGTCGCAACAGATGTTCATCGATATGACATTGGCTGAGACAGGAAACAGAGAGCAGTGGTTAATGGAAGTTTTTCGGACTGGAGGAAGGTTTGTAGTGGAGTTCCCCAAGGGTCAGTGTTAGGACCCTTGTTTTTCCTGATATATACTATACCTTGGTGTACAGGGTACAATTTCAAAATTTGTAGATGATATGAAACTTAGAAACATTGTGAACTATGAGGAGGATAGTGTAGAGCTTCAAAAGGACATCGACAAGTTGGTGCAATGGGCAGACAAATGGAACATGAAATTCAATGCAGAGAAATGTTGTGAGGAAGATGCAAAATGGCTTCAAGGAGATTTGGACAGACTTAATGGGTGGGTAAGAACGTGGCAGATGGAATATAATGTGGAAAAATGTGAGGTTATCCACTTTGGTAGGAGGAAAACATGTGCAGAGTATTTCTTAAATGGTAAGAGATTAGAAAGTGTAGATGTACAAAGGGACCTGGGTGTCCTCATCAATAAGTCACTGAAAGCTAACATGCAGGTGCAGCAAGCAATTAAGAAGGCTAATGGTATGTTAGCCTTTATCGTAAGAGGATTTGAGTACAGGAGTAGTGAAGTCTTGCTTCAATTGTATAGAACCTTGGTTAGACCGCACTTGGAGTACTGTGTGCAGTTTTGGTCCTCTTACCTTAGGAAGGATATTATTTCCATAGAGGGAGTGCAACGAAGGTTCACCACACTTGTTCCCGGGATGACGGGACTGTCCTATGAAGAGACACTGGGGAAACTGGGCCTGTATTTTCAAGAGTTTCGAAGAATGAGAGGTGATCTCATTGAAACCTACAAAATACTTGAAGGGATAGACAGGGTAGATGCAGGTAAGATGTTTCTCCTGGTTGGGGAGTCTAGAACCAAGGGACACAATTTCAAAATAATGGGGAAGCCACTTCGAACAGAGATGAGGAGAAATTTCTTTACTCAGAGGGTTGTGAATCTTTGGAATTCTCTACCCCAGAAAGCTGTGGAAGCTCAGTCATTGAGTATGTTTAAAGCAGAGATTGACAGATTTCTAAATACAAATGGCATAAGGGGATATGAGGATAGTGTGGGAAAAAGGCTTTGAAGTGGAAGATCAGCCATGATTGTATTGAATGGCAGAGCAGGCTTGATGGATGAATGGCCTATTCCTGCTCCTATGTTCCTAAGTGTGAAGTGATTCATTTTAGTAGGAAGAATGTGGAGATACAATATAAAATAAAGGGTGCAATTCTAAAAGGGGTGCAGGAGCAGAAGTACCTGGGTGTATATATGCATAAATCATTGAAGGTGGCAGGAGAGTGGTTATTAGAGCTTACAGTATCCTAGGCTTCATTAATTGAAGCTTAAAGTAGAAAAGCAAGGAAGTAATGTTAAACGTGTGGAAGGAAGGTCTTACGAGGAAAGGCTGAGGGACTTGAGGTTATTTTCGTTAGAGAGAAGGAGGAGGAGAGGTGACTTAATAGAGACATATAAGATAGTCATAGGGTTAGATAGGGTGGATAGTGAGAGTCTTTTTCCTCGGATGGTGATGGCAAACAAGAGGGGACATAGCTTTAAGTTGAGGGGTGATAGATATAGGACAGATGTCAGAGGTAGTTTCTTTACTCAGAGAGTAGTAGGGGCATGGAACGCCCTGCCTGCAACAGTAGTAGACTCGCCAACTTTAAGGGCATTTAAGTGGTCATTGGATAGACGTATGGATGAAAATGGAATAGTGTAGGTCAGATGATTTCACAGGTCGGCGCAACATCGAGGGCCGAAGGGCCTGTACTGCGCTGTAATGTTCTATGTTCTATGTAACAGTAGTTCAGCCTCAACTAGAGTATTGTGTCCAGTTCTGGGCGCCACACTTTAGGAAAGATAGAATCATAGGATCATAGAAAGCTTAAGGCACAGAAAGAGGCCATCTGGCCCATCACGTCTGATTCAGCCAAAAAACGATCCACCCATTCTAATCCCACCTTCCAGCATTTGGTCTGTAGCCCTGCAAATTATGGTACTTGAGCTGCATATCCGGACTCGTAAATGAGTTGAGGGCCTTTGCTTCAACTACACTTTCAGACAGTGAGTTCCAGACACCCACCACCCTCTGGGTGAAAAAGCTTTTCCTCATCTCCCTTCTAATTTTTCTACCAATCACTTTAAATCTATGCCCCCTCGTCTCTGCTAAGACCCTTCACCTCCACTCTATCCAGGCCCCTAACAATTTTGTACATCTCAATCAAATCTCCCCTCAGCCTTCTCTGTTCCAAGGAGACCAACGCCAGCCTATCCAATCTTTCCTCATAGCTGCATTTTTCCAGTCCTGGCAACATCCTCGTAATTGTCCTTTGTACCCTCTGTACCTTTCTGTAATGAGGTGATCAGAGCTGCACTCAGTACTCAAGTTGTGGCCTAACCGATGAGCTATACAGTTCCAGCATAACCTCCCTGCTCTTATATTCTATACCTTGGCTCATAAAGGAAAGGATTCCATATGCCTTCTTAACCACCTTATCGACCTGTCCTGCTACCTTCAGGGATCTGTGGACATTCACTCCAAGGTCCCTCACTTCCTCTGCACTTCTCAGTATTTTCCCATTAATTGTGTATTCCTTTGCCTTGTTTGACCTCCCCAAATGCATCACCTGACACTTCCCCAGATTGAATTCCATTTGATGTGAAGTCATTAGAGTGCAGAAAAGATTCACAAGAATGGTTCTGGGGATGAGGAATTTCAGTTACGTGGATAAATTAGAGAAGTTGGGACAGTTTTCCTTGAAGAGAAGGTTGACAGGTGATTTGATAGAGGTATTCAAAATCATGAGGGGTCTGGACAGAGTAGATAGAGAAAAACTGTTCCCATTGGTGGAAGAATCGAGAACAAGGGGGCACAGATTTAAGGTAATTGGCATAAGAAGCAATGGCGACATGAGGAGAAATTTTTCATACAGTGAGTGGTGAGGATCTGGAATGTACAGCCTGAGAATATGGTGCAGGCAGATTTAATCAAGGCATTCAATGGGAAATTGGATTGTTATCTGAAAAGTAGGAATGTACAAGGCTACAGGGAGAATGCAGGGAGTGGCACTAGGTAAAATGTTCTTTCGGAGAGCTGGCACAGCCACGATGGGCTGAATGGCTTCCTTCTGTACTGTAATGATTCTGTGAAGAGGAGGTGCCTAGCTGCTCCATAAATAGACACCTGCTGGAAATATTTAACTGTAACAGACTGGTAACTGAGATAGGCTGTGTGGAGCAAGTAGGGGGTCCTGCTCTGCCATACTAATGGTGCTGGCTGAGGGGAAATTCTGGTTTTATCTGTACAAATTTCAGGATTCCACAGGAAAGGTGCTTAATCCTCAGAGAATATTTGGTCCTGAAATTCCTGCAGAGAGGATAGAAAGACTAACTTCTGTTGAGGGGTCCAGGAAGTTCAAGATGGGAATTCCATTTCATTTGGCACTGGCCTTCTGGTGGGTGGATCTTCTTCCCGTTTCCTCATATCAATGGGTTGTGTATGGGAGGAGTTACACCCAGTGCACCTCCAACAGGTCCAATGGAACTCACACATGCTGAGAGCTGAGAGCAGGCATCATAGCTTTCATTATGGGCCTAGTGAAGGCTCCAATCCTTTAATAGAGT
This sequence comes from Heterodontus francisci, assembly GCF_036365525.1. Taxonomy (NCBI): domain Eukaryota; kingdom Metazoa; phylum Chordata; class Chondrichthyes; order Heterodontiformes; family Heterodontidae; genus Heterodontus; species Heterodontus francisci. The sequence continues at coordinate 9,776,939 of NC_090401.1, forward strand.
AAGGTAACTGATTCCAGAGTGAGGCCATTGAATCTTCAGAGTAAAGTATTGCTACTCTGAAGGCTGTGTGGGTCCATAGGGGGCAAAGAGTTTTTCTTTTCAGGTTTATGCCTTAGCCCAGAAGAGCCCGGTACATGTCTGACGAACAGTTGTAGGTCCCTTCATCTTCTGGCAGGCACCACTAAAGCATGCTTGCAGGCATGATGCTCTCACCCTGGTTAGGTAACTATATCTTTGGCTTGGGATTTGAGCAAGTAGGGTTCTGCTCCACTGTTCTTCAGCCTGCAGGCAGATTCTAGTAAGTTGGGGCCTTAATCTTTAGCTTAGGGTGAGCATTGACATATTGGGTGGATAGGGCCTCCTTGCTGAAGGTGCTGATTCTTGCTTCACTTTGTTTCCATGACACTCAAAGCCCTTTACCTACTTTCCCAAATAACTATAATTCATGAGAAACTTGTGAGAAAATTTTAACATGTTATTTGACTAAGCAGTGGAAGAGGGAAAATAACAACCAAGCCCAGACATTGCTACTAACTGTCCCAAAAGACCCAGTTGCATTTATATGATGCAATCAATAGCAGCCTCTACATCCTAAAGAATAAAGCCTACAAATATGTTGTGTGATCAATTTAATTAGTTTAATATGCTGTTAAAATAAGAAAGTAACTTTATCCAAAGACAAGAGTGTTTGCTTGCAAACATTGTACAGTGAAATTATCAGAGTTGCGACTTCTTTGCAGTACAGGATTTATCTCATGGGAATATTTATTTGTGATTCTGGACACTGAAAAGGCTGTGAGCAAGACTAGAGCGGATGATTAATTTGTTTATGAATGTGAATATTGACAATTAGGAAAACAGACTTTGAAAAGTCTGGAAAAGAACAGCTATGGCCATGATTGTGGCTATCGGGGAATTTCAGCTATTGAACTTTTAGAATGATTTAACTCTGTTTAAATTTCCAGTTGCTTTCTTCTTGGGGGTTTAATTAGAAGAACATTAAACCTTTTATTAGTGAATGGGCTGCAACTGAAAGCTATTTTGATTTCCTTCTGACTTGTTTGCTTGAGTCTTGTTTTCAACTTCATGAAAATCAATTGTAATTTGTTCCATTAAAATAGCCATGAAATTGATAACAAAAGAAACTCTGTGATGAGCCATTCAGATTATGAGTTACAGTGGTATCTTTAACTGCGGTCAGAAGGCTACGGTAAGTACCTGCTTTAGCTCAGGGAATAAAAAGTGGAAGAGGCAATGTTTTAATTCTAATTTTACAAAGGGGATTTAATGGGGATGATATGGGACTACTGCTCCTTAGTTAGGACAAGTCATTTCAGTATCTAAACATTATTTCTGGCCAAATGCTCCTAAAATGCTGAGATTGCGCTGAATTCATGGGGGGATGTTTCTCCTGCACCAGCAACCTGAAATGGCTACTGCCACTGACAGACAGATTTATTTGATGGTGGGGAGAAGGACATCGTTCAAGGGAAATGGGCCTTTTCAAGCCCAACTGTCCTGCTGCATGTGTGCTAGGTGGCTGCTGAGGAAGACCAGGGCAATTCAGGAAAAAAAGTCAGCATTTTCCTACGACCCTCCATCATTGCAAGCTGGTACTGAGCATTTGAAGCACTGCTCAAGTATTCCAACCACTACAAGAGGCCAGGCATCATTCAACTAAGTTCCAGGCCTGTACTGAGTTGGTCGGCAGATGCACAGATATGACATGCTTCCCGGCCACACTGGGGTTTGTTAGACATTGGATGTATCGAGAGTTTTCTTCTTCTTTAACTGACCAATTGAAGCTGAAATTCAGAGTGTGACAGGCTCTGTCAATCTTGTGCTATGCAAGAATAGGATCTCTTTTCAAATTGTAGAAATTTGAAAAATCAAGATACAGCAAGTGAAAGGAAACTTGGGATAAATGAATGAACTCTTTAAATCTGACGGTTTTCAAAATGCAGTGCTCTACATGTATGTGAAACTAACACTGAATCAAATCAACCTAAGCTCGCCACTGACAATCCATATCCGGGGCCATTAAATATAAAATCCTACCACTCCAACCACTCCTGAGTAGTCATGGGTACTTCATGGAAAATATATAGGCAAAAAATAGATTTTGCACAATACTAGGACAACATGGGGTGGGGAGGCTAACACTGTGACACAGGCCATTGCTGTCTCTTTTTCCATTGCAGGGCAATGAGAATACACAAGATCTTCAATTACCAGTGAGTATGGCAGTAATATAACAGCAAAATGCACAACAAAGAGAAAGAAACCTTTATTCTTGGTCTGCCAATGGCTCCAGTTCATACACGGGAAACATATAACCAACTCAAAGTATTCTTTTCCTTGTTTGCAAGTCGTGATGCCTTCTACTATTAAAGAGCCTGGCTATACTCACTATCAAGGATTACACATTATTAATGGTCACTTGGGCAAAGTCACTTGGCTTGTGACTAGCATTGTGGCATACCAGCAATTAGGCAGTAAGCAATATGAGGAAGGAAAAGTGCAGGAGGACAGGAGAATTAGAGCATTTGTTCTCTCCACATTTTTCTTGAGGGTACTGATTCATGCTAGAGTATGCTTCCACTAGCAGCCACCTGCAACCTTGCTACAGTGACTATTCTCCATGTGTGAGTCCAGAGAATGAGTACTGACAGGCTGTCTGACTATGGGGGGGGGGGGGGGGGGAGCACTGTCAAGCCGAGACCTGTGTCCATCCACACAGATACACCCACAGCAGTGGTTACTGCACAGTAATGAAGAGCCAAAACTTGGGTTGACTTTCCCCCCTGAGGTATTAAGGCCAGTAATAGATCTTTTTAAGAATTCACTTGAGAGCCCACACATAACACAAATAAAACTATTCCTAGAGTTTTCAGGTTATGGATGTCAGAGAGCAAGTCCTCTGGGGTTGAGAAAATGATGTAACTGCTGCAGGATCGCAAAGGACTGCCTGGCAGACCAATTAAACCGGTGTTTTCTCTTCATTGGAAACAGCACAGATTAGACAGAGTGAATACTGAAGTCAGGTAGATACTGAAAGGCAGCTCGATACAAAGTACTGTTACTTCAGTGGTGTGTGGGTACATGCCTGAACGAAGGTAGAACACTGTCATAGTAATACCAGGTGGCCGTCAGGTAAGGCCGACTCACATCTGTAGAGTAGAGACGCCAAGCAGCCTGGATAAATAAAAACAGAGAAAGACACACACCAACAGATCAAACCATCAAACAGGACAGGACACGACAAAGCAAAATAAAAAGTGGCACATAAATAGCACGCAAGATAATGGGAATTTTATGTAGAAAGGAATATCAGAACTGAATTAAGCATTGTCTGTTTGGGTGTGAAAAAAAGCAATAAATACAATTATTGGTACATATGAATCAACACTTACCAAACTGAGCACTCTGCAGAAACCCCAGAATTAATTTGAAATCTATGATTACGGGGTTCAGACTCTTGGCGTAAGTGCAGTGAATGGGTGAATGGTGCATACTCACCCTGAATGGGTTCCAAGGTCATTTTAAAAAAAAAACTAAATAGTGGCTCCATTTAAACTTTCGCCTCTTGTCAAGACAGCAATACTTCCTGGGATAATGCTCTAAGAGTGCTGGCCACCCTCTGCTTCCTCATCCAAGTGTCTGAGCTTCATTTGTGAGCACAACTAGTGAGTGCTCGAAGCCTATTGGAAGGTTTCACATTGGAGCCTAATTGTGTCCACACCCAATGTCTACACAGAGGGTCTTTCCAGCAGATGTCACAGCAGATAGTTTTTATAATCATCTCTATGATGCAGCTCTCCACGGAACCCTGTGTACACAGCATCTCATCAGCCACACAGAAAAATTCCCACAAGTTGTTGACAGCAATCGGGTTTGCCCTCAAGTAATATAGGTATAGATATGCTCTACATCTGTTCCCAGTATTTTTTTATCTCCCAGGTTGTTAACCTTTTAATATTTGGCTAAATGGATATGTGAGGATATATCTTGTGTTAATACCAGTAATGTAAATACTTAAGTTTTACTAGTTTACCTCTCATTAGGTTCCATCAGGAGCTGCTCTCCTCCAGGACTTGAGCACATTATCTAGGCTGACAGAGTGTAGGACCGAGAGAGTGCTGCATTGTCAGAGTGTTGCACTTCAGTTGGATGTTGAGCCAAGGCCCCTTCTTCTGGTTCAGGTGCATGTTAAAGATTTCATGGCACTTGTTTGAAGCAGAGCAGGGAATTCTCCCAGCGTCTTTGCCAACGCTCCTCTCCCAACCAAATTTTCTTTGTATCCCTTTGATGTTTTTATATCTCTCCATTATTTGCATTTGTATAAGCTTTCTCTTAATTTTATATTATCTCTCACCTCTTTTGTTGACCAAGGTTGTTTAATTAAACAAGTAGGCTTTCATCCTTTACGACTTTGTACAGTTCTTGTATTGTGGCAAATACTTCTTTGAACACCTTCCAACTGTTGTCTGCAGTTTTATATGTCAATAACTCCAACAGCACTCAAGAAGCTTGACTCTATGCAGGACAAAGTAGCCCGCTTGATTGGCATCCCATCCACCACCTTAAACATTCACTTCCTCTACCACCAGTACACAGTGGCAGCAGTGTGTACCATCCACAAGATGCACTGCAACAATTCACTAAGGCTCCTTTGACAGCACCTTCCAAACCTGTGATCTCTACCACCTAGAAGGACAGGGCAGCAGAAGCATGGGAACACTGCCATCTGTAAGTTCCCCTCCAAGCCACACACCATCCTGACTTGGAACTATATCATCGTTCCTTCACTGTTGCTGGGTCAAAATCCTGGAACTTCCTTCCTAACAGCACCTACATCACATGGATTTCAGTGGTTCAAGAAGGCAGCTCGCCACCATCTTCTCAAGGGAAATTAGGGATGGGTAACAAATGTTGGCCTTGCCAGTGATACTCACATCCCATGAAAGAATAAAAAGTAGTTCCACCCAGTTAACTGTGATCAATTTCTGCCTCATCCCTCCAAAGCCAGTGTAACCTAAATTTAAAGCTTTAGGTTGTGACTCACTCTCCTTCCTCTGAAGCCTAATGTTGAATTAAATCACGTTATGGTCATTGTTAGTTAAGTGTTTCCTCAGTGTCGACTGAGCCTGCATTCCCATCATCTCTCGCAGATGGAAGGATACCAATCACCCTTAGTGTTGACTAATTTAAGCTCATTACTTAACATTAAAGTTGAATAACTAGATCCATTTAACAGTAACACTGGCAAAACCAGACTTGGAGACCTCATTCACATTTGGTCACCCGAAGTACAAAAAGACATTGGGTAACAATGATGGGGCTATAATTTAATTTTCTAAGTTAGGGTTAGAGTGAAGTGAACAAAGTCTGTTCTCAAAATAAGACTTTGGGTGGAGACATGACGCAAACTGTTCAAACATGAAGGAAATCAGTGGAATGAATACTGAACAGAGCTATATATGGACCAGACTGCAAGAGACATGATTACAAATGAAGGAAACCTTGAGCCAAAGACAATTTATTTACAACTACTTAAGAGACAGTTACATGAGGCATGGCTTAAGTGTTCGAAGAGGAAAAGGACAAATTCCTGATTCCTGAGTATAGGGTTTATATGTCTTGGAATGAAGCAGAAAGGGAATGAAGATAAAGTGGACTCTCAGTGCAAGCCTAAGTGATGCTGTGCACTAAATAAGCCTTCCGACCTCTGACCATCGAACATTCACAACCATGTGCAAAGTGACACTGGGGAGATTTATTACAGGAGCCTCCTGTTGTTGACCTGATGAGCATCAGTGCAAGTAATCAGCACTAGTTCACAGAGCGAGCACTCAGTCTTGTAACAGAATTTAATTCTATCCAAGCCAAAGCTGTGATCAAATTCTGCTGGAACTTTTCCTGATTTTGAAAGTCACTTTTTGGTACAAAGGGAGTCAATAGCGATGTTATTATCTATGTAATGGGAGCGAATGGCAGGGTCGGGTGAATATTCTATATGACTAGAGTGAGTGGGAGGAGTCCAGATACTTTTCTATATGATGGGAGTGAATGGCAGGGTTCCACAAGAACACAAGAAATAGGAGCAGGAGTAGAACATATGGCCCATCGAGTCTACTGCACCATCCAATATGATCGTGGCAGAACTTAGGCTTCAATTCCACTTTCCCTTCCACTTGCCATATCCCTTGATTCCCTGAGAGACAAAAAAAATCTGTCTATCCCAGCCTTAAATGTATTCAACAATGGAAGATCCACAACCCTCTGGGATAGAGAATTCCAAAGATTCACAATTCTTTGGGTGAAGTAATTTCTCCTTATCTCAGTGCTAAATGATTAGCATCTAATCCTGAGACTGTGCCCCCGTGTTTTAGATTTGCTGACCAGTAGAAACAATCTTTCAAGCATCTACCCTATCCAGCCCCTTCAGAATCACCTCTCATTCTTCTCAACTCCAGAGAAACGGCCCAATTTACTCAGCCTCTCATCAGAGGACAACCCCCTCGTCCCAGGGACCAATCTAGTGAACCTTCAAGGTACTGTGCAAGTGAATCCTTTCTTAAATGTGGAGACCAAAACTGCACACAATATTCCAGATGTGGTCTTGCCAAAACCCTGTACAATTGTAGCAAGACTTCTTTATTCCTGTACATTCCTAACTTTTTGCATTCCTTGTACAAGCACACCCAAGTTTCTTTGAACTTTCAAGTTTCACACCTTTTAAACAATATTCTGCTTTTCTATTCTTACGACCAAAGTGAATAACTTCACACTTGCACATATTATACTCCATCTGCCTTCTTGTTGCCCACTCATTTAACCTGTCTATATCTCTTTGCAGCCTCTCTGTGTCCTCCCCACAGTTTATCTTTCCACCTACCTTGTATCATCAGCCAACATAGATATTTTACTCTCTATCTCTTCATCTAAGTCATTGATATAGATTATAAATAGCTGAGGCCTCAGCACTGATCCTTGTAGCACTCCACTATTCACTGTGTCATGCAGGCCCCCACCTATCAAGAATGAGGCTTTTTTTTATTCATTCATGGGATGTGGGCATCACTGGCTAGGCCAGCATTTATTGCCCATCCCTAATTGCCCTTGAGAAGGTGGTGGTGAGCTGCCTTCTTGAACCGCTGCAGTCCATATGGGGTAGGTACACCCACAGTGCTGTTAGGAAGGGAGTTCCAGGATTTTGACTCAGCGACGATGAAGGAACGGCGATATAGTTCCAAGTCAGGATGGTGTGTGACTTGGAGGGGAAGTTTCAAGTGGTGATGCTTCCATGCATTTGCTGCTCTTATCCTTCTAGTTGGTAGAGGTCGGGGGTTTGGAAGGTGCTGCCTAGGGAGCCTTGGTGCATTGCTGCAGTGCATCTTGTAGATGGTACACACTGCTGCCACTGTGCGTTGGTGGTGGAGGGAGTGAATGTTTGAGGATGGGGTGGCAATCAAGCGGGCTGCTTTGTCCTGGATGGTGTTGAGCGTCTTGAGTGTTGTTGGAGCTGCACCCATCCAGGCAAGTGGAGAGGATTCCATCACACTCCATGTGCTTTGTAGATGGTGGACAGGCTTTGGGGAGTCAGGAGGTGAGTTACTCGCCGCAGGATTCCGAGCCTCTGACCTGCTCTTGTAGCCATGGTATTTATATGGCTACTCCAGTTCAGTTTCTGGTCAATTGTAGCCCCCAGGATGTTGATAGTGGGGGATTCAGCGATGGTAATGCCATTGAATGTCAAGGGAGATGGTTAGATTCTCTCTTGTTGGAGATGGTCATTACCTGGCACTTGTATGGTGCGAATGTTACTTGCCACTTATTAGCCCAAGTCTGGATATTGTCCAGGACTTTCTGCATTTCGATACAGACTGCTTCAGTATCTGAGGGGTCACAAATGGTGCTGAACATTGTGCAATCATCAGCGAACATCCCCACTTCTGACCTTATGATTGAAGGAAGGTCATTGATGAAGCAGCTGAAGATGGTTGGGTCTAGGACACTATCCTGAGGACCTCCTGCGGTGATGTCATGAAGCTCAGATGAATGATCTTCAACAACCACAACCATCTTGCATTGCGCTAGATATGACTCCAACCAGCAGAGAGTTTTCTTCCTGATTCCCATTGACTTCAGTTTTGCGAGGGCTCCTTGATGCCATACTCGGTCAAATGCTGCCTTGATGTCAAGGGCAGTCACTCTCACCTCACCTCTTGAGTTCAGCTCTTTTGTCCATGTTTGAACCAAGGCTGTAATGAAGTCAGGAAATGAATGGCCCTGGCGGAACCCAAACTGAGCGTCACTAAGCAGGTTATTGCTAAGCAATTGCTGCTTAATGGCACTGTTGATGACACCTTCCATCACTTTGCTGATGATTGAGAGTAGACTGATGGGGCGGTAATTGGCCAGGTTGGACTCGTCCTGCTTTTTGTGTGCAGGACATACCTGGGCAATTTTCCACATTGCTGGGTAGATGCCAGTGTTGTAGCTGTACTGGAACAGCTTGACTAGGGGTGCGGCAAGTTCTGGAGCACAGGTCTTCAGTACTATTGCTGGAATATTGTCAGGGTCCATAGCCTTTGCAGTATTCAGCGCCTTCATAGAGTCATAGAGTTACACAGCACAGAAACAGGCCCTTTGGCCCACCATGTCTGTGCCGGCCATTAAGCACCTAACTATTCGAGTCCCATTTTCCAACAGTTGGCCTGTAGCCTTGCTTGCTATGGCGTTTCAAGTGCTCATCTAAATACTTCATAAATGTTGTGAGGGTTCCTGCCTCTACCACCCCTTCAGGCAGTGCATTCTAGATTCCAACCACCCTCTGAGTGAATACACTTTTCCTCAAATCCCCTCGAAACCTTCTGCCCCTTACCTGAAATCCATGTCCCCGTGTTATTGACCCTTCCCCTAAGGGAAAAAGTTTCTTTCCATCTAACCTATCAATGCCCCTCATAATTTTGTACACCTCAATTATGTCCCCCCTCATCCTTCTCTGTTCTAAGGAAAACAACCCTAGCCTTTTCAGTCTCTCTTCAGACCTGAAATGCTCCAGCCCAGGCAACATCCTAGTGAATCTCCTCTGCACCCCCTCCAGTGCAATCACATCCTTCCTATAGTGTGCTGCCCAGAACTGTACACAGTACTCCAGCTGTGGGCTAACTAGCGTTTTATACACCTCCCTGCTCTTATAGAAACATAGAAAATAGGAGCAGGAGTAGGCCATTCGGCCCTTTGAGCCTGCTCCGTCATTCATTATGATCATAGCTGAGCATCCATCTCAGTAACCTGTTCCCGCTTTCGCCCCATATCATTTGATCCCTTTAGACCCAAGAGCTATATCTAACTCCTTCTTGAAAACATACAATGTTTTGGCCTCAACTGCTTTCTGTGGTAGCGAATTCCACAGGCTCACCACTCTCTGGGTGAAGAAATTTCTCCTCATCTCAGTCCTGAAAGTTTTACTCCATAGACTTAGACTATGACCCCTGGTTTTGGACTCCCCCATCATCGGGAACATCCTTCCTGCATCTCCCCTGTCAAGTCCTGCTAGAATTTTATAGGTTTCTATGAGATCCCCCCTCACTCTTCTGAACTCAAGCAAATATAATCCTAACCGATTCAATCTCTCCTCATACGTCAGTCCTGCCATCCCAGGAATCAGTCTGGTAAACCTTCACTGCACTACTCTGAGAGCAAGAACATCCTTCCTCAGATAAGGAGACCAAAACTGCACACAATATTCCAGGTGTGGCCTCACCAAGGCCCTGTGTAATTGCAGCTAGATATCCCTCCCTGCTCCTGTATTCGAATCCTCTCTCTATGAAGGCCAACATACCATTTGCCTTTTTTACTGCCTGTTGCACCTGCATGCTTACCTTCAGTGACTGGTGCACGAGAACACCCAGGTCTCGTTGCATATTCCCCTCTCTCAGTTTATCGCCATTCAGATAATAATCTGCCTTCCTGTTTTTGCTACCAAAGTTGGATAACCTCACATTTATCCACATTATACTGCATCTGCCATGCATTAGCCCACTCACTCAAATTGTCCAAATCACCCTGAAGCCTCTCTGCTTCCTCCTCACAACTCACCCTCCCACTCAGTTTTGTGTCATCTGCAAATTTGGAGATATTACATTTAGTTCACTTATCTAAATCATTAATGTATATTATTAATAGCTGGGGTCCGAGCACCGATCCCTGCGGTACCCCACTAGTCACTGCCTGCCATTCAGAAAAAGACCCAATTATCCCTACTCTTTGTTTCTTGTCCGCCAACCAATTTTCTATCCATCGCAATACACTGCCCTCAATCCCATGCGCATTAATTTTACATACTAATGTCTGATGTGGGACTTTGTCGAAAGCCTTCTGAAAGTCCACATCCACTGGCTCCCCCTCATCAACTTTACTAGTTACATCCTCGAATAATTCCAGTAGATTTATCAAGCATGATTTCCCTTTTGTAAATCCATACTGACTCTGCCCAATTCTACCATTGTTCTCTAAGTGCTCTGCTATAAAATCTTTGATAACGAAATCTGGAATTTTCCCCACTACCGACGTCAGGCTGACTGGTCTATTATTCCCTGCTTTCTCTCTACCTCCCTTTTTGAATAGTGGGGCTATATTAGCTACCCTCCAATCTGTAGGAACTGTTCCAGAGTCTATAGAATCTTGAAAGATGACCACCAATCCATCCACTATTTCTAGGGCCACTTCCTTAAGTACTCTGGGATGTAGATTATCAGGCCCTGGGGATTTATCGGCCTTCAGCCCCATCAATTTCCCCAACACCATTTCTCTACCAATACTGATTTCCTTCAGTTCCTCTCTCTCACTAAGCCCTGTGTTCCCCAACATTTCTGGTATGATATTTGTGTCCTCCTTTGTGAAGACAGAACCAAAGTATGCATTTAGTTGGTCAGCCATTTCTTTGCTCCCCATAATAAATGCTCCTGTTTCCGACTGTAAGGGACCTACATTTGTCTTCACCAATCTTTTTCTCTTCACATACCTTTAGAAACATTTACAGTCAGATTTTATGTTCTTCGCAAGCTTGTTCTCGTACTCAATTATCCCCTTCTTAATCAATCCCTTGGTCTTCCTTTGCTGAATTCTAAACTGCTCCCAATCCTCAGGTCTGTTGTTTTTTCTGGCAAATTTATATGCCTCTTCCTTGGATCTAATGCTATCTCTAATTTCCCTTGGAAGCCATGATTTGGCTACCTTTCCCGTTTTACTTTTGCACCAGACAGGGAAAAAACAATTGTTGCAGTTCATCCACGCGCTCTTTAAATGTTTGCCATTGCCTATCCACTGTCATCCTTTTAAGTAACGTTTCCCAATCCGTCATGGCCAACTCGCGCCTCATACCTTCGTAGTTTCCTTTACGAAGATTCAGGACCCTAGTCTCAGAATCAACTACGTCACTCTCCATCTTGATGAAGAATTCTATCATATTAAGGTCGCTCATCCCCAAGGGGTCTCGCACCACTAGATTGTCAATTATTCCTCCCTCATTACACAATACCCAGTCTAGGATGGCCTGTTCTACAGTTGGTTCCTCAATGTATTGGTCCAGAAAACCATCCCGTATACATTCCAAGAATTCCTCCTCTATGGTATTGTGACTAATTTGATTTGCCCAATCTATATGCAGATTAAAATCACCCATAATTACAGATGTTCCTTTATCGTATGCGTCTCTAATTTCCTGTTTAATGCCATTTCCAACATCACGACTACAATTTTGTTATATTCTATGCCTCGGCTAATAAAGGCAAGTATTCTATATGCCTTCCTAACCACCTTATCTATCTATGCTGCTGCCTTCAGTGATCTATGGACAAGTACACCAAGGTCCCTCTGACTCTCTGTACTTCCTAGGGTCCTACCATCTATTGTATATTCCCTTGCCTTGTTAGTGCTCCCAAAATGCATCACCACACTTCTCAGGATTAAATTCCATTTGCCACAGCTCCGCCCATTTTACCAGCCCATCTATATCGTCCTGTAATCTAAGGCTTTCCTCTTCACTATTTACGACACCACCAATTTTCGTGTCATTTGCGAACTTACCTATCATACCTCCTATATTCACGTCTAAATCATTAATACACACTACAAACAGCAAGGGTCCCAGCGGTACACCATTGGTCAAAGGCTTCCAGTCACAAAAACAACCCTCAACGATTACCTTCTGCCTCCTGCCACTGAGCCAGTTTTGGATCCAATTTGCCAAATTGCCCTGGATCCCATGGGCTCTTACCTTCTTAACCAATTTCCCATGCGGGACCTTATCAAAAGTCCATGTAGACTACATCAACTGCTTTACTCTCATCTACACATCTAGTCACCTCCTTGAAAAATTCAATCAAGTTTGTTAGACTTCAGTTATTTCTTGATATCACGCGGGGTGAATCGAATTGTCTGAAGTCTGGTATCTGTGATGCCGGGGACTTCAGGAGGAGGCCACATGGACATTAAATTTCAAATTGTCGGTGGGAAGAAGAGAAGGCCTGTTACAAGGACTATTAGAATTTGACTGGAAAAAAACATTTACATACTAACAGACATTGAAGGCAGGGAAGCGCATTCCATTTCTTGCTGAGATGATACAATACACAGAGCCAAGACATGGTCAGACAAGTTAGTCACATGACTAATATAAAAACAAGAAATGCTGGAAATACTCAGCAGGTCTGGCAGCATCTGTGGAGAGAGAAGCAGAGTTAACGTTTCAGGTCAGTGACCCTTCTTCAGAGCTGGCAAATATTAGAAATATAAAAGGTTATAAGCAAGTAAAGCGGGGATGGGGCATGAGATAACAAAGGAGGTGTAGATAGGACAAGGTCACAGGATAGTTGACCAGAAGGTCGTGGAACAAAGACAAACAATATGTTAATGGTGAGTTGAAAGACAAAGCATTAGTACAGATAGGGTGTTAATGGACTGAAAAATTGAACAGCCACAAGTACAAACATGAAAAAAGTGGGCAAGCGAGCTGAACAAACTAAGATGAAATAAAATAAAACAAACACAAAAAAAAAATTAAAAAGGGAGAAGAAAAAAATAACTAAAAATAAAAGTAAAATGGGGGGGCCGTCATGCTGAAATTATTGAACTCAATGTTACTATTACAGCAGGATATAGATTGGTTGGACACTTGGGCGGAGAAATGGCAGATGGAGTTTAATCCGGACAAATGTGAGGTAATGCATTTTGGAAGGTCGAATGCAGGTGGGAAGTATACAGTAAATGGCAGAACCCTTAGGAGTATTGACAGGCAGAGAGATCTGGGCGTACAGGTCCACAGATCACTGAAAGTGGCAATGCAGGTGGATAAGGTGGTCAAGAAGGCATACGGCATGCTTGCTTTCATCGGTTGGGGCATAGAGTAAAAAATTGGCAAGTCATGCTGCAGCTGTACAGAACATTAGTAAGGCCACACTTGGAATATTGCGTACAATTCTGGTCGCCACACTACCAGAAGGACGTGGAGGCTTTGGAGATGGTACAGAAGCGGTTTACCAGGATGTTGCTTGGTCTGTAGGGTATTAGCTATGAGGAGAGGTTGGATAAACTCAGATTGTTTTCACTGGAACGACGGAGGTGGAGGGGCGACATGATAGAGGTTTACAAAGTTATGAGCGGCATGGACAGAGTGGATAGTCAGAAGCTTTTTCCCAGGGTGGAAGAGTCAGTTACTAGGGGACATAGGTTTAAGGTGCGAGGGGCAAAGTTTAGAGGGGATGTGCGAGGCACGTTTTTTACACAGAGGGTATATCGCGTATGCATGCAAGTGTGAGGTGTGTCATGTATCCATAGGTGTTAACCGAATTAGAGTTTAAGTTTAATAAATTTCAGCTTTTCTTCTGTAAACCTAAGAAAGCCTGTTTGTGCTGGTTTCTTTGCCTTATCATTGGAAAGCGGTGAACAAGGATTCACCAAGGGAGTGCTAAAAACACGGTGTGTTTAAAATTAAACCCTCTTACAGTAAGACCAGGTTGAGGCTGAAAGGGAACCCTAGACCTCTTTCTCACCTGGTCGTAACAACTGCCTGCCAACTTGAAAATGCCCCATTTATGCCCATCCTTTGCTTTCTGTCTGTTCACCAAACCTCTATCCATGCTAATATATCACCCCCAACTCCGTGAGCCCTTCTTTTACCTATTAACCTTTTGTGTGACACCCTATCGAATGGTTTTTGGAAATCCAGGTATACGACTTCTGCTGGTTCCCCTTTATCCACCGTACTAGTTACATCCTCAAAAAACTTGAATAAATTTGTCAAACAGGATTTCCCTTTAGTAAAACCATGTTGACTTGTTCTAATAATACTGTGCTTTTCGAAGTGCAATGTTAAGACTTCCTTAATAATAGATTCCAGCATTTCCCAATGACTGATGTTAGGCTAACTGGTCTGCAGTTCCCTTTGTTCTCTTGCCCTCCTTTTTTGAAAAGCGGTGTAACATTTGACAACTTCCAATCTGATGGGACTGTTCCTGAATCTAAGGAATTTTTGAAAATCATAGCTAGTGCATCCACTGTCTCTGCAGCTATCTCTTTTAGACCCTAGGGTGTAGGACATTAGGTCCTGGGAATTTGTTGACTTTTAGTTCCTTAAGTTTTTCCAATACTTCTTCTCAGCTGATGTTAATTTCCTTCCAGAAGAATTCATGGTTGAAAGTTGATCAGCAGTTGCACCCTGTATGATGGAGCAAGCTTCATGGACCTAATTGTATTTCCAGTTACTATTCAATAGGATAAGAGTGAATGGCAAGGGTCCTGTCACTTTTCTATGCAAAACGAGTGAATGGCAGGGGTCTGATCATTATGCTCGACAATGGAATTGAATGGCAGGGGTCCAGCCATTAATCTATACAATGGGAGTGAATGGCTGTGGTCTGGTCATTATTCTATACAATGGCAGTGAATGGCAGGGGTCTGGTCATTATTCTATACAATGGGAGTGAATGGCTGTGGTCTGGTCATTATTCTATACAATGGGAGTGAATGGCTGTGGTCTGGCCATTAATCTATACAATGGGAGTGAATGGCTGTGGTCTGGTCATTATTCTATACAATGGGAGTGAATGGCAGGGGTCTGGTCATTATTCTAGACAATGGGAGTGAATGGCTGTGGTCTGGTCATTACTCTATACAATAGGAGTGAATGGCAGGGGTCTGGTCATTATTCTATACAATGGGAGTGAATGGCTGTGGTCTGGTCATTATTCTATACAATGGGAGTGAATGGCTGTGGTCTGGCCATTAATCTATACAATGGGAGTGAATGGCTGTGGTCTGGTCATTATTCTATACAATGGGAGTGAATGGCAGGGGTCTGGTCATTATTCTAGACAATGGGAGTGAATGGCTGTGGTCTGGTCATTACTCTATACAATAGGAGTGAATGGCAGGGGTCTGGTCATTATTCGATACAATAGGAGTGAATGGCAGGGGTCTGGTCATTATTCAATACAATGGGAGTGAATGGCTGTGGTCTGGTCATTATTCTATGCAATAGGACTGAATGGCAGGGGTCTGGCCATTATTCTATACAATGGGAGTGAATGGCTGTGGTCTGGTCATTATTCTATACAATGGGAGTGAATGGCAGGGGTCTGGTCATTATTCTATACAATGGGAGTGAATGGCAGGGTCTGGTCATTATTCTAGACAATGGGAGTGAATGGCTGTGGTCTGGTCATTACTCTATACAATAGGAGTGAATCGCAGGGGACTGGTTATTATTCTATACAATAGGAGTGAATGGCAGGGGTCTGGTCATTATTCAATACAATGGGAGTGAATGGCTGTGGTCTGGTCATTATTCTATACAATGGGAGTGAATGGCAGGGGTCTGGTCATTATTCTATACAATGGGAGTGAATGGCTGTGGTATGGTCATTATTCTGTACAATGGGAGTGAATGGCTGTAGTCTGGTCATTACTCTATACAATGGGAGTAAATGGCAGGGTCTGGTCATTATTCTAGACAATGGGAGTGAATGGCAGTGTCTGGTCATTATTCTATATAATGGGAGTGAATGGCAGGGTCTGGTCATTATTCTATAGAATGGGAGTGAATGGCAGGGTCTGGTCATTATTCTATAGAATGGGAGTGAATGGCAGGGTCTGGTCATTATTCTATAGAATGGGAGTGAATGGCAGGGGACTGGTCATTATTCTATACAATGGGAGGGAATGGCAGGGTCTGGTCATTATTCTATAGAATGAGAGTGAATGGCAGGGGTCTGGTCATTATTCTATGCAATGGGAGTGAATGGCAGGGTCTGCTCATTATTCTATAGAATGGGAGTGAATGGCAGGGTCTGGTCATTATTCTATAGAATGGGAGTGAATGGCAGGGTCTGGTCATTATTCTATAGAATGTGAGTGAATGGCAGGGTCTGGTCATTATTCTATAGAATGGGAGTGAATGGCAGGGTCTGGTCATTATTCTATAGAAAGGGAGTGAATGGCAGGGTCTGGTCATTATTCTATAGAATGGGAGTGAATGGCAGGGTCTGGTCATTATTCTATACAATAGGAGTGAATGGCAGGGTCTGGTCATTATTCTATAGAATGGAAGTGAATGGCAGGGTCTGGTCATTATTCTATACAATGGGAGTGAATGGCAGGGTCTAGTCATTATTCTATATAATGGGAGTGAATGGCAGGGTCTGGTCATTATTCTATAGAATGGGAGTGAATGGCAGGGGTCTGGTCATTATTCTATACAATGGGAGTGAATGGGAGGGTCTGGTCATTATTCTATAGAATGAGAGTGAATGGCAGGTGTCTGGTCATTATTCTATACAATGGGAGGGAATGGCAGGGTCTGGTCATTATTCTATACAATGGGAGTGAACGGCAGGGTCTGGTCATTATTCTATAAAATGGGAGTGAATGGCAGGGTCTGGTCATTATTCTATAGAATGGGAGTGAATGGCAGGGTCTGGTCATTATTCTATAGAATGGGAGTGAATGGCAGGGTCTGGTCATTATTCTATAGAATGTGAGTGAATGGCAGGGTCTGGTCATTATTCTATAGAATGGGAGTGAATGGCAGTGTCTGGTCATTATTCTATAGAATGGGAGTGAATGGCAGGGTCTGGTCATTATTCTATAGAATGGGAGTGAATGGCAGGGTCTGGTCATTATTCTTTACAATAGGAGTGAATGGCAGGGTCTAATCATTATTCTATAGAATGTGAGTGAATGGCAGGGTCTGGTCTTTATTCTATAGAATAGGAGTGAATGGCAAGGGTCTGGTCATTATTCTATAGAATGTGAGTGAATGGCAGGGTCTGGTCATTATTCTGTAGAATGGGAGTGAACGGCAGGGTCTGGTCATTATTCTATAGAATAGGAGTGAATGGCAGGGGTCTGGTGATTATTCTATAGAATGTGAGTGAATGGCAGGGTCTGGTCATTATTCTGCAGAATGGGAGTGAACGGCAGGGTCTGGTCATTATTCTATAGAATGTGAGAGAATGGCAGGGGACTGGTCATTATTCTATACAATAGGAGTGAATGGCTGTGATCTGGTCATTATTCGATACAATGGGAGTGAATGGCTGTGGTCTGGTCATTATTCTATACAATGGGAGTGAATGGCAGGGGTCTGGTCATTATTCTATACAATGGGAGTGAATGGCTGTGGCATGGTCATTATTCTGTACAATGGGAGTGAATGGCTGTGGTCTGGTCATTACTCTATACAATGGGAGTAAATGGCAGGGTCTGGTCATTATTCTATAGAATGGGAGTGAATGGCAGGGTCTGGTCATTATTCTATAGAATGGGAGTGAATGGCAGTGTCTGGTCATTATTCTATAGAATGGGAGTGAATGGCAGGGTCTGGTCATTATTCTATAGAATGGGAGTGAATGGCAGGGTCTGGTCATTATTCTTTACAATAGGAGTGAATGGCAGGGTCTAATCATTATTCTATAGAATGTGAGTGAATGGCAGGGTCTGGTCTTTATTCTATAGAATAGGAGTGAATGGCAGGGGTCTGGTCATTATTCTATAGAATGTGAGTGAATGGCAGGGTCTGGTCATTATTCTGTAGAATGGGAGTGAACGGCAGGGTCTGGTCATTATTCTATAGAATAGGAGTGAATGGCAGGGGTCTGGTGATTATTCTATAGAATGTGAGCGAATGGCAGGGTCTGGTCATTATTCTGCAGAATGGGAGTGAACGGCAGGGTCTGGTCATTATTCTATAGAATGTGAGAGAATGGCAGGGGACTGGTCATTATTCTATACAATAGGAGTGAATGGCTGTGATCTGGTCATTATTCGATACAATGGGAGTGAATGGCTGTGGTCTGGTCATTATTCTATACAATGGGAGTGAATGGCAGGGGTCTGGTCATTATTCTATACAATGGGAGTGAATGGCTGTGGCATGGTCATTATTCTGTACAATGGGAGTGAATGGCTGTGGTCTGGTCATTACTCTATACAATGGGAGTAAATGGCAGGGTCTGGTCATTATTCTATAGAATGGGAGTGAATGGCAGGGTCTGGTCATTATTCTATAGAATGGAAGTGAATGGCAGGGTCTGGTCATTATTCTATACAATAGGAGTGAATGGCAGGGTCTGCTCATTATTCTATAGAATGGGAGTGAATGGCAGGGTCTGGTCATTATTCTATAGAATGGGAGTGAATGGCAGGGTCTGGTCATTATTCTATAGAATGTGAGTGAATGGCAGGGTCTGGTCATTATTCTATAGAATGGGAGTGAATGGCAGGGTCTGGTCATTATTCTATAGAAAGGGAGTGAATGGCAGGGTCTGGTCATTATTCTATAGAATGGGTGAATGGCAGGGACTGGTCATTATTCTATACAATAGGAGTGAATGGCAGGGTCTGGTCATTATTCTATAGAATGGGAGTGAATGGCAGGGTCTGGTCATTATTCTATACAATGGGAGTGAATGGCAGGGTCTAGTCATTATTCTATATAATGGGAGTGAATGGCAGGGTCTGGTCATTATTCTACAGAATGGGAGTGAATGGCAGGGGTCTGGTCATTATTCTATACAATGGGTGTGAATGGGAGGGTCTGGTCATTATTCTATAGAATGAGAGTGAATGGCAGTTGTCTGGTCATTATTCTATACAATGGGAGGGAATGGCAGGGTCTGGTCATTATTCTATACAATGGGAGTGAATGGCAGGGTCTGGTCATTATTCTATAAAATGGGAGTGAATGGCAGGGTCTGGTCATAATTCTATAGAATGTGAGTGAATGGCAGGGTCTGGTCATTATTCTATAGAATGGGAGTGAATGGCAGGGTCTGGTCATTATTCTATAGAATGTGTGTGAATGGCAGGGTCTGGTCATTATTCTATAGAATGGGAGTGAATGGCAGGGTCTGGTCATTATTCTATAGAATGTGAGTGAATGGCAGGGTCTGGTCATTATTCTATAGAATGGGAGTGAATGGCAGGGTCTGGTCATTATTCTATAGAATGGGAGTGAATGGCAGGGTCTGGTCATTATTCTATAGAATGGGAGTGAATGGCAGGGTCTGGTCATTATTCTTTACAATAGGAGTGAACGGTAGGGTCTAATCATTATTCTATAGAATGTGAGTGAATGGCAGGGTCTGGTCTTTATTCTATAGAATAGGAGTGAATGGCAGGGGTCTGGTCATTATTCATAGAATGTGAGTGAATGGCAGGGTCTGGTCATTATTCTGTAGAATGGGAGTGAACGGCAGGGTCTGGTCATTATTCTATAGAATAGGAGTGAATGGCAGGGGTCTGGTCATTATTCTATAGAATGTGAGTGAATGGCAGGGTCTGGTCATTATTCTGTCGAATGGGAGTGAACGGCAGGGTCTGGTCATTATTCTATAGAATGTGAGTGAATGGCAGGGTCTGGTCATTATTCTATAGAATGTGAGTGAATGGCAGGGTCTGGTCATTATTCTATAGAATGGGAGTGAATGGCAGGGTCTGGTCATTATTCTATAGAATGAGAGTGAATGGCAGGGGTCTGGTCATTATTCTATACAATGGGAGTGAATGGCAGGGTCTGGTCATTATTCTTTACAATAGGAGTGAATGGCAGGGTCTAATCATTATTCTATAGAATGTGAGTGAATGGCAGGGTCTGGTCTTTATTCTATAGAATAGGAGTGAATGGCAGGGGTCTGGTCATTATTCTATAGAATGTGAGTGAATGGCAGGGTCTGGTCATTATTCTGTAGAATGGGAGTGAACGGCAGGGTCTGGTCATTATTCTATAGAATAGGAGTGAATGGCAGGGGTCTGGTCATTATTCTATAGAATGTGAGTGAATGGCAGGGTCTGGTCATTATTCTGTCGAATGGGAGTGAACGGCAGGGTCTGGTCATTATTCTATAGAATGTGAGTGAATGGCAGGGTCTGGTCATTATTCTGTAGAATGGGAGTGAATGGCAGGGTCTGGTCATTATTCTGTAGAATGGGAGTGAACGGCAGGGTCTGGTCATTATTCTATACAATGGGAGTGAATGGCAGGGGTCTGGTCATTATTCTATAGAATGTGAGTGAATGGCAGGGTCTGGTCATTATTCTATAGAATGTGAGTGAATGGCAGGGTCTGGTCTTTATTCCATAGAATAAGAGTGAATGGCAGGGGTCTGGTCATTATTCTATAGAATGTAAGTGAATGGCAGGGTCTGGTCATTATTCTGTAGAATGGGAGTGAACGGCAGGGTCTAATCATTATTCTGTAGAATGGGAGTGAACGGCAGGGTCTGGTCATTGTTCTATACAATGGGAGTGAATGGCAGGGGTCTGGTCATTACTCTATACAATTGGAGTGAATGGCAGGGTCTGGACATTTTTCTATACAATGGGAGTGAATGGCAGGGGTCTGGTCATTATTCTATACAATGGGAGTGAATGGCAGGGATCTGGTCATTATTCTATAGAATGGGAGTGAATGGCATGGTCTGGTCATTATTCTATACAATGGGAGTGAATGGCAGGCGTCTGGTCATTATTCTATACAATGGGAGTGAATGGCAGGCGTCTGGTCATTATTCTAAAGAATGGGAGTGAATGGCAGGGGTCTGGTCATTATTCTATAGAATGGGAGTGAATGGCAGGGTCTGGTCATTATTCTATACAATAGGAGTGAATGGCAGTGTCTTGTCATTATTCTATAGAATGGGAGTGAATGGCAGGGTCTGGTCATTATTCTATAGAATGGTAGTGAATGGCGGGGTCTGGTCATTATTCTATAGAATGGGAGTGAATGGCAGGGTCTGGTCATCATTCTATGGAATGGGAGTGAATGGCAGGAGTCTGGTCATTATTCTATAGAATGGGAGTGAATGGCAGGGTCTTGTCATTATTCTATACAATAGGAGTGAATGGCAGGGTCTGGTCATTATTCTATAGTATGGGAGAGAATGGCAGGGTCTGGTGATTATTCTATACAATAGGAGTGAATGGCAGGGTCTGGTCATTATTCTATACAATAGGAGTGAATGGCAGGGTCTGGTCATTATCCTATAGTATGGGAGAGAATGGCAGGGTCTGGTCCTTATTCTATAGAATGGGAGTGAATGGCAGGGTCTTGTCATTATTCTATAGAATGGGAGTGAATGGCAGGGTCTGGTCATTATTCTATACAATAGGAGTGAATGGCAGGGGTCTGGTCATTATTCTATAGAATGTGAGTGAATGGCAGGGTCTGGTCATTATTCTATAGAATGTGAGTGAATGGCAGGGTCTGGTCTTTATTCTATAGAATAAGAGTGAATGGCAGGGGTCTGGTCATTATTCTATAGAATGTAAGTGAATGGCAGGGTCTGGTCATTATTCTGTAGAATGGGAGTGAACGGCAGGGTCTAATCATTATTCTGTAGAATGGGAGTGAACGGCAGGGTCTGGTCATTGTTCTATACAATGGGAGTGAATGGCAGGGGTCTGGTCATTACTCTATACAATTGGAGTGAATGGCAGGGTCTGGACATTTTTCTATACAATGGGAGTGAATGGCAGGGGTCTGGTCATTATTCTATACAATGGGAGTGAATGGCAGGGATATGGTCATTATTCTATAGAATGGGAGTGAATGGCATGGTCTGGTCATTATTCTATACAATGGGAGTGAATGGCAGGCGTCTGGTCATTATTCTAAAGAATGGGAGTGAATGGCAGGGGTCTGGTCATTATTCTATAGAATGGGAGTGAATGGCAGGGTCTGGTCATTATTCTATACAATAGGAGTGAATGGCAGTGTCTTGTCATTATTCTATAGAATGGGAGTGAATGGCAGGGTCTGGTCATTATTCTATAGAATGGTAGTGAATGGCGGGGTCTGGTCATTATTCTATACAATGGGAGTGAATGGCAGGCGTCTGGTCATTATTCTATACAATGGGAGTGAATGGCAGGCGTCTGATCATTATTCTAAAGAATGGGAGTGAATGGCAGGGGTCTGGTCATTATTCTATAGAATGGGAGTGAATGGCAGGGTCTGGTCATTATTCTATACAATAGGAGTGAATGGCAGTGTCTTGTCATTATTCTATAGAATGGGAGTGAATGGCAGGGTCTGGTCATTATTCTATAGAATGGTAGTGAATGGCGGGGTCTGGTCATTATTCTATAGAATGGGAGTGAATGGCAGGGTCTGGTCATCATTCTATGGAATGGGAGTGAATGGCAGGGGTCTGGTCATTATTCTATAGAATGGGAGTGAATGGCAGGGGTCTGGTCCTTATTCTATAGAATGGGAGTGAATGGCAGGGTCTTGTCATTATTCTATACAATAGGAGTGAATGGCAGGGTCTGGTCATTATTCTATAGTATGGGAGAGAATGGCAGGGTCTGGTCATTATTCTAGAGAATGTGAGTGAATGGCAGGGTCTGGTGATTATTCTATACAATAGGAGTGAATGGCAGGGTCTGGTCATTATTCTATACAATAGGAGTGAATGGCAGGGTCTGGTCATTATCCTATAGTATGGGAGAGAATGGCAGGGTCTGGTCCTTATTCTATAGAATGGGAGTGAATGGCAGGGTCTTGTCATTATTCTATGGAATGGGAGTGAATGGCAGGAGTCTGGTCATTATTCTATAGAATGGGAGTGAATGGCAGGGTCTTGTCATTATTCTATACAATAGGAGTGAATGGCAGGGTCTGGTCATTATTCTATAGTATGGGAGAGAATGGCAGGGTCTGGTGATTATTCTATACAATAGGAGTGAATGGCAGGGTCTGGTCATTATTCTATACAATAGGAGTGAATGGCAGGGTCTGGTCATTATCCTATAGTATGGGAGAGAATGGCAGGGTCTGGTCCTTATTCTATAGAATGGGAGTGAATGGCAGGGTCTTGTCATTATTCTATAGAATGGGAGTGAATGGCAGGGTCTGGTCATTATTCTATACAATAGGAGTGAATGGCAGGGGTCTGGTCATTATTCTATAGAATGTGAGTGAATGGCAGGGTCTGGTCATTATTCTATAGAATGTGAGTGAATGGCAGGGTCTGGTCTTTATTCTATAGAATAAGAGTGAATGGCAGGGGTCTGGTCATTATTCTATAGAATGTAAGTGAATGGCAGGGTCTGGTCATTATTCTGTAGAATGGGAGTGAACGGCAGGGTCTAATCATTATTCTGTAGAATGGGAGTGAACGGCAGGGTCTGGTCATTGTTCTATACAATGGGAGTGAATGGCAGGGGTCTGGTCATTACTCTATACAATTGGAGTGAATGGCAGGGTCTGGACATTTTTCTATACAATGGGAGTGAATGGCAGGGGTCTGGTCATTATTCTATACAATGGGAGTGAATGGCAGGGATATGGTCATTATTCTATAGAATGGGAGTGAATGGCATGGTCTGGTCATTATTCTATACAATGGGAGTGAATGGCAGGCGTCTGGTCATTATTCTAAAGAATGGGAGTGAATGGCAGGGGTCTGGTCATTATTCTATAGAATGGGAGTGAATGGCAGGGTCTGGTCATTATTCTATACAATAGGAGTGAATGGCAGTGTCTTGTCATTATTCTATAGAATGGGAGTGAATGGCAGGGTCTGGTCATTATTCTATAGAATGGTAGTGAATGGCGGGGTCTGGTCATTATTCTATACAATGGGAGTGAATGGCAGGCGTCTGGTCATTATTCTATACAATGGGAGTGAATGGCAGGCGTCTGATCATTATTCTAAAGAATGGGAGTGAATGGCAGGGGTCTGGTCATTATTCTATAGAATGGGAGTGAATGGCAGGGTCTGGTCATTATTCTATACAATAGGAGTGAATGGCAGTGTCTTGTCATTATTCTATAGAATGGGAGTGAATGGCAGGGTCTGGTCATTATTCTATAGAATGGTAGTGAATGGCGGGGTCTGGTCATTATTCTATAGAATGGGAGTGAATGGCAGGGTCTGGTCATCATTCTATGGAATGGGAGTGAATGGCAGGGGTCTGGTCATTATTCTATAGAATGGGAGTGAATGGCAGGGGTCTGGTCCTTATTCTATAGAATGGGAGTGAATGGCAGGGTCTTGTCATTATTCTATACAATAGGAGTGAATGGCAGGGTCTGGTCATTATTCTATAGTATGGGAGAGAATGGCAGGGTCTGGTCATTATTCTAGAGAATGTGAGTGAATGGCAGGGTCTGGTGATTATTCTATACAATAGGAGTGAATGGCAGGGTCTGGTCATTATTCTATACAATAGGAGTGAATGGCAGGGTCTGGTCATTATCCTATAGTATGGGAGAGAATGGCAGGGTCTGGTCCTTATTCTATAGAATGGGAGTGAATGGCAGGGTCTTGTCATTATTCTATAGAATGGGAGTGAATGGCAGGGTCTGGTCATTATTCTATACAATAGGAGTGAATGGCAGGGTCTGGTCATTATTCTATAGAATGGGAGTGAATGGCAGGGTCTGGTCATTATTCGATACAATAGGAGTGAATGGCAGGGTCTGGTCATTATTCTATAGAATGGGAGTGAATGGCAGGGTCTGGTCATTATTCTATCCAATGGGAGTGAATGGCAGGGTCTGGTCATTATTCTATACAATAGGAGTGAATGGCAGGGTCTGGTCATTATTCTATAGAATGGGAGTGAATGGCAGGGTCTGGTCATTATTCTATAGAATGGGAGTGAATGGCAGGGTCTGGTCATTATTCTATAGAATGGGAATGAATGGCAGGGTCTGGTCATTATTCTATAGAATGTGAGTGAATGGCAGGGTCTGGTCATTATTCTATACAATAGGAGTGAATGGCAGGGTCTGGTCATTATTCTATACAATAGGAGTGAATGGCAGGGTCTGGTCATTATTCTATAGTATGGGAGAGAATGGCAGTGTTTGGTCCTTATTCGATAGAATGGGAGTGAATGGCACGGTCTGGTCATTATTCTATACAATGGGAGTGAATGGCAGGGTCTGGTCATTATTCTATAGAATGGGAGTGAATGGCACGGTCTGGTCATTATTCTATACAATGGGAGTGAATGGCAGGGTCTGGTCATTATTCTATAGAATGGGAGTGAATGGCACGGTCTGGTCATTATTCTATACAATGGGAGTGAATGGCAGGGTCTGGTCATTATTCGATACAATAGGAGTGAATGGCAGGGTCTGGTCATTATTCTATAGAATGGGAGTGAATGGCACGGTCTGGTCATTATTCTATACAATGGGAGTGAATGGCAGGGTCTGGTCATTATTCGATACAATAGGAGTGAATGGCAGGGTCTGGTCATTATTCTATAGAATGGGAGTGAATGGCAGGGTCTGGTCATTATTCTATCCAATGGGAGTGAATGGCAGGGGTCTGGTCATTATTCTATACAATAGGAGTGAATGGCAGGGTCTGGTCATTATTCTATAGAATGGGAGTGAATGGCAGGGTCTGGTCATTATTCTATAGAATGGGAGTGAATGGCAGGGTCTGGTCATTATTCTATACAATAGGAGTGAATGGCAGGGTCTGGTCATTATTCTATAGAATGGGAGTGAATGGCAGGGTCTGGTCATTATTCTATAGAATGGGAGTGAATGGCAGGGTCTGGTCATTATTCTATAGAATGGGAGTGAATGGCAGGGTCTGGTCATTATTCTATACAATGGGAGTGAATGGCAGCGTCTGGTCATTATTCTATAGAATGGGAGTGAATGGCAGGGTCTGGTCATTAATCTATACAATGGGAGTGAATGGCAGCGTCTGGTCATTATTCTATAGAATGGGAGTGAATGGCAGGGTCTGGTCATTATTCTATACAATGGGAGTGAATGGCAGGGGTCTGGTCATTATTCTATACAATAGGATGAATGGCAGGGTCTGGTCATTATTCTATAGAACGTGAGTGAATGGCAGGGTCTGGTCATTATTCTATAGAATGGGAATGAATGGCAGGGTCTGGTCATTATTCTTTACAATGAGAGTGAATGGCAGGGGTCTGGTCATTATTCTATACAATGGGAGTGAATGGCAGGGTCTGGTCATTATTCTATAGAATGAGAGTGAATGGCAGGGGTCTGGTCATTATTCTATACAATGGGAGTGAATGGCAGGGTCTGGTCATTATTCTATAGAATGTGAGTGTTTGGCAGGGTCTAGTCATTATTCTATAGAATGGGAGTGAATGGCAGGGTCTGGTCATTATTCTATAGAATGTGAGTGAATGGCAGGGTCTGGTCATTATTCTATAGAATGGGAGTGAATGGCAGGGTCTGGTCATTATTCTATAGAATGGGAGTGAATGGCAGGGTCTGGTCATTATTCTATACAATATGAGTGAATGGCAGGGTCTGGTCATTATTCTATAGAATGTGAGTGAATGGCAGGGTCTGGTCATTATCCTATAGAACAGGAGTGAATGGCAGGGTCTGGTCATTATTCTATAGAATGTGAGTGAATGGCAGGGTCTGGTCATTATTCTATAGAATGGGAGTGAATGGCAGGGTCTGGTCATTATTCTATAGAATGGGAGTGAATGGCAGGGTCTGGTCATTATTCTATACAATAGGAGTGAATGGCAGGGTCTGGTCATTATTCTATAGAATGGGAGTGAATGTCAGGGGTCTGGTCATTATTGTATAGAATTGGAGTGAATGTCAGGTGTCTCGTCATTATTCTATAGAATGGGAGTGAATGGCAAGGTCTGGTCATTATTCTATACAATGGGAGTGAATGGCAGGGTCTGGTCATTATTCTATAGAATGGGAGTGAATGTCAGGGGTCTGGTCATTATTCTATAGAATGGGAGTGAATGGCAAGGTCTGGTCATTATTCTATACAATGGGAGTGAATGGCAGGGTCTGGTCATTATTCTATAGAATGGGAGTGAATGGCAGGGTCTGGTCATTATTCTATAGAATGGGAGTGAATGGCAAGGTCTGGTCATTATTCTATAGAATGGGAGTGAATGGCAAGGTCTGGTCATTATTTTATACAATGGGAGTGAATGGCAGGGTCTGGTCATTATTCTATAGAATGGGAGTGAATGGCAGGGGTCTGGTCATTATTCTAAATAATGTGAGTGAATGGCAGGGTCTGGTCATTATTCTATAGAATGGGAGTGAATGGCAGGGTCTGGTCATTGTTCTATAGAATGGGAGTGAATGGCAGGGTCTGGTCATTATTCTATAGAATGGGAGTGAATGGCAAGGTCTGGTCATTATTCTATACAATGGGAGTGAATGGCAGGGTCTGGTCATTATTCTATACAATGGGAGTGAATGGCAGGGTCTGGTCATTACTCTATAGAATGGGAGTGAATGGCAGGGGTCTGCTCATTATTCTATACAATGGGAGTGAATGGCAGGGTCTGGTCATTATTCTATACAATGGGAGTGAATGGCAGGGTCTGGTCATTATTCTATAGAATGGGAGTGAATGGCAGGGGTTTGGTCATTACTCTATACAATAGGAGTGAATGGCAGGTTCTGGTCATTATTCTATACAATAGGAGTGAATGGCAGGGTCTGGTCATTATTCTATACAATGGGAGTGAATGGCAGGTTCTGGTCATTATTCTATACAATAGGACTGAATGGCAGGGTCTGTCATTATTCTATACAATGGGAGTGAATGGCAGGGTCTGGTCATTATTCTATAGAATGGGAGTGAATGGCAGGGTCTGGTCATTATTCTGTACATTGGGAGTGAATGGCAGGGGTCTGGTCATTATTCTATAGAATGGGAGTGAATGGCAGGGGTCTGGTCATTATTCTATACAATCGGAGTGAATGGCAGGGTCTGCTCATTCTTCATTGCTTTAGAATTAGAATTAGAATATTACAGCGCGCAGTACAGGCCCTTCGGCCCTGAATGTTGCGCCGACCTGTGAAACCATCTGACCTACACTATTCCATTTTCATCCATATGTCTATCCAATGACCACTTAAATGCCCTTAAAGTTGGCGAGTCTACTACTGTTGCAGGCAGGGCGTTCCACGCCCCTACTACTCTCTGAGTAAAGAAACTACCTCTGACATCTGTCCTATATCTATCACCCCTCAACTTAAAGCTATGTCCCCTCGTGTTTGCCATCACCATCCGAGGAAAAAGACTCTCACTATCCACCCTATCTAACCCTCTGATTAACTTATATGTCTCTATTAAGTCACCTCTCCTCCTCCTTCTCTCCAACGAAAACAACCTCAAGTCCCTCAGCCTTTCCTCCTAAGACCTTCCCTCCATACCAGGCAACATCCTAGTAAATCTCCTCTGCACTCTTTCCAAAGCTTCCACATCCTTCCTATAATGCGGTGACCAGAACTGCACGCAATACTCCAGGTGAGGTCTCACCAGAGTTTTGTACAGCTGCAGCATGACCTCGTGGCTCCGAAACTCGATCCCCCTACTAATAAAAGCTAACACACCATATGCCTTCTTAACAGCCCTATTAACCTGGGTAGCAACCTTCAGGGATTTATACACCTGGACACCAAGATCTCTCTGTTCATCTACACTATCAAGAATCTTCCCATTAGCCCAGTACTCTGCATTCCTGTTACTCCTTCCAAAGTGAATCACCTCGCACTTTTCCGCATTAAACTCCATTTGCCATCTCTCAGCCCAGCTCTGCAGCCTATCTATGTCCCTCTGAACCCTATAACATCCTTCGGCACTATCCACAACTCCACCGACCTTAGTGTCATCCGCAAATTTACCAACCCACCCTTCTACACCCTCTTCCAGGTCATTTATAAAAATGACAAACAGCAGTGGCCCCAAAACAGATCCTTGCGGTACACCACCAGTAACTAAACTCCAGGATGAACATTTGCCATCAACCACCACCCTCTGTCTTCTTTCAGCTAGCCAATTTCTGATCCAAAGCTCTAAATCACCTTCAACCCCATACTTCCGTATTTTCTGCAATAGCCTACCGTGGGGAACCTTATCAAACGCCTTACTGAAATCCATATACATCACATCCACTGCTTTACCCTCATCCACCTGTTTGGTCACCTTCTCGAAAAACTCAATAAGGTTTGTGAGGCACGACCTACCCGTCACAAAACCGTGCTGACTATCGATAATGAACTTATTCTTTTCAAGATGATTATAAATCCTGTCTCATAATCTTTTCCAACATTTTACCCACAACCGAAGTAAGGCTCACAGGTCCATAATTACCAGGGCTGTCTCTACTCCCCTTCTTGAACAAGGGGACAACATTTGCTATCCTCCAGTCTTCCGGCACTATTCCTGTCGACAATGATGACATAAATATCAAGGACAAAGGCTCTGCAATCTCCTCCCTAGCTTCCCAGAGAATCCTCGGATAAATCCCATCTGGCCCAGGGGACTTATCTATTTTCCCACTTTCCAAAATTGATAACACCTCCTCCTTGTGAACCTCAATCCCATCTAGCCTAGTAGCCTGAATCTCAGTATTCTCCTCGACAACATTTTCTTTCTCTACTGTAAATACTGACGCAAAATATTAATTTAACACTTCCCCTACCTCCTCTGATTCCACACACAACTTCCCACTACTATCCTTGATTGGCCCTAATCTAACTCTAGTCATTCTTTTATTCCTGATATCCCTACAGAAAGCCTTAGGGTTTTCCCTGATCCTATCCGCCAATGACTTCTCGTGTCCTCTCCTTGCTCTTCTTAGCTCTCCCTTTCGATCCTTCCTGGCTAGCTTGTAACTCTCAAGCGCCCTAACTGAGCCTTCACGTCTCATCCTAACATAAGCCTTCTTCTTGCTCTTGACAAGCGCTTCAACTTCTTTAGTAAACCACGGCTCCCTCGCTCGACAACTTCCTCCCTGCCTCACAGGTACATACTTATCAAGGACACGCAGTAGCTGCTCCTTGAACAAGCTCCACATTTCGATTGTTCCCATCCCCTGCAGTTTCCTTCCCCATCCTACGCATCCTAAATCTTGCCTAATCGCATCATAATTTCCTTTCCCCCAGCTATAATTTTTGCCCTGCGGTATATACCTGTCCCTGCCCATCGCTAAGGTAAACCTAACCGAATTGTGATCACTGTCACCAAAGTGCTCACCTACATCTAAATCTAACACCTGGCCGGGTTCATTACCCAGTACCAAATCCAATGTGGCATCGCCCCTGGTTGGCCTGTCTACATACTGTGTCAGAAAACCCTCCTGCACACACTGGACAAAAACTGACCCATCTAAAGTACTCGAACTATAGTATTTCCAGTCGATATTTGGAAAGTTAAAGTCCCCCATAACAACTACCCTGTTACTCTCGCCCCTGTCGAGAATCATCTTCGCTATCCTTTCCTCTACATCTCTGGAACTATTTGGAAGTCTATAAAAGACTCCCAACAGGGTGACCTCACCTCTCCTGTTTCTAACCTCGGCCAATACTACCTCAGTAGACGAGTCCTCAAACGTCCTTTCTGTCGCTGTAATACTCTCCTTGATTAACAATGCCACACCCCCTCCTCTTTTACCATCTTCTCTGTTCTTACTGAAACATCTAAATCCCGGAACCTGCAACATCCATTCCTGCCCCTGCTCTACCCATGTCTCCGAAATGGCCACTACATCGAGATCCCAGGTACCAACCCATGCTGCAAGCTCACCCACCTTATTCCGGATGCTCCTGGCGTTGAAGTAGACACACTTTAAATCAGGTTCTTGCTTGCCAGTGCCCTCTTGCGTCCTTGTAACCTTATCCCTGACCTCACTACTCTCAACATCCTGTACACTGGCACTACATTTTAGGTTCCCATTCCCCTGCTGAATTAGTTTAAACCCCCCCGAAGAGCACTAGCAAATCTCCCCCCCAGGATATTGGTACCCCTCTGGTTCAGGTGAAGACCATCCTGTTTGTAGAGGTCCCACCTACCCCAGAAAGAGCCCCAATTATCCAGGAAACCAAAACCCTCCCTCCTCACCATCCCTGCAGCCACGTGTTCAACTCCTCTCTCTCCCTATTCCTCACTTCGCTATCACGTGGCACGGGCAACAACCCAGAGATAACAACTCTGTTCTCGCTCTAAGCTTCCACCCTTGCTCCCTGAATTTCTGCCTTAAATCCCCATCTCTCTTCCTACCTATGTCGTTGGTGCCTATGTGGACCACGACTTGGGGCTGCTCCCCCTCCCCCTTAAGGATCCCAAAAACACGATCCGAGACGTCACGGACCCTGGCACCTGGGAGGCAACATACCAACCGTGAGTCTCTCTCGTTCCCACAGAACCTCCTATCTGTTCCCCTAACTATGGAGTCCCCAATGACCAATGCTCTGCTCCTCTTCCCCCTTCCCTTCTGAGCAACAGGGACAGACTCTGTGCCAGAGACCTGTACCCCATTGCTTACCCCTGGTAAGTCGTCCCCCGCAACAGTATCCAAAACGGTATACCTGTTGTTGAGGGAAACAGCCACAGGGGATCCCTGCACTGCCTGCTGGTTCCCTCTCCTTCCCCTGACGGTAACCCATCTACCTACTTCTTTTACCTGAGGTGTGACTACCTCCCCATAACTCCTCTCAATAACCCCCTCCGCCTCCCGAATGATCCGAAGTTCATCCAGCTCCAGCTCCAGTTCCCTAACGCGGTTCTCGAGGAGCTGGAGTTGGGTGCACTTCCCGCAGATGCAGTCAGCAGGGACACTCTTGGCGACCCTTACCTCCCACATTCTGCAGGAGGAACAGACAACTGCCTTAACCTCCATTCCCACTATTCTAAATTCCCAACAAATCTACTGAAAAACCAAAAAAAAATGTCAAAACTTGTTAGGTTAGCAATCCAACGGACAGAACTTCTTAAATAAAAAGCTTACCTTATCAACACAACAGAGTCCTTTTTTTTGGTTAGAGGAGGAGGGTGGGTGGGAGACACAACACGTGTAGTGTCTCGGGTACAGCCACCACCCAAATATATAGTTTTTACTTACCCAGCAGTCCCCTGGTCCTCCGAAAACAAAAGGGAATTAACTTTTAAACTTACACTGAAATTGACCTCCCAGCTGTAAGCTCGCTCTCGCACCTTCGCTACTGTCAAAGCTGCAGTCACCAAAACTAAAAGAAAGAGATTTGAAACCACCCAAATATATAGTTTTGAGAGTGAATGGCAGGGGTCTGGTCATTAATCTATACAATGGGAGTGAATGGCAGGGGTCTGGTCATTAATCTATACAATGGGAGTGAATGACAGGGGTCTGGTCATTATTTAATGCTATGAGAGTGAATACCAATTGTAATTTCTTTCGTACAAATGATCACCTCAAGGGTCAGGATATTAAGCTAAACTGGTCTCTTTTAATTAGGCTGCTGTGCTCATTTCTTTGGTTCAACGCAATTGATTGTCTAATTCTATAACTTTTTCATAGATTTGGTTCCTGTCTAAAATACTACATCATTTTTTTTCCACAACAGTGCTTCTGACATGTCTTCCTTTTCCCTCAACCAAGGATTCCTCCCCACTGTGGTTGACAGGGTCCTCAACTGTGTCCAACCCATTTCCTGCACTGCTGCCCTCACACCTTCCCCTCCCTTCCAGAATTGCGACAGGGTTCCTCTTGTCCTCACTTTCCACCCCACCAGTCTCCACATCCACAGGATCATCCTCCACCATTTCCAGCATCCAGCATGATGCCACTGCCAATCACATCTTCACATTCCATCCCCTGTCAGCATTCCGAAGGGATCGTTCCCTCCACGACACCCTCGTCCACTTCTCCATTCCCCCCGACACCTGGTCCCCTTCCCATGCAATCGCGGGAGGTGTAATACCTGCCCATTTACCTCCTCTCTCCTCACTATCCCAGTCCCCAAACACTCCTTTCAGGTGAAGCAGCGATTTACTTGTACTTCTTTCAATGTAG
Source organism: Heterodontus francisci (assembly GCF_036365525.1). Lineage (NCBI taxonomy): Eukaryota > Metazoa > Chordata > Chondrichthyes > Heterodontiformes > Heterodontidae > Heterodontus > Heterodontus francisci. The sequence continues at coordinate 9,810,281 of NC_090401.1, forward strand.
TATACTGTATTCGCTGCTCACAATGTGGTCTCCTCTACATTGGGGAGACCAAACACAGATCGAGTGACTGCTTTACGGAACACCTCCGCCTGAAAGCATGACCTCGAGCTTCCGGTTGCTTGCAATTTCAACACACACCCCTGCTCTCATGCTCACATTTCTGTCCTTGGCCTGCTCCAGTGTTCCAGCGAAAATCAACATAAGTTTGAGGAGCAGCACCTCATCTTTTGGTTAGGCACTCTACAGCCTTACAGACTCAACAATGAGTTCAACAATTTCAGAACATGACTGGCCTTTTCTTAAAAATTAATTTTATTTTATACCATGTGCCTATCTTAAACTTGTTTAATTTATGTTGTGCCTTTGGACAGGGCTGCTCATTATTCTGCCATTTAATACTCTCTCTGGACTAATTCTTTGTCTTTCACCACAATCATTAACATTCCTTTGCCTTTGTCCCACGACATCTCTCCTGTCATCTGCCCTATTACACACCTCTTTTGTTCTCTTCCTCATCTTGCTCTGCTTCTCTCTCCACAGATGCTGCCGGACCTGCTGAGTATTTCCAGCACTTTCTGTTTTTATTTCATTTTTTGTGGCCCTTTGCGGCTTCCATAATCCCTGACCATTGCCACCGATGTGCTGAAGATGGTGATTGGTTGCCACCCTGCCATCTGTGCCATTTCTTTGTCATCATGAAGACCGAATTGTCCTGGAATCAGCTAATGAGAATACTCCGGTTATATTGTGACCGAATCCTGAATAAACAATGAAGGAAATCTGCCTGGACAGCCGCAGGGAATCCAAGCTCAGCACGGCTTCTGAACAAAATCATGAGTGATCGTACGTGTGGAAGGGTGGGAAAATACAATTAGGTCCATCAAGCTTCCTCCATCTGACATGGTACAACTGCCGACCCACCTCCTAACCATGAATTCTTCTGGAAGGAAAAAGTGCAGAGAAAACAAACCACAGCCAATTCAGAAAAAAACTCTGGGCATTTTTCTTTGACTCCCTCAGGCATTAGGCAAAGCATGACAGCAAATAATTCTTGACATAATGAAACAGCAACTTATCCACTAAAACATATCACAGAAACATGGCAGTAGTGAATCGATATTTACCAAATGTTCAGGGAGCCTATTCCAGAGAGTTTAAGATCTTTATACATCCTCATGCTCTTGCCCTTAACATGCCTGACCAATCTATCCTCCTCCAACACATTTGCTTCACACTTCAGTGCAATGAGATTGCCCTTGCTAGATTCCACTCTTATCCATTGGATTGTAGTTATAGCATCTCCAACAATGGCTTCCACTCTAGACCCTGCGCCATTATCTCTGGAATATGATGCCCAGAATTGGACACATTACTCCAGTTGAGGCAAAACCAGTGTTTTGTACAGGTTTATCATAACTTACTAGTTTTTGTACTCTATGCACCTATTTATAAAGCCCAGAATCCCATATGCTTTATTAACTGCTTTCTCAACCTGCCCTGCAACCCTCAATGAGTTGTACACATATACCCCCAGGTCGCTCTGCTCCTGCACTCACTTCAGATTTGTACCCTTTACTTTATATTGCCTCTCCTCATTTTCCCTACCAAAATGAATCACTTCACAATTCTCTGCAATAAATTTCATCTGCCACTTTTCCACCCATTCCACCAGCCTGTTATATCCTCTCGAAGTTTGTCACTATCCTCACAGTTCACAATACTTCCAAGTTTTGTGTCATCTGCAAATTTTGAAATTGTGCCCTGTATACCCAAGTCTAGGTCATTAATATATATCAAGAAAAGCAGGGGTCCCAACACCGATCGCTGGGGAACCCCTCCAGTACAAATTGTATGCTCGCCCCGTGTCAGGTTTGGAGGCAGTGAGAGTATATAATTGGGTGGAATTGTGGCGAGGGTGCGAAGGGAGGGGATGCGAGGGGATGCCACCTTCCCACCTCCACCCAAATTAAGTCCAGTGCGGGAAGGCCTGTGAACAGCCATCCTGCCCCACCACCAATTGAGGCCCTTAAGTGGGCAATTAATGCCCAATTAAGGGCCTTATCCCATTGCCACTGGAATTAGCCCAGCAGCAGGCAGGCCTGTTGCTGCACGGGGAGCACGCCAAGCAAAATCGGTGCTGATTGGTTGCTGGTTCTGGGGTCCCTCGTTAAAATGTACCTTGTGCCTCATTGGGGACCCGACATTGGGAAGGGGTGGGGGTGGGGGGTTCCCCGCAAAATCCCTCCCGCCCTGACTTACACGTGGCTTAGGTCCCTCGGTGATCAACGGCTGCCGGTGGGTTGTTACTGGCAGCAGCCACCGTCGCCGTGGTGGCGCTGATCAGTTAAAGAACTGCCAGCCTCTGATTGGCCAGCAGCTCTTGGCAGGCAGAACTTCCGCCGCCGGGGTCCTTGATCCTGGGAAGGGCTGCCGCTGCCCACTTAGGTGCCTTATTGGCACTTGATCCGGGGGGCCTTCCGCGAGGAGGTAATGTGGGGCTCTCGCCGGTGCTTTGCTGGTGTCCGAGATACTCTTGTCTCAGATAATATCCTGGCCATGGTGTCAGCATTTACATGCACACTGATAATATCCAACTCTATGGGCTGGAATGAAGGGGAAGAGGATCTGAAAATACCAGTGACGGCAGGTTAGTGACGCTGTTCCTGACACCGGCAATGTTCACCAAAGCAGGGGTAGGATGCATCAGCAATCCCATCCACTTCCCGACTAAGGTCCTTAAAGTTGTTAAAGCGTTCATTAAAGAGCCCGTTAAAGGGATGTGTTAAAACTTTCACTGGGTCGCTCGGGTTGCACGCACTGTCTGGGGCAGACCAGCCGAAAGGAGGTGGGTATAGAGTTGGCAGCAAGTCATGGCCACCCCAGGGAATTACCTTGGCCCCATAAGAGGGTCAGAGGGGGACTTGGCTTTAGGGAAAAAGGTGCCCTTGGCATGGCGTAGGTGGTGGGGAGAATGGGTAGTAAACACTTGGGCAGTGCAGGGGGTTGTCACGCTCCTGGCATCATGGGGTAGAAAAATAGAGGGCAAGGTTATCAAGGACAGTAGGATGTCTACCTAAGCAAAAGGAAGCTGTAGCTGGCAACGGGGGCAAGACTCATATTTTGGGCCCAGTGGCGATGAGCAGCAATTCCCTGGCAGGATGGTCAGAATCCCAAGCAGCAGGAGGGCACGGGAGAGGAACGAGGCAACTGAGACCATACATTCAACACAGGATCTGCTGCCAAAAACCGAGCTACCTGGAGATGACCAAGACCCAGTGCCTCAGGAGACTGTGACTCTCCAGACAGATGGTCACAGGTATCTGTGATCCCATCGAAGACCTCGTGCCTCACAGCACTGATCACCATGAGCTGCCAGTAGCCGTCAAAGTCACTGTGGCCTTGAACGTCTTTGCCTCTGGCTCCTTCCAAGCATCAGCTGCAGACCTTAGTGTCATCTCGCAAATGGCTGCACACCACTGCTCTCACAGGTCACATGATACCTAATTTGCTTGAGCTGGACAGTACATTCATTTCATGACAGACGTGGTCTTGCAGGCACAGAGGGCAGGGAGTTTCAGCACCATCGCTGGATTTGCCCAGGTACAGGGCATCATTGATCGCACCCATGTGGCCATTGAGGCACTCAGTGACCAGCCAATCAGATTGATCAAAAGGAAGTACTTCCACTCCCTCAACATTCAACTGGTCTGTGACCACAACAAGAGTTTTCAGCATGTGTGTGCTCGTTTTCCTGGCAGCTACCATGACACCTTCATCTCCCAGCAGTACACACTGTCATAGATCTTCACTCTAATCCCCAAAGTCCATGGATGGATTCTAGGGGACAAGGGAAATCCCTTGAAGAGATGGCTACTGATCCATCTACCAGAGCCCCAGATAGAGGCACACGGGCGATACAATCAATGCCACCTGCTCACTAGGATAAGCATTGATTGGGGCATCGGGCTTCTGAAGTTGCAAATCCGGTGCCTGGACCAGCCGGGTGGCACTCTCCAATTCCTCCTCACAAGGGTCTCGGTTATTGTGGAGGTCTGCTGCGTTCTCCATAATGTAACCCTCCAGAGAGGTGTGGACCTTGAGGATGGTGAGGCCCTGGAAGGAGACAGCTCAACGGGAGCAGGAGCAGGAGGACAGAGAGGAGGAGGAAGTGGAGGCCGAGGGAGATCACTCTGAACAGAGAGGTGCCCCTGCTGCATGACAAGGTGACTGGGCACAGCTCGGGATGTGAAGGGCTCGTCAGGAAGCCACAAATTCATGGATGATCTGATTCAGGAGTGTTTCACCCGATTCCCTGTGACCCAGGTTGAGGCACACGACACGGAAGTGAGTCTGAGATAGCTGTGCTAACACATCCATGCCAGACGCAGCCTGAAACATCTAATCACTTAACACCAATGAGGGAAGCACAATTACTCAGAGACTTTGCCCTCGCCGTGGAGGATCCCGCTATCTTCTTCACCACCTCATACCACTTCTCCTGTCATGGCAGCAATAAAAGGAGTCCCGGATGTATGGTTTAAAGTGTCATCATTTATACAGTGCAAACATAGGAAAACAGTGCTCAGAGACAGTAAGAACACATCCCAGCAACCCACTCAGTGCTCTGCATGACATGATGATCTCCACACTCAGGCACTCCTACGTGGTGCTCCCCTTGCAGCCTCGAAGGAGGTGGAGACAGCCTGCTCACTCGTCTCGGCTGCAGCTGAGATGCATGTGTCCGTCGCCCTTGTTATGGCAGTGCCCGTGGAAGAATCTCCAGAGGCTGCTACACCTGAGCATTGCAGGGACAGCCTCCATCACTTGGCCCTGCTGGTCACTCAGTCAGAGGGCCAAGGAGGTCGAGGATGATGAGGATGCCCTGTGAGGGGCGGCTTCCGCATCCTCCTCTGTTACGCCCTCAGTCTTGCCGGGCGCTCTGGAGGCCTGCTGGACAGCACCAGCTGGGGTGCAACTGGTATCCTCTCCAAAGATCTCTGCAGCATTAGCACCACTGACCGGTTCACAAGACCCAGCATCTCATGCATCCTCTGGATGTCAGTGCATATTTCCTGCATGCACGCTGAGTAATGTCACATACGACTCTCCTAGAGGTTGACCACTCTCTCTATGGAGGAGCTGATGTGTTCATAGCCCTGAGCCATTGTCATGCACATGAGCAGGATGGACTCCTCCATCCTCTGCCCAAGACCCCGCACTACCTCAGGGAACTCCGACATGTGGGAGAACATCCCCTGCTGCTATTCAAGGTAGAGCCTCCTTTCCGGTGACTCATGATGCCCTGCATCTGTGCTCAGCTGAGCAGGGCTGTGTCTGTCCTCCTTCCTCCGAGGGGAACAGACCACAGCTCCCTCTGTGTCTGGCACCTCCTCCTGCCCACTACTGTGTGATCATCACCCAGTGCCACCATATCTACACATGCGCAAGGACCCATGGAGGTGAGTGTTTATGCATTGGTGGATGGTGTGCTTGTAAGGTGTGATGGTGCTTCGTCATCAGCTTCTTGCTCCTCTGGGCTTGCAGAAAGACGGGGAGAGGGCGCCCTAGGTTAGATGTCAGCGCCTGTGGGAGACACAAGAAGAGATGATGAGAGCTAGCCCAGGAGAATGGAAGCTTCTGCAGTTCTAAGGCTGCCCAATGTTACTCAATGCACAACACGTTATCGGACTGGGTGACGTGCACGGCACCCCTATAATGATCGCATGGCCCTCTATAATCACCAGGTCCTCCATGAGCTCCCAACTTGACAGGGCCGACTGCCTTCTCTTCCACTCTCCTGGCTACCTCCATTGCCGTTTGCTCCATGGGAGCTATTCAATACAGGAACAGCACTGCTCGTCCTGTCTGGGCCCTCCCTTGGGCATTATGTGCTCGACTCTCCTGCAAGGACAAAAGAAAGTGAGATAAGGCACTGCTGCCCTCTGTGTCCAATGTCATTTGCCCCTATCCATTAGGAGCTGCATGTCTCAGTGGTGACAGGTCCTCAGCAGCACTATGGCTGTGTGCTAGTCTGAGGGGTGAGTAAGTGCCCTGGGCACACATCCCTCCCATGTTCAGAAGCAGCAAGGTTCCCTGAGGCTCCTCGGGTAGTGTGACTGCTGGAGGGTGAATACTCAGAGGCTTGACCTGAGGGTTGGGGGTTGTCCTCACCTTGCCAGAGCACGTGAAGTCATTGAACCTCTTCCAACACTGGATCCGTGTCCTGTTCTCCACACTCCAGCCATTCACTAAGGCTGCCACCTCCACTCATGCTTTCTTGGTCTGGATGGGTGGCTTCCTCCAGCCACCGTCCAAGAAGCAGACCTCCCTCCTCTCCCTCACGTCCTCAACCATGACATTCAGGTCCGTATCTGAAAATCTAAGGGTAGCCATACCCTGGGTGCCAAGCCTTTGGCTTTCCTGTGACATCTGGTTCAACTCCAGTGTTGTCCAAGGCTCTAACAATCTCTGCAGCTTTTCTCCTTCAGTCAAATGGCAGCCTCATTGGTGAGTTTAAATCAGGCCCGTATCACCTCTGACCTGCCTCCATTCCCATCCCCATGGTCTCCAACTGGACAGCAAACCCATTTCCATATCAATTGAAAGGTCATCTCTGAGAGGCAAATCAGTTTCCCCCAAGGGGGAAATCCCGACTTCCATTTCCCACCCCCAGCCTGAAAATGCAGCCCTATTTCTCGACTACCTCTCTCAACTGGCTCTGTTATCAGAATGCTTGGCCGACATCAAGAATTGAAGTAACCACATTTTCCTTCAGTTAAACATTGAAAGACTGATGATATTGTCTTCAGCACCCCCATTACAAACTCTGTGCCCTTCCAACCCCTCCGTGGCCATTGCCTGATGTTGAACCAGACTGTTGAAAATTTCAACAACCCAATCAGTCCCTTGCACAGTTTGAAACTCTCCATATGGTCCATCACAAAGACCTCTAAACAAAAATTAAAATAAACGCGCATGCTGGAAACGCTGGAAGCACGAAGAATATCGGGCAGCATCTTTAAAAAAAGAGAAATTGTTGACGTTTCAGGCGGAACATTTCATCAGAACTGGAAGATGTTATTGATGAAAGGCAATACCTCGAGGATCAACATTTTCGTTTTGCCACAAAAGCCACCTCCTTCCACCTCGATAACATTACTCATTCTTTGTAGCTGCCTCAGTCCATCTGCTGCTGAAACTCGACACCTTAGTCATCTCCAGAATCGACAATTCCAATCCTCTCCTGGCTGGCTCTCCTTCTCCATGCTCTGTAAATTTCAGCTCCTTTGAAACTTTGCTGTCCATATCCGATCCTACAATAAGCCCTGTCCAATTTATTGATTTAGACCGACTCCCAGTACTCCAACACCTCTAATTTAAAATTCACATCCTCATGTTTGAATTCCTTCATGGTCTCACTTTTTTCTATCTCTGTAACAACAAACTCTCAAGTTGCTCAGATTCTGGTCTTTTGTGTATCTCTGCCTCCTACAACCCCTTTGTCACACCATTGTTGACCTTGCCCTTAGCTATGTAGGCTCCTTGCTCTGGCTTTTCTTCCCTAAACCCCTCTGCCTCTCCACTTCATCCTTTAAGACCTTCCTTAAAAGCTAATTATTTGAACAGGATTTTGATTCCCCTCCTTATATTACCTTCTTTATTTCAGTGTCCATTTTTGTTTGAGTATGCCTCTGTGAAATGACTTGGTGCATTTATCTACATTTGCTGTTTGTAGTATATATAAATGATTTGGAAGAAAATGTAGCTGGTCTGATTTGTAAGTTTGCGGATGACACAAAGGTTGGTGGAGTTGCGGATAATGATGAGGATTGTCAGAGGATACAGCAGGATAGAGATCGGTTGGAGACTTGGGCGGAGAAATGGCAGATGGAGTTTAATCCGGACAAATGTGGGGTAATGCATTTTTGGAAGGTCTAATGCAGGTGAGAGGTATACAGTAAATGGCAGAACCCTTAGGAGTATTGACAGGCAGAGAGATCTGGGCGTACAGGTCCACAGGTCACTGAAAGTGGCAATGCAGGTGGATAAGATACTCAAGAAGGCATACGGCATGCTTGCCTTCATCGGTCGGGGCATAGAGTATAAAAATTGGCATGTCATGTTGCAGCTGTACAGAACCTTAGTTAGGCCACACTTAGAATATTGCGTGCAATTCTGGTCGCCACACTACCAGAAGGACGTGGAGGCTTTGGAGAGGGTACAGAGGAGGTTTACTAGGATGTTGCCTGGTCTGGAGGGCATTAGCTATGAGGAGAGGTCAGATTGTTTTCACTGGAACGATGGAGGTGGAGGGGCGACATGATAGAGGTTTACAAAGTTATGAGCGGCATGGACAGAGTGGATAGTCAGAAGCTTTTTCCCAGGGTGGAAGAGTCAGTTACTAGGGGACATAGGGTTAAGGTGCGAGGGGCAAAGTTTAGAGGGGATGTGCAAGGCAAGTTTTTTGACACAGAGGGTGGTGAGTGCCTGGAACTTGCTGCCGGGGCAGGTGGTGGAAGCAGATACGATAGCGACGTTTAAGAGACATCTTGACAAATACATGAATAGGATGGGAATAGAGGGATACGGACCCCGGAAGTGCAGAAGGTGTTAGTTTAGGCAGGCATCAAGATCGGCGCAGGCTTGGAGGGCCGAATGGCCTGTTCCTGTGCTGTACTGTTCTTTGATTTTTGTTCTAAAGGCTATATAAATGCAAGTTATTGTTGACACACAGTGCAAGCCATTCATTTGTTGTACCAGAAAGTGATTCTTTAATACAATAGAACTGGGGCAGAATTTCTTCTTTGGAGCAACTGTGGTGTATCTTTGGGGGGGGGCGGTCTACATGACTGAATGCTGCTAATTTCCTGGAATCAGAGCAGTTATCATAGTTTTGACAGGTACCAGAGCTGTTTATGCTGCCAGCAGGTTATCTCCCTCTGATATGGAGTAGGTGTACGGCAACATAGTGGTTATGTTGCTGGACTAGTAATCCAGGAACTTGGACTAATGATAGCTGGTAATTTAAATGTAATTATTTGAATAAATCTGGAATAAAAGTTAGTATCAGTAATGGTAACCATGAAACTACCAGGTTGTCATAAAAACCCATCTGATTTACTAATGTCCTCCAGGGAAGGAAATCTGCTGTCCTTACATGGTCTGACCTACATGTGACTCTAGACCACAGCAATGAGGTTGACTCTTAAATGCCCTCTGAAGTGGCCTAGCAAGCCACTCAGTTATACAAAACTGCTAGAGAATAGTCTAAAAGAAACTCCCCAAAGCCTGTTACAAGTCAGGAGTATGATGGAATACTGTACACTTGCCTCGATGAGTGTGGCTCCAACAACACTCAAGAAGCTCAACGCCATTTGGACAAAGCAGTCTACTTGATTGGCACCCCATCCACCACCTTCAACATTCACTTCCTCCACCACCGACACCCAGTGGCAGCAGTGTGTACCATCTACAAGATGCACTGCAGCAACGCACCAAGGCTCGTTCGACAGCACCTTCCAAACCTGTGACCTCTACCATCTAGAAGGACAAGGGCAGCTGATGCATGGGAATACCACCCCTGCAAGTTCCCCTCCAAGCTACATACCATCCTGACTTGGAACTATATCGCCGTTCCTTCATCGTCGCTGGGTTAAAATCCTGGAACTCCCTTCCTAACAGCACTGTGGGTGCACCTACCCTACATGGACTGCAGCAGTTCAAGAAGGCAGCTCACCATCACCTTCTCAAGGGTAATTAGGGATGGACAATAAATGCTGGCCTTGTCAGCGATGCCCACATCCCGTGCAAGAAGTTATAAATTGCTGGGTTTCATTATTCTGCTACTGATTGAAGCTTTATAATCCAACCTCTCCGTTTAGGACAGTGAGGTATAATTTGCTGAAAGCAAACACAGTCTGAGGTTCAATTGTTATTTGGTGAGAAGATGCTTACAGATTTTTGGCTCCCAGTTAAGGAAAGAAACACAGAAAACATACATTAGTAGTGGAAGTGGGGCAACTGAAATGAGGTGGAAACAAAGGACTGGATGATAAGAAGGTGCTCTGTTTGAGGCAGAGGGTGCTCTGTTTTAAGAGGAAGGGCTGCTGGGGTGGGGTACAGTCACTGAAAGGATTTAGAAAGAAATAAGAAACAAATAGGGATTCTTATGCTTGGCCATGTGAGCCGCATGGAAGATGGCAGGATCCCCAAGGACACACTGTACAGCGAGCTCGTCACTGGTATCAGACCTACCGACCGTCCATGTCTCCGCTTTAAAGACGTCTGCAAACGCGACATGAAGTCCTGTGACATTGATCACAAGTCATGGGAGTCAGTTGCCAGCGATCGCCAGAGCTGGTGGACAGCCATAAAGGCGGGGCTAAAGTGTGGCGAGTTGAAGAGACTTAGTAGTTGGCAGGAAAAAAGACAGAAGCGCAAGGAGAGAGCCAACTGTGTAACAGCCCCGACAAACAAATTTATCTGCAGCACCTGTGGAAGAGCCTGTCACTCTAGAATTGGCCTTTGTAGCCACTCCAGGCGCTGCTTCACAAACTACTGACCACCTCCAGGCGCTTACCCATTGTCTCTCGAGATAAGGAGGCCAAAGAAGACACTTTGCCAATGTGGCATACACATCACACTTCCCATCACACGTGTTATGAATGCTGGACTTTGTATCATGACTATGTTTAAAAAAATGTGAATTTTAATGTAGTGTAAGGTGGAGTCAGAGCAGTCCTGTGACCTCATAGCAACTCTGCTTAAAGACAGGAATCTTGGTTAGCAGGCAACAAAGAACACAGATCAAAGACCCTTTTGAAAAGTAGAAGGCAAGGTTGTAACATCTGAAGAACAATGGGTTTCACCCTGCCAGACTTTCAGATTGTAAACAAGGAGTTAGTGGCTCTGAAAATGCAAATACAAATTGCAACTGCTAACACTTGGAAATAAGGGAAAGCCTGGGTGGCTGTGCTATTGCCAGACCGGCGGGCTCTGCATATTGAAAAAGCAAATGACCATTGACCTTTCGTTTCCCAATAAATTCTACAGACTTTGGGGAAATCTGCAGGCTGTAAGGAAAACCGAAGACAAAATACCAGCGGTGGCAGCTCAGGAGGGAGAGAGAGAGAGAGAGAGAGAGGGGGAACACTTGCTCTCAGAGGACTGATACAACGAAAGGCTGTGAAGACATGAACCTGATTTGAAAGTTGAGGTTTGCGGAGAAAGAAAAGACCAACAGGATCACCAGAGATCACCTTATTCACGGAAGTCCAGGTCGAAAGTGCTCGGAAGGAGTGAGCAAAGAGGATATTGACTTTGAGAAGGTCTGGAAGATCCAACCGATTGCAACTGGAAGGAGTTTGAGACTTTTAGCTGCAAAGATTTCACTTCAAGGAGGATTGTGTCATGTATAAATGTGGTGTGAGGTTTTCAAGTGTTTTAGTAAGTGAAGAAAATACCTTTCTCTGATTTAGAGTACAACTAATTACAAAGTACTATTTAGTTAATGGTGATTTTCTTTTAGTTTAGTTATAATAAAAGTCTCAAAACATGAAATCTTGTTGGGTAATTCTTTAAATTGGTTGAGAGTTCATATCTTGTGTTTTAACATTAACGGTCTCACTGAGGTCATAACATACTTTACATTTGATAAATCTAGTGCAGCCCTGATTTCACACTTGATAACAAAAACAAATCATACTTCATAGCAGAGATAAACAAAATTTGACACAGTCACACATAACGATACTAGGACAGGTGACCAGAGTCAGTCAAAGTGGGAGGTTTTAAGGAGCATCTTAAAAGAGGAAGGAGAGGTGGAAAGGTTTCGGGAATATTTTCCAGAGCATAGGGCCCAGGCAGCTGAAGGTATGGCCAATGGTGGAGCGATCAAAATCGGGGATGCACCAGAGGTCAGAATTGGAGGAGCACTGAGAATGTGAAGGGTTGTAGGCATGGAGAAGGTTACAGAGTAGGGAGGGGCGAGGCCACGGAGGGATTTGAAAACAAGGACAATCATCTAATTCATCGAGGTTTTTCTCCGCACCACTCTTCCATTACTGCCCTAAACAATCAGTTCACTATATGCTGTGTACATGTCCATGCACTTTCCATCTAAAGACAGAGGGATCCAAACAACAACATTAGATGGCACCAAAAATCATCCCTATTCACAAAGCTGACCAGTGCCCATTCAGCAGCAGAACAAACCTTCCATAATTACCGGTTTACAATAACCATCAAGGGAAATGGACAGCACTCTGGTATTGCTCTATAACTCAGCATGGATATGTATGTTGCTGCGATACGTTTGAGGTTATTCAACTATTTGTGGACTGTCTAAATGTGATAAATACCTAGAGGAGCTTTCTGGAAACTTGCCAGATTCAACTATGACATGCCCAGTGAAGTGGAGAAATTGGCAACAAGAAATGGTTTCAGTCAGCTACAGCATGCTGTACAGCAGCAAATGTTAAGATCTATTCCGACTGCCATCTGAGTCACTTGCTGCTGATGAACTTTTGCTTCATACCACATCACATGGTTATTATTACCCTCGTGTGGGCTATGAAAGCAAGACCATCCTATACATTGAGGAGCTCATCAACTCCAAGGAGTAAACTCCAATTTCTATTCAGCTCCCATCACTGAAGTTACACCTTATTAGCAAGGAGACACATACACACATGTGGTTTTGATTAACAATATCATGCATACAGCTGGTCAACACTGAATGAGATGCTTCATAAGGGAGATTGAGTTAATTTAATAGAGGGAATAGGATTAGAATTTGGATTGAAACTTGTGCTATTCTTCAGGCAAGCTTCATTATAATCTTTCTAATTATTGGGAAAGTGGAGGATTGTTGCGATATGAAAGAGGAGAGGGACAGGAGCAGACGGGATGGGAAAATATTTAATTGGGGAGGGGGAATTACAATGCTATTAGGCAGGAACTGGGGAGCATAAATTGGGAACAGATGTTCTCAGGGAAATGCGGCACAGTGGCGCAGTGGTTAGCACCGCAGCCTCACAGCTCCAGCGACCCGGGTTCAATTCTGGGTACTGCCTGTGTGGAGTTTGCAAGTTCTCCCTGTGTCTGCGTGGGTTTTCTCCGGGTGCTCCGGTTTCCTCCCACATGCCAAAGACTTGCAGGTTGATAGGTTAATTGGCCATTATAAATTGCCCCTAGCATAGGTAGGGAAATATAGGGACAGGTGGGGATGTGGTAGGAATATGGAATTAGTGTAGGATTAGTATAAATGGGTGGTTGATGGTCGGCACAGACTTGGTGGGCCGAAGGGCCTGTTTCAGTGCTGTATCTCTAAACTAAACTAAACTAAATGTGGAGGTTGTTTAGGGAGCACTTGCTGCGACTGCTGGATAGGTTTGTCCCGATGAGGCAGGGAAGGGATGGTAGGGTGAAGGAACCTTGGATGACAAGAGATGTGGAACAGCTAGTCAAGAGGAAGAAGGAAGCTTACTTAAGGTTGAGGAAGCAAGGATCAGACAGGGCTCTAGAGGGTTACAAGGTAGCCAGGAAGGAACTGAAGAATGGACTTAGGAGAGCTAGAAGGGGACATGAAAATGTCTTGGTGGGTAGCCTTTGGCGATGATCTTTGCGTCTTCACTGTCCACTGGAGTAGTACCGGATGATTGGAGGGTGGCAAATGTTATTCCCTTGTTCAAGAAAGGGAATAGGGATAACCCTGGGAATTATAGACCAGTCAGTCTTACGTCGGTAGTGCGCAAATTATTGGAGAGGATTCTGAGAGACAGGATTTATGATTATTTGGAAAAGCATGGTTTGATTAGAGACAGTCAGCATGGCTTTGTGAGGGGCAGGTCATGCCTCACAAGCCTTATTGAATTCTTTGAAGATGTGACAAAACACATTGATGAAGGAAGAGCAGTGGATGTGGTGTATATGGATTTTAGCAAGGCGTTTGATAAGGTTCCCCATGGTAGGCTCATTCAGAAAGTAAGGAGGCATGGGATTCAGGGAAAGTTGGCTGTCTGGATACAAAATTGGCTGGCCCATAGAAGTCAGAGGGTGGTAGTAGATGGTAAGTATTCAGCATGGAGCTCGGTGACCAGTGGTGTTCCGCAGGGATCTGTTCTGGGACCTCTGCTCTTTGTGATTTTTATAAATGACTTGGATGAGGATGTGGAAGGCTGGGTTAGCAAGTTTGCCGATGACACGAAGGTTGCTGGAGTTGTGGATAGTGTGGAAGGCTGTTGTCGGTTGCAACGGGACATTGACAGGATGCAGAGCTGGGCTGAGAAGTGACAGATGGAGTTCAACCTGGAAAAGTGTGAAGTGATTCATTTTGGAAGGTCGAATTTGAATGCGGAATACAGGCTTCAAGATAGGATTCTTGGTAGTGTGGAGGAACAGAGGGATCTTGGGGTCCATGTCCATAGATCGCTCAAAGTTGCCACCCAAGTTGATAGGGTTGTTAAGAAGGCGTATGGGGTGTTGGCTTTCATTAACAGGGGGATTGAGTTTAAGAGCCGCGAGGTTATGCTGAAGCTCTATAAGGCCCTGGTTCGACCACACTTGGAATATTGTGTTCAGTTCTGGTCGCCTCATTATAGGAAGGATGTGGAAGCTTTAGAGAGGGTGCAGAGGAGATTTTCCAGGATGCTGCCTGGACCGGAGGGCATGCCCTACAAAGAAAGATTGAGTGAGCTAGGGTTTTTCTCATTGGAGCGAAGAAGGATGAGAGGTGACTTGATAGAGGGGTACAAGATGATGAGAGGCATAGATAGAGTGGATAGTCAGAGACTTTTTCCCAGGGTGGAAAGGGCTATCACCAGGGGGCATAATTTTAAGGTGATTGGAGGAAGGTTTCGGGGAGATGTCAGAGGTAGGTTCTTTACACAGAGAGTGGTGGGTGCGTGGAATGCGCTGCCAGCGGTGGTAGTAGAAGCAGATACATTAGGGGCATTTAAGCGACTTTTGGATAGGTACATGGATGATAGTAGAATGAAGGGTATGTAGGTAGTTTGATCTTAGAGTAGGTTAAAGGTTCGGCACAACGTCGTGGGCCGAAGGGCCTGTACTGTGCTGTACTGTTCTATGTTCTATGAAAGGGTGAAGTAGCCTAAGCGGGAATAATGTCATCATGTTAAAATATATTTCTCTAAAACAATTCTAAGTTTTCATTTTCATTTATCGTATTTAAAACAACTCTTACATAGATGTCATAGTGATGAAATTTCTTCTTATTTGTGGAAGTACAGCTCAGATTCAAAGAATGAGTTAAGGCAAGTTGCTCAATCTCTCTAACTTGCTTGAAGAGGAACTGAAGAGTTTTTGGCTTTTTCAAAACTAGTTTTAAGGAAACTAAAGGATTGATTAGAACCCTGTATTAAATTACCATGCCATGCCCTCGAGAAGTACAATGACGATAAAAAGTACAGACTCAAACTGAAGAGTAACAAAAATTGACCTTTTTAAATTAAAGACAATGCTGAAAAAGATGTCCACATGTGTATTGGAACATTGCCAAAATGTTTAGAACAAAGGATGCCGAACCAGGTTAAGAGGTGTCAATTACGCCCATTCTGAAATATTCTTGAATTAAATGGGTTCTTCTGAAACAAAGAAGGTGTGAAGTAGCCACATCCTGGGCCATTATGGGTCACCATAGAGAGGGAGATGTACATCTCTAAACAGAGGCAATATGCAAGATCATTTTGACCTTAAAAGTAGCTCTCCGGAGAGAGAAAAAGAATCAGGACAAACATCATGAAAGCCTGTCCAGCTGACAGCTGGGAGAAAATTCAGCAAGCCAAAGAGGTTGCCTTCCTGTAAATATTACATTTTCAACTTGTGCGACAATAAATTGGAAGTGATCCACTCTCTTCAAACTGAACCTTCAACCAACAGAGAAATCTACAAACACCTCAGGCCTGCAACCAAAGAGAACTAGACCTCCGAAAGAATTCAACAGGTTTACCATGAACCCCGAAACCCTATCTCACTTAAAACCACTTACCTCTTTTCCTCTCTGTCTCTTCTTGTATGTGTGTACGTGAGTGAATGTGTGTGTTTGCGACAATTTCGGGATAAGGCAGATTGCTCAATAAATAATTAATCTTCTGTTTTAAACCTACAAGAAAACCTGTTGCTGTCTGTTTATTTGAAAAATAAAACACAAAGGGGTTAAAATCCTAATAACAAAAAACACTTGCTGGGGTCAGGTGGGAGTTGAATAGTGGGAACCACCCACATCCCTCACCACGTGGCCGTAACAAATTGAGGATTGAAGGCAGGATCTGAACCACCAGACCAAGGAAAGATTTGGAAAATGGGAGGAAAACTGACTCTAAAATTGCGGAAAAGTAAACAAACAGGTTTTCTTGTATTCTTCTGTTTTTCTCGACAGTGCTAGAAACAAAATTGATGGCCACATTTAATGCTAAAGGGTTTGTAGACCAACTAACAGGTATCTAAGGTGAGCACATTTCTGCAGGGCTGTTAGTTTAGTTTATGTTTAGAGATACAGCACTGAAACAGGCCCTTCGGCCCACCGAGTCTGTGCCGACCATCAACCACCCATACTAATCCTACACTAATCCCATATTCCTACCACATCCTCACCTGTCCCTATATTTCCCTACCACCTACCTATACTAGGGGCAATTTATAATGGCCAATTTACCTACCAACCTGCAAGTCTTTTGGCTTGTGGGAGGAAACCGGAGCACCCGGAGGAAACCCACGCAGACACAGGGAGAACTTGCAAACTCCACACAGGCAGTGCCCAGAATTGAACCCGGGTCGCTGGAGCTGTGAGGCGGCGGTGCTAACCACTGCGCCACTGTGTCGCCCTATTGTACCAAGGTTACAATGTCAATCTGTGCAACTATCTTGATGAATGATACATCATGCATATGAGAAGTCACAGCAGGGATGCCAAACACATTTGAGGCAGGGAGCAACACTGGTTAGGTCATAGCACTGAGAAGGGCTGGTCAGACAGAAACATGGAGAAGTGTATGTGAAACAGAGCACCTGGTAAACTGAATCACTGCCATGAATAACATGTTATTTCAGTATCTCACTAAAAATTCCCATATGAATCAAGTGATGCTGGAGATTTGTAGGGTGTACTTTCAGGGTTGAGATCAGCTGACAATGAGTCAGCTGTGATCTGACTCAGAACACACGATGGTGATGAGCAACAGCCTTTCAGCACTCCAGTGTCACAGAGCGAAGGCAAGTTCACATTCAGGAAATGGCGACAGAGTCAGGGTTGCCAAGGAGAGTATTCAAGGACAAAGGGTGGGGACAGATTCAGGATTTGCAGACTCAAGAAAGATTGAGGGTCAGAGAGTGGGAACACATTGAGGGTTGCGCTCAGCTCTACTTAGTTCCTAGCCTGAGTCACTGAGCAGGAGACACTGTACCCCCTGAAAAGACATGGGAAAAATCGGAGAAAAGAGTCAAGGCTAGACAGTCCCTAGTTCCAGGGAATATGAGCAGTTGTTTGGGGTAGGCAACCAGAAAAATACTCGATAGCAAAAGAAAAGCTAAAGCATTGGTTTATACAAACGCAGGGCGGACTGTGCACAAGAAAAGACTGATTATCAGGGAGTGGATCCTTCTTTCATTCTGTCTTTAACCCATCGCTACCACAACTGTTCTCACTCTATTCCCATTACCTTAATCAATGCTCCTCTTACCTTCTTCCACTTATTCATCCAGATATTGCACCTCAAAGATGGGGGCATATCTTCCTTCACTAGATTCACACTATCAAAATCAAGTGTTATCTCATACGCTTGATCAGAGATCTCCAAACCTCTGGAGTTATGTCCTCTCTGTTTCAAATATTAAAGAGATTAGATAGGCTAGATACAGAGAAATAATTTTCTCTGGTGAGGGTATTAAGAACAAAGGGATACAATTTTCATACTAGAGCTAGGCCATTTAGGAGTGAAATCAGGAAGCACTTTTTCACATATAGGGCTGAATATTATGGGCCCACCGGTGATAGTTTCAGAGGCGGGAGAACCCATAGAATTGAAATGGAAGGTGGCGGAGGTGGGGGGGGGGGGGTTGCTGGGCGGGGGACGGTGGGCCCGTCACCTCCCCATTGCCTCGCCTTCCCATCGCAACACAATTTTGTCAGGAGTGGGATAGGTTGAAGACGACCTTCCTGCCCAGAGGCCACTTGAGGCCCTTGAGTGGCCTATTACCGAGAAATCTGCAGCCCACAGAAGGCCCCCACCAGGAAAGCCCTCACCTCCTTGAACCTCTTCCTCCTGCACTAAATGCCTCCCCTCCCCAACCCCCACACCCCTCCCACCGCCGGGGGCTTCCAGTCTGGCCCTGGCGACCCCGCCTCACTTACCTTGGTTCCGGGCTCCAGTATTGGGCCTTGGTCCAAGGTCTCTTGCAGTACCGGCTTCTGGTGGTGCTGTCGATATTACGGAGCTGCCAGCCCTCTGATTGGCTGGCAGCTCTTGGAGGCGGGATCTCATTTTTAAATATTAAGCTCCTGATTTGCATTGCCTTCTTGTCTATTCTTCTTACGCTTTACATTTACTGTAATATAGGCCTTGGCCCTCCACCTCAGGATCTCAAGAATGCAAAAGGACTGCAACTACACAGGATTAGTTATAGCTTAACATTTAAAAACCTGTAGAACATATGAGGCAAGGGAGAATGAGGGAACAAAATAACATTAGGAACATTGAGGTTCGTCTCCACTGGTGTTAATGTTCCAAGATTCATTAGGGCGGCACAGTAGTGAGCACCGCAGCCTCACAGCTCCAGCGACCCGGGTTTGATTCTGGGTACTGCCTGTGCGGAGTTTGCAAGTTCTCCCTATGACCGCTTGGGTTTTTGCCGGGTGCTCCGGTTTCCTCCCACAGCCAAAGACTTGCAGGTTGATAGGTAAATTGGCCATTATAAATTGCCCCTAGTATAGGTAGGTGGTAGGGGAATTGAGGGAAGGTGGGGATGTGGTAGGAATATGGGATTAATGTAGGATTAGTATAAATGGGTGGTTGATGGACGGCACAGACTCGGTGGGCCGAAGGGCCTGTTTCAGTGCTGTATCTCTAAATAAATAAACAGGACAAGGTCATTCAGCTCCTCGAACCTGTACCAGCATTATTCATCGTGGCTGATCTGCACCTTAACTTTATTTTCCTTCCTGATGCTCTACAATCCCTTGATGCTTTACTTAACAAAAATGTATTTGTTTCAGTTTTTAAAGCTCCAGTTGTCTCAGGATTCACAGCCATTTGGGGAAGAGAGATTCAGGTTTCTTCTACTCTATGGGCTGAATTTACAGCACTTGTTATAGCACGTCATGAATGTGCTATGCTGAACGATGATTTTTGATTCATCAGTTGGAAACCTAAATTGAACTTTTAAAAAGAATGCAGCTAAGATGGCCACCACAATTTGCATTGAAATACCTCACATTCCAAGGTAGCTAGGTGGAGACACATGTCTGAATAGCCCTCAATCAGAACAATGGCTTGAGAAGTTTGAATGCTACCTAAGACATTCAAAGCCATCTTGGAACATTAACACCAGTGGAGACGAACCTCAAGGGATAATCATTGAATCAATAACACCTGAGAGAGATTAGAATTCTTGGACGTGGATCTCATTAAAGTGCAAAAGAGAATACACTGGGACAATCATGTGACAGTCTCTCAATCTGTGTGAACACTTGGAATTTCTCTTGGATACATGAGATGAGCTTTTGAGTTTTAACCAGTACAAGACCCAAAGGGGTCTGTCTGTCTCTCTCTCCAGGCAACACTGAAAGTTTCGAATTCTGTCTGCGGGCTGCAAAACATCCAAGTCTATCATTATTGCAGACAGAGATTCTGGGGAGAAAACCATCTATATCACTATATCCAAGAAAATCCTGAACCAGGTGACCATCTCTACCAGCCAGAAACTTCAGGACCACAAATTCAGCTGGAGGACAACTGAATTACCAGACTCCACAGACTGTATATTGCTTTATTTGTTCTGGACTCTAATCCAGCCAATCTATCCTTCTTCACTCTGTAACCTGTTTGCGTGTATGATTCCTCTGTGTCTGTGCATGAAAGCTGGAGCATAGTTTATTATTTTTACTTAGATCGGGTTTTGATTTTTAAGTAGAATAAACTAACCTCCTTCTTGTTTAAATTCAAGAAAACCTGTCCGATTGGTTCTTTTATGATCACTGCATCATAAAACACTCAGTGAACTGGGTTTAAAAGAAATAAATCCTGTTGCAGTCAAACAAAGAGCAGGACCAGAGGGGCCTTTTGACCCCTCTCACCTGATCATAACACTGGCAAGATCCAACTAAACTTAAATGGTGGATGCATCAATGTTTGCATATTTGTTCTTTAGAAGATATCAAGGTGCCAATTCAATCAGCTCCCTGTGGATATCTTTCAGGACCCTATTCATGTTCACTCTGCAACTGTACTGGCCGTCACTGAAGTTGGCCAGAATTCTTCCTGCAGTGAGGAAACTTCAGCAGCAGCACTTAGCGAAACCTTGTGCAATGGCTGTTCCATAACAGTGTGTTGTGGATTTGGAATTCTTAACATGATTACAGAGCTGATAATGCCATGGAGGTTTTAGATTTTAAACATAAAGCTTGTATGTGATTGGAAAGCTTCAAGCTGTTGTGACCTTTTAGCAACCCACTTAAGGTGACTAAGTACTGAAAGTCAAATTATTCAGCTATTTTGGTTTTCAGGAGCAGACCTTCTTCCAGCATTACCTTGTAGCCAGTCTTGTTCCTACTCCATAACTTCAAGCTCTCCTCCACTGCAGCTGCTTCCCATCCCAACTCTCCCTCCTCTCCCTATTCCATTACATAAGAACAAAGGAACAGAAGGAGTCCATTTAGTTCCTTGAGTCTGTTCTGCCATTCAATGAGATCATGGCTGATCTGTGGCCTAACTCCATATACAAAAATCTATCAATCTCAGATTGACAATTTACTATTGATTAAGGTCTGGCTCTAATTTTTGGACTATACCCTCTAGTTCTAGACTCGCCAAACGGCAGATATAGTTTCTTTCTATTTACCCTATCTCTTCCTCTTAATATCTTGAAAACTTTGATCAAAACACCCTTAAGCTTCTAGATTCCAGGGTATATAACCCTAGTTTGTGCAATCGCTCCTCGTAATTTAACCCTTGGAGTCCAAGTATCATTCTGATAAACCTATGCTGTGCTCCTTCCAAGGCCAATATATCCTTCCTAAGATGTTCACTGTTCACAGTATTGCAGGTGTGGTTTAACCAGGGCTTTGTAGAGCTGAAGCATGACTTTTACCCCCTTGTATTCCATTCCTCTAGATAGAAAGACCAGCATTCCATTAGCCTTTTTGATTATTTTCTGTACCTGTTCATGGCATTTTAATGATCTCTATACCTGGATACCCCCCACCTGCAAATCCCCTTGGACCTCCACTGTTTCTAGCTTTTCACTATTTCGACAGTACTCTGTTCTATCCTTTTAGAGTGCGTAATCCAAAGTGGATTACCTCACGTTTGCCGACATTGAAATCCATTTGCCACAGTTATGCCCATTCAGTAAGTCTATCGATATCTCTTTGTAATGTTACACTTTCAACTACACTGCTTACAATGCTGCCTATCTTTTTGTCACTGGCAAATTTGGATATGTAACTTTCTAATACATCATCTAAGCTGTTAAGAAAGGCGGTAAATAGTTGAGGCCACAACACAGGTCCCTGCGAGACACCACTCTGAGTCACATCCTGCCAATTAGAATACCTTCCCATTATCCCTACTCTCTCTCTCCTGCCTCTCAGCCAATTGCCTAACCAGGTCAATATTTTACCTTCAATTCCATGAGCTTCAACTTTAACGACAGTCTCATGTGAGGGACTTTATCAAATGCCTTCTGGAAGTCTATGTAACACCTAGAGACATTCCACTGTCCACGACTTTAGTTACCTCTTCAAAAAAATCATCAGTTTTGTTAGGCATGACCTACCTTTTACAAATCCATGCTGGCTCACTCTGATCAGCTGACATTTTTCAAGGTGTCTATCCTTCATTGTAGACTCTAGTCATTTCCCAACAACAGGTGTTAGGCTAGCTGGCCTGTAATTCCTTGATTTCCCTCTTTCACTATTCTTAAATAGCACAGTGACATGCACACTTTTCTAATGTAAAGGAACTGTTCCTGAATCGAGAGAACTTTGGACGATTATAATTAGGGCATTTGCAATGCTCTCACCTAATTGCCTTAAAACCCTGGGATAGAAACTATTATGATTATTCTTTCTCAGCTGTAATGGATGCCAGCAGTAGTGTGGGGCTTGGTAGGTGAAAGCCTTTTCTTTATTCCTATTACAGCCTCCTTATGTCTCTCACTGCAGTGAAGCCCAATCCCAAATTTCTGCTCAAAGCCTGTCTCCAGCTCTGAGTCTTAGGTAACAAAGCATGACGACACTATCTGACCATTTAAACAGCTTATCGTGATTGTAACCTGCACTCAATTGATGTCACATGATGCTGACAGAGTGCGTAATTCTACACTCACCTGAATGAGATTAGCGGCAGGGGTTCTTCTTTTTTCAAAGTGTTTCTGTCGATGTTGTTCTTGAACTTTGAGAGCAAACCCTGAACCCAGAATTCCCTGCAAGCAACACATCACAGTCAGTTACTATTCGGAGACCCAGCATTGGTCTAAATTGCACATTGTCAGTATTGTGAGTGGTAAGATAAGAAAATATCAGAGTCAGATATTAAAGTATTACTTTTTCCTTCTGACTTTCTATCCTCCTTTCCTGAAATTGCTAACTCTTGCAGGAAGGCCAGCATCTCTACACTACCTGATCCGACTGATCATTCTTCACATGTAAGCTTGGACAGTGAGTGATGACAGTCTATTTGACCATGGGGCAGCAGAAATAAACACAAAACTGTCCTTACCTGATATGCACTGTGTAGTAAGCATTAGAAGAACCCTCTGGCTGATTTTTCTCCTTCTTAGCCTAGGGCGCTGAGTTTAGTTATGGCATCTCTGCCACTGCCCCAGCCGAGATCATGAAACTCAGCAGTAATCAGGATCACCCTGTACTGCTCAGTAGCACACAGGGCAGCACATTTAGTGAATGACTCACTGGGGCCCATTAATTTAGCCAATCAGAAATAATTATAAAAAGGTAAAGAGCCAAACATTTTTTTTTAAATAACATTTTTTGTGGATTTTGTGCTTACTTAGGCTGGGATTGAGAGTGAACTCACACCCTGCCACTAGATGGCTGTACTTGTTTTAGAAACCAGATCCAGCACAGCAGAGAGTAAATAAAGCCTATAAGCATGTCAACACGTCCTGTTGCTGCATCTCTGCTGAGAATGCTGTGGAGCTTAGCTTTTTAAAGTTAATTGGGGGAATTTTGAAGTCAACACTCAAGCCCACTGGGATTTGGGTTGAGACCACCGAACTGATTTCAAGTAGGATCCTTGCAGCAGCAGGAGGAGATGTTCAACCGTTAGTCTAAACCAGATTTGCGTCTGGGTCCCAGAGACGGAAGGACAGTTCCAACTACAAAAGAACCATAGGTGACATGCAGAAATATATGATTTAGAATACACTCCCTGTAACGGCGGTGGAAGCAGAATCATTAATAACTTTCAAAAGGGAATTGGATACATATTTTAGAAGGGAAATTTGCTGGGCTATGGGGAAAAAGCAAGGAAGTTGGACGAATTGAATAGCTCTTTCAAAGACATAATGGGCTGAATGGCCTCCTTTTGTGATCTATCTTTCTATTATTCTAACTCCCTTCACCAGCCAGCCCCTGAATAAATGAACATCGGATTCCAACAGCCAGCACACAATTTCAGGAAAGTTCGAGTTATGGCCTGTGATGAACAATCAATGTGAAAACTTACAATATCACACAATGTACTTGAAAATTAGAACTGGAAACTGGAAGGGTTTAACTTCTGAACTGTAAAAGCATTGTCGCCAGTTTGTTTTAACTTAAGGCAGTGATTCCTAACTTCATTGTAAGCTGTTTGTAGCAGCTGCCGACAGCAGTTCTATATACTTACAGCTGGTAGAGCAAAGAAAGAGACTCCTAATAGTGCAAATCCTGCTGCCAGCATTCGACCAAGCCATGTTTGTGGTGTTTTATCACCATAACCGATTGTTGTTAGTGTAACCTGTAAAATTAGATAAGTTTTTTTCAATTGACTTTTGTAACTCATTCTAAATGCATTTTGTGTCCATAAATTTTTCTTATCTTATCCCCTTAATTGGGCTGAGTAGGTTTGGGGAGGGGAGGGCACTGTAACTGGTCAGGCAGACACTAGCACCCACTGTCCTATGGCACAGCACAACCAGATCTCTTATTCAAAATGGGAAAACTCATGTGAACCAATAGCTATGCACAGAAAGAAAGACAGACTTCCATTCTATAGCAATTTTCACAGCCACTAGATATCTCAAAGTGCTTTACAGACAATGAAGTGCTTTATTGAAGTGTAGTCACTGATGTAATGTAGGAAACGTAGCAGTCAGTTTGCACACAGCAAACTCCCACAAACAGCAATGTGATAATAAGCAGATAATCAGTTTTTGTGATGTTGATTGAGGGACAATTATT
Organism: Heterodontus francisci; assembly: GCF_036365525.1. Lineage (NCBI taxonomy): Eukaryota > Metazoa > Chordata > Chondrichthyes > Heterodontiformes > Heterodontidae > Heterodontus > Heterodontus francisci. The sequence goes on from NC_090401.1 coordinate 9,834,915, forward strand.
GGCCAGGACACCCCAAGGAGAACTCCCCTGCTCTTCTTCGAAATAGCACCACCGGATTTTTTACATCCACCAGAACATGTAGATGAGGTTTAATGCTGCATCCAGCATCTCCAATAGGACAGTACATGCTGAGTGCAGCACTAGATTGTCAGTCTTGATTTTTGCAATCATGTCCAGGAGTGGGACGTGAACCCAGAGACTCAGAGGTGAGAGGGCAACTACACACAACTTCATGGAGTGGAGGCATTGCAGCTCGAGAGCTCAGAAAGGAAGCACAGCACAATGAACAGCCAAACCAAACCAGCAATAAGCTGTGGGTATTTACACTACATTTCCTTAAGGATTGGATGTATCTGAACTGAGCAACCAATCAAATCAAACCTCCAATAAACAAAAACAAGAAATGCTGGAATCACTCAGCAGGTCTGGCAGCATCTGTGGAAAGAGAAGCAGAGCTAACGTTTCGGGTCAGTGACCCTTCTTCGGAACTGACAAATATTAGAAAAGTCACAGATTATAAACAAGTGAGGTGGGGGTGGGGCAAGAGATAACAAAGGAGAAGGTGCAGATTGGACCAGGCCACATAGCTGACCAAAAGATCACGGAGCAAAGGCAAACAATATGTTAATGGTGTGTTGAAAGACAAAGCATTAGTACAGATTAGGTGTGAATATACTGAATATTGAACAGCAGCAAGTGCAAACCTGAAGAAAAACAACCTGAAAAAAACAGTGGGTAAGCAAACTGAACAAACTAAGATGAAATGAAATAAATGCAAAAAAAGATTGTAAAAAATGTAAAAAGGAATGTAAAAAAAAGGAAGACAAAATAACTAAAAATGAAAGTAAAATGGGGGGCTGTCATGCTCTGAAATTATTGAACTCAATGTTCAGTCTGGCAGGCTGTAGTGTGCCTAATCGGTAGATGAGATGCTGTTCCTCGAGCTTGCGTTGATGTTCACAATGATGTTCTCAAACCTCCAATGATGCTCTGAATGTAACCTTGAATCAACGCATCATGGATTATTAACAGAGAGAGTGAAGGTGAGAAAACCTGAGATAATGAGAGTCTTGATAGAGAGAGAGAGAGAGAGTGAGAAAATGCTGAGATAATGAGAGTGCTGATAGAGTGAGAGTGAGAAAATGCTGAGATAATGAGAGTGCTGATAGAGAGAGAGTGAAAGTGAGAAAATGCTGAGATAATGAGAGTGCTGATAGAGAGAGAGTGAGAAAATACTGAGATAATGAGAGTGCTGATAGAGAGAGTGAGAGAGTGAGAAAATGCTGAGATAATGAGAGTGCTGATAGAGTGAGAGAGAGAAAATGCTGAGATAATGAGAGTGCTGATGGTGAGAGAGTGAGTGAGAAAATGCTGAGATAATGAGAGTTCTGATAGAGAGAGAGGGAGAGGGAGAAAATGCTGAGATAATGCGAGTCCAGACAGAGAGTGAGAGTGAGAAATTGAGAGTCCTGATAGAGAGAGAGAGTGAGAAAATGCTGAGATAATGAGAGTGCTCATAGAGAGAGAGAGAGAGAGATAGAGAAAATGCAGAGATAATGAGTGCTGACAGAGAGAGAGTGAGAAAATGCTGAGATAATGAGAGTCATGAAAGAGAGAGAGAGTGAGAAAATGCTGAGATAATGAGAGTCCTGATAGAGAGAGTGAGAGTGAGAAAATGCTGAGATAATGAGAGTCCTGATAGAGAGCGAGAGTGTGAAAAAAGGTGAGATAATGAGAGTGTTGATAGCGAGAGAGTGAGAAAATGCTGAGATAATGAGAGTCCAGATAGAGAGTGAGAGAGTGATAAAATGGTGAGATAATGAGTGCTGCTAGAGAGAGAGAGTGAGAAAATGCTGAGATAATCAGATTGCTCAAAGAGAGAGAGAGAGCGAGAAAATGCTGAGATAATGAGAGTCCTGATAGAGAGGGAGAAAGAGTCAGAAAATGCTGAGATAATGAAAGTGCTGATAGAGAGTGAGAGAGTGATAAAATGGTGAGATAATGAGTGCTGATAGAGAGAGAGAGTGAGAAAATGCTGAGATAATCAGATTGCTCATAGAGAGAGAGAGAGAGATAGAGAAAATGCTGAGATAATGAGAGTGCTGATAGAGAGTGAGAGAGTGATAAAATGGTGAGATAATGAGTGCTGATAGAGAGGGAGAAAGAGTCAGAAAATGCTGAGATAATGAAAGTGCTGATAGAGAGAGTGAGAGAGTGAGAAAATGCTGAGATAATGAGAGTCCTGATAGAGAGAGAGAATGTCAGAAAATGCTGAGATAATGAAAGTGCTGATAGAGAGAGTGAGAAAATGCTGAAATAATGAGAGTCCTGATAGAGAGAGAGTGAGAGAGTGAGAAAATGCTGAGGTAATGAGAGTCCTGATAGAGAGAGAGAATGTCAGAAAATGCTGAGATAATGAAAGTGCTGATAGAGAGAGTGAGAAAATGCTGAAATAATGAGAGTCCTGAGAGAGAGAGAGAGAGAGAGAGAGAGAGAGAGAGAATGAGAAAATGCTGAGATAATGAGAGTCCTGATAGAGAGAGAGAGAGTGTGAAAAAATGCTGAGATAATAAGAGTGCTGATGGAGAGAGAGTGAGAAAATGCTGAGATAATGAGAGTCCTGAGAGAGGGAGAGAGAGGGAGAAAATGCTGAGATAATGAAAGTGCTGATAGAGAAAGTGAGAAAATGCTGAAATAATGAGAGTCCTGATAGAGAGAGAGAGAGAGAGAGAGAGAGAGAGAGAGAGAAAATGCTGAGATAATGAGAGTGTTGATAGAGAGAGAGAGAGAGAGAGAGAAAATGCTGAGATAATGAGAGTGTTGATAGAGAGAGAGTGAGAAAATGCTGAGATAATGAGAGTCCTGATAGAGAGAGAGAGTGTGAAAAAATGCTGAGATAATGAGTGTTGATAGAGAGAGAGTGAGAAAATGCTGAGATGATGAGTCCTGATAGAGACAGAGAGTGTGAAAAAATGCTGAGATAATGAGAGTCCTGAGAGAGAGAGAGAGAGAGAGAAAGAGAGAGAGAGAGAAAATGCTGAGATAATGAGAGTGTTGATAGAGAGAGAGTGAGAAAATGCTGAGATAATGAGAGTCCTGATAGAGAGAGAGAGTGAGAAAATGCTGAGATAATGAGAGTGCTCATAGAGAGAGAGAGAGAAAATGCTGAGATAATGAGAGTCCTGACAGAGAGAGAGAGTGTGAAAAAAGGTGAGATAATGAGAGAGCTGATAGAGAGAGAGTGAGAAAATGCTGAGATAATGAGAGTCCGGATACAGAGAGAGAGAGTGAGAAAATGCTGAGATCATGAGAGTCCTGATAGAGAGAGAGAGAGAGAGAAAATGCTGAGATAATGAGAGTGTTGATAGAGAGAGAGAGAGAGAGAAAATGCTGAGATAATGAGAGTCCGGATACAGAGAGAGAGAGTGTGAAAAAAGGTGAGATAATGAGAGAGCTGATAGAGAGAGAGTGAGAAAATGCTGAGATAATGAGAGTCCTGACAGAGAGAGAGTGTGTGAAAAAAGGTGAGATAATGAGAGAGCTGAGTGACAGAGAGTGAGAAAATGCTGAGATAATGAGAGTCCGGATACAGAGAGAGAGACTGAGAAAATGCTGAGATAATGAGAGTCCTGATAGAGAGAGAGAGAGAGAAAATGCTGAGATAATGAGAGTCCTGATAGAGAGAGAGAGAGAAAATGCTGTGATAGTGAGAGTGCTGACAGAGAGAGAGAGTGTGAAAATGCGGAGATAATGAGAGTGCTGACAGAGAGAGAGAGTGTGAAAAAAGGTGCGATAATGAGAGTGCTCATAGAGAGAGAGAGAAAGTGAGAAAATGCTGAGATAATGAGAGACCTGATAGAGAGAGAGAGAGAGAGAAAATGCTGTGATGATGAGAGTCCGGATACAGAGAGAGAGAGTGTGAAAAAAGGTGAGATAATGAGAGAGCTGATAGAGAGAGAGTGAGAAAATGCTGAGATAATGAGAGTGCTCATAGAGAGAGAGAGAGAAAATGCTGAGATAATGAGAGTCCGCATACAGAGAGAGAGAGTGTGAAAAAAGGTGAGATAATGAGAGAGCTGATAGAGAGAGAGTGAGAAAATGCTGAGATAATTAGATTGCTGATGGAGAGAGAGTGAGTGAGAAAATGCTGAGATAATGAGAGTCCTGATAGAGAGAGAGAGAGAGAAAATGCTGAGATAATGAGAGTCCTGAAAGAGAGAGAGAGAGAAAATGCTGTGATAGTGAGAGTGCTGACAGAGAGAGAGAGTGTGAAAAAAGGTGAGATAATGAGAGTGCTCATAGAGAGAGAGAGAAAGTGAGAAAATGCTGAGATAATGAGAGACCTGATAGAGAGAGAGAGAGAGAGAAAATGCTGTGATGATGAGAGTCCGGATACAGAGAGAGAGAGTGTGAAAAAAGGTGAGATAATGAGAGAGCTGATAGAGAGAGAGTGAGAAAATGCTGAGATAATGAGAGTCCGGATACAGAGAGAGAGAGTGTGAAAAAAGGTGAGATAATGAGAGAGCTGATAGAGAGAGAGTGAGAAAATGCTGAGATAATGAGAGTCCTGATAGAGAGAGAGAGTGAGAAAATGCTGAGATAATGAGAGTCCTGATAGAGAGAGAGAGTGAGAAAATGCTGAGATAATGAGTGTCCTGATAGAGAGAGAGAGTGAGAAAATGCTGAGATAATGAGAGACCTGATAGAGAGAGAGAGGGAGAAAATGCTGAGATAATGAGAGACCTGATAGAGAGAGAGAGTGAGAAAATGCTGAGATAATGAGAGACCTGATAGAGAGAGAGAGAGAGAGAAAATGCTGTGATGATGAGAGTCCGGATACAGAGAGAGAGAGTGTGAAAAAAGGTGAGATAATGAGAGAGCTGATAGAGAGAGAGTGAGAAAATGCTGAGATAATGAGAGTGCTCATAGAGAGAGAGAGAGAGAAAATGCTGAGATAATGAGAGTCCTGATAGAGAGAGAGAGTGAGAAAATGCTGAGATAATGAGAGACCTGATAGAGAGAGAGAGAGAGAGAAAATGCTGTGATGATGAGAGTCCGGATACAGAGAGAGAGAGTGTGAAAAAAGGTGAGATAATGAGAGTGCTCATAGAGAGAGAGAGAAAGTGAGAAAATGCTGAGATAATGAGAGTCCTGATAGAGAGAGAGAGTGAGAAAATGCTGAGAAAATGAGAGACCTGATAGAGAGAGAGAGTGAGAAAATGCTGAGATAATGAGAGACCTGATAGAGAGAGAGAGTGAGAAAATGCTGAGATAATGAGAGACCTGATAGAGAGAGAGAGAGAAAATGCTGTGATGATGAGAGTCCGGATACAGAGAGAGAGAGTGTGAAAAAAGGTGAGATAATGAGAGAGCTGATAGAGAGAGAGAGAGAAAATGCTGAGATAATGAGAGTCCTGATAGAGAGAGAGAGAGAGAAAATGCTGTGATAATGAGAGTCCTGATAGAGAGAGAGAGAGAGAGAGAAAATGCTGAGATAATGAGAGTCCTGATAGAGAGAGAGAGAGAGAGAAAATGCTGTGATAGTGAGAGTGCTGACAGAGAGAGAGAGTGTGAAAATACTGAGATAATGAGAGTGCTGACAGAGAGAGAGAGTGTGAAAAAAGGTGAGATAATGAGAGTGCTCATAGAGAGAGAGAGAAAGTGAGAAAATGCTGAGATAATGAGAGACCTGATAGAGAGAGAGAGAGAGAGAGAAAATGCTGTGATGATGAGAGTCCGGATACAGAGAGAGAGAGTGAGAAAAAAGGTGAGATAATGAGAGAGCTGATAGAGAGAGAGTGAGAAAATGCTGAGATAATGAGAGTGCTCATAGAGAGAGAGAGAGAAAATGCTGAGATAATGAGAGTCCTGATAGAGAGAGAGAGTGTGTGAAAAAAGGTGAGATAATGAGAGAGCTGATAGAGAGAGTGAGAAAATGCTGAGATAATGAGAGTCCGGATACAGAGAGAGAGAGTGTGAAAAAAGGTGAGATAATGAGAGAGCTGATAGAGAGAGTGAGAAAATGCTGAGATAATGAGAGTGCTGACAGAGAGAGAGAGAGAAAATGCTGAGATAATGAGAGTCCGGATACAGAGAGAGAGAGTGAGAAAATGCTGAGATAATGAGAGTCCTGATAGAGAGAGAGAGAGAGAGTGAGAAAATGCTGAGATAGTGAGAGTGCTGATGGAGAGAGAGAGAGAAAGAGAGTGAGAAAATGCTGAGATAGTGAGAGTGCTGATGGAGAAAGAGTGACAAAATGCTGAGAAAAGGAGAGTGTTGATAGAAGAGAGTGAGAAAATGCTGAGATAATGAGAATGTTGGTAGAAGAGAGAGAGTGGGAAAATGCATAGATAATGAGAGTGTTGAGAGAGAGAGTGTGAGAAAATGCTGAGATAATGAGAGTGCTGATAGAGAGAGAGAGAGTGAGAACATGCTGAGATAATAAGTGTGCTAATAGAGAGAGAGTGAGAAAATGCTGAGATAGTGAAGTGCTGACAGAGAGAGAGTGTGAGAAAATGCTGAGATAATGAGAGTGCTGATAGAGAGAGAGAGAGAGAGAGTGAGAAAATGCTGAGATAATAAGTGTGCTGATACAGAGAGAGTGTAAAAATGCTGAGATAATGAGAGTGCTGATAGAGAGAGAGAGAGAATGAGAAAATGCTGAGATAATGAGAGTCCTGATGGAGAGAGAGAGTGAGAAAATGCTGAGATAATGAGAGTGCTGATCGAGAGAGTGAGAAAATGCAGAGATAATGAGAGTCTTGATTAAGAGAGAGAATGAATGAGAAAATGCTGAGATATTGAGAGTGCTGATAGAGAGAGAGAGAGAGAGTGAGAAAATGCTGAGATAATGAGAATGTTGATAGAAGAGAGTGAGTGAGAAAATGCTGAGATAATGAGAGTGCTGATAGAAAGTGAGTGAGAAAATGCTGAGATAATGGGAGTCCTGATAGAGAGAGAGAGTGAGAAAATGCTGAGATAATGAGAGTCCTGAAAGAGAGAGAGAGAGAGAGAAAATGCTGTGATAGTGAGAGTGCTGACAGAGAGAGAGAGTGTGAAAAAAGGTGAGATAATGAGAGTGCTCATAGAGAGAGAGAGAAAGTGAGAAAATGCTGAGATAATGAGAGACCTGATAGAGAGAGAGAGAGAGAGAAAATGCTGTGATGATGAGAGTCCGGATACAGAGAGAGAGTGTGAAAAAAGGTGAGATAATGAGAGAGCTGATAGAGAGAGAGTGAGAAAATGCTGAGATAATGAGAGTCCGGATACAGAGAGAGAGAGTGTGAAAAAAGGTGAGATAATGAGAGAGCTGATAGAGAGAGAGTGAGAAAATGCTGAGATAATGAGAGACCTGATAGAGAGAGAGAGGGAGAAAATGCTGAGATAATGAGAGACGTGATAGAGAGAGAGAGTGAGAAAATGCTGAGATAATGAGAGTCCTGATAGAGAGAGAGAGTGAGAAAATGCTGAGATAATGAGAGTCCTGATAGAGAGAGAGAGTGAGAAAATGCTGAGATAATGAGAGTCCTGATAGAGAGAGAGAGTGAGAAAATGCTGAGATAATGAGAGACCTGATAGAGAGAGAGAGTGAGAAAATGCTGAGATAATGAGAGACCTGATAGAGAGAGAGAGTGAGAAAATGCTGAGATAATGAGAGACCTGATAGAGAGAGAGAGAGAGAGAAAATGCTGTGATGATGAGAGTCCGGATACAGAGAGAGAGAGTGTGAAAAAAGGTGAGATAATGAGAGAGCTGATAGAGAGAGAGTGAGAAAATGCTGAGATAATGAGAGTGCTCATAGAGAGAGAGAGAGAAAATGCTGAGATAATGAGAGTCCTGATAGAGAGAGAGAGTGAGAAAATGCTGAGATAATGAGAGACCTGATAGAGAGAGAGAGAGAGAGAAAATGCTGTGATGATGAGAGTCCGGATACAGAGAGAGAGAGTGTGAAAAAAGGTGAGATAATGAGAGTGCTCATAGAGAGAGAGAGAAAGTGAGAAAATGCTGAGATAATGAGAGTCCTGATAGAGAGAGAGAGTGAGAAAATGCTGAGAAAATGAGAGACCTGATAGAGAGAGAGAGTGAGAAAATGCTGAGATAATGAGAGACCTGATAGAGAGAGAGAGTGAGAAAATGCTGAGATAATGAGAGACCTGATAGAGAGAGAGAGAGAAAATGCTGTGATGATGAGAGTCCGGATACAGAGAGAGAGAGTGTGAAAAAAGGTGAGATAATGAGAGAGCTGATAGAGAGAGAGAGAGAAAATGCTGAGATAATGAGAGTCCTGATAGAGAGAGAGAGAGAGAGAAAATGCTGTGATAATGAGAGTCCTGATAGAGAGAGAGAGAGAGAGAGAAAATGCTGAGATAATGAGAGTCCTGATAGAGAGAGAGAGAGAGAGAAAATGCTGTGATAGTGAGAGTGCTGACAGAGAGAGAGAGTGTGAAAATACTGAGATAATGAGAGTGCTGACAGAGAGAGAGAGTGTGAAAAAGGGTGAGATAATGAGAGTGCTCATAGAGAGAGAGAGAAAGTGAGAAAATGCTGAGATAATGAGAGACCTGATAGAGAGAGAGAGAGAGAGAAAATGCTGTGATGATGAGAGTCCGGATACAGAGAGAGAGAGTGAGAAAAAAGGTGAGATAATGAGAGAGCTGATAGAGAGAGAGTGAGAAAATGCTGAGATAATGAGAGTGCTCATAGAGAGAGAGAGAGAAAATGCTGAGATAATGAGAGTCCTGATAGAGAGAGAGAGTGTGTGAAAAAAGGTGAGATAATGAGAGAGCTGATAGAGAGAGTGAGAAAATGCTGAGATAATGAGAGTCCGGATACAGAGAGAGAGAGTGTGAAAAAAGGTGAGATAATGAGAGAGCTGATAGAGAGAGTGAGAAAATGCTGAGATAATGAGAGTGCTGACAGAGAGAGAGAGAGAAAATGCTGAGATAATGAGAGTCCGGATACAGAGAGAGAGAGTGAGAAAATGCTGAGATAATGAGAGTCCTGATAGAGAGAGAGAGAGAGAGTGAGAAAATGCTGAGATAGTGAGAGTGCTGATGGAGAGAGAGAGAGAAAGAGAGTGAGAAAATGCTGAGATAGTGAGAGTGCTGATGGAGAAAGAGTGACAAAATGCTGAGAAAAGGAGAGTGTTGATAGAAGAGAGTGAGAAAATGCTGAGATAATGAGAATGTTGGTAGAAGAGAGAGAGTGGGAAAATGCATAGATAATGAGAGTGTTGAGAGAGAGAGTGTGAGAAAATGCTGAGATAATGAGAGTGCTGATAGAGAGAGAGAGAGTGAGAACATGCTGAGATAATAAGTGTGCTGATAGAGAGAGCGTGAGAAAATGCTGAGATAGTGAAGTGCTGACAGAGAGAGAGTGTGAGAAAATGCTGAGATAATGAGAGTGCTGATAGATAGAGAGAGAGAGAGAGAGAGAGTGAGAAAATGCTGAGATAATAAGTGTGCTGATACAGAGAGAGTGAGAAAATGCTGAGATAATGAGAGTGCTGATAGAGAGAGAGAGAGAATGAGAAAATGCTGAGATAATGAGAGTCCTGATGGAGAGAGAGAGTGAGAAAATGCTGAGATAATGAGAGTGCTGATCGAGAGAGTGAGAAAATGCAAAGATAATGAGAGTCTTGATTAAGAGAGAGAATGAATGAGAAAATGCTGAGATATTGAGAGTGCTGATAGAGAGAGAGAGAGAGTGAGAAAATGCTGAGATAATGAGAATGTTGATAGAAGAGAGTGAGTGAGAAAATGCTGAGATAATGAGAGTGCTGATAGAAAGTGAGTGAGAAAATGCTGAGATAATGGGAGTCCTGATAGAGAGAGAGAGTGAGAAAATGCTGAGATAGTGAGAGTGCTGATAGAGAGAGAGAGAGAGTGAGAAAATGCTGTGATAATGAGAATGTTGATAGAAGAGAGTGAGTGAGAAAATGCTGAGATAATGAGAGTGCTGATAGAAAGTGAGTGAGAAAATGCTGAGATAGTGAGAGTGCTGATCAAGAGAGAGAGAGAGAGAGAGAGAGTGAGAAAATGCTGAGATAGTGAGAGTGCTGATGGAGAAAGAGTGACAAAATGCTGAGAAAAGGAGAGTGTTGATAGAAGAGAGTGAGAAAATGCTGAGATAATGAGAATGTTGGTAGAAGAGAGAGAGTGGGAAAATGCATAGATAATGAGAGTGTTGAGAGAGAGAGTGTGAGAAAATGCTGAGATAATGAGAGTGCTGATAGAGAGAGAGAGAGTGAGAACATGCTGAGATAATAAGTGTGCTGATAGAGAGAGAGTGAGAAAATGCTGAGATAGTGAAGTGCTGACAGAGAGAGAGTGTGAGAAAATGCTGAGATAATGAGAGTGCTGATAGAGAGAGAGAGAGAGAGAGAGAGTGAGAAAATGCTGAGATAGTGAAGTGCTGACAGAGAGAGAGTGTGAGAAAATGCTGAGATAATGAGAGTGCTGATAGAGAGAGAGAGAGAGAGAGTGAGAAAATGCTGAGATAATAAGTGTGCTGATACAGAGAGAGTGAGAAAATGCTGAGATAATGAGAGTGCTGATAGAGAGAGAGAGAGAATGAGAAAATGCTGAGATAATGAGAGTCCTGATGGAGAGAGAGAGTGAGAAAATGCTGAGATAATGAGAGTGCTGATCGAGAGAGTGAGAAAATGCAGAGATAATGAGAGTCTTGATTAAGAGAGAGAATGAATGAGAAAATGCTGAGATATTGAGAGTGCTGATAGAGAGAGAGAGTGAGAAAATGCTGAGATAATGAGATTCCTGGTAGAGAGAGAGAGTGAGAAAATGCTGAGATAATGAGAGTGCTGATAGAAAGTGAGTGAGAAAATGCTGAGATAATGAGAGTGCTGATAGAGAGAGAGAGTGAGAAAATGCTGAGATAATGAGATTCCTGGTAGAGAGAGAGAGTGAGAAAATGCTGAGATAATGAGAGTGCTGATAGAGAGAGAGAGTGAGAAAATGCTGAGATAATGAGATTCCTGATAGAGAGAGAGAGAAAATGCTGAGATAATGAGAGTCCTGATAGAGAGAGAGAGTGAGAAAATGCTGAGATAATGAGAGTGCTGATAGAGAGAGAGAGTGAGAAAATGCTGAGATAATGAGAGTGCTGATAGAGAGAGAGAGTGAGAAAATGCTGAGATAATGAGATTCCTGATAGAGAGAGAGAGTGAGAAAATGCTGAGATAATGAGAGTCCTGATAGAGAGAGAGGGTGAGAAAATGCTGAGATAATGAGATTCCTGATAGAGAGAGAGAGTGAGAAAATGCTGAGATAATGTGAGTGCTGATAGAGAGAGAGAGAGTGAGAAAATGTTGAGATAATGAGAGTGCTGATCGAGAGAGTGAGAAAATGCTGAGATAATGAGAGTCCTGATAGGGAGAGAGAATGAGAAAATGCTGAGATAGTGAGAGTCCTGATAGAGAGAGAGAGAGTGAGAAAATGCTGAGATAGTGAGAGTGCTGATAGAGAGAGAGAGAGAGTGAGAAAATGCTGAGATAATGAGAGTCCTGATAGGGAGAGAGAATGAGAAAATGCTGAGATAGCGAGAGTGCTGATAGAGAGAGAGAGAGCGTGAGAAAATGCTGAGATAATGAGAGTGCTGACAGAGAGAGAGAGAGAGAGAGTGAGAAAATGTTGAGATAATAAGTGTGCTGATAGAGAGAGAGTGAGAAAATGCTGAGATAATGAGAGTGCTGATAGAGAGAGAGAGAGAATGAGAAAATGCTGAGATAATGAGAGTCCTGATGGAGAGAGAGAGTGAGAAAATGCTGAGATAAAGAGAGTGCTGATCGAGAGAGTGAGAAAATGCAGAGATAATGAGAGTCTTGATTAAGAGACAGAATGAATGAGAAAATGCTGAGATATTGAGAGTGCTGATAGAGAGAGAGAGAGAGAGTGAGAAAATGCTGAGATAATGAGAATGTTGATAGAAGAGAGTGAGTGAGAAAATGCTGAGATAATGAGAGTGCTGATAGAAAGTGAGTGAGAAAATGCTGAGATAATGAGAGTCCTGATAGAGAGAGAGAGTGAGAAAATGCTGAGATAGTGAGAGTGCTGATAGAGAGAGAGAGAGAGTGAGAAAATGCTGAGATAATGAGAATGTTGATAGAAGAGAGTGAGTGAGAAAATGCTGAGATAATGAGAGTGCTGATAGAAAGTGAGTGAGAAAATGCTGAGATAATGAGAGTCCTGATAGAGAGAGAGAGTGAGAAAATGCTGAGATAGTGAGAGTCCTGATAGAGAGAGTGAGAAAATGCTGAGATAGTGAGAGTTCTGATAGAGAGAGAGAGTGAGAAAATGCTGAGATAATGAGAGTCCTGATAGAGAGAGAGAGTGAGAAAATGCTGAGATAGTGAGAGTCCTGATAGAGAGAGAGAGTGAGAAAATGCTGAGATAATGAGAGTCCTGATAGAGAGAGAGAGTGAGAAAATGCTGATAGTGAGAGTCCTGATAGAGAGAGAGAGTGAGAAAATGCTGAGATAATGAGAGTCCTGATCGAGAGAGAGAGTGAGAAAATGCTGAGATAGTGAGAGTCCTGATAGAGAGAGAGAGAGTGAGAAAATGCTAAGATAATGAGAGTCCTGATAGAGAGAGTGAGAAAATGCTGAGATAATGAGAGTGCTGATAGAGAGAGAGAGTGAGAAAATGCTGAGATAATGAGATTCCTGGTAGAGAGAGAGAGTGAGAAAATTCTGAGATAATGAGAGTGCTGATAGAGAGAGAGAGTGAGAAAATGCTGAGATAATGAGATTCCTGATAGAGAGAGAGAGTGAGAAAATGCTGAGATAATGAGAGTCCTGATAGAGAGAGAGAGTGAGAAAATGCTGAGATAATGAGAGTGCTGATAGAAAGTGAGTGAGAAAATGCTGAGATAATGAGAGTGCTGATAGAGAGAGAGAGTGAGAAAATGCTGAGATAATGAGATTCCTGATAGAGAGAGAGAGTGAGAAAATGCTGAGATAATGAGAGTGCTGATAGAGAGAGAGAGTGAGAAAATGCTGAGATAATGAGATTCCTGATAGAGAGAGAGAGTGAGAAAATGCTGAGATAATGAGAGTCCTGATAGAGAGAGAGGGTGAGAAAATGCTGAGATAATGAGATTCCTGATAGAGAGAGAGATTGAGAAAATGCTGAGATAATGTGAGTGCTGATAGAGAGAGAGAGAGTGAGAAAATGCTGAGATAATGAGAGTGCTGATCGAGAGAGTGAGAAAATGCTGAGATAATGAGAGTCCTGATAGGGAGAGAGAATGAGAAAATGCTGAGATAGTGAGAGTCCTGATAGAGAGAGAGAGAGTGAGAAAATGCTGAGATAGTGAGAGTGCTGATAGAGAGAGAGAGAGAGTGAGAAAATGCTGAAATAATGAGAGTCCTGATAGGGAGAGAGAATGAGAAAATGCTGAGATAGCGAGAGTGCTGATAGAGAGAGAGAGAGAGCGTGAGAAAATGCTGAGATAATGAGAGTCCTGATAAAGAGAGAGAGAGAGTGAGTGAGAAAATGCTGAGATAATGGGAGTCCTGATAGAGAGTGAGTGAGAAAATGCTGAGATAATGGGAGTCCTGATAGATAGATAGAGAGAGAGAGAGAGAGAGAGTGAGAAAACGCTGAGATAATGGGAGTCCTGATAGATAGATAGAGAGAGAGAGAGAGAGTGAGAAAATGCTGAGATAATGAGAGTCCTGATAGAGAGAGAGAGAGAGTGAGAAAATGCTGAGATAATGAGAGTCCTGATAGAGAGAGATAGAGAGTGAGAAAATGCTGAGATAATGAGAGTCCTGATAGAGAGAGAGAGAGAGAGAGTGTGAAAATGCTGGGATAATGAGAGTGCTGATAGCGAGAGAGAGAGAAAATGCTGAGATAATGAGAGTCCTGATAGAGAGTGAGTGAGAAAATGCTGAGATAATGGGAGTCCTGATAGATAGATAGAGAGAGAGAGAGAGAGAGAGTGAGAAAACGCTGAGATAATGGGAGTCCTGATAGATAGATAGAGAGAGAGAGAGAGAGAGAGTGAGAAAATGCTGAGATAATGAGAGTCCTGATAGAGAGAGAGAGAGAGTGAGAAAATGCTGAGATAATGAGAGTCCTGATAGAGAGAGATAGAGAGTGAGAAAATGCTGAGATAATGAGAGTCCTGATAGAGAGAGAGAGAGAGTGTGAAAATGCTGGGATAATGAGAGTGCTGATAGCGAGAGAGAGAGAAAATGCTGAGATAATGAGAGTCCTGATAGAGAGTGAGTGAGAAAATGCTGAGATCATGACCATGCTGATAGAGAGAGAGAATGAGAAAATGCTGATAATGAGAGTCCTGATAGAGAGAGAGAGTGAGAAAACGCTGAGATAATGGGAGTCCTGATAGAGAGAGAGAGAGAGAGAGAGTGAGAAAATGCTGGGATAATGTGAGTGCTGATAGAGAGAGAGAATGAGAAAATGCTGAGATCATGACAGTGCTGACATAGAGAGTGAGAAAATGCTGAGATAATGAGAGTGCTGATAGCGAGAGAGAGAGAAAATGCTGAGATAATGAGAGTCCTGATAGAGAGTGAGTGAGAAAATGCTGAGATCATGACCATGCTGATAGAGAGAGAGAATGAGAAAATGCTGATAATGAGAGTCCTGATAGAGAGAGAGAGTGAGAAAACGCTGAGATAATGGGAGTCCTGATAGAGAGAGAGAGAGAGAGAGAGTGAGAAAATGCTGGGATAATGTGAGTGCTGATAGAGGGAGAGAGAGGGTGAGTAAATCCTGAGTTGAACCAATACCTTGTTGGAAATGAAGTGTAAAAGCAATGGAATTCGGATGCTTCAGAAATTTTACAGCAAGCTAGAAAGATAAGACATTCAAACACCCAGCTAAAAAGATTATTCATTAAGTATTTTTAGTCATAGATAGAAATCACTACATTTTATATTATAAACTATAAAACAACGGTAATATTTATACCATGTATTGTTAGTCTATCAATATTGTGGGCTGTATTTTACCAGTCCCTCGATGCCGTGCGTTGCGGCGTGGGAGCCGGTAAAACTCTGCGGGGGGAGGTCCGCCTCGACCCTCGACGTTGGGAAGGGCCCGCCGCATATTACTGGCAGTGAGGCCTTCATCTAAATATTTAAATTAACCTTAAATAGATGTAAATGAACTTACCTGCTGGTGTCGACCTTCGCAGGCCGATTCTGCGGCCACTGATCGCACCTCGCGTGCCTTCGGTACTCCGTGCAGAGTGCCGAGGCGAGAACCTGGTGGGGAGGGGGGAGGAGTAACATTTTCACAGAGGGAGGGGGTGGAGTGGGGCTAACAATTTTTATTGGCCGTAGGGATGATGGGAAGGGGTTGAAGGGCAAATGTGAGAAGGTTGGGGGGAAATGTTCGGTTCGGGCATAAACTAGGTTCTGTTAATATAGGGCAATGAAAATACCATTGGGGGGGTGTTTGGGGAAGGGCCACCATCACATAAGTATTTACTTAATAAAACTTAATACTAATAGACCTTTAAAATTTAAATCTTTGCTAAGGGCTTAAAGCCCTTTAAAAATGGCGCTGGTGCCTGCATGGTGGCGCTGGACACCATTGCCCGGGACGCGGCGGACGCGCCCTCTACGTCATCGGGGGCGGCCGATCTGCCCCCTCTATTTAAATCAGCCCCTGCAAGTAATACCATGGGGCCTGTACAGCACCACTTCCATGTTGGAAGGCTGCCGAGTTCAAGGTGCACCGCCACGGAGCACGGTGCGCTAATAAAATCCAGCCCTATGTGGCATCATTAATGCAACGTACATATTATTCAGGCAAACCTGAAAATAAGGTGACAGCCTAGAGAAGCTTCAACACAGGACTACACGCCTGCTAAACAGCAGAAGCAGCTTGCTATAGACAGAGCTAGGCAATTCCATTATTAATGTCTCAGGTGAAGGCTCCTCCATCCTGTCACAATCCAGTCATGAATGAATTTGTACAATGAAGTAACTAACGAGAAGAGGCAGATCAAGAACATCTTCATCATCAATGACCCAGAGTCCAGCACAAGTGAGGCTGAAGCTGTCACAACCATCTTTAGTGGACATGCCGAATGAAGGATCCTGCCCGGCTTCCTCTTGAGTTCCTCACCAATAAGATGCCAGTCTTCAGCCAACTGTTTACATTGAAAACTGAGGCACCGCCTGTTCTCTCAGGTTGACGTAAAATATTCAATGACACTATTCGAGGAAGGGGAGGGGAGTTCTCCCCAGTATCCTGGCCAATATTTATCCCTCAACCAACACCAAAAGCAAATGATCTGATTGGATTAAATGGCCTGTTTCTGTGCTGCATATTCTATGTAATTATTACATTGCTGTTTGTGGGCCTTGTTGATTGGCTGCCGTGTTTCCTACATTACAACAGTGACTACACTTCCAAAAGTACTTAACCAGCTGTGACATACTTCAGGGTGTCTTGAAGTTGTAAAAGGTGCGGTATGAATGCAAGTTCTTCTTTAATTTGATTCACTCCATGTGTTATCAAGAAACGACTGAGTGCACTGGATATAGTAAATGCTAAGGGCCCCAACATCATCACAGCTGTGCTGAGGACTTGTGCTCTGGAACTAGCCGGGCCACTAGCCAAGCTGTTCCGGTACAAATACAACACTTGCATCTACACAACAATGTGGAAAATTGCCCAGGTACTTCCTGTCCAAAAAAGATAGGACAAATCCAATCCGGCCAATTACCGCCCCATCAGTCTAATGTCAATCATCAGCAAAATGATGGAAGGTGTCATCGACAATGCGATCAAGTGACACTTATCAATAACCAGATCACAAATCCTCAGCTTGGATTCTGCCAGGACCACTCGACTCCAGACCTAATTATGACCTTGCCCAAACATAGACAAAAAAGCTGAATTCCAGAGGTGAGGTGAGAGTGACTACCCTTGACATCAAGGCAGCATTTGACCAAGGATGGCATCAAGGAGCCCTCTTAAAATTGAAGTCAATGGGAATCACAGAGGAAGATGATTGTGGTTGTTAGAGGCCAATCATCTCAGCTCCAGGCCATCACTGCAGGAGTTCCTCAGGGTAGTGTCCTAGGCCCAACCATCTTCAGCTGCTTTATCAATGACACTCTCACCTTTCCTCCATCTTAAGGCCAGAAGTGGGGCTGCTTGTTAATGATTGCACAATGTTCAGCTATTTGAACTTCTGATGAAAGATCACAGACCTGAAACATTAACCCTGTTTCTCTCTCCACAGATGCTGGCAGACCTGCTGAGTATTTCCAGCATTTTCTGTTTACATTTCAGAGCGGCACAGTGGCGCAGTGGTTAGCACTGCAGCCTCACAACTCCAGCGACCCGGGTTCAGTTCTGGGTACTGCCTGTGTCTGCGTGGGTTTCTTCCAGATGCTCTGGTTTCCTCCCATAACCAAAAGACTTGCAGGTTGATAGGTAAATTGGCCATTATAAATTGCCCCTAGTACAGGTAGGTGGTAGGGGAACATAGGGACAGGTGAGGATGTGGTAGGAATGTAGGATTAGTATAAATGGGTGGTTAATGGTCGGCACAGACTCGAAGGGCCTGTTTCAGTGCTGTATCTCTAAATCTAAAATTCCAGCATCCACAGTATTTTACTTCCGTATTAAAGAAGCTGTAATTCATCAAGGGTGTGCACATGGGTATTTGACAAAATATTATGGTGTTAAGTTTCCTTTTTTATAATGACACATAAAATAGAAAGATTTTAAAATTCAACAAAATTTTAAATTTCTCATCCTTATTTTCAAATCCCTCTATCCCCCCACCCCTTGCTATCTCTGTATGCTCCTACAGCCCTACCAGTCTTCGGGATTTCTACATTCTTCCAATTATGGCATCTTGCACATCCCTGATTTTAATTGCTCCACCACTGGCGGCTGTACTTACCACCTCAACCCTAAGCTCTGCAATTTAGTCCCTAAACTTCTCTGCTTCTCTATCCTCCTGTAAAATGTTTCCTAAGATCTACCTCTTTGACCAAGCTTTTAGCCATTTGTCCTGATATCGACTCCTGTGGCTCGGCATCAAATTTGATTAATAACGCTCCTGTGAAGCATTTGGGACGATTTATTACTTTAAAGGCGCTATATAAATGCAAGCTGTGGATTTCACATCTTGCCTATTATTGCATCCCAACAACCAAATTGCCCATTCACTTGTTACATGATAAATCATAGTTATTTATGGCACAAAAGGAAGCCATTCAGCCCATTGAATCCATGCTGGCTCCCCACAGAGCCATCCAGTTAGTCCCACTCGCCTGCTCAATCCCTGTTGCTCTCTCTGCAAGTCTATTTCCTTCAAGTGGCCATCCAACTTCCTTTTGAAATCACTGATGGTCTTCACTTCCACCACTCTTGTGGGCAGCGAGTTTCAGGTTATTACCACCCGCTGCACAAAAAAGTGGTTCCTCATATTCCCCCTGCATCTCTTGTCCAAAACCTTCAATCTGTGTCCCTTAGTCCTTGTACCATTAGTTAATAGGAATAGTTTTTCCTTGTCTAACTTATCTAAGCCTCTCATAATTTAGTATGAATGTCAAAATATGACAGGACCCATGGGCGGATGTACAATTGGTGTACTCGTGTTTGAAGGATTGTTTACTGTAAGAGTGTGGGTTGGGGGAAGTTGGTGCTTGTGGTGCCTTTCATTTGGTATTTATTCAGTTGCAATAATTAACTGCACCTTCCAGCTACAAGGGCATCCCTGGCAGAAATTTATGCAGCTGGTATGGAGATGGGTGTCCATTTTCATACTCTTCCTTCATACCTTCCTCTTCAATATTCTCCTCATCCAAAGATGCCTGATAGGTGCCTTCATCTCTGCACAATGTTGTACAGGATGTGGCACACCACTATTATTCTGGACACCGTGACAGGGGAGAACTGAAGGACACCTCCAGACCAAACTTGTCACATGAAGAGCATCTTCAACATTCCATTGGCTTGCTCTAAGACACACCTGGTGGTCATGTGGCTCTTATTCAAGCAGTCCTTGTGCCTCATTGGTGGGTTCCTCACAGAGTTAAGTTTGAAGGGGGTATCCCTTGTCTCCAACAAGCCAGCTCTTAAGTCTGTTCTTGGAATGAAAAGGTCTGGAATGTTGGACTGCCACAGTGACAGCTCCCATGGTGCACAGCTGCATGAACCTCTTGTGGTCACACAGCAGCTGCACGCTGATGGAATAATATCCCTTGTGGTTTATAAAAACTCCTGGTTTCTGTGGCGGTGCTCTCATTGCCATGTGAGTGCAATCAATGGTACACTGTACCTGTGGGAAGCCACCCAGGGAGGCGAATGACAGTGTCCACTTGTTCTGCCTTTTGTTATCACAGAGGAAGTTTACATAACTCCTAGCCCTGACAAGCAATCCATTCATTACCTGTCTGCTGCATTTATAGGCAGCAGACTACAAGATCATCGGTATGTCTCCGATAGTGTCGTGGAAGTAACCAGAGGCAAAATAAAATCGAAGTCGGTGGTGACTTTCACTGCTATTGATAATGCGTGGCCACCAGGTCCACCAGCAGGGAGCAGGTTTTCTTCTAGGAGTTTGCATATGCATGTGACCGCCTAGTGTGACAATCCCAGCCTTGGTAAGGACTGTTCTTCCAAGTGCTTAAGGAAGCTGAGCCTCTTCCTGTAAACCCTGTGAGATGTGTAGTGCCTCCTG
Organism: Heterodontus francisci; assembly: GCF_036365525.1. NCBI lineage: Eukaryota > Metazoa > Chordata > Chondrichthyes > Heterodontiformes > Heterodontidae > Heterodontus > Heterodontus francisci. Next base: position 9,854,613 of record NC_090401.1, read on the forward strand.
CAATCTCAGCCCCTCTGTTGGTCTCCTCCCTCAGGTACACATCTTTTCTGTGCACCTGCTGATCCCACCACAGCACACTGTTGTTGCATGGATAGTAATTGTGTTTCTCTTCTGTTGTGCTATCAAAAACATCCAAGGTACCTCCCGTCCTGCTGGTGTCCATCTGTTAGCCTCCAAATTTCTCCCAAACTTTGATAGTGACAAGAACGCTCTCCTAAATGTTTGCTGGAGGGAACTGACAAAGCATCTCTAAGAACTAAGTCTTTATTGAGATTGGGCAATCTGAGGTTGATATGAAGTGCATCTAAAATTTTACCTCCTTTTCACTGGTCAGTTTCCTGAGTCCCATGAAACCTGTGCTAGTGGCGTTAAATTCGAGGGAAAGTTAAATTCAAATCTAAAGACCATCATTTGTTAACAATTTTCATGCCTTCAGATGTCTAGGCTCTAAGGCCTGGAATTCCCTCTTGAAACTTTTCCACATCTCTACCTAACTTTCCTCCTTTAAGATAATCCTTGAAATCTACTTCTTTGACCAGGTTTTTGGTCAACTGACCTAATATCCCCTTATGTGGCTCAGTGTTGTAACATTTTTATAATGCTCCTGTGAAGCACCTCGGGACAGTTCATTGTATTAAAGGCACTTTATAAAGGTAAGTAGTTATTGTTGCGCTGCCTTAATTGCTCACAGATCTGCTCTAGCGATTGTGCCAACTCTGGTCAGAGGTTATTCACTTGCAGCCAAACATGCATCAGTTAAACCTGGAAGTCAGTGAGTTGCAGTCTTGCTTCATTTTCCTCCAAATTTAACTATTCATCCGACCCCAACCCACCCATCTTACCTGTTAAAATTCCCCCCATAAATGCCGTAGTGTCTGGAACAGATCACAAGTTTGGAATTCTGTGGCAAGTAACTCCTGATTCTCCAAAGCCTCTTCACCATTTGCAGTGCACAGGAGTGTGATGGAATACTCTCTACTTATAGCTGCAACAACACTCAAGAAGCTCAATATCATCCTGCTTGATCAGCACCCCATCCACCAGTTTAAGCATTCACTCCCTCCACCAACAGTGCACTGTGGATGCAGTACGTACCATCTACAGGATGCATTGGAACAAGTTGCCAAGGCTTCTCCAGCAGAACCTCCCAAATCCGTGACTTCCACTACCCAGTAGGAAAAGGTAGCAGATGCATGGGAACATTACTGTACAGAGAAGTTTATTATGTTGTCTGATGCAACATAAATGAGATGTGTGGAGTTCAGTTGATTGAAGATCCCAAACAGGTTTATTCAACAGCTAACAAATATATACAGTGCAGAGCTATCTATTTACAGGACCTGCCTGTTGGTGTTACAGTTACAGAGTGGCTCTGGCTCCAAGTCACATGACTGCATTCTGGTATTTGGCTCATTAGCATTTTAAGATCATAAGATCTTAAAGGGACATACTTAAAGGCAATCACACAACATTCCCTTCTTTCCAAAGATAGATCTTGTATGCTAAAAGGTTAAAAGCAAAAACATATAAAATTAGATAACATCAAAATTATTTACACATGGATAGAGATGATGAACTTTACAGATATAGAGGCTCAAAAGTCCATAAATCGCCTTGGGGAGTTTGCATCTCATCCGTTGCTGTTCTTTCTGAAGTTTCTCTCTCTCTGCTTTCAGTTTCTTTTGCTCTGCCTTCAGCCTGCTAACATACTCTTGTGCTTTTCTCAAAATGACCACTTTCAAGGCCATGTTATTCTTGGAAAGCTGCAGCACCTCATCTCAAAGAGCCAGTCGATAATACTTCAACTCATTCCTCCTCTGCCTCTTCAGGACATTGCATGTACTTCCCCTGTCCTCATCTTCCATGTCTGAAGGCTTGGGGCTCCAGGTTGAGGACTTGTTGGGGAAGAATATTGGCCTCATGGAGATACTTGTCTGTTTGGCTCGTTGTGGTGCCAGTGGTTCTCTAGAGAGCAGTAGTGAAGGTGCGGCATAGTTGTGCTGTTGCTGGGTTTCCAGACTGCACTGTTTGATGCTGGTCAGAGTCTGCGAGCAGGTTCCGGTTCTTGGAGGTTTCCCCTTGGCAATGCCATCATGGATGGTTATGATGTTGAGGTCCGTACACGCTGGTAGTCCTGCCACTGCAGGTCCACTCGTGGCTACCAGGTAGAATATTTGTGATTTCCATGCCGACTTGCCATAGTTGCATTGTATTGTTAATGTGTCACTGCATGGGATGGGTGACCCATTATACACAGCTAACTTGGCAGTTGTTGTTGCATCATTGATTTCCAATGACTCCGATACATATCTTTGAGGATTAGGACTGGTAGGATATTTGCACTAGCTCCGGTGTCAATCTTGACCCTGAGTGTATGTTTGCCAGTTTTCTTTGGGCACATGATGTGAATAGTGGTGAAAGCTTCCAGTTGTTGGACTTCATCAATGTGATATTTCAGATTCACAGTGTGGAATGCCTTCTATCTGAGAACTACTTCTTTCTGAGTCTTGTCTCAGGTCTGTTTCACTGTGCACTTCATGTATCGGCTTGCATTTAGACTGGTCTCTGGTGCTTTCCTTGCTCCTGTTGTCCTGTTGTCTGTTCATTTGCTTCTGACCATGACTTCTGGCTGCATTTTTGGAGCCAGAATTCCTGCATAGGTGGGCTCAGTGTCCTTTTGCACTGCATGCCTTGCACAGGTCTCGAAATGCAGGACAACTTCATTGTGAGTGGGACCAACCACATTTATCACACAACGTGCATGTTCTTTTCGACCTGGTTATGATTCCGATACTGTTGGCTGCACCTAATGCTCGCAGGTGCAGTTGTCCAGCTACAATGGCTTCATATTTCCTGCCATCTTCTAGCAGTGCATCGATGCTGTGATCTTTCTTTTTCCCCCAAGAGGTCCTTCTGAAACACTTCATAGGTGTTGATTCAGTCACCAACTCTATTATTTGGTCTGACAGCTCAGTTGCTGAAAAGTTGCATTCATTGCTCTTGTTACGGCATCTGCTGATGAAATGATCTATTGATTCCTGTGGCTGTTGCCTGTGGGACATCAATTCAATTTGTAAATTCACTAGTAATTGGAGCTGATCTTCCAGCACTTTCCAAATCTTTGCAGAATCTTTCTGGTCCTGTTCAGATAATGCTTAGGTATTGATTCTGTGCAATTTCTCATTTTCAGTCGCTATCATTATTTTTACAGCCTGTTTTTCTGGTTCTACAATTACCTGATCTGTAAAGCATAACTGCATTCTTCGCTGGAATAGTTTGAACTCAGATAGGATATCCAAGGCTTTCCAGTTCATGCTCAGAAAATTGATGTCCATCTTTCACATGGATACATCCATAAACTTGAGAGCATCTAAAACTCTGCGGCTTATATCCTAATTTGCATGAAGTCATGTTCATCTATAATTCCTGTGCTCGCTGACCTACATTGACTCACAGACCATCAATGCTGTGCTTTTAAGATACTTATCCTCCAGCTGAAATCCTTCATGGCCTCACCCCTCCCTATTCCTGTAAACTCCTTCAGCTCCACAAGCCTCCAGGTATTCTGAGACGGGCACAGATTTGAGAAATGAGAACAGGTTCAAGGGCTTTGCAGAGGAAAGAGAGGCTGGAAATGAGGTGGTAGTTTGCAAGGCCAGACGGAGTCAAGGGTGGCTTTTCTGAGGAGGGGAATGAAGTTGGTGATTTTGAAAAGGAGGGGGCTGTATCTAAGGAGAGAAACCATTTACATTATCAGTTTGAACAAGGGCCAGGAAGGAAACTTGGGTAGTCAGCAGTTTAACAGGAATAGAAGCCAGAGGTGTGTCACGTAAACAAGATTAGCTTGGAGAGGAGAGGTGACAGCAGAGAAATTAGACATAGGGCAGGGGGAATGGGGGTGGGTGCAGGTTTGGTTTGGTGTCTGAGGGGAAGGGGCTAAGCTGCAGAAGCAGCTGAGAGCTGCCTACCCTATTCACTGTCACTACAGCAGCATCCTGCATCGGCAGAATAGAAACATAGAAGGATTTACTGCAGAGAAGGAGGCCATTCAGCCCATTGTGCCAAAGCTGGCCAAAGAAGAGCTCTCCAGTCTAATGCCACCTTCCAGCTCTTGGTTCATAGCTCTGTAGGTTACAGCACTTCATATGGTAGGCCTTGGCCAATAAAGAGAAGTATCTCGTATACCTTCTTGGCACCTTATCTACCTGTACTGTGATCTTCAGGGATCTGTGGACATGCATTCCAAGATCCCTCTGTTCCTCTACCCTATTCAGTATCCCACCATTGATTGGATATTCCCTTGCCTTGTTTGTCCTCCACAGATGCAAATCCTGGAACTCCCGTAAAAGATGGTGGCCCGCACATGCGGGTTTTATTCTGTGGAGCCACCATGATCTTATAAGCGGTGGCTCATTTACATGGCTGGGCAGACCGTTCCCCCGCCCCGATGACGTGGAGTGGGAGGGCGATCCGTCCCCAGTAAGAGCGTCTGGTGCCACTGTGCAGGTGCAGTACCATTTTTAAAGGGCTTCCAGCCCTTACATTTAATTTAAAAGATTAAAGGGAAAGTGCGATTCCAATGATTTTTAAAAATCACATACATGTTTCCAGCCCCTTTCCCACCTCAACCCCCAAATAATAATACACTCATTCCTTGCCCTTTCCCCCAAAAATACTTACCTTGTATACCTGACTATTCCCACCCCCAAAGTTCACAAACTTTTAACTTTACCCATTCCCACCATCGTCTCCACCAATCAGAATACATTAACCCTGCTCCCCCCTGCCACACTGAGAAACCTACCTCCTCCCCCCTCCCCACAGGTGTTGCACCTTGTTTCCCCAGACAGGGATCTGAAGGTGCAGCAGTGCCGGCTGCTGAAGTGAAGATCGCGGCGGTGCTTCAGGAGGTGATGGGAATATCATTAATTCAGGTAAGTTAACGAATTTGAATATTTATATTATGGTTCCGTCACCAGGCGTCACCGCCGCCCGCAAGATCGGGACGGGCCCTGCTGGCGTCGAGGTCCATGGCCAGCCTTATCTGGGGCAATCTTCATACCCCACCCCCCCCCTCACAACGGATCCCGACGTTGAGGCCTCTATAAAATACGGCCCAACATTTCACATTTCTCCTTAACTACAATGTCTGCTTCATCCCTCTCTTTTGTGAAAGTGGACATAAAGTACATAAAAACATAAGAAATGGGTGCAGGAGTCGGCCATTCGCCCCTCGAACCTGCTCCGCCATTCAATAAAATCATGGCTGATCTGATCGTGGTCTCAGCTCCACTTTCCTGCCTGTTCCCATAACCTTCGGCTCCCTTGTAGATCAAAAACCTTTTCAACTCAAACTTGAATATATTTAATGACCCTTTAAGAGAAGAAATTCCTCTTTATCTCTGTCTTAAATGGGAGACCCCTTATTTTGAAACTGTGCCCTCTAGTTCTAGATTCCCCCACGAGTAGAAACATCCTCTCAGCATCTACCCTGTCAAGCTCTCTCAGAATCTTATATATTACAATAAGATCATCTCCCATTCTTCTAAACTCTAATGAGTGTAGACCCAATCTGCTCAAACTTTCCTCATAATACAACCCCTTCATCCCAGCAGTTAACCTAGAGAACCTTTTCTGAACTGCCTCCAATACAAGTATATCCCTCCTTAAATAAGGAAAGCAAAACTGTACACAGTACTCTAGATGCAGTCTCATCAATGCTCTGTGCAGTTGTAGCAAGACTTCTCTATTTTTATAAAAGCAAAATACTGTGGATGCTGGAAATCTGAAATAAAGCAGAAAGTGCTGGAAATACTCAGCAGGTCAGGCAGCATCTGTGGAGAGAAAAGCAGAGTTAATGTTTCAGGTCTGTGCGTATTTCCAGCACTTTGTTTTTTTCCTTATTTTTATACTCCACCCCCTTGGAATAAAGGCCAACATTCCATTTGTCTTCTTAATTACTTGCTGTACCTGCATTCTAACTTTTGATTTATCTACGAGGACACCCAGATCCCTCTGTACAGAAGCATTCTGCAGTCTCTCTCCATTTAAATTCTGCTTTTCTATCTTCCTACCAAAGTGAATAACCTCACACTTTCCCACATTATACTCCACCTACCAGATTTTTGCCCTCTCACTTAATCTCTTTATATCCCTGTGCAGACTCTCTGTGTCCTCCTCACAACTTAGTTTCCCAACTATCTTTGTATCGTCAACAAATTTGGCTACAATATACTCTCTCCCTTCATCCAAGTCATTAATATAGATTGAGGCTCCAGCACTAATCCCTGCAGCACTAGTTACAGTTTGCCAACCTGAAAATGACCCACTTATCTTGACTTTCTGTTTCCTGACAGTTAGCCAATCCTCTTTCCATGCTAATATATTACTCCCAACACTATGAACTCTATCTTGTGCAGTAACCTTTTGGAAATCCGAATACTATATCGACTGGTTCCCCTTTATCCACGCTGCTTGTTGCATCCTCAAAGAACTCTAATAAATTTGTCAAATATGATTTCCCTTTCATAAAACCATGCTGACTCTGCTTAATTGTGTTATGATTTTCTAAATGCCCTGCTACTACTTCCTTAATAATGGATTCCAGCATTTTCCCAATGACTGACGTTAGGCTAACTGGCCTACAGTTTCCTGCTTTCTGTCTCCCTTCTTTCTTGAATAAGGGTATTACATTTGCGGTTTTCCAGTCTGCTGAGACCTTCTCAGAATCACAGGAATTTTGGAAGATTACAACAATGCATCCATTATCTCTGCAGCCACTTCTTTTAAGACCTGAAGATGCAGGCCATTGGGTCCAGGGGACTTGTCAGCCTTTAGTCCCATTAGTTTTCCTAGTACATTTTTCTTTAGCGATAGTGATTGAACTAACACCTTCTGCACCTCCGGGGCCCATATCCCTCTATTCCCTTCCTATTCATATATTTGTCAAGATGTCTCTTAAACATCGCTATTGGTTCAAGTTCCTCCCACCCGCCCGCCTCCACTTTGTCTTTTGATTTTCTATTATTTTTGGGATGTTTTTTGTGTCTTCTACTGTGAAGACAAATGCAAAGTACTTGTTCAAAGTTTCTGCCATTTTCTTGTTTCCCATTATTAGTTCTCCAGTCTCAGCCTCTAGGTAACCAACTTTTAGCTATGGCTTCCTTTTTATATATTTGTAGAAGCTTTTACTGTTGTTTATATATTTCTTGCTAGTTTACTCTCTTTTTCTAATTTCTCCATCTTTTTTTCTAGTCATTTTCTGCTGATTTCTAAAAATTTTCCCAATCTACTGGCCTACCACGAATCTTCACAGAATTGTACACCTTATCTTTCAATTTGATACCATCCTTAATTTCCTTTGTTAGCCACAGATGCTTTATCCTTCTCAGAGTCTTTCTATCCCAGTGGAATATATCTTTGTTGAGAGTTATGAAATGTATCTTTAAATGTCTGCCTCTGTTTCTCTACCATCTTACCTTTTAATCTATTTTCCCATTCTACTTTAGCCATTTCTGTCTTCATACTTTTGTAATTGCCTTTATTTAAGTCTAAGACATTAGTTTCAGACCCAAGTTTCTCACCCTCAAACTGAATGTGAAATTATAACATGTTAAATGATCACTCTTCCCTAGAGGATCCTCTACTCTGAGATCATTAATTAATTTTGTCTCATTACATGCTACCAGATCTAAAAAGGCGTATTCCTTGGTTGGTTCTACAACGTATTGATCTAAGAAACAGTCCCAAATACACTTAATGAACACATCCTCAAGGCTACCTTTGCTAATTTGATTTTTCCAATCCGTATGAAGATCAACGTCACCCACGATTGTTGCAGTACTTTTCCTACAAGCCCCCATTATTTCTTGATTTATACTCTGTCCTACAGTGTAGCTACTGTTAAGGGGTCTAAAAACTATTCCCACCAGTGACTTCTTTCCCTTGTTATTTCTTAGCTCCACCCAAACTGATTCTACATCTTGCTCTTCAGAGCCAAGATCATTTCTCTCTACTATATTGGTTTCATCATTTATTCGCACAGCTACCCCACCCCCTTTTTCACTTTTTCTATTCTTTCAAAATGTCAAATACCTTGAATATTCAGTTCCCAGCCTTGGTCACCTTCCAATCATCTGTAATGTGTAATGGCTATCAGATCATGGCCAATTATTTCTATTTATGCCATCAATTCATCCATCTTGTTATGAATGCTGTGTGCATTTAGATAAAGAGCTTTTAATTCTGTCTTTTTACCATTTTTCCCTACTCTGAATCTATTTGCTGGTGTATTCTTATGTTTGTACGCTTTGTCCTTTCCTCTGGTTGTCACACTCTGGTTATCATTACCCATATTGCTAGCCTGCGCTATTGCCTTGTCCTTTATCTTTAACTTTCTAACTTTCCCGTCTTCTGACTGCACGCCCCCCCCGCCCCCCCCCCCGCACCCCCCCACAATACTATCTAGTTTAAAGCTCACTCTACAGCACTAGTTATTTGATTTGCCAGGACGCAGGTCCCAGTACAGTCCATTGCATTAGTGGTTCCTACAGTGTCCCTCCCTTCCATTAGCCCACTGGGCAAACTTCCTCTAAAGTTCCCGCTGCTCTATCCTGAACTCTTACCGTTCTCTAGTTTCTCCCTCCCCTCATGTCTTCTCTGAGCTCAGTATGTCCATGAGATCTGCTCCCTTGGCCTATCCCCAAAAAGCTGCTGACCTCCAAACTTCCCCTCTTGGCCCCCATGTTAGCTGATATTGTTAACAGTTCTCTCTTTTCAGATACTGTTCCTCTCGCCTTCAAATCTGCCATCATCACCCTCTCCTCAAAAAATTAACTGTGACCCAGACCAGAATTTTACATCTCCCCAAAGAGCAGGAAGGTGTCGGGCGTAAAATGGAGCGGGAGGCTCGGGGGCCCTTTCCGACCTGCTCCCGCCGCCATTTTATGCAGGGAGATGGCGGTGAGCAACAGCCCACCCCAGGCCAATCAAGGCTCTTAAGTGGCCACTTAATGGCCTCCTCCCACCGCCACGGGGATTTTACCTGTGTCAAGCGGGCGGCTCGGATCCCGAGAAAAGCAGCCTGTTAAAAGCAGGCAGCTCTCTGATGGCCTGGGAGGGGCCCTCATGATCCAACACCCTGTGCCCAACGGAGGGCTGCCCCTGCTGCCCCAATAACCCCCACACACCACTTCCCCCATCCCCCCAATCGACCACCCTTGCCTTGCGGGGCCCAACCGATCACCCCTGACGAGGCAACAAAAACGTACCTTGGTTCTGGGCTCCCTGACATCTTCATCTTGAATAAAAGCAAAATACTGCGGATGCAGGAAATCTGAAATAAAAACAAGAAATGCTGGAACCACTCAGCAGGTCTGGCAGCATCTGTGAAAAGAGAAGCAGAGTTAATGTTTCGGGTCAGTGACCCTTCTTCTGCTTCTCTTTTCACAGATGCTGCCAGACCTGCTGAGTGGTTCTTCATCTTGAAGCTGGGCTGCAATCCCAGCAGTGGCCACTGCTCCTGGTGGCGCTGCTGCGACTAAGAGCTGCCAGCCCACTGATTAACCGGCAGCTCAATCAGTCGGGACTTCCTGTCTTAAGCGGGTGGAAGTCCCGCCTCAGAACACTGAAAGGCCGGGGACCCGCATTTTGCAGGTCAGATCCCCAGGCCAGGCGGGAGCAGGTTCACCACCGACTTTTCAGTTGGTGGACGGCTCCTGTCCGCCAGGGTAAAATCCCAGCCCCAAACCGCCTTGCAAACTACTGCCCCATCTCCAACCTCCCTTTTCTCTCCAAAATCCTTGAACATAATGTCGCAAATCTATGCCCATCTTTCCCAGAACTCCATGTTTGAATCCCTCCAATCAGGTTTCCGTCCCAGGAAAATACTGAAAAGGCTGTTCTCAAAGTCACAAATGACATCATATGTGAATGTGACAATTCCTCCTCATCCTTCTTGACCTGTCTACACCCTTTGACATGCTTGACCACACCATCTTCCTCCAACACCTAGCTACTGTTGTCCAGCTGGGTAAGACTTCTCCCGCCTCGTTCCATTCTTAGCTATCTAATCGTACTCAGAATATCACTTGCAATGGCTTCTCTTCCCACTCCCGCACCGTTACCTTGGGTATTCCCCGAGGATCTATCCTTGGTCCCCCTACTATTTCTTAACTACATAATGCCCTTTGGTGACATCATCTGAAAGCACAGCATTAGTTTTTACATGTACACTGACAACACTCAGCTCTACCTCACCACCACCTCTCTCGACTCCTCCACCGTTGCTAAATTATCAAGACTGCTTCTCCGACATCCAGTATTGGATGAGCAGAAATTTCCTCCAATTAAATATTGGGAACATCAAAGCCATTGTTTTCAGTCTCTGCTCCAAACTCTATTCTCTAGCTAACAACTCCATCTGACTCCCTGGCAACACTCTGAGATTAAGCCAATCTGTTCGCAACGTTGGTGTCACATTTGACGCCGAGATGAGTTTCTGACTACAAATTCATGTCATTACTAAGAATGCCTATTCCCACCTCTGTAACATTGCCTGACTTCATCCCTGTCTCAGCTCATCTGCTGTTGAAACTCTCATTCATGCCTTTGTTATCTTTGGACTTGACTGGTCCAACACACTCCTGGCTAGTCTTCCACATTCTACCCTCCGTAAACTTGAGATCATCCAAAACTGTGGTGCCATGTCTTAATTCGCACCGAGTCATGTTCCCCGATCTCCCCTGTGCTCGCTGACATACATTGGCTCCTGGTCAAGCGACGTTTCGATTTTAAAATTCTCATCCTTGTTTTCAAATCTCTCCATGACCTCACCCCTCCCTATCTCTGTAATTTCTTCCAGCCCCACAACCCTCGAAGATATCTGTGCTCATCTAATTCTGGCCTCTTGAGCATTCCTAATTTTAATCGCTCTACTATTGGTGGCCATGCCTTCAACTGCCGAGGACCGAGGGTCTGGAATACCCTCCTCACACTGCTCCGCCTCGCCACCTCACTTTGTTCCTTTAAGACACTCCTTAAAACCTACCTCTTTGACCAAGCTTCTAACCATCTCACCTAATATACCCTTATATGGCTCGTTCTCATACTTTGTTTTATAATGGCTCCTGTGAAGCACCCAGGGACGTTTTATTATGTTAAAGGCACTATATAAATATAAGTGTTTGTTGTTGTTTTAATTGGCCCTAAAGTGGCAACGCAGGTGGATAAAGTAGTCAAGAAGGCATATGGCATGCTTTCCTTCATTGGTCGGGGCATAGAGTATAAAAATTGGCAAGTCATGCTGCAGCTGTACAGAACTTTAGTTAGGCCACACTTAGAATATTGCGTGCTTTCCCGGTGACATCCTTTCCACCTGTCCAGATCCATTCCCTAAAACTTACTCCAGGACTGCTCCTTCTCTTGTTACACTTGCTATATGCTGGCTAAAACATTTTAGATTTTGCGCCCTCTGTGCCTTTTACGCTGAACTTATCCCAGTTAATATTTGGGTTGGTGAAATCCCCTACTATTACGGCCTTTTGTTTCTGCATTTTTCAGCAATTTGCCCACACATTTGTTCTTCTATCTCCTTCTGAGATGGGGTCTATAGTACGCTCCCAGCAGTGTAATTTCGCCTTTTTTGTTCCTCAGTTCAACCCATATTACCTTGTTTCTCATGTATCATCCCTCCCCATAGATGTGATTGTTTCTATAGCCAATACTGCGATCCCTTCTCCTTTATAATCCCCCTCTCTATCCCAGCTGAAAACTCTGTAAACAGGAATGTTGAGCTGCCCTTCCTGCACTCTACTTAAGCCAGGTTTCAGTTATAGCTATGATATCAGACTTCCAATGTCTATCTGTGCCCTCAGCTCATCTGCCTTACTCACTAGACTCCTTGCATTGAAGTATACACCATTAATCACTCCTTTGTTATCTATTTTATAGCCTTTGTTTCCTCAACATTCCATACTCACTTATTAATTTTCTGCCTATTTCCTTCTGAATCTACATTCAGATTCCCATTCCACTGCCAAGCTCATTTAAACCCTCCCCAACAGCAGGAGCAAACCTCCGCATCTATGGGGAGGGATGAAAAAGGAGAAACAAGGTAATATGGGTTGAACTGAGGAACAAAAAAGGGGAAATCATGCTGCTGGGAGTGTACTATAGACCCCATCTCAGAAGGAGATAGAAGAACAAATGTGTGGTCACAATATTGTTCCCAGCCCCGTTAAGGTGCAACCCATCCAGCGTGTATAGGCCCCACCTCCCCCAGAACTTGCCCCAGTGTCCCACGCGTCTAAAGCCCTCCCTCCTGCACCATCTCTCCAGCCATGTATTCATCCGCACTACCCTCCTATTTCTGTACTTATTGGCGCATAGCACTGGCAGTAATCTGGAGATTACTACCTTTGAGGCCCTACAATTTAATTCTGATCCTAGCTCCCTTAAATCTCCCTGCAGGACCTCAAGCCTGTTTCTACCCATGTCATTGTACCCACATGGTCCATGACCTCTGGTTGTTCAACCATACTGTCAGGGTGCTGTGCAGCTGTTCAGTGACATTCTTGACCCTGGCACCAGGGAGGCAACATTTCATCCTGGAGTCATGTCTGCTGCTGCTGTAACACCTGTCTGTTGTTGAGTCCCCTACCTCTATTGCTTTCCAGATCTTCCTCCTCCCCCACCCCACCCCTGCACAGCTGAGCCACCTATGGTGCTCTGGACTTAACTCTAGCTGCACTCCCCAGGTAAACCATTATCCTCAACAGTATTCAGAACTGAATACCAGTTGAAGAGCAAGATGCACTCCTGGGAACCCTGCTCCTGCATGACTGTCTGGCAGTTGCTCTGTCCCTCTCTGCCTGCACACTCTTAGGCTATGGGGTGACTGCATCCAGACACATGCTATCCACACAATTTTCAGCCTCACAAATGCACCACAGTGATGCCAGCTCTGCTCAGAGCTCGAGTCCCCAGCTGACAATACTTCCTGCACTTGTTGTTGTCCAGAACACGAGCAGTGTCCTGAAGTTCCCACATGGAACAGAGTGTGAATTTCACGGGACTAAAGTGTCCTGCCATCCCTCTATTTATTAGACTGTTAACCAATTTAACAGAACTAACCTGAAGCCTAAAGAAAAACATTTACCAACTACTCACCAATCAGCTCTTTCATTCGGACTGATGACACTTTAGGTGTTTTACCTCTCTCCCTTTAGATACTTATCCCATATACTTGCCTTAAAATCCTCATATTCTGCTGCTCCTCCCTCTATGTTGATTTGAATATCACTCTGATCTCACTTTTTGATTTCTCCTCTGTTTGATTTGGCTCCTGTTCCTTTATATCCAGTCTCTGATCCCCTGGCATGTGAATCTCAGTATTGGAGGCAGTGGGTATTGCTGAAGTATCTCCTGGGAATGTGGCCACTCATGATATCAAGACAATGTGGCCCACAGTCCGAAATACAATAAAACATAGTTTGGCTGTGCTTGGAACCAAACCATGAAGAGCCACCCAAAGGGATTCATCAATCTCACAGCAGAGAGCAGTGATTGCAGTCGGTCTCAACCTTCAGCAGTGGTATGTACACAGAGTCATGCAAATTAACCATGGTTCCCAAGTTACCGTTAGTCCCCTGTCAGTACTTGTTTCTGAACTGGTATCAAGAGAAGCACCCCCTCCACCCCCTACCACCACCCGCCCTCCCTCCCCACCGACTCTCCTAGAGCATGTAGACCTGCAAAGCTGAAAAGACCAGTTTATTCCTGGCATGCAGTGGAATCACAAGCAGGTCCTCAGGAAAACACTCAGGATTCCTCCACACTTAGTACTTCCAATAGACACTAGATAGGTAGGAAAGTAACTTGTGAAGAGGACATAAGGAGGTTACAAAGAGATATAGATAGGTTCAGTGAGTCGGCAAAGATCTGGCAAATGGAGTATAATGTGGGAAAGTGTGAAATTGTCCATTTTGGCAGGAAGGATAACAAAGAAGCATATTATCTAAATGGTGAGAGATTGCAGAGCTCTGAGATGCAGAGGGATCTGGGTCTCTTAGTGCATGAATTGCAAAAGGTTAGTATACAGGAACAGCAAGTAATTAGGAAAACTAATGGAATGTTATTGTTTATCGTGAGGGGAATTGAATACAAAAGTAGGGAGGTTATGCTTCAGCTATACAGGGCATTGGTGAGACCACAGCTGGAGTACTGTGTACAGTATTGGTCTCTTTATTTAAGGAACGATGTATATGCGTTGGAGGCAGTATAGAGAAGGTTTACTAAACTAATACGTGGAATGGGTGGCCTGTCTTACGAGGAAAGATTGGACAGGCTAGGCTTGTATACGCTGGAATTTAGAAGAGTAAGATGCGACTTGATTGAACCTTACAAGATCCTGAGGGGTCTTGACAGGGTGGATGTGAAAAGGATGTTTTCCCTTGTGGGAGAATCTAGAACTAGGGGTCACTGTTTAAAAATAAGGAGTCACCCATTTAAGATAGAGATGAGGAGAAATTTTTTCTCTCAGAGGGTCGTGAGTCTTTGGAACTCTCTTCCTCAAAAGGCGGTGGAAGCAGAGTCTTTGAATATTTTTAAGGCAGAGGTAGATAGATTCTTGATAGGCAAGTGGGTGGAAGGTTATTGGGGGTAGGTGGAAATGTGGAGTAATCAGTTCAGCCATGATCTTATTGAATGGTGGAGCAGGCTCAAAGGGCCGAGTGGCCTAGTCCTGCTCCTAATTTATATGTTTGTAAGTTCGTAATGCATGAGAAAGAACGTGGCACATAATACTCATCTCAAAAAAGGACAGCAGGGTAGTAAAGTATATTAAACATTGAATACTTTCTCACAGTAATAAATTTGCACTTAGCATCTTTCAATGTAAAACTAACATTAAAAAGTATAGTATTTTGCAACTAGAAAAAAAATCTGCCAATTGCAGTTAAAAATATACTGCATTCTATCCCTTTGGGAAAAAGCTCTCTGCAAGTCACAAAGGGAAGAGTTATTGATCGGAACCATGTCACACTTTGGGTACTAGCTGATGTGATGCAGGTTTGTTTCCTAGTGCCCTCTTCCTGGCCTGTCTTGCTGCAGTTATTCAGTAAGTATGTGTATGCCTTATCAGTGGCAATGTTATACAGCGAGCAACACACTCGAATTACTCTGGCAATTCACTCAGACTGCAAGCCATCATCAGAGGAATTTAAACATTAGAAATGTTATTTTAAGTCTCATCTATTATATTTCTAGCTCATAAATGTGTATGTGATATCTAGAGGCTGCTCAGAGCTATCATTTAGGTAACCCATGTCTCCAAGGAAGCAATTTTACAAACTCAGCCAATTAATCTTGATTCTCTCAATGCATTATGAGCACGCCCCAGAAAACAGGCATTTCATTCGCAAGTCCTTTTTGCCAGTGTTCAAAAGGCAATAACTGAGTGAGCAGGGACCCTTTCTGTTAGCACCATCTGCGAGCACCCAGTAAATGGAGATATTAAATGTGGTGGTCAACTTTTTATCCACTGACATCCGTTGCTTTATGGATACAGGTCTGGTTCCAGAAGCTGATATGTATCTGAAAATGCACAAAGGCACAGTCTCCGTGCTCACCGTTCCTCACTGAGGCCATTCTAGATAGCACATGAGTATTATTCACATTGTATTGGATAGAGTTAGAACTGGAATTTCTGCTTTCTGGGTTAAAACCTCCAGTGGTTTCTGCTTCTCGTGCTCCAAAATAGCTAGCACAGGGAGAATTGGCATGACACCCATTTTGCAGAGATCACTAACTGACAGTACAGTAAACTTTGTGCAGCCTTATGCTAGTGGTGGAGCCTCACACGTAACCAGCATAATATCAGATGGGCTGCTGTCTAATGACAGGAAAGCATAAACAGGCTTTCATCAAATTTACCCTCATGTAGGTAATTTATTTCCCCCTCAAGCTCTACTAGTCTCCCCAGTGCTTTAAATGGGACAAATTACTGCGATGTAAAAATGAACTAAATCTCTATGGTCTGTGATTAACAAACAAAAGCAGCGTTAACACCAAATCTGTGTGTTAATGTGAAATAGAAATATTTCTCTCAGGAATAATTTTAAGAGTATGGGGAAACAACAGGCTCACCTTTGTTAACACAAATATGACTACAAAATTGATGCATATGCTATCTTAACATACAGGGCTAATTAAATCCCTCGGTAAGTGAAGCTGTCAAAGGCATGCTGAGCAGCCACAAATGCATTTTGGTCTCAAACCTCCAAATTCATATGGCAGAGGAGACATGTTTAATCTGACAGTCTTTGGACAGGGTCAATAGCAGCTTGTTCTGGGACCTCCACTGTCGCTGCAGATAAGCTTGCACAACATTTATGGGATCAACTCATGCTGTATGGTATTAGTTACACTGGCTACCATCTCTGTTACAAAAGAAACCAAATAGTGTCATGTGAATACACAGGAACAGAGTATGCCATCCAATCAGATCATGGCTGAACTACACCTCCACTCTATTTACTTGCCTTTTGTCTGTAGGCCTTCATTATCCTTGATACCAGTTAACATGTTCACACACTATTATCACACAGCAAGTTTCCTGCCTATTACAAAAGCAAAATACTGCAGATGCTGGAAATCTGAAATAAAAACAGCAAATGCTGGAAGTACTCTGCAGGTCTGCCATCATCTGTGCAGAGAGAAACAGAGTTAACATTTCAGGTTGATGACCTTTCACCAGAACTGGGAAATGTTAGAAATGTAAGTGGTTTTAAGCAAATGAATGTGGGAGGATTGGAAAAAGAACAAAAGGGAATGTCTGTGATATGCTTTGTGGCACCCCTTTGCTCAATCCACAAGATGGACCTGTGCTTCTGGTTGCCTGTAATTTTAATTTTCCACCTTGCTCACACACTGACCTCTCTGTCCTCGGTCTCCTGCAATGTTCCAGTGAAACTCAACGTAAACCCAAGGAACAGTATCCCATCTTTCAGTTACACTGACTTTAACAATTTTGTTTCCTTTTCCTTTGTAGGTTTTGGTTTTATTCGTGTTTTTCTCTTTCTTTGCTTTCATCAATCTGCCATTCACACCTCCTCTAGACACATCTTTTGTTTCTTTACTTGTCCCATTACCACTTCTCCCTTGACCTGGCACCATAAATCCTTTTGTAATCTAATCTCTCCTGCTTTCCACCCTATCACCAACCCTCCCTTTTGTTCCTTTTCCCACCTTCCCCACTTTCATTTGCTTAAAACGTATTATAATCGGCCTGAAACATTAACTCTGTTTCTCACATCACAGACGCTGCCTGACCTGTTGAGTATTTCCAGCATTTTCTGTTTTTATTCCTGCCCATTAGTTTCTTTTACCAGCAGCATCATTGGCAGACACAGGAGAGCCATTGAAAAAGAAAAATAATAAACTGGACTACTAGTATTTGGACTTACTGTACCCCACCAGAGGGAGTCGGCGTATGTCGCAAATTGAGAATTTGCCTCCTTCTCAGCCAGATAGACGAGGAAAGAGGAGAAAATGAGGATTAAAAACCCAATGTACCAGGCTGTAATCAGCTCCTGCAACAGAAAAGAACCTCTCATTGAAGTGAACCAAACAACCAGGCACTATTTTAAACAAATAAGTAACTCAAGTTCTGGATACGTCAATTGGTATATACATTCCAGGTGAATTACTGAGCCATCCAGACCAGATGGGTCATGCACTGTATATTAGGTTTGTTGATTTCAGCTAGAACGGCCAGCATTAGTGTTCCCCGATGTCAAGGGGGGAAATTAAATCATGAGTTCCTGTTCCCTCTTGCTCTCCAGTTGACTCCACTATGGAAGTGCTTGTATTGGGCACTGTATGAGAACAGGAATAAGCCTGAGTGTATTTGGCCTCATGCTAGCAAACGGCATTGGGCAATCATCCCCAGCCACCACTCATGCAGACACTCTTAGCAGCTGGCTGCTGTTGTGTGCATTTTGTGCTTATCAAGTTGAAGGATGTTTTTGCTAGTCAAGCTTTCCAAACTCACTTCACATGGGAGCTAGCAGAGAGAGGAGACCTTCAACCTAGTAGCTTTTAAATACAGGCTTTTGAGATGAAGGAATAGTGTCTAACACACTGTACTACACAGTACTCTGCTCCGAATTCAAATTTTGACTTTTTGCCATTGTGTAAAATGGGTGATAGTGAATCAGCAGCCCGTTTTGCATATCTCCCGATTTTAATTATCATTGACTTCAATGGAAATAAATATCAGGAGATACATAGAACAGGTTGCTGATTCACTATCATCTATTTTACACTCGAGAACAATGTTAAAATTACCTCCAAAAAGTTTTGCAGCATGTTACAGAGATGTCGAGGAGAGTAATATGTGGAAAGGGAAAAAAATCCCTATAAATTACAACACATCCACAACACACTGTTGGGAGCAGTACAGAGGGAACTCCACAGTGATTTGGCTGTCCCACATTTACCCTGGCAAAGGTAGGTATTAACACTGGGAGCCAAAACTGAAAAACCCTTCCTTTCTCCATCACTGATGTTGCTCATCCCAATATGCATGAATGAAATGTTAACTCTTGCAGAAACCATGACAGACAGACAAACAAGTAGCTCAGGAGTGCATCATTTAAATCTTCAATAAAGGTGGTAAGCTATCTTGATGGCTTGGCTGGCTAAGAAGGCATGTGGTTGAGACATTCAAACCAGTAGGCCCTATGTTAGATTTCCAGCCTGTGCTGAGCTAGTTCATGTTGCCAAAACAGCAATGGGGCAAGGTGTGTTCGGGGACAGCTACAATTGGCAAGTGGTTTTGGATTAGGGAGGTGGGAAAAAATCAATGTGGATTATTGCTCCTGATGATCATCCAGTGACCACTGCTGGAAAATGGCGATGTGTAGAATTAGGTGAGGCTGTGGTCACTTATGGCTATGAGGCCCTTTAAGGTAAACAGTCCATTGAATGGCAAGTTCAAACACAAACAAAAAGAAAGGGCACTTCATGAAAGTAAAAGCCCATGGGATCCAAGGCAAAGTGGCAATTTGGATTCAAAATTGGCTCAGAGGCAGGAAGCAAAGGGTAATGGTCAATGGGTGTTTTTGTGACTGGAAGGCTGTTTCCAATGGGGTTTTGCAAGGCTCAGTACTAGGTTCCTTGCTTTTTGTGGTTTATATCAATGATTTGGGCTTGAACATAGGGGTATCATTAAGAAGTTTCCAGATGATACAAAAATTGGCTGTGTGGTTGATAAAGAAGAAGAAAGTTGTGGACTGCAGGAAGATATCAATGGAATAGTCAGGTGGGTGGAACAGTGGCAAATGGAGTTCAATCCAGAGAAGTGTGAGGTAATGCATTGGGGAAGCCGAACAAGGCAAGGGAATACACAATAAATAATAGGATACTGGTGTGTAGAGGAGTGCATGTCCACAGATCCCTGAAGGTGGCTGGACAGGTAGAGAAAGTGGTCAAGAAGGCCCACAGGATACTTGCCTTTATTAGCCAAGGCATAGAATGTAAGAGCTGGGAGGTTATGCTGGAACTGTATAAAGCACTAGTTAGGCCACAGCTTGAATACTGTGTGCAGCACTGGTCACTGCACTATCGGAGAGATGTGATTGCACTGGGGAGGGTACAGAGGAGACTTACGAGGATTTTGCCTCGACTGGAGAATTTTAATCATCAGGAAAGATTGGATAGGCTAAGGTTATTTTCTTTAGAACTGAAGAAGCTGAGGGGAGGCCTAATTGAAGTGTATAAAATTATGAGGGGTCTAGATAGAGTGGATAGGAAGGCCCTGTTGCCCTTGGTGGAAAGCAGGGTCGTATGAAACCTCAAAAGGTGATCATTCCTGACCTTTTACAAGTCACTTCAGGCACAAGTAAGAGTCCCACGCTCAGGGTAATGAGCCATGGCCGATGGCGGACCAGCAAATTTATGGTGGTGATGGTGGAAAAGCTAGAACGTCGAGGGACAATGGCTGCTTACAGGCAGAGGATCCTGTGGGAAGAGGATGTGTGTTTTCTTTAAAGCACACGTGAAGAAGGCAATGGGAAATCACCTTATGCACTTTTGCCCAAGTCATATTGCTCATTTGTCATGGAAGTTAAAAATGGGAGGCTCTTACAAGCAATTAAAGGGGAAAGTATAGAACCATGAGGTGTGGCGAAATGAGTAGAGGATCTGCCTGTGGGCAGATCATCACCACTACTACTCCCCTTGGTTGAGGGGTCCATAACCAGGGAGCATGGATTTAGGGTCAGAGCTAGGAGGTTTAAAAGGGATTTGAGGGGAAATCTTTTCACCCAGAGGGTGGTGGGGATCTGGAACTCACTGCCTGAAAGGGTGGTAGAGGCAGAAACCCTCATAACATTTGAAAAGTACTTGGATGTGCACTTGAAGTGCCGTAACCTACAAGGCTATGGACCAAAGCTGGAAAGCGGGATTCAGCTGGCTGGCTCCTTGTTGGCCAGTGCAGACACGATGGGCCGAATGGCCTCCTTTTGTGCTGTAAATATCTGTGATGTGATATCTATGATTGGGTGAAGTATTGTAGCGTGGTCTGTCTCTGTGGAATTGTACCCCAGTCAATGCTTTCAGAATTAGGGGAAAAAATTGGAAAAAAAGTTGAAGAAATTCAGAGACCCACTAAGTTTGAACTGACCTTACTGTGAGCATACACGACAGATCCCAACAATTTCCAGGTTCCTCCTCTACGATCCATCCGTACCATCCTGAGAATCTGTAGGAACCTCATGCTGCGAAGTGCTGAAGTGGCAAAGATATTCCCCTTCGTCCCAGCAGCGATCACAGCAACAGAGGCGACAAATACAATAAAATCTGAAAGGCAAAAAAGATGAAAATTAAGAGCTGGAAATATTGCTGATGGTTCAAGTTACCAATATTACTGACCTCTCCCACCTCATCTGAAGTTTCTGACTCTTGCTGTGGTATAGATTCCATGGACACTTGCAGCTTTCCAGGACCTTGCCCAAGTGATCTTGGTTCATGTGTGAATATAGGCAGTTAGGTGTTGGCAGACTATTTGATTATGTGTGGCCATCACTATGAAGTTCAGTCGTATTGACACCTAGTGTTCACACACATACACAAGCACTAGCCAAGGTCATTGGAGAGTATTGTAGTGTCGAGTTGCATTCCTGGCTCTTTTTGCCTCCAAAGCACAAAGGCACTGGCCCACTGACTGAGATTATCCAACAAAAGCCACAAGTTAAGCCAGATATATAATCCAGTACCGCAGTGACCAATGCATTTGCCAGCTGAGACATAAACGTTACATTTAAAAGGTGCAGGCCAGGAACCCATCCAAAATTTCTCTCTTTAGCTCAGGTAACCATCTCTCTCTCCTTCCAGCAAACTCACAAAGGAGCACAAATGCAGTCAGTTGGATATAGCATATGTTGTTTTAAATTAACAAAAATAGGGTCAGGGGCCAAGGTCCCCAGTGCAAGACACCATCAAGGGTGAAAGGAGTAGGAGTAAAGGTAGGACTAATCTGAGGTGTTAATTAGAGAAAAACAAGCCTGAGCTTTTAAAAGCCTGTAAATGGGTGGAGGGACAAAAGACGTGGAGAGCTTTGAGATCCTGAGAAAGTATCATGAAGAGTAGAAAACTGGATGATGCGCCTTGATTTCAGCACAGTGAGGTTGTAGGGAGATGGAATGGTTTGTACGAGCTTACATGGAATAAGAGAGGAAAGTTCAGAGCAGCAAGGCCCTGAATTGTACAGATGAAATAGCGAGAGGCAAGAAAGATTCATATGGAGAGAGATTAGAGACCAGTGATAACAGAAGCTCTCTTTTGGTATGCTTCTGAGCCATAGAGATCATGAAGGCCCTGGCTTAGTTAGGTGATTTCAGGCATGGCTATGGTAGCCCTCTCACTATTCATCTGTAACTTGTGATTAAGGAGGTAGAAAATTAGCTAGAGTGAAGGCTCGTGATGGCTTTCCACTGAGTCCTGCTGGACACTGAGCTTGGCTATGTTACCTTCTGCTGGATATCGTGCCTATGTAATTGTCTAGATTCACGCAAAATGAATGTTCCCTGGGATATTGGTGGGATCCCAATACTACAGAATTATAGCCACCACCTACCAGAGGGTGGATCAAGAGAGCAGTTGTTATATCAAACTCTGCAAAACTCTGAGATATATTTCACGGGATGAGATGCTGATGGGTGTACTGGGTTAGTGTAGAAGCCTGCAAACTATGGTTACATGCTAACTGCTGAGATAGGCCATCAGGAAGTGCAAAGAAGGTGCTTCCCTATAGATGGAAAAGAGGTGAAATATAATTCAGTCAACATCTAGTATTCTCACATGGCTCTCAGATTACAAATGGGCAGCAGGCATCTCTTTAGGAGTTGGGGGGGGGAATGGCGTGGGAGAGATTACCAAACACATGAATAGGTTAAGTGTATTCTTCTTATGCTGGCTGATGACTAAGTGTTACAGAGTAACACAGAGTTACACAGAATTTAGAGAAAGTCCAGCAAGGTGATAATTGTCCATATCCTCCTCTCTCTGGTTTGGAAAACTGAGCAGTTAGCTTTCACTTCGAGGCCACAGGGTTCAATTCCTGAACAAGTTACATCCCAGGCTTTGAAAGTTCATGGGCTTTTTCCCATCTCTCCCAAGTAAAGTGAAATTCTTAAGGGGTAATTTTCACCAAATACGTTAGGCGCTAAAGAGCCTCCAAGGTGGTCAAATGGGGTCATAAGCTGAAACATCGGTCTAGCCTGCATTTAACACAAGACATCAGCTTGGTAAAGGAGTTGAAACCAGCACTGGAAGGGCCTTCAGGAGGCTTGTTACACAGCTGATTGCCACAAAAATTGCCAGCTAGCGCTCATTAACTAGGCTGCATGGCATTTTGGTGGCTAGTGCTTCAACTAACGCCCACTGCTAACAGCAACTAGCTGTACGGGAGTAAACACAGCTTTGATGTTGATTTCAAGTGCTACTTAAATGGAAACTCCCATTTCATGCTTTTTGCTGCTGGAATTGTGAAGAACACTTCCGAAATACGTTGAGAGACTCTGAGAGATCTTGTCAAGACTTCACCAACACTCAAGCAACATTAATTTTGGAAATTCTTTGAGGGCTTCACCTAAAAAGATTAAGTGTTGTGCTATTCCACCTTATTGTATACCTTACAGGAGTTACCAGGGGAAAGGGAACGTTTGGTCATGGGCATCTCATTAGGGGTCCCCCTTGATCTGGATGAGAGTGGACACAGAGTGGTCGCAAAAGGAATGAATCAGAAATAGAGTGCAACAGTTGAGAATCTGGTGCATCTTTCTTTTGGGCCTCCTTATCTCGAGAGACAATGGATACGCGCCTGGAGGTGGTCAGTGGTTTGTGGAGCAGCGCCTGGAGTGGCTATAAAGGCCAATTCTAGAGTGACAGGCTCTTCCACAGGTGCTGCAGAGAAATTTGTTTGTCGGGGCTGTTACACAGTTGGCTCTCCCCTTGCGCCTCTGTCTTTTTTCCTGCCAACTACTAATGCTCTTCGACTCACCACATTTTAGCCCTGTCTTTATGGCTGCCCGCCAGCTCTGGCGAACGCTGGCAACTGACTCCCACGACTTGTGATCAATGTCACAGGATTTCATGTCGCGTTTGCAGACGTCTTTAAAGCGGAGATGTGGACGGCCGGTGGGTCTGATACCAGTGGCGAACTCGTAGAAGCATTGTCAAACAAAATTTGATACTGTGTCACAGAAGGAGATATTAGGGGAGATAACCAAAAGCTTGATCAGATTGGTAGGTTTTTAAAGAGCATCTTAAAGCAGAAAAGAGAGGTCGACAGGTGGCGAGGTTTAGAGAGGAAATTCCAGAGCTTAGGGCCTTGGCAGCTGAAGGCATACTGCTAATGATGGAGTGAATAAAATCAAGGATGCTGAAGAAACGAGCATTGGAGGAGTGCATGTATCTGGGAGGATTGTAGGACTGCAGGAGATTACAGAGATGGGGGCATTCCCAAGAAATGTACTGTATTGTTTAGATACAGAGAAACGCTCCCACTACACTGCCCCGTCAAAGGTTCACAAGGCAGATATAAGACAGATTAGACACCGAATAAAGCTCCTTCTTTATTTCAGAAGGGGGACAGAACATATCCCAAGAATTATAAATCGGTTAGCTTAACATTGGTGGTAGGAAGAATAATGGAATCCCTACTAAAGGAGTGAATAGGAGAACATCTAGAAAAGAAGAATATGATAATGAATAGTCAGCAGGGATTTCAAAACGGAAAATCTTGCTGGCCCAACCTTATTAAAATTTTTGAGAAGGTAACAGAGAGAGTAGACAATGGTAATGCAGTAGATATAATTTATCTGGATTTTCAAAAGGCCCAGAATAGATGAATGAATAAAGTCAGAGAACGCAGAGTCAGGGGAGAAGTGGAAGAATGGATTGCTAATTGGCTTTGATACAGATAGCAGAGAGTGTGAGTAAAGGGTAGTTATTCAGAGTGGCAAAAGTTAGGAATTGGTGTTCGACATGGATCAGTGCTGGGACTACTGCTGTTCACTATTTGCATGAACAATGCATGGTGATGACACCATATTGGGGAGAACAGTCAATACTGAGGAGGACTGCAAATTACAGAAGGATGGCTGAAAATCTATGCCTCTCCCCCTCGAAAGAGCAGGCTGGTGGTGGTGGGGGGGCACATAAAATGGAGTGGGAGTCTCAGGGGGCCCATCCCGACCCACTCCCACCTCCGCCACCATTTTACATGGGGCGGCAGTGGCAAGAAACGGCGCCTCTACTCCAGGTTAATCAAAGCCTTTAAAGTGGCCAGTTAACAGCCACTTATGCGACTCCGCCCGCCGCCACGGGATTTTACCGTTGGCAGGCGGGCAGCCCAGGCCTGAGAAAAGCCACCTGTAAAAGGTAGGCAGCTTTCTGAGGGCCTGGGGGGCGGAGCGGGGTGGGGGGGGGGACACCCTCCTGATCGGGCACCATGTGTCCGACAGAGGACCACCCCAATGCCCAACATGCCCCCTGCGCACCCCCCCCCAATCGACACCACCACCCCCATGCCTCGCCGCGGCGCAACCATCACCCCCGGTGAGGCCTCAAAATCTTACTTCTTTTCTGTCCTCTTCGTTATCTTGATCTTGAAGCTGGGTTGCAGACCCAGCAATGGCCACCGCTCCAGGTCGTGCTGCTGGGTCTAAGAACTGCTGGCCCGCTGATTAGCCGGCAGCTCCATTCGACGGGATTTCCTGCCTCAATGAGGTGGAAATCCTGTCTAAGACTAATTAAAGGCCTGGGGACCATAAAATTGGGTCTGGATTCCCTGGCTCGGTGGAGATGGGATTGCCACCGACATTTCGGTAGATGGATGGCTCCAGTCCGACAAGCGTAAAATTCCTTCCGACATTAATGAACTTGCAGGATGGACAAATAATTGGCAAATGATGTTCAAAACAGTTAAAAATGAGGTAGTACATTTTGGTAGGAAGGCTAAGGAGGTCACATATTACTAGGAAGGTGCAAGTCTAGGTGAGATAGAAGAACAACGGGATCTCGGAGTACACAGACATCAATCACTAAAGGTTGTGCCACAGGTTAGCAAGGCCACAAAAAGAGCAAACCAAACACTAGGGTTTATTTCTAGAGGGATAGAGTTGAAAAGTAGGGAGGGGTATGCTAAACCTGTATCGAATCTTGGTTAGTCCACACCTAGAGTACTGAGTGCAGTTCTGGTTGTTATATTATAGAACACATATAGAGGCAATAGAGAGGGTGCAGAGAAGATTTACAAGGATGATATCAGAAATGTGTGGGTATATCCATCAGGAAATGATTGACAGGCTGGGTCTCTTTTCTCTAGAAAAAAGAAGGTTGAGGGGTGATCTTCCGGAGGTCTTTATAATTATGAAAGGTTTTGATAGATACAGAGAGAATGTTTCCTCTTGTGGGGACGAGCATAACTGGAGGATATTATGTATAAGATAGTCACCAAGAAATCCAATAGGGAATTCAAAAGTAACTGTTGTACCCAAAGGGTAGTGAGAATGTGGAACTCACTACATCAGGAGTGGTTGAAGTGAATAGTATAGATGCATTAAAGGGGAAGCTAGAGAAGCATGTGAGGAAGAAGGGAATATAGAGGGTTACGATAATATATTCAGATGAGGAAACATGGGAGGAGACTCAAATGAAGCATAAATACCAGCATGGATTGGTTGGGCCGAATGACCTGTTTCTATGCTGTATATCCTATGTAATCCTCTGCAATCTTACAGACAGTACAGGTACACCATGGTTTAGATACTAATGTCAGGCAAGCCCTCCACCTACCAAGACTGAGGCACACATTATTTCGCCACATGAACATTAAAACTTAAAATTGCAAGCCCCTGACAGGAAAGACATTTGCATGGTAACAGGACAGTGTTGGAACAAGGGACAAAGGGCTGTGCCCATTCAATCAACAATGGACTTTTGATGACCAGATGTTGAGGGGTGGGGAGGGGAGCTACCATTCCAGGTTGACTGCTAAGACAGCAGAATCCACAAACACAGAAGACGTGGTCAGGCCAATTTTAGTCACATGACTAGCTGGCCATTGAGATTTAAACTTTAACAACGGATTCTGAATTCAGAAAGCTCCTGGCTCTTGGCTAAAAGACCTCTCTCCTGTTTGCCTGCTCCATCTCTTTCCCACGAAACTGAATTCGTGAAAACACATGAACCTCAAAGAAAGAAAAGTCTCCTGCATGAACAAGGTTTAAGAAGAATACTGGACCCCGACGAACAGCAAGGCTACCGACAATCAAGTGAACTTGAAGCACAGTAAACAAGAAACTCTTCTGATATTGTGTCAAACACCTCTCCACTATATTTTCCTCTCCTCTTTTCTGTCCCTATTTGCTTGTGTGTATCGCATGTGCTTGCTGGTGTGGGCGTGTCATATATCTGTAGGCATTAACAGTATTAGAGTTTAAGTCTAACTTTTAATAAATTCCACTTTTCTCCTTTAAACCTGAGAAAACCTGGTGTGTTGGTTTCTTTGCCTTATAATTGGAAAACTGTGAACAAAGATTTACAAAAAGGGGAGCTCAAACACAGTGTGTTTAAAATTAAAACTCCGTTACAATAAGACAAGGTGAAGACAGCAAAAGACCCTTAGACACCTTTCTCACCTGGTCGTAATACTGAGTAAAGGTTCGTTAAACTGCCCCATTAAACTCTTCCAGGACAGTTAAAGCACAGGTTAGATACAGAGTAAAGCACTGCCTAAGCTGTCCCATCAAACACTCCCATAGCAGCTACAGCACGGGTCAGATACAGAGCAAATCTTCTCCTACGCTGTCCCATCAAACGCTCCCAGGGCAGGTAAAACACAGGTTCAATACAGGTTAAAGTTCCCTCTACATTGTCCGATCAAACATTTCCATGGCAGGTACAGCATGGTTTAGAATCAATCCTGGGCCTGGCCAAGGTGGCAATTCACAGGTCCAGGTTGCGGGCCGTCGGGGGTTCCGTCCTCCCCGATTGCCTGCCCCTCTTCCGCGGTTACGTTCGCACCCGGTGTCCCTGGAGAAGGAGCATGCGGTGTCCGCCGGTACGCTTGAGGCCTTCCGCGACCGGTGGGCACCGCAAGGACTGGAGTGCATCGTCGACGCCGAGAATGGCATTTTAATTTGAGTTTTTTGTTGATTTATCTGGTTTTAATAAAGTTATTTTAAAACTGTAAATATGTATATAAAGGGGGCCTGAGGAATAAAGGCCCCCTCGGTGTGAAAAATATAAAAGGGGCCTGGGGTATAAAGGCCACCTTAAGAGAAAAAAAAAGAAAAAAAAAAACGGGGTTAGATACAGAGTAAAGCTCCCTCTACAAAAAGAAAAAAAAAACGGGGTTATATACAGAGTAAATCTCCCTCTACACTGTCCCCATCAAACACTCCCAGGGCAGGTACAACACGGGGTTAGCTACAGAGTAAAGCTCCCTCTACAAAAAAAAAAACGGGGTTAGATACAGAGTAAAGCTCCCTCTACAAAAAGAAAAAAAAAAACGGGGTTATATAGAGAGTAAATCTCCCTCTACACTGTCCCCATCAAACACTCCCAGGGCAGGTACAACACGGGGTTAGCTACAGAGTAAAGCTCCCTCTACAAAAAAAAAAACGGGGTTAGATACAGAGTAAAGCTCCCTCTACAAAAAGAAAAAAAAAACGGGGTTATATACAGAGTAAATCTCCCTCTACACTGTCCCCATCAAACACTCCCAGGACAGGTACAGCACTGGGGTTGGCTGCTGGCTAATTGGAGTGTTGACTGCTGATTGCAGCAACGAGCCTCAGCTGAGAGTGCTGGTGGCAGTTGGAGGTTGCAGAGGTGGAGAGAGGAGCTGCACTCAGCAAGGGAGAGCAGCTACTACTTAGCAGAGGAAAACTCCAACAGCAATCACCTTTAAAAGAGAAGAAAGAGACATTCTTTTTTTTGTTGGAAACAAGGCTTTGTCTGGAGGTGGGTGCTGAACACCAGTAATTTACTTTGGACTGTTGGGGGAGGAACAAGTGGCTGGAACAACAAGGGGTGGGGCTGCCAATTCAACAGGAATCTGTGCTGCTGCAAAAGCACACAGGGAAGCTCCCTCCCCACCCCAATTACCAAGCCTGGGCAGCTTCAGCTGACCCAGGTGAAGACGACTCCCCCAACCAGAAGACCGGAAGACCAACTTCAAAGACTGTTTTAAGTGTACTGTGAGCACCACCTCCAGAAAGCAAGTCATTCCTTCCAGCCTGCCTTTGCCTCTCCTCTATTACCTCAGCCTCTCCACTAATCTGTTGTTTGTTTGTCTTTAATATATATTCAATATTTTCAGATAATCGCTGATATTTGGTGTGCAAGCCCACAATTTGGGGTGGGTTTAGCTCTTAGACCCATGGCAAGCCCTTCATCACCGGTGGCGGGGCCCTCTACTACCTACGCAGCTGCAGCTTCTGTGGCTGCCCACGTGGCCCCGTCACCCTTTAAATTGTTGACATGCAGCCATGGGGTGAAGAGCTATCCCCACCCCAACATGTCTATTGAGGCCTGCGTTAAGGCAATGGCCGTGGTTGTCGGCCCCTCGGCCATTGTTGCGGCCTCAAAGATGTATGGGAAGGCTGTGTTCTTTTTGAAGACCGAGCGGGCGATGTCCCTGGCCCTGAGTAAAGGGCTCACTGTGGGGGGGACCTTCCTGCCAGTGGACCCTCTGGGGGCCACTGCGCATCGGATAATGTTGTCCAACGTCCCACCCTTCATTCCCAGTGAGCTCCTCCTCCCCCACCTGCACCATCTGGGGGAGGTGAGGTCGGGGATCACCCCAGTCCGGCTTGGTCTTCGGGAGCACAGCCTCCAACATGTCTACTCCTTCCGCCGCCAGTTATTTATGCAGCTGGCGCGGGAGGAGGACACGGAGGGCCAATTTAATGTGAAGTTCCAGGGGACGGCCTACCGCGCGGTGCCACGTCTGCAAGGGGGTGGGGCATGTTCGTAAGAACTGCCCCAACCTCCCGGCCGCCAGCTCCACCTCGGCGGCCCAGAGTGGTTCCACAGCACCTCCTCCCACTCCCCCAACACATCCAATAGACACCGCTCAGTCGGTTCCGGAGGCTGTGGTTTTCACAGCCTCCGGCGGGGAGGGGAGCGTCCTTCCGAGCGGAAGAAAGACGCGGGGAAAAAGAAACATCATGAGGCGCATCCCCTGGACACTTTGACTCAACCCGAGCCTGAGCTCAGCCCAAAGCCCATTCCCATGGAATCCACCTGTCCCAGGGCTGGGCTCAGGCCGAGGGTGACAAGAAAGGAAAAAAAGGGTGTGGAGGCGGAGGCCTCTGATGACATGGAGGTCTCTGAGTCTCCGCGTCCAAGTGCGAAAAAGAGGAGAAGGCACCCCTCCACAGAAATAACACAGGGCCCTGAGGTGCAGGGCCCATCTGTTGGAGGGGAGCTGCCTCCTGTTTCTGGTCCTCAGGTTCCCCCTACCGCCACCACCAAGGCTACAAAATCCGGGCAGGTGCTCCCTATTCCTCAGGATGGAGGGGAGGGGATGGCCCCGGTACATGAGGCCCCTCCTAAAGGAGTAAGTGGGGCCCTGCTTGTGGTGGGGGAGCCTGGGGAAGCCGCCCATTCCGCCACTGCTACTGGGTCGGGTGCCCTGAATGAAGGGGAGGGCGAGGCCCCAGAGGGTCGGGCCTCCCAGCCGGAGTCCACCACCAACCAGGAGACACCCGACCCAGTTATAACTGAGAATGCTGCCCCATCTGCTGGGCCTGTGGGTGCTGGCGGAGCGGGAGATGGCCTCCTCTCGCCGCCTCCAGTCTTGGCTCCGGCTGGTTTCCCGGAGTCCGGAACTTCTGTCTCCCCTGGACCACTCATTGGCCTGGGGACGGAGGTGGAGGGGGGTCCTGAACCGCTGGTGCCTACAGGCTCCAGTTTCACAATAGAACCCAGAGAGGACTCCTCCGCCATCGATCCTGGGGGTAGGATCGTGACGGAGGCGGGACCAGCTGGCGCGGCCGGGACGTCCGCCCCACAGTGTGTGGTAGATGTGTCGGCCGCTGGCGGTGACGACCCGGAGGAGGATGGGGATTCGATGCGGGGCACGGAGGATGATCTTGATTCCATCGCCAGTGAGGTGGTGGAGTCCCTCGTGCCTCCCACCGAATTTTCTCTCATGCCCACGGCGGAACTCCGGGATTTCCTTGCGGCTTGCAGGGGTTGCCGCAATAAAGTTCAGCTGGCCCTCGACCGTTGGTCGAATCTGGCGCTGATCATACAGTCCGTCTGTGCCGCCCTTAAGATAGCGGGCAAGCGCGCGGACGGGAAACTGGTTGAGAGGCGCCGTTTTAATGTGTTCCTCAATGGGTTGCTGGGGGAGTGGAGGGCCAGGTGCCAGGTCTGGAGGAGGGGGGTCGCGAATCGACCGCCTCTACATTTCGCAGGCGTACGTCTCCCGCGTTTCGGCGGCCTCCATGCGGCTGGTGCCGTGCTCGGACCACCGCCTGGTGTGGGCGGAGTTTACTCCGCTCCGCACGCGGGCGGGGTCCGCGTACTGGCACTTTAACAACCGGCTGCTGGAGGACGTGCGATTTCGGGACTCGTTCTGTCGATTCTGGGCCGACTGGAGAAGGAAGCAGGGGGGCTTCCCCTCCTTGAGGCTATGGTGGGATGTGGGCAAGACTCACATCCGCGTCTTCTGTCAGGAGTATGCGAAGGAGTCGACCAAGAGGCGGGAAGCCGAGATCGGGCGCCTTGAGAGGGAGGTGCTCGACTTGGAGTCCCGCCTCGGTCATGCCGTCATGGACCCGGCCCTGTGGCAGGCGTACAAAGAGAAGAAGGGCGCGCTGAGGGACCTGCAGCTCATAGGGTCCCGAGGCGCTTACGTGAGGTCGCGGATCCAGTTCCTGGAAGATTTGGACCGCGCCTCACCCTTCTTCTACTCGCTGGAAAAATGGCGGGGGGTCCGTAAGCAGCTCATCGAGCTGCTGGCCGACGACGGATCCTCCATCACGGATCCGGAGGGAATGGGCCTCCTGGTCCGGACTTATTACAGTGCGTTGTTCTCTCCGGATCCGTCCAGCGAGGATGCGCGCAGAGTTTTGTGGGAGGACCTGCCGCAGGTCAGCCCGGAGGGCGCTGAAGGATTGGAGGCTCCGCTCACGTTGGCGGAGCTGACTGGCGCCCACCACCAGCTCTCGAGGGGCAAATCCCCAGGGCTGGACGGGCTGACCGTGGAGTTCCTCAGGGCGTTCTGGGACGTCCTGGGGGACGATTACGCGCGGGTCCTGGGGGAAGGCCTGGCGACCGGGGAGATGCCCCTCTCGTGGCGCAGGGCGGTCATCGTCCTGCTGCCGAAGAGGGGCGATCTCCGCCTGCTTAAAAACTGGCGTCCGGTCTCCCTCCTCAGCACGGATTATAAGATCTTTGCCCGGGCTATGTCTACCCACCTGCGCTCCGTGCTGGCCCACATGATCCACCCCGACCAGTCCGACACGGTCCCGGGCCGGTCCATCCAGGACAACATCCACCTGGTCCGGGACCTGATCCATCTTTCCCGGAGGACTGGTCAGTCGGTCGCCTTTCTCTCCCTCGATCAGGAGAAGGCGTTCGACAGGGTGGATCACGATTACCTTTTCGGGACTCTGCGCGCTTTCGGACTCGGGCCGCATTTTGTGGCCCGGGTCCGACTTTTATACGCCGCCGCAGAGTGTCTAGTCAAAGTTAACGGGTCCTTGACGGCGCCCCTTCGATTTGGGAGAGGAGTGCGTCAGGGGTGCCCCATGTCCGGCCAATTGTATACCATCTGCGTGGAGCCCTTCCTGTGCCTGCTTCACAGGAGGTTGACGGGATTGTTTCTGTGCGGGCCGGCCATGCGGGTCATCCTCTCGGCTTACGCCGACGACGTGCTCCTCGCAATCACAGATCCCGTTGACTTGCGGAGGATGCGCGACTGCCAGCAGACCGTTTCTGCCGCGTCCTCTGCGAGGATCAATTGGGAGAAATGTTCCGGACTCCTGGTTGGTCAGTGGCGGGTGGACTCCCTGCCGGAGGAGATGACACCTTTTGCGTGGAGCACCACGCACCTCCTCTATCTGGGAGTCCACCTTAGCCCCGCTGAGGAAGCCTGGCCGGCAAACTGGCAGGAATTGGAGGCGAAAGTCACCGCTCGGCTGGGGTGCTGGACAGGACTGCTCCGAGTGCTTTCTTACAGGGGCCGAGCGTTGGTCATAAACCAACTGGTGGCCTCCATGTTGTGGGACCGGTTGGTCACTTTGGCCCCGCCCCCTGTATTTGCCACCAAGATCCAGAAGAAACTCGTCGATTTCTTCTGGGGCAAGAGGAAACACTGGGTCTCTGCCGCGGTCCTGAGTCTCCCGATCGAGGAAGGCGGTCAGTCGCTGGTGTGCGTCCGCACCCAGGCTGCGACTCTCCGCCTTCGGACCCTGCAGAGATACCTGTACGTCGAGCGTCCTCCCAGATGGTGTGCGCTGGCGACGTATTTTTTCCGCCAGTGTCACTGCCTTCAAGACGACAGGCAACTCCCGGTGGAGTCCGTTAGCCGCGCCTCTCTGAGGGAGTTGCCTGTCTTGTACCGGGATCTTTTCCGAGTCTGGAACATGGTCGCCTCCAGTCAGGGCGCTCCCCCGCCGGCGGAGGTGAGCGCCTCGGCTGTCAGGGCAGCCGACTCCGGGGACGGTCCGGCGGGCGGAGGAGTGGCCGAAACCCCCGGGATGCCCCTCACTGCGGGTGGCGAGGGGGCTCGGGAGTGCGGAGCGATCCCGGCCGAGCTGAACCCCGCTCGGCCAGAACTGCTCATCGGATCCAGGCCCCGAAACCCTCCTCGGGAGTCGGTCCCGCCCAACCCGAGCCGCCTCTCGGAAATGCCCTCCGTGCCATTCCAATCGGCGCGGAGGGGTTTCCTGTACGGGCTGTTCCTGCACACTCTCCACTTCCTCGCCCTCGTCAGCCGGCCAGACACGCCCTGGCGGTCCGCGTTGCCATCTGGCGGCGAAGGGAAACCCCAATGGAGGTCTCTCTACGCGGGAGTCTTCCCCCTTTACATCGGGGACCTGGGGTGGAGGGTGCTGCACAGAGCAGTCCCGTGCAATAGGCTTTTAAGTAGGTTCACGGACTCCCAGGCCACCTGTACTTTCTGCGGCCTGGACGAGTCCGTGTTCCACATTTATACGGAGTGTGCGAGGTTGCAGCCCCTATTTGAGTATCTGAAGGGGCTGCTCCTCAAATTCTGGCTGCACTTCAGTTCCACGCTCCTGATCTTTGGGCACCCGGTGCGGAGGGGCTTGGGCCGGGAGGAGGATCTCCTCGTCGGTCTGCTCCTGGGCCTGGCCAAGGTGGCAATTCACAGGTCCAGGTTGCGGGCCGTCGGGGGGGTCCGTCCTCCCCGATTGCCTGCCCCTCTTCCGTGGTTACGTTCGCGCCCGGGTGACCCTGGAAAAGGAGCATGCGGTGTCCGCTGGTACGCTTGAGGCCTTCCGCGACCGGTGGGCACCGCAGGGACTGGAGTGCATCGTCGACGCCGAGAATGGCATTTTAATTTGAGTTTTTTGTTTATTTATCTGGTTTTAATAAAGTTATTTTAAAAATATAAGTGCGTATATAGGGGGCCTGAGGAATAAAGGCCCCCTCGACATAAAAAATATATAAAAGGGGCCTGGGGTACAAAGGTCACCTTAAAAAAAAACAAAAAAAAAAAAACGGGGTTATATACAGAGTAAATCTCCCTCTACAAAAAGAAAAAAAAAACGGGGTTATATACAGAGTAAATCTCCCTCTACACTGTCCCCATCAAACACTCCCAGGACAGGTACAGCACTGGGGTTGGCTGCTGGCTAATTGGAGTGTTGACTGCTGATTGCAGCAACGAGCCTCAGCTGAGAGTGCTGGTGGCAGTTGGAGGTTGCAGAGGTGGAGAGAGGAGCTGCACTCAGCAAGGGAGAGCAGTTACAAACAAGCAGAGGGAAAGCTTCAACAACAATCGCCATTAAAGAGGAGAAAAATACATTTTTGTTGGAAACATGGCTTTGTCTGGAGGTGGGTGCTGAACAACAGTAATTTGCTTTGGACTGTTGGGGGAGGAACAAGTGGCTGGAACAACAAGGGGTGGGGCTGCTAATTCAGCAGGAATCTGTGCTTCTGCAACAAGCACACAGGGAAGCTCCCTCCTCACCCCAATTGCCCAGCCTGGGTCAGCTGAAGCTGCCCGGCTAAACAGACGGAAGGGGATAGATAGTGCCTGGGCAGCTTCAGCTGACCCAGGTGAAGACGCCTCCCCGAACCAGAAGACCGGAAGACCAAGTGCAAAGACTGTTTTAAGTGTGCTGTGAACACCACCTCCAGAAAGCAAGTCATCCCTTACAGCCTGTCTTTACCTCTCCTCTATTCCCTCAGCCTCTCCCCTAACCTGTTGTTTGTTTGTTTTTTTAATATATATTCAATATTTTCTGTGAATCTTTTGATATTCAGTGTGCAAGCCCACAATTTGGGGTGGGCTTAGCTCTTAGACCCATGGCAAACCCTTCATCACTGGTGGCGGGGCCCTCTACTACCTATGCAGCTGCTGCTTCTGCAGCTGCCTACGTGGCCCTGTCACCCTTTAAATTGATAACATCCAGCCATGGGGTGAAGAGCTATCCCCACCCCAACATGTCTATTGACGCCTGCGTAAAGGCAATGGCCGAGGTTGTCGGCCCCTCGGCCATTGTTGCGGCCTCAAAAATGTATGGAAAGGCTGCGTTCTTTTTGAAGACTGAGCGGGCGGTGTCCCTGGCCCTGAGTAAAGGGCTCACTGAGGGGGGGACCTTCCTGCCGGTGGACCCTCTGGGGGCCACTGCGCAGCGCTAATGCTATCCAACGTCCCACCCTTCATTCCCAGTGAGCTCCTCCTCCCCCACCTGCACCATCTGGGGGAGGTGAGGTCGGGGATCACCCCAGTCCGGCTTGGTCTTTGGGAGCACAGCCTCCAACATGTCTACTCCTTCCGCCGCCAGGTATTTATGCAGCTGGCGCGGGAGGAGGACTCGGAGGGCCAATTTAATGTGGAGTTCCAGGGGACGGCCTACCATGTCTTTTGGACCTCGGATGGGGCGCGGTGCCACGTCTGCAAGGGGATGGGGCATGTTTGGAAGAACTGCCCCAACCTCCCGGCCGCCAGCTCCACCTCGGCGGCCCGGGGGGGGTTCCACAGCACCTCCTCCAACTCCCCCCACACATCCAACAGTCAGTTCCGGAGGCTGTGGTTTTCACAGCCTCGGCGGGGAGGGGAGTGCCCGTCCGAGTGGAAGGAAGACGCGGAGGAAAAAGAAACATCATGAGGCGCGTCCCCTGGACACATTGACACAACCCGAGCCTGAGCTCAGCCCAAAGCCCATTCCCACGGAATCCACCTGTCCCAAGGCTGGGCTCAGGCCCAGGGTGACTAAAAAAGAGAAGGGTGCGGAGGCGGAGGCCTCTGATGACATGGAGGTCTCTGAGCCTCCGCACCCTAGTGGGAAAAAGAGGAGAAGGCACCCTTTCACAGAGGTAACAAGGGGCCCTGAGGTGCAGGGTCCATCTGTTGGAGGGGAGCTGTCTCCTGTTTCGGGTCCTCGGGTTCCCCCTACCACCACCACCAACATCAAGGCTGCAAAGTCTGGGCAGGGGCTTCCTATTCCTCAGGATGGAGGGGAGGGGGAGACACCTGTACATGTGGCCCCTCCGGGGAAAGTCAGTGGAGCCCTGCCCGTGGTGGGGGAGCCTGGGGACGCCGCCCATTCTGCCACTGCCACTGGGTCGGGTGCCCTGAGTGGAGTGGAGGGGAGGACGAGGCCCCAGAGGGTCGGCCCTCCCAGCCGGAGTCCACCACCAACCAGGAGACACCCGACCCGGTTATAACCGAGAATGCTGCCCCATCTGCAGGACCTGTGAGTGCTGGCGGAGCGGGAGAAGGCCTTCTCTCTCTGCCTCCGGTCTCGGCTCCGGCTGGATTTCCGGAGTCGGGAACTCCCGTCTCCCCTGGACAGCTGGTTGGCCTGGGGTCGGAGGTGGAGGGGGGTCCTGAACTGCTGGAGCCCACAGGCTCCAGTTTCACAGTAGACTCCTCTGCCATCGATCTTGGGGGTGGGATCGTGACGGAGGCGGGACCAGCTGGCGTGGCCAGGACGTCCGCCCCACAGTGTGTGGTGGATGTGTCGGCCGCTTGTGGTGATGACCCGGAGGAGGATGGGGATTCGGTGTCGGGCACGGAGGATGACCTTGATTCCATCACCAGTGAGGTGGTGGAGTTCCTCGTGCCGCCCACCGAATCTCCTCTCATCCCCACGGCGGAACTCTGGGATTTCCTCGTGGCTTGCAGGGGTTGCCGCAATAAAGTTCAGCTGGCCCTCAGCCGTTGGTCGAATCTGGCGCTGATCAAACAGTCTGTCCGTGCCACCCTCAAGAAAGCGGGCAAATGCGCGGGCGTGCAACTGGTTGAGAGGCGCCGTTTTAATGTGTTCCTCAATGGGTTGCTGGGGGAGTGGAGGGCCAGGTGCACTTCCACTCCCTCCTCACAGTGAGGTGTTGGTGAAGGGTTTTAAGTACCTTTGACATGAAGATAACCATAGCCAGCCTCAACGTCAACGGCAGCAAGGGGTCTCACCGCAGATTTCACAATCTCTCAGTCCTCAGAGAAGGGAGATACGCAGTGAGCTTTTTGTAGGAAACCCACACCATTCCGGGAGATGAAGCCACCTGGCTCCTGGAGTGGCAGGGTGGGGTCTAAATGAGTCACCTCACCCCTATTTCTAGTGGGGTGGCTATCTTGTTGGCCCCGACTTTGCAGCCGGAGATCTTGGGGGTCAAGGAGCTAGTGCCGGGCCGCTTGCTCCACCTCGCTGTTCGCCTGGGTAGCGTGCCGCTCCACGTTGTGAACGTGTACGCGCCCAGGCCCGGCGCGTTGCAAGCGCGCTTCTTTGAAGAAGTGTCCGCTCTCTTGAGCTCCATCGATAGCGGCGAGTGCATCGTCCTCGGGGGGGATTTTAACTGCACCTTCGAGGTGGGGGATCGCTCCGGTCCCCAGCGTGGCCAAGCGTCGGTGGAGAAGTTGAGGGGACTGATCAGCTCTCTTAACTTGGTGGACGTCTGGCGGAATCTCCTTTCCGACTCCAGCGCCTTCACGTGGAGGTCTGGAGGAGGAGGATCCTGAATCGACCACCTTTACTTTTCGCAGGCATACGTCTCCCGCGTCTCGGCGGCCTCCATGCGGCTGGTGCCGTGCTCGGACCACCACCTGGTGTGGGCGGAGTTCACTCCGCTCCGCACGCGGGCGGGGTCCGCGTACAGGCACTTTAACAACCGGCTGCTGGAAGACGAGCGATTCCGGGACTCGTTCTGTTGACTCTGGGCCTACAGGAGAAGGAAGCAGGGGGACTTCCCCTCATTGAGGCTATGGTGGGATGTGGGCAAGACTCACATCCGCGTCTTCTGTCAGGAGTACGTGAAGGGGTCGACCAAGAGGCGGGAAGCCGAGATCGGGCGCCTAGAGAGGGAGGTGCCCAACTTGGAGTCCCGCCTTGGTCATGCCGTCGTGGACCCCGCCTTGTGGCAGGCCTGCAAAGAGAAGAAGGGCACGCTGAGGGACCTGCAGCTCATAGGGTCCTGAGGCATGTACGTGGGGTCGCGGATCCAGATCCTGGAAGATTTGGACCGCACCTCACCCTTCTTCTACTCACTGGAAAAATGGTGCGGGGATTCATAAACAGCTCATCGAGCTGCTGGCCGACGACGTATCCTCCATCACGGATCTGGAGGGAATGGGCCTCCTGGTCTGTACTTATTACAGTGCATTGTTCTCTCCGGATCCGTCCAGCGAGCACGCGCGCAGTGTTTTGTGGGAGGACCTGCCGCAGGTCAGCCCGGAGGGCACCAAAAGATTGGAGGCTCCGCTCACGTTGGCGGAGCTGACCGGTGTCCTCCACCAGCACTCGAGGGGCAAATCCCCAGGGCTGGATGGGTTGACCGTGGAGTTCCTCAGGCGTTCTGGGACGTCCTGGGGGACGATTACGCACGGGTCCTGGGGGAAAGCCTGGCGACTGGGGAGATGCCCCTCTCGTGGCGCAGGGCGGTCATCGTCCTGCTGCTGAAGAGGGGCGATCTCCGCCTGCTTAAAAACTGGCGTCCGGTCTCCCTCCTCAGCACGGATTATAAGATCTCTGCCTGGGCTATGTCTGCCCGCCTGGGCTCCGTGCTGGCCCACATGATCCACCCCAACCAGTCCTACACGGTCCTGGGCCGGTCCATCCAGGACAACATCCACCTGGTCCGGGACCTGATCCATCTTTCCCAGAGATCTGGTCAGTCGGTCGCCTTTCTCTCCCTTGATCAGGAAAAGGCGTTCGACAGGGTGGATCACGAATACCTTTGCGGGACTCTGCGCGCTTTCGGACTCGGGCCGCATTTCGTGGCCCGGGTCCGACTTTTATACGCTGCTGCAGAGTGTCTAGTCAAGGTTAATGGGTCCTTGACGGCGCCCCTTCGCTTTGGTAGAGGAGTGCGTCAGGGATGCCCCATGTCCGGCCAATTGTACACCATCTGCATGGAGCCCTTCCTGTGCCTGCTTTGCAGGAGGTTGACGGGATTGGCTCTGTGCGGGCCGGCCATGCGGGTCGTCCTTTCGTTTACGCCGACGATGTGTTCCTCACGGTCACAGATCCCGTTGACTTGCGGAGGATGCGCGACTGCCAGCAGACCGTTTCTGCCGCGTCCTCCGCGAGGATCAATTGGGGGAAATGTTCCAGACTCCTGGTAGGTCAGCGGCGGGTGGACTCCCTGCCGGAGGAGTTGCCACCTTTTGCGTGGAGCTCCACGCACCTCCTCTATCTGGGAGTTCACCTTCGCCCCACTGAGGAAGCCTGGCGGGCAAACTGGCAGGGTTTGGAAGCGAAAGTCACCACTTGGCTGGGGCGCTGAAAAGGACTGCTCCGAGTGCTTTCCTACAGGGGCCGAGCACTGGTCATAAACCAACTGGTGGCCTCCATGCTGTGGTACCGGTTGGTCACTTTGGCCCTGCCCCCTGCATTTGCCACCAAGATCCAGAAGAAACTCGTCAATTTCTTCTGGGGCAAGAGGAAACACTGGGTCTCTGCCGCGGTCCTGAGTCTCCCAATTGAGGAGGGTGGCCAGTCGCTGGTGTGCTTCCGCACCCAGGCTGCGATTCTCCACCTTCGGACCCTGCAGAGATACCTGTACATCAAGCGTCCTCCCAGATGGTGTGCGCTGGCGACGTATTTTTTCTGCCAGTGTCACTGCCTTCAAGACGACATGCAACTCCCGGTGGAGTCCGTTAGCCGTGCCTCTCTGAGGGAGTTGCCTGTCTTTTACCGGGATCTATTCCGAGTCTGGAACATGGTCGCCTCCAGTCAGGGCGCTCCCCCGCCGGCGGAGGAGAGCGCCTCGGCTGTCCGGGCAGCCGACTCTGGGGACGGTCCGGCGGGCGGAGGAGTAACGGAAACCCCCGGGACGCCCCTCACTGCGGGTGGTGAGGGGGCTCGGGAGTGCGGTGCGCACCCGGCCGAGCTGACCCCCGTTCGGCCGGAACTGCTCATCGGACCCAGGCCCCGAAACCCTCCTCGGGAGCCGGTCCTGTACAACCCGATTCGCCTCTCGGAAGTGGCCTCCGTGCAATTCCAATCAGCGCGGAGGGGTTTCCTGTACAGTCTGCTCCTGCACACTCTCCACTTCCTCGCCCTCATCAGCCGGCCGGACGCGCCCTGGTGGTCCACGTTGCCATCTGGCAGCGAGGGGAAAGCCCGATGGAGGTCTCTCTACGCGGGTGTCTTCCCCCTTTACATCGGGGACCTGGGGTGGAGGGTGTTGCACAGGGCAGTCCCGTGCAACAGACTTTTAAGTAGGTTCACGGACTCCCAGGCCGCCTGTACTTTCTGCGGCCTGGACGAGTCAGTGTTTCACATATATGCAGAATGTGCGAGGTTGCAGCCCCTCTTTGAGTATTTGAAGGGGTTGCTCTTCAAGTTCTGGCTGCACTTCAGTCCCACGCTCCTGATCTTTGGGCACCCGGTGCGGAGGGGCGTGGGCCGGGAGGAGGACCTCCTCGTCTGTCTGCTCCTGGGCCTGGCCAAGGTGACAATTCACAGGTCCAGGCTGCGGGCCGTCGGGGGTCCGTCCTCCCCGATTGCCTGCCCCTTTTCCGCGGTTACGCCCGCGCCCGGATGTCCCTGGAGAGGGAGCATGCGGTGTCTGCCGCGGCCTTCCGCGACCGGTGGGCACCGCATAGACTGGAGCGCATCGTCGACGCCGAGAATGGCATTTTAATTTGAGTTTTGGTTTATTTTT
Organism: Heterodontus francisci; assembly: GCF_036365525.1. Taxonomy (NCBI): domain Eukaryota; kingdom Metazoa; phylum Chordata; class Chondrichthyes; order Heterodontiformes; family Heterodontidae; genus Heterodontus; species Heterodontus francisci. The sequence goes on from NC_090401.1 coordinate 9,895,491, forward strand.
CTGTTTTTAATAAAGTTATTTTTGTAAACTAACTAACGGGGGCCTGAGGAATAAAGGCCCCCTCGGCATGAAAAATATAAAAGGGGCCTGGGGTATTAAGGCCACCTTTGGAAAAAAAAAAGTGGGGTTATATTCAAAGTAAAGCTCCCTCTGCACTGTCCCCATCAAACACTCCCAGGACAGGTACAGCACTGGGATTGGCTGGGCAATTTGGGAAGCATTTTCTGCCTGCAATCAGGGAGAGCAGCTGCACCTGTGTTGCTGCAACTGCAACCGGAGTGGAGACAGCAGAGTGGAGTTACTGCAGAGAGGTGATTGTGGAGTGGAGACAGCTGCATTTGTTGTGGAACCTTTGCACTTTTTCAAGACTAAGAAGACCTGCAAGTCATTTTGGAGAGTTGTGTGTTGGAGCACCGGAGAACTGTTGGTTGTTTGGACTGTTGGGGGAGGGAGGAGGCACTGGAAGATCCAGGGGTGGGACTGCCAAATTCTATAGGGAACCCCTGTATTTGTTCTTGTGTTTATCTGCCATCCTGCACAAAAGGGGCTCCCTCCCCATCCCCAACTGTGTGGCTTGGGACGGCTGGAGCTGCCCGGCTGATGACCATCTTCATACGACAGCAGAAAAGGGAGAGAACCGGGCAGCTCTAGCTGACCTGGACGAAGAGCCCTCCCCTAACTGGAAGACTGGACTGTAGACTCTGCAGCAAGGTGCTCCCACCCACCAATTGAAGTGAACTGTAACATCCTCGCAGCTGTTCTCCCTTCCATCACTCGGCCACCTATCCTGTTCTCTCCTTGTCCTTTTCAGCCCTATCGTCCCTACTCCTATCCGCCCCACCACCCCCCCCCCCACCACCACCATCATATTGCTTGAGTTAAAGAGGAAACTGCTGTGTACTTTGTTTCTCGGGGGTTGGCGTAGCTCTGCAACCCCATGGCAAGCCCCTCTTCGCCGGTGGTTGGGCGTTCCCGTACATATGCTGCTACGGCTGCACCTGTTGCCCCGTCACCGTTTGCATTAATAACATTGAAGCATGGGGTCGAGCTACGTCCACCCAAACGTGTCTATAGAGGCATGCGTAAAGGCAATGGCCGAGGTTGTCGGCCCTTCGGCCATTGTTGCTGCCTCAAAAATGTACGGGAAGGCGGCGTTCTTCCTGAAGACCGAGCGGGCGGTGTCCCTGGCTATGAGCAAGGGGCTCACCATGGGCAGGACCTTTCTGCCAGTGACCCCCTGGAGGCCACTGCGCAAAGGATCATTCTATCGAATGTCCCACCCTTCATTCCTGGTGAGCTCCTCCTTCCCCACCTGCACCATCTGGGGGAGTAAAGACGGGTCCCGCTCGGTCTTCAGGAGAACAGCCTCCAGCATGTGTACTCCTTCCGCCGCCAGCTATTCATGCAGCTGGTGTGGGAGGAGGTCACAGATGGCCATTTCAATGTAGAGTTCCAGGGAACGGCCTACCGTGTCTTCCGGACCTTGGACGGGGCACGTTGCCATGTCTGCAAGGGGGTGGGGCATGTGTGTAAGAACTGCCGCAACCTCCCGGCTGCCAACTCCACCTCAGTGGCCCAAGGTGGCGCCGCTTCCCCCCCCCCACCTCCCACCCCCCCCCTACACCTCCACCAGTCACCATTCAATTGGTTCCGGAGGCTATGATCTTCACGGCCTCTGGCGGGGTGGAAGGAAGGCGCGGAGGAAAAATAAACATCAAAAGACGCGTCCCCTGGACGCATTGACACGATCCGAGCCTGAGCTCAGCCCAAGGCCCGATCTCGGGGAGCCAACTGGCTCCAGGGCTGGGCTCAGGCCCAGGATGACTTAAAAAAAAAAGGGAATGCAGAGGCAGAGGCCTCTGATGGCAGGGAGGTCTCCGAGCCTCCGCGCCCAACTGGGAAAATGAGGAGAAGGTACCCCTCCACAGAAGTAACACAGGGCCATGAGGTGCAGGGGACATCTGTTGGAGGGGAGCCGTCTCCTGTTTTGGGTCCCCAGGTTCCCCCTGCCACCACCATCATCAAGGCTGCAAAGTCTGGGCAGGAGCTCCCTACCCCTCAGGGCAGAGGGGAGGGGAAGGCCCTGTACATGAGGCCCCACCTGAAGTAGTAAGTGGGGTCCTGCTTGTGGTGGGGGAGCCTGGGGTCGCCGCCCATTCTGCCATTGCCACTGGGTTGGGTGCCCTGAGTGGAGGGGAGGGAGAGGCCCCAAAGGGTCGGCCCTCCCAGCCGGAGTCCACCACCAACCAGGAGAACCCGACCCGGTTATAACCGACAATGCTGCCCCATCTTCTGGGCCTGTGGGTGCCGGCGGAGTGGGAGATGGCCTCCTCTCTCCGCCTCCGGTCTCAGCTCTGGCTGGATATCCTGAATCGGGAACCTCCGTCTGGAACATGGTCGTCTCCAGTCAGGGCGCTCCCCCGCCAGTGGAGGAGAGCACCTCGGCTGTCCGTGTGGCCGGCTCCGGGGACGGTCCAATGGACGGAGGAGTAGCCAAAGCCCCCGGGACGCCCCTCGCTACGGGCGAACTGACCCCCGCTTGGCCGGAACTGCTTATTGGACCCAGGCCTCGAAACCCTTCTCGGGAGCAGGTCCCGCACAACCCGATGCCTCTCGGAAATGCTCTCCGTGCCATTCCAACCGACATGGAGGGGTTTACTGTACGGGCTGCTCCTGCACACTCCCCACTTCCTCGCCCTCATCAGCTGGACGGACACACCCTGGCAATCCACGTTGCCATCTGGTAGCGAGGGGAAACCCCGATGGAGGTCTCTCTACGCGGAAGTCCTCCCCCTTTACATCGGGGACCTGGGGTGGAGGGTGTTGCGCAGGACAGTCGTGTGCAATAGGCCTTTAAGCAGGTTCACGGACTCACAGGCTACCTGCAATTTCTGTATATATATGGAGTGTGCGAGGTTGAAGTCCCTCTTTGAGTATATGAAGGGGCTGCTGCTCAGGTTTTGGTTGCACTTCAGCCCCACGCTCCTGATCTTTGGGCACCCAGTGAGGAGGGGCGGGGGCCAGGAGGAGGATCTCCTTGTCTGTCTGCTCCTGGGCCTGGCCAAGGTGGCAATTCACAGGTCCAGGCTGCGGGCCGTCGGGGGGAGGTCCATCCTCCCTGATTGCCTGCCCCTCTTCCGCGGTTACGTTCGCGCCCAGGTGTCCCTGGGCGGTGTCCGCCGGTGCATGTGAGGCCTTCCGCGACCAGTGGGCACCGCAAGGGCTGGAGTGCATTGTCCATGCCGAGAATGGTATTTTAATTTGAGTTTTTGGTTTATTTATTTGATTTTAATAAAGTTATTTTTTAAAATGAGACCTGGGGAATAAAGGCCCCCTCGACATAATACATAAAAGGGGCTAGGGTATAAAGGCCACCTTCAAAAAGAAAAACAGGTTAGCTATCGAATAATGTTCCATTTCCATTCCTCTCCATCAATTAGCAGATGTAAACTACACTAGTCTGGTATTTTCCATTTGTTGACTAGACATATGGCAACTAAGTAGAATTCTTAACTTGATTCCGTGTCCCGAGCCGTTTTGTGCTGTCATTCATTTTATATTCGGAACTGAGCCCCGTAAATGTGCTATTTCAGGAAGGTGAATGATGCAGAAGACAGGGAACTCATAAGTGGATTGAAAACGATTCTAGAAGGGCACGCAGTGGGTAAATCTAAATTCAATAAAAAAAGTTTTCTTGGTTCCAATATCTTATACTTTTTATTCATACAGTTTGTGTGAGGACAGCTGTGTCTATATAGAATGAAAGTTGTTGCAAACTGGAGTGAAAGAACAGATGGCAAGGTTTTGGCTCAGGATAAAGTTCTGGTTCGCCGCCATTGCACACCCTTGTCTGAAAGCACAATACATTCCTCTGTGCGCCTCTCCGTACAGGATGGAATGAATTCCTGAGCAACATGAGTACACACTCCATCGTCCTGTGAGAGTGCCAGTTACAGAGCTCAGACTGGTGCTGGGCTGCCTGTGTAACAGCTGGAGCTCTATCCTGACAGACAGGCACAAAGGCAGCATTAGAATCATAAGGCAGCTTGCAGCTGTTTGCCAGTTCTACGAGTAGCGTAGAACCCTCTGTGGGAAAGGATATTTCACCTCCCTTCCCCACTGAACTGTATCAATTCTTCGGCAGCTCAACAGAGGTCAGAAATGAAAAATAAACGTATGTTAAGGTTGACATAGGAAACAGATTGTGTTTAACATACGCTTTCTCGTCACTGGCTACTATTCTACACTTTACATGGATCTCAGGTTATTACTGTGCAAAGGAGCTCTCAGTTTGTGAAACAGCTTCATGTTTCCATAGAATTACAGAATTTTACAGCACAGAAACAAGTCATTCGCCCAAACAGGTCTATGCTTGTGTTTATGCTGCTCACAAACCACCTCCTACCTTACTTCATTTAACCCTATCAGTATTTGATATATTTTGATACATTCTATTCCTTTATCCCTCTAGCTTCCTCTTAAATGCACCTATACTATTCACCTCAAAATAATTCATGCAGTAGCAACTTCCACATTCTAATCATTTTCTGGGTAAAGATGTTTCTTCTGAATTCCTAGTTGGATTTATTAATGCCTATCTTATATTTTTGGTCCCTAGTTCTGGTCTCCCCACAAGTAGAAACATCTTCTCTACATCCACCCTACTGAACGGCTTCATAATTTTAAAGACCTTTATCAGGTCATCCCTCAAGGTTCTCTTTTCTAGAGAAAGGAGCCCCAGCCTGTTCAGTCTCTCTTGATAGTTACAACCTCTCAGTTATGCTCTTATCCTTGTATATGTTTTTCTGCACCTTCTACAGTGCTTCTATATCATTTTGGTACTATAGAGACCGGAACCTTGGTCGAATTAGGATTCAATATAAGTTCAGCATAACTTTTCCGCTATTGAATTGTATTCCTCTCGTGATTGAAGTACACTTCTTGGAGTCAGTTCAGATGAGTTAAAGAGCTTGTGTCATTGCCGCAGCAGGTAAATGTGCTGTCTGGTGTGGTATTGAGCTGAACAGACTCATGTCAGGTCTCTGCTGTGTTAGCTGATCTCAGTAGGAGCAGTGGTCCAGGTCCTACAACTGAACTCAGCATCAGTGAACTGATTTATGTTGCCCCACCACTGGAGGTCGTGCCTTCAGCTGCCTAGGCCCTAAGCTATAGAATTCCCTCCCTAAACCTCTCCACATCTTGCTGCTCTCTCTCCATTCAGACACTCTGTAAAATCTACTAACCTATCCTAATGTCTCCTTAGGAGGCTCAGGGCCAAATGTTGTCCAATAAAGCACCTATGAAGAATCTTAGGATGTTTTTACTATGTTCAAGGTGTTATATAAATGAAATTGTTGTTGTTGAAGGCAAAACTATTATCCAAGGTTCTTGCTCCCAAATGTCATGATACCCTATTCTTATATGCATATACATGTAGGATTAGGATTTGCTTGAATTTAATATGATTAAGCTTTTTGCTTTCTTTTCACTTTTAAATAGCTTATAGAAGTCTACTGTAGCTAGAAATAATAAAATGGTCAAGTCCCTCATTCCCAGAATTCTTCAAGGTATGGATGACATTTAGTAGGAAAAAGCTTTGTCAGCAAGGTTAAGGATTTTGTTAGCCAAGGATGCTGAATAAGGAGTGAGTGGTTTTCCAGATAAAAGGGTAGCCTAGATCACAAAAACATGACAACGTTCTATCCACAGATCAGTTTGGAAACTGAAAAACATCTCCTTTTAAGGGATGGTTGTGTGTGACTGGAGCCCTATAAAGATCTAACACTTTCCTTCACATTTTGTGGAGAGAGACAAAATCAAAAGAATTGATGAATCACTATCCAGAGCACAAGTGGGCAATACTGTTTATTTCTCGATATGACTTTTGCTTAAGACATTGAATGTGCCAAGACTCGGTCAAACTCAATAAAGATTATTTGCACCCAAGTTGTGACAAGTCCAAGAACCTAACAAAGTGGAAATCACAAAGGGACTTGACAAGCAATAACCTCATTTGATAGAGATTGAGTGTCTACATGGACAAGGAGCTAAACCCAGTCTGTAAAGGCAGTAAATGATTCCAGCGAGTGCATGGGATCATCCCTCCAGAAGTGCCAGTAACCATGGAGACTGCCAAGGAAGATCTTCAAAAGAAGCTGATTGGTGCAGCCAGTAATGAAGTGTCATCGTAATGACAAAAACTGGATAGCTGTATGTGACGGTTCATCGAGGGGTTAGCAAATGAGAAACTGATGAATTAAAACCAGCGAGGAGTTTGTTAATCTACAGGGTTCATATCTGTGTGCAGAGAGCTACAAATTATGTGGCCAAGTTATCATTATATATGGGAAATTTCTCATTGGACAAGGACATAGTCTGGAATTGAGTAAAATCCTGTTGGAATAAGGTTGGTCAGATGCCGTCAATGGCTACTACTGCATCTGAGGATTTAATAAAAAGAGATCGTGCAGAAGGATGCAGAGTTAATTAATGTTGCTAAACTATCAGACCGCCTGTATGACATCCAGTACTGGATGAGCAGAAATTTCCTCCAATCAAATATTGGGAAGTCCAAAGCCATTATTTTTGGTCCCCACTCCAAACTCCATTTGCTAGCTACCTTCTCCATCCCTCTCCCTGGCAACAGTCTCAGACTGAGCCAATCTGTTAGCAACCTTGGTGTCATATTTGACCGAGAGGAGTTTCTGACCACATATTCACGGCATCACTAAGACCGCTTATTCCCTCCTCCGTAACATCGCTAGACCTCACCCAGTCTCAGCTCATCTGCTGCTGAAACCCTTATTCATTCCTATGTTAACTCTGGACTTTGCTATTCCAACACAAGCCTGGCTGTTCTCTTACATTCAACCTGTCATAAACTTGAGGCCATCCAAAATTCTGCTGCTTCTTTCTTAACTCGCACCAAGTTCTGTTCATCTATCACCCCTGTGTTCACTGACCTACATTGGCTCCCAGTCAAGCAACATCTTGATTTTAAAATTCTCATATTTATTTTTAAATCTCTCCATGGCTTCGCCCATCTCTATCTCTCTAATCTCTGTAATCTCCTCCAGCCCCACAGCCCTCCTAAATATAGTGCTCATCTATTTCTGGCATCTTGAGCAGCCCTGATTTTAATTTCTCCACCATTGGTGGCTGTGTCTGCAGTTGCCTCTGTTCTAAACTCTGGAATACCCTCCCTACACCTCTCTGACTTTCTACCTCTCTTTCCTCCTTTAAGATGCTACTGAAAATCTACCTCTATCACCAAGTTTTTGGTCATCTGACCTAATATCTCTTTATGTGGCTCAGTGTTATATTTTGTTTTAAAATACTCTTGTGAAGGACCTTGGGATCTGTTATTATGTTAAAAGTGCAAAAGTCAAAGTTGTTTTTGTTATTATCAACACAGTTAATAGCAAGCTATTTAGATCAGACAAATGTTGTAAAAAAGTTTCCATGAAACCCTGGGTTGGACACTTTAGGTGCTACGAAAGGGTTAGGAAAAAAGAAAGGCCCAAAGCAAAAGTTAAAATTGCTGTGTGAGAAATAAATGGGATAAATGTTCTGAGCATCTTCTGTTTTATCATAACAAGAGAGGACTGCTGAATGTTGTTTTCAGTCTCTGAAAGTGAATGCTAAAATGTGAAAGTTTGCTGTTGGTTGCATGATATTGAAACTTAACAGTGATGTTATTAACTGATTACCTGTTTAGCAAAAGCTGCTGCTGTTTTCTATATTTAGTTTAGAACTGATTTGGAGTAATTGATAGACTGAGTGTTTGGCTAAATTATCAAATGATGGAACTGGTTTTGTGTAGATGACTACTATACAAAGCTGGTACCACAAATTATGTGAATAGTCTCTAGGTGCGGAATTTGGGATTATCATTAAAAAAAAATTGGCATTTTCAGAACTCAAAACCCATTACAGGGATCAATATTTTTAAGGTGCAATAATGTATGAATAGTTGTTGAGTGTTCATTTCAATTTAAGATGGTGCACCCAGGAATGGGATAGTTAAGGTAAATGCTTCCACTCTCACCCATTGCCTTCCACTCACACAGTCACTAGACCCACAAGTTGCCTTGTGTCTGAATGGCTGGCCCTGCCCCTGTGCTCCAAATTGACTCTGGACCCCATGAAGTTTCATGGCATCAGATCAAACGTGGTCAAAAAGCAGGACAAATCCAATCCAGTCAATTACCATCCCATCATCTACTCTCAATCATCAGCAAAGTGATGGAAGGTGTTGTGGAGACTGCGATCAAGCAGCACTTACTCAGCAATTACCTGCTCACTGATGCTCTGGCAGGGCCACTCAACCCCAGACCTCATTATAATCTTGGTCCGAGATGATTTCAAAAGGAAATCCGAGGGGCACGTGAAGGAAATAAACTTGCAGGGCTACGGTGAATGAGTGGGGGAGTGGAACTGACTGGATTGCTCCACAGAGAGCTGGCATGGATTTGATGGGCCGAATGGTACCCTTCTATGCCATAAATGACTCTATGACTTGATGACAGTGACTGCCCTTGACATCAAGGCAGCATTTGACCGAGTGTGGCATCGAGGAGCCCCAACAGATTGAAGTTAATGGAAATCGGGGGAAAACTCTTTATTGGTTGGAGTCATACCTAGCACAAAGGAAGATGATTGTCGTCGTTGGAGGCCAATCATCTCAGCCAAAGGACATCACTGCAGGAGTTCCTCATGGTAGAGACCTCGGCCCAATCATATTCAGGTGCTTCATCATAGACCTTGCCTCTATCATAAGGTCAGAAGTGATGATTGTTCACTGATGATTGCACAGTGTTCAGTTCCACATGCAACTCATCAGATACTGAAGCAGTCTGTGTCCACATGCAGCAAGACCTGGACAACATTCAGGCTTGGGCTGGTAAGTGACAAGTAACATTCATACCACACAAGTGCCATACATTGACCATCTCCAACAAGAGAGAATCTAACCACCTCACCATGGCATTCAACAGCATTACCCTCTCTGAATCCTCAACCATCAACATCTTGGGGGTTACAATTGGCCAGAAACTTTACTGGACAAGCCATAAAATACGTGGCTACAAGAGCAGGTCAGAGGCTGGGAATTCTGCAGTGAGTAACTCGCCTCCTGACTCCCCAAAGCCTGTCCACCAGCTACTAGGCACAAGTCAGGAGTGTGATGGAATACTTGCATGGATGAGTGCAGCTCCAAAAACACTCAAGAAGCTGCAGGGCATCCAAGACAAATCAACTGCTTTGATTGGCATCCCATCCACCACCTTAAACATTTACTCCCTCCACCACTGGCACACAGTGGCAGCAGTGTGTACCATCAACTCGCCAAGGTTCCTTCAACAGCACCTTCCAAACCCACGATCTCGACTGCCTCGAAGGACTAGGGCAGCAGGCAGAATTACAGAATTGTAACAGCACAGAAGGAGGCCATTCGGCCCATCGTGTCTGCAGCGGCTGTCCGAATGAACACTTCACTTAGCACCATTTCCCCCACCTTCTACCCATAACCCTGTACATTCTGCTTTTTCAGGTAACTATCTAACTATCTAATTCCCTTTTGAATGCCTCAGTTGAACCTGCCTCCATCACACTCTCTGGCAGTGCATTCCAGACTTTAACCACTCGCTGTGTGAAAAAGTTTTTCCTCATGTCGCCATTGCTTCTTTTGCCAGTTACCTTAAATCTGTGCCCTCTTGTTCTCGATCTGTTCACGAGTGGGAACAGTTTCTCCCTATCTACTCTGTCCAAACCCCTCATGATTTTGAATACCTCTATGAAATCTCCTCTCGGCCTTCTCTTCTCCAAGAAAAAACAGTCCCAACTTCTCCAAACTATTAGAATTAGAATTAGAACATTACAGCGCAGTACAGGCCCTTCGGCCCTCGATGTTGCGCCGACCATCTGACCTACACTATTCCATTTTCATTCATATGTCTATCCAATGACCACTTAAATGCCCTTAAAGTTGGCGAGTCTACTACTGTTGCAGGCAGGGCGTTCCACGCCCTTACTACACTCTGAGTAAAGAAACTACCTCTGACATCTGTCCTATATCTTTCACCCCTCAACTTAAAGCTATGTCCCCTCGTGTTTGCCATCATCATCCGAGGAAAAAGACTCTCACTATCCACCCTATCTAACCCTCTGATTATCTTATATGTCTCTATTAAGTCACCTCTCCTCCTCCTTCTCTCTAACGAAAACAACCCCAAGTCCCTCAGCCTTTCCTCGTAAGACCTTCCTTCCATACCAGGCAACATCCTAGTAAATCTCCTCTGCACCCTTTCCAAAGCTTCCACATCCTTTCTATAATGCGGTGACCAGAACTGCACGCAATACTCAAGGTGCGGCCTCACCAAAGTTTTGTACAGCTGCATCATGACCTCTTGGCTCTGAAACTCGATCCCCCTACTAATAAAAGCTAACACACCATATGCCTTCTTAACAGCCCTATTAACCTGGGTAGCAACTTTCAGGGATTTATGTACCTGGACACCAAGATCTCTCTGCTCATCTACACTACCAAGAATCTTCCCATTAGCCCAGTACTCTGCATTGCTGTTACTCCTTCCAAAGTGAATCACCTCACACTTCTCCGCATTAAACTCCATTTGCCATCTCTCAGCCCAGCTCTGCAGCCTATCTATGTCCCTCTGTACCCTACAACACCCTTCGACACTATCCACAACTCCACCGACCTTCGTGTCATCCGCAAATTTACTAACCCACCCTTCTACACCCTCATCCAGGTCATTTATAAAAATGACAAACAGCAGTGGCCCCAAAACAGAACCTTGCGGTACACCACTAGTAACTAAACTCCAGGACTATCTTCATAAATGAAGTTCATCATCACTGGAACCATTCTCGTGAATCTTTTCTGCACTCTCTCCAATGCCTTAACATTTTTCCTTAACTGTGGTGCCCAGAACTGGAGGCAATACTACAGCTGAGGCCGAACTAGCATCTAATGAACGAGTTCAACATAACCTCTTTGCTCTTGTCCTCTATGCCCCTATTAATAAAGCCTAGGATACTGTCTGCTTTATTGACCATGCTCTCAACTTGTCCTGCCACCTTCAATGACTTATACACCCAGGTCCCTCTGTTCCTGCACCCCCTTTAAGGTTTAGATGCTTAGGAACACCACCATTTGCAAGTTCCCCTCCAAGCCACACACCATCCTGATTTGGAACTATATAGAGGCAGTTTAGGTCGAGATGAGAAATTATAAAAGTAAGAAGTCACTCATGGGAGTGGTGTACAGGGGCCCTAACAGTAACCACATGGTAGGACAGAGTATAAAGGAAGAAATAATGGGAGCTTGTCAGAAAAGTAGAGTGGAAGAATCAGATGGGGAAAGGTAGCCGAGGTTAGGAGTTCATAGAATGTTTTCGGGATAGTTTCTGAGAACAGCATGTTCTGGAGCCAACCAGACAGCAGGCTATACTAGACTTGGTATTGTGCAATGAGATAGGATTAATTGATGACCTCATAGTGACGGCAGCAACGATCATAATATGATTGAATTTTACGTTCAGTTTGAGGGAGAGATGAATGGGTTGAAGACTAATACTTTGAACTAAAATAAAGGCAATTATAAGGGCATGAAAGCAGAGCTAGCTAAAGTGAACTGGCAAATTAGGTTAAGGGATAGGTCAATAGAGATGCAGTGGCAGACATTTAAGGGGATATTTCAGAATACACAGAATAGATACATCCCAACGAGAAAGAAAAATTCCAAGGGGAGGACCCACCATGTATGGTGAACCAAAAAAGTTAAAGATAGTATCAAACTTAAAGAAAAAACACACACAATTGTACAAAGATGGGTGGCAGGTCAGAAGATTGGACAGAATAAAAGAAAAAGCAAAGAATGACTAAAAGATTGATAGGGAGGGAAAAATTAGAGCACAAGAGAAATGTTGGTTGGCATTCTTCCACCTACAAAAGATGATGGACACTCAACAAACAATCCACTTCGGTGGGGTGTCTTCTCCTGATGCACTTTGGCTATGAAGGCCAATCCTTGAGAGGCAGGTTCTGCCACCAGTGCTGCACATGAAGCTACCAAGTAAGGCTGTGAGTTGGTATTTACGTACAGTACGAGAGAAAGCTAGCTAGAAAAATAAATACAGGTAGTAAGAGTTTCTATAGATATTTTTAAAAGAAATGAGTTAACAAAGTAAGCGCTGGTCCTATAGAAAGTAGTCTGGGGAATTAATTAGGAGATGGCAGATGAATTGAACAGGTCTTCTGCATCGGTCTTCACTATAGAGGATACAAGTAACATCCCAGAAATAGCTGTAAATCAGGAAATGGAAAGGAGGGAGGAACTCAAGAAAATTACAATCACCAGGGAAGTGGTACTGAGCAAATTGCTGGAGCTGCGGGCTGACAAGTCCCCGGGTCCTGATGGACTTCATCCTAGGGTCTTAAAAGAAGTGGCTAGTGAGATAGTTAATGCATTAGTTTTAATTTTCCAAAATTCCCTAGATTCGGGGAAGATTCCATTAGGTTGGAAAATAGCAAATGTAACTCCTTTGTTCAAAAAGAGAGGGAGACAGAAAGCAGGAAACTACAGGCCAGTTAGCTTAACATCTGTCTGAGGGAAAATGTTAGAAGCTATTATTAACGATATTGGCATAAATAGAAGATTGGCTAATTAACATGAAACAGAGAGTAATTTTCTATTGGGCAAGATGTGGTGTGCCACAGGGATCAATGCTGGGTCCTCAACTTTTTACAATTTATATAAATGACATGGATGAAGGGACCGAAGGTCTGGTTGCTAAATTTGCTGATGACACAAAGATAGGTCGGAAGGTAAGTTGTGAAGAGGACATAAGGAGGCTACAAAAGGATATAGATAGGTTAAATGAGTGGGCAAAGATCTGGCAAATGGAGTGTTTCCTCTTTCTGTTGTTTCTGGTTCCCAGATGTTGGAAAGAATCGCACTTTAATCTTGGAAAGGCTAGAGTTAGTGGCTTATACAGCACCATGCTTTGTACTGTAGAACCTGATTCTTGTGTTACATATAACATGACTGCCCAGTGCAGCCGTGAATGAGGCCCCCCACTGGAACACTTAAACATAACAACTAGTTCCTAGCTAATTAGTTCCTAACACTTTACAGATAGTATATCAATATATACATATATAACATGGAATATAATATGGGAAAATGTGAAATTGTCCATTTCGGCAGGAAGAATGAAAAGAAGCATATTATCTAAATGAGCGATTGCAGAACTCTGAGATGCAGAGGGATCTGGGTGTTCTAATAGATGAATCGCAAAAGGTTAGTATGCAGGTTCAGCAAGTAACTAGGAAAGCAAAAGTAGGGAGGTTATGTTTCAGCTATACAGGACATTGGTGAGACTACATCTGGAGTACTGTGTACATTATTGGTCTCCTTATTTAAGGAAGGATGTAAATGTACTGGAAGCAGTTCAGAGAAGGTTTACTAGACTAATACCTGGAATGGGCTGGTTGTCTTATGAGGAAAGATTGGACAGGTTAGGTTTGTATCTGCTGGAGTTTAGAAGAGTAAGAAGCGACTTGATTGAAACATATAAGATCCTGAGGGGTCTTGACAGGGTGGATGTGGAAAGGATGGCTCCCCTTGTGGGAGAAACTGGAACTAAAAATCACGAGAGGGGAGGCGGTGGTGTAGTGGTATTGTCACTGGACTAGTAACCCAGGAATCCAAGGTATTTCTCTGGGGACATAGGTTTGAATAGCACCGCAGCAGATAGTGCAATGTGAATTCAATTAATAAATCTGGAATTAAAAGCTAGTCTAATGATGGCCATGAAACCATTGTTGATAATTGTTATAAAAACTCATCTGGTTCACTAATATCCTTTTAGGGAAGGAAAACTGCCGTTGTTACCTGGTCTGGCCTCCATGTAACTCCAGACCCACAGTAATGTGGATGACTCTGAAATGGCCTAGCAAGCCACTTAGTTGTATCTAACCAATACGAAGTCAATAAAAAAGAATGAAACCGAACCAAGCACCCACATTGACTTAGGCACCAGAAATGACAACGGCAAACCCAGCCCTGTTGCCCCTGCAAATTCCTTCTTACTAACATCTGGGGGCTTGTGCCAAAGAGTAGAGAGCTGTCCCACAGACTAGTCAAGCAACAGCCTGACAAACTCATACTCACGGAATCATACCTTACAGACAATGTCCCAGACACTGTCATCACCATCCCCGGGTATGTCCTGTCCCACCAGCAGGACAGGCCCAGTAGAGGTGGCAGCAAAGTGGTGTACAATCGGGAGGGAGTTGCCCTGGGAGTCCTCAACATTGACTCCGGACCGCATGAAGTCTCATGCCATCAGGTCAAACATGGGCAAGGTAACCTCCTGCTGATTACCACCTACGGCCCTCCCTCAGCTGATGACTCAGTACTCCACCATGTAGAACACCACTTGGAGGAAGCACTAAGGGTGGTAAGGGTGCAGAAAGTACTCTGGGTGGGGAACTTTTAATGTCTATCACCAACAGCAGCTCGGTAGCACCACTACTGACCGAGCCAGCCGAATCCTAAAGGACATAGCTGCTAGACTGGGTATGCAGCAGATGTTGAGGGAAAAACATACTTGACCTCGTCCTCACCAATCTGCCTGACGCAGATGCATCTGTCCATGACAGTATTGGTAGGAGTGACCACCGCACAGTCCTTTGGGAGACAAAGTCCTGCCTTCACATTTGAGGATACCGTCCGTTGTGTTGTGTGGCACTACCACCATGCTAAATGCAATATATTTCAAACAGATCTAGCAGTGCAAAACTGAGCATCCATGAGGCGCTGTGGGCCAGCAGCAGCAGCAGAATTGTACTCAACCACAATCTGTAACCTCATGGCCCGGCATATTCCCCACTCTACCATTACCATCAAGCTAGGAGACCAACCCTGGTTCAACGAAGAGTGCAGGAGCAGCACCAGGCATATTTCAAAATGAGGTATCAACCTGGTGAAGCTACAACACAAGACTACTTGTCAAACTGCATAAGCAGCATGCAATACACAGAGCTAAGCAATCCCATAACCAACGAATCAGATCTAAGGTCTGCAGTCCTGCCACATCCAGCCGTGAATGGTGCTGGGCAATTAAACAACTAACTGGAGGAGGTGGCTCCACAAATATCCCCATCCTCAATGATGGGGGAGCCCAGCACATCATTGCAAAGGATAAGGCTGAAGCATTTGCAACAATCTTCAGCCAGAAGTGCCGAGTTGATGATCCATCTCTGCCTCCTCCTGAAATCCCCAGCATCACAGATGCCAGACTTCAGCCAATTCGATTCACTCCACGTGATATCAAGGAACGACTGAATGCACTGATACTGCAAAGGCTCTGGGTCCTACCGGCAATAGTACTGAAGACCTGTGCTCCAGAACTTGCCACGCCCCGAGCCTAGCTGTTCCAGTATAGCTACAACACTGGCATCTACTCGGCAGTGTGGAAAATTGCCCAGGTATGTCCTGCATACAAAAAGCAGGACAAATCCAACCAGGTCAATTACTGCCCTATCAGTCTATTCTCAATCATCAGTAAAGTGATGGAAGGTGTCATAAACAGTGCTATCAAGCGGTACTTACTTAGCAATAACCTGTTCAGTGACGCTCTGTTTGGGTTCTGCCAGGGCCATTCAGCTCCTGACCTCAGTACAGCCTTAGTCCAAACATGGACAAAAGAGCTGAACTCAAGAGGCGAGGTGACAGTGACTGCCCTTGACATCAAGGCAGCATTTGACTGAGTATGGCATCAAGGAGCCCTAGCAAAACTGAAGTCAATGGGAATCAGGGGGAAAACTCTCTGTTCGTTGGAGTCATGCCTAACGCAAAGGAAGATGGTTGTGTTTGTTGGAGGTCAACCATCTCAGCTCCAGGACATCACTGCAGGAGTTCCTCAGCATAGTGTCCTAGGCCCAACCATCTTCAGCTGCTTCATTACTGATCTTCCTTCAATCATAAAGTCAGAAGTGGGGACGTTCGCTGATGATTGCACAATGTTCAGCACCATTCACAACCCCTCAGATACTAAAGCAGTCTGTGTAGAAATGCAGCAAGACCTGGACAATATTCAGGCTTGGGCTGATAAGTGGCAAGTAACATTCGCGCCACACAAGTGCCAGGCAATGACCATCTCCAACAAGAGAGAATCTAACCACCTCCCTTGTCATTCAATGGCATTACCATCACTGAATCCCCCACTATCAACATCCTAGGTGCTACCACTGACCAGAAACTGAACTGGAGTAGCCATATAAATACTGTGGCTACATGAGCAGGTCAGAGGCTAGGAATCCTGTGGTGAGTAACTCACCTCCTAACTCCCCAAAGCCTGTCCACCATCTACAAGGCACAAGTCAGGAGTGTGATGGAGTACTCTCCACTTGCCTGGATGGGTGCAGCTCCAACAACACTCAAGAAGCTCGACCCCATCCAGGACAAAGCAGCCGCTTGATTGGCACCCCATCCTCAAACATTCACTCCCTCCACCACCGATGCACAGTGGCAGCAGTGTGTACCATCTACAAGATGCATTGCAGCAATGCACCAAGACTCCTTCGACAGCACCTTCCAAACCCGCGACCTCCACCAACTAGAAGGGCAAGGGCAGCACATACATAGGAACACCACCACCTGCAAGTTCCCCTCCAAGTCACACACCATCCTGACTTGGAACTATATCGCCGTTCCTTCACTGTCGCTGGGTCAAAATCCTGGAACTCCCTTCCTAACAGCACTCTGGGTGTACCTACCCTACATGGACTGCAGCGGTTCAAGAAGGCAGCTCACCACCACCTTCTCAAGGGCAATTAGGGATGGGCAATAAATGCTGGCCTGGCCAGTGACGCGCACATCCCGCAAATGAATAAAAAAACTATTTAAACATAAGTGGTTGCCTATTTAAGACAGAGATGAGAAGAAATTCTTTCTCTCAGAGGGTTGTGAGTCTTTGGAACTCTCTTCTTCAAAAGGCAGTGTTAGCAGAGTCGTTAAATATTTTTAAGGCAGAGGTAGATAGATTCTTGATAAGGAAGAGGGTGAAATGTATTGGGGGTAGACGGGAATCTGGAGTCAAGGTTACAATCAGATCAGTCGTGATCTTATTGAATGGTGGACCAGGCTCGAGGGGCTGAATGGTCTACTCCTGCTCCTAATTCGTATGTTTGTTTGTATGCTCAGAATTTATCCATCTACGATCCCATTGATTGCCCACAACAGCATCCATCTTTTCTTAAATAATTCCAAGTGTATTGGTCACTGTTCATGTGAAGAAGAACTTCCTGAGATCAGTCCTAATTTTTTTTCACCAGTTTGACCATATGCCCCCTTATCCTACTGTCATAGTTTAACTTCCATTGACATTTTCTACAACATGTCTCCAAGAAGTCTACTTCAGACGTCTCCTTTGTCTCCTTAGAGAGGCACAGATTGATCAGGCGTAGTCAGCATGGATTTGTTAAGGGAAGGTCGTGTCTTACTAACTTGATTGCATTTTCTGAGGAAGTAACAAGGAGGATTGATGAGGGTAGTGCAGTGGATGTGGTCTACATGGATTTTAGTAAGGCATTTGATAAAGTCCCGCATGGCAGACTGGCCAGAAAAATAAAAGCCCATGTGATACAGGAAATGTGGAGGTTGGATCCAAAATTAGCTCAGTGACAGGAAACAAAGGGTAGTAGTCAACAGATGTTTTTGCAACTGGAAAGCTGTTTCCAGTGGTGTTCCACAGGGCTCAGTGTTGGGTTCCTTGCTGTTTGTGTAATATATTAATGATTTGGACTTAAATGTGGGAGGCATGATGCGGAAATTTGCTGATGACACAAAAATTGGCCATGTAGTTGATAGTGAAGAGGATAACTGTAGACTCCTGAATGATATGAATGGTTTGGTTGAGTGGGCGGAAAAGTGGCAAAGGAATTCAATCCGGAGAAGTGTGAGGTAATGCATTTGGGGAGGGCAAAGAAAGCAAGGGACTACACAATAAACGAGAGGATATTGAGAGGGGTAAAAGACGTGAGAGACCTTGGAGTGCATGTCCACAGGTACCTGAAGGTGGCAGGAAAGGTACATAAAGTAGTGAAAAAGGCATTTGGAATTCTTTCCTTTATTGGCCGAGGTATAGAATTCAAAAGCAGGGATGTAATGCCGGAACTGTATAAAATGCTGGTTAGGCTACAGCTGGAGTTTTGCATACAGTTCTGGTCACCACATTACATGAAGGACATAATTGCTCTGGAGAGAGTATAGAGGAGGTTTACAAGAATGTTGCAAGGGCTTGAAAGTTGCAGCTATCAGGAAAGATTGGATAAGCTCGGGTTGTTTTCCCTCGAACTACGGAGGCTAAGGGGTGACTTAATTGAGGTATATAAAATTATGAGGGGCCTAGATAGAATAGACAAGAAGGACCTGTTTCCCCAAGTGGAGAGGTCAATTACCAGGGGGCACAGATTTAAAGAACAAAGAACAAAGAAAATTACAGCACAGGAATAGGCCCTTCGGCCCTCCAAGCCTGCGCCGATCCAGATCCTCTATCTAAACCTGACTCCTATTTTCTAAGGGTCTGTATCTCTTTGCTTCCTGCCCATTCATGTATCTGTCTAGATACATCTTAAAAGACGCTATCGTGCCCGCGTCTACCACCTCCGCTGGCAACGCGTTCCAGGCACCCACCACCCTCTGCGTAAAGAACTTTCCACGCATATCCCCCCTAAACTTTTCCCCTCTCACTTTGAACTCGTGACCCCTAGTAACTGAATCCCCCACTCTGGGAAAAAGCTTCTTGCTATCCACCCTGTCTATACCTCTCATGATTTTGTACACCTCAATCAGGTCCCCCCTCAACCTCCGTCTTTCTAATGAAAATAATCCTAATCTACTCAACCTCTCTTCATAGCTAGCGCCCTCCATACCAGGCAACATCCTGGTGAACCTCCTCTGCACCCTCTCCAAAGCATCTACATCCTTTTGGTAATGTGGTGACCAGAACTGCACGCAGTATTCCAAATGTGGCCGAACCAAAGTCTTATACAACTGTAACATGACCTGCCAACTCTTGTACTCAATACCCCGTCCGATGAAGGAAAGCATGCCGTATGCCTTCTTGACCACTCTATTGACCTGCGTTGCCACCTTCAGGGAACAATGGACCTGAACACCCAAATCTCTCTGTACATCAATTTTCCCCAGGACTTTTCCATTTATTGTATAGTTCACTCTTGAATTGGATCTTCCAAAATGCATCACCTCGCATTTGCCCGGATTGAACTCCATTTGCCATTTCTCTGCCCAACTCTCCAATCTATCTATATTCTGCTGTATTCTCTGACAGTCCCCTTCACTATCTGCTACTCCATCTATCTTAGTGTCGTCTGCAAACTTGCTAATCAGACCACCTATACTTTCCTCCAAATCATTTATGTATATCACAAACAACAGTGGTCCCAGCACGGATCCCTGTGGAACACCACTGGTCACACGTCTCCATTTTGAGAAACTCCCTTCCACTGTTACTCTCTGTCTCCTGTTGCCCAGCCAGTTCTTTATCCATCTAGCTAGTACACCCTGGACCCCATGCGACTTCACCTTCTCCATCAGCCTACCATGGGGAACCTTATCAAACGCCTTACTGAAGTCCATGTATATGACATCTACAGCCCTTCCCTCATCAATCAACTTTGTCACTTCCTCAAAGAATTCTATTAAGTTGGTAAGACATGAACTTCCCTGCACAAAACCATGTTGCCTATCACTGATAAGCCCATTTTCTTCCAAATGGGAATAGATCCTATCCCTCAGTATCTTCTCCAGCAGCTTCCCTACCACTGACGTCAGGCTCACCGGTCTATAATTACCTGGATTATCCCTGCTACCCTTCTTAAACAAGGGGACTACATTAGCAATTCTCCAGTCCTCCGGGACCTCACCCGTGTTTAAGGATGCTGCAAAGATATCTGTTAAGGCCCCAGCTATTTCCTCTCTCGCTTCCCACAGTAACCTGGGATAGATCCCATCTGGACCTGGGGACTTGTCCACCTTAATGCCTTTTAGAATACCCAACACTTCCTCCCTCCTTATGCCGACTTGACCTAGAGTAATCAAACATCTATCCCTAACCTCAACATCCGTCATGTCCCTCTCCTCAGTGAATACCGATGCAAAGTACTCGTTTAGAATCTCACCCATTTTCTCTGACTCCACGCATAATTTTCCTCCTTTGTCCTTGAGTGGGCCAATCTTTTCTCTAGTTACCTTCTTGCTCCTTATATATGAATAAAAGGCTTTGGGATTTTCCTTAACCCTGTTTCCTAAAGATATTTCATGACCCCTTTTAGCCCTCTTAATTCCTCGTTTCAGATTGGTCCTACATTCCCGATATTCTTCCAAAGCTTCGTCTTTCTTCAGCCGCCTAGACCTTATGTATGCTTCCTTTTTCCTCTTAGCTAGTTTCACAATTTCACCTGTCGTCCATGGTTCCCTAATCTTGCCATTTCTCTCCCTCATTTTCACAGGAACATGTCTCTCCTGCACGCTAATCAACCTCTCTTTAAAAGCCTCCCACATATCAAATGTGGATTTATCTTCAAACAGCTGCTCCCAATCTACATTCCCCAGCTCCTGCCGAATTTTGGTATCGTTGGCCTTCCCCCAATTTAGCACTCTTCCTTAAGGTGATTGGTAAAAGGATTAGAGGAGACATGAGGGAAAACCTTTTCACCCAGAGGGTGGTGGGTGTCTGGAATTCACTGCCAGGATTGGTGGTGGAGGCAGAAACCCTCAACTCATTTAAAAGGTACCTGGACATGCACCTGAAGTGCTGTAACCTGCAAGGCTACGGACCAGGTGCTGGAAGGTGGGATTAGTTTGGGCAGCTAGTTTATTTTTGGCTGGCGCAGACACAATGGGCTGAATGGCCTCCTTCTGTGCTGTAATTTTTCTGTGGTTCTTCTATGGTTCCTTTCCAGCTGAACAGCCCATGTTTATAACTTAGAACTCATAAGAGACTCACAAGACAAACAACTCCCCCATGCCCCAATTATTGAGGGTGCCTTTTTATTCCAATCTATGACTGCTTGGGCTCTCCCAGCCATTTGCAATCAATTAACAAGAGTAATGAGATGGGTGCATTCAATTGCCAGTGACACATAATACACCTCACTTGAGAAATCTCTTTGTCAGTGTTTGCTTCTGATGTTATGTTCCAATATTTTGTAAGTTTCTACGAAGGAGGAGGGAGCGATTCTGTCCATTATTGAAAATAAAAGTGTAAAAATGTGTATATATTTCAGCAGAATAAGCAAACAAAAGAAATCCTTCCTCTACTTCTTTCATTTAAATGCTTTGCATTTGCTCTGATCCAGATATTTATAAAAGGATTCACACAGTGTGGCTGTTCTTACCTATTACGCAGAACGGTTTTCGAGCAAATCGGAGCCTCCCCTGCAATCCTCTGTACCGGCAGCAGCAGCCAGCGGCCCAAACTCGAATGACATACTCTAGCCCAAATACAATGATCATGACGAATTCCTGTAGAACAGGACAAAATAAATAATTAGCATTAGTACAATGTTTGCCTTCACTTAAACTCATATGGTCAAATTCCAGTCCATCTACTCCACATCAGTGATGTCAGCCTGTGACTTGGCCAAACTATATGCTTGTGAGGTCAACCAGTGGCCTGACAACTCCATGCTGTTGGACTTAGAGAGTATCAAAGTCAATTAACCCTTCAGCCACTTCACTCTCAAGTTCTGACATGATTCAAAGTGAGAATCCTTATTGGTTACAGTGGTTATATTTTATTCAGCATAAATAAAAGTTGATACATGCTAATGTCTGAGCATTACCATTACACTCTGGGCAGAAGCGTGATCTCCACATGACTACACCAAATGGCTATTCTTTAGGCACCGTGGCGCAAGTCAATAAGATATATGCATGCGTGGTCTGGCCTTCTGTGAGGGTTTGTCTGTGGGATTGTTTCAGACATCCTCTGGTCGAGTACCTCTAACCTCCCTGACCAGGGAATCCCTTCTGATACTTTCTTTACATCACAAAACTTATGGAAACCTCCATTATTAGCATGGCACAATCACAACAAAATGTCATATAGCCATCTGCCCGCCAATCCAGGGCAGAGTTTCAGGGGGCTGAATTTTCAATTGGGGTCAGGACCCAATGCCAGGTTAATTTCTGGGTCCCAAACCTGTGTTGCGTCAATATCGGTGACGCAACGCGATTTTCAAATTTAAAGTATTTAATTGGCCTGGGGGTGGGTTCGCCGCCCAATCGGCAGCACCGGGAGCAGCCTGGAGGCAGGACAAGGATCAGGAGGGCCCTTTGAAAAGGTGAGTGGCAGCCATGACTGGGCTTGCTGGTCCCTGAGGACATGTCACAGGATGGTGCTGATCAGGCTGGCGTCCACGGGCAGTGCCAAGGTTTTCTGATGCCATTCTTGAGGTGTTGACGGAGCCAGTCGCCGTGAGGCGAGAAATTCTCTTCCCGGTGTCCTGTGGAAGAAAGGAGCCTCAGGAGATCAAAAGTGCCTGGATGGAGGTCAGCAGTAGAGGCATGATACGGAGGACGTGTGTGCAATGTCTCAAGAGGTTCAATGACCTGCTAGGATCTGGGAAGGTGAGTGGCAAGCAACACCCTGGTGACAGGCCTCTAACTCTGTATGCACCATCATGCACACTAGCTGAGCAGACTGAGTGCCCATGGGTCTCCCTAATATTGTTAGAACAAGTGCCCAGTTGCATCATTGAGAGCTCAGCCACCCTCACATATGGGGCACAATTGGGAAGGGGTTATCACGGAGGAGTGCAGCAGATCATGTCAAAGGAATAGGTGAGGGAGGGCAGCCTTCTCAAACATAGCTGTGTCCTCATCATGCAGGAAAAGACAGCAGACAACAGGCGCAAGATGGCTCGAAGAGGTGGTAGTGTTACTAACCTTTACAACCTGACACTGATGGAGGAGGCAGTGCTGGATACTGCAAATCGCAGCAGACCACCGGCGATGGTGAGACTGGAAGCCATGAAAAGCAGGGTCATTTGAATGCTCTATCTTCAGGTGAAGGGCAGGGCGAAAACTCCTGTCCAATGTGCGATGTGGCTCTTCAACCACTGTCATCAATGTGGCGGATTGTTCTGATGCATCTGCTGAGTTGCCCGAGTTCTCAGCACCACCTTCTTGTGTTTCCCACAGGGCCTGCCGCGCAGACATCGCCACCCTCCTCAGTGAAGGGAGACTCCACAGAGCCTGCGCTGCCCTATTATACCTCCACACCAACCGCCAGGGCAGACACTCACCTCAGTTTGGCCTAAATCCAGATTAGAAGGGGGAGCACTGGGTGAGTGGCCCCTCACAAGTGAGCAGGAGGAGGAGAGTGAGAGAGTCAGCTGTGGGCAGTCCCTTTTGGAGGACGGGGGACAGACACAGCCATGCTTCGCTGGGTGAAAATGCTGGGCCTCGGGTGTCTCAAACAAGGAGGGTCTTTCTGGAGCATCAGAGGCAGATGAGTTCCTGAATAGCAGAGATCCCTGAGGTTTTGTGGAGACATGGGCAGACAATGGAGGAGTCCATGCAGTGCATGTACACTGTTACAACTCAGGGTTTTGAGCACATGAACTCCTCTATTGAGAGAGTGTTCAACCTCTTGGAGAGCCATGTGCAGCACCACTCTGAGTTGATGGCACCAGCACCATCCTTCACCTCTTTGGCCCCTCTGACTAAGAAACCATCCATGTCACAAGGCCCTGCAACAGAGGCTGCCCCAGCAATGACACAGGCTCTGCAGCCTGTGAAGGAGCCCCTATGGCACCTCCACAATGAGAATGGAAGCCATGGGCATCTCAGCCAGACGCTGATACAATGGGGCAGTCAGCCTCCACCTTATCCTCAGACACAGGAGGAGTACCTCGAAGGACGTGTGTTTTCAAACTTTGTTGAGAAAAGTGAAATTAAGTTTAAAGCGGGGGCACGGGGACCTGGGCTTTGTGTGGTTTCATGGTCTGTATTGAGGGGTAATGGTGGCGCTGGAGACCCCATTCTCAATGTCTGCATATTTTCTCTCTATCTGATAAAAGGTGAGTTATGGAGTCATCTGTCATTGGGATGAGAGGCGCTCATATGAAATGTTGCTGAATTTGGTTGGCCCTTGCGACCAGGCCAGCCTGCTCCCATTTCCACTCCCTCAGCTAATGCTCATTATTTCACGAGGACTTCCTCTGCCAACCCCAGCTGTCCAAATGACACCAGTGGCCTCACATCCCTCTCCAGATTCTTACCACTCACCACTAACAAATGCAAGTCTTTCAGCTCCAGCAATAGCTACTCTGTGGCACTGTTGAGCAGCTGAGCTTTATTATGGACTTGAACAATATGTTAAGCAGCCCTACCAATAACTCTCATGGCCCCCCGCAGTGTTCATAACTTCTACATCCTGTCGTGTTCCAGACATTGTGTTTTCCCCATGCCCTCCCATTGAAACTTACAAACTGCTCCTGACAAGACTTTCGATGAGCTCAACAGCCAATTAATTGAAGACATTCGGAATTCCCGTTTCCCCCTCTCTCATCATCCCTTTCAAAATTGGTTCGCAAGAGGACCCAGTGCCGACCTCAAATCGTGCACAGACTTACTCAAACACCCACCAGCATTTCAAAATTCAGCTCACAGTCTCTGGAAGCCCATTCTTCAGTGACTCCAAGGTACTGAAACCCTTCCATGTTTGTTCGAAATGATTGGCAGCAACGTATGTGAAACCTTCCAACACGTGTCACTGAGATTGGTAAATTGTCTGGAAGGGGTCTGTCCATGAATTTAAGGTATTTCAGGGTGGTAGTAGTGAAGCAGTAGTAGTGTCTTGGATCCTCTTAGCTAGTTTGTAGTTAGAAGAAGATTCTCTTTACCTTTGTAAACCCTTACCTGGCTGATGTAAAATAGTACCTTTACATGTACAAGGTATCTTTCGTTCAGAGAATCAGAGAGTATAGAAATTACAGGAAGTGATAATTGTGTTGTTTAACTGTACAGTACCTGAGATCAGGCAGCAAGAGAAAAGCTAGATAGCAGATATTGTCATTTGTGCAAAGGTAAGCTCAGCTGAAACTAAGGATCCAAGTGGAACAGATAAACCCACCACTGAAGGGGCTCATTGATTTAATGCTGCAGAAGCTAACGCCTGCATCCCAGAGAAGGAAGGAGATTGACTCAACCATGCCATTTATAAGGACAAAGTTCTATAAACCCTGGAAACATTGTTAATCACAAGCATCTAGACATTATTCTGTCCAATGGACTAACTATCCAACTTATTAGTTGTCTACGGTTTTTGCCTTGGGTTAACTTCACCAGTTTAGTAGTGTCAGACACTGATTCCAGCTGTGCCTTAATACTTAGCTTCTAGTTAATGCTGAATTACAGTAACACGACAGAATTGTTTTTACAGCCTCTGCCACTCACTTTGTTAAGTAACTTTGTCCATTAGTTGGCTATTAAGTGTTAGATGACTCTGAACACATCTATTTATATCCATCAATTGCCAGTATACTCAATATTAAACTTGTGCTTTTGTAGTCAATAGATTTTAGTGTGCGATTTGTCTGACTTCTTCTTTAAGAAAGAGTTAATTCATTCACCAGCTGTGGCTATTCATATCGAGAGTTGGCCTAGACACCCCAAAATGGAAGATTTAAGATGGTTTGGCAATCCAACTTCTGTATCGTTCACTCCTCGACCTCAAACTGGGTGGTAAGGGCAGTAATTCACAGACGGTTCCTCTGTGAGGTGTTAAATTGAGGGGTTTAAGGATTCGTCTAGTTCCTTGGCATATATTTGACGGGATACCCAAAGCCAGTGTTCTTATAGTGCATTCCATCCATAAACAGTGGGATCAATAGAGAAGTGTCGATAAACTAATTGTTTACTTTCAGTTTCCCAAATAATGTTAGACTCAGATTTAGAGGCACTACATGTTTGGAAGGGGGATGGGCATGTTAAGCATGGATATGAATCCTTGCATCAAGGGAATGCGAGGTCAGAGGTGGGAGAAAACACAGGCAAATGCACACCATGATAAACATGCAATCCCGCCTACATATTACAAAAACATACATAGAAATTTTCAGAGTGGCTATGAATCCATATCATATTCCCATCAGTGCCTAATGTGCACAGAGCTGGATTTGTATGCTAGTCAGTTAGAGGTCAGACTCTCTCTCTCTTCAATGGCTTTCTCAATGCAGCATCAGAACATAAATATTTGAGAATCTACCACGAAACAGTATGAAATTATGCAGAAGTACAATTTTTACATTCCTCAGCATCCCAACACTCTCAAGTAAATAGACGTATTTACACATCATAAGCAGTGAGAAACTTTTAATAAATCCTTTCTATCTAAGCTTTTCTGAAACTTGTGCTCAGTCCAAAATATATCAGCATTTCTTTTACCACTTCCATTCCCCCCTGAAGGAGCAGGCTGTTGTGGGGTACCACCTTTCTTCCATTTATCACAGACACTGGTGTTGGCAAGTTATTTTATTCTCGGGGGGTATCAGAGCTCAGCTCAATGCTTCACAAACAAGCAGTTTCCAGCAGGTGTCACTAGATCATGATCAGGAGCCGGAATGCCAGCTGATTATTCCGTCCCGACCAGAGCAGTACTGAAACTAATCAGACACAGTACACCGAATTTCACTCATTTAAGACCAGCTAACTCTACACTAACTGGGAATTGAACTTGAACCTTGATGGTCTCTATTTCATTACAATGAAATAGTTAGGTTGCTGTTTGGGGTGTGATCCAATGTGTTGAAACATGATTATGCCATCTTAAGTACGTTTTACAGTTAGTGAAGGAGATATTGAATAGAAATTCCAGTGATCTATAACACAGTGACAGCCAAGATAGCAAGCAGGGGAGAGGAAGGTATGATCTTAAATGTCCTCTCAGAGGCAGCTGTGCCAGCCCATCCTGGGAGGTTCGCATAATGATATAAAAGTAGTGACGAGGTGTAATCCATGGTCTTCAAAATAGTGGAGCACAATAGAATAGATTTCTTTCAAACTGTGGCACAAAGGCAAATGGCCAAGGATCTCATGTAAGGCATGGCCAAGGGTGGACAGAATAATAGTGAACATTCTCTATCGTCTACATCCTTCCTCATGCAGGACAAGAGGTCCCATAATAGGGAGATAGCCCGGACAGAAGGAGGTCTCCCAGAGGTATGTTCACTCACCTCTGCCGAAGAAGAGGCTGGTGGGCACCCAGGGTGGCCGTGCAATATCTGATGGGGAGATTAGAGCCCTGCGCAAGACAGTGAGGATTGTCTCCCATTGGTATGCATATTTTTGGGCCGAATGGCCTCCTTTATTTATTTATTTAGAGATACAGCACTGAAACAGGCCCTTCGGCCCACCGAGTTTGTGCCAACCATCAACTGCCCATTTATACTAATCCTACATTAATCCCATATTCCTACCACATCAAAGAACAAAGAACAAAGAACAGTACAGCACAGGAACAGGCCATTCGGCCATCCAAGCCTGCGCCGATCTTGATGCCTGCCTAAACTAACACCTTCTGCACTTCCGGGGCCCATATTCCTCTATTCCCTTCCTATTCGTATATTTGTCAAGATGTCTCTTAAACGTCGCTCTCGTATCTGCTTCCACCACCTCCCCCCAATTCTCCTACCACCTACCTACACTAGGGGCAATTTACAATGGCCAGTTTACCTATCAACCTACAAGTCTTTGGCTGTGGGAGGAAACTGGAGCACCCGGTGGAAACCCACACGGTCACAGGGAGAACTTGCAAACTCCGCACAGGCAGTACCCAGAATCAAACCCGGGTCGCTGGAGCTGTGAGGCTGCGGTGCTAACCACTGCGCCACTGTGCCACCCTAAATATGTTGTAAGTGACTCTATGACTCTATGATGTTCGGTCGGCATCAGGAGATCTTCACAGCATAACCCACATATATTTGTGTTCTCTCATGCAGGTATTCATTCGCAGAGATCTGCAACCACAGGGGGACAGTCATCCACCTCTGAGGAGGAGGACTAGTCAGAGGATGCACCATTCCATGACTCTCTTGTACCCTCCACCAGTGCAGATACTTTCACCTTGTTGGGTAACCTTTCGGCTTTATCATCAGGGTCACAAGCTGGTGAGAGCGCCACACACATACCCAAGCAACTGGCTGAGGCTGAGACAGCTGAGGCCTCCGACAGTTGGAGGATGTGGGTGGCCAGGCCAATGCATAACCCTAGGCTGATGATGAACCTCTGGTGTCGACAACACAGGGCAGGCTGTAGTTAACATAGAAACATAGAAAATAGGAGCAGGAGTAGATCATTTGGCCCTTCAAGCCTGCTCCACCATTCATTATGATCATGGCTGATCATCCAACTCAGTAACCTGTTCCCACTTTCTCCCCATATCGTTTGATCCCTTTCGCCCCAAAAGCTATATCTAACTCCTTCTTGAAAACATACAATGTTTTGGCCTCAATTGCTTTCTGTGGTAGTGAATTCCACAGGCTCACCACTCTCTGGATGAAGAAATTTCTCCTCATCTCAGTCCTGAAAGGTTCGCCCTGTATCCTTAGACTATGATCCCCCAACATCGGGAACATCCTTCCTGCATCTACCCTGTCAAGTCCTGTTAGAATTTTATAGGTTTCTATGAGATCCCCCCTCACTCTTCTGAACTCCAGCAAATATAATCCTAACTGACTCAATCTCTCCTAATACGTCAGCCCCACCATCCCAGGAATCAGACTGGTAAACCTTTGCTGCACTCCCTCCATAGCAAGAACATCCTTCCTCAGATAAAGAGACCAAAACTGCACAAAATATTCCAGGTGTGACCTCATCAGTTCCCTCTGTAATTGCAGCAAGATATCCCTGCTCCTGTACTCGAATCCTCTCGCTATGAAGGTCAACATACCATTTGCCTTTTTGTACACCTGTTGCACCTGCATGCTTACCTTCAGCGACTGGTGTACGAGAACACCCAGGTCTCATTGCATATTCCCCTCTCTCAGTTTATAGCCGTTCAGATAATATTCTGCCTTACTGTTTTTGCTACCAAAGTGGATAACCTCATATTTATCCACACTATACTGCATCTGCCATGTATTTTTCCACTCACTCAACCTGCCCAAATCACATTGGAGCTTCTCTGCATCCTCCTCACAGCTCACACTCCCACCCAGCTTTGTGTCATCTGCAAACTTGCATTTATTACATTTAGTTCCCTCATCTATATCATTAATGTATATTGTGAATAACTGGGGTCCTAGCACCGATCCCTGCGGTACCCCACTAGTCACTGCCTGGCATTCGGAAAAAGACCCGTTTATCCCTACTCTTTGTTTCCTGTCTGCCAACCAATTTTCTATCCATCGCAATACACTAGCCCCAATCCCATGCACTTTAATTTTACATGCTAATCTCTTATGTGGGACTTTGTCGAAAGCCTTCTGAAAGTCCAAATAAACCACATCCACTGGCTCCCCCTCATCAACTCTACAAGTTACATCCTCAAAGAATTCTAGTAGATTTGTCAAGCATGATTTCCCTTTCGTAAATCCATGCTGACTCTGTCTGATTCTACCACTGTTCTCCAAGTGCTCTGCTATAAAATCTTTTATAATGGACTCCAGAATTTTCCTCACTACCAATGTCAGGCGGACTGGTCTATAATTTCCTGCTTTCTCTCTACCTCCCTTTTTAAATAGTGGGGTTACATTAGCTACCCTCCAATCTGTGGGAATTGTTCCAGAGTCTATGAAACATTGGAAGATGACCACCAATGCACCCACTATTTCTAGGGCCACTTCCTTAAGTACTCTGGGATGCACCAGTCCAGGACACCTCCAGGCAGCCAGGGCCTTTCAGACCTCAGGCAGCCAGAGGACACCCACCAAAGTCACCACAGGCCAAGGGGCAGCCTGATCAGCAGCCTGCCTCCAGCCCAGCTGCTGCTGCCAGGATCACACCGTGTAGGAGCACTCGCAAGCAGATTAAAAGGAGCACAGGCCAACACTTTGGGTCAAGTTTGTACTTGTACTCAAGTTCAGGAGTGAGACTTGAACCCATAATGATTCAGAGGCAAGAGTACAACCAACTGAGCCACTGCTAGTACCACAACAATTCTGGTACTCCCTTGCTAACAGCTCTGTGGGTGTACGGACACCACATGGACACAGCAGTTCAAGAAGGTAGCTTACCACCACTTTCTCAAGGGGAATTAGGGAGAGGCAATAAATGCTGGCCTTGCCAGTGATGCCCACAACCCATGAAATAAATTTTTAGAAAGCTTTTAGTCACCCATCATAACGTTTCCTTATTTGGATCAATGTCAATTTTTGTTTTGGGCAGTTTTCAAACATTGAAGTGTCATGAAGACCCCACCTGCCAAGAATGAGGCATATTAATATCATTATATGAACATTAATTTTAAACTGTTGCTGGACTGAAAAGATAACTTGTTTAAAAAGATAACAGCATTGGCTGGGAATATTTGCAAGTTAAGAGACAGTTGCCTGGAGAGAGAATAGAACTGCTCCCTGATCCAATTAACCCAAATGGATTTTGATCACCAGACATTGAATGTGTAACAAGCCAGCATTCCATCCACTCCCACTAAGGGTGTCTACTAAGACAGAGTATCCACAAAAAGCACAGGAGAGATTGTACAAAAAATCTAGTCACATGATTAACCTGCTGGCCAACTTGGAGATTTGAATTGTGCTCACAAGACAGTTTGAAGACAGAGACTGCTTTGAAGATAAAAGAGAAGATAGGTCTCTCTCCCTGGCTCTCTCTCTCTCATGAATTTCCTTTCCACTGAAGCCACTTAAACCTCAAGGGAGAAGACTCCTACATTGAAACAAGTTTGAAAGTGTGCACTGGGCCCCAATGAAATGGCAAGATTTAACTCAATCAAAAAGTCTACTTCGAACTCAAAACAGTAAATGAACTCCAGCTATTGCTTCAAACTTTCCCCCTTTATTCTTTCTCCTTTTCTGTCTCTATCTGCATGTGTGTTTATCGCGTCTGCATGCTAGCGTGGTCACATCGCCTATTCATAGTAGTTTTATCCGAATTAGAGTTTCAAGGTTAATAAACTTACACCTTTCTTGTTTAAAACTAAGAAAACCTGTCTGGTTGATTTCTTTGCCTAACAATTGGAGAGCAGTGAACAAGGATTCACTGAGGGGGAACTAAAAACACAGAGTTATAAAAAATTAAACCCTGTTACGATCAAACCAGGCAATGGCTGAGTGGAAACCCCTGGACCCCTTTCTCACCTGGTTGTAAAAGAAATTTGGGTGCTAGTGTCCAGATTTGACCCACAGACAAACAAAGAAATTGGAAGTGGGAAGTCAAATTGATCCCAATCAAAAAGAGAAAAGCCAGTAGCTCCCCAAGCCAGGGTGAAGTAACTTGGGATAAGTTAAAATCACTATCTATGGAAGAGTTGAGAAAAATGGCTGAGCAGTGTGGGATCACTGGCCGTGCCAAGGTTAGAAAGTCTGAACTCCTAAGGCTAGTGGCCAACCATTTTTCCTTGAATCTGAAGAAGCAGAAACAGGGTTAGAAATAGACTTCGACAGGATATTGCTAGTAAAGATATAACTGGAAAAGAGGAAACTTGAATTTGAAGAAAGAGAAAGAGAGAGACAGGAGAAAGAAACAGAGAGAGAGAAGAGAAAGGAAGAAAGAGCCTTCCAGAAGGAATGTGAAGAAAAAGAGAGAGGAGAGAGAACTGGAGAGCCTTCCAGAGGAATGTGAAGAGAGAGAGCTGAGGTGGCTTGAGTTAACTAGGGGGCGACAGAGAAACCCCAGTGAAAGCATGGCCAATATGGAGGAGCATAATTCAGGGTTGGGTACAGAATTGTTAAAATTTTCTCAATTGATTCCAAAATTCAATGAGGGAGACGTGGAAGTGTTTTTAGTATCTTTTGAAAAACTTGCAAGGCACTTAAAGTGACCAGCTGAGGCTTGGACTCTCCTGCTACAAAGCAAGTTGATAGGAAAAGCCCATGAGGTTTATTCCATGTTGCCAGATGAGAGTTCATGCAATTATGAACTGACAAAAAATGCTACTCTCGGGGCCATATGCGTTAGTACCGGAAGGCTCTCGCCAGAAGTTTAGAACCCTCAAGAAGCAAGCTAACCAAACGTACCTGGAGTTTGAGAGAAATAAGCTGCTGGCTTTTGACCAGTAGTTTAGACAGACATCAAGATCGGCACAGGCTTGGAGGGCCAAATGGCCTGTTCCTGTGCTGTACTGTTCTTTGACCAGTGGCTGAGTGTTCTTAAAGTGCAGCTCAGCTATGAAAGTCTCAAAGAGGTAATTTTGCTCGAGGAATTAAACCTTTCCTAGTCACCCCCACAAATCCGAAAAGGACAAAGGGTGGGAAGGTGATAGAAGCCCAAGTCGTCCTTTGAGGGAAAGAAAAGCAAGAGACACAGGGGGCCCTCCTCCAGCCAAAAAGCAAGGTGCTGTAAGTAGGAGTGAGACTCGTAGACCTGTGTGCTTCCATTATAATAAAGCAGGTCATCTAAGAGCTGACTGCTGGAAACTACGGGGAAAGCCTATACGGTTAATCAGGGCACATCTGCTCAGTGAAGGAGAAGGGACCCTGATGGAAAGCACAGCAGAACAAGCTGTGGCTTTGACTGCAGAAAAAGTAAGGCACAGGAAGCCGACTGCTGCAAGTACAGGAAAATTTAATCAGATTCCTGACAGTTATCAGGATTTTGTGCCTGAAGGGAGAGTAACCCCATACCCCTCAAGTCGGGCAAGCAAGCCCATAGTAATCCTCAGGGACACAGGGGCCACTGGATCCCTTTTATTGGGAAAAGGCCTGACCTTTCCCCCAGAGAGTGCAGTGAACACCAGAATGGTGATGCATGGTATTGGAGGGCAGTGTATGCCTGTACTTTTACACCGGGTGTACTTGGAGTGCGGCCTAGTTTCGGGACCGGTGAATGTAGGGATTGTCCCGAGTTTGCCTGTGGACGGGATGGACCTGCTCCTAGGTAATGATCTGGTGGGGATGAAGGTGCTAGATTCCCCAGTAGTGAAAGAGAGACCACAGGAGGACAGAGAGACAGGGCAGCGGCAGGAGACTGTCCCCTGCAGTTTCCCTGAATGTATAGTGGATCAGGTCATGATCAAACCAGCTCCCCCAGAGGAGACTGAATTTGCACTGCAGGCAGATGACAAAGAGGTCTGTCCATCTGAGACTTTCTTTGGAAAGTTAGAAGACCCAGGGAATGAATTAAATGAATCTTCCCTAGCCGAGGCTCAGCGAGCTGACCCAGTAGTGAGTTAGCACAGGCTGCCCAGTCTGAAAATGAAGCAGAGGGCGTCCCTGATTGTTATTATTTAAAGAATGAGGTATTGATGAGGAAGTGGAGTTCTCCTCACAGATCTGCGAGGAAGGAGTGGGCAGTGGTTCAGTGGTGCCACAGAGGTACCGGAGAGAAATATTAAGAATGGGCCATGAGATTGCAGTGGCTGTACATGTCAGTATGTCAAACCAAAGCCCACATAAGAGAGCAGTTTGACTGGCCAAAACTCCACAAAGATGTGATAGAGTACTGTAGGAGTTACCACATGTGCCAGGTTGAAGGAAAACCCCAACCTACAGTGAAATCTGCAACCCTAAGTCCTGTATCGGTGTTTGGAGGATCCTTCAGCAGGGTGAACTGTAAGGGACCTCTGCTGAGAACAAAAGGGGACAGGCAGGCACAAGACTGGCAAAAAGTTAGAGAGTAAAGGGGGAAAAAGGACTAAGAGGGCAGGTTAAAGGAAGTCAGGGAGGAATCCCAGATGAAAACCCTTACTGTCTGGTTAGCCAACCCTGAAATGTTTGAAAAAGTAAACCCCACATCCTCCCATGTAAATGCCAACACCAGAAGCACCCCACCAGGGTTTCTCACTGCATTTATGGGAACCTGTAGAGACAAAGAGAGTCCTCAAGAGGACCGAGAAACCATGAGGGTGAAGCTTCACCTAGCCCTTTAGGGAAGGAAATCTGCCATCCTCACCTGGTCTGGCCTACATGTGGCTCCAGACCCACAGTAATGCGGTTGACTCTTAAAGGCCACTCAGTTCAAGGGTAATTAGGGATGGGCAACAAATGCCGGTCTATCTCAGCGATGCCCACATTCCATGAAAGAGCAAAAGAAAATCGACAAAATGTCTCTGTTTTCAACAATACTCAAGTCAATCCTATCTCATTGCACAATACCAGGTCTAGTATAGACTGCTCTCTGATTGACTTCAGAACATGCTGTTCTAAGAAACTACCCTGGAAACATTCTATGATCTCTTCATCTAGGCTACCTTTGCCCATCTGATTTTCCAGTCGATATGTAGATCAAAATCCCCCGTGATTATTGATGTACCTTTCTGACAACTTCCCATTATTTTTTCCTTTACACCCCATCCTACCATGTGATTACTGTTCAGGGGCCTGTACACCACTCTCACAAGTGACTTCTTGCCTTTATCATTTCTCATCTCGACTCAAACTGCTTCTATATCCTGGTTTCCTGAACTTAGGTCATCCCTCTCTATTGTGCTGATACCATCATTAATGAACAGAGCCACCCCTCCACCTTTTCCTAGCTTCCTGTCCTTCCTAAGTCATCCCAATCTATATCATCCTGAAGCCATGTCTCTGTATTGGCTATCGGATCGTACATTTCCCAGAATGTAATCCATTGCTGAATTCAGGAGGAAACAAAGGCTGTATATGCAAAGAAAACCAATTATATCATGGGGTCATATTTTCAAACCCAGCTGAGAGCGGGAACAGCAGCAAGTATGATTTGAAGATTGAATTCCCGGAGTTTGGCACTGTCTCCCACAGCCTCCCGAACGTGATGCAATTTTCAAAGTGCCGCTGGCAGGGAGCTAACAGGTTGGATGCATGCTTCTATTCAATTGCCTGTTGATCTCATTAAAGAGCTCATTAACAGGCTTGTCAGGAGCAAGGAGCTATTTTTAAAGGCAGGGAATGGGGAAAACTCCAGGGTGGGAACATGACAGGGTTGTGAGAATGTGAGCATTGTGGAGGGAGATGAGGGCTGTGGGAAGGGCTGATTAAATAAAAGCAGAGGCAGCAAGTAAAGCTTATCCGCCTCAGGTGTGTCTCCATGTTGATATTGTTGAAGCTGGAAGAGTTAAATGTTACATTGGAGAGTGCCATGAAACCGGATTAGGAAGTGAGTCCATTGGCGTCACTGTGACATCTTGGGTTGGTACGGGAGGCCTGGTGAGCATCAAGGCCTAGCTGACAGAGGTCAGATAGGAACAGGCTACTCTGACATTGGACAGAGCAGCGAGGATAAGCAGCAACAGATGCAACCTCCCGGACATCTGGAAACTAGAGGAGTACAGTGGGAGCTGCAAGGGGAGGAAGACGTTACCCAAGACATCAGGTGCACAGCCCAAGAGTCAGCTCCC
The DNA here is from genome assembly GCF_036365525.1 of Heterodontus francisci. Lineage (NCBI taxonomy): Eukaryota > Metazoa > Chordata > Chondrichthyes > Heterodontiformes > Heterodontidae > Heterodontus > Heterodontus francisci. The sequence goes on from NC_090401.1 coordinate 9,931,040, forward strand.
TGCAAATGACAGCGTGCCAGTGCCAGAGGGGACGGGGCCTATCCGGGCAGATGGTCCCAGTGCTATATGCTCTGATCCACAATGATTGAGGCCTTACGGTTCCCATAGCAGTCCCCGACCTGCAGCCGTCAAGGTCTCAGGTGTCCTGAACTTTTATGCAACCAGGTAACTCTAGGGATCAGCTGGGGACCTCGGTGGCATCTCACAGTTGACATCTCATTAGGCCATCAAGCAGGTCACGCACGGATGCCCTTTTCAGGAGGGCAGGGGACTACACCCACTTTGACACAGATGAGCCTGCACTGGTACAGGACATTGGGTTTTGATGCCATTTATGGATTCCTTCAGGTACAGGGCATCATCAATTGTACCCATGTGGCCATCAGGGCACCCAGTGACCGTCCAGGGAGATCCATCAGCAGGAAGGGCTTCCACTTCCTCAACATTCAAATGGTCTGATATCACAATAAAAGCTTCCTTCATGTTTGAGCTCACTGTCTTTGGCAGCTGCCATGACTCCTTCATCCTCTGCCATTCCAGGCTGCCTCGGTCCTTCACTCCATCCCCCAAAGTGCATGGCTATCTCCAAGGGGCCAAGGGAAATCCCTTGAAGAGATGTCTACTGACCCATCTGCAGGAGTCCCAGACAAAGGCATCAAGGTGAAACAACCAATGCCACCTGCTCAGCAGGCCAATCATTGACCAGGCCCTCAGATTTCTGAATATGCGATTCTGGTGCCTGGATCAGTCAGATGGCACTCTCCAATGTCCTTCTACAAGGGTCTCAGCCATTGTGGTGATCTGTTGCACTGTCCATAACATAGCCCTCCTGAGAGGTGTGGACCTTGAGGACAGTGAGGCCCTGGAAGGAGACAGCTCATCGAGGGATGTGCAGGAGGTAAGAGGAGGGGGGGGGGGGCACACAGGGGGATAACACTGAACAGAGAGGTGCCCTTGCTGCACGATGAGGTGGCCTCCTCCTGCCACCCTCTGGGAAGATAATCTCCCTCCTCTCCCTCACAGATCTAGGTGGGCATTGATGAAGTGAAGGTCTGCCCTACCCCTAGTGCCAGGCCTCCAGCTTAACTGTGACATTTTGTTGCCCTCTGGTGCTGTGGAAGGCAGATCCCTCCAACAGGACAACCAGCAGCTTCAGTGATGGCTGCTGTAGGAGTCTACCTGAGCCCCACACTTGATCTGACCTCTGCCATTTTCAATCCCACTGGCTCTAAGAGACCAGGAAATCCCTCTCCATACCAATTAAAACTTTCCCACTTGAAAACTACAATCTGAATCAGCATCCCAGAGGTGGCAGGTTTCAGACCAAAAACCAGACCTGGCTCCTGTTTCCCACCTCCACTTTGAAAATCCGGCCGATGGTCTCTCGATGCAGGGAGAAGCAGGACGAGAGGGCACATGGCTTTGCCATTCCCAATGTTGCAGAGAGCTATAGACTGCCTGCACGTAGCTCTGCAGAGCCCCTCTCCCCTACCTCCCCCACCAATGTCAGCAGGGAGAAGGACAGGAACCTCAAGAGCTACCATTCTATTACTGTGCAGTTGGTATGCGACCATGCCTTGTGGAAGACCCCTTGTGGCAGGGTCGAGAACCATAGGATTTAAGGAGATTAGCAAAAAAAGCAACATGAGGAAAAACTGTCTACTGCAGCAAGTGGTTCGGATCTGGAATGCATGGCCTGAGAGTGTAGTGGAGGCAGATTCAATCTTGGCTTTCAAAGGGGAATTGGATAAGCACCTGAGATAAAGAAATTTGCAGTTTTCCGGGGAAAGGGCAGGGGAGTGGGACTCGTTGCGTTGCTCTTGCAGAGAGATGGCATGAATACAATGGGCCAAATGGCCTCCTGTGCATTCCATGATTCCCTGCAAAAACCATAATGTCGGTGAATTCCAGCTATCCTGGCAGCAGCAATGGTGCCTTCATTCTGAGGCAATCTGCCATTCCCACCATCTTCAGGCCTGCAAGATGAACCAGAGAGTGGCTTCTTGGAGACAAGGGATGCCACTCTACCTGGCTGATGATCCCTCTGTACCAATCGACCACGCCAGAATAATGGGCGTATTGTGAACTTGTGAAGCAGACCATCGGCGTGCTAAAGCAGCCTTTGAGGGGAGCCCCCGCTACGTACTGGGGCGTGTCCCCAAGTCTTGCTTCTCCACAACATCTCCATCATGAGGGGGCAACCATTGCCACCAGGCATCTGGAGGCCATCTCGGGAGAAGGAGGAGAGGGAAAAGGAAAAGGAAGAGGAGGAGAAGGAACAGGAGGAGGCTGGGAGGATGCATCCGGGATTCCTTCGCCCCAGACAGGCTGTCCAAGAGCACCTGCTCAGACTGCATTTTCTGAGAAGAACATCCTGTCCCCACCATGGCTCCCCAATTCTCCACCTTACCATCCATATAGGACACCCCATCACAGCGTTTCCTTGGCCAAAACCTTGCAATAGAGGCACCAACAATAACCTTTCCATAGCATCATTATCCAACATTACATCTACTATACAAGCAAACAAACATGAACTATTCACCCCTGTACTTTCCCTTAGTACCTGTCTTGCGGATGCCTTTGCCTGTCCTAGTGCTCCTACGCAGTGCAACCCCAGTGGCTGCAGCATAGCTGCTGGAAGGCTGCTGAATTTCACTGGCGGAGACTGCAGATGACCTTGCAGGACACCTTCAAGCAGCTCAGGGCCCGGCTTCAAACTGCACCACTTCAACATGCATGGCAGTCTGGGTTGGCATCTGAGAGGCAACAGCAAGGGCACTGGTGGAGCGACAGTGGTGGGAGAATGAATGCTGTCTCTCTGAGAGAGGGCAGCAAGTGCATGCTCCATGGAACCACTGCCACTCCTAGGGAATGGCACCTCAGCAATCCTGGTAATGGAGGACAAATTGCTGGACTGCCACGAGAGCCTGCATGCATTTTTGAGCATCGAGATCCACAGCCATGATGACAGCAATCTGAACCTGCATGGCAGCAAGCTTAGATCTCATGACGTCTGAGCTTCCACTGCAGCACTGAGATGCTGAGTGGCTTCTGTCCGTGCTACAGTGGAAACTGCGATAGCAGCCGTCAAATGCTGTATCACAGCTGCGTGTGCAAGTGCTGCCATGGAGTTGGCTAAAAGGATGGACTCTGAGCTCTTTGTGATGCCCTGTGCCATGTTGGAACCAGACTCCTCCATGCTCTTTGATGATATCAGGAGACTGTCTTGCAGGCCAGCCAATGAACAAAGCATCTCGGTGTACATGTTCATCAGTGTTCTGCTCTATGCTGTCCATCAAATCCTCATCTGAGCCCCCTTTCGCAGAACTTGTCTGCAACCCCGCTTTCCAGTGAGCTGGCACACAAACTCTCCTTTTCCCCGGCCTTGCTGCAGCCCACTCTTGCCCGGTGACTCACCACGCGCTGATTCTGACTCTATAACAATCTCTGAAGTTCACACCGGACTAATATCTGAACTGGTGGCTGCGAGTGTCAGATCAACTGATGGTGCCTCCTCAACAATGGTAAGGTGTTGCTCTCTCTCTTTTCCTCTGGGTGTGCTGTAACTGAGCAGGTGACAGTTCTTGGGAGATGAAAGCAGAAAATCAGACAGGGAAGGTTGTTGTTGGGAAGGGGCTGGGGTGGAAAGCAGGAGGTCCATGTTACACCATCTACTGCTAGCATTTCATGCCAGATAGCAGGATGAGGGTGAGGTGGGATTTGAGAACGTGCATAATGTAGGAACATACAATCATCCTGAATGTTCTTGGTGATGTCAGACACAACAAAGCTGTGTCATAGCTGGCTCCACGATGAGATGTATCATCTCCTCTGTAGGGCTCAGGGAATGCAGGCAGGTCTGCCCCCTGCCAGTTCTGCTTTAGTCCGTGCTATTGTGGGCAACGTCCTGCAATAGTGAGGGCAGAGTGCCAATGATTGTGTTGTACTGTGTTTGGATGATGTGCTTGCCTTAGCTGAATAGCTGGAGGTATGTGGAGGCAATGAGAGGTGGGTGTAAAGTTGTAAATATGTGAGGGTCAGGTGGAGTATCTGAATGTGAGGCTTGGGTCCTGAGTGCTAGGGTCTGCTGACGGATGAGTGATGGGGGCTGTGTGGTGGGGTGGGGGGGGGGGACGGTTGTGCATTGAGTAGCTTGAGAGGTTGGTATTCTGGTGGGCAAGAGCTGTCATGTGAGGATGACATTGAGGTCATTGAACTTCTTGTGGCACTGCCAGACTCTAAAAGCTGACTTCCCTGGCCCTCTACTCCCATTCCCTTCTCAGGCTGCTTGCCCCCATGTGAAACATGGCCTCTCACCTCCTGTCGACCTCCATCACCAAGACCTAAAGTACCGCATCTGTGGACCCTCGAGCCCTCCCTCTGCCCTGGTGCTCCACTTGTTTAGCTTCTAATAGCAGACAATTGCAGTTCTAGCAGTCAGCAGCAGCTTTGTTATAATATGTGTGCAGCTCCCCTTTAAGAGGGACAGACTGCCTTTAAGAGCTGAAGGCTAGCTGGAACACATGCTAGCCTTGCACATGCTAAACCCTTGTTGAGCATTCAGCTAGGCAGCAATGAGGGTAATGCTTGGCTGAATGTTACAATCATTCAAATGAGGAAGTTTGTTGTCTGCCTGCCTCAATGGGACCCGGTGAGGGAAGATCACTAATCGCAACCCCTGCTCCTCAAAATGGAAGAAAATGAATTTTTAGCAGAAGTATCCAATGAACTAACAGTGCTAAACCTATGGGTGTCTCTAGAAGACGTCTACAAAATTTGAATGGAATAAAGTTATTGGGACCAGAGAATTTTGAGAGATTGCTGCTGATTGATGTATAAAGATTATAAAATAATACCGGTATGCTGTGTTAAACTTTCAAAGTGTAATATCACTAGTGATAGCATCTGTTTGAAATTTCCTCCCCTCCAATTTTTTAAAGCCTAATTTTGGCTGCAGCCCTGGGCATAGAAAGTCATAAAGAGTTGTATCAAGTGCAGAGCTTATCATTTTAATTGAGGTATCACTCATAAGGCTATGAATGGTGGCATATGCCCTGCCTCCAAAACTGTCTCTTTCACTCATTCACCATTAACAGGAACCTTTGTAATCCCATAGCTGGATGGTATGAAGTGAGAAAGAAAAACACAGGAAATAGGAGATAGCAAAGTTAAAGCAAAAAGCAAGGAACAGAGAACATGGAAAAGGAGTGAGGTAAAATATTTATTTCATTACCAATTTTTTTCCCCTCCTGATTTGAGGAAGCTGACTTTTGCTTCTGTAGAATTCCATGAGCACCGGTCACCCCCATTGCTTTCCCCAGGCAGTAAATAATCAGGTGTGAGTTTGGTAATGAGTGTTAGCAGACTATTACAGCTGAGGCCAAGCCTACCTTACCACAGTACAGGCAATTCTGCAAGTACGTGCTTGTGATGGGTGAGTTCCCTGTCACCAGTGTGTGTGTGTTTGTAAAATTGGCCTAGTGTCCACGTAATTGCAATACAAATGGGAGACCACTGCACAGCAATTGGGTGTGAGAGGCAGAGCCAATTTTCTCCTTCACTACTCAACATTGTTGAGGCCAGTAATGCTGGTCCATCTGCCAACTAAGATCAGCTAACTCAGCACAGTCTGGAGCTCTCCTGATTCTCCTAACTCAGGGAATATCTGCAGCCCACGTGAAGGACAAAGATTGAGTTCCATATTCATTTTTTTTTACCGCGTGTTGCCCAAGATGTATAGCTTGTGCTTAAAAAAACTCGCATCGAGAGCTTGTCCAAAGGGTATCTATCACTGATTACCAAACCAATGTGAATGAAAACCTGCAGATTACATATTCTTTTTAAAGATCTACTTAGCATTTCTGATTTATTACTTAATTAGGTTCTGGGCTTTACCGGATATGCAGATTTTGAAATTCCTAATTAAGGCAGGCACAGGCAGGGATCTAATGCCAACAGTCTGTGAAGGAGAGATTCCCCTTGCACAGCAGAAAGCTAGTTACACAATTGGAGCCCATGCACTATTTACTGGAGCTCCCTGAGCAGCTTTTACTACTGTCAGCAACAAACTTACTACAGTTAATATTCCTTACATAAATGTAGCATTCTGCTTGCTGTTTATAAACACTGAGTGAGTCAGGTATTCTGCAATGTTTGAAGGGATCTTTACAAATGATGATGAGGAAGTGAAGGAGTGACTGCAAGGCAGTTAACACATATTGGGCTGGATTTTACAGCCCCCACCCCCCCCCCCCCCGATGTAGGGGGTCGTGGAAAATGAATGAATTAAATACTTACCCACTGCCGCTATCCGCCCTGCTCCGACATTGTAGCCGCTGGCTGGCACATCCCGGGCCTTCGGATCTCCGTTCGGAAATCCAGTGCAGAACACTGGAGGGGAGGGGGGAGCAGGTAAGTATTTCAGTGTGGGGAGGGGGCAGTGGGGTCAAATTGATATGATTGGTGGTTAAAGATAAAAGTTTGTGAACTTTGAAGGGGGGGAAGGTCAGGTACACAACGTAAGTATTTTTAGGGGGAGCAGAGGGCATGGAATGAAGTGTATGTTTATTGTGGGGATGGGGTAGAGGGGCGAGAAACATTTATTACATTTTTTAAAATAAAGTTTAATTTGATTTTTCCTTAAATATTTAAATTGCCATGTAGTGCTCGAAGCCCTTTAAAAATGAGGTCAGCGCCTGCGCAGTGGCATCTGACGTTGTGGCTGGGAATGGACTGCCCGTCCCCTCCCCATCATCAAGGGGGGATGGGGGGGGCGGTCTGCCCCAGCCATGTAGATGAGCCACCGCGTTTAATATTGCCATAGCTACCAAGAAAAGTGTCGTGAGCAAAACAAAGGCCTGTACGTCACTTTCATAGACCTCACCATGGCAATTGACCCTGTGAGCAGAGATGAACTTTGGAAAGTCCTTGAAAAACCTGGATGCCCACTCAGGTTCCTGGCCATGGTGAAACAGCTTCATAAAAATCAGTACAGACAAGTCAAGCAAAACAGCGACCTCTCCAGTCCCTTCTGAATCTCCAATGGTGTGAAGCAGGGATGTGTACTGGCCCCGACCCTATTCACCATCTTTTTCAGCATGATGCTTCAGCAGACAACGGAAGACCTTAAGGAGAGAGTTTACGTACACTTCCAGACTGATGGAGGTCTTTTCAACCTCAGGCGTCTTCAGGCTTACACAAAGACACAAGAAAAACTCATCCATGAACTTCTTTTCGCCGTTGACTGTGCTCTCCTGGCCCACAGTCAGTCAGACCTGCAACATATAACAACATATTTTTCCGAGGTGGCACAACTCTTCAGACTAAAAATCAGTTTAAAGAAAACTGAAGTTCTGCATCAGCCTGCACTCCAAGAAGAATATAGACCACCAAGCATTGTCATCGAGGGAACCGAGCTGAATGGTGTCAAGCAAATTGCTTATTTGGGGAGCGTCATCTCATTTAATGGCACCATAGAAAAGGAAGTGGACATTAGGCTCTCAAAAGCAAACAGTACCTTCAGCAGACTCTATAAACGACTGTGGAGCAACTACAGCCTCAGAGCACAGACCAAACTCAAAGTGTACAAAGCCATAGTCCTCATCACCCTTCTGTATGGCGCTGAGTCATGGGTGCTATACCGCCGTCATGTACTCCTTCTATAGTGTTTTCTTCAGCACTGCCTCCGCAACATCCTCAAGATCCGCTGGCAGGACCACATCTCAAACACTGAAGTCCTAGAAACAGCCAACATTGCCAGCATCGAGGCCATCGTCCTGCAAAGCTAACTGCGTTGGGCGGGTCATGTTGCCCGGATGGACGAGAGTCGCCTGCCCAAGATCATGTTGTATGGAGAGCTGACCCACTAGTAAAAGGAACAGAGGGGCCCCATGCAAACGTTTCAAGGGTTCCCTGAAGAAGTCCCTCTCTGTATCCCACATCAACTCTCGCCAGTGGGAAGCAAAGGCCATAGATCGTGATGCCTACAGATGCTACATCAGGAGGGTTACAGGCACTTTTGAGACTGAGCGAAGAACCAACATGAAAGAAAAAAGGAGGAGAGGATAGGTTCAATTGCCCCCAGCAGCGACTACACTTCACTTGTACCCGCTGTGGGAGAATCTGCAGGTCACGGATAGGCCTGACTAGCCACCAGTGGGCCTGCAACCGCTGTTTACAACCTTCCCAAAATCTTTGTCCGTGAAGGAATGCCAAGAAGTTTACGGCCGCCATCGATCTTGGCAGCAGCGATGTAAAATTCAGCCCATTGTGTGCTGGGCAAAAGGAAACATTTCACTCCCATCTGGTACTCTAGTTCTTGTGTGTCTCGGAGACAGTTCCTGTACATGAATAACATAATAATGGGTAAAATAAAACATTTCACTTTGTCTGATACTGTACAGCTCGTGCGTGTCTCAGTGTCAATACCTGTAGTGTACACGTACATGTACAATAATGCATTGTTATCTTATTGAAATATTTTGCAAGTAGTCAATGCAGGGACCATTTCTTCATTAGACCACTTCTGTAATATTGAGCATCAGCAACCAATGAAGAACAACTAGCTGCCTATTCAGTGCCACAGCTTTCATTTCTTTTTCGGGTGTTCCAGTTATATTATGGGAAAGCCCTCCCATCGCCACTCCCCTCCCCCACCCGCTGGGGACCTCAATGAGTTGCCCCACATGGTGTGCTCTTGAGCACATTATGTGCTGGCGGCTGCATTGGAACATGTTGAGCATGTCCCATGTATAGTAGGCCGCAGGTCTCTGCACCTAATAATGCAGAGTGCAATGTACAGTGGCAGTTTGGGATTCGGTCATTACATTATTAGCCACGGCGAGCATGAGAGCTGAACTCAACTCTAACCATATAGATACAGCTTTCAAGAAGAGTCACTGCAACTGACCAGGAGCAGGAACCCAGGCAAGGGAGGAGGGGAGGATAAAGGGTGGGGTGATCAGAGACATGGAGGAGCAGGGAAGGGAGGAGGGGAGTGTCCAGGGTGTGTAGTGCTTGTTATTGCTGCTGAAGTTGGCTGTGGGCTGTGGAGATGTTGAGTTGATTTGAGCATTACAGTCAACAGATGGTCATGAGGGGCCTATAGGGAAGGATGAGTGCTGTCAACGTTGGGGACCTGTGGGGCAAATTGAGAGTACTGGCTAGCACAGGGAATGTCACAGTCAATGGGGGCAAATGGATTCTTTATGGGGGGCAGATCGAGACTTAGGGTTGGGTAGTCTATGGCATCATAGCGAGGGGAACGGGACTCGGCAATAATATTAAGGTGGATTTGAGGAGGGTCAAGGGCCAGAGTTGACATTTCAATAGTAATTGGAGCAGGAACGGGAGGGGGGGGATTGCATGAATAAATTGATTGTGACGCCGTCCAAGGGAATGGGGGGAGATTCAATGGTAATGGAGGAAGGTTTAAGGTTACATTGGGTGGGTCAAGGGTGATGGGTGCAGGCTGGAAGGTGGCAGAAGGAGTTGGAAGGTGGGGAGACTTGCCTTAAATTGTACACCATTTTCTCGAACAATAATGCAAACCACGTGGCCACTCAAGGATTGCAAGGCGAGTGGGAGGAGACCAATGAATGAGTGGGATTTCCACCAGGCTGCAAATGTAAGGCACAGAAAAGAGAACTGCTCATTGTCGTGATGGTTCAGCTGACTGGCAACAGAGGGCTGAATTGGAACGCTCTGCTGATTTCATTATTTATAAAGCTGCAGCGTCATATGGGTCTCATACACCCAATTTATCAAATACCATGAGAAGAAGAGAAGTGGGAGTGACTAAGGAGGGCTCTTTTCCCTCAGTACATGATGCCTGAGCACCAGCAACAGGCAGAACAAGAAGGTGAAGATGCTGCAAATAACATCCAGGAATGGTACTATCGAAGACAGACACTGGCACGTCATCGTATCCTCAGGACAAGGACAAATTACATTCAATGTCAGAGAGGCAACGCCAGAGATGCCTCAGGATGTCATGTGAAATGGTCACAGAAATTTGCAGGATCCTGCAGCATGACCTGCAGCTGCTCGGCTTCGGTGAGAATCCCATACCAGTTGTCCTCAAGGTGACTGCTACACTCAATTGTTTTGCTAGTGGCTCCTTCCAGGGATCACAGGTGACCTATGTGGCATATCACAGTCTGCAACTCACAGGTGTATCAAAGAGGTGACTAATGCCCCTTTCGACATGCCAATGTTTTCATCTACTTACCTGTAGACGAGGACAGCCAGGCAGCAAGGTTTGTTTCCGAGAGTGCAAGGGGTGATCGACTGTACTAATGTGGTTATTAGAGATCCCTGGGACCAGCCTGCTGTCTTTGTCAATCGCAAAGGCTTCCATTCTTTAAACGTACAGCTGGTATGTGACCACAGGCGAAGAATCATGCATGTTTGCGTACATTTCCCAGGGCGCTGTCATGACTTATACATTTTGAGGAACTCACAGCTGCCAGGAAGTTTTGCGGAACCAGCTGAAGTAGATGGCTGGAGCCTGGGTGACAAGGGTTTACCCCCTTTCTACGTGGTTGATGACACCAGTGCGTCATCCCCAAAGCGCAGCTGAAGAGAGATACAATGCTGCACACGTATCTACCAGAGCCATTATGGAACACATTATTGACATGCTGAAAATGCATTTCCACAGCCTTGACTGGTCTGGAGGGGCTCTTCAGTACACGCCACAGAGGGTGTCACGAATAATCATTGTCTGCTGTGAATGCACAACCTGGCAATTAGACGTGGCAACATTCTGCAGGTGGGGGACCAGGAGGAACACCAGTCCTCCTCAGATGAAGATAACTATGAAGAGGGTGAGGAGGTGGGCAACAATGTAAATGATGCCATTATAGATATAAGGGCCATGGAGAGACATGCAAGGGACATCAGGGAAAACCTCATATTTGCACATTTCAGCCAACAATAAACCACTTCAAAACAGAACATTGGGAGGAGAAAGCAAACATTCTCCAAATATGTCCACATATGTAATCCAAAAGAAGGGCTCTTCTGACAACAGCACATGAACCTGCCTGTATGCTATCAACTTCATTAAAAGAGACCTGTGTCTCCATTGGAAAAATTGTCCAGCATCAAGGCATTAACCCACACACATAGGAAGCTACAATGTCACAGCACTTTGATGTTATTGGTAGATCAAATCTTCACTGAGCCACAATGGAACTGAGAACACACCGTTGCAAGGAAAGTAAGGGGTTAACTACAGAACCATGAATGGAAGGCATGTTGGTAGTGAAAAAATTTGCAAACAACAAATAGCCATCATTCAGGACTGAAGGCTAAAATCAACATGATAAATGGACAATGGACACTTTTTGAAATGCATTCCTGCCATACACATCCAAAAACATTTTTCTTTTCAAATGAAACAAAGCAAATGATTTACTTGAGTGCATCAAATATTAAATAACTATGTATTGAAACTTCAGCAATATGTGCACAATATTTATAGCATCCGTGCCACCTTAGTGCTCAAAACTGTTTCTTTTTACATTTCTACTACGACATCTAATTGCAACCTTGACATTAACAGCTGAGGTGGAGGCAGTCTGCTTAGTGCACTGCCCCATTGCTCTGGAACCATGGCGGGCATTCTCTGAAGGAATAGGCCCTTGATGGCACCATCCTACTGGGGGTCTGCAGCAATGGTGCCTGGGTATCCCCATGTGCTTGCCTGCTGGAGGTAAGTGGGTCAATGCCGAGGAGAAGGACGAGACAGCGCTTACCCTGGGGGTGTCCTGACAGGAAGGCCACGGGGCAGCTGGCATGAACCATGCCTAATTGCCCTTGAGAAGGTGGTGGTGAGCTGCTTTCTTGAACTGCTGCAATCTTTGTGGTGTAGGTACACCCACAGTGCTGTTAGGAAGGGAGTTCCAGGATTTTGACCCAGCAACAGTGAAGGAACGGTGATATAGTTCCAAGTCCGTGTGTGGCTTTGAAGGGAACTTGCATGTGGTGGTGCTCCCATGCATCTGCTGCCCTGTCCTTTTAGTTGGTAGAGGTCGCAGGTTTGGAAGGTAGACTAAGCATTGATTCCCTGGAATTTAGAAGAATTAGAACTGATCTAATTGAAACATATAAAATTCTTAAGGAACTTGACACAGTCGATGCTGAGAAAATGTTCCCCCAGCTAGGGAATCAAGAACACGGAGTTACAGTCTCAGAATAAGGGGCCAGCCATTTAGGACTGAGATGAGGAGAGATTTCTTCACGGAAAGAGTTGTGAATCTTCGGATTTCGCTGCCCCAGGGAACTGTGGATGCTCAATCATTGAGTGTATTCAACTAAGGGAATTGAATGATATGGGGATCGTGCAGGAAGGTGGAGTTGAGGTAAAAGATTAGCCATGATCTTGATGAATGGCGGAGCAGGCTCAAAGGGCCAAATGGTCTACTCCAGCTCCTATTTCTTATGTTCTTTTGTTCTTACCTGCGGTACCATTACCCACTATTGTACGATTGCCTTAAAGAGTAATGTCTCTTTAAAATCTCAGGATGCTAATGAGCTAAGTACCAGAATGTAGTCATGTGACTACAAGCTAGGTCACTCTGCAACTATAACACCTAGAGGAAGGTTCTGTAAATAGTTTGTTTTGTACAGTGCATACTTGTTTAGCTGTTAATAAACCTGTTCCAGATCTTCAATGAACTGGACACCATGCACCTCATTTATGTTGTACAAGAAAACATAAAGAACTCCTAATATTGCAGCAGCTGTGGTGAAAACACAAGATCTAAGTTTGAACAGCACAAGTAAAACAGCTTTGAAAACAAACCTTCCTACAGCCAAAAGAGAGAAATTTCAGAAGAAATACTGGCCCAGAAAGAACAAAGAACCTACCTCCAGCTGTAGAAGACAGAACTCAGAACAACAGGCTGCAAATAAATTCCTGCAATTGGGTGCATTGTGCTGAGGGTCAAGCAATCCTCATTAAAAAAAAAGTGTTGAAGTGCTTAAAAAGTTGAATTCTTTCAAAGGTTTCATTAAAAAAAAGTGGAAACCCAGTTCCTTTCCCAGGCTGATCGAGATTGGCGCCATTACTGGAGGTGTCCAATAGCAAAAAGGTGCGGGAAAACCCTGATCACTGCAGAGTTATCATTCATGCAGCCAGAGTTGAAAAAATCATTAAACCACTTGAGTATGAAGAAGAGCTTCCACTCACACAGCCACAGCTATAAAAATCTATTAAACCAGTCGAACGTGAGAACATAAACTCTTAAAAAATTTAATTGCCTATTGCACAGCTGTGTAAACAGACAAGCTTAAGTGCTGCAAGCAAGATAAACACAGAGCACTATCAAACACCTGCTACTCTCCATCCAAGCAGCTAGTCTAAAAACAGTCAATTTCTTAAAGGGGAAACAACACAAAGCTGAACAAAGTTGAATATTGGGAAGAAAGCAAAAGAACAGCAGAAAGATGGATATCAAATTTCCCAACATGAACTGGAAAGCTGATATTCTTTCTGAGTTCATACTTTTCAAACAAAGGATGCAGTTATGCTTCACAGACCAAGTAATAGTAGAACCAGAGAAGCAGACTGTAAAAATAACGAAAGCAGTTGAAAGTGAGGAGTTACACAGAGTCAACATCTCTGGCTTATCTGAAGAGGACTAGAAAGATCCTGCTAAGATATGGAAAGTGCTAGAAGATCAACTCCGATTAAGAGTGAATTTTAGAATTCACTGCCTGGAATTGATGTCCTACAGGCAACAGCCACAGGAATCAACAGATCAGTTCATCTGTAGATGCTGTAGTAAGGGCAATGAATGCGAATTTTCAGAAACTGAGCTGTCAGAGTGATTAATGGAGCTGGCAATTGTCTCAACACCCATTGAAGCATTTTAGAAAGACCTCTTGGGGAAAAGGAAAGGTCACAGCATTGATAGTGAGAAATGTGTCGAGAGGTCTTTTGCTGTCTTTACCTGGTCTTATTATAACAGGGTTTAATTTTAAACACACTGTGTTTTGAGCTCCCCCTTTGTGAATCCTTGTTCACAACTTTCCAATTATAAGGCAAAGAAATGAGCACTAACAGACTTTCTTTTGTTTAAAGAAGAAAGATGAAATTTATTAAACCTTAAACTTAAACTTTAATACGGTTCATGCCTATGGATATATGACGCGCCCATGCTAGCATGCACATGTGATATAAACATGTAGAAAGGGACAGAAAAGAGCAGAAGAAAAGATAAGTAGAATAGTTTGAGGTAATATCTCGTTACTGTTTCTCAAGCTCACTGTAGTCCTTGATTGAAGATATGATCTTGTATTTCGTTAGGGCCTAGTAGTCTTCTTTAAACCTTGTTGACATAGGAAACCCTTCTGTCTTCGAGTTTCACATGTTTTCATAAGATTCAGTTCCGTGGAAAGAGATGGAAGTAGGCAGGGAGGGTTCTGCTTCAGTTACAGGAGCACACCTTCTTCACTCCATGCGCACATGGCTTTTTCTGCTACAATTCCTTTGTTGGAAGTTCAAATTTTTAAAAAAACTCCCAGGTTGCCCAGCAGGTTAGTCATGTGACTAGCTCCTTATTTGGAACAGTCTCTTCAACATCCTCTGTTGGATGTTCAAATTCTTTGCAACAGCCAGTTAGTCATGTCACTAAAACTGGTCTGACCACTTCTGCATATTGGGGAAGCAACTGCTGGGTCCCCATTGTTTCAACATTGTCTGGTACTAAGCAAACGTCCTTCCAGTCAGGGCTTGCAATTTTAAATTTTAATGTTCATGTGGCAAAATAATGTGTACCTCAGTCTTGGCAGGTGGGGGGTTTGCCTGACAGAATACAATGCACGACTTGCCCTCTCCCCCCCAAAATACTTTTGCTGTCCTCATTCCCCCACCTCAAAAGTTCATAAACTGTGCTCTGTAAGCTTTCCCTCTATCCTCTATGCCAATCAGATGAGTTTGACCTGTTCTAAAACCCTCCCACATTGGAACACTTATGTGCTCCCCCCTCCCCACCAGTGTTCCGCCTCGGATCCCCGGATGGGGACCCTAAGGTACAGGAGTGCCAGCTACCAGCACCAATATCACTCAGGGATGGACAGCGCAAGCACGACGGTCATTAATTCAGGTATTTCCATTAAATAACATATAGAAATTGGGCTCCCGTCGGCAAGCAGCAAGGGGGCTGCCACGAGGCTTCGCCGCGGACGGCAATATTGGGCCAGGCCTTCCCAATGTCGAGATTCATGGCAGGCATTTCAACCTCATAAGTATTCACGAGATCACCAAGGTACCCATTACAGCAGAAGAGACCAAGGGTACCCACATTGAGTTACAGTTCCTCCAGCATCTCAGTAGTTCTAATTTGGAGATTTTGGTCTGGTCAGAGACGCCACATCAAGAGGACGAAGCTCCAAAATTAAATGATGAAAGTTCTTTGTCAACGGGCAGTGTCTCTTTGCGCTCCAGCAACTCAGAAGAGATTGATGTTGTAACTACTGAGAAGCAAAGGCTGGCATTGGGGCGCATTGCCAAAGGGAAATCTCCAAGGACCGGAACCCACTCGCAGACTCTGGCCAGCATCAAACGTTGCAGTCTGGAAACCCAGCAATGGTACAACTATGCCGCACCTTAATGTCCTCTATCTAGAGAAACTCCAGCATCACAACAAGCGAACGTGGACAGGTACCTCCATGAGGCCAACTCCTCCTCCCCCAACAAGTCCTCGACCTTTAGCCCAAGGCATTCAGACGTGGAGGATGAGGAGAGACAAAGGACACGCAATGTCCTGAAGAGGCAGAAGAGGAATGAGTTGAAGCATTGTCTGTTGGCTCTTCAAGATGAGGTGCCGGAACTTTCCAAGAATGACAAGGTCTCAAAAGTGGTCATCTTGAGAAAAGCAACAGAGTATATTAGCAGGCTGAAGGCAGAGCAAAAGAAACTGAATGTATAGAGGGAGAAACTTTAGAACTTGTCAAACCACCGAAACGATATATGGATAGTTAAATAAAAGCAGAATACTGCAGATGCTGGAAATCTGAAATAAAAACAAGAAATGCTGGAAATACTCAGCAGGTCTGGCAGCATCTGTGGAGAGAGAAGCAGAGTTAACGTTTCAGGTCAGTGACCCTTCTTCAGGAGTGCAAAATATTAGAAATGTGAAAGGTTATAAGCAAGTAAAGCGGGGGTGGGGCAAGAGATAACAAAGGAAAAGGTGTAGATAGGACAAGGTCACAGAATAGCTGACCAGAAGGTCGTGGAGCAAAGGCAAACAATATGTTAATGGTGTGTTGAAAGACAAAACATTAGTAGAGATAGGGTGTTAACGGACTGAAAATTGAACAGCCGCAAGTACAAACATGACAAAAAAACAGTGGGTAAGCAAACTGAACAAACTAAGATGAAATAAAATAAACACAAAAAAAATAAAAAATAACTAAAAATTAAAGTATAATGGGGGGCCCGTCATGCTCTGAAATTATTGAACTCAATGTTCAGTCCGGCAGGCTGTAGTGTGCCGAATCGGTCAGTATTATTATGGATAGTTAAGCCACTGCACTGGTAAATGTCAAATTCCTACCCTTATACTTGTAAATGTTACAATCTCTATCCCTGTGTAACTAATTTTGATATTATCTCATTGTATGTGTTTTTCACTTGCAGCATACAAGGCTTATCTTTGGAAAAAAGAGATGTTGTATGTTTGCCTTTAAGTGATGTCCTTTTAAGATGCTATGCTAATGAGCTATGTATCAGGATGTAGTCATGTGACTACAAGCCAGAGTAACTCTGCACATACATACGAGTTTAGCTGTTAATAAACTTGTTCAAGATCTTCAATGAACTGGATTCCACACATCTCATTTCTGTTGCACAAGACAACAGAAAGAACTCATTACACCGACAGTCCCATTACTCATAGTCACCTGGGACCGTCTGTTGTGTGGCTCAGTGAACTGGATGATGTCCTACCCTCTGGATCAATAGGAAAGGTGATCTGCATCCTTTTTTACTTGAACAGTTTATTACTTGCACCCTCTGCTGTGACACTGTTTCTGCTTATTGTTCCAGCCATTCCATTCTCAATCAATTATAATATGTTAAAAAAAATTCTGAATGTAAAATGGTTAGTTACATTTAGGCTCAGTTAAACTCTCCCCACTGGTCCCACGTGTCCCTCTTACCAGGATAAAGAGTCCAGAATTTGCCACATCCTGGTAAGTGGGAATGGTGGAAAACACTGACAGGACGAGACAGCTGAAGACGAGCAGGAATCTGTTGGAGACAAAGAGAATTGAAATGAGTTAAGCAGGTAGAGTAGGAGATATAGCAGATATACATGAGCTGTGGATCACAATTCTTACTGTGCCAGTATTTATCTCACCATCCCAGAGCTCCCAACAATTCCCAAATTCAGTGATCAATATTACAAAAAGAAAATCGATCCAGCAAACCAAGTGTAGAAGGTTGTACTGCCCTGGAATTGCTGGAGTAGAATTCCCAAAGATTGTATAACAATATAGTGTTGGAGTATAATTTCCAGTGACATTCTATTATATAATACAGTGCAAGCATATAATTGTCATGATTGTCCAATATATAATATAGTGCTGATGTATAATTCCCAGTGATTGTCTATTACATATGGTGCTGGCATATAATTGCCAGTGATTTAAAAAAAATTCATTCATGGTATGTGGGTGTCGCTGGCTAGACCAGCATTTATTATCCCTACTTGCCCTTGAGAAGGGGACGGTGAGCCGCCTTCTTGAACTGCTGCAGTCCTTGGGTGTAGATTGTCTATTATATAATACAGTGCTGGTGTTAAATTGCCAATGATTTTCTATTGTATAATACAGGGCTGGAGTATAATTCTCAGGGATTATTATTATATAATATACCAAGAGCTAGCATACAATTCACCAAGGATTATTGTATAACAGTTGCTGTGCTTGAGTACAATTACTAGAAACTAATGCATCATAGATTCAGTGCTAGAGTACAATTACCAGCGATTATCCTGTAATTTACATTGTGCTAGCGTACAATTGCTAGTGATTACTGTATAATAGATTCAGCGCTAGAGTACATTTAGCAGAGATTATTGTATAACAGATACTGTACTATGTTACAAATCTTAGAGATTATTATGTAACAAACAGAGAGAGTGCAATTCTCAGGTACTGTCATAAATGACATGCAGGCTTTTTAACAAAATTGTTTCACCACACATGTCTAGTGATGATGTTGCATGGCACTATCAGACTCAACATATTCCAGCCTTGACTCCATGGTAACATTCTTGCCTCTGAGTTATATGATCATGGGTCAAAGTTCCATCTAGAGACATAATCTAGGCCGCATCCAGTGCCGTGGCGTACTGAGGGTTTGCATTTTCACAGGTGCCATCTTCCAGATGAGACATTAAAGAGAAACCCCATCTGCCCTATCAGCAGGATGTGAAAGCTGTCATGCACTATTGTGATTAAGAGAAGGGGAGGCTAAATTCGAAAGCTCCTGAAAATGGGTGTGGGGATCGCGATGATTGATCCCGTTGATTGCAATGCAAACAACGTGCCAACCTTGCTCTATCTGCTCATTTCAAAGATTTCAGCAGACAGCCAGTGTTAACTGTGCTGTGATGAGCTGGGCACATCACAGGTGGCCAATTTCATGAGTGGCTAGCACCACCTAACATTCGCCTGGACTGCTTAAAGCGAGCCTGCACCTCTTAAAGGGAAGGTGGATTGTGGCTGCAGCAGGTGCAGGAAGTGACTCTGACCTGGGAAACATTGAAGTAGAACATAGGCGAGCCCAGACACCAAGGTTTTCGAATGCTGCACTGGAAGCCTTGGCGGAGGAGTGGATAGAAGGGGAGTCCTTTATCTGCAGGGGGCCAAGAGGCCCCTCAAACTCATGCTCAGAAGGCAATGGGAGTAGATAGCCATCGCGGTCAATGCCTGCAGTCAAGCCTCAAGGATCTGGATGCAGTGACACAAGAAGTTCAATGACCTCATATGAGTGGTCAAGGTCAGTGAATGCATCTTCAAATGCCATATCCTACTAACTGCACCACACCCCATCACTCACCAACAACAATCTCTGTCAATCAGGAGTCATACCTGACATTCATATGCTCCATCACACCCTCATACACTTTGCATTGTTGCAAGCCTCACACCCTCAAAGCTAAGATAAAAGCTGCAAAAGTTGAAGAAAAAGCAACCAAGATATTGTTGGCTGAAACCTTTTTTTGAAGATCTAAATAGGGATGAGGAAAGTTCACAAACAGGAAAGCCAAGAGTAAGGGAGATGCCTCACCAAGTTGAAGTGCCGCAGTGGAAGCTGGACAACCATCTGCAAGCAGTAGTATGCAGAGGACATGGGGCAGATTAGGGGAACACACATCTCTGAAATAAAAGGAATAGGGAAGGTAACATACTCCAAAGTGAACCGCACTTGTGAAACTCACAAGAAAATTAAAAGTGAGGTCAACATGGATCTACCCACTGAAGAATCACAAGATTTGGTTACAAATGCAAAACTAATCAAACCTAAGAATTTAGAGTCAGAACTCAGCAAGAACGAGAAGCAGGAAGAAATCGCAGACACATCGCAGGGGCTAAAAAACAATGTATCACCCACTGTCGCCTAAAAAATAAGAACTATCAATGTACCAGAACCTGAATGGTTAACACCATGTATTGCGGATGCATTAGTTAAGAGATAAAGGCTTGCACAAACAGGAATCCTTACAACAAGCAGTAACAGAAATTTGCATACTACAAGCTGCACCAACAATCAAATGGTCCTGGAGATTAACATTCCTAAAGTAGTACAAACTGGTGTGAGAGAAACGACAACCCCATTTGACAACACGTAAGCAAAAGAAATGCAGTTTTTGCTGGTACCTCATCCAAAGGAAGGATGATGAAAAAACTTAAACTTGAACCTCAAATGGCTGTTACAAACAATGTCAACTGCAGCAGTTGTAAGATGGAGGAGTGAATGAAATGAATGTGTCAGTGGTGTGACCCTAAACTTTCTTACTGTTTCTTTTTTCTATCTTTCTGAACTTACAAAATAAACAACATAAAAATGAAATTCAAGGAACTGAAATTCAAGCTTCATTTTTTCCCTTTTGTGGAGAAGTCATGCACACCAGAGGTGTGATGATACAGCAATCATTGTCTAACTCTGAAGCGTTATGAAAAATGGACTTTGTTTTTAAGAAAAACCTTTATTTTAAAAAGTGAACATTGGTCCAAAATGGGATTGGCCTTCTGTATATTCAAACTGCCTGACAAAGACAAAAGACAAATTTTCAAAGCTAAGAGGTGTCAACTGAACCCATCCTACACCTATCCTAAAACATTCTCGAATTGCATATCTACTTCTGAAACAAAGGAAGTATGAAACAGCCACATCCTGGGCCATTGTGTGATCACCGTAGGGAAGAGAACAGAGTGTCTCCTAACTGGATGAGAGAGATAACAGCTTTACCTTAAAAAAAGACAGCCAGAAAGAGAGCAAATGAAGCAACAACCTACAGCGTGTGTTCTGGCCAAGCCAGAAAGCTGACAGCCCTGCTGCAGAATTCTACATCTACGTTATACAGCAGTGAAAGCTAGAAGTAATCCATTGTCTTCAATGGAACCTTCAATCAAGAGAGAAATCCACAATCATCTCAGGGCTGCATCAATCGAGAACTTGATTTTCAAGAGAATTCAACAGGTTTATCGCAACCTTCCCCCCACCCCCACTAAAAGCTACCTTCCTTTCTCCCTTCTCTAGCTGTCTCATCTTGTGTATGTGTTTTTTTTATTCATTCATGGGATGTGGGCATCGCTGGCTAGGACAGCATTTATTGCCCATCCCTAATTGCTCTTGAGAAGGTGGTGGTGAACCAGCTTCTTGAACTGCTGCAGTCGATGTGGGGTAGGTACATCCACAGTGCTGTTAGGAAGGGGGTTCCAGGATTTTGACCCAGCGACAGTGAAGAAACAGCGATATAGTTTAAAGTCAGGATGGTGTGTGGCTTGGAGGGGAACTTGCAGGTGGTGGTGTCCCCATGCATCTGCTGCTCTTGTCCTTCTAGGTGGTAGAGGTCATGGGTTGGGAAGGAGCTGTCGAAGGAGCCTTATTGCATTGCTGCAATGAATCTTGTAGATGGTACACACTGCTGCCATTGTGCATCGGTGGTGGAGGAAGTGAATGTTTGTAGATGGGGTGCCAATCAAGCGGGCTGCTTAGTCTTGGATGGTGACAAGCTTCTTGAGTGTTGTTGGAGCTACACCCATCCAGGCAAGTGGAGAGTATTCCATCACACTCTTGATTTGTGCCTTGTAGATGGTGTACAGGCTTCGGGGAGTCAGGAGGAGAGTTGCTCACTGCAGGATTCCAAGCCTCTGACCAGCTCTTGTAGCCATAGTATTTATATGGTTACTCCAGTTCAGTTTCTGATCAATGGTAACCCCTAGGATATTGATAGTGGGGGATTCAGCGATCGTAATGCCATTGAATTTCAAGGGGAGATGGTTAAGTTCTCTCTTGTTTGAGATAGTCATTGCCTGGCACCTGTGTGGTGCGAATGTTACTTGCCATTTATCAGCCCAAGCCTGGATATTGCACAGGACTTGCTGCATTTCTACACGGACTGCTTCAGTATCTGAGGAGTTGCAAATGGTGCGGTAAATTGTGTGATCATCAGTGAATATCCCCACATCTGACCTTATGATTGAAGGAAGATCATTGATGAAGCAGATGAAGATGGTTGGGCCTAGGACACTACCCTGAAGAACTCCTGAAGTGATATCCTGAAGTTGAGATGATGACTTCCTACAACCAAAACCATCTTCATTTGCGCTAGGTATGATTCCAACCAGCGAAGGGTTATCCCCTGATTCCCATTCACTCCAGTTTTGCTAGGGCTCCTTGATCCCATACTTGGTCAAATGCTGCCTTGATGTCAAGGGCAGTCAATCTCACCTCACCTCTTGAGTTCAGCTCTTTTGTCCACAAAGCTGTAATGAGGTCAGGAGCTGGGTGCCCCTGGCAGAACACAAACTGAGCATCACTGAGCAGGTTATTGCTTTACTGATGATTGAGAGTAGACTGATGGGGCAGTAATTGGCCAGGTTGGATTTGTACTGCTTTTTGTGCACAGGACATACCTGGGCAATTTTCCACATTGCTGGGTAGATGCCAGTGTTGTAGCTGTACTGGAACAGCTTGGCTAGGGGCGTGGTAAATTCTAGAGAACAGGTCTTCAGTACTATTGCCGGAATGTTGTCAGGGCCCATACATAGCCTTTGCAGTATCCAGTGCCTTCAGTCGTTTCTTGATATCATGTGGAGTGAATCAAATTAGCTGAAGACTGGCATCTGTGATGCTGGGGATGTCAGGAGGAGGCCGAGATGGAATCATCAAATCAGCACTTTGGGCTGGGGATGCAAATGCTTCAATCTTGTGTTTTGTACTGGTATGCTGGGCTCCCCCTTCATTGAGGATGGGGATATTTGTGGAGCCACCTCCTCCAGTTAGTTGTTTAATTGTCTGCCACCATTCACGATTGGATGTGGCAGGACTGCAGAGCTTAGATCAGATCTGTTGGTTGTGGGATCGCTTAACTCTGTTTATCGCATGCTACTTGCGCAGCTTGGCACGCAGATAGTCCTGTGTTGTAGCTTCACCAGGTTGACACCTCATTTTGAGGTATGACTGGTGCTGCTCCGGGTTGATCCTCCGGTTTCTTGGTGATGGTAGAGTGGGGGATATGCCAGGCCATGAGGTTACAGATTTTGGGGGTTGAGTACAATTCTGCTGCTGCTGATGGCTCACAGCGCACATGGATGCTCAATTTTGCATTGCTAGATCTGTCCCATTTAGCACGGTGGTAGTTCCACACAACAGGATGGAGGGTATCCTCAATGTGAAAGCAGGACTTCGTCTCCACAAGGACTGTGCGATGGTCACTCCTACTAATACAGTCATGGACATATGCATCTGCAACAGGCAGATTGGTGAGGACAAGGTCAAGTACGTTTTTCCCTCTTATTGGTTTCCTCACCATCTGCCGCAGACCCAGTTTAGCAGCTATGTCCTTTAGGACTCGGCCAGTAATGGTGCTACCGAGACCACTCTTGGTGCTGGACATGGAAGTCCCCCACCCAGAGTACATTCTGCACCCTTGCCACCCTCAGTGCTTCCTCCAAATGGTGTTCAAGATGCAGGAGTGCTGATTCATCAACTGAGGGAGGGCGGTAGGTGGTAATCAGCAGGAGGTTTCCTTGCTCATGTTTGACCTGATGCCATGAGACTTCATGGGGTCCACAGTTAATGTTGAGGAATCCCAGGGCAATTCCCTCCCAACTGTATACCACTGTGTGGCTACATCTGCACTGCCGGTGGGACAGGATATACCTCAGGATGGTGATGGCAGTGTTTGGGGCATTGTCTGTAAGGTTTGATTCCGTGAGTATGACTATGTCAGGCTGTTGCTTGACTAGTCTGTGGGACAGCTCTCCCAACTTGGCACAAGATGTTAGTAAGGTGAACTTTGCAGGGTCGACAGGGCTGGGTTTGCCATTGTCATTTTTGGTGCCTCGGTCGCTGCCGGGTGGTCTGTCCAGTTTCATTCCTTATTGACTTCGTAGTGGTTTGATACAACTGAGTGGCTTGCTAAGCCATTTCAGAGGGCAGTTAAGAGTCAACCACATTGCTGTGGGTCTGGAGTCACATCTAGGCTAGACCAGATAAGGACAGCAGATTTCCTTCCCTAAAGGGCATTAGTGAACCAGATGAGTTTTTATGACAATTGACAATGGTTTCATGGCCATCATTAAACTAGTTTTTCATTCCAGATTTATTAATTGATTTCAAATTCTACCATTTGCCGTGATGGGATTCAAACCCATGTCCCCAGAGCAATACCCTGGGTTTCTGGGTAACTAGTTCAGTGATAACACCACTACGCCACTGCCTCCCCTGATACTAAGCTAAATTAGGGAAGGTCCGGACTATATTTTTGGTCTGTGTGGTGTATGAGTAGGACAGTGACTGCAAGTGGTCTCAGCACCCTGGGCTGGGGATTGGGGGTGAATACGGCAGGGTTCCTGCTCCATTCGCCATCTAGTGTGTTTGCGTGTGAGCGAATGCCTGAGTAGGTGCCTTTGCGGCAATTTTGGGATAAGGTATATTGATCAATAAAACTTCTTGTTTTTTAAAACCTGCAAGAAAATCTGTCTCGCTGTCTGTTTATTTGAAAAATAAAACACCAAGGGGTTAAACTCTAATACAAATACACCTGATGTGATCAGGTGGGGAGTTGATCGGGGGAACCACCCAAGAAACACCACGTAGTTGTAACAGGATGGTGACATTGGACGTAGATAAGTAAAAAAAAACTGAAAGGTGTATATGTACAACTTGTGTTGTGTTTCAGAAAAAAATCCAAATAGCTTTAAAAACTCCTAGACTTAATGCTTGTTAATATTTTGCTAACACTCTGTGTGGATGGGATTAATGGAAATTGGAAAATTGATCATGGAGAGTTGTAGTACACACGATGAATATTTAGTAATTGCCTATAGCTAGTTTTGTTTTTACAGTTTTCAAAAAAAACGGACTCCTGTAACTGCATTGTACAATGTGATATTAAGTCATACAAATTAGGGAAGGTCCAGATTAGATTCTTGGTCTGTGGGGAGTATGAGTAGGGATGGTTACTACAACTGGTCTCAGCATCCTGGGCTGGGGATTGGGGGTGAAATTGGCAGGGTTCCTGCTCCATTCACCATCCAGTGATGCCTGCTGGAAAGAGTTCATATGTGCTGATAGAATTGTGACTCAACTGTAATATTCTCCATTGTAATACAGTCCCATGATTTAGGGTCTTCATTGAATAATGAGTAAAAACAGAAGAAATAGGAGCAGGAGTAGCCATATGACCCCTTATAGACTGCTGTGCCATTCAATAAGATCATGGCTGATCTTTTACCTCAAATCCATTTTCCTGCGCTCTCCCTATATAGAAACATAGAAAATAGGAGCAGGAGTAGGCCATTCGGCCCTTCGAGCCTGCACTGCCATTCAATACGATCATGGCTGATCATCCAAACTCAGTATCCTGTTCCTGCTTCCTCCCCGTATCCCTTGATCCATTAGCCCGAAGAACTATATCTAACTCTTTCTTGAATATATTTAATGGTTTGGCCTCAATTGCTCTCTGTGGTAGAGAATTCCACAGGTTCACCACTCTCTGGGTGAAGAAATCTCTCCTCATCTCAGTCCTAAATGGCTTATCCCTTATCCTTAGACTGTGACCCCTGGTCCTGGACTGCCCTGCCATCGGGAGTATCCTTCCTGCATCTAGTCTGTCCAGTCCTGTTAGAATTTTGTCAGTTTCTATGCGATCCCCTCTCATTCTTCTAAACTCTTGTGAATACAAGCCTAATCGACCCAATCTCTCTTTATACGTCTGTCCTGCCATCCCAGGAATCAGTCTGGTGAACCTTAGCTGCACTCCCTCCATAGCAAGAACATCCTTCCTCAGATAAGGAGATCAAAACTGCACACAATACTCCAGATGTGGTTTCACCAAGGCCCTGTATAATTGCAGCAAGACATCCTTGCTCCTGTACTTGAATCCTCTCACTATGAAAGCCAACATACCCCATTTACCTTCTTAACTGCCTGCTGCACCTGCATGCGTACTTTCAGCGACTGGTGCAGAAGGACACCCAGGTCTCGCTGCACCTCCCCCTTTCCCAATCTATTGCCATTCAGATAATAATCTGCCTTTCTGTTTTTGCCACCAAAGTGGATAACCTCACATTTATCCACATTATACTGCATCTGCCATGTATTTTCCCACTCACTCAACCTGTCCAAATCACATTGGAGCTTCTCTGCATCCTCCTCACAGCTCACACTCCCACCCAGCTTTGTGTCATCTGCAAACTTGCATATATTACATTTAGTCCCTCATCTATATCATTAATATATATTGTGAATAGCTGGGATCCTAGCACCAATCCCTGCGGTACCCCACTAGTCACTGCCTGCCATTCGGAAAAAGACAGGTTTATTCCTACTCTTTGTTTCCTGTCCGCCAACCAGTTCTCGATCCATGTCAGTACCTTATCCCCAACCCCATGTGCTTTAATTTTGCATGCTAATCTCTTAGGTGGGACCTGTTCGAAAGCCTTTTGAAAGTCCAAATACACCACATCCACTGGTTCTCCCTGATCTATTATACTAGTTACATCCTCCAAAAATTCCAGTAGATTTGTTAAGCATGATTTCCCTTTCGTAAATCCATGTTGACTTTGTCCGATCACGTCATTGTTTTCCAAGTGTTCTGCTATTACATCTTTTATAATGGACGTTAGCATTTTCCCCACTACTGATGTCAGGCTAACCGGTCGAGAATTCCCTGAATTCTCTCTGCCTCCTCTTTTAAATAGTGGGGTTACATTAGCTACCCTCCAATCCATTGGAACTGTTCCAGAGTCTACAGAATTTTGAAAAATGACCAGCAATGCATCTACTATTTTTCGGGCCACTTCCTTAAGTAATCTGGGATGTAGATTATCAGGCCCGGGGGATTTACCGGCCTTCAATCCCATCAATTTCCCTAACACAGGGAAATTGGGCCGCACAGTGGCGCAGTGGTTAGCACCGCAGCCTCACAGCTCCACCAACCCGGGTTCGGTTTTGGGTACTGCCTGTGTGGAGTTTGCAAGTTCTCCCTGTGACTGCGTGGGTTTCCGTCGGATGCTCTGGTTTCCTCCCACAGCCAAAGATTTGCAGGTTGATAGGTAAATTGGCCATTGTAAATTGCCCCTAGTGTAGGTAGGTGGTAGGAGAATGGCGGGAATGTGGTAGGGAATATGGGATTAATGTAGGATTAGTGTAAATGGGTAGTTGTTGGTCGGCACAGACTTGGTGGGCCAAAGGGCCTGTTTCAGTGCTGTATCTCCAAATAAATAAATAAAATAAACACCATCTCCCTCCTAATACTGATTTCATACAGTTCCTCCTTCTCACTAGATCCTATGTTCCCCAACATTTCTGGAAGGTAATTTGTGTCCTCCTTTGTGAAGACAGAACCAAAGTATGTATTTAATTGGTCTGCCATTTCTTTGTTCTCCATGATAAATTCCCCCATTTATGACTGCAAGGGACCCACAATTGTCTTCACTAATCTTTTTCTCTTCACATATCTATAGAAGCTTACTTCCTTAGTGTCCAAACATCTGTTCATCTCTGTCTTGAATACACTCAATGAGCACCCACAACCCTCTAGGGTACAGTATTCCAAAGATTCACAACCCTCCAAGTGAAGAAATTTCTCCTCATCTCAGTCATAGATGGCTGACCCCTTAACCTGAGACTATGACCCCTAGTTCTAGACTCTCCAACCAGGGGAAACAGCCTCTCCGAATCTTGTAGTTGGGTGATATACTTGAAAGTGTTGATATGTAATTCAAATGGTCATTTATCACTAGGTATCTATCAGAAGTGGGAACAGTAGCTGATTTTCCTCTACTTATGCCAAGGCAACTTTAGGATCCCACCTGCCACTGACTGGCCAACTTACCACAAACAGTGAACGGAACCTGGGATATTTTGGTTTACATGGTGACACATGCACTCACTGAGCCTAAACTCTTTTATTTTCCGAATGTTTATTTTTGAAAATCATCAAAGGAAAATGAAGAGACTCAAGTTGTGACTCCACTAAAGAGAGGTATGGTCAAGGAGGTACCAAACGGCACTTATCACCAAAATCCTGATGCTTATCCCGTTCCTGTAAAATGACGTGTAGGACAATTATTTGGAGCCAATTCTGCTGTGTTTGCTGCACAGTCTCACTGGGGGTGAACGGCTCATGTCTTTTGTATCTGGTGAGCTGGCAGAGTATTTCTGTTATGCTTCTGACCTGCTGTCACCTCCTCCAAACCTGCATAATGTCCAATCAATCCCACCTGAAGATCAATGCAAATCTATCCAGCATTCATTGTTTTTTTCAAAAATTTCATTCTAATTCAGTTTGTTATACAACTGATTGTGTTCTGTGAACAAAACAGGAACATCATATAGCCATGACAATACAGTATTAGGAGGAACTGAAGGACATGAGGTGGGGCAGTAGGTTAGAAGTTGGCCTTTTACCCCTGGGACCTGAGTTTACATCGTAACGAAATGAAAACCTCCACCATTTGTGACAGTTAGGGTCCTTTGAATAAGCTTAATTTTGCAGCGGGCATTGTTCCTAATTGAACATTACTTAATATGTACTGTCAATTCTCAACATAGCGAAGCCACAGGATGTCACGCTGGCGCAACATAGGTTACCCTTCTAACATTAGGTTGAAGCATTGTTGGACAGGATACAGGAAGCTTCACTCTATATCTAGCCCGTGCTTTACCTGCCCCTGGAAGTCTTTGATGGTATGGTGTAGAGGGAGCATCATTCTGTATCTAACCAATGCTGTACCTGACCTGGTCGTATTTAATGGGATAGCGTAGAAGGAGCTTTACTTTGTAACTAATCCATGTTGTGCTTTCCCTAGAAGCGCTGTGGGCTTAATAGGGCAAAGTAGAGGGAGCTTCACTCTGTATCTAACTCTCCTTGTACCTGATCTGAGTGTGCTTGCAGCAAGGAAGCTTTACTCTGTAATAAAAATGGAAAATGCTAGAAATACTCATCAGGTCGGGGAGCATCTGTGGAAAGCAAAAGAGAGTTAATGTTTCAGATCGATGATCTTTCATCAGAACTAGTCATCGACCTGGACTGTTAACTCTGTCTCTCTCTCCACAGATGCTCCCTGACCTGCTGAATATTTCCAGCACTTTCTGTTATTATTTCAGATTTCCAGCTTCTGCGATATTTTGCTTTATTCTGTACCTGATGTGCAAGTATTCGATGGGGAAAATCTGAAGCATGTTCAGTGCTTGTGAACGGTAATCCAGTTGGGGAGAGTGGAAATTTGAATAGAATTGTGGTCAGTTCAAATTGTTTGTTTCTTGTAGATGAACAATCAATGTTTGAGAGTGTTACTGGGTATTGTCTTTCAAGACATTGTGCCAGTTAAGCCATCAGTGTTCTGCAAATTGAGACTGAAGTTGAAATCTGTCAAAGAATTTTGAGTTGGGTGAACTGGCAGCTTGTATTTAAGAGCAGGCACTGATGCAAGAGTAAAAATGATCTGGCGGAAAAGAGCGCAGCAGAAAACTAAAATATATTGAACTTCCCTGAGTGCTTGTCTGGTTCTATACAAGACTGGCAGTGCCTTTAATCACTGAGCCAGATAAGCTTCCAGACTCTGGTGCCAACTTTACAACACAGATTCCTGGCAGAGAGCCTGACCTAATGGCCAGAAAGATATGGAAGTGCCAATTTTATAAAATTGGCTTTTCCATCTGACCAGATTTATACCCATTTATAAGGGGGAAAAAACTTTCAAATCCAACTTTAGAGAATAATAGGTGTACAAGACATGTTCTTAAACTCAGAAGATTGGGTTCAACTAATAGCTTGTAACTGGGTGAAGCTAATAATCTGAAGACATCCTTTGTTCCTTCTACCTCACGGGCCTTGCACATGAAGGAAAGAGGAAAGATGGAGCACGGTAGCTTCCAAACATCTCCTGGGGTCATCTATTGAGCTACACGATGGTGAAACCTAGAATCAGGACCCTTGACTGTCCACTTACTCAGGGAGGTGTTCATCGAGAGAACTGCATTTACTTAGCACTTAATCATTTCTCTCAGAAACATCTCAAAATGTTTCACATACTTTAAAGTGTAGTGAATATTAATGTTGGGATTTTCACCACAGAACCTTCACAGTTACTGACTTGAATTAAGGCTTATTCAATTTACACCTGGTTTATTGTATGTTAGCATTTAAACACAAACCTAGCTGTGTGTGTTTAATTGAGTTAGTAATCTGTCTCTCCTTTTCATCTCAAGCCTCAGTCCAAACAGTTCCTCATTGTTGGACAATGTGAAAGACAGTTCCCACCATGGGATGATGTGTGGTCTTTCTGTCTCACACTGAAGACAGGCTGTGTCTACTACCAATAACAAGGATTTGAGTTGTGAGAGAAACGTCCAAGCCTATTTGTGAAGAAGATATTGAGACGAGGATGCTTGGTGACGACTGTTTATTGCTTACCACAGAGCTTATTTCTCCACTCCTAGCAATACGCAGCCAATGCTGGCTGGCTCTTTATATATACACATTTGAGTACAATTAACTACTCAACACCTAACACCTGTTCACCTGATTACCTTCAACTACTAGGTATTTAACATCCATTAACAAAACTTAGACATTAACATGAGTGTCTGTCACATCATCCACTGGGCCAAGATCATGGTGTTGGTATCTCTCCACACTCCAGTATCACCAAGCCCCACCCCTCCAGTTTGCACCATAACACGACTGAGAAGCATTCTAGTTCAATGACTAACAGAGAGCAATTGAACGTTTGACTGAAACCCAAAAGCTCTTTTTTGCAATGTAGAGTTTTTTTCCACAGTGTTCCTTTGTGCAACATTGAGGAGCTCCAGATTGCTCGATGTATTACACAGTTCCTCTGTTCAGCTCAGTGCTCCAGTGTGAGAGGGGCACCTTCAACCCTGCTTCTGTTATTCTGGAGTGTCTGCGGGTATTTCTCTTGCTTATTTAACAGATTTTTGTCTGTAACTTACACGCAAATTTCTCACTCACAATCATCTCTGACAAAGTGAGAACTATAAATGTCATCTAAAGTGAAAGCATTCCATTTTGACTTCTGTCTGATACTGTCTTTAAGCATCAGCTGGTAGCACTCTTACTACTCACTTCGAAGGTTATGGGTTCAAGTAACGTTCCAGAGACTTGGGGCAGGATTTTGAGTTTCAGGTTGGGACACCAATGTTGGGGGTCAAATGGGGGCCCAGACCCTGTACTGTGTGGGGAACAGTCACCCGGCAGTGATTTTCCATGATTTGGTCAATTAATGACTGCAGGTGGGCTCTCAAAGCTGCAGGGCCAATAGGAGGCCCTTCAGCACAGAAGGAGCTGCAGCCTGCCATTTCAGGTAAGAGAGAGAGGGCACCTCCATCTTAAGGTAACTTCTCAGCAAGTTTTCAAACTTTTAAATTAAAAAATAGCCACAGCTGCCAGGTCGCCATCATGGAGGGAAACCTCACCACAGGACGGACTGCAGGCGGGGAGGGCCTCATAGCCTGCCTGGAGTGCTGACTCCCTAGTTTGCCGCTGGGAGACTGCTTCCAGGCTGCTGGCCTGTTTGCCATGCTGTCAGAGGTCCGCAGGCCAACTGAAAAATTCCAGTCAGCCTCTGACAATGGGCCTTACGAAGCCATTTACTTACCTTAATTTGCTACCCACCGCTTGTGTGCGGGTAGCCCTGCAGCCCCTGATCCCGCCTTCCAGAAAATGGCCTGGGGGAGCCGGATGGTGGCGGCACGTCAGCCAGTACAGCAAATTTTCATGCCCACTTTCCTCTGGGAGTGAGCACAAAAATCTACACTGACACTCTGGTGTTGTACCAAGGGAGTGCTGCATTGTCAGAGGTGCTGTCTCTTGGATCAAAAATGAAACCGAGGCCCCATCTGCCCTTTCAGATAGACATATAAGATCCCAAGACAATATTCCGAAGAACAGCGGAGGAGTGTCCTTATCCCTCAATCAGCATCACAAAAAACAGATTATATGGTCATTATCACATTGCTGTTTGTTGGAGTTTGCTGTGCGCAACTTGGCTGTCGTATTTCCTACATTACAGCACTTCAAAAGTATCGGCTTAAATTTATGTAATTTACTTTAAATTTTGAACCTTAAATTTACATTTGGAAAAGGTAGTAGACCATAGCTGACATCCATGGAATTGACCATCCATGGATCCAGCCACCTACTGAGCCATAACACATTTAGAATTGTAATAATCATGGAACCAGCCACATATAGAACTGTAATAGCTTTGGAAACAGCGACATATGGAACTGCAATAACCATCGGACAGTAATGGAACTGGCCTTTGTTGGAACTGGCCACACATGAAACTGGCAGGTGGTGGAATTGTAATATCTATTGCACTTGTCACTGATGGAACCATCTCTGAATCAGCACCATCAGGACAGGAAGAGAGAAAATAGAGAAGGAACGTCACTCTTAGCAAAAATAAATCTCATATTCAGGGACACAGAGACCACTTGTAACACACTCCTTGGTTATGAACAGTAAACTCAGCACAGACTAGTAATCGAATCCAAGACCTCCTGCTTATATAGCTCAGCTTACACCCTGCCTCCTTCAATTGGTAGAGCTATAATTACATTTGTTATACTTCTGCTGCAGTGGGGAGCAGCATCACAAGGAGTTAAATACAAAACAAGGTTTCCCTCCATGATGGCCGCCTAGCAGCTGTGGCCATTTTTTAATTTAAAAGTTTTATAACTTGCTGAGAGGTTACGTCAATAAAATCGATGAGTCTGGAGTACAGAGGAAACGAGGGTTAGAAAATTTAAAAAAAGAGTTTGGCAGTGCTCAAGGGTATCTATTTCGATGCAAAGAGTATAGCAAATAAAGCAGATGAACTGAGGGCACAGATAGACACATAGTAGTATTATATCATAGCTATTACAGAAACATGGCTTAAGGAGGGACAGGAATGGCAGCTCAACGTTCCTGGTTACAGGGCTTTCAGACGCACTAGGGAGGGGGATAAGAAAGGAGGGAGGTGGTAATTTTGGTCAAGGAAACTATTATAGCGGCGAGGAGGGATGATATGTTGGAAGGTTAATCAAATGAGGCCATATGGATTGAGCTAAGGAACAAAAAAAGGGCAATTACACTGCTGGGAGTGTACTATAGACCCCCAAACAGTCAGAGGGAGATAGAAGAGCAGATATGTAGGCAAATCTCTGAGAAGTGAAAGAACAATAGGGCAGTAATAGTCGGGAATTTTAATTACCCCAATATTAACTGGTATTGTTTTAGTGTGAAAGGAATTGAGGAAGCAGAATTTTTGAGGTGCATTCAGGAGAATATTTTTGCCCAGTATGTAGCAAGTCCAACGAGAGAGGGTGCAGTTTTAGACTTAGTTTTAGGAAATGAAGATGGGCAGGTGGAAGGAGTGGCAGTGGGAGAGCATTTTGGCGATAGTGATCATAATTCAGTCAGTTTTAACATAATTATAGAAAAGGACAGAGATAGAACAGGAGTTAGAGTTCTCAATTGGGGCAAGGCCAATTTTACTAAACTGAGGAGTGATTTAGTGAAAGTGGACTGGAAACAGCTACTTGAAGGTAAATCAGTGTCAGAACAGTGGGAGGCATTCAAAGGGGAGATTCAAAGGGTTCAGGGTAAACATGTTCCCACAAAGAAAAAGAGTGAGGCGGCCAAATCTAGAGCCGCATGGATGTCAAGGAGACTACAGGGTAAGATAAGGCAGAAAGGGAAAGCTTATGCCCCACACCGAGAACTCTATACTACAGAAAGGAGTATAGAAAGTGGAGGATTGAATTCAAAAGGAAATTAGGAAAGCAAAGAGAGGGCATGAAAGAATATTGGCAAGCAAAATCAAGGTGAACCCAAAGATGTTTTACCAATACATTAAGAGTAAGAGGATAACTAAGGAGAGAGTAGGGCCAAGGACAGACCAAAAAGGTAACCTATGTGTAGGAGCAGAAGATATTGGTATGGTTCTTAATGAAGCTTTGCATCTGTCTTCACAAAAGAGGGGGACGATACAGGTATCGGTAGTTAAGGAGGAAGACTGTGAAGTATTGGATGTGATAAACACAGGGAGAGAGGAAGTATTAAAGGGATGAGCATCCTTGAAAGTTGGTAAATCACCAGGGCCAGATGAAGTGTCCCCTAGGCTGTTAAAAGCTGCAAGAGAGGAAATAGCAAAGGGTCTGACCATCATTTTCCAGTCCTCACTGGATACAGGTGTAGTGCCGGAGGATTGGAGACATTGTACCTCTGTTTAAAAAGGGAGCGAAGGATAATTACAGGCCAGTCAGTCTAACCTCTGTAGTGGGCAAATAATTGGAATCTATTCTGAGAGACAGGATAAACTGTCACTTAGAAAGGCACAGATTAATCAAGGATAGTCGGCATGGATTTGTTAAGGGAAGATCTTGTTTGACCAAATTGATCGAATGTTTTGAAGAAATAACAAGGAAGATTGATGAGGGTAATGCAGTTGATGTGGTCTACATGGATTTTAGCAAGGCTTTTGACAAAGTCCCACATGGCAGACTGGTTAAAAAAATAAAATCCCATGGGACCTCGGGAAATGCAGAAAGGTGGATACAAAATTGGCTCAGTGGCAGCAAACAAAGGATAATAGTTGACGGCTGTTTTAGTGACTGGAGGGCTGTTTCCAGTGGGGTTCTGCAGGGCTCATAACTGAGTCCCCTGCTTTTTGTGGTGTATATTAACGATTTGGATGTAAATGTAGGGGGCATGAACAAGAAGTTTGCGGACGACACAAAGATTGGCCGTGTGGTAGATAACGAGGAGGATAGCTGTAGACTGCAGGAAGATATTGATGGTCTGGTCAGATGAGCAGAAAATTGGCAAATGGAATTCAACTTGGAGAAGTGTGAGGTAATGCATTTGGGGAGGTCAAACAAGGCAAAGGAATACACAATTAATGGGGAAATACTGAGAGGTGTAGAGGAAGTGAGGGACCTTGGAGGGAATTTCCACAGATCCCTCAAGGTAGCAGGACAGGTCGATAAGGTGGTTAAGAAGGCATATGGAATCCTTTCCTTTATTAGCCGAGGTATAGAATACAAGGGCAGGGAGGTTATGCTGGAACTGTATAACTCATTGGTTAGACCACAACTTGAGTACTGTGTGCAGTTCTGGCCACTTAATTGCAGAAAGGATGTATTTGCACCAGAGAGGATACAGAGGAGATTTACGAGGATGTTGCCAGGACTGGAAAAATGCAGCTATGAGGAAAGATTGGATAGGCTGGGGTTGTTCTCCTTGGAACAGAGAAGGCTGAGGCAAATCTGATTGAAATGTATAGATCTGATTGAAATGTACAAAATTGTGAGGGGCCTGGATAGAGTGGAGGTGAAGGGTCTGTTCACCTTAGCAGAGAGGTCAGTGATGAGGGGGCATAGAATTAAAGTGATTGGTAGAAAAATTAGAGGGGATATGAGGAAAAACTTTTTCACCCAGAGGATGGTGATGGTCTGGAAGTCACTGCCTGAAAGGGTAGTTGAGGCAGAGACCCTCAACTCATTCAAAAGGAGTCTGGATATGCACCTCAAGTGCCGTAAGCTGCAGGGCTACGTATCAAATGCTGGAAGGTGGGATTAGAATAGGTGGATCGTTTTGCAGCCGGCACAGACACGATGGGCCAAGTGGCCTCTTTCTGTGCCTTAAACTTTCTATGATTCTATAAGACAACTCAGAGGGCTCCAGGCAGCATAACTTCAAGCACTACCACTAGACTGTGGAGGGGAAAAGCAGTAAATTATTGCTAAGCAGATTCTAAATCATGTAAACAGCCCTTTAAATAAAATAAGTGTTTCTAAATATTTATTTCCATAAAACATATAATAACTTACTGATTAAGGAAAACTAAGAAGGAGTTATAAGCCCTTTCTCACCCTTGACATTTGTCAGTTTGGCTAAACTACAAGGCACTGTAGTGTTGGTATGATAGATCACTTTGTTTGATTACCAGCGATGAGGGGAAAACAATATTTTTATTTTAAAAAACCCTCAGATGAACCAAAGCTCCATAGTGCAGGACACCAGCAAGAATGAGAAAATAGAAGAGATCAGGTAAATTCAGAACTGGTGGTTACGAGACACTAAGTGCTGGTTTAAAAAGCCTGTGTAGGATGTAGTAGGAAGGGAATACTGGGGCAACAAAAGAGTTCCATAGTTTTGTGGTCCTGGAAAGAATGACTTTGAGTAGGAGATGGTGCAATAAGTATTGATCTAAGCATAGAACGAAGTGAGTGCAGAACAGAGTATTTGGAAAGCATAAACAGGATTCGGCAAAGTCATCATGGGTTTACGAAAGGGAAATCATGCTTAGCAAATCTACTGGAGTTTTTTGAGGAAGTAAATGTAGAATGTACAAAGGAGAACCAGTGGATGTGGTGTATTTGGATTTTCAGAAGGCTTTTGATAAGCTCCCACTTAAGAGGTTAGTGTGCAAAATTAAAGCACATGGGATTGGGGGTTATATACTGGCATGGATTGAGAATTGGTTGACAGACAGGAAACAGAGAATAGGAATAAACAAGTCCTTTTCCATATGGTAGGCAGTGACTAGTGGGGTACCGTAGGGATCAGTGCTTGGGCCCCAGCTATTCACAATATATATTAATGACCTGGGTGAGGGAACTAAATGCAACATGTCCAAGTTTGCAGATGTCACAAAGATGAGCGGGGTGGGGGGGGGGGGAGTGAGCTGTGAGGAGGATGCAAAGAGGCTCCAATGTGATTTGGACAAGGTGGGTGAATGGGCAAATGCATGGCAGATGCAGTACAACGTGGATATATGTGAGGTTATCCACTTTGGTTGTAAAAACAGAAAGGCAGATTATCATCTGAATGGTGATAGATTGGGAAAGGGGGAGGTGCAACGAGACCTGGGTGTCCTTGTACACCAGTCACTGAAGGCAAGCATTCAGATGCAGCAAGCAGTTAGGAAGGTGAATGGTATGTTGGCCTTCATTGCAAGAGGATTTGAGTACTGGAGCAAGGATGTCTTACTGCAGTTGTACAGAGCCTTGGTGAGACCACATCTGGAGTATTGTGTACAGTTTTGGTCTCCTTACCTGAGGAAGAATGTTCTTGCCATGGAGGGAGCGCAAAGAAGATTTACTAGACTGATTCCTGTGATGGCAGGATTGATGTATGAGGAGAGATTGGGTCGACTAGGCTTATATTCACTGGAGTTTCGAAGAATGAGAGGGGATCTCATAGAAACCTATTCAGGACTGGACAGGCTAGATGCACCCGCTGTCTGGGGAGTCCAGACCAAGGGGTCACAGTCTCAGGATACGGAGTATGCCATTTAGAACTGAAATGAGGAGAAATTTCTTCACTCAGAGGGTGGTGAACCTGTGGAATTCTCTACCACAGAAGGCAGTGGAGGCCAAGTCATTAATATATTCAGGAAGGAGATGGATATATTTCTTAATGCCAAAGGGATCAAGGGATATGGGGAGAAAGCGGGAACAGGGTACTGAATTAGACGATCAGCCATGATCTTTTTTGAATGGCGGAGCAGGCCCGAAGGGCAGAATGGCCTACTCCTGCTCCTATTTTCTATGTTTATGTAAATCTATAATTAAGAATAGGGTGACTGAACATCTTGATCATTTTCAGCTGATCAGAGAGAGCCAGAATGGATTTTTAAAGGGTAGGTAGCTCCTAACAAAGCTGATTACATTTTTGAAGAGGTGACCAATATAGTGAAACTGTAACTGAAGCTAATACAGTATTGGTTGCAATACTGGAACCATTCAGAATAAATCAAAGGACACCATCTTGACATTTTACAGTCTGCTGATTAGACCGCATTTGGAGTACTGTGCCTCAACCGACATGGCTGATATAGTAGTCATAGAAAAGATCCAGAGGAACATGGGAACAGTAGTGGGCCATTTAGACCCTCAATGAGATCATGGCTGGTCTGCAACCTAATTCCATAGACCCGTCTTTTTCCCGTATCCCTTTATACCTTTGGACAACAAAATTCTATCAATCTCAGATTTAAAATTAACAATTAATCTCGCATCAATTGCCATTTATGGAAGAGAGTTCCAAATTTTTACCACCCTTTGTGATTAGAAGTCTTTCCTAATTTCACTCCCGAAATGTCTGGCTCTAATTTTTAGACTATGTCCCCAAGTACTAAACTCCCCAGCCAGTGGAAATAGTTTCTTTCTCTCTACCCCAACTTTCCCTCTTAATATCTTCAAAACTTTGATCAAATCACCCTTAACCTTCTAAATTCCAGGGAATACAACCCTAGTTTGTGTAATCTCTCCCCATAATTTAATCCTCGGAGTCCAGGTATCATTCTGATAAACAGACTTCCTCCAAGGTCAGTATATCTTTCCTCAGGTGTGGTGCCCAGAACTGCTCACAGTATCTCCAGGTGTGGTCTTACCAGAGATTTGTATAGCTGAAGCAAGCCCCTTGTGTTCTCATAGTCTAGATATCAACATCAACATTCCATTAGCCTTTTGATTATTTTCTGTACCTGTTCATGACATTTTAATGATCTCTGTACCTAGATCCCAAGTCTCTTTGGACCTCGACTGTTTCTAGCTTTTCACCATTTAGAAAGTTCTACCATTTTTAGGTGCAAAATGGATGATTTCACATTTGCCTACATGGAAATCCATTTGCCACATTTGTACCCATTCACTTAATCTATCAATAGCTCTTTGTAATGTTATGCTTACATCTACATTGCTTACAATGCTGCCTATCTTTGTGTTATTTGCTGA
Organism: Heterodontus francisci; assembly: GCF_036365525.1. Taxonomy (NCBI): domain Eukaryota; kingdom Metazoa; phylum Chordata; class Chondrichthyes; order Heterodontiformes; family Heterodontidae; genus Heterodontus; species Heterodontus francisci. Next base: position 9,969,549 of record NC_090401.1, read on the forward strand.
TTGGTATATGTGGCTTTCTATCCAATCATCTAAGTTGTTAATCAATATGGAGAATAGTTGAGAACCCAACACAATTCGTTGCTAGACACCACTAGTCACATCTTGCCAATTAGAGTACCTGACCATTATCCCTATTCTCTGTCTTTTGCCGCTCAACTAATTTCCTAAACAGGCCAATAATTTACTTTCAATTCCAATGGCTTCAACCTTAGTTAACAGTCTCTTACAAGGGACTTTTACAAATTCCTTCTGCAAGTCCATATAAATAACATCCATAGACAATCCCCTGTCCACTAATTTAGTCACCTTTTCAAAAAATACAATCAGCTTTGTTCGGAGCTACCTACCCTTTAAAAATCCATTCTCGCTGTCTCTGATCAGCTGAAAATGATCAAGGTGTTCAGTCACCCTATCCTTAATTATAGATTCTAGTAATTTCCTGACGACAGATGTTTGACTAACTGGTCTATAATTCCACTGTTTCCCTCTCTCTCATCTTTCTTAAATAATGGAGCGACAGGCACAATTTTCAATCTAAAGGAATGGTTCCCGAATAAGGGAACTTTGGAAGGTTATCACTGCTCACAATGTTGTCTCCTCTGCATTGTGGAGACCAAACGCAGTCTGAGTGACCGCTTTGCGGAACACCTCCGCTCAGTCCACAAGCAGGACCCCGAGCTTCCGGCTGCTTGCCATTTCAACACTCCCCCCTGCTCTCATACTCACATCTCTGTCCTGGGGATGCTGCAGTGTTCCAGTGAACATCAACGCAAGCTCGAGGAACAGCATCTCATTTACCGATTAGGCACACTACAGCCTGCCGGACTGAACATTGAGTTCAATAATTTCAGAGCATGACGGGCCCCCCATTTTACTTTTATTTTTAGTTATTTTTTCTTTTTCCTTTTAAAAAATTTTCTTTGTGTTTATTTTATTTTATTCCATCTTAATTTGTTCAGTTTGCTTACCCACTGTTTTTTTCATGTTTGTACTTGTAGCTGTTCAATTTTTAGTCCGTTAACACCCTTTCTGTACTAATGCTTTGTCTTTCAACACACCATTAACATATCTTTGCTCCATGATTTTCTGGTCAGCTATTCTGTGACCTTGTCCTATCTACACCTTCTCCTTTGATATCTCTTGCCCCACCCCCCACTTTACTTGCTTATAACCTTTTACATTTCTAATATTTGCCACTCCTGAAGAAGGGTCACTGATCTGAAACGTTAACTCTGCTTCTCTCTCCACAGATGCTGCCAGACCTGCTGAGTATTTCCAGCATTTCTTGTTTTTATTTTGGAAGGTTATAGTTAGGGAATCTGCAATGTTCTCACCTACATTTCCTTTGGAGTGGGCATACCCCCAAGCAAGTCTCTGCTCAGATTGTAAGTTTAGTTTCCCTTGAAGGCTGAGTGCGTATGTATCCAACAGGAGGCAGTCCTCACATTAGTACAGCATCTATGATCTTCCGTTGGGGTTATTCATCATATAGTATTAGATTCACTTCCTAATAACACTGTATTGTGTTCACAGGCCTGTACCTTACTTTTGCTCCATCCGTCTCCTAGCTGTCACTATGGGATCCATCCTGTTACTGTATAAATTGGTGAGTACGTCTCTGAACAGAATCGTGCGTAAGTTGGTGAGTATGACTAATTCTCTATGCAGAATCGTTCAGGATAGTAATTTAGCAATCCTACTTTTTTTTTCAAACTAATCGTAGTGTGGCACTTTCATTCATGGATATCTAGAAGTTTTCATGGAATGAACAGTGACAGTTTGTACTCACCAGCACCAACTCCTTGGACTTTTTTTCTGTCAAGGGAACCGGGGGCGAAGACAAGATCAGACCACAGCAGGACATTGGTCGTGCAGTTTTTTGCTTTAGGTTACTTGTGTTCAGCACAAGAAGGGTTTGCTGCGCTGTGACCTGTGCACCCAGAAAGTAACACATTGCAAAACAAAACCTTTTAACAATGTGTCGTTTCACATTAAAACATGGTGTGGTATTGAGCCACACAGACCAGGAAGGTACCAGCTTCCATTCCTGGTCTGCACTGAACAGCTGGACCAAGAGTAGAAGTGACAGGATTGGCCTCTGTACTGCTGGCCAAGAATCACTGATCACAATCCAAATGCCCCTGTTGGATATTGGTCGAGGACAGGATGGGATAACGCGCCCTTGGCTACACGTCTATCACTGTGTAACTCTGGAGTACAATACTGGGTGCAGCTCTGTCACTGTATAACACTCGGGTACCAGTATTATTGGGTACATGTCTGTCACTGTATAAGACCATCTTAGAGTCATAGAGACATGTATAACATTGGGGTACATTACTGGTGGGTACAGGTCTGTCACTGTGTAACACTGGGCTAAAAGTGGGTACCGGTCAGTCATTGTATACGACCAGACTGCAGAACTGGTGGGTACGGGTCTGCCACTGTATAACATTGAGTAACAGTACTGATGAGTACCGGTCTTTCACCGTACAACACAGGGCTACAGTACTGGTGGGCACAGGTCTGTTCCTGTATGACACTGGGATACAGTGCTGGTGGAGACAGGTCTGTCACTAAAGAATACTGGGGTACAGTACTGGGTACAGGTCTGTTACTGTGTAACACTGGGGTACAAGTACTGTTGGGTACAGGTCAGTCACTGTATAAGACCGGGCTGTAGTACTGGCGGTTACAGGTCTGCCACTGTATAACACTGAGTAACAGTACTGATGACTACAGGTCTGTTACTGTATAACACTGGGGTACAGTACTGGGGGGGGGGGGGTGGGGGGGGGTACAAGTCTGTCATTGTGAAACACTGGGGTACAGTACTGGTGGGTACAGGTCTGACATGGTATAACACTGGGTACAGTTCTGGTGGATACAGGTCTGTCACTGTATAACACTGGGATATAGTACTGGTAGGTACAGGTCTTCACTGTATAACACTGGGGTACAGTACTATTAGATACAGATCTGTCATTGTATAACACTGGGGTATAGTGCTGGGGGTGGTGGGGTACAAGTCTGTCATTGTGTAACACTGGGGTACAGTACTGGTGGGTACAGGTCTGACATGGTATAACACTGGGGTACAGTTCTGGTGGATACAGGTCTGTCACTGTATAACACTGGGATATAGTACTGGTAGGTACAGGTCTTCACTGTATAACACTGGGGTACAGTACTATTAGATACAGATCTGTCATTGTATAACACTGGGGTATAGTGCTGGGGGTGGGGGGGTACAAGTCTGTCATTGTGTAACACTGGGGTACAGTACTGGTGGGTACAGGTCTGACATGGTATAACACTGGGGTACAGTTCTGGTGGATACAGGTCTGTCACTGTATAACACTGGGATATAGTACTGGTAGGTACAGGTCTTCACTGTATAACACTGGGGTACAGTACTATTAGATACAGATCTGTCATTGTATAACACTGGGGTATAGTGCTGGGGGTGGGGGGGTACAAGTCTGTCATTGTGTAACACTGGGGTACAGTACTGGTGGGTACAGGTCTGACATGGTATAACACTGGGGTACAGTTCTGGTGGATACAGGTCTGTCACTGTATAACACTGGGATATAGTACTGGTAGGTACAGGTCTTCACTGTATAACACTGGGGTACAGTACTATTAGATACAGATCTGTCATTGTATAACACTGGGGTATAGTACTGGTAAGTACAGGTCTGTCACTGTATAACACTGGGATATTGTACTGGTGGGTATGGTCTGACACTGTATAACATTGAGGTACAGCACGGTGGCTATGGGTCTCTTCCTGTACAACAGTGTGGTATAGTACTGCTGGGTACAAGTGAGTCTTTGTATAACTGGGATACTGTACTAGTTGGTACAGGACTGTCACTGAGGGCAGGATCAATTTAAGAGGATCACAATACAATGGAATGTTGGTACATTAGAAAGCTGTGGATTCAAACCCCGTGTTGGAGATTTATCAAAACACTTCATTATGGAGAGGCTGTACCAGGATACAATGCAATGAGTAGTATTTTCTTACGAAATTTATCAGGACTTAAACAGATAAGGGAGAATTTTTGCTGGTCGTTGGAGGCAGGGTCGGGTGTGATTTTGGTGAGAAAGTCCAGGAATAGGACATCAGATCGCGATCCCAGCGTGGCTCTGCCCTCTGGTGCTTTCCCCTGGGCAGCTTGTGAGTTGAGTGGGGAGACTGTGTAGGTCTGGCAAGAAGCCAATTGAAGTGGTTTAAAAGGAAATTAAGTGCCTTTTTTAGCATGGAATCCCTCTTTCCCAACAGCGCATGGGTTACAAGCCTGGTTAGAGAAGACGACAGCGCAGCAGGAAGTCATTGTACAGTGAAACTGATACGATGGGTGAAATCTTATGTCTTAGAAATGGGACCATTTCTGGGTCACGACCCTATGGTGTCTACGTTCTGCCAGCTTTCACGATTTATTGGCCGACTCCAGGAGTCCTGTCCAATTAAGAATGATGGGCAGGCTGCATAGGTGGGAGGACCAACAGGAGTACATGAGGCGCTGGGCGACTGGATAGGTGGGCTCTGCCACTGTAGGATAGAGACTGCGAGGACATCTCAAAATGGAGGTGCCCTCTGAGCACTTCAAAAAAACATTAAATAAACTGTGGCAACAGTTGCCAGTTACCGTTAAAATCCTGGTGGCATCACCAATTTGCCCCTAAGTGGGGCACTTAACAAAGAACAAAGAACAGTACAGCACAGGAACAGGCCATTCGGCCCTCCAAGCCTGCGCCGATCTTGATGCCTGCCGAAACTAACACCTTCTGCACTTCCGGGGCCCATATCCCTCTATTCCCTTCCTATTCATATATTTGTCAAGATGTCTCTTAAACGTTGCTATCGTATCTGCTTCCACCACTTCCCCTGGCAGCAAGTTCCAGGCACTCACCACCGTCTGTGTAAAAAACTTGCCTCGCACATCCCCTCTAAACTTTGCCCCTCGCACCTTAAACCTATGTCCCCTAGTAACTGACTCTTTCACCCTGGGAAAAAGCTTCTGACTATCCACTCTGTCCATGCCGCTCATAACCTTGTAAACCTCTATCATGTCGCCCCCTCCACCTCCGTCGTTCCAGTGAAAACTTAATTGCTTATAATTAGCTACCCACTGCTACCGGGCAAGTAGCTAATGACAGTATTACCCTGCCTCCGACAAGATCACTCAGAGGCAAGAATTCATCAGGAAGAAGACCCGGCGTACACATTTCAAAAATTCCCCGCCCTCCCACTTCGAAAGCCACCTCCGTGTAGCTGATAAAATTCCACCTGATATGACCAGTATAAAGGGTGAAACTGGCAAGCCTGTGGTCATCTCCAATGAGAGGTCTGCACTGACAGGAGCATTTCCTTCAGCCTAAACCCACATTGGGGACAGCAACTTTGTGCACCTGATGTGTCTTGGATGCGACTAAGGGTAATCTCACCTTATTGCCTGTGATACTTTCCTGTTACATAACCTGGAGTTGGTTGGAGGGGGAGTTGCAGCGTGCTCCAGCTCAGCAGCCACAATGACAGGGGCAGCAACTCCAACAGCAGCAGCAGCAGCAGAAGCTGCCTTTTCCACAGCCACGTGAATCTGTACGGAACAAAAGGGATGGACACAGGGCTGCTCTCTGAAGAAGGCGATACCCTCAGCACAGGGTCTACAGGCCAAGGAACATAGGAGGAGCGGGAGTAGGCCATTCAGCCCATCAAGCCTGCCACACCATTCAACATGATCATGGCTGATCACCCACTTCAAAGCCTTTTTCCCACACTACCCTCATATCCCCTTATGTCAAATGTATTTAGAAATCTGTCAATCTCTGCTTTAAACATACTCAATGGCGGAGCTTCCACAGCCCTCTGCGGTAGATGATTCCAAAGATTCACAACCCTCTGAGGAAAGAAATTTCTCCTCATCTCTGTCCTAAGTGGCTTCCCCCTTATTTTGAAATGTGTCCCCTGGTTCTAGACTCCCAAACCAGGGGAAACATCTTACCTGCATCTACCCCATCTATCCCTATAAGTATTTTGTAGGTTTCAAAGAGATCAACTCTCATTCTTCGAAACTCAAGAGAATACAGGCCCAGTTTTCCAAACCTCTCTTCATAAGACAGTCCCGCCATCCCGGGAACAAGTCTGGTGAACCTTCATTGCACTTCCTCTATGGCAATAATATCCTTCCTAAGGTAAGAGGACCAAAACTGCACAAAATACTCCAGGGCCAGTCTAACAAAGGTTCCATACAATTGAAGCAAAGTTTCACTACTCCTGTACTCAAAATCCTCTGGTGTAAAGGCTAACATACCATTAGCCTTCTGAATTACATGTTAGCTTTCATTGACTTATTGACAAGGACACCCAAGTCCCTTTGTACATCTACAGTTTCTAATCTCTTACCATTTAAGAAATATTCTGCACATCTATTCCTCCTTCCAAAGTGGATAACCTCACATTTTTCCACATTATATTCCATCTGCCACGTTCTTGCCCACTCACTAAATCTGTCCAAATCCCCTTGAAGCCGCTTTGCATCTTCCTCAACACACATTCCCACCTAGTTTTGTGTCATCCGCCAACTTGGAAATACTACAATTGGTCCTCACATCCAAATTATTGATATATATTGTGAACAGCTGGGGCCCAAGCACTGACCCCTGCGGTACCCCACTAGTCACAGCCTGCCAATGTGAGAATGACCTGTTTATTCCAACTCTCGGCTTTCTGCCTGTTAACCAATCCTTAATCCATGACAGTACATTACCTCCTATCCCATGTGCTTTAATTTTGCTAACAAACCTCCTATGAGGGACTTCTGAAAATCCAAGTATACCACGTTCACCAACTCTCGTTTATCAATTCTGTTAGTAACATCCTCAAAAAACTCCAACAGGTTTGTCAAACATGATTTCCCATTCATAAATCCATGTTGACTATGCCCAATCAGATCATTGTTATCCAAGAGTCCATTTATCTCATCCTTTAGAATAGATTCTAGCATTTTTCCAATGACTGATGTAAGGCTAACAGGTCTGTAATTGCCTGTTTTCTCTCTCCCTCCCTTCTTAAATAGTGAGGTGACATTTGCGACCTTCCAATCTGCAGGAACTGCTCCAGAATCTATAGAATTTTGGAAGATGATCACCAATGCATCTAGTATCTCCATAGCTACCTCTTTCAACACTCTGGGTTGAAGAATGTTAGATCCTGGGGACTTATCAACCTTCAGCCCCTTAATTTCTCCATTACAACCTTCCTTCAAATTCCTCATTCCCCCTAAACCCTTGGATCTCTAATTCTGGGAGATTTTTTGTATCTTCCTCAGTGAAGACAGACACAAAGTAATCATTTAGCTTCTCTGCCATTTCTCTATTCCCCATTATAAATTCTCCTGACTCTGTCTATATTGAACCCACATTCGTCTTGGCCAAGCGTTTCCTTTTTACGTACCTGTAGAAGCTTTTACAGTCCGTTTTTATATTTTTTGCCAGTTTACATTCATATTCTATTCTCCCTTTCTTTATCAGTTTCTTCGTCCTCTTTGCAAAAATTCTAAAATCCTCCCAATCCTCAGGTTTACTACTATTTATGGCAACTTTACAGGCCTTTTCTTTTAATCTTATACAATCCTTAACTTCCTTTGTTATCCACTGTTGACTGCCTTTACTTTTGGGGTTTTTGTGCCTTGAAAGAATGTATGATTGCTGTAAACTATGTAATATTTCTTTAAGGAGTATCCATTGCCTATGTACTGTCAGACCTTTTAATGTATTTTCCCAATCCACCTCAGCTAATTTGCCCCTCATACCTGCATAATTTCCTTTGTTCAAATTTAACATCCTGGCTTCAGATTGAACTACCTCACTTTCAAACATAATGTAAAATTCTATCATATTAAGGTCACTCATCCCTAAGGGTTGTTTTACAACAAGATTATTAATTAGCCCTTTCTCATTACATAATACTAAGTCTAAAATAGTCTGTTCTTTAGTCGGTTCCTCAACATACTGCTTTAGAAAACCATCCCTAACACACTCCAGAAACTTGTCCTCCACAGCATTCGTGCTCATTAGGTTTACCCAGTCTATATGCAGATCAAAGACATCCATGATTACTGTATTACCCATGCCACATGCTTCTCTAATCTCCTGAGTAATACCATGCCCCACACTACCACTACTGTTTGGTGGCCTATAAACAACTCCGACCAATGTTTGCTGACTCTTGCTGTTTCTTAGCTCCACCCAAACAGATTACACATTTTGTTCTTCCGATCTGAGATCCTCCCTTACTAATGTACTGATCCTATTCCTTATTATCAGCGCAACACCACCTCCTTTTCCTTTTTGTCTGCCCTTCCTAAATGTAAAATACCCTTGAATATTCAGTTCTCAGTCTTGGTCACCCTGTAGCCACGTTTCTGTTATGGCAATTAGATCATACACATTTACCTCGATTTGGGCCTTTAAATCATATACCTTGTTGTCAATGCTGAATGCATTCAGGTAGAGTGTCCTTAACCTTGTCTTCTTGACATTCTGCATTCTAAGCCTAATTGATGCTTGCCTTTGTTTCGCTTGCCTTCTAATGTCACTTGTTACTTTTCTACCTCCTGTTACCAGCTTTACTTCCTTCCAATTTGAGTTACCCCTCAGGTTCCCATCCCCCTGACAAGTTAGTTTAAACCCTCCCCAACTGCACTAGCAAATCTCCCTGCGAGGATATTAGCTCCGGTCCTGTTAAGGTGTAGCCTGTCTATCTTGTACAGGTCCCACCTGCCCCAGAACTGGTCCCAATGCCTCAGAAATCTGATGCCCTCCCTTCTACACCATTCTCCAGCCGCGTGTTCAATCGATCAATCCTCCTATTGCTATGCTCACTAACACATGGCACTGGGAGTAATCCTAAGATTACTGTTTTGGAGGTCCTGTTTTTTAATTTCCTTCCGAGCTCCCTAAAATCTGCTTTCAGGACCTTATCCCTCTTCCTACCTATGTGATTGGTCCCAATGTGGACTACATCCTCTGGTTGTTCATCTTCCCAGAAGGTCCAGGACATGTGGTGCGTCCATGACTTCCCACATACTGCAGAACGTACATTCCAATTGGCCGAGCTGACCTGCCATACCATAACTTTAAAAACTTTTTATTACAATGAGAAGTAGAATAACTTACCAGTTACTCACAAATCAGCTTCTTCCCCTGTACCGAAGAGAGAGCAGCTACTGGAGACTGAAAAAAGGTTGAAAAAGAAAGAAAGAAAGGAGCCCCTCCCTCATGCAAAAAACTCCCACTTTACACTCTGTGCACTCAAATTTATTTTCTTATTAATTTACAGTTCCCCTCCTTGCCAAACTCCCTCACTTACCAAACTCCCTTCTTAACACAATGTGCCCCCCCCAGCAACACTCAGTGCAGACAAACAGCACTGAGAGTCCCCTGAATTGATACACTGAAAACAATGCTGCGTCAGCTCTGCTAGAGCTCAGAAACAAGTTTAAGCTAGCTACCTAATTGACTAGCTATAGCTACTCTCAGAAGGTTAGTATACCCCTGCTTAAATTTGCAAGAAACCTAACTGTCAGGATCCCTTTAAATAGAGATCCTTCATTACTGCATTCGGCACCTCATTCCATACACCCTCCTTTGGTTGTGGAATCAAGGGGAGGGGTTGATAATTGGTTTGCTCTGAGAAAGAGCAACCACAAAACATGCAAATAAGAGATTTGGGTCCCTGGCCCTAAAGGTGGTAAGATTTCACCCATAATGTAGGGTAACAATTCAGTGCTGTCAAGTGATGGTGAACTTTAGCAGAGAGTTAACTTGAAAACCTGTTCCTCCGGTTTAGGTTAATATTAAAGATCACACTGTCCCAACAAACATTTCTCCCTCAACCATCACCATTAAACAAAAAACTAACTTGTCATTCATTTCATTGGTGTTTATAGGATGTTTCTGTGTGCAAAACTGTTGCCATGTCTGCCAACAGTCACTGCATTTCAAAGCCAATCACTTTATATATACCCTACTGTATATCTTACACCACAAGCACCTACAACCTGCATCACCAACACACATATATATTCTACTGTACATCTTACACTAAGATATATATAAGACCTACTATACCTCAAACACATATTTATATACTATATTGTATAGTTTACATCAATATGTAAATGTGTCCTGCTGTATAATATACACCAACTTGTGTATCTACCCTATCATACAGCTTACAGCAGCAATATGTGTATATACCTTACCATATAGCTCTGCAGTACCAGCAGTGTCACTGGGAGTGGTGGCCACAGCCAGTACTGCAGGAGGCCCTGCAGAATAGGAGAATGATGAAGACCCCAGGACAGGTGAGTGAGGTAGAAGTCGCCGGGGCCATTCAGGCAGGACTTGGTGACGGGTTGGGGCAGTGGTCTTCCTGGGAGGGGTGACCATCGCCACCTGGGGGGAGCTCTCAAGGAGCCCTGGATTGCCACCAAAGGAGGGACCCCTCCAATCCTGCTAGGAGGCCGTTATATTTTACCTGCTCGCAGTGGCAGGCGACTCTGCCTTCCATTAAATCAAGGTGGAGGCGGGAAGAGCCCTTTATGTCGTTCAATTGGCCTGGGGCAGGAAAGCCATCCTCGGCATTCCCACACAATTTTATGGGCCTCCTGCCTCTGTTCCCATCCCTGGGGGGCGTAAAATTCAGCTCGTTAACTCTGCTTCTCTCTCCACAGGTGTTACCTGACCTGATGAGTATTTTCAACATTTTATGTTTATATTGTACATATATCCTACTGTACAGTTTACACCACCATCACATAAATATACCCTCATGTACCCACTAACGCAGCAAGTGTCCTATAACATACAATTTGTAAGCCCTAACATTCAGCACTTCAGGAGACTCGCCTCCCCGCGAGTGGCTCTCTAGCAGAGCAAGACTACACCTTCTTCTGGCAGGGCAGGGATCCTGAAGAACCAAGACAGCATGGAGTGGGCTTCGCCATCAGAAACTCCTTGCTCAGCATGATAGAGCCTCCCTCAAATGGCTCGGAACGCATACTGTCCATCCGACTGCTCACCACCTCTGGTCCAGTACACCTACTCAGCATCTATGCTCCAACACTCTGCTCCCCACCTGAAGCTAAAGACCAGTTCTATGAACAACTCCATAACATCATTAGCAGCATCCCCAACACCGAACACCTATTCCTGCTGGGGGACGTTAATGCCAGGGTTGGGGCCGACCATGACTCATGGCCCTCCTGCCTTGGGCGCTATGGCGTTGGAAGGATGAATGAGAACGGGCAGAGACTGCTTGAGTTGTGTACCTATCATAACCTCTGCATCACCAACTCGTTCTTTCACACTAAACCCTGTCACCAGGTTTCATGGAGGCATCCAAGATCACTTCGTTGGCACCAGCTAGACCTCATTGTCACAAGGCGAGCCGCCTTAAACAGTGTTCAATTCACACGCAGCTTCCACAGTGCGGACTGCGACACCGACCACTCCCTGGTGTGCAGCAAGGTTAGACTCAGACCAAAGAAGTTGCATCATTCCAAGCAGAAGGGCCACCCGCGCATCAACACGAGCAGAATTTCTCACCCACAGCTGTTACAAAAATTTCTAAATTCACTTGTAACAGCCCTTCAAAACACTCCCACAGGGGATGCTGAGACCAAGTGGGCCCACATCAGAGACGCCATCTATGAGTCAGCTTTGACCACCTACGGCAAAAGTGCGAAGAGAAATGCAGACTGGTTTCAATCTCATAATGAAGAGCTGGAACCTGTCATAGCCGCGAAGCGCATTGCACTGTTGAACTACAAGAAAGCCCCCAGCGATTTAACATCCGCAGCACTTAAAGCAGCCAGAAGTACTGCACAAAGAACAGCTAGGCGTTGCGCAAACGACTACTGGCAACACCTATGCAGTCATATTCAGCTGGCCTCAGACACCGGAAACATCAGAGGAATGTATGATGGCATGAAGAGAGCTCTTGGGCCAACCATCAAGAAGATCGCCCCCCTCAAATCTAAATCGGGGGACATAATCACTGACCAACGCAAACAGATGGACCGCTGGGTGGAGCACTACCTAGAACTGTACTCCAGGGAGAATGCTGTCACTGAGACTGCCCTCAATGCAGCCCAGCCTCTACCAGTCATGGATGAGCTGGACATACAGCCAACCAAATCGGAACTCAGTGATGCCATTGATTCTCTAGCCAGCGGAAAAGCCCCTGGGAAGGACAGCATTACCCCTGAAATAATCAAGAGTGCCAAGCCTGCTATACTCTCAGCACTACATGAAATGCTATGCCTGTGCTGGGATGAGGGAGCAGTACCCCAGGACATGCGCGATGCCAATATCATCACCCTCTATAAAAACAAAGGTGACCGCGGTGACTGCAACAACTACCGTGGAATCTCCCTGCTCAGCATAGTGGGGAAAGTCTTTGCTCGAGTCGCTCTGAACAGGCTCCAGAAGCTGGCCGAGCGCGTCTACCCTGAGGCACAGTGTGGCATTCGTGCAGAGAGATCCACCATTGACATGCTGTTCTCCCTTCGTCAGATACAGGAGAAATGCCGTGAACAACAGATGCCCCTCTACATTGCTTTCATTGATCTCACCAAAGCCTTTGACCTCGTCAGCAGACGTGGTCTCTTCAGACTACTAGAAAAGATCGGATGTCCACCAAAGCTACTAAGTATCATCACCTCATTCCATGACAATATGAAAGGCACAATTCAACATGGTGGCTCCTCATCAGAGCCCTTTCCTATCCTGAGTGGCGTGAAACAGGGCTGTGTTCTCGCACCCACACTTTTTGGGATTTTCTTCTCCCTGCTGCTTTCACATGCTTTCAAATCCTCTGAAGAAGGAATTTTCCTCCACACAAGATCAGGGGGCAGGTTGTTCAACCTTGCCCGTCTAAGAGCGAAGTCCAAAGTACGGAAAGTCCTCATCAGAGAACTCCTCTTTGCTGACGATGCTGCTTTAACATCTCACACTGAAGAGTGCCTGCAGAGTCTCATCGACAGGTTTGCAGCTGCCTGCAATGAATTTGGCCTAACCATCAGCCTCAAGAAAACGAACATCATGGGGCAGGACGTCAGAAATGCTCCATCCATCAATATTGGCGACCACGCTCTGGAAGTGGTTCAAGAGTTCACCTACCTAGGCTCAACTATCACCAGTAACCTGTCTCTAGATGCAGAAATCAACAAGCGCATGGGTAAGGCTTCCACTGCTATGTCCAGACTGGCCAAGTGAGTGTGGGAAAATGGCGCACTGACACGGAACACAAAAGTCCGAGTGTATCAGGCCTGTGTCCTCAGTACCTTGCTCTACGGCAGCGAGGCCTGGACAACGTATGTCAGCCAAGAGCGACGTCTCAATTCATTCCATCTTCGCTGCCTTCGGAGAATACTTGGCATCAGGTGGCAGGACTATATCTCCAACACAGAAGTCCTTGAAGCGGCCAACACCCCCAGCTTATACACACTACTGAGTCAGCGGCGCTTGAGATGGCTTGGCCATGTGAGCCGCATGGAAGATGGCAGGATCCCCAAAGATACATTGTACAGCGAGCTCGCCACTGGTATCAGACCCACCGGCCGTCCATATCTCCGCTATAAAAACGTCTGCAAACGCGACATGAAATCGTGTGACATTGATCACAAGTCGTGGGAGTCAGTTGCCAGCATTCGCCAGAGCTGGCGGGCAGCCATAAAGACAGGGCTAAATTGTGGCGAGTCGAAGAGACTTAGTAGTTGGCAGGAAAAAAGACAGAGGCGCAAGGGGAGAGCCAACTGTGCAACAGCCCCGACAAACAAATTTCTCTGCAGCACCTGTGGAAGAGCCTGTCACTCCAGAATTGGCCTTTATAGCCACTCCAGGCGCTGCTTCACAAACCACTGACCACCTCCAGGCGCGTATCCATTGTCTCTCGAGATAAGGAGGCCCAAAAGAAAAGAACATCAAGCATATCACTGCACAGGTTATGGCTACAAAAAAAGTCCTCCAAGTTATTTCTAAGTTGCAATCCCTAGTGCAATGATTTGTATGTGGCCCACTGAGAAAAGATTAAGCTAGATACCTGTTCCTGCTCAGTGCTCCACACTGGAAGGGAAGCTTGTATGAATACAGGTTAGGAAGAGATTGGGCTGTGCACCCTCTGACTGATTCTCAATCTTTGGGGTAATACACAAAGAATGAGCACTTGGATGAGTTACGAGAGAGCTGTTTGCCTCTGTGAAACACTACCCAAGAAAGATCCAACACTTTCAGGTGAAGAGAGAAGGGGCGAAAACCTGAAGTGGTTGGGAAGCGGGGTCGCAGGGTCGAACACTCAAGGTTACAAGACAGTCACCCTGGGTGATGAATGCATGGAATGGACTCCTAAAGGAGGCAAAGGGTTCAAGAGCGAGCTTGATAACTATGTGTGGAGGAATGTTGGATAGTCGGGTAAGAAAGGTATGATGGGATATGATGGAACTGGCCAGAGACTCTGCAGTGATCTTTTCAAGTCCTGTGCATTTCTTTGCTCCTTTGTGCTGGTATTCTCCAGTAAACTCCCTGACCAGCAAACGAAATCTAAAAGCCTCAGGAACCATGTGAAACACCACAGGATTCATGGGGTTTGTCCTGCTGCAAGATGCTGCAAATTGGAATTATGTGGCGTCCTAATGTCATCTAGTGGAAGGGCACCAGTTCAACAACAGCAAAATGATGAGCAACCTCACCCCAAAATTCACCAAACCCTGGCAATTCTCCCTCTTTCCCATGAAAAGGATCACAGGCTAGAACTGCACCTGTGTATAGGCCCAAGCAAGACCTCAGAATTGCGTATTTCCATGCCTTTCTGTCTTCCCTATCTCCTCCAGTCTTCCAAACTTTTAACCTTGGAGCTGTCCTGCATGACTGGCTTTGGCCTTTCCAGGCTTCCTCAACTTAAAATATTTTGCAGCACAACTGTGCCAGCATCATCAGCAGAAAACAACCCATCAAATTTCCTTTGAAGGGAATCGGACAAAATGGCCCTTGGCAGTTTTAAATATTAAAACTAGTAACGAAAACAAAAAGTTGAAGAGTTTAAATTCCTTATTAATTGGAATAAGTCACAGAGCGGTCTGAGAGAACAACATTTGTTGAAAGCATCGTTAATCTCATGCATGTTAGTCTGGGTTCCTCTCTTGTGCATTTTAGTGAATGCTCTCTTTGTTCATTTTACACTTAGCAGTATTGAATCTAGCAACTATAAAGTGTTTCTGTGCTGAAATCACAGCCAGCACTTCACTACCTGATAATTTAAAGGTGCAGTTTCACTGAATAACATATTTTTTCCCCAAAAATATATTTATTTTTAAAATTTCTAAGAGAAAACACAGAACAATTCAAATTGGACATTTCTTAACGTGCAATACAGTTCAGTTTTTTTTTAATACAGTTCGAAGTGCCTCACCAGCCTTGCCATTCCAGATTATATTTACAATGTACATTTGTATTACATAACAAAGACATTGTCTGGTGCATCCAGCTTGAGAGGTTTTACAGATTTCCAATAGACTTGACCATTTTTACACATAGTAGGGCCAGTGTTTTTGCTAACTTCTTTCAAGGCTCGGTGGGCAAAGTCACCTCTCCGTGTGATACTAACCAATCTCAGACCAGACAGTTCCAGGTTCAATCTCTGATCCATGTTGAGATACTCAAGATTAACTGGGATGGCAATAGAGAGGTGCATTACATTTCTATTCAGTGCCTCTAGATTAGGGAGGGGAAAATCAACAGTGACAAGCACCCCTTGTTCTGTAGAGTGACCCACCCCAGCTGGAAAGTGCATGTTGGTGCAGTCATGATGACCTCTTCCTCCACAACTCCCCACCCACCCTATCCCCACCAACACACAGTCAAATAATTTGCCAATACTCAAACATGAAGTATGGACGGCGCATGATGCCATGAAATCTTATTCCATCAAGGGGTCAGATCATAGAATCATGGAATGGTTACAGAGCTGAAGGAGGCCATTTGGCCCGTCATGTCTGTGCCGGCTCTGTACAAGAGCAACTCGCCTAGTCCCACTCCTCCGCCTTTTCACAGTAGTCCTGCAATTTTTTCTATTCAGATAATTATCCAATTCTCTTTTGATAGCCATGATTGAATCTGCCTCCACCACACTCTCAGACAGTGCATTCCAGATCCTAAACGCTCACTGAATCTGCCTCCACCACACTCTCTGGCAGCGCATTCCAGATCCTAAACACTCACTGAACCTGCCTCCACCACACTCTCAGACAGTGCATTCCAGATCCTAAACACTCACTGAACCTGCCTCCACCACACTCTCAGACAGTGCATTCCAGATCCTAAACACTCACTGAACCTGCCTCCACCACACTCTCAGACAGTGCATTCCAGATCCTAAACACTCACTGAACCTGCCTCCACCACACTCTCAGACAGTGCATTCCAGATCCTAAACACTCACTGAACCTGCCTCCACCACACTCTCAGACAGTGCATTCCAGATCCTAAACACTCACTGAACCTGCCTCCACCACACTCTCAGACAGTGCATTCCAGATCCTAAACACTCACTGAACCTGCCTCCACCACACTCTCAAACAGTGCATTCCAGATCTTAAACACTCACTGAACCTGCCTCCACCACACTCTCAGACAGTGCATTCCAGATCCAGGCTACTTACTGCATTAAAAAGTTTTGCCTCATGTTGCCTTTGCTTCTTTTGCCAATCACCTTAAATCGGTGTTCTGGTCTTGGATCCTTCGTCCAATGGAAACAGTTTCTCCCTATCTACTCTGTCCAGACCCCACATGATTTTGGACACCTCTATCAAATCTCCTCTCAATCTTCTCTTCTCCAAGGAGAGCAGCCCCAGCTTCTCCATGTAACTGAAGTTTCTCTTCCCCGGAACCATTCTCGTGAATTTTTTCTGCACTCTCTCCAATCTTTCCGAAACTATAGTGCCAAGAACTGGACACAGTACTCCAATTGAGGCCGAACCAGTGTTTTATACAAGTTTATCATAACTTCCTTGTTTTTGTACTCTATGCACCTATTTATAACGCCGAGGATCTCGTATGTTTTATTGACCACTTTCTCAACCTGCCATGCAACCTTCAATGATTTGTGCACATTCACCTCTAGATGAAGGAGAATGGAGGGGTATGGTTTGAAAATGTAATCTCTGCACTGATAAAATGTCCATGTACTACAGCGACTGGCATAACAGCTTCAGGGAAAATCTGCTTTGTCACCCAAATGTTGAATGGGTTTCAAACCCCACCTACAAAGGTACGTTTGGGTCAGTTTCCAATTTGATATGGTATGCATCTCTTTTTCCTGTATGTCTCTCTTGGTCTTTTATTATCTCACTCATTGTCTCTGACTATATAAATAAATCTTGCACGCACTTCCCATTTACAAATGCCTTACTTGCTGTTGTGATATTTTGGCACACTTCTGTATCAACCTGTTCCATTATGAATTGTTATTTCCATATTTATTATATTGGCTGTGTAAACCTATTACTTATATTTAACTATAAATAAAGGACATACAATAGAAAGGATAGTGTAAGACTTAAAATGGAGAACAGAGAATTATCTGCACACCATGGCTCAATTATCCCCCACCCACGAACCTTAATTCACCTGAAGATTACACATAATCGTGATTCCTCGTATGAAACACCACAGGAGATCAGAGATAATGATATAAAATACAGGAATATGACTTCAAATTAGTGACTATTATACCTGCACACACTGGTCATGTTCTCCCTCACCCTCTATCCCTGTCTTCAATTAAGACTAAATTTGGTCAGCAATCTCCATGTGCAATGCCATGGGAAATCGACAAGTGCATAAAAAAATCTCTTGAGTTGTATCCATCACACTTCAGGAGTTATACTGTCACATGTACAAATTTGTGTCACATTTTAAAAATGCTTTCACAAAAAAAGAAAGCCAATCAATGGAGCAATAGAAATATATCAGAGATCACAGGATGTCACACACAGTAATTAGCCTCTCAATTTCCTCAAGACATTACAGCAATGTGTGGCTGTCTCAGAACTCTGTCACTGATCACACTGAGATTTGTGTGGTCAGGAACTCCAGAAGGAGGCTGGCAGCAGTTTGCAGGTGCATCTGTAATTCCCTGCCTCCAGCAAAAACCCTGAAAATGCTTAAAAAATTGACAGGCCGGGTGTTGCATTGTGACGGGTAACACCGCCCCCCCCCACCCCCAAACCCCATTCACTGGGAGAACAATCTGGCTGCCCCTATGTTCCACTTAAAAAGGGGTCTGCTCTAAATAGAATTTGCTCCCCTTCCATCTTCAAAGCTCCAGGCCCAATCCAAGGCTGGATCACCAGATGGGCCCCACTTCTCCCGGCTTTGGCGAGGTGTACCTTTCTACGTGCACCGGTGAGACTACACATAGCTTTGCTGATGCTATGTTAGGCCCCGATTAGAGGGCAAGGACACAGGAAAACTTGACCTGTGGATTCTCTTGCTGCACTTTTCTTAAGTTGATGGACTCATGAGGTCACAAAGAAACTTGGTGTTTCTGGGTTCTGGCCATGTTTGTGGCCTTTCTGGTGGCCTCCCACTGATTTTATAACACTGTCTTACAAGAATAGCTACTCAATTTCTGGGGCATATTTGTTGTGTTTGGTTTGTCTGCTGCCACCTTAGGATACTTGATTCGTCTAACTAAGAGAGATTACTGAGTATTCTGTACTTTGAACATTAACTCTTTTATTATATTCTAACTATGGCATCCACCTACCCCTGTGTTCTTTTTTCTTTTGGGCCTCCTTATCTCGAGAGACAATGGATACGCGCCTGGAGGTGGTCAGTGGTTTGTGAAGCAGCGCCTGGAGTGGCTATAAAGGCCAATTCTGGAGTGACAGGCTCTTCCACAGGTGCTGCAGAGAAATTTGTTTGTTGGGGCTGTGTAGGGGCCTAACAACCCCACTGCCTTGTGGGCGTCTCGGGAGAGACCAAGGCTAAGGGAGAAAACCCTAACAGAAAATCCGGAGCGGAACCCCGAAGGCGGTCATGTGTCACCGTTGATATGTTTCCGGCAGTTCCTGCAGCCATACCGGTGCCAAATGTCGTGCTCTGCACTCCTTTGGACCCCACCAGGAAGGCCGAGAGGGGGTTTTTGATGCTCCATACATCCGCCCAGGCATGCGCCATGGAGAGGTCACTCCATAGTCGCCTCACTGCGACCAAATCAACACGGAAGGCAGCAGTTACGGGTTATAAGTCCAGCTCAATTGGCGTTGAGATTGGGCGCCACGGGTTGCCTTTGTCGGTGGGGGTGGTCATCGTATCTCACTGGACAGCTACCGCCCGCCTCAAACTGGGCAGCCCCTGGTCAGTAAGGTTCTGTCCCACCACAGTCCGCCTGCTTCAATGGGTGCTTGGAGCTCAGGGTCATTGCCCGACAAGTGGACTGTAACACCACACCAAACAGCACGACAAAAAAAGGAAAGAAGGTACCAGCCCTTCGTTTTGCAAGCTGGAACGTCAGAACTATGTGTCCTGGCCTGTCGGAAGACCTTACACAAATCAACGATTCTCGGAAGACCGTCATCATTAACAACGAGCTCAGTAGACTCAATGTGGACATTGCAGCACTTCAGGAGACACGCCTCCCTGTGAGCAGATCTCTAGCAGAGCCAGACTACACCTTCTTCTGGCAGGGTAGGGATCCTGAAGAACCAAGACAGCATGGAGTGGGCTTCGCCATCAGAAACTCCTTGCTCAGTATGATAGAGCTACCATCAAATGGCTCGGAACGCATACTGTCCATCCGACTGTTCACTGCCTCTGGTCTAGTACACCTACTCAGCATCTATGCTCCAACACTCTGCTCCCCACCTGAAGCTAAAGACCAGTTCTACGAGGAACTCCATAATATCATTAGTAGCGTCCCCAATACCGAACACCTGTTCCTGCTGGGGGAGTTTAATGCCAGGGTTGGGGCCGACCATGACTCATGGCCCTCCTGCCTTGGGCGCTATGGCATTGGTAGGATGAATGAGAATGGGCAGAGACTGCTGGAGTTGTGTACCTATCATAACCTCTGCATCACTAACTCATTCTTTCACACTAAATCCTGTCACCAGGTTTCTTGGAGGCACCCAAGATCACGCCGTTGGCACCAGCTAGACCTCATCGTCACAAGGCAAGCCTCTTTAAACAGCGTTCAAATCACACACAGCTTCCACAGTGCGGACTGCGACACCGACCACTCCCTGGTGTGCAGCAAGGTTAGACTCAGACCAAAGAAGCTGCATCACTCCAAGCAGAAGGGCCGCCCGTGCATCAACACTAGCAGAATTTCTCATCCACAGCTGTTATGTAAGTTTCTAAATTCACTTGAAAAAGCCCTTCAAAACACTCCTGCAGGGGATGCAGAGACCAAGTGGGCCCACATCAGAGATGCCATCTATGACTCAGCAATTACCACCTACGGCAAACGTGTGAAGCGGAATGTAGACTGGTTTCAATCTCACATTGAAGAGCTGGAACCTGTCATAGCCGCGAAGCGCATTGCACTGCTGAACTACAAGAAAGCCCCCAGCAAGTTAACATCCGTAGCACTTAAAACAGCCAGAAGCGCTGCACAAAGAACAGCCAGGCGCTGCGCAAATGACTACTGGCAACACCTATACAGTCATATTCAGCTGGCCTCTGACACCGGAAATATCAGAGGAATGTATGATGGCATTAAGTGAGCTTTTGGGCCAACCATCAAGAAGATTGCCCCCCTCAAATCTAAATCAGGGGACACAATCACTGACCAACACAAGTAAATGGACCGCTGGGTGGAACACTACTTAGAACTGTACTCCAGGGAAAATGTTGTCACTGAGACCTCCCTGAATGCAGCCCAGTCTCTGCCAGTCATGGATGAGCTGGACGTACAGCCAACAAAATCGGAACTCAGTGATGCCATTGATTCTCCAGCCAGCAGAAAAGCCCCTGGGAAGGACGGCATTACCCCTGAAATCATCAAGAGTACCAAGCCTGCTATACTTTCAGCACTGTACGAATGGCTTTGCCTGTGCTGGGACGAGGGAGCAGTACCACAGGACATGCGCGATGCCAATATCATCACCCTCTATAAGAACAAGGGTGACCGCGGTGACTGCAACAACTACCGTGGAATCTCCCTGCTCAGCATAGTGGGGAAAGCCTTCGCTCGAGTAGCTTTAAACAGGCTCCAGAAGCTGGCTGAGCGTGTCTACCCTGAGGCACAGTGTGGCTTTCGAGCAGAGAGATCCACCATTGACATGCTGTTCTCCCTTCGTCAGCTACAGGAGAAATACCGTGAACAACAGATGCCCCTCTATGTTGCTTTCATTGATCTCACCAAAGCCTTTGACCTCGTCAGCAGACGTGGTCTCTTCAGACTACTAGAAAAGATTGGATGCCCACCAAAGCTATTAAGTATCATCACCACATTCCATGACAATATGAAAGACACAATTCAGCATAGCGGCGCCTCATCAGACCCCTTTCCTATCCTGAGTGGCGTGAAACAGGGCCGTGTTCTCGCACCTACACTGTTTGGGATCTTCTTCTCCCTGCTGCTCTCACATGCGTTCACGTCTTCAGAAGAAGGAATTTTCCTCCACACAAGATCAGGTGGCAGGTTGTTCAACCTTGCCCGTCAAAGAACAAAGACCAAAGTACGGAAAGTCCTCATCAGGGAACTCCTCTTTGCTGACGATGCTGCATTAACATCCCACACAGAAGAGTGTCTGCAGAGACTCATCGACAGGATTGCAGCTGCCTGCACCGAATTTGGCCTAACCATCAGCCTCAAGAAAACGAACATCATGGGACAGGATGTCAGAAATGCCCCATCCATAAATATCGGCGACCGCACTCTGGAAGTGGTTCAAGAGTTCACCTACCCAGGCTCAACTATCACCAGTAACCTGTCTCTCGATGCAGAATTCAACAAGTGCATGGGAAAGGCTTCCACTGCTATGTCCAGACTGGCCAAGAGAGTGTGGGAAAATGGCGCACTGACACAGAACACAAAAGTCCGAGTGTATCAAGCCTGTGTCCTCAGTACCTTGCTCTACAGCAGCGAGGCCTGGAGAACGTACGTCAGCCAAGAGTGACGTCTCAATTCATTCCATCTTTGCTGTCTCCGGAGAATACTTGGCATCAGGTGGCAGGACCGTATCTGCAACACAGAAGTCTTCGAGGCGGCCAACATCCCCAGCTTATACACCCTACTAAGCCAGCGGCACTTGAGATAGCTTGGCCATGTGAGCCGCATGGAAGATGGCAGGATCCCCAAGGACACATTGTACAGCGAGCTCGCCACTGGTATCAGACCCACCAGCCGTCCTTGTCTCCGCTTTAAAGATGTCTGCAAACGTGACATGAAGTCCTGTGACATTGATCACAAGTCGTGGGAGTCAGTTGCCAGCGATCGCCAGAGCTGGCGGGCAACCATAAAGGCGGGGCTAAAGCGTGGCGAGTCGAAGAGACATAGCAGTTGGCAGGAAAAAAGACAGAAGCGCAAGGAGAGAGCCAACTGTGTAACAGCCCTGACAACCAATTTTATCTGCAGCACCTGTGGAAGAGTCTGTCACTCTAGAATTGGCCTTTGTAGCCATTCCAGGTGCTGCTTCACAAACCACTGACCACCTCCAGGCACTTACCCATTGTCTCTCGAGACAAGGAGGCCAAAGATCAAGATCATAACTATGTACCGCTATACACAAGTCTGTGTGACTCCTCTGAAGCTACATTGCATCTCCCTCCAAGTCTCTCTTACATGTGATCTCTTACATCATCATGATGTGAGGTATTCCTTCCTCTGTCTCAATATTAACCCTTTCAGACCCTTATACTACAATATTTACCTAGTATAACAAGCCTGTCCTGAAAAAAAGTTCATCCTCTAACCTACCATGAATAATGCCATAGGAGATTTACTCACAACATCTTGAATAATTACAGTTGGAGATATTTGTGTCTGAAGGACATTTACCATACACACACAGTTCTTAGACTCAAAGCCACATTCACAGAGGGGAGGTCTGTCATCTGAACTGAACGATTCATGTTAGTGATTTCCTGTGAAAGGCAGGCACAGACTGTGGTTTAATTCCGGGAGCTTTGACTCAAACAGGTGGATTTTGAATCACTGCTGCAAACAGTGAAAGAGCTTTACTCTTTCCCAGCAGATGTGAGGAAATCTCTCCCACATCAAAGGTTCAGTTTCTGACTGAGCTCTCTGGCTTTTGTCAGCAGCTAATGTCTAATAAGCCAACAAATTAGAGTATTTGAAGCAAGAAAAGACCCCTCTGGCAATAGGCCAGGCACATAATCTTCAGTTACACTTTCGGATAAAAGTTTAACCCAAGTATATGAGGAGCTTAAATCCAAGCCTTCCTCAAATATGTTAATAAAAGAGTACACACTGTGGCAATTAGGATACATTGCTAGTTTTCTTTATTTAATTTCCAATTTAAAAACAGAAGAGCTGCCAAATCAACAGACATCCACACCAAATATCTTGTGATTTGCAACCATGGTTAACAGCGTACAGTTCCTGAAGGTGCTGAATCTTACTGGCGTACAGTTCCTGAAGGTGCTGACTCTCACTGGGGTACAGTTCCTGAAGGTGCTGATTGTCACTGGGGTACAGTTCCTGAAGGTGCCGACACTTACTGGGGTACAGTTCCTGAAGGTGCTGACTGTCACTGGGATACAGATCCTGAAGCTGCTGGATCTTACAGTTCCTGAAGGTGCTGACTCTCACTGGGGTACAGTGCCTGAAGGTGCTGACTGTCACTGGGGTACAGTTCCTGAAAGTGCTGACACTTACTGGGGTACAGTTCCTGAAGGTGATGACTCTCACTGGGATACAGTTCCTGAAGGTGATGACTCTCGCTGGGATACAATTCCTGATGGTGCTAACTCTTACTGGGGTACAGTTCCTGAAGGTGCTGACTCTCATTGCGGTACAGTTCCTGAAGGTGCTGACTTTCACTGGGATACAGTTCCTGAAGGTGCTGACTCTCACTGGGATACAGTTCCTGAAGGTGCTGACTCTTACTGGCGTACAGTTCCTGAAGGTGCTGACTCTCACTGGGGTACAGTTCCTGAAGGTGCTGACTTTCACTGGGATACAGTTCCTGAAGGTGCTGACTCTTACTGGCATACAGTTCCTGAAGGTGCTGAGTCTCACTGGGGTACAGTTCCTGAAGGTGCTGACTCTCACTGGCGTACAGTTCCTGAAGGTGCTGACTCACATTGCGGTACAGTTCCTGAAGGTGCTGACTGCCACTGGGGTACAGTTCCTGAAGGTGCTGACACTTACTGGGGTACAGTTCCTGAAAGTGCTGACTGTCACTGGGGTACAGTTCCTGAAGGTGCTGACTCTCACTGGGGTACAGTTCCTGAAGGTGATGACTCGCACTGGGTTACAGATCCTGAAGGTGCTGAATCTTACTGGCGTACAGTTCCTGAAGGTGCTGACTCTCACTGGGGTACAGTTCCTGAAGGTGATGACTCTCACTGGGATACAGTTCCTGAAGGTGATGACTCTCACTGGGATACAATTCCTGATGGTGCTGACTCTTACTGGGGTACAGTTCCTGAAGGTGCTGACTCTCACTGGGGTACAGTTCCTGAATGTGATGGCTTGCACTGGGATACAGATCCCGAAGGTGCTGAATCTTACTGGCGTACAGTTCCTGAAGGTGCTGACTCTCACTGGGGTACAGTTCCTGAAGGTGCTGACTGTCACTAGGATACAGTTCCTGAAGGTGCTGACTCTCACTGGGGTACAGATCCTGAGGATGCTGTCTCTCACTGGGGTACAGATCCTGAATGTTCTGACTCTCACTAGGATACAGTTCCTGAAGGTGCTGACTCTCACTGGGGTACAGTTCCTGAAGATGCTGACTCTCACTGGGGTACAGTTCCTGAAGATGCTGACTCTCACTAGGATACAGTTCCTGAAGATGCTGACTCTCATTGGGGTACAGTTCCTGAAGATGCTGACTGTCACTAGGATACAGTTCCTGAAGGTGCTGACTCTCACTGGGGTACAGTTCCTGAAGATGCTGACTCTCACTAGGATACAGTTCCTGAAGGTGCTGACTCTCACTGGGGTACAGTTCCTGAAGATGCTGACTCTCACTGGGGTACAGATCCTGAAGGTGCTGACTCTCACTAGGATACAGTTCCTGAAGGTGCTGACTCTCACTGGGGTACAGTTCCTGAAGGTTCTGACTCTCACTAGGATACAGTTCCTGAAGGTGCTGACTCTCACTGGGGTACAGTTCCTGAAGATGCTGACTCTCACTAGGATACAGTTCCTGAAGATGCTGACTCTCACTAGGATACAGTTCCTGAAGATGCTGACTCTCACTGGGGTACAGATCCTGAAGGTTCTGACTCTCACTAGGATACAGTTCCTGAAGGTTCTGACTCACACAGTGATACAGACCCTGACGTTACGACTTCAGCAGGGTGCAGGTCCAAAATGTGCTGAATCTTGGAAAGATATTAGAAGATAGGAAATTGGAATAATCTAAGAAGCAACGTGCTCATGTTCTGGGGAAACAGTTTGGTCAGTACTTCAGATGGATCAGAGCAAGTGTTTTATCAGGTCTTCTTCATCTGAACCTATCCTTAATGAGGAGCATGCAGTCTGATTGGTTTTCCCATTTCCACCTGAGGATGCTGATGTCAATTGTAGTGCCTTCCTGAAGTAAAATCATGATATATTCGCACACAAAGAAAGTCCATCAGCCTAGTGCTTCTGGTCTCATCCTTTCATCAGAACTAGGACACTGGAGATCTTCTAACCCTCAGTTTTCCTCCCCAATTCTCCTGAGTTTAGGAACAATTTCTGATGAAGGAACAAACCCTAAACATGAGCCTATCTTTTCTATTTAAAGAGGCTGACTATCCTGCTATGTATTTCAGCATTGTCTGTTTATCATTCAGAGGTCTAGCATCTGTCGTTCTACTCATTGTTCTATATGCTGTCCTATTTGAGATCAGCACAGCCCACAGTTCAAATTAGGGGTCTCCCTGCTTTCTACGGTTTAGTTTTTCATAAGTGGTAAGTGGACAAATTGTACACATTTGAACAGAATGATTGTTTTTAACTACTTTACCAGGTATCTTGTACATTGAACAGAGAATCCCAGCTACACTGAAATTTACTAAAAGTTTTATTGATCAGCATTCATGTAATAAGTAGAATCATAGAATGGTTGTAGCATAGAATGAGGCCATTCTGTCTGTCCTGTCCGTGCCAGCTCTTTACATGACCAATACAGATGGTCCCACTCGCCCACCCTTTCCCCGTAGCCCTGCTATTTTTTTCTCATCAGGTGCTTATCCAATTCTCTTTTGAAAGCCACGATTGAATCTGCCTCCATCACACTCTCAGGCAGTGCATTCCAGATCCTAACCATTCACTGTGTAAAATAAATTCTTCCGCATGGCACCATTGCTTCTTTTGCCAAGCACCTCAATTTCTGGTTGCTTGCCATTTCAACACTCCTCCCCTGCTCTCATGCCAACATTTTTGTCTTTGGTCTGCTCCAGTGTTCCGGTGAACATCAACGCAAGCTCGAGGAACAGCACCTGATCTCTCGATTAGGCACTCTACAGCCTCGGGAACTGAACATTGAGTTCAATAACTTAAGCATGATTGGCCTTTTTAAAAATATTTTATTTTTTAACCACGTGCCTGCTTTTCATGTAGTCAGAGCTGCTCATTATTCTGCCATTAACACTCTCTCTGGACTAATGCTTTGTCTTTCACCACAAATATAAACACACTCTTTGCCTTTGTCCCAGGACAGCTTTGTTATTTAATCTCTCCTGCCCGCTGCCCTATCAAACACCTTCCCCTTTGTCCTCTCCCCCACCCTCTCCCTTTTACTTGCTTAAAAGCTAATTCTTTTCTAACCTTTTCCAGTTCCGATCAAAGGTCACAGACCTGAAACGTTAACTCTTCTTCTCTCTCCATGGATGTTGCCAGACCTGCTGAGTATTTCCAGCACTTTTTGTTTTTATTTCACCTTAAATTGGTATTATCTGGTTCTCAACCCTTCCAGGGTTTCTCTCTATCTACTGAGTCTACACCCCTCATGATTTTGGGACCTCAATCAAATCTCCTCTTAACCTTCTCTTCTCCCAGGAGAACAACCCCAGCTTCTCCAATCTATCCATGTAACTGAAGTCCTTCATCCCTGGAAAAATTCTCTTAAACGTATTCTGCACCCTCTCTAAAGCCTTCACATCCTTCCTAAAGTGTGGTGCCAGAATTGGGCACAATACTGCAATTGAGGCCGAACCAGTTTTTAGAAAAGTTTATCATTACTTCCTTGCTTTTGTACTCTACGCCTCTATTTATAAAGCCCATTATCCCGTATACTTTTTTTTAACCACTTTCTCAACCTGACCTGCCACCTTCAATGATTTGTACCCCCAGGTCTCATTGTTCCTGCACCCCTTTAGAATTGTGCCTTTTATTTTATATTGCTTCTTCTCATTCTTTTCTTGTTTCTCTGTATTAAATTTCATCTGTTACACGTCTGCCATTCCACCAGCCGGGCTGTGTCCTCTTAAAGTCTATCACTATCCTCCTCACAGTTCACAATACTTCCAAGTTTTGCATCATTTGTAAATTTTGAAATTGTGCTCTGCACACCCAAGTCTAGGTCATTAATATATATCAAGAAAAGTAGTGATCCCAGTACCTACCCCTGGGAAACCTACCCTTCCTCCACTCCAAAAAATAACCATTCACTACTACTCTCTGTTTCCTATCACTCAGCCATGCTGCTACTGTGTTTTATATTCTATGGGCTTCAACCTTGCTGGTAAACCTAGTATGTGGCACTTTATCCAACACCTTTTGGAAGTCTATGTACACCACAACAACTGCATTACCCACATCAACCCTCCCTGTTACCTCCTCAAGAAACTCAATCAAGTTAGTTAAACATGATCTGCCTTTAACAAATTCATGCTGGATGTCCTTAATTAATCCACACTGGGCCAAGCGACTATTAATTTTGTCCCAGATTATCATTTCTAAAATCTTTCCCACCACCAAGGAAGGTTAAATTGACTGGCCTGCAGTTGCTGCGTTTATCCTCACATCCTTTCCTGAACATTTGCAATTCTCCAGTCCTCTGGAACCAGCCAGATTATGGCCATTATCTCTGCAATTTCCACCCTTACTTCCTTCAGCATCCTCAGATGCAACCCATCTGGTCCTGGTGACTTATAAAGTTTAACTACAGCAGCCTTTCTAATACCTCCACTTTATCAATTTTAGTCCATCCAGTATCTCACTACTTCCTCTTCCACTAATACTTCAGCAGCATCTTCTTCCTTGGTAAAGACTATGCAAAGTGCTCATTTAGTACCTCCGCCTCCATTTATAAATGCCCTTTTTGGTCCCTAATCGGTCCCACCCCTCCTTTTACTACCCTTTTACTATTTATATGCCTATAAAAGACTTTTGAAATTCATTTTATGTTAGCTGCCAGTCTCTTCTCATGCTCTCTCTTTGCCTCCCTTATTTTCTTTTTCACTTTTCGTCTGAACTTTCTATATTCAGCCTGATTCTCACTTGTATTATCAACCTGGCATCTGTCATACACACCCTTGTTCTCCTTCATTTTACTCTCTATCTCTTCCATCATCCAGGGAGCTCTGGCTTTGGTTGCCATACGTTTCCCCTTCCTAGGAATGTACCACGACTGTACCTGAACTATCTCTGCTTTAAAGATAGCCCATTGTTCCTTTACAGTCTTGGCTGCCAATCTTTGATTCCAATTTACCTGGATAAATCTGTTCTTATCCCATTGTAATTGGCCCTCCTCTAATAATTTATTGTTCTTCTTTTCCAACTTCCCATATTTTCTGTCATTTATTTAGTTTTTATCTCTTTCTTCTGTTGCTTCTTTTCCCTTTTATTTCTTTAAGGTTGTTTATTTTCTACAAGAATTTTTCCTTCACTGCCAAATATTTTCTCACCTGAAGCTTGATCTCTCCCTGAGTCCCTTTGCTGCCGATAATTTTCCTGCTTCTCTCTTTCTTTCATGTTTTTAATTTATTTTGTCCACCAGGCAATTATCCTCGGAGATTACTTCAGTTGTTCCTTTTGTAAATTCCTCCAATTTTCCCCCCTCCTCTACTGGTTCACATGACCACTTACCCTATGGTATCTAACCCAGGTGGCCATCCTTTTCTGTGAATTAATAAAGTGATTCCAAACCAGTCCTCACTCTACACCTACATATACACACACCTATCTACATGTAGCACATATACACACTAACAGATACTCACATACAAACACACATACTCAATCTCACAGATATGCATATTCGTTCATACACATACTCCAGTAGGAGTCACTGGATAGCCATCAGGAACAGAAACATGCCTGACATTCCCTCTCTTTAACTTGCATTACCTGAAGCATATTGCTATGCTCTAGCTGCAGCTGGGATTAGCAAACACAGCACAAACCAAGGATTGAACTGGGGGCCTTATGGTCTGTGTGATTCAGTACCAGACTAGGTACTGCTGCCACTGAACCAATGACAGCTTTTAATACCCACGGTTCAAATCTGGAGTCTTCCTGCTTTGTATAGTTTAGATTTCATATGCATTTGTATATATATATTGTACACATTTGTACAGAGTAAGTGCTTGTAACGACTTTAACAAGCATTCTGCACATTGAACAGAGAATCTAAGCCACATTGAAATTTATTGCAAAGTTCTATTGAACAACATCCATGTAATAAGTATTTTGAAAGATTTAAGTAAAAGTCTTTTAAATATAACAGTTTGAAGTATCCAATATTTTAGTGTTCTGTCTCCCTTGTTTTACCCACTTATATATTTGGACCAACTTATTCGATAATTTGAGCTGCTTCGTCTAATTCCACTACTCCTCGTTTAGTATCTACCAATTTGTCCAATTTGTCAAACCCCACTGAGAACTTTCCTTACTCCAACTAATTCCTCTAATGAGTAATTGTCCTTTCCTGTCCATCAGCTAATTTTGTACCTATTCCCAGGGTTTACACTGAATCCCCACAGCTTTGAATTTAACTAATAGCTTTTTGTGTGGAACTGTGTCAAAAACCTTTTGAAAATCAGGATCGACCACTTCATAAAAGCTTACCACTGTCCACTTGGGTTGTCACTTCCTCAAAGAGGTCATGGCGGTTGGGTTAGGCAGGTTGTCCCCATTTTAAATCCACTATGCCTGCTGTTAACTAGATTATGGCTGTACAGATTATCATCATGATTACTTCTAATAACCAATTCCATTATTTTACATGAAATGGAAGTGATCACTTGTCTGTTGCTGCCTATGTCTGTTTTATCCCCTTTTTGGATAAGGGCACATCAGCCTGTTAACAATCTACTGGCACCTCCTCAGTGTTGATTGACTCCTACATAATGATTGTCACTGCCTCACAAATCTCCTCACTAGTCTCTTTCAGCACTCTGGGATAAACACTATCTATCACTGGAGATGTATTGGGTGTGAGCCCATTTAGCCTCTTTAGGATTTCCATCTTATTTATGACAGTCATTAATTTAACTTGGTATTGCTTTGTCTGGAGAAGGAACGTTGCTCATGTCTTCCCTTGTGAATACTTGGAGAAAATGGTAATTCAGAAGTTTTATTACAGTGTGCTCATGTTTGTGGACTAGAAATTGGTTTAGGCCTGTTTTTGGACCCAAAATAGGTGATGTCATCATAGACACACCAGAAGCTGGAGGCCAAAGCTTATCCAAAACTGGGCCTTGGGGCTTATTAGTGTAATTCCGGTGAGCTGCAGATATAAATTGGACATCTAGAGGCAATTTTCCACTTGAGTCCCCACCATTTTCAGTTGGCAGCATCCCGCAGGTAGTTCCTGGGAGTGGAGGAGAATTACGGGAGGTGGGGGGTGGGTGAGCGCAGACTGGCAGCGGCTCTTTGGTAAACCCTGGGGTTGGTAGGAGGAGAATGGGAGGGTCTGAGCAGAGGCTGGCAGCAGAGTTCAGGAGTGCTGTGGATCAGGAAGAGCACTTCCTCTGTTCCTTGCTGCAAACATTGGTGGCGTGCAGTGGTTCTTTTAATGACCGCTGGTTAGACTGTAGCACGAGCAGGAAAACCGGAGTGAACCAGAGAAAGTTTAATAAGGTCAGATTTCTCCCCCTATATTTTGAGTTCTGTTCTGACTGTCTTCTTGCTGCTGCTTTTTTTTCCCCAGGTCTCTCTTTCCCATTTTTCTGCATTTCCTTGTTTTCATTCCAGTGTGTTCCTTCCCCTTTCTCCCTGCAGGACTTTTCCTCTTCACCTCACTTTAAAATTTGTTGATCTATTTTGGGTCACATTTGTTTAGTCTGAACTTGTTCACTTTTGGAATGGATCTATCATGCATGCTCAGCATTACAGCTTTAAAGGTGGTCCACTTGACATCGACTGAAATGTTATTGAGTAACGATCCCCAATTATTTACTTTAATTGTTCCCTAATTTCTTTGAATTTAACCCTTTTAAACTATATTAATTCTAAGCCACTAGGTTTATCACAGTTTATGTTGGGTTGACTGAGGTTTTCCATTAAAATACCATTCTTGTTCTCATATCCCCTTGTCATCTCTCCATAGAGCAAATTGTCCTCCTTCTTCCTCTGGCCTGATGGTCTATTGCGGACTCTTGGTGTTAGTTCAGCTATTTAAGCATTTGAGATCCCTACCCAGAATCATTCATTTTGTAGCTTCCAACATCCCACAGCTCCTTTTACCACCCCAGGTATTCCTCATTTGTGCACTCTGCCTTTTCTAAGCACTCTTTTGCCCTTAATATTCTATTCATTTCCATTCTCTGGGTTTAACCACGTTTCTGATATTCCTATCATATCACAGTTCCCAACTGTTACATCAGTCTCCAGTTCTGGCTTATTTCTAGCACTCACGTATGTATATCTTATAGATTTGTCCCCTTTCACACACCCAATTGTCTGCCTGCTCCTGGTTTCTGATTCATGTGTGTCTTTCTGTGTTTGCTGGTTGCTGTCTACCTTACAATCGGCCTCATCTATGATCTGCTTTTCTCCCTGACTTCCCACTATTGCTGCATCACCTTTAAGGGACTTCTTGTACTTTCTGGAATCCCATCACAGCTGGTTACACACAGTAAATTTAGCCTCAGCTGCTGAAGTAAGCTGCTTAGTGGGTGCTTCTGATTCACGACCTTCCTCTCACATTTCACTCAATGCTCCATTAGCATGCATTCTGTCCTCACTTTATCAGTTTCAGTATCCTTGCGGGTCATGTTAACACCCCAACCCCCACCCCAGTGCCCGAGAATGTATTTGACAGATTATTAAAAGAAAAACCACTCAATATCATGGAGTAACGGTGGCTGGAGCATTGAGCTCTGCAACACTTGGCTTATGGGCTAAGTCATACTGAGTGGGGTGCACTGAATGGAGGTTCTAGTTTCTCTCAGCATGGGGGAGGGAGGGTCACGTTTGGCTGATCTCTGGCACCTTGAGAGAAACAATTTACAATGGGCAATGGTGCTATCCTGGAAGCAGCATGTACACTTACCCAATCAGTCACAGATAAAGAATAAAGGGGGGAAAATAAAGAATATAAAATGGGAGCTCTTACCCAAATATTAATGTAAGATGATAAAAAAAATCTTCATTGAATGTAGGACACTTGTTTTAGGTAGGCCAGAATTCTGATGCTTGTGTTCGTTCCTCGGAGCTGAAGTATAGCCTGGGGATGGAGAATTGATTTCTGACAATGAAATGCTTACAGTCACTCTACCTACTCCTCATGGCTCTGTCTAGTACAAGGGTACTATTGCAGCAGTGTAACTGTCTGGGAGGGAGATATTGGCTGCAAAAGAGTGGGCTGGTAGCGGTGGGGAGGGGGGGGTGTAAAATTGAGTGGGAGGCTGGGGGTGGGGGGGGGGGGGGGGGGGTCCCTTCCCGACCCGCTCCCACCTCCGCTGCCAATTTATGCGGGGTGGCGGCAGCGAGAAATGGCCCACCCACCCCAGGCCAATCAAGGCCCTTAAGTGGCCAATTTTTTGCCACTTAAGAGCCTCCGTCCACCGCCACGGGTATTTTACCCTTGGCTGGCGGGCGGCTGAGGCCCCAGAAAACCCACCTGATAAAACTAGGCGACCGACTGGTGGGCTGGGGGGTGCCCTCCTGATCAGGCACCCTGTGCCCCATGGAGGGCCACCCTCCCAAACCCCCAAACATCCCCAACGCACAACACATCCCCCACCCCCCCTAACCGACACCCCCCTGACCTCGCCGGGGCCCAACTGATTATCCCTGGCAAGGGCCCAAAAACTAACTTTTTTTCTGTGTCCATCCGTCATCTTCCTCCTGCACCTGTGTGTAGTTCCAGCAGTGGCCACCGTTCCTGGTGGCTCCGCTGGGCCTAAGAGCTGCTGGCCTACTGATTGGCCAGCAGCTGCATTAGGTGGGACTTCCTGCCTCAATGAGGTGGAAGCCCCACCCAAGACCAATTAAGGGCCTGGGGATCGTAAAATCCAGTCTGGATCCCCTAGCCCGGCGGAGGCGGACTCACCACCGACTTTTCAGTCAGTTGATGGGTACTGCACGCCCACCGTAAAATTCCGGCCATTGAGTTTAATGAGTCACTTCCCCACAGTTTGCTTGGATTTTCTGAGCTTGGAAGCAGGTTTGCTGCCTAACTACTTGACTGAGGAATAGCATGTAACATATACAGGCCCCCCCAGCAGCAATTGCTGCCCTTCTGGGAAGATACCTTCCCCATCCTCACCAACTCCACCCTGTCGCTGGGGTCTGTCTGAATTGCCCCGACAACCCCGACCCCACTCACCTCTCCCGGGGTCTTCTCCATGCCTCAGGACTACAGGGCATCTTACAGTAGTGGCAGTGACCACTGCTCCCAGAGGCACTGCCTGCCTTCCGATTGGCCAGCAGTTCTTGATGGTGGGAGCTCGTCAATTAAAGCACAGCATCCCCGATAGTGGGCAGTTAATTGGCTGGCCGCCATGGAAGTTCAACGGAGCTACGACAGAGGGCTGAGGCAGAGTCTCCCCTTACCTTCTAGCCCACCACTGAGACCCTCATCGCCAAAACAAAATTCAGCCCGATGTTGACAAATTTATTCGAGTATTTTGAGGATGCAAGTAGTAGGATAGATAAAGGGAAATCAGTAGATGTACTATACTTGGATTTCCAAAAGGCATTTGATAAGGTGCCACATAAAAGGTTAATATGCAAGGAGTTGGGGGAAGTATATTAGCATGGATGGAGGATTGGTTAATGGACGAATAGCGATGAGTACAGATAAACAACACAATTTCAAGTTGGCAAGCTGTAACAAGTGGATCAGTGCTGGGGCCTCAGCTATTTACAATCTACGGCTGGTATTTTGCCCTATCGCTATCTTCGACAACAGATGTAAAGTCTGTATTTAACAAGTTTGCCAACTCCTTATTGTCCATTGCTCACACAGCTGCATCTGTCTTTAATGGATACATATTCACCTTACCACCCTCTTTTTCTTAATATATTTATGATGAATTTGATATCATTTGCATATTTATTGAACCTCTTATTAATTTCTTTATCTCCCTTTGTTGCTTTTTATATCTCTCAGAGTCTGTTACATTTTCACTTCTACCATTTGTGTGAACTTTACCTTTTGCCTTGATGCTGTCTCTCGTCTCATTTGTGGACCATGGTTGTTTAACTACACAAGTGGAGCTTTTGCCTTTTAAGGGTTGATACTGGTTTTATATAGTGCCAAAACTGAACACTTCCCACTATCTGCAGGTTTACCTACTAACTGTTCAGCCCAGTTTACTGGGGCCAATTTACTTCTCATCACTTTGATGAGATTTAAATTTAAACGCTGGTTGTGACTCTCTTCCCTCTCAAAACCAATATGAAATTTAATCATATTATAGTCAATACTCTCTAGAAGTTCCCTTTTTGTCAGATTTTTAACAAATTCTTATCCATTATTCATCACCAAGTCTACTGTTTTATAAAAGACTGGTTCGGCCTCAACTGGAGTATTGTGTCTAATTCTGGGCACCACACTTTAGGCTGTAATTAGTGTGCCACAAGGATCAGTGATGGGGCCTCAGCTACTTACAATCTATATTAATGAATTAGACAAAGAGATTCAGAGCAATGTACCCAAGTTTGCTGACGACACAAAGGTGGGAATGTAAGCTGCGAGGACGACTCAAAGAGGCTACAAAGGGATATAGAGTGCTTAAGTGATTTGGCAAGAACCTGGCAGATGGAGCATATTGTGAGAAGTGTGCAATTATCCACTTTGGTAGGAAGAATGGAAAAGTAGGATATTTTTTCAAAAGTGAGACAAGTATATGTTGGTATGTTGGGTTTCCTTGTACACAAATCACCAAGTTTATATGCAAATACATCAGCAATCAGAAAAAAACAAATGGTATGTTAGCCTTTATTGCAAGGGATTTGGAGTATAAGTGTAAGGAAGTCTTGCTGCAATAATATAGGGCTTTGGTGAGACCACACCTGGAGTACTGTGCATAGTTTAGAGAGGTTGCAATTGATTCTTGGGTTGAGAGGGCTCTCCTATGAGGAGAGATTGAGTAGAATGGGCCGATATGCTCTGGAGTTGGGGAATATAGAACTAGAGGGTCACAGTTTCAGGTTAAGGGGTTGACCATTGAGGTCTGTGATGAGGAGAAATTTCTTCACTCAGAGAGTTGTGAATCTTTAGAATTCTCTACCCCAGAGGGTTGGGATGCTCAGTCGTTGAGTATATTCAAGATTGAGATCGATAAATTTTTGGGCACTAAGGAAATCAAGGGATGTGGAGAGCGAGTGGGAAAGTGGAGTTGATGTGGAAGTTCAATCAAGGTCTTTTTGAATGTTGGAGCAGGATCAAGGGGTCGAACAACCTACTCCTACTCCTATTTCTTATGTTCTTATTTAGTATCTTTCACAACCGCAGGATGTCTCAATGTACTTGATAGGAAATTAAGTACTTTTTAAGTATAATCACTGTTGTAATGTAATTCATAAGAAAATAAGAAATAGGAGCAGGAGTAGGCCATTCAGCCCCTCAAGCCTGCTCTGTCATTCAATGAGATCATGGCTGATCTTATCTTGGTCTCAACTCCACTTTCCTGTCTGTTCCCCTAAGCCTTGACTCGCCTATAGTTCAAAAACATAAGTAGAGGATGCTGTTAAAATATCGGTAGAAGTGGAGACAGTAGAGGTAAAAGATAGGGTGAAAATTGATAGGCAGTATGTACTGGAGAGACTGGTTATGCTCAGAGTGGATTAATCACCTGGTCTGATAACTGGTAAGGGAATTGGGGGTGGAGGGCGGCACAGTGGTGCAGTGGTTAGCACCGCAGCCTCACAGCTCCAGCGACCCGGGTTCAGTTCTGGGTACTGCCAGTGCAGAGTTTGCAAGTTCTCCCTGTGACCGCGTGGGTTTCCACCGGATGCTCCGGTTTCCTCTCACCGCCAAAGACTTGCAGGTTGATAGGTAAATTGGCCATTGTAAATTGCCCCTAGTATAGGTTGGTGGTAGGGAAATATAGGGACAGGTGGGGATGTAGTAGGGAATATGGGATTAATGTAGGATTAGTATAAATGGGTGGTTGTTAGTCGGCACAGACTCAGTGGGCCGAAGGGCCTGTTTCAGTACTGTATCTCTAAATAAAATAAAAATGAAATAAAAAAAGCAAAGGCCTTGCCATATTCTTCCAATCTTCCCTAGATACGAGGGAAATGCTAGAGGATTGGAGAATGGCAAATATAATACCCATATTCAAGAAAGGGTGTAAGAACATTCATAGTAACCGCAGGCTAGTCACTTTAACATGAGTGGTGGGTGAGGCTTAAGAAACAATAATCAGGAAAAAATTCAACAGGCACTTGGAGAGGTTTGAGTTCATTAATGAGGGCCAGCAGGGATTTGTAAAAGGCAGATCGTGTTTGACTAACCTAACTGAATTTTTTGATGAAGTAACAGAGAAGGTTGATGAAGGAAATGCAGTGGATGTTGTCTACATTAATTTTAAGAAAGCATTAAGAAAACATCACATAAAAGGCTGGTTAACAAAATTGAGCCTCATGGAATAGGAGGGTCAGTGTCAACTTGGATAAAAAATTGCCTGAAGGACAGAAAACAGCGAATCATGGTAAAGGGTTGTTTTGAAAACTGGAGGATGGTAGGCAGTGGTGTTCCCCAAGGGTCAATGCAGGGACTACTGCTTTTTGATATATATGTGACTTGGATATTAGGATCAGAGTAAAAATTCAAAAATTGCCATTGATACCAAACTTGGAGGTGTGGCAGACAGTGAGAATGATATCAATTGACTGTAACAGGAATTAGCTAGGCTAGCATAATAGGCATTCAAGTGACAGATGGAATTTAGTACAGAGAAGTGTTAGGTGATGCATTTTGGCAGAAGGGAAAGGGAGAGGCAATATAGACTAAATGGCACAGTTGTAAAGAGTGCGCAGGAACAGAAGGACCTGAGGGTGCATGTGTATAGATCTTTGAAGGTGGCAGGACATATTGAGAGAGTAGTTTGCAAAGCATATGGGATCTTGGGCTTCATAATTAGAGGTGTTGAGTATAAAAGGAGGGATGTTATGCTGAACCTTTATAAAGCTCTGGTTAGGCCACAACCTGAGTATTGTATCCAGTTCTGGCCCCACATATAAGGAAGGATGTGAGAGTCCTTGAGACGGTGCAGAGGAGATTTACCCCAGGGATGGGGGATTTTAGCTACAAAGGTAGGTTGGAGAAGCTGGGGTTGTTTTTCTTGGAGCAAAGGAGATTGAAGGGAGATTTTATAGAGATGTACACGATTATAACATGTTCAGATAAGATAGGTAAAGAAAAGCTGTTCCCATTAGCTCATCTTAGAAAGACTAGGGGACCTAGATTTAATGTTTTGGGCAAGAGATGCAGGGGGAATGTGAGGAAGAACTTTTTTACATAGTGAATGGTAAAGACCTGGAACTTGCTGCCTATGGGGGTAGGGGAAGCAGAGCCGATCAATAATTTTCAAAGAAAATTAGAAGGGCACTTGAGGGAAATAAACTTGCAGAGCTATGGGAATAGAGTGGGGGAATGAGACTGACTGGGTTGCTCTACAGAGAGCTAGCATGGACTCAATGGGCTGAATGGCCTCCTTCTGTGCTGAAATGACTCTATAAGGACATAAGTTCCCTCAAACAGCAATGAAATAGTGACCAGATAATTTGTTTTAGTAGTGTTGGTGGAGGGATAGATGTCAGTTAGTACACTGAGGAGAACTCTACAGCTCTTATGTGAATAGTTCTATGGGATCTTACTATTAATCAAAACAACATCAAATGTGCATTTTTGTGAAGAAGCTTTAAATGAGAAGACTACTGACTTACTATTTCGGCACTGTGTTGGACACTGATTTAGCGAGATACCTGGCATTTTTCTTTGCTTGCACAAGTAGTCAATATCTGCCCGTACACTTGTTATAGTAGTGCGGCGTATTCTGAATAGATGTCTATCTGCCAGGAGTGATCTTGATCGCTCTCTCTCTCCCTCCTCTCTCTCTCCCTGTCTGTTCCCCCACCCCCGCTTTCTCTATCTCGCTCTGCTCCCTGCTCTCTCTTTCTCTCTCTGTCTCTGTTCCACTGCCCCCTCCCCACTCCCCTCCACCCTCCCCCCACCCGCTCTCTCGCCCTCTTCCGATGGGCTTTTTAAAATAAAAATTGGAACCCATTGAAAAATCACAAAGCTGTCCGAAGTCTGGAAGCCACTGTTTTGCTTCTGCTCTCAGCACCTGTCAGCTGTGAAACTAACAGTTGTGATTTTTTTAAAGCTGGTCTGGTCAGAAAGAAGAAGCCAACGGGAAAGTTTTCATCCCTGAAGTTACCAGTCACAGACCTCAAAGTATTTTACCACGGACACTGGGGTCCCTGTATGGGAACATTGCCGACCCCCAATTAAGCTGCACCTGCCATGTGTCTGCCCATTTCACCAGACTGTCTATGTCCTCCTGATGTCCTCTATTATTCTGCTCACTATTTACTGTATTCAGTTTTGTATCATCTGCAAACCTCAAAATTGTACTCCCTATACCCAAATACAGGTCATTTAAATATGACAAGAAAAGCAATGGTCCTAATACTGACCCTGGCAAATTTCATGTCATACTTCCCTCCAGGCAGAAAAGCATTCATTCACCATTACTGTCTGCCTTCTATCCCTTTGTCAATTATGAACCCAAGTTACCACCATCCCTTTAATAATGTGTGCTTTATTTTCTGAATAAGTCTGTTATGTGGTCTTTTATCAAATGCCTTGTGAAAATCCATATATACAACATCTACTACATTGCCTTTATCAATCCTCTCTGTTATTTTATCAAAGAATGAACAACCTGCTTTGTGGTGTTGATTGAGGAAGAAATATTGACCAGGACACTGAAAGAACTCGCTGTTCTTTCCTCAAATAATGATGTGGAATCTTTATGCCCAGCTGAACAGGCAGATGGGGCCTTCATTTAATGTCTGAACTGATTAATATTTCTGACAATGCAGCAGTCTTTCAGTACCATGCTGAAGTGCCAGCCTAGATTATGTGCTAAAGTACTGGGGTTAAGAAAGAATAAAACTAACATTTTAAACCTACACTGAGATACTGACAAACAGTTCAGATGACCTTTCACCTCTATCATTACTGCCAGCTCCACAATTCTATGGTTCAAATGTGGGGTCATCTTGGTGCTAAACTGGAACTCCCAACCAATGTGAATTCATACAAGCTGTAAATACTACTGTGCTGATATGTACAACAGGACTGTGGAAAATGCTGGGAAGCATATGCAGGTGAGGAAAGAGCCCAAGGTTAATTAGCCTGCCAACAGTCATTGGGCAATCAGAGCCTGTGAATTCAATCCATAGCCCAAATTTAAATGGGCGAACAGGGTGAAGGAAATTAAGGGGAGGGGCCAAATATAATTTCCAATTGGTTTAAAATGGTAGTAATGTTGCTATTAGCAATCTGGAGCTACATCTCCTGTGCATCATATCATCAATTGAGGTAGTAATATGGGGTATGTCTGTCATGAGATTAAGTCAGTTAGCACTGTGGGCTATGTTAGTCTCTATATCCTGTGAGTTAGCCATGTGGGGTATGTCAGTCTCTATATCCTGTTAGTTAGCCATGTGGGGTATGTCTGTCTCTATATCCTGTGAGTTAGCCCTGTGGGGTATGTCAGTCTCTATATCCTGTGAGTTAGTACTGTGGGCTGTGTTAGTCTCTATACCCTGTGAGTTAGCCCTGTGGGGTATGTCAGTCTCTATATCCTGTGAGTTAGCACTGTGGGCTATGTTAGTCTCTATATCCTGTGAGTTAGCCATGTGGGGTATGTCAGTCTCTATATCCTGTGAGTTAGCACTGTGGGCTACGTTAGTCTCTATATCCTGTGAGTTAGCCATGTGGGGTATGTCAGTCTCTATATCCTGTGAGTTAGCCCTGTGGGGTATGTCAGTCTCTATATCCTGTGAGTTAGCACTGTGGGCTATGTTAGTCTCTATATCCTGTGAGTTAGCCATGTGGGGTATGTCAGTCTCTATATCCTGTGAGTTAGCCATGTGGGGTATGTCAGTCTCTATATCCTGTGAGTTAGCCATGTGGGGTATGTCAGTCTCTATATCCTGTGAGTTGGCCATGTGGGGTATGTCAGTCTCTATATCCTGTGAGTTAGTACTGTGGGGTATGTCAGTCTCTATATCCTGTGAGTTAGTACTGTGGGGTATGTCAGTCTCTATATCCTGTGAGTTAGCACTGCGGGCTGTGTTAGTCTCTATACCCTGTGAGTTAGCCCTGTGGGGTATGTCAGTCTCTATATCCTGTGAGTTAGCACTGCGAGCTATGTTAGTCTCTATATCCTGTGAGGTAGCACTGCGGGCTGTGTCAGTCTCTATATCCTGTGAGTTAGCCCTGTGGGGTATGTCAGTCTCTATATCCTGTGAGTTAGCACTGTGGGCTATGTTAGTCTCTATATCCTGTGAGTTAGTACTGTGGGGTATGTTAGTCTCTATATCCTGTGAGTTAGTACTGTGGGCTATGTTAGTCTCTATATCCTGTGAGTTAGTACTGTGGGGTATGTCAGTCTCTATATCCTGTGAGTTAGCCCTGTGGGGTATGTCAGTCTCTATATCCTGTGAGTTAGCACTGTGGGCTATGTTAGTCTCTATATCCTGTGAGTTAGTACTGTGGGGTATGTCAGTCTCTATATCCTGTGAGTTAGCACTGTGGGCTATGTTAGTCTCTATATCCTGTGAGTTAGCACTGTGGGGTATGTTAGTCTCTATATCCTGTGAGTTAGTACTGTGGGCTATGTCAGTCTCTATATCCTGTGAGTTAGCACTGTGGGGTATGTCAGTCTCTATATCCTGTGAGTTAGTACTGTGGGCTATGTTAGTCTCTATATCCTGTGAGTTAGTACTGTGGGGTATGTCAGTCTCTATATCCTGTGAGTTAGTACTGTGGGCTATGTTAGTCTCTATATCCTGTGTGTTAGTACTGTGGGCTATGTCAGTCTCTATATCCTGTGAGTTAGCCCTGTGGGGTATGTCAGCCTCTATATCCTGTGAGTTAGTACTGTGGGGTATGTCAGTCTCTATATCCTGTGAGTTAGTACTGTGGGGTATGTCAGTCTCTATATCCTGTGAGTTAGCCCTGTGGGGTATGTCAGTCTCTATATCCTGTGAGTTAGCACTGTGGGGTATGTCAGTCTCTCTATCCTGTGAGTTAGTACAGTGGGGTATGTCAGTCTCTCTATCCTGTGAGTTCGTACTGTAGGGTATGTCAGTCTTTATATCCTGTGAGTTAGTACTGTGGGGTATGTCAGTCTCTATATCCTGTGAGTTAGCACTGTGGGGTACGTTAGTCTCTATATCCTGTGAGTTAGCCCTGTGGGGTATGTCAGTCTCTCTATCCTGTGAGTTAGTACAGTGGGGTATGTCAGTCTCTCTATCCTGTGAGTTAGCACTGTGGGGTACGTTAGTCTCTATATCCTGTGAGTTAGCCCTGTGGGGTATGTCAGTCTCTCTATCCTGTGAGTTAGCCCTGTGGGGTATGTCAGTCTCTCTATCCTGTGAGTTCGTACTGTAGGGTATGTCAGTCTCTATATCCTGTGAGTTAGCCCTGTGGGGTATGTCAGTCTCTCTATCCTGTGAGTTCGTACTGTAGGGTATGTCAGTCTCTATATCCTGTGAGTTAGTACAGTACGGTATTTAGTTTAGTTTAGAGATACAGCACTGAAACAGGCCCTTCGGTCCACCGAGTCTGTGCCGACCATCAACCATCCATTTATACTAATCCTACACTAATTCCATATTCCTACCACATCCCCATTGTCCCTATATTTCGCTACCACCTACCTATACTAGGGGCAATTGCTAATGGCCAATTTACCTGCAAGTCTTTGGCATGTGGGAGGAAACCGGAGCACCCGGAGGAAACCCACGCAGACAGAGGGAGAACTTGCAAACTCCACACAGTTTGTGAAAATCTCCAAATCTTTTTTGTAAAACAATTATATTTTTAACCAATTTAGTGCAACACCAATGGAATTGTTCACAGTGAGTTGGAGGATATGTTCCTTGTAATGACAGGAGTGTTTATTTGTGAATCATTTAATGTAGTTAAGGTAGAAATTTTATATGTAGGGAGAAAACCAGAGGATGAGTGAGAAATTAACGGCAGTTGAAATGATTCTAACAAATGATATCAGTTGGGCTCAGAGACAGTGAAATGTTTTAACTGCCTCATTTATAAGGAAGAATTACCACAGTCCAACAAAGCTCATTGTTACTGATTTCAATATATTGAGCACAAGAATATGAAGATTGGAACGAGAAAAAATAATTCACTGAGGAAGAATGGATCAAAATACAAGGCGGCATTCGAAAACTTGCAGATTGGGCAATTAAATGGCAAATGAACTTTAACAGATAAATGTGAGGAGATGCACTTTGGTAAGAAAAATAGAAGCATCTACATCTACCTCATTCATTTGCTAAGAAGAGCAAAGTCATTCAGATAAAAAAATCATTAAAAACTTTGCAGGTCAGCAAAGCAATTAAAAATACGAACAAAGCTCTGGGATTTATTTCTAGGGGTACAGAATTCAAAAGTAGTGAAGTCGGAAGTGGTTGAAGCAAATAGCCTAGATGCTTTCAAAAGG
The DNA here is from genome assembly GCF_036365525.1 of Heterodontus francisci. Classification (NCBI taxonomy): domain Eukaryota; kingdom Metazoa; phylum Chordata; class Chondrichthyes; order Heterodontiformes; family Heterodontidae; genus Heterodontus; species Heterodontus francisci. Next base: position 10,012,914 of record NC_090401.1, read on the forward strand.
AAACTAGATGAGTAAATGAAACAAAAAGTAATAGAAAGATGAGGTGTGGCAGATGGAATGGGAGCAGGGCTGTGTGGCTTTTCAGCACCAGTACAGACTAGTTGGGCCAAATGGCCTTTTTGTGCTGTTTATTCTATATAATGCTATGAAGTAATTGCAATTTTGTGTGTGTCTGGTATACCAACATTGGCACATGCTGGACTGAAAACAATATACCCATTACACAGCAAACGCTGTGTCTAGTGATCTCGCAGAGGCAGTACTTAATTTATAAATGACAAACCACATTGCAGTTGCTTGGACTATCAGACCACAAATGGCAGAAGTGCCCAATTCTGGACACCAAGACACAAACAGGATTTTCAAGCCCTGGAGGTGGTAAACAGAAATAACCAAAAAGACTCATGCCCAGCAGTGGAAACATGGTACTGAAGGACTGGAGAATATCTGGTTATTCATCCTTTAAAATTAGTTACTGAGGGGATCTCGAAGATAGATACAGGGCTGCCCCAACTGGATCGTACAGTCCCTGCTTCACACTCCCCTTCAACTCCAGCCTGTGATGGTCAAGCTCTGAAACACTGAGTTGTTCTTTTAAGGTGTCTGGGATATGCAGCTCCTGGTAAATTCAAAACCGTGTATATATAAAAAAATACAAATCTTCGAGTCAATTTCCCCAAAATGTTTACCGATTTATTTTATCCCAAAGGAACAGTACAACACACACACTGTTTTTTCCTCTCAGAACTTCTGTTAATTCTCCTTTCTGCTACTTATTCCACATCGCTCTCGCCTTTGTCTTTTCTCTTTCATCTTTACTCTTGTGTACTTTACTCTCCCTCTTACTCATTTCCTCCCTCCGTCTGTCACTCTATTCCTTTTTGTGTATTTTACAATTACGATTACTCCAACTGTTTCCATAATTCCAGCAATCTCTAGACTCTCCAGAATCCACACTCTCTGTGCACCCACTGAATCAGACGTTCATAATCTTCCCATCCACAAGCTCCCAGAAAGTTGCTTTTTGGCTCCCTGGGCTACTGAATAGCTGATTGGTGAGTATATAACAATAATGCAAGATTGTAAAGATTAAAGTTACAGCTGGGAAAGGCTTATGCAGCTTCACATCAGAACACTGCCAAATTAGGGGCCCCTGCAGCTACAGGATTTACAGGTCAGTGCCTAAACTGGGCATTAAAATGCAAGCCCATAATCAGTATTAAAAGGTAGGGTAAGGAAGCTCGGGTTCCCAATAGCAGAGGATGAAATATAGGACTGAAATCAGGGAGCTCTTCCCTACAGACAATAAACACATTAACTTCCTCACATAAAATACAAACACACATTTGACTACATAACAATTAAAAGTAATTAATAAAAACAGTTCCGAACAGTTTGTCAGTTCCGAAGAAGGGTCACTGACCCGAAACGTTAACTCTGCTTTTCTTTCCACAGATGCTGCCAGACCTGCTGAGTGATTCCAGCATTTCTTGTTTTTATTTCAGATTTCCAGCATCTGCACTATTTTGCTTTTAATTAAAAGTAATTATTTGATTGTGATGACTTGAAGATGTGAAAAGATAAGTGCAAATTCTTCAAAGCGGGGTGGTCGGTTGAGGGTGGGGGGTGGGGGAGAGTGGATTTGAGGTAGATGTACAGCCATGATCTTACTGAATGGTGACGCAGGCTCGGTGGGCCATAAGGCCCACTCCTGCTCCTAGTTCTTATATCCCTGACGGTGGAATGCTTGAATTTCAATCATATGTCGTATGTCAGTTTCTATATCCTGTGAGTTAGTACTGTAGGGTATGTCAGTCTCTATATCCTGTAAGTTAGTACTGTGGGGTATGTCAGTCTCTATATCCTGTGAGTTAGTACTGTAGGGTATGTCAGTCTCTATATCCTGTGAGTTAGTACTGTAGGGTATGTCAGTCTCTATATCCTGTGAGTTAGTACTGTGGGGTATGTCAGTCTCTATATCCTGTGAGTTAGTACTGTAGGGTATGTCAGTCTCTATATCCTGTGAGTTAGCACTGTAGGGTATGTCAGTCTCTATATCCTGTGAGTTAGCACTGTGGGGTATGTCAGTCTCTATATCCTGTGAGTTAGTACGGTGGGGTATGTCAGTCTCTATATCCTGTGAGTTAGTACTGTGGAGTATGTCAGTCTCTATATCCTGTGAGTTAGTACTGTGGGGTATGTCAGTTTCGATATCCTGTGAGTTAGTACTGCGGGGTATATCAGTCTCTATATCCTGTGAGTTAGTACTGTGGGGTATGTCAGTCTCTATATCCTGTGAGTTAGTACTGTGAGGTATGTCAGTCTCTATATCCTGTGAGTTAGCACTGTGGGGTATGTCAGTCTCTATATCCTGTGAGTTAGTACGGTGGGGTATGTCAGTCTCTATATCCTGTGAGTTAGTACTGTGGAGTATGTCAGTTTCGATATCCTGTGAGTTAGCACTGTGGGGTATGTCAGTCTCTATATCCTGTGAGTTAGTACGGTGGGGTATGTCAGTCTCTATATCCTGTGAGTTAGTACTGTGGAGTATGTCAGTCTCTATATCCTGTGAGTTAGTACTGTGGGGTATGTCAGTTTCGATATCCTGTGAGTTAGTACTGCGGGGTATGTCAGTCTCTATATCCTGTGAGTTAGCACTGTGGGGTATGTCAGTCTCTATATCCTGTGAGTTAGTACTGCGGGGTATGTCAGTCTCTATATCCTGTGAGTTAGTACTGTGGGGTATGTCAGTCTCTATATCCTGTGAGTTAGCACTGTGGAGTCGATCAATTACTGTATCAAGTGAGTTAGCACTGTGGGGTATGTCAGTCATTATATCCTATAATTTAGCACTGTGGGGTATGTCAGATCCAATATCAAGTGAGTTAGCACTGTGGGGTATGTCAGTCATTATATCCTATAATTTAGCACTGTGGGGTATGTCAGTCACTATATCCTATAATTTAGCACTGTGGGGTATGTCAGATCCAATATCAAGTGAGTTAGCACTGTAGGGTATGTCAATCACAGTGTTAAGCAAGATTGCACTTTGGGTATGTCAGTCATGTTTCAAGCATGTGATACTGTGGGGGTAATATTTTATGGCAGAATTATAAATCTTAGCGTATAATTCACAGTTCTCTTCAATGATTAAACAGAAGGCACTACATGTGCCCTCCCTCTCTCTCCCCCAGCCCAAGTACAACCCCGAAGCCCAGTGATGACTGTGTTGTGCATTCCAGTGAGTTATCCAGCTCAGACTATCAGCAGTTGGCTGAAAGCATGACCAGCGCCTGACTCTTTAATGATACTGCAATGTGTCATTTAGCAATGTTAGTCTGAGCTTCTGGAATTTGGACTTAGTCCCCATAATACTGAAGACTTTTGTTAAAACCGGAAGAACTGGATCAATTGATTTAACCTTGCTGCTGTAAACAACTGGAGATTGTTAAATTTCACAGGGTCCCCTAATCTTATTGAGGCTTTTCCGAAAGAACTACCTGTAATGGGGCTTTCACATTTTGGATAGGCCACTATTTGGTTTAATGCGTTTCATGTGTAGGATAAGCCCCTGTCCAATTTCAGGGGCCTTCATGTGTAGGTTAGGCACCTATTCAGATATGAACTGGATGTTTTAATTTTGCTGAGCTATCTGTAAATTTCGCTGGAACTATATGTAATCCACACATTAAGGGTAAAATTCCTCACTTACCTAAAAGCATGGGAGAATCACTGTATCTGTAATTATCAGACCTCCAATGAAGTTGCATTTTCAGAAATCCCACACATTAAAGCTGTGCATATCCATGGTTTCAGGTTAGGTTTAAAACAGAAATTTTTGGTCCTTCTTCAGATCCTTATTAGCCTCTAATGTAGGTGTTGAGGAAGGTCACTGTGTTAGCCTATGCCATCATTTAAAAGGTTCACTGTCTAGACTCACACAGAAGGAATTTGTTTTGGGATGGGTACCAGATGGCTGCTTCTGTCCGTGAAACTATGCCACGGTAAGAGTTAGTGGGACTATTTTCACCAGATATTTTAGGTGCTAAAGAGTCACTGAGGTAGCTAAGATTGGGTTTTGAGCTGCAATGCTAGCTTAGGACGGACTTTAGTGTAAGATATCATTTTGGTAAAGGAATGGCCGCCCCAAGGACGATTACCAATTAAAGTAGCTGCTATCGCTGATTAAAAAGGTGGCACATCATTTTGCTGCCAGCGCTGCAATTAACAACGTCTCCTAACAGCGACCAACTGAACAGGGGTAAAGAATTCATTGGTGAGGATTGCAAGCATCACTGACAGCCATGCTCGGTTTTCACTGCTCACTTACTGCTTGAGATTGAGTAACTACACTACGTTTGAACATAAAAAACAAAAAATAGGAGCACGAGTAGACCATGTGACCCATCGATCCTGCTCCACCATTCAATTCAACTTTTGATTCACATCGGGAGACTTTCTGGGACACTTTGTCAGGACTTCACCAACACTCTACCAAAATTTATTTGGGAAATTCTCTGAGGACTTCACCTACAGAGAGTGAGTGCTGTGCTTCTCCATCTTATTGGACATCCTACAGGAGTCACCAGGAGAAAGGAAGTGCTTGGTCATGGGGATCTTGTTAGAGGTTCTCTTTGGTATGGAGGAGGAATGGGAGGAGGAAATGAGGCCAGGCAGGGCAGCACTGGCTGCTGGAGGAGACAGGGAGAGGACAGCGAGGAGTACTGCAGATTGGTGGTGATGTTGCATGCTCCACAATCTGGCGATCATGAGAGACCAGCCATCACCAGCAGCTTTGGTGCCAGGGGCCCAGGCTCAGGAGCCATAAGTGGAGGAGGAGGAGGTTGCTGAAGAGCAGGGGAGTGGCGGGGTATGGTGGGGACCGGGAGAACACCAGAGAGTTCCAGGTAGCTGGGCTGCAGCTGGGAGGGACTCTGGGCACCGCCCAATTGAAGAATGCTTGAGAGAGGAGATTGCCCTGCCTTAGACTGCACCATCTCAGCATGGTCTTGAGCACTCTGGCTGCCTGGCTGACAGGCAACGATAAGGGAAATGGTGGGGTAGCAGGGAAAGAACAGGAATGCTGCCATCTGGACAGTGGCTAATTGGTTCCTCCCCATTGATTCCCACATCACTATGCAGGGCATCTGTTCAGCCAGCCCACTGATCTGCTGAGGGACAGATCTGGGAAGCTGAGACACTCTATTAGCTACTTTCAACTGAGGAGCCAAGAGCCACCTGGCAGCTGCCTGAGCTTCCCCGGCAGCATTTTAATATTCCACAGAAGATGCTAGTAGTGTCATGGAAGCTGCTTGGGCTTCCTTTTCCACACTTTATCATTCCATGCAAACTGTTTGGCATTCCATGGAATTTGCCATGGCTGCAGTGGAAGTTGTGACCTCACTCATCAGAAGCTGTCTGATATTTGACTCCACATGTCACAGGTTGGAACTGGCCAGCCTCTCCTCGCTCTACAGTGTTGGTTCCAGCCTCTGCATCAAGCCATGGGCCAAGCTGGCCCTCGCCATAACTCATAAGCTTTCAGGCTTTTACATTACACAAGCATTTGGGTGGTGAAACCCATCAGCCTTCTTCTGAAGCTTGGCAATGACTTCTGTACAGCCAAACTTCTATGTGACCTTGCCCAGCAAGGTGGCACCTGTGGTGTTCCTCCCACTTTGTGTGGCTGCTGCCCACTAGTGCTCTGTGTATGCCACTGTGAGCATCCGTGTTCTACCCTCGCATATTCATTTTCCAGTGTAATGATAGACTCTGAGCTGGTGACACTCATGGTGATTGACTCAGCACATTCTTCCTCACTCTCCTTCTCATCCTCATTTCCAGGGTTTGGGGTGGGGATGGGGCAGTGGTTCACTTCCTGTTGCTCTAATGGTTGGAGCTGTGTGGGGTGGGAGTGAGTGGATGTTGCTCCTGGACATCTGATATAATAAAGCTAAAAGTTTTAGGGTACAGCGTGTATTGCCACTCGAGGAGGATGTGTGTGATGAGACCATATGGAATGTGCGAGTGAAATTGGTTTGTGGATGAGGGATTAGGAATCATTTTGGATATGTAAGGAAGCTGGAGCAGCCACATACCGCGAGGTGATATGTGCCCTGCTCTGCCTGTGGCCACTCCCACCCGATCACTGCCAACCCTGTCTTCTCAAGGGGAGTGATTGCATGGAGTCATGCTTCCCCTCCTGCAGTCGGGTCCCGCTTTTTAAAAAAATTCTTTCATGGGATATGGGCATTGCTGGCTCGGCCAGCATTTATTGTCCATCCCTAATTACACATGAGAAGGTGGTGGTGAGCCGCTGCAGTCCTTGTGGTGTAGGTACACCCACAGTGCTGTTAGGAAGGGAGTTCCAGGATTTTGACCTTGCAACAGTGAAGGAACGTTGATATAGTTCCAAGTCAGGATGGTGTGTGGCCTGGAGGGGAACTTGCAGGTGTTTCCATGCATCTGCTTCCCATGTCTGAGGCCACATGTTTGGAAGGTGCTATCGAAGGAGTCTTGGTGAGTTGCTGCAGTGCATCTTGTAGATGGTACACACTGCTGCCACTGTGCATCGGTGGTGGAGGGAGTGAGGATGGGGTGCAAATCAAGCAGGCTGCATTGTCCTGGATGATGTTGTTGGAGCTGCACTCATCCAGCAAGTGGAGAGTATTCCATCACACTCCTGACTTGTGCATTGTAGATGGTGGACAGCTTAGAGGTGTCAGAAGGAAAGTTATTCACAGAATCACAGTATTGATACAGAGCAGAAGGAGGCCATTCGGTTCATCGTGTCTGCACGGCTCTCCGAATGAGCAATTCACTTAGTGCTACTCCCCCTCCTTCTCCCCGTAACCTTCCTTTTCATATAATTGTCTAATTCCCTTTCAAATGCTTCAATTGAATTTGCCTCCATCACACTCTTGAGGCAGTGCATTCTAGACCTTAACTACTTGCTGAAAAAGTTTTTCCTCATGTCGCTTTTGCTTCTTGTAACAATTTTTTAAAATCTGTGCCCTCGCATTCTTAATCCTTTCACAAGTAGGAACAGTTTTTCTCTATCTCCTCTAACCATATCCCTCATAAATTTGAATACCTGCATCAAATCTCCTCTCAGCCTTTTCTTCTCCAAGGAAAACAGTCCCAACTTCTCCAAACTATCTTCATAACTGAAGTTCCTAATCCCTGGAACCAGTCCTGTGAATCTTTTCTACACCCTCTCGAATGCCTTCACAACCTTCCTAAAGTGTGGCGCCCAGAACTGGACGCAATAGGCCAGCTGAGGCCAAACTAGTGTCGTATACAAACATAGAACATAGAAAATAGGAGCAGGAGTAGGCCATTCGGCCCTTCGAGCCTGCTCCGCCATTCAATACGTTCATGGCTGATCATCCAAACTCAATACCCTGTTCCTGCTTTCTCCTCGTATCCCTTGATCCCTTTAGCCCTAAGAGCTATATCTAACTCTTTCTTGAATATATTTAATGATTTGGCCTCAACTGCTTTCTGTGGTAGAGAATTCCACAGGTTCACCACTCTCTGGGTGAAGAAATCTCTCCTCATCTCAATTTTAAATGGCTTATTCCTTATCCCTAGATTGTGACTCCTGGTGCTGGATTCCCCCGCCAGTGGGAACATCCTTCCTGCATCTAGTCTGTCCAGTCCTGTTAGAATGTTATTAGTTTCTATGAGATCCCCTCTCATTCTTCTAAACTCTAGAAAATACAAGCCTAATCGAGCCAATCTCTCTTCATATATCAATCCTGCCATCCCAGGAATCAGTCTGGTGAACTCCCTCCATAGCAAGAACATCCTTCCTCAGATAAGGAGACCAAAACTGCACACAATACTCCAGATGTGGTCTCACCAAGGTCTTGTATAATTGCAGCAAGACATCCTTGCTCCTGTACTCGAATCCTCTCGCTATAAAGGCCAACATACCATTTGCCTTCTTAACTGCCTGCTGCACCTGCATGCTTACTTTCAGCAACGTGTGCACAAGGACACCCAGGTCTCGCTGCACCTCTCCCTTTCCCTATCGATTGCTGTTCAGATAATAATCTGCCTTTCTGTTTTTGCCACCAAAGTGGATAACCTCACATTTATCCACATTATACTGCGTCTGCCATGTATTTGCCCACTCACTCAACCTGTCCAAATCACACTGGAGATTCTCTGCATCCTCTTCACAGCTCACACTCCCACTCAGCTTTGTGTCATCTGCAAACTTGGATATATTTAATTCCCTCATCTATATTATTGATAGATATTGTGAATAGCTGGGGTCCTAGCACTGATCCCTATGGTACCCCACTAGTCACTGCCTGCTATTTGGAAAAAGACTTGTTTATTCCTACTCTTTGTTTCCTGTCTACCAACCAGTTCTCTATCCATGTCAGTACCTTACCCCCAATCCCATGTACTTTAATTTTACATGCTAATCTCTTATGTGGGACCTTCTGAAAGTCCGATACCTACCCCAAATGGACTGCAGCGGTTCAAGAAGGCAGCTCACCACCACCTTCTCAAGGGCAATTAGGGATGGGCAATAAATGCTGGCCTGGCCAGTGATGCCCACATCCCATGAATGAATAAAGTTACGTCCTCAAAAAATTCCCGTAGATCTGTTCAGCATGATTTCCCTTTCGTAAATGCTTATTGACTTTGTCCAATCATGTCATTGTTTTCCAAGTGCTCTGCTATTACATCTCTTATAAAGGACTCTAGCATTTCCTGCTACTGATGTCAGGCTAACCGGTCTATAATTCCCTGTTTTCTCTCTGCCTCCTTTTTTAAATAGTTGGGTTACATTAGCTACCCTCCAATCCAATGGAACTGTTCCAGAGTCTATAGAATTTTAAAATAGAAAAATGACCAGCAATGCATCTACTATTTCTAGGGCCACTTTCTTAAGTACTCTGTAATGTAGATTATTAGGCCCTGGGGATTAATTGGCCTTCAATCCCGTCAATTTCCCTAACACCATTTCCCTACCAATACTGATTTCATACAGTTCCTCCTTCTCACTAGACCCTATGTTCCCCAACATTTCTGGGAAGTAATTTGTGTCCTCCTTGTGAAGACAGAACAAAAGTATGTATTTAATTGGCCTGCCATTTCTTTGTTCCCTATTATAAATTCCCCCGTTTCTGACTGTAAGGGACCCACATTTGTCTTCACTAATCTTTTTCCCTTCACATATCTATTGAAGCTTTTATAGTCAGTTTTTATGTTCCCTGCAAGCTTACTCTCATACTCTGTTTTCCCCTTCTTAATTAATCCGTTTGTCCTCCTCTGCTGAATTCTAAACTGCTCCCAATCCTCAGGTTTGCTGCTTGTTCTGGCCATTTTATATTTCTCCTCCTTGGATCTAATACTATCCCTAATTTGTTTTGTAAGCCACAGTTGAGCCACCCTTCCTGTTTTATTTTTGCGCCAGACAGGAATGAACAATTGTTGTAATTCATCCATGCGCTCTTTAAATGCTAGCCATTGCCTATCCACTGTCAACTCTTTAAGTAACGTTCCCCAATCTATCATAGCCAACTCGTGCCTCATACCTTCATTGTTTCCTTTAATTAGATTCAGGATCCTAGTCTCGGAATCAACTCTCTCACTCTCCATCTTAATGAAGAATTCTGTCATGTTATGATCGCTCTTCCCCAAGGGACCCACACAACAAGGTTGTTAACTAATACTTTCTCATTACACAATACCTATCTCGGATGGCCTGTTCTCTAGTTGCATCCTCAACGTATTGGTCCAAAAAACCATCGCGTATGCACTCCAGGAATTCCTCCTTTACAGTATTATTGCTAATTTGGTTTGCCCCATCTATATGTAGATGAAATTCACCCATAATTACAGTTGCACCCTTATTGCATGCATCTCTAATTTCCTATTTAATGCCATTCTCTACATCACCACTGCTGTTTGGGGGTCTATATACAACCCCCACCAACGTTTTCTGCCCCTTGTTTCTTAGCTCCACCCATACAGATTCCACATCAGGATTCTCTGAGCTAATATTCTTCCTCACTATTGTATTGATTTCCTCTTTTACTAACAATGCTACTCCACCTCCTTTCTTTTTTTCCTGTCCTTCCAAAATATTGAATACCCCTGGATGTTCAGTTCCCATTCTTGGTCACCCTGCAGCCATGTCTTCGTAATCGCAACTATTTCGTATCCGTTTACATCTATTTGCGCGTTTGTTCGCCTACCTTATTGCGACTACTCCGCGCATTGAGACACAATGTCTTTAGGCTTGTCTTTTTAACATTCTTAGTCATCTTAGCATTATTTCGCACTATGGCCCTATTTGTTTCTTGCCCTTGATTTCTATGCCTTCCACTTTTGCCTTTTTGTTTCCTGTCTTTCGATTCTATCCTTGTTTCCTCCTCCTTAGTCTCCCCACTCAGGTTCCCATCTCCCTGCCATTCTAGTTTAAATCCTCCCCAACACCACCAGCAAACGCCACTGTGAGGACATCGGTTCCAGTCCTGCCTGGGTGTAACCTATTCCGCTTGTACAGGCCCCACCTTCCCCAGAACCAGTCCCAATGTCCCAGGAATCTAAATCCCTCCCTCCTGCACCATTTCTTCAGCTGGTCTATTCTCCTGTTCCTATACTCACTAACACGTGGCATAGGAAGTGATCCTGAGATTACTACCTTTGAGGTCCTGCTTTTTAATTTAGCTCCTAACTCCTTAAATTCATCATGCAGGACCTCATCCCCTTTTCTACTTATGTCGTTGGTACGACATGTACCACGACCACTGGCTGTTCACCCTCCCCCTTCAGAATGTCCTACAGCCGCTCCGAGACAACCTTGACCCTAGCACCAGGGAGGCAACAGACCATCCTGGAGTCCCGTTTGTGGCCACAGAAACATCTGTCTGTTCCCCTTACAATTGAATCTTCTACCACTATAGCTCTCCCAGTCTTTTTCCTCCCATGCTGTGCAGCAGAGCCATCCGAGGTGCCATGAACTTGGTTGTTGCTGCTTTCCCCTGGGAGACCATCCCCCCCCAACAGTATCCAAAGTTTGAGAGGGGGATGGCCACAGGGGACTCCTGCACTCTCTGCCTGTGCCTGCTACTCCACCTGGTGGTCACCCATCTCTTTTCTGCCTGTGCAGCCATTACCTGCGGTGTGACCACCTCGCTAAACATGTTATCCACGACGTCCTCAGCATCCCAGTTGCTCCACAGTGAATCCATCCGCAGCTCCAGCTCCATAATTCGGGTAGCCAGTAGCTGCAGATGTATACAAGTTCAACAGAAGCTCCTTGCTCTTGTATTCTATTCCCCTATTAATAAAGCCCAGGATACTGTGTGCTTTATTTACCACTCTGTCAACCTGACCTGCACAAATACACCCAGGTGCCTCTGCTCCTGCACCCCATTTGAATTGTACCTTTTATTTTATATTGTGTCTCCATGTTCTTCCTACCAAAATGTATCACTTCATATTTCTCCGCATTAAACTTCATCTGCTACCTGTCCACCCATTCCACCTACTTGTCTATGTCTTTTGAAGTTCTGCACTATCCTCCTCACAGTTCACAATGCTTCCAAGTTTCATATCACTCACAAACCTTGAAATTGTGCCCCGTGCACCAAGGTCTAAGTCATTAATGTATATCAGGGAAAGCAAGGGTCCCAACACTGACTCCTGGGGAACTCCACTACAAACCTTCCTGCAGCCTGAAAAACATCCATTAACCACTATTCTGTTTTCTGTCACTCAGCCAATTCCGTATCCATGTTGCTACTATCCCGTTTACTCCATGAGCTATAACTTTGTTCACAAGCCTGTTGTGTGGCACTGAATCAAACGCCTTTTGATATAACACATCAATTACATTATCCTCATCAACTCTCTCTGCTACCTCTTCAAAAAACTCCAGCAAGTTAGTTAAACATGATTTTCCCTTAAGAAATCCATGCAGGCTTTCATTAATTAACCCGCATTTGTCCATGTGACAATTAATTTTGTCCCGAATTAATCTTTCTAGAAGTTTCCCCAACACTGAAGTTAAACTGACTGGTCTGCAGTTACAGGGCTTATCTTTACAACCATTTTTGAACAAGGGTGTAACATTTGCAATTCTCCAGTCCTCTGGCACCACCTCTGAGTCTCAGGAAGACTGAAAAATTATGGCCAGTGCCTCTGCAATTTCCAGTCTCACTTCCCTCAGTATCCTTGGATGCATCTCATCTGGTCCTGGTGTCTTATCCACTTTAAGTACAGACAGCCTATCCAACACCTCCTCCTTATCAATTTTAAACCCTTCTTGTGTCTGAATTACCTCCTCTTTCACTATTGCCTGGGTTGCATCTTCTTCCTAGGGAAAGACCAATGCAAAGTATTCATTTAATACCCCAGCTATGCCCTCTGCCTCCATGCGCAAATCACCTTGTTGGTCCCTAATCAGCCCCATTTCTCCTTTTACCATCCTTTTACTATTTATATGTCTGTCAAAAACTTTGGGATTCCCTTTTATGTTAGCTGCCAGTCTCTGTTCATATTCTCTCTTTGCTTCTCTTATTTGCTTTTTCACTTCCCCTCTGAACCTTCTATATTCAGCCTGGTTGTCAATAGTATTCTCTACCTGGCATCTGTTATAAGCACACTTTTTCTTCTTTATCTTAATCTCTATCTCTTTTGTCATCCAGGGACTTCAGGATTTGTTTACTCTGCCTTTCCCCTTTGAGGGAACATACCTGGACTGTGCCCGAACTATCCCTCCTTTGTAGGTAGCCCATTGTTCAGCTACTGTTTTTCCTGCCAACCTATGACTCCAATTTATTCCTCCCAAATCCGCTCTTAGACCACTGAACTTGGCTTTCCCCCATAGTCAGCTTAGATCAGTGTGATCATTGTGATCACAATGGTCACTGTCCCATAAATGTTCTCCTACTGACACTTGATCTACTTGGCCCACCTCATTCCCAAGAACACTTGCTGCAGAATTCCTAGACTCTGACCTGTTCTTGTAGTTACAGTAATTATATGGCTGCTCCAGTTTAGTTTCTGGTCAATGGTAATCCCCAGGATGTTGATAGTGGGGGATTCAGCGATGGTAATGACATTGAATGTCAAGGGGAGATGGTTGGATTCTCTCTTGTTTGAGATAGTCATTGCCTGGAACTTGTGTTGTGTGAATGTTACTTGCCACCTATCTGGCCAAGCCTGAATGTTGTCCAGGTCTTGCTGCAAATGGACATGGACTGCCTCAGTATCTGAGGAGTTGCGAATGGTGCTGAACATTGTGCAATCATCAGCGAAAATCCTCACTTCTGACCTTATGATTGTGGGAAGGTCATTGATGAAGCAGCTGAAGATGGTTGGGCCTAGGACACTACCCTGAGGAATTCCTGCAGCAATGTCCTGGGACTGAGATGATTGACCTTCAACAACCATAACCATCTTCCTTTGCACTAGGTATGACTCCGACCAGTGGAGAGATTTCCCCCGATACCCATTGACTCCAGTTTTGCTAGTGCTCCTTGATGTCATACTCAATCAAATTCTGCCATGAAGTCAAGGGCAGTTACTCTCACCTCACCTCTTGAATTTAGTTCTTTTGTCCATGTTTGAACCAAGGCTGAAATGAGGTCAGGAGCTGAGTGGCCCTGGCGGAATCCAAACTGAGTGTCACTGAGCATCTGTTATGAGCTATCTTGACTTAGAAAAAAGCGTGATTGTGAGTGAGCATATTGACAGCTGTGTTTGTGTTTTTGTCACACATATTTGAAAAGCTAAGAAATGTCTGAGGTGTGAGTAGTGCCGATGAAGGATACAGTGATGTGGGTGTGTGAATGTCAGTGTTTGGTAGGTGGTGGATGAAGTGTGTTGACTTGTGATGCTGGTGGTGGTGCAGTTATTGCAAAGTGTGTTTGTGAGATGGAATCTTACTTTGATCAGTATTGTCAAATTGTTAATTTTTTTTTGTGGCATCGGAGCCATGTCCTGGTTGCAATGCTGCTGGCTTGGCTTCTCAGGCAATCTCCTCCCACTTGTGTCACACTAGTTGTCTCTGTGGCCTCTGTACAGGACATCCCTTCTCTGCTGGACCTCCTCCATCTGGACCTTCAGTGCTGCCTCTGAGAACCTGGAATCCCTCTCCCAGGGTTGCTGATACTGCCATTGTCTGTCACCCAGCACACTCCACACCTTCGGTGGAAGTGCATGTGTAGTGGCTACATATACCACTGCATGAAAATTACTTCTAATCAGCACTTGAGTGCGAAACATGCAGGTACCAGTTTTAGTGCCTCCAGTCGCGTTTAACTCATTGCAATGAGAAATCAGCCCTAAAATTGCAGACGAAAACCAGACTTTTAGACTGGCGCGTCTTATCAGTGGAGCAACGACTTAGCAAACATCTTCACCATTTCCCCAAAATAATCTCTGGAGTCTTTAAGACAGAAAGGCAAGGAAAGTTAAAGGCACAAGAGCAGTTGTCAGCAAACTGTTGTCGAGCCTCAATATATTGACTCCGATACTCAGCTTGGAAATCTGTTCCAGCACAGGCAAACCAACTTCCTTACAGAGAAATAAATGGATCAGCTGTGCTTCCTGGGATATCTAGTTCTGTACAGACACACTTTTACTGTTTTGGTGGGATATAGAGTTCTGTACATACACACACTTACTGTTTTTGTGGGATATAGAGTTCTGTACATACACACTCTTACTGTTTTGGTGGGATATAGAGTTCTGTACATACACACTCTTACTGTTTTGGTGGGATATAGAGTTCTGTACATACACACTTTTACCGTTTTGGTGGGATATCGAGTTCTGTACATACACACACTTACTGTTTTTGTGGGATATAGAGTTCTGTACATACACACTCTTAATGATTTGGTGGGATATAGAGTTCTGTACATACACACTCTTACTGTTTTGGTGGGATATAGAGTTCTGTACATACACACTCTTACTGATTTGGTGGGATGTAGAGTTCTGTACATACACACTCTTACTGTTTTGGTGGGATACCGAGTTCTGTACATACACACTCTAACTGTTTTGGTGGGATATCGAGTTCTGTAAATACACACTCTTACTGATTTGGTGGGATAGAGAGTTCTGTACAGACACACTCTTACTGTTTTGGTGGGATATAGAGTTCTGTACATACACACTCTAACTGTTTTGGTGGGATATACAGTTCTGTACATACACACTCTTACTGATTTGGTGGGATGTAGAGTTCTGTACATACACACGCTTCAAGTTTTTGTGGGCTATCGAGTTCTGTACATACACACTCTTAATGTTTTTGTGGGATATCGAGTTCTGTACATACACACTCTTCCTGTTTTTGTGGGATATCGAGTTCTGTGCATACACACTCTTACTGTTTTTGTGGGATATAGATTTCTGTGCATACACACTCTTCCTGTTTTTGTGGGATATCGAGTTCTGTATATACACACTCTTACTGTTTTGGTGGGATAGCGAGTTCTGTACATACACACTCTTCCTGATTTTGTGGGATATCGAGTTCTGTACATACACACTCTTACTGTTTTTGTGGGATATCGAGTTCTGTACATACACACTCTTACTATTTTTGTGTGATATAGAGTTCTGTACATACACACTCTTACTGTTTTGGTGGGATATAGAGTTCTGTACATACACAATCTTACTGTTTTGGTGGGATATAGAGTTCTGTACATAAACACTCTTACTGTTTTTGTGGGATATCGAGTTCTGTACAGACACACTCTTACTGTTTTTGTGGGATATCGAGTTCTGTACATACACACTCTTACTGTTTTGGTGGGATATCGAGTTCTGTACATACACACTCTTACTGTTTTGGTGGGATATAGAGTTCTGTACATACACACCCTTACTGTTTTGGTGGGATATAGAGTTCTGTACATACACACTCTTACTGTTTTGGTGGGATATAGAGATCTGTACAGACACACTCTAACTGTTTTGGTGGGATATCGAGTTCCGTACATACACACTCTTACTGATTTGGTGGGATGTAGAGTTCTGTACATACACACTCTTACTGTTTTTGTGGGATATAGAGTTCTGTACATACACACTCTAACTGTTTTGGTGGGATATCGAGTTCTGTACATACACACTCTTACTGATTTGGTGGGATGTAGAGTTCTGTACAGACAAACTCTTACTGTTTTGGTGGGATACCGAGTTCTGTACATACACACTCTTACTGATTTGGTGGGATGTAGAGTTCTGTACATACACACTCTTCCTGTTTTGGTGGGATATAGAGTTCTGTACATACACGCTCTAACTGTTTTAGTGGGATATAGAGTTCTGTACATACACGCTCCAACTGTTTTGGTGGGATATACAGTTCTGTACATACACGCTCTAACTGTTTTGGTGGGATATCGAGTTCTGTACATACACACTCTTACTGTTTTGGTGGGATATAGAGTTCTGTACATACACACTCTTACTGTTTTGGTGGGATGTAGAGTTCTGTACATACACACGCTTCAAGTTTTTGTGGGCTATCGAGTTCTGTACATACACACTCTTACTGTTTTTGTGGGATATCGAGTTCTGTACATACACACTCTTACTCTTTTTGTGGGATATCGAGTTCTGTACATACACACTCTTCCTGTTTTTGTGGGATATCGAGTTCGGTACAACACACTCTTCCTGTTTTGGTGGGATATAGAGTTCTGTACATACACACTTTTACTGTTTTGGTGGGATATCGAGTTCTGTACATACACACTCTTACTGTTTTGGTGGGATATAGAGTTCTGTACATACACACTCTTACTGTTTTGGTGGGATATAGACTTCTGTACATACACACTCTTACTGTTTTGGTGGGATATAGAGTTCTGTACATACACACTCTTACTGATTTGGTGGGATGTAGAGTTCTGTACATACACACTCTTACTGTTTTGGTGGGATACCGAGTTCTGTACATACACACTCTAACTGTTTTGGTGGGATATCGAGTTCTGTACATACACACTCTTACTGATTTGGTGGGATAGAGAGTTCTGTACATACACACTCTTACTGTTTTGGTGGGATATAGAGTTCTGTACATACACACTCTAACTGTTTTGGTGGGATCTCGAGTTCTGTACATACACGCACTAACTGTTTTGGTGGGATATACAGTTCTGTACATACACACTCTTACTGATTTGGTGGGATGTAGAGTTCTGTACATACACACTCTTACTGTTTTTGTGGGATATAGAGTTCTGTACATAGACACACTAACTGTTTTGGTGGGATATCGAGTTCTGTACATGCACACTCTTACTGATTTGGTGGGATGTAGAGTTCTGTACATACACACTCTTACTGTTTTGGTGGGATATAGAGTTCTGTACATCCACGCTATAACTGTTTTGGTGGGATATAGAGTTCTGTACATACACGCTCTAACTGTTTTGGTGGGATATACAGTTCTGTACATACACGCTCTAACTGTTTTGGTGGGATATCGAGTTCTGTACATGCACACTCTTAGTGTTTTGGTGGGATATAGAGTTCTGTACATACAGACTCTTACTGTTTGGGTGGGATGTAGAGTTCTGTACATACAACGCTTCAAGTTTTTGTGGGCTATCGAGTTCTGTACAGACACACTCTTACTGTTTTTGTGGGATATCGAGTTCTGTACATACACACTCTTAATGTTTTTGTGGGATATCGAGTTCTGTACATACACACTCTTCCTGTTTTTGTGGGATACAGAGTTCTGTGCATACACACTCTTACTGTTTTTGTGGGATATCGAGTTCTGTACATACAGACTCTTACTGTTTGGGTGGGATGTAGAGTTCTGTACATACAACGCTTCAAGTTTTTGTGGGCTATCGAGTTCTGTACAGACACACTCTTACTGTTTTTGTGGGATATCGAGTTCTGTACATACACACTCTTAATGTTTTTGTGGGATATCGAGTTCTGTACATACACACTCTTCCTGTTTTTGTGGGATACAGAGTTCTGTGCATACACACTCTTACTGTTTTTGTGGGATATCGAGTTCTGTACATACACACTCTTACTGTTTTTGTGGGATATAGATTTCTGTGCATACACACTCTTACTGTTTTTGTGGGATATCGAGTTCTGTACATACACACTCTTACTGTTTTTGTGGGATATAGATTTCTGTACGTACACACTCTTACTGTTTTTGTGGGATAGCGAGTTCTGTACATACACACTCTTACTGTTTTTGTGGGATATCAAGTTCTGTACATACACACTCTAAATGTTTTTGTGTGATATACAGTTCTGTACATGCACACTCTTACTGTTTTGGTGGGATATAGAGTTCTGTACAAACACACTCTTCCTGTTATTGTGGGATATCAAGTTCTGTACATACACACTCTTAAAGTTTTTGTGTGATATAGAGTTCTGTACATACACACTCTTACTGTTTTGGTGGGATATCGAGTTCTGTACATACACACTCTTACTGTTTTTGTAGGATATCGAGTTCTGTACATACACACTCTTACTGTTTTTGTGTGATATAGAGTTCTGTACATACACACTCTTACTGTTTTGTTGGGATATAGAGTTCTGTACATACACACTCTTACTGTTTTGGTGGGATATAGAGTTCTGTCCATACACACTCTTACTATTTTGGTGAGATATAGAGTTCTGTACATACACACTCTTCCTGTTTTTGTGGGATATCGAGTTCTGTACATACACACTCTTCATGTTTTGTTGGGATATAGAGTTCTGTACATACACACTCTTACTGTTTTGGTGGGATATGGAGTTCTGTACATACACACTATTACCGTTTTGGTGGGATATGGAGTTCTGTACATGCACACTCTTACTGTTTTGGTGGGATATAGAGTTCTGTACATACACACTCTTCATGTTTTTGTGGGCTATCGAGTTCTGTACATACACACTCTGACTGTTTTGGTGGGATATAGAGTTCTGTACATGCACACTCTTACTGTTTTGGTGGGATATAGAGTTCTGTACATACACACTCTTACTGTTTTTGTGGGAAATCGAGTTCTGTACATACACACTCTTACTGTTTTGGTGGGATATAGAGTTCTGTACATACACACTCTTACTGTTTTTGTGGGATATCGAGTTCTGTACATACACACTCTTACTGTTTTTGTGGGATATCGAGTTCTGTACATACACACTCTTACTGTTTTGGTGGGATAGTGAGTTCTGTCCAAACACACTCTTACTGTTTTTGTGTGATATAGAGTTCTGTACATACACACTCTTACTGTTTTGGTGAGATAGCGAGTTCTGTCCATACACACTCTTACTGTTTTGGTGGGATAGCGAGTTCTGTACAAACACACTCTTACTGTTTTTGTGGGATATCGAGTTCTGTACATACACACTCTTACTGTTTTGGTGGGATATCGAGTTCTGTACATACACACTCTTACTGTTTTTGTAGGATATCGAGTTCTGTACATACACACTCTTACTGTTTTTGTGTGATATAGAGTTCTGTACATACACACTCTTACTGTTTTGTTGGGATATAGAGTTCTGTACATACACACTCTTACTGTTTTGATGGGATATAGAGTTCTGTCCATACACACTCTTACTATTTTGGTGAGATATAGAGTTCTGTACATACACACTCTTCCTGTTTTTGTGGGATATCGAGTTCTGTACATACACACTCTTCATGTTTTGTTGGGATATAGAGTTCTGTACATACACACTCTTACTGTTTTGGTGGGATATGGAGTTCTGTACATACACACTCTTAATGTTTTTGTGGGATATCGAGTTCTGTACATACACACTCTTCCTGTTTTTGTGGGATACAGAGTTCTGTGCATACACACTCTTACTGTTTTTGTGGGATATCGAGTTCTGTACATACACACTCTTACTGTTTTTGTGGGATATAGATTTCTGTACGTACACACTCTTACTGTTTTTGTGGGATAGCGAGTTCTGTCCATACACACTCTTACTGTTTTTGTGGGATATCAAGTTCTGTACATACACACTCTAAATGTTTTTGTGTGTTATAGAGTTCTGTACATGCACACTCTTACTGTTTTGGTGGGATATGGAGTTCTGTACATACACACTCTTACTGTTTTTGTAGGATATCGAGTTCTGTACATACACACTCTTACTGTTTTTGTAGGATATCGAGTTCTGTACATACACACTCTTACTGTTTTTGTGTGATATAGAGTTCTGTACATACACACTCTTACTGTTTTGTTGGGATATAGAGTTCTGTACATACACACTCTTACTGTTTTGATGGGATATAGAGTTCTGTCCATACACACTCTTACTATTTTGGTGAGATATACAGTTCTGTACATACACACTCTTCCTGTTTTTGTGGGATATCGAGTTCTGTACATACACACTCTTCATGTTTTGTTGGGATATAGAGTTCTGTACATACACACTCTTACTGTTTTGGTGGGATATAGAGTTCTGTACATACACACTATTACCGTTTTGGTGAGATATGGAGTTCTGTACATGCACACTCTTACTGTTTTGGTGGGATATAGAGTTCTGTACATACACACTCTTCATGTTTTTGTGGGCTATCGAGTTCTGTACATACACACTCTGACTGTTTTGGTGGGATATAGAGTTCTGTACATACACACTCTTACTGTTTTGGTGGGATATAGAGTTCTGTACATACACACTCTGACTGTTTTTGTGGGAAATCGAGTTCTGTACATACACACTCTTACTGTTTTGGTGGGATATCGAGTTCTGTACATACACACTCTTACTGTTTTTGTGCGATATCGAGTTCTGTACATACACACTCTTCCTGTTTTGGTGGGATATCGAGTTCTGTACATACACACTCTTACTGTTTTTGTGCGATATCGAGTTCTGTACATACACACTCTTCCTGTTTTTGTGGGATATCGAGTTCTGTATATACACACTCTTACTGTTTTTGTGGGATACAGAGTTCTGTACATACACACTCTTCCTGTTTTTGTGGGATATCGAGTTCTGTACATACACACTCTTACTATTTTGGTGGGATATAGAGTTCTGCACATACACACTCTTACTGTTTTTGTGGAATATCGAGTTCTGTACAGACACACTCTTACTGTTTTGGAGGGATATAGAGTTCTGTACATACACACTCTTACTGTTTTGGTGGGATAGTGAGTTCTGTCCAAACACACTCTTACTGTTTTTGTGGGATATCGAGTTCTGTACATACACACTCTTACTGTTTTGGTGGGATATCGAGTTCTGTACATACACACTCTTACTGTTTTGGTGGGATATCGAGTTCTGTACATACACACTCTTACTGTTTTTGTGTGATATAGAGTTCTGTACATATACACTCTTACTGTTTTGGTGGGATAGCAAGTTCTGTACATACACACTCTTACTGTTTTGGTGGGATAGCGAGTTCTGTACAAACACACTCTTACTGTTTTGGTGGGATACCGAGTTCTGTACATACACACTCTAACTGTTTTGGTGGGATATCGAGTTCTGTACATACACACTCTTACTGATTTGGTGGGATAGAGAGTTCTGTACATACACACTCTTACTGTTTTGGTGGGATATAGAGTTCTGTACATACACACTCTAACTGTTTTGGTGGGATCTCGAGTTCTGTACATACACGCACTGACTGTTTTGGTGGGATATACAGTTCTGTACATACACACTCTTACTGATTTGGTGGGATGTAGAGTTCTGTACATACACACTCTTACTGTTTTTGTGGGATATAGAGTTCTGTACATAGACACACTAACTGTTTTGTTGGGATATCGAGTTCTGTACATGCACACTCTTACTGATTTGGTGGGATGTAGAGTTCTGTACATACACACTCTTACTGTTCTGGTGGGATATAGAGTTCTGTACATCCACGCTATAACTGTTTTGGTGGGATATAGAGTTCTGTACATACACGCTCTAACTGTTTTGGTGGGATATACAGTTCTGTACATACACGCTCTAACTGTTTTGGTGGGATATCGAGTTCTGTACATGCACACTCTTAGTGTTTTTGTGGGCTATCGAGTTCTGTACAGACACACTCTTACTGTTTTTGTGGGATATCGAGTTCTGTACATACACACTCTTAATGCTTTTGTGGGATATCGAGTTCTGTACATACACACTCTTCCTGTTTTTGTGGGATACAGAGTTCTGTGCATACACACTCTTACTGTTTTTGTGGGATATCGAGTTCTGTACATACACACTCTTACTGTTTTTGTGGGATATAGATTTCTGTGCATACACACTCTTACTGTTTTTGTGGGATATCGAGTTCTGTACATACACACTCTTACTGTTTTTGTGGGATATAGATTTCTGTACGTACACACTCTTACTGTTTTTGTGGGATAGCGAGTTCTGTACATACACACTCTTACTGTTTTTGTGGGATATCAAGTTCTGTACATACACACTCTAAATGTTTTTGTGTGATATAGAGTTCTGTACATGCACACTCTTACTGTTTTGGTGGGATATAGAGTTCTGTACAAACACACTCTTCCTGTTATTGTGGGATATCAAGTTCTGTACATACACACTCTTAAAGTTTTTGTGTGATATAGAGTTCTGTACATACACACTCTTACTATTTTTGTGGCATATAGAGTTCTGTACAAACACACTCTTCCTGTTTTTGTGGGATAGCAAGTTCTGCACATACACACTCTTAAAGTTTTTGTGTGATATAGAGTTCTGTACATACACACTCTTACTGTTTTGGTGGGATATCGAGTTCTGTACATACACACTCTTAATGTTTTTGTAGGATATCGAATTCTGTACATACACACTCTTACTGTTTTTGTGTGATATAGAGTTCTGTACATACACACTCTTACTGTTTTGTTGGGATATAGAGTTCTGTACATACACACTCTTACTGTTTTGGTGGGATATAGAGTTCTGTCCATACACACTCTTACTATTTTGGTGAGATATAGAGTTCTGTACATACACACTCTTCCTGTTTTTGTGGGATATCGAGTTCTGTACATACACACTCTTCATGTTTTGTTGGGATATAGAGTTCTGTACATACACACTCTTACTGTTTTGGTGGGATATGGAGTTCTGTACATACACACTATTACCGTTTTGGTGGGATATGGAGTTCTGTACATGCACACTCTTACTGTTTTGGTGGGATATAGAGTTCTGTACATACACACTCTTCATGTTTTTGTGGGCTATCGAGTTCTGTACATACACACTCTGACTGTTTTGGTGGGATATAGAGTTCTGTACATGCACACTCTTACTGTTTTGGTGGGATATAGAGTTCTGTACATACACACTCTTACTGTTTTTGTGGGAAATCGAGTTCTGTACATACACACTCTTACTGTTTTGGTGGGATATAGAGTTCTGTACATACACACTCTTACTGTTTTTGTGGGATATCGAGTTCTGTACATACACACTCTTACTGTTTTTGTGGGATATCGAGTTCTGTACATACACACTCTTACTGTTTTGGTGGGATAGTGAGTTCTGTCCAAACACACTCTTACTGTTTTTGTGTGATATAGAGTTCTGTACATACACACTCTTACTGTTTTGGTGAGATAGCGAGTTCTGTCCATACACACTCTTACTGTTTTGGTGGGATAGCGAGTTCTGTACAAACACACTCTTACTGTTTTTGTGGGATATCGAGTTCTGTACATACACACTCTTACTGTTTTGGTGGGATATCGAGTTCTGTACATACACACTCTTACTGTTTTTGTAGGATATCGAGTTCTGTACATACACACTCTTACTGTTTTTGTGTGATATAGAGTTCTGTACATACACACTCTTACTGTTTTGTTGGGATATAGAGTTCTGTACATACACACTCTTACTGTTTTGATGGGATATAGAGTTCTGTCCATACACACTCTTACTATTTTGGTGAGATATAGAGTTCTGTACATACACACTCTTCCTGTTTTTGTGGGATATCGAGTTCTGTACATACACACTCTTCATGTTTTGTTGGGATATAGAGTTCTGTACATACACACTCTTACTGTTTTGGTGGGATATGGAGTTCTGTACATACACACTCTTAATGTTTTTGTGGGATATCGAGTTCTGTACATACACACTCTTCCTGTTTTTGTGGGATACAGAGTTCTGTGCATACACACTCTTACTGTTTTTGTGGGATATCGAGTTCTGTACATACACACTCTTACTGTTTTTGTGGGATATAGATTTCTGTGCATACACACTCTTACTGTTTTTGTGGGATATCGAGTTCTGTACATACACACTCTTACTGTTTTTGTGGGATATAGATTTCTGTACGTACACACTCTTACTGTTTTTGTGGGATAGCGAGTTCTGTACATACACACTCTTACTGTTTTTGTGGGATATCAAGTTCTGTACATACACACTCTAAATGTTTTTGTGTGATATAGAGTTCTGTACATGCACACTCTTACTGTTTTGGTGGGATATGGAGTTCTGTACATACACACTCTTACTGTTTTTGTAGGATATCGAGTTCTGTACATACACACTCTTACTGTTTTTGTAGGATATCGAGTTCTGTACATACACACTCTTACTGTTTTTGTGTGATATAGAGTTCTGTACATACACACTCTTACTGTTTTGTTGGGATATAGAGTTCTGTACATACACACTCTTACTGTTTTGATGGGATATAGAGTTCTGTCCATACACACTCTTACTATTTTGGTGAGATATAGAGTTCTGTACATACACACTCTTCCTGTTTTTGTGGGATATCGAGTTCTGTACATACACACTCTTCATGTTTTGTTGGGATATAGAGTTCTGTACATACACACTCTTACTGTTTTGGTGGGATATAGAGTTCTGTACATACACACTATTACCGTTTTGGTGAGATATGGAGTTCTGTACATGCACACTCTTACTGTTTTGGTGGGATATAGAGTTCTGTACATACACACTCTTCATGTTTTTGTGGGCTATCGAGTTCTGTACATACACACTCTGACTGTTTTGGTGGGATATAGAGTTCTGTACATACACACTCTTACTGTTTTGGTGGGATATAGAGTTCTGTACATACACACTCTGACTGTTTTTGTGGGAAATCGAGTTCTGTACATACACACTCTTACTGTTTTGGTGGGATATAGAGTTCTGTACATGCACACTCTTACTGTTTTTGTGGGATATCGAGTTCTGTACATACACACTCTTACTGTTTTTGTGCGATATCGAGTTCTGTACATACACACTCTTCCTGTTTTTGTGGGATATCGAGTTCTGTATATACACACTCTTACTGTTTTTGTGGGATACAGAGTTCTGTACATACACACTCTTCCTGTTTTTGTGGGATATCGAGTTCTGTACATACACACTCTTACTATTTTGGTGGGATATAGAGTTCTGCACATACACACTCTTACTGTTTTTGTGGAATATCGAGTTCTGTACAGACACACTCTTACTGTTTTGGTGGGATATAGAGTTCTGTACATACACACTCATACTGTTTTGGTGGGATAGTGAGTTCTGTCCAAACACACTCTTACTGTTTTTGTGGGATATCGAGTTCTGTACATACACACTCTTACTGTTTTGGTGGGATATCGAGTTCTGTACATACACACTCTTACTGTTTTGGTGGGATATCGAGTTCTGTACATACACACTCTTACTGTTTTTGTGTGATATAGAGTTCTGTACATATACACTCTTACTGTTTTGGTGGGATAGCAAGTTCTGTACATACACACTCTTAATGTTTTGGTGGGATAGCGAGTTCTGTACAAACACACTCTTACTGTTTTTGTGGGATATCGAGTTCTGTACATACACACTCTTACTGTTTTGGTGGAATATCGAGTTCTGTACATACACACTCTTACTGTTTTTGTGTGATATAGAGTTCTGTACATACACACTCTTACTGTTTTGTTGGGATATAGAGTTCTGTACATACACACTCTTACTGTTTTGGTGGGATATAGAGTTCTGTACATACACACTCTTCATGTTTTCGTGGGCTATCGAGTTCTGTCCATACACACTCTTACTGTTTTTGTGGGATATCAAGTTCTGTACATACACACTCTTCCTGTTTTTGTGGGATATCAAGTTCTGTACATACACACTCTTCATGTTTTTGTGGGTTATCGAGTTCTGTACGTCCACACTCTTACTGTTTTGGTGGGATATCGGGTTCTGTACATACACACTCTTACTGATTTGCTGGGATATAGAGTTCTGTACAGACACACTCTTCATGTTTTTGTGGGCTATCGAGTTCTGTACATACACACTCTTTCTGTTTTTGTGGGATATAGAGTTTTGTACATACACACTCTTACTGTTTTTGTAGGATATCGAGTTCTGTACATACACACTCTTACTGTTTTTGTGTGATATAGAGTTCTGTACATACACACTCTTACTGTTTTGTTGGGATATAGAGTTCTGTACATACACACTCTTCATGTTTTCGTGGGCTATCGAGTTCTGTCCATACACACTCTTACTGTTTTTGTGGGATATCAAGTTCTGTACATACACACTCTTCATGTTTTTGTGGGCTATCGAGTTCTGTACATCCACACTCTTACTGTTTTGGTGGGATATCGAGTTCTGTACATACACACTCTTACTGTTTTGCTGGGATATAGAGTTCTGTACAGACACACTCTTCATGTTTTTGTGGGCTATCGAGTTCTGTACATACACACTCTTACTGTTTTTGTGGGATATAGAGTTCTGTACATACAAACTCTTAATGTTTTTGTGGGATATCGAGTTCTGTCCATACACACTCTTACTATTTTGGTGAGATATAGAGTTCTGTACATACACACTCTTACTGTTTTTGTGGGATATCGAGTTCTGTACATACACACTCTTACTGTTTTGTTGGGATATAGAGTTCTGTACATACACACTCTTGCTGTTTTGGTGGGATGTGGAGTTCTGTACCTACACACTATTACCGTTTTGGTGTGATATAGAGTTCTGTACATACACACTCTTACTGTTTTGGTGGGATATAGAGTTCTGTACATACACACTCTTCCTGTTTTGTTGGGATATAGAGTTCTGTACATACACACTCTTGCTGTTTTGGTGGGATGTGGAGTTCTGTACCTACACACTATTACCGTTTTGGTGTGATATAGAGTTGTGTACATACACACTCTTACTGTTTTGGTGGGATATAGAGTTCTGTACATGCACACTCTTACTGTTTTGGTGGGATATAGAGTTCTGTACATACACACTCTTCATGTTTTTGTGGGCTATCGAGTTCTGTACATCCACACTCTGACTGTTTTGGTGGGATATAGAGTTCTGTACATACTCACTCTTACTGTTTTTGTGGGATATCGAGTTCTGTACATACACACTCTTACTGTTTTTGTGGGAAATCGAGTTCTGTACATACACACTCTTACTGTTTTGGTGGGATATAGAGTTCTGTACATACACACTCTTACTGTTTTTGTGGGATATCGAGTTCTGTACATACACACTCTTACTGTGTTTGTGGGATATCGAGTTCTGTACATACACACTCTTACTGTATTGGTGGGATAGTGAGTTCTGTCCAAACACACTCTTACTGTTTTTGTGGGATATCGAGTTCTGTACATACACACTCTTACTGTTTTGGTGGGATATCGAGTTCTGTACATACACACTCTTACTGTTTTGGTGGGATATCGAGTTCTGTACATACACACTCTTACTGTTTATGTGTGATATAGAGTTCTGTACATACACACTCTTACTGTTTTGGTGAGATAGCGAGTTCTGTACATACACACTCTTACTGTTTTGGTGGGATAGCGAGTTCTGTACAAACACACTCTTACTGTTTTTGTGGGATATCGAGTTCTGTACATACACACTCTTACTGTTTTGGTGGGATATCGAGTTCTGTACATACACACTCTTACTGTTTTTGTAGGATATCGAGTTCTGTACATACACACTCTTACTGTTTTTGTGTGATATAGAGTTCTGTACATACACACTCTTACTGTTTTGGTGGGATATAGAGTTCTGTCCATACACACTCTTACAATTTTGGTGAGATATAGAGTTCTGTACATACACACTCTTACTGTTTTGTGGGATATCGAGTTCTGTACATACACACTCTTACTGTTTTGTTGGGATATAGAGTTCTGTACATACACACTCTTACTGTTTTGGTGGGATATGGAGTTCTGTACATACACACTATTACCGTTTTGGTGGGATATGGAGTTCTGTACATGCACACTCTTACTGTTTTGGTGGGATATAGAGTTCTGTACATACACACTCTTCATGTTTTTGTGGGCTATCGAGTTCTGTACATACACACTCTGACTGTTTTGGTGGGATATAGAGTTCTGTACATGCACACTCTTACTGTTTTGGTGGGATATAGAGTTCTGTACATACACACTCTTACTGTTTTTGTGGGAAATCGAGTTCTGTACATACACACTCTTACTGTTTTGGTGGGATATAGAGTTCTGTACATACACACTCTTACTGTTTTTGTGGGATATCGAGTTCTGTACATACACACTCTTACTGTTTTTGTGGGATATCGAGTTCTGTACATACACACTCTTACTGTTTTGGTGGGATAGTGAGTTCTGTCCAAACACACTCTTACTGTTTTTGTGTGATATAGAGTTCTGTACATACACACTCTTACTGTTTTGGTGAGATAGCGAGTTCTGTCCATACACACTCTTACTGTTTTGGTGGGATAGCGAGTTCTGTACAAACACACTCTTACTGTTTTTGTGGGATATCGAGTTCTGTACATACACACTCTTAATGTTTTGGTGGGATATCGAGTTCTGTACATACACACTCTTACTGTTTTTGTAGGATATCGAGTTCTGTACATACACACTCTTACTGTTTTTGTGTGATATAGAGTTCTGTACATACACACTCTTACTGTTTTGTTGGGATATAGAGTTCTGTACATACACACTCTTACTGTTTTGATGGGATATAGAGTTCTGTCCATACACACTCTTACTATTTTGGTGAGATATAGAGTTCTGTACATACACACTCTTCCTGTATTTGTGGGATATCGAGTTCTGTACATACACACTCTTCATGTTTTGTTGGGATATAGAGTTCTGTACATACACACTCTTACTGTTTTGGTGGGATATGGAGTTCTGTACATACACACTCTTAATGTTTTTGTGGGATATCGAGTTCTGTACATACACACTCTTCCTGTTTTTGTGGGATACAGAGTTCTGTGCATACACACTCTTACTGTTTTTGTGGGATATCGAGTTCTGTACATACACACTCTTACTGTTTTTGTGGGATATAGATTTCTGTGCATACACACTCTTACTGTTTTTGTGGGATATCGAGTTCTGTACATACACACTCTTACTGTTTTTGTGGGATATAGATTTCTGTACGTACAGACTCTTACTGTTTTTGTGGGATAGCGAGTTCTGTACATACACACTCTTACTGTTTTTGTGGGATATCAAGTTCTGTACATACACACTCTAAATGTTTTTGTGTGATATAGAGTTCTGTACATGCACACTCTTACTGTTTTGGTGGGATATGGAGTTCTGTACATACACACTCTTACTGTTTTAGTAGGATATCGAGTTCTGTACATACACACTCTTACTGTTTTTGTAGGATATCGAGTTCTGTACATACACACTCTTACTGTTTTTGTGTGATATCGAGTTCTGTACAGACACACTCTTACTGTTTTTGTGGGATATCGAGTTCAGTACATACACACTCTTAATGTTTTGGTGGGATATCGAGTTCTGTACATACACACTCTTACTGTTTTGGTGGGATATCGAGTTCTGTACATACACACTCTTACTGTTTTTGTGTGATATAGAATTCTGTACATACACACTCTTACTGTTTTGGTGGAATATAGAGTTCTGTACATACACACTCTTACTGTTTTGGTGGGATATAGAGTTCTGTACATACACACTCTTTCTGTTTTTGTGGGATATCAAGTTCTGTACATACACACTCTTCCTGTTTTTGTGGGATATCCAGTTCTGTACATACACACTCTTCATGTTTTTGTGTGCTATCGAGTTCTGTACGTACACACTCTTACTGTTTTGGTGGGATATCGAGTTCTGTACATACACACTCTTACTGTTTTGGTGGGATATAGAGTTCTGTACAGACACACTCTTCATGTTTTTGTGGGCTATCGAGTTCTGTACATACACACTCTTACTGTTTTTGTGGGATATAGAGTTCTGTACATACAAACTCTTAATGTTTTTGTGGGATATCGAGTTCTGTCCATACACACTCTTACTATTTTGGTGAGATATAGAGTTCTGTACATACACACTCTTAAAGTTTTGGTGGGATAGTGAGTTCTGTACAAACACACTCTTACTGTTTTTGTGGGATATCGAGTTCTGTACATACACACTCTTACTGTTTTGGTGGGATATCGAGTTCTGTACATACACACTCTTACTGTTTTTGTAGGATATCGAGTTCTGTACATACACACTCTTACTGGTTTTGTGTGATATAGAGTTCTGTACATACACACTCTTACTGTTTTGTTGGGATATAGAGTTCTGTGCATACACACTCTTACTGTTTTGGTGGGATATAGAGTTCTGTACATACACACTCTTCATGTTTTCGTGGGCTATCGAGTTCTGTCCATACACACTCTTACTGTTTTTGTGGGATATCAAGTTCTGTACATACACACTCTTCCTGTTTTTGTGGGATATCAAGTTCTGTACATACACACTCTTCCTGTTTTTGTGGGCTATCGAGTTCTGTACGTCCACACTCTTACTATTTTGGTGAGATATAGAGTTCTGTACATACACACTCTTACTGTTTTTGTGGGATATCGAGTTCTGTACATACACACTCTTCCTGTTTTGTTGGGATATAGAGTTCTGTACATACACACTCTTACTGTTTTGGTGGGATGTGGAGTTCTGTACCTACACACTATTACCGTTTTGGTGTGATATAGAGTTCTGTACATACACACTCTTACTGTTTTGGTGGGATATAGAGTTCTGTACATGCACACTCTTACTGTTTTGGTGGGATATAGAGTTCTGTACATACACACTCTTACTGTTTTGGTGGGATATAGAGTTCTGTACAAACACACTCTTACTGTTCTGGTGGGATTTCGAGTTCTGTACATACACACTCTTACTGTTTTGGTGGGATATCGAGTTCTGTACATACACACTCTTACTGTTTTGGTGGGATATCGAGTTCTGTACATACACACTCTTCATGTTTTTGTGGGCTATCGAGTTCTGTCCATACACACTCTTCCTGTTTTTGTGGGAGGTTGAGTTCTGTACATACACACTCTTCCTGTTTTGTTGGGATATAGAGTTCTGTACATACACACGCTTACTGTTTTGGTGGGATATGGAGTTCTGTACATACACACTATTACCGTTTTGGTGTGATATTGAGTTCTGTACATACACACTCTTACTGTTTTGGTGGGATATAGAGTTCAGTACATCCACACTCTTACTGTTTTGGTGGGATATAGAGTTCTGTACATACACACTCTTACTGTTTTGGTGGGATATAGAGTTCTGTACATACACACTCTTCATGTTTTTGTGGGCTATCGAGTTCTGTACATACACACTCTTACTGTTTTTGTGGGATTTCAAGTTCTGTACATACACACTCTTCCTGTTTTTGTGAGATATCGAGTTCTGTACATACACACTCTTATTGTTTTTGTGGGATATCAAGTTCTGTACATACACACTCCTGCTGTTTTTGTGGGATATCGAGTTCTGTATATACACACTCTTACTGTTTTTGTGGGATATAGAGTTCTGTACATACACACTCTTAATGTTTTTGTGAGATATCGAGTTCTGTACATACACACTCACTGTTTTTGTGGGATATCGCTTTCTGTACATACACACTCTTACTGTTTTTGTGGGATATAGAGTTCTGTACATACACACTCTTCCTGTTTTTGTGTGATATCGAGTTCTGTACATACACACTCTGCCTGATTTTGAGGCATATCGAGTTCTGTACATACACACTCTTACTGTTTTTGTGGGATATCGAGTTCTGTACATACACACTCTTACTGTTTATGTGTGATATAGAGTTCTGTACATACACACTCTTACTGTTTTGGTGGGATATAGAGTTCTGGACATACACGCTCTAACTGTTTTGGTGGGATAGCGAGTTCTGTACATACACACTCTTACTGTTTTGGTGGGATAGCGAGTTCTGTACATACACTCTCTTACTGTTTTTGTGGGATATCGAGTTCTGTACAAACACACTCTTACTGTTTTGGTGGGATTTCGAGTTCTGTACATACACACTCTTACTGTTTTGGTGGGATATCGAGTTCTGTACATACACACTCTTACTGTTTTGGTGGGATATCGAGTTCTGTACATACACACTCTTTATGTTTTTGTGGGCTATCGAGTTCTGTACATACACACTCTTACTGTTTTTGTGGGATATCAAGTTCTGTACATACACACTCTTCCTGTTTTTGTGGGATATCGAGTTCTGTACATACACACTCTTATTGTTTTTGTGGGATATCAAGTTCTGTACATACACACTCTTCCTGTTTTTGTGGGATATAGAGTTCTGTACATACACACTCTTCCTGTTTTTGTGGGATATCGAGTTCTGTACATACACACTCTACTGTTTTTGTGGGATATCGAGTTCTGTACATACACACTCTTACTGTTTTTGTGGGATATCGAGTTCTGTTCAGACACACTCTTACTGTTTTTGTGGGATATCGAGTTCTGTACATACACACTCTTACTGTTTTTGTGGGATATCGAGTTCTGTACATACACACTCTTGCTGTTTTGGTGGGATGTGGAGTTCTGTACCTACACACTATTACCGTTTTGGTGTGATATAGAGTTCTGTACATGCACACTCTTACTGTTTTGGTGGGATATAGAGTTCTGTACATACACACTCTTACTGTTTTGATGGGATATAGAGTTCTGTACAAACACACTCTTACTGTTTTGGTGGGATTTCGAGTTCTGTACATACACACTCTTACTGTTTTGGTGGGATATCGAGTTCTGTACATACACACTCTTACTGTTTTGGTGGGATATAGAGTTCTGTACAGACACACTCTTCATGTTTTTGTGGGCTATCGAGTTCTGTACATACACACTCTTACTGTTTTTGTGGGATATCAAGTTCTGTACATACACACTCTTCCTGTTTTTGTGGGATATCGAGTTCTGTACATACACACTCTTATTGTTTTTGTGGGATATCAAGTTCTGTACATACACACTCTTCCTGTTTTTGTGGGATATCGAGTTCTGTACAGACACACTCTTACTGTTTTTGTGGGATATCGAGTTCTGTACATACACACTCTTACTGTTTTGGTGGGATATCGAGTTCTGTACATACACACTCTTACTGTTTTGGTGGGATATCGAGTTCTGTACATACACACTCTTACTGTTTTTGTGTGATATAGAATTCTGTACATACACACTCTTACTGTTTTGGTGGGATATAGAGTTCTGTACATACACACTCTTACTGTTTTGGTGGGAGATAGAGCTCTGTACATACACACTCTTACTGTTTTTGTGGGATATCAAGTTCTGTACAGACACACTCTTCCTGTTTTTCTGGGATATCCAGTTCTGTATATACACACTCTTCATGTTTTTGTGGGCTATCGAGTTCTGTACGTACACACTCTTACTGTTTTGGTGGGATATCGAGTTCTGTACATACACACTCTTACTTTTTTGGTGGGATATAGAGTTCTGTACAGACACACTCTTCATGTTTTTGTGGGCTATCGAGTTCTGTACGTCCACACTCTTACTGTTTTGGTGGGATATCGAGTTCTGTACATACACACTCTTACTGTTTTGCTGGGATATAGAGTTCTGTACAGACACACTCTTCATGTTTTTGTGGGCTATCGAGTTCTGTACATACACACTCTTACTGTTTTTGTGGGATATAGAGTTCTGTACATACAAACTCTTAATGTTTTTGTGGGATATCGAGTTCTGTCCATACACACTCTTACTATTTTGGTGAGATATAGAGTTCTGTACATACACACTCTTACTGTTTTGGTGGGATGTGGAGTTCTGTACCTACACACTATTACCGTTTTGGTGTGATATAGAGTTCTGTACATACACACTCTTACTGTTTTGGTGGGATATAGAGTTCTGTACATGCACACTCTTACTGTTTTGGTGGGATATAGAGTTCTGTACATACACACTCTTACTGTTTTGGTGGGATATAGAGTTCTGTACAAACACACTCTTACTGTTCTGGTGGGATTTCGAGTTCTGTACATACACACTCTTACTGTTTTGGTGGGATATCGAGTTCTGTACATACACACTCTTACTGTTTTGGTGGGATATCGAGTTCTGTACATACACACTCTTCATGTTTTTGTGGGCTATCGAGTTCTGTCCATACACACTCTTCCTGTTTTTGTGGGAGGTTGAGTTCTGTACATACACACTCTTCCTGTTTTGTTGGGATATAGAGTTTTGTACATACACACGCTTACTGTTTTGGTGGGATATGGAGTTCTGTACATACACACTATTACCGTTTTGGTGTGATATTGAGTTCTGTACATACACACTCTTACTGTTTTGGTGGGATATAGAGTTCAGTACATCCACACTCTTACTGTTTTGGTGGGATATAGAGTTCTGTACATACACACTCTTACTGTTTTGGTGGGATATAGAGTTCTGTACATACACACTCTTCATGTTTTTGTGGGCTATCGAGTTCTGTACATACACACTCTTACTGTTTTTGTGGGATTTCAAGTTCTGTACATACACACTCTTCCTGTTTTTGTGAGATATCGAGTTCTGTACATACACACTCTTATTGTTTTTGTGGGATATCAAGTTCTGTACATACACACTCCTGCTGTTTTTGTGGGATATCGAGTTCTGTATATACACACTCTTACTGTTTTTGTGGGATATAGAGTTCTGTACATACACACTCTTAATGTTTTTGTGAGATATCGAGTTCTGTACATACACACTCACTGTTTTTGTGGGATATCGCTTTCTGTACATACACACTCTTACTGTTTTTGTGGGATATAGAGTTCTGTACATACACACTCTTCCTGTTTTTGTGTGATATCGAGTTCTGTACATACACACTCTGCCTGATTTTGAGGGATATCGAGTTCTGTACATACACACTCTTCCTGTTTTTGTGGGATATCGAGTTCTGTACATACACACTCTTACTGTTTTTGTGGGATATCGAGTTCTGTACATACACACTCTTACTGTTTATGTGTGATATAGAGTTCTGTACATACACACTCTTACTGTTTTGGTGGGATATAGAGTTCTGGACATACACGCTCTAACTGTTTTGGTGGGATAGCGAGTTCTGTACATACACACTCTTACTGTTTTGGTGGGATAGCGAGTTCTGTACATACACTGTCTTACTGTTTTTGTGGGATATCGAGTTCTGTACAAACACACTCTTACTGTTTTGGTGGGATTTCGAGTTCTGTACATACACACTCTTACTGTTTTGGTGGGATATCGAGTTCTGTACATACACACTCTTACTGTTTTGGTGGGATATCGAGTTCTGTACATACACACTCTTTATGTTTTTGTGGGCTATCGAGTTCTGTACATACACACTCTTACTGTTTTTGTGGGATATCAAGTTCTGTACATACACACTCTTCCTGTTTTTGTGGGATATCGAGTTCTGTACATACACACTCTTATTGTTTTTGTGGGATATCAAGTTCTGTACATACACACTCTTCCTGTTTTTGTGGGATATAGAGTTCTGTACATACACACTCTTCCTGTTTTTGTGGGATATCGAGTTCTGTACATACACACTCTACTGTTTTTGTGGGATATCGAGTTCTGTACATACACACTCTTACTGTTTTTGTGGGATATCGAGTTCTGTTCAGACACACTCTTACTGTTTTTGTGGGATATCGAGTTCTGTACATACACACTCTTACTGTTTTTGTGGGATATCGAGTTCTGTACATACACACTCTTGCTGTTTTGGTGGGATGTGGAGTTCTGTACCTACACACTATTACCGTTTTGGTGTGATATAGAGTTCTGTACATGCACACTCTTACTGTTTTTGTGGGATATAGAGTTCTGTACATACACACTCTTACTGTTTTGATGGGATATAGAGTTCTGTACAAACACACTCTTACTGTTTTGGTGGGATTTCGAGTTCTGTACATACACACTCTTACTGTTTTGGTGGGATATCGAGTTCTGTACATACACACTCTTACTGTTTTGGTGGGATATAGAGTTCTGTACATACACACTCTTACTGTTTTGGTGGGATATCGAGTTCTGTACATACACACTCTTACTGTTTTTGTGGGATATCAAGTTCTGTACATACACACTCTTCCTGTTTTTGTGGGATATCGAGTTCTGTACATACACACTCTTATTGTTTTTGTGGGATATCAAGTTCTGTACATACACACTCTTCCTGTTTTTGTGGGATATAGAGTTCTGTACATACACACTCTTCCTGTTTTTGTGGGATATCGAGTTCTGTACATACACACTCTTACTATTTTTGTGGGATATCGAGTTCTGTACATACACACTCTTACTGTTTTTGTGGGATATCGAGTTCTGTACAGACACACTCTTACTGTTTTTGTGGGATATCGAGTTCTGTACATACACACTCTTACTGTTTTGGTGGGATATCGAGTTCTGTACATACACACTCTTACTGTTTTGGTGGGATATCGAGTTCTGTACATACACACTCTTACTGTTTTTGTGTGATATAGAATTCTGTACATACACACTCTTACTGTTTTGGTGGGATATAGAGTTCTGTACATACACACTCTTACTGTTTTGGTGGGAGATAGAGTTCTGTACATACACACTCTTACTGTTTTTGTGGGATATCAAGTTCTGTACAGACACACTCTTCCTGTTTTTCTGGGATATCCAGTTCTGTACATACACACTCTTCATGTTTTTGTGGGCTATCGAGTTCTGTACGTACACACTCTTACTGTTTTGGTGGGATATCGAGTTCTGTACATACACACTCTTACTGTTTTGGTGGGATATAGAGTTCTGTACAGACACACTCTTCATGTTTTTGTGGGCTATCGAGTTCTGTACGTCCACACTCTTACTGTTTTGGTGGGATATCGAGTTCTGTACATACACACTCTTACTGTTTTGCTGGGATATAGAGTTCTGTACAGACACACTCTTCATGTTTTTGTGGGCTATCGAGTTCTGTACATACACACTCTTACTGTTTTTGTGGGATATAGAGTTCTGTACATACAAACTCTTAATGTTTTTCTGGGATATCGAGTTCTGTCCATACACACTCTTACTATTTTGGTGAGATATAGAGTTCTGTACATATACACTCTTACTGTTTTTGTGGGATATCAAGTTCTGTACATACACCCTCTTCCTGTTTTGTTGGGATATAGAGTTCTGTACATACACACTCTTGCTGTTTTGGTGGGATGTGGAGTTCTGTACCTACACACTATTACCGTTTTGGTGTGATGTAGAGTTCTGTACATACACACTCTTACTGTTTTGGTGGGATATAGAGTTCTGTACATGCACACTCTTACTGTTTTGGTGGGATATAGAGTTCTGTACATACACACTCTTACTGTTTTGATGGGATATAGAGTTCTGTACATACACACTCTTACTGTTTTGGTGGGATATAGAGTTCTGTACATGCACACTCTTACTGTTTTGGTGGGATATAGAGTTCTGTACATGCACACTCTTACTGTTTTGGTGGGATATAGAGTTCTGTACATACACACTCTTACTGTTTTGGTGGGATTTCGAGTTCTGTACATACACACTCTTACTGTTTTGGTGGGATATCGAGTTCTGTACATACACACTCTTACTGTTTTGGTGGGATATCGAGTTCTGTACATACACACTCTTATTGTTTTTGTGGGATATCAAGTTCTGTACAGACACACTCTTCATGTTTTTGTGGGCTATCGAGTTCTGTACATACACACTCTTACTGTTTTTGTGGGATATCAAGTTCTGTACATACACACTCTTCCTGTTTTTGTGGGATATCGAGTTCTGTACATACACACTCTTATTGTTTTTGTGGGATATCAAGTTCTGTACATACACACTCTTCCTGTTTTTGTGGGATATAGAGTTCTGTACATACACACTCTTCCTGTTTTTGTGGGATATAGAGTTCTGTACATACACACTCTTACTATTTTTGTGGGATATCGAGTTCTGTACATACACACTCTTACTGTTTTTGTGGGATATCGAGTTCTGTACAGACACACTCTTACTGTTTTTGTGGGATATCGAGTTCAGTACATACACACTCTTACTGTTTTGGTGGGATATCGAGTTCTGTACATACACACTCTTACTGTTTTGGTGGGATATCGAGTTCTGTACATACACACTCTTACTGTTTTTGTGTGATATAGAATTCTGTACATACACACTCTTACTGTTTTGGTGGGATATAGAGTTCTGTACATACACACTCTTACTGTTTTGGTGGGATATAGAGTTCTGTACATACACACTCTTACTGTTTTTGTGGGATATCAAGTTCTGTACATACACACTCTTCCTGTTTTTGTGGGATATAGAGTTCTGTACATACAAACTCTTAATGTTTTTGTGGGATATCGAGTTCTGTCCATACACACTCTTACTATTTTGGTGAGATATAGAGTTCTGTACATACACACTCTTACTGTTTTGGTGGGATAGCGAGTTCTGTACAAACACACTCTTACTGTTTTTGTGGGATATCGAGTTCTGTACATACACACTCTTACTGTTTTGGTGGGATATCGAGTTCTGTACATACACACTCTTACTGTTTTTGTAGGATATCGAGTTCTGTACATACACACTCTTACTGTTTTTGTGTGATATAGAGTTCTGTACATACACACTCGTACTGTTTTGTTGGGATATAGAGTTCTGTACATACACACTCTTACTGTTTTGGTGGGATATAGAGTTCTGTACATACACTCTCTTCATGTTTTCGTGGGCTATCGAGTTCTGTCCATACACACTCTTACTGTTTTTGTGGGATATCAAGTTCTGTACATACACACTCTTCCTGTTTTTGTGGGATATCAAGTTCTGTACATACACACTCTTCATGTTTTTGTGGGCTATCGAGTTCTGTACGTCCACACTCTTACTATTTTGGTGAGATATAGAGTTCTGTACATACACACTCTTACTGTTTTTGTGGGATATCGAGTTCTGTACATACACACTCTTCCTGTTTTGTTGGGATATAGAGTTCTGTACATACACACTCTTACTGTTTTGGTGGGATGTGGAGTTCTGTACCTACACACTATTACCGTTTTGGTGTGATATAGAGTTCTGTACATACACACTCTTACTGTTTTGGTGGGATATAGAGTTCTGTACATGCACACTCTTACTGTTTTGGTGGGATATAGAGTTCTGTACATACACACTCTTACTGTTTTGGTGGGATATAGAGTTCTGTACAAACACACTCTTACTGTTTTGGTGGGATTTCGAGTTCTGTACATACACACTCTTACTGTTTTGGTGGGATATCGAGTTCTGTACATACACACTCTTACTGTTTTGGTGGGATATCGAGTTCTGTACATACACACTCTTCATGTTTTTGTGGGCTATCGAGTTCTGTACATACACACTCTTACTGTTTTTGTGGGATATCAAGTTCTGTACATACACATTCTTCCTGTTTTTGTGGGATATCGAGTTCTGTACATACACACTCTTATTGTTTTTGTGGGATATCAAGTTCTGTACATACACACTCTTCCTGTTTTTGTGGGATATAGAGTTCTGTACATACACACTCTTCCTGTTTTTGTGGGATATCGAGTTCTGTACATACACACACTACTGTTTTTGTGGGATATCGAGTTCTGTACATACACACTCTTACTGTTTTTGTGGGATATCGAGTTCTGTTCAGACACACTCTTACTGTTTTTGTGGGATATCGAGTTCTGTACATACACACTCTTACTGTTTTTGTGGGATATCGAGTTCTGTACATACACACTCTTACTGTTTTGGTGGGATATCGAGTTCTGTACATACACACTCTTACTGTTTTGGTGGGATATCGAGTTCTGTACATACACACTCTTACTGTTTTTGTGTGATATAGAATTCTGTACATACACACTCTTACTGTTTTGGTGGGATATAGAGTTCTGTACATACACACTCTTGCTGTTTTGGTGGGATATAGAGTTCTGTACATACACACTCTTACTGTTTTTGTGGGATATCAAGTTCTGTACATACACACTCTTCCTGTTTTTGTGGGATATCCAGTTCTGTACATACACACTCTTCATGTTTTTGTGGGCTATCGAGTTCTGTACGTACACACTCTTCCTGTTTTGGTGGGATATCGAGTTCTGTACATACACACTCTTACTGTTTTGCTGGGATATAGAGTTCTGTACAGAAACACTCTTCATGATTTTGTGGGCTATCGAGTTCTGTACATACACACTCTTACTGTTTTTGTGGGATATAGAGTTCTGTACATACAAACTCTTAATGTTTTTGTGGGATATCGAGTTCTGTCCATACACACTCTTACTATTTTGGTGAGATATAGAGTTCTGTACATACACACTCTTCCTGTTTTTGTGGGAGGTCGAGTTCTGTACATACACACTCTTCCTGTTTTGTTGGGATATAGAGTTTTGTACATACACACGCTTACTGTTTTGGTGGGATATGGAGTTCTGTACATACACACTATTACCGTTTTGGTGTGATATTGAGTTCTGTACATACACACTCTTACTGTTTTGGTGGGATATAGAGTTCAGTCCATACACACTCTTACTGTTTTGGTGGGATATAGAGTTCTGTACATACACACTCTTACTGTTTTGGTGGGATATAGAGTTCTGTACATACACACTCTTCATCTTTTTGTGGGCTATCGAGTTCTGTACATACACACTCTTACTGTTTTTGTGGGATTTCAAGTTCTGTACATACACACTCTTCCTGTTTTTGTGGGATATCGAGTTCTGTACATACACACTCTTATTGTTTTTGTGGGATATCAAGTTCTGTACATACACACTCCTGCTGTTTTTGTGGGATATCGAGTTCTGTATATACACACTCTTACTGTTTTTGTGGGATATAGAGTTCTGTACATCCACACTCTTACTGTTTTTGTGAGATATCGAGTTCTGTACATACACACTCTTACTGTTTTTGTGGGATATCGCTTTCTGTACATACACACTCTTACTGTTTTTGTGGGATATAGAGTTCTGTACATACACACTCTTCCTGTTTTTGTGTGATATCGAGTTCTGTACATACACACTCTGCCTGATTTTGAGGGATATCGAGTTCTGTACATACACACTCTTCCTGTTTTTGTGGGATATCGAGTTCTGTACATACACACTCTTACTGTTTATGTGTGATATAGAGTTCTGTACATACACACT
Organism: Heterodontus francisci; assembly: GCF_036365525.1. Classification (NCBI taxonomy): domain Eukaryota; kingdom Metazoa; phylum Chordata; class Chondrichthyes; order Heterodontiformes; family Heterodontidae; genus Heterodontus; species Heterodontus francisci. The sequence goes on from NC_090401.1 coordinate 10,054,564, forward strand.
CTTACTGTTTTGGTGGGATATAGAGTTCTGGACATACACGCTCTAACTGTTTTGGTGGGATAGCGAGTTCTGTACATACACACTCTTACTGTTTTGGTGGGATAGCGAGTTCTGTACATACACTCTCTTACTGTTTTTGTGGGATATCGAGTTCTGTACATACACACTCTTCCTGTTTTGGTGGGATATGGAGTTCTGTACATACACACTCTTTCTGTTTTTGTGGGATATAGAGTTCTGTACATACACACTCTTACTGTTTTGGTGGGATATGGAGTTCTGTACATACACACTCTTACTGTTTTTGTGGGATATCTAGTTCTGTACATACACACTCTTACTGTTTTTGTGGGATATCGAGTTATGTACATACACACTCTTACTGTTTTTGTGGGATATAGAGTTCTGTACATACACACTCTTACCGTTTTGGTGGGATAGCGAGTTCTGTACATACACACTCTTACTGTTTTTGTGGGATATAGAGTTCTGTACATACACACTCTTACTGTTTTGGTGGGATAGCGAGTTCTGTACATACACACTCTTACTGTTTTGGTGGGATATCGAGTTCTGTATATACACACTCTTCCTGTTTTTGTGGGATATCGAGTTCTGTACATACACACTCTTCCTGTTTTTGTGGGATATCGAGTTCTGTACATACACACTCTTACTGTTTTTGTGGGATATAGAATTCTGTACATACACACTCTTACTGTTTTTGTGTGATATAGAGTTCTGTACATACACACTCTTACTGTTTTTGTGGGATATAGAATTCTGTACATCCACGCTCTAACTGTTTTGGTGGGATATCGAGTTCTGTCCATACACACTCTTCCTGTTTTTGTGGGATGTCGAGTTCTGTACATACACACTCTTCCTGTTTTTGTGGGATATCGAGTTCTGTACATACACACTCTTACTGTTTTTGTGGGATATCGAGTTCTGTACATACACACTCTTACTGTTTCTGTGGGATATCGAGTTCTGGACATACACACTCTTACTGTTTTTGTGGGATATCGAGTTCTGTACATACACGCTCTTACTGTTTATGTGTGATATAGAGTTCTGTACATACACACTCTTACTGTTTTGGTGGGATATAGAGTTCTGGACATACACGCTCGAACTGTTATGGTGGGATAGCGAGTTCTGTTCATACACTCTCTTACTGTTTTTGTGGGATATCGAGTTCTGTACATACACACTCTTCCTGTTTTGGTGGGATATGGAGTTCTGTACATACACACTCTTTCTGTTTTTGTGGGATATAGAGTTCTGTACATACACACTCTTACTGTTTTTGTGGGATATCGAGTTATGTACATACACACTCTTACTGTTTTTGTGGGATATAGAGTTCTGTACATACACACTCTTACTGTTTTGGTGGGATAGCGAGTTCTGTACATACACACTCTTACTGTTTTTGTGGGATATAGAGTTCTGTACATACACACTCTTACTGTTTTGGTGGGATAGCGAGTTCTGTACATACACACTCTTACTGTTTTGGTGGGATATCGAGTTCTGTATATACACACTCTTCCTGTTTTTGTGGGATATCGAGTTCTGTACATACACACTCTTACTGTTTTTGTGGGATATCGAGTTCTGTACATACACACTCTTACTGTTTTTGTGTGATATAGAATTCTGTACATACACACTCTTACTGTTTTTGTGGGATATACAGTTCTGTACATACACACTCTTACTGTTTTTGTGGGATATAGAATTCTGTACATCCACGCTCTAACTGTTTTGGTGGGATATCGAGTTCTGTCCATACACACTCTTCCTGTTTTTGTGGGATGTCGAGTTCTGTACATACACACTCTTCCTGTTTTTGTGGGATATCGAGTTCTGTACATACACACTCTTACTGTTTTTGTGGGATATCGAGTTCTGTCCATGCACACTCTTCCTGTTTTTGTGGGATATCGAGTTCTGTACATACACACTCTTACTGTTTTTGTGGGATATCAAGTTCTGTACATACACACTCTTACTGTTTTTGTGGGATATCGAGTTCTGTACATACACACTCTTACTGTTTTTCTGGGATATAGAATTCAGTACATCCACGCTCTCACTGTTTTGGTGGGATATCGAGTTCTGTCCATACACACTCTTCCTGTTTTTGTGGGATCTCGAGTTCTGTACATACACACTCTTCCTGTTTTTGTGGGATATCGAGTTCTGTACATACACACTCTTACTGTTTCTGTGGGATATCAAGTTCTGTACATACACACTCTTACTGTTTTGGTGGGATAGCGATTTCTGTACATACACACTCTTACTGTTTTGGTGGGATATCAAGTTCTTACTGTTTTTGTGGGATATAGAGTTCTGTACATACACACTCTTACTGTTTTTGTGGGATATAGAGTTCTGTACATACACACTCTTACTGTTTTGGTGTGATATCGAGTTCTGTACATCCACATTCTTACTGTTTTGGTGTGATATAGAGTTCTGTACATACACACTCTTACTGTTTTTGTGGGATATCGAGTTCTGTACATGCACACTCTTACTGTTTTTGTGGGATATAGAGTTCTGTACATATACACTCTTACTGTTTTTGTGTGATATAGAGTTCTGTACATACTCACTCTTCCTGTTTTTGTGGGATATAGAGTTCTGTACATGCACACTCTTCCTGTTTTTGTGGGATATCGAGTTCTGTCCATGCACACTCTTCCTGTTTTTGTGGGATGTCGAGTTCTGTACATACACACTCTTCCTGTTTTTGTGGGATATCGAGTTCTGTACATACACACTCTTACTGTTTTTGTGGGATATCGAGTTCTGTCCATGCACACTCTTCCTGTTTTTGTGGGATATCGAGTTCTGTACATACACACTCTTACTGTTTTTGTGGGATATCAAGTTCTGTACATACACACTCTTACTGTTTTTGTGGGATATCGAGTTCTGTACATACACACTCTTACTGTTTTTGTGGGATATAGTGTTCTGTACATACACACTCTTACTGTTTTGGTGTGATATAGAGTTCTGTACATCCACATTCTTACTGTTTTGGTGTGATATAGAGTTCTGTACATACACACTCTTACTGTTTTTGTGGGATATCGAGTTCTGTACATGCACACTCTTACTGTTTTTGTGGGATATAGAGTTCTGTACATATACACTCTTACTGTTTTTGTGGGATATAGAGTTCTGTACATACACACTCTTCCTGTTTTTGTGGGATATAGAGTTCTGTACATGCACACTCTTCCTGTTTTTGTGGGATATCGAGTTCTGTCCATACACACTCTTCCTGTTTTTGTGGGATGTCGACTTCTGTACATACACACTCTTACTGTTTTGGTGGGATAGCGAGTTCTGTACATACACACTCTTACTGTTTTGGTGGGATATCGAGTTCTGTATATACACACTCTTACTGTTTTTGTGGGATATCGAGTTCTGTACATACACACTCTTACTGTTTTTGTGGGATATCAAGTTCTGTACATACACACTCTTACTGTTTTTGTGGGATATCGAGTTCTGTACATACACACTCTTACTGTTTTTGTGGGATATAGAGTTCTGTACATACGCACTCTTACTGTTTTGGTGTGATATAGAGTTCTGTACATCCACATTCTTACTGTTTTGGTGTGATATAGAGTTCTGTACATACACACTCTTACTGTTTTTGTGGGATATCGAGTTCTGTACATGCACACTCTTACTGTTTTTGTGGGATATAGAGTTCTGTACATACACACTCTTACTGTTTTTGTGGGATATCGAGTTCTGTACATACACACTCTTACTGTTTTTGTGGGATATAGAATTCTGTACATACACACTCTTACTGTTTTTGTGGGATATACAGTTCTGTACATACACACTCTTACTGTTTTTGTGGGATATAGAATTCTGTACATCCACGCTCTAACTGTTTTGGTGGGATATCGAGTTCTGTCCATACACACTCTTCCTGTTTTTGTGGGATATCGAGTTCTGTACGTACACACTCTTACTGTTTTTGTGGGATATCGAGTTCTGTACATACACACTCTTACTGTTTTTGTGGGATATCGAGTTCTGTACATACACACTCTTACTGTTTTTCTGGGATATAGAATTCTGTACATCCACGCTCTCACTGTTTTGGTGGGATATCGAGTTCTGTCCATACACACTCTTCCTGTTTTTGTGGGATGTCGAGTTCTGTACATACACACTCTTCCTGTTTTTGTGGGATATCGAGTTCTGTACATACACACTCTTACTGTTTCTGTGGGATATCAAGTTCTGTACATACACACTCTTACTGTTTTGGTGGGATAGCGATTTCTGTACATACACACTCTTACTGTTTTGGTGGGATATCAAGTTCTTACTGTTTTTGTGGGATATAGAGTTCTGTACATACACACTCTTACTGTTTTTGTGGGATATAGAGTTCTGTACATACACACTCTTACTGTTTTGGTGTGATATAGAGTTCTGTACATCCACATTCTTACTGTTTTGGTGTGATATAGAGTTCTGTACATACACACTCTTACTGTTTTTGTGGGATATCGAGTTCTGTACATGCACACTCTTACTGTTTTTGTGGGATATAGAGTTCTGTACATATACACTCTTACTGTTTTTGTGTGATATAGAGTTCTGTACATACACACTCTTCCTGTTTTTGTGGGATATAGAGTTCTGTACATGCACACTCTTCCTGTTTTTGTGGGATATCGAGTTCTGTCCATACACACTCTTCCTGTTTTTGTGGTATGTCGAGTTCTGTACATACACACTCTTCCTGTTTTTGTGGGATATCGAGTTCTGTACATGCACACTCTTACTGTTTTTGTGGGATATCGAGTTCTGTCCATGCACACTCTTCCTGTTTTTGTGGGATATCGAGTTCTGTACATACACACTCTTACTGTTTTTGTGGGATATCAAGTTCTGTACATACACACTCTTACTGTTTTTGTGGGATATCGAGTTCTGTACATACACACTCTTACTGTTTTTGTGGGATATAGAGTTCTGTACATACACACTCTTACTGTTTTGGTGTGATATAGAGTTCTGTACATCCACATTCTTACTGTTTTGGTGTGATATAGAGTTCTGTACATGCACACTCTTACTGTTTTTGTGGGATATCGAGTTCTGTACATGCACACTCTTACTGTTTTTGTGTGATATCGAGTTCTGTACATATACACTCTTACTGTTTTTGTGGGATATAGAGTTCTGTACATACACACTCTTCCTGTTTTTGTGGGATATAGAGTTCTGTACATGCACACTCTTCCTGTTTTTGTGGGATATCGAGTTCTGTCCATACACACTCTTCCTGTTTTTGTGGGATGTCAAGTTCTGTACATACACACTCTTCCTGTTTTTGTGGGATATCGAGTTCTGTACATACACACTCTTACTGTTTTTGTGGGATATCGAGTTCTGTACATGCACACTCTTACTGTTTTTGTGGGATATAGAGTTCTGTACATATACACTCTTACTGTTTTTGTGTGATATAGAGTTCTGTTCATGCACACTCTTCCTGTTTTTGTGGGATATAGAGTTCTGTACATGCACACTCTTCCTGTTTTTGTGGGATATAGAGTTCTGTACATACACACTCTTACTGTTTTGGTGGGATATCAAGTTCTTACTGTTTTTGTGGGATATAGAGTTCTGTACATACACACTCTTACTGTTTTTGTGGGATATAGAGTTCTGTACATACACACTCTTACTGTTTTGGTGTGATATAGAGTTCTGTACATCCACATTCTTACTGTTTTGGTGTGATATAGAGTTCTGTACATACACACTCTTACTGTTTTTGTGGGATATCGAGTTCTGTACATGCACACTCTTACTGTTTTTGTGGGATATAGAGTTCTGTACATATACACTCTTACTGTTTTTGTGTGATATAGAGTTCTGTACATACACACTCTTCCTGTTTTTGTGGGATATAGAGTTCTGTACATGCACACTCTTCCTGTTTTTGTGGGATATCGAGTTCTGTCCATACACACTCTTCCTGTTTTTGTGGTATGTCGAGTTCTGTACATACACACTCTTCCTGTTTTTGTGGGATATCGAGTTCTGTACATGCACACTCTTACTGTTTTTGTGGGATATCGAGTTCTGTCCATGCACACTCTTCCTGTTTTTGTGGGATATCGAGTTCTGTACATACACACTCTTACTGTTTTTGTGGGATATCAAGTTCTGTACATACACACTCTTACTGTTTTTGTGGGATATCGAGTTCTGTACATACACACTCTTACTGTTTTTGTGGGATATAGAGTTCTGTACATACACACTCTTACTGTTTTGGTGTGATATAGAGTTCTGTACATCCACATTCTTACTGTTTTGGTGTGATATAGAGTTCTGTACATGCACACTCTTACTGTTTTTGTGGGATATCGAGTTCTGTACATGCACACTCTTACTGTTTTTGTGTGATATCGAGTTCTGTACATATACACTCTTACTGTTTTTGTGGGATATAGAGTTCTGTACATACACACTCTTCCTGTTTTTGTGGGATATAGAGTTCTGTACATGCACACTCTTCCTGTTTTTGTGGGATATCGAGTTCTGTCCATACACACTCTTCCTGTTTTTGTGGGATGTCAAGTTCTGTACATACACACTCTTCCTGTTTTTGTGGGATATCGAGTTCTGTACATACACACTCTTACTGTTTTTGTGGGATATCGAGTTCTGTACATGCACACTCTTACTGTTTTTGTGGGATATAGAGTTCTGTACATATACACTCTTACTGTTTTTGTGTGATATAGAGTTCTGTTCATGCACACTCTTCCTGTTTTTGTGGGATATAGAGTTCTGTACATGCACACTCTTCCTGTTTTTGTGGGATATAGAGTTCTGTACATACACACTCTTACTGTTTTGGTGGGATATAGAGTTCTGTACATACATACCCTTGCTGTTTTTGAACAAGCGAATAATAGCAACCTGTGCATTTTTGTGCCATCATTTCTCCTCGTTGACAAAATAATTGTTCTGTTTTGACATTGACGCCGTGCAGCCAAAAAATTGCAAGACTAAAGTGATATATCTGGCCAGAAGCCAAACTAATTTAGTAATCCTTCCTGTGTCGCTGGGACTCTGGGCTTGGTGCAATGGGACATAAAGCCTGGCTCGGGTATAAAATTAAAACCCGACCCAGGCCCAAGTCCTTTAATCTTTTTAAATGCCCGACCCAACCCAAACCTGACACATGTAGTCGGGTTTGGTTGGGTAGCCAGGCGTTACTGCAGAGTGTGGAGTCCGGATTGCACGTTTCCTGCCTTTACGTCTGGAATGTTTATTCAGAGATTACTTCCCGGAGCAAGGCAGCACTGTCCACGTCCAGCCCGACCCGACCTGAGCCTCAATGCTGGAAGAGAGACCCGACCCAACCCAAACCCGACACATTTTGTTGGGTCTGGTCGGGTTTGAGTCGGGTAGCTACACTTTAATGGCACAGGCTTGTGCCTCCACTTGTACGTCAGGGACCTGAGTTGATATCCAACACAGGCTGACAATCTGAGCATCTCTTCCTTCTGTGGCCTATTAGGGGCTTTGTGAAATAATATTCAGCTGGTTTACTCCAGTTCCCAGTGAGTATGGTCACACAGCACAAACGGCCTCTATTTCAGCACTCCGGTCCTGTAATAGCAGTCTCATTCAGGGAAGTCACTGAAAATGTTAGTGGCAGGAATAGATAAGTAACACATGCAGTAAAAGGAGTTCTTTGTACATTGGAGCTAGTACTCATTGTTGGGGCAGTACAGAGGAAGATTTATTCTCAATCTGGTGTCAACCATGGCTTTAGTGGCAACACATTTACCATTTTTTTTCTTTCGTGGGATGAGGGCGATCCTGGCAAGGCCAACATTTGTTGCCCATCCCCATCATCAGCTTCTCAAGGGCAATAAATGGGCAATAAATGCTGGCCTAGCCAGTGAGGCCCACATCCCATGAATTAATAAAAACAAATTGTCCTTCAAAAGGTGGCGGTAACGTTTTCTTGAACTGCTGCATTCTATATGCTATAGGTACACCCACAATGTGGTTAGGGAGGGAGTTCCAGGATTTTGACCCAGCTACAGTGAAGGAATGGTGATATAGTTCCAAGTCAGGATGGTGTGTGCCTTGGAGGGGAACTTGCAGGTGGTGGTGTCCCCATGCATCTGCTGACCTTGTCCTTCTAGGCGGAAGAGGTCACGGGTTTGGAAGGTGATGTCTAAGGAGCCTTGGTGAGTTGTTGCAGTGCATCTTGTAGATGGGACACACTGCTGCCACTGTGCGTCGGTGGTGGAGGGAGTAAATGTTTAAGGTGGCAAATGGGGTGATGATCAAAAAAGTTGCTTTATCCTGGATGGTGTCGAGCTTCCTGACTGCTGTTGGAATGGCACTCATCCAGACAAGTGGAGAGTATTCCATCACACTCCTGACTTGTTCCTTGTAGATGGTGGACAGGCTTTGTTGAGTCAGGAGTTGAGTTACTTGCTGCAGAATTCCCAGCCTCTGACCTGCTCTTGTAGCCACAGTACTTATATGGCTGGTGTAAGGAAAACAACCCTAGCTTATCCAATCTTTCCTCGTAGCTGCAATTTTCAAGCTCTGGCAACATTCTTGTAAATCTCCTCTGTACTCTGTCCAGACCAATTATGTCCTTCCTGTAATGTGGTGACCAGAACTGTACGCAATACTCCAGCTATGGCCTAACCAGCGTTTTATATAATTCCAAAATTACATCCCTGATTTTGTATTCTATATCTTGGCCAATAAATGAAAGCGTTCCTTATGCCTTCTTCATCACTTTATCTACGTTTTTTATTTTTCTATAGATATAGCTCTTGGGATGAAAGGGATCAAAGGATATGGGGGGAAGCGGGAACAGCTTACTGAGTTGGATGATCAGATATGATCATACTGAATGGTGGAGCAGGCTCGAAGGGCTGAATGGCCTACTCCTGCTCCTATTTTCTATGTTTCTATCCTGCCACATTCAGGGACCTGTAGACATGCACTCCAAGCTCTCTCACTTCCTCTACCCCTCTCAATACCTCCTGTTTATTGTGTATTCCCTTGCTTTCTATGCCTTCCCCAAATGCATTACCTCACACTCCTCTGGATTGAATTCCATTTGCCACTTTTCCATCCACTCAACCAAACCATTGATATAACTCTGGAGTCTACAGCTACCCTCTTCACTATCAACTACACGGCCAATTTTTGTGTCATCTGCAAATTCCCAATCATGCCTCCCACATTTAAGTCCAAATCATTAATATATAACACAAACAGCAAGAGACCCACATTGAGCCCTGTGGAACACCACTGGAAACTACCTTCCATTCACAAAAATATCCATCGACTATTATCCTTTGTTTCCTGTCACTGAGTCAATTTTGGATCCAATTCACCATATTCCCCTGTATCCCATGGACTTTAACTTTTCTCACCAGTCTGTCATGTGGGACCTTGCCAAATGCCTTACTAAAATCCATGTAGACAACATCCACTGCACTACCCTCATCAATCCTCCTTGTTACTTCCTCAAAAAATTCAATTAAGTTTGGAAGACACAGCCTTTTCTAAATAAATCCATGCTGACTATCCCTGATTAATCCAATCCTTTCTAACTGACAATTTATCCTATCTCTCAGAATTGATTCTAATAATTTGCCCACCACCGAGGTAAGACTGACTGGCCTATAATTATTTGGCCTATCCCTCGCACTTTTTTTAAACAATGGTACAACGTTTGCAGATCCCCAATCCTCTGATACCTCACCTGTATCTAGTGAGGATTTGAAAATGATCCTCAGCGCATCCGCTATTTCCTCCCTGGCTTGCGTTAACAGCCTGGGGTACAATCTATCCGGCCCTGGTGATTGGTCCACTTTCAAGGATGTCAGACCCTCTAGTAATTCCTCTCTCATTATGCCGATTGTATCTAATATTTCACACTCCTCCTCTTTAACTAAAATGTCCTTTGTGAAGACAGAGACAAAGTACTCATTAAGAACCCTGTCCACATCTTCTGCGTCCACGCATAAATTACCATGTATATCTCTGATAGGCCCAACTCTTTCCTTAGTCATCCTCTTGCCCCTTAATGTACTGATAAAATATCTTTGGGTTTTCCTTGATTTTAACTGCCAAAAATTTCTCCTGTCCTCTCTTTGCTTTCATAATTTCCTTTTTTACTTCACCCCTGCACTTTCTATACTCCTCTAGGCTTTCTAAAGTATTAAGTGTTTTGTGACCGTCATAAGCTTTCTTTTTCTTCATTATCTTACCCTGTATGCTTCTAGATATTCAGGGGGCTCTAGATTTGGCAGTACCACCCTTTTTTCTTTGTGGGGACGTGTATACCTGTGCCTGTAGAATCTCGCTTTTGAACGCTTCCTACTGGTTTGCCACTGATTTTCCTTCAAGCAGCTGTATCCAGTCCACTTTCACCAGATCACCTCTCAGCTTCATAAAATTTACCTTCCCCCAATTTAAATCTTTTACTCCTGTGCTATCTTCGTCCTTTTCCATAATAATGCTAAATCTAACTGTATTACGGTCACTATCTCCAAAATAGTCACCCATCACAACATCATCCACTTACCCAGCTTTATTTCCTCAGACAAATTTAGAATTGTGACCCCTCTCATTGGGCATTTTATGTGCTGGCTAAAAAAGTTCAAGAATTTCGTGCCCTCTCTGCCCAGGGCAATCACTCTCACCTCACCTCTTGAGTTTAACTCTTTTGTCCATGTTTGGACCAAGGTTGTAATGAGGTCAGGAGCTGAGTGACCCTGACAGAACCCAAAGTGAGCGTCAGTGTGAAGATTATTGCTGAGCAAGTGCCACTTGACAGCACTGTCGATAACACCTTCCATCACTTTACTGATGATCGAGAGTAGACTGATGGGGCAGTAATTGGCCAGATTGGATTTATTTTGCTTTATGTGGTCAGGACATACCTGGGCAATTTTTCACATTCTTGGGTAGATGCCAGTGTTGTAGCTGTACTGTAACAACTTGGCTAGGGGTGTGGCTATTTCTGGAGCATAGGTCTTCAGTACTTACAGCCGGGATGTTATCAGGACTCATAGTCTTTGAGCCAGTAGATTCTGGATTCACGCCTCATTCCAGAAGCTCGTGCACATAATCTATCTTGACACTTCAGTATAGTACTGAGGGAGTGCTGCACAGTCAGAGGTGCCAACTTTTGGGTGAAACACTGAACAAATGTCCAATCCTCCCTCTCAGGGGGACATAAAAGATCTCAGAGCAGTATTTGAAGAACAGCAAAGAATTCTGTGGTGGCCTGACAAACATTTGTCCCTACACCAACGGTAGTGAAACACATTATCTGGTTATTTATTTAATTGTGCTCGTGGGACCTTGGTTGCTATGTTTCGCTGCATTATAACGGTGTGTGGACTTAAAAAAAGCACACTATTGGCTACGAAGCATCTATGACATCCTGAGGTTTGAAAGGCAAATTTGTTCTTTTTTAGTCTAACCTGTGCTGTTTCTGGGAGTGTTTGATGAGACAGTGTAGAGGCAGCTTTACTCTGTATCTAACCCATGATATACCTGCCCTGGGAGCATTTAATGCTGACACTGCCTCCCTTAAATAGAAAGTGTTCCATTCTAAGTTTTATAAGCGCTGAACTTATTTAAAAAAAAATCTTTCTCCTCTTTGCCTGTTCAAATATATTTCTGCTCTGGTTGTTTCTGATCCTGATATTTCCTTTGCCCAGCTCACACTAATAACAGTAGCAAGTCTCAGTGCTGGACTGCTGCAGAGCAGCCACAGGCAGACAATATAAATACAGTTTCTTCATGGTCCTGACCCCAGGAAAAAAATGTAAGGACGACTTGTATTTCTGTCATGCCTTTCACGACCTCTGGATGTCCCAAACCAGTTTACAGCCAATGAAGTACTTTTGAAGTGTAGTCACTGTTGTAATGTAGGAAACGTAGTAGCAATTTGTGCACAGCAGGCTCCCACAAAGAGTAGAGTCATTTATGGCATAGAAGGAGGCCATTGAGCCCATCAAGTCCATGCTTGCTCTCTGCGAAGCAATCCAGTCAGTCCCATTCCCCCGCTTGATCCTCATAGCCTACAAGCTTATTTCCTTCAAGTACCCATCCAATTTCCTCTGAAATCATTAATTGGCTTCGCTTCCACCACCCCCGTGGGCAGCGAGTTCCAGGACATTACCACTCACTGTGTAAAAACATGCTTCCTCAAATTCCTCTTGCCTAAAACCTTCAATCTGTGTCCCCTAGTCTTGTACCATCAGTTAATGGGAACAGTTTTTGCTTGTCTAACATATCTAAGCCTGTCATAATATTGTATACCTCTATCAAATCTCCCCTCATCTCCTCTGCTCCGGGGAGAACAAACCCAGCTTTTCCAACCTGGTCTTGGCTGGGATTTTATCTTGGTGATGGGGGTCTCGACCACTGGCAAAAGTGTCGGCGAGAGCCCCTAGTCACCTCCTCTGAGGAAAGCCTGCCAGATCAAGTGCCAATTAGGCACTTAGGTGGACTGTGGTGGGCCTTCGCTGGGATCACGGACATGGTCACGGACGTCCCGCCTGCTGAGAGCTGTCAGTTCTTTAACTGGTGGCTGCTGCCAGTCCTACAATCACCCGAGGCCCTGGACCCGGCCACAGGTCAGTCAGGGCGGAAGGGGTTTAGCAGGTTGGGGGTTGAGGGGAGAGGGGTGTAGGTGGGTCGGCTGCAAGGGCAGGGGTGAGGCTCTGAGCGGGCCCCCCCCCTTTCCAATGCTGAGTCCCTCAATCAGGCACAAAGTGCCTTTTAATGAGGGACCCCCGGGTTTGCTTGGTGTACTCCCGAGCGGTGACATGCCCGCCCCCCTGCTGGGCTAATTGTGGCGACAGCGAGATGTGGTCCTTAATTGGGCATTAATTTCCCACTTAATGCCCTCAATTGGTGGCGGGGTGGGAAGGCAGTTAATTTGCGTGGAGGTGGGAAGGTTGTGCGTCCCCCCTGCCACCATCCCGCCTGATTATATGCTCTCCCTGCCTCCATACCTGACACAGGGGAGAGCAAAGAATTCCCCCTCTTTTAATTAAAATCCTCCATCCCTGGAACCATTCTGGTAAATCTCCTCTGCACCCTCTCAACGGCACTCACATCCATCCTAAAGTGTGGTGGCCAGAACTGGACACAATACTGCAGTTGGGGCATAACCAGAGCTTTATAAAAGTTCAGCATAAGTTCCCTGCTTTTGTACTTTATGTCTATATTTAGGAAGCCAAAGATCCCATATGCTTTACTAACCACTCTGTCAATCTATCCTGTCACCTTCAAAGATTAATGCACACGCAACCTTAGGTCCCTCTATTCCTGCACACTCTTCAGAATTGTGCCAGTAAGTCAGTATTGCTTCACCCTATCACTTCTGCCAAACTGCAGCACCTCACACTTGTCTGTATTAAATTCCATCTGTCACTTGTCTGCTAGCCTATCTATGTCCTGTTGCATTTGATTGGTATCATTATCATTATTTGCCACCCCTCTAACTTTGATATCATTGGGAAATTTTGAAATTCTACTCTGTATTCCAAAATCCAAGTGATTTAAATTGTTAGGACTGATGCGGGAGGAGTGTACTGTCTTCTGTAGTTCCACTTCTCCACAGATCACAACATATATTTTTTTAAATGTTTACCCAGTTACCAATGCAGTAAATCATAAGACTTTACTCTTTATCCCAGAATAAAATACACCAACCATGTTTCTTTAATAAACAACAAAATTATCAGTTTATTATAAAACTTAATCCGTAATGAAGCAAAGCATTAACACACAGATTGAAATATGAAAGTTCCCCTTTTTACATTCCCCACACATAAACTCACACACGCACTGAAAAAAATACAGAAATTCTCTCTGTTACAAAAAAAAGACAAAAAATGAATACTTTTGCCAAATAATTGCTAATTCTGAAAAAAAAAGATATGGAAAGATGGCAGTTGTCCCTCTTTAGTCTGTCATTCCAAATACACGTAGATGGCTGTCACTGGGATCTTTTGAGCAGTTCTTTTCAGGAAACATTGAGGATCAGTTTGGCAGGCTTTCCAGGACAAATGTGGCATCAGTTCTCAATTTCCTACACTTGATTGTCAGGAAGTTTTCAAAGAGATGGAAGAGGGTGAGCTGATGGTGGCTGCTCTCTTGGTTTTCTCCAACAATCTTCAAAACAGTTCACACCCCAACACACCGTCCAAAGCGAAACCAAAAACAATATCTCAAGAGTGAAGCCTCCTGACCCCTATAAATCTTGACCTGTCACTTCTCTGTAAACATCTTCCCCAAGTCACCAAGACTTCTGTTGTTTATTGCTTAAAGCACATAACTTCCAGCAAGGCTGTTTTTAAACACCATCTCAGTGTCTTTTCAATGAACTATCAACAACAGAGCAAAGTCCAGCTTCTATGAAATCTTCAGCCTTCCACTGAATCTATCTTCACAATTTAAATATAAGTCCTCAAAACATACACTGAACAAAAAATGTAGAAGCAATTACATAACAAGATATAGCAATAAACCACGACTTGCTGGTTTCTGTCCTTAAGCCTATTTTTTTATCCAATTGGACATTGACCCACCTATTCCATGAGCCTCAATTTTGTTAACCAGCCTTTTATATGATATCTTATCAAATGCTTTCTTAAAATCCAAATAGACAATATGAACCACATTCCATTCATCAACCTTCTCTATTATTTCATCAAAAATTCAATTAGATTAGTCAAACATGATCTGCCTTTTACAAATCCATGCTGGTTACCCTTAATTAACACAAACCTCTCCAAATGCCTGTTGATGTTTTTCCCTGATTATTGTTTCTACCACTGATGTTAAACTAACTGGCCTGTAGTTGCTACGGCTGTCCTTAAGCCCTTTGTTGAATAACAGTATGTCACATTTGCCATTCTCCAATCCTTTGGCACCTCCACTGCACCTAGAGAGAATTGGAAGATTATGGCTGAGATGAGGCATTGGTATATCCATTGCCTCTATATCCTGCTTTTCTGCATTATGAGTCTAAACCTTGTGATATGATGATCACTCTTATCCAAGTGCTCCCCCACCTTGGTCCACCTCATTTCCCAACACCAGATCCAGCAATGCAGTAATGTAATAATGACTAGGCCATTTAGAATTAGAACATTACAGCGCAGTACAGGCCCTTCAGCCCTCGATATTGCGCCGACCTGTGAAACCATCTGACCTACACTATTCCATTTTCATCCATATGTCTATCCAATGACCACTTAAATGCCCTTAAAGTTCGCGAGTCTACTACTGCTGCAGGCAGGGCGTTCCACGCCCCTACTACTCTCTGAGTAAAGAAACTACCTCTGACATCTGTCCTATATCTATCACCCCTCAACTTAAAGCTATGTCCCCTCGTGTTTGCCATCACCATCCGAGGAAAAAGACTCTCACTATCCACCCTATCTAATCCTCTGATTATCTTATATGTCTCTATGAAGTCACCTCTCCTCCTCCTTCTCTCCAACGAAAACAATCTCAAGTCCCTCAGCCTTTCCTCGAAAGACCTTCCCTCCATACCAGGCAACATCCTAGTAAATCTCCTCTGCACCCTTTCCATAGCTTCCACATCCTTCCTATAATGCGGTGACCAGAACTGCACGCAATACTCCAGGTGCGGTCTCACCAGAGTTTTGTACAGCTGCAGCATGACCTCGTGGCTCCGAAACTCGATCCCCCTACTAATAAAAGCTAACACACCATATGCCTTCTTAACAGCCCTATTAACCTTGGTAGCAACCTTCAGGGATTTATGCACCTGGACACCAAGATCTCTCTGTTCATCTACACTACCAAGAATCTTCCCATTAGCCCAGTACTCTGCATTCCTGTTACTCCTTCCAAAGTGAATCACTTCACACTTTTCCGCATTAAACTCCATTTGCCATCTCTCAGCCCAGCTCTGCAGCCTATCTATGTCCCTCTGTACCCTACAACATCCTTTGGCACTATCCACAACTCCACCGACCTTAGTGTCATCCGCAAATTTACTAACCCACCCTTCTACACCCTCTTCCAGGTCATTTATAAAAATGACAAACAGCAGTGGCCCCAAAACAGATCCTTGCGGTACACCACTAGTAACTAAACTCCAGGATGAACATTTGCCATCAACCACCACCCTCTGTCTTCTTTCAGCTAGCCAGTTTCTGATCCAAAGCTCTAAATCACCTTCAACCCCATACTTCCGTATTTTCTGCAATAGCCTACCGTGGGGAACCTTATCAAACGCCTTACTGAAATCCACATACACCACATCCACTGCTTTACCCTCATCCACCTGTTTGGTCACCTTCTCGAAAAACTCAATAAGGTTTGTGAGGCACGACCTACCCGTCACAAAACCGTGCTGACTATCGCTAATGAACTTATTCTTTTCAAGATGATTATAAATCCTGTCTCTTATAACCTTTTCCAACATTTTACCCACAACCGAAGTAAGGCTCACAGGTCTATAATTACCAGGGCTGTCTCTACTCCCCTTCTTGAACAAGGGGACAACATTTGCTATCCTCCAGTCTTCCGGCACTATTCCTGTCGACAATGACGACATAAAGATCAAGGACAAAGGCTCTGCAACCTCCTCCCTAGCTTCCCAGAGAATCCTAGGATAAATCCCATCTGGCCCAGGGGACTTATCTATTTTCACACTTTCCAAAATTGCTAACACCTCCTCCTTGTGAACCTCAATCCCATCTAGCCTAGTAGCCTGAATCTCAGTATTCTCCTCGACAACATTTTCTTTCTCTACTGTAAATACTGACGCAAAATATTCATTTAACACTTCCCCTACCTCCTCTGATTCCACCCACAACTTCCCACTACTATCCTTGATTGGCCCTAATCTAACTCTAGTCATTCTTTTATTCCTGATATACCTATAGAAAGCCTTAGGGTTTTCCCTGATCCTATCCGCCAATGACTTCTCGTGTCCTCTCCTTGCTCTTCTTAGCTCTCCCTTTAGATCCTTCCTGGCTAGCTTGTAACTCTCAAGCGCCCTAACTGAGCCTTCACGTCTCATCCTAACATAAGCCTTCTTCTTCCTCTTGACAAGCGCTTCAACATCTTTAGTAAACCACAGCTCCCTCGCTCGACAACTTCCTCCCTGCCTCACAGGTACATACTTATCAAGGACACGCAGTAGCTGCTCCTTGAATAAGCTCCACATTTCGATTGTTCCCATCCCCTGCAGTTTCCTTCCCCATCCTACGCATCCTAAATTTTGCCTAATCGCATCATAATTTCCTTTCCCCCAGCTATAATTTTTGCCCTGCGGTATATACCTGTCCCTGCCCATCGTGAAGGTAAACCTAACCGAATTGTGATCACTATCACCAAAGTGCTCACCTACATTTAAATCTAACACCTGGCTGGGTTCATTACCCAGTATCAAATCCAATGTGGCATCGCCCCTGGTTGGCCTGTCTACATACTGTGTCAGAAAACCCTCCTGCACACACTGGACAAAAACTGACCCATCTAAAGTACTCGAACTATAGTATTTCCAGTCGATATTTGGAAAGTTAAAGTCCCCCATAACAACTACCCTGTTACTCTCGCCCCTGTCGAGAATCATCTTCGCTATCCTTTCCTCTACATCTCTGGAACTACTTGGAGGTCCATAAAAGACTCCCAACAGGGTGACCTCTCCTCTCCTGTTTCTAACCTCGGCCCATACTACCTCAGTAGACGAGTCCTCAAACGTCCTTTCTGTCGCTGTAATACTCTCCTTGATTAACAATGCCACACCCCCCCCCTCTTTTACCATCTTCTCTGTTCTTACTGAAACATCTAAATCCCGGAACCTGCAACATCCATTCCTGCCCCTGCTCTACCCATGTCTCCGAAATGGCCACTACATCGAGATCCCAGGTACCAACCCATGCTGCAAGCTCACCCACCTTATTCCGGTTGCTCCTGGCGTTGAATTAGACACACTTTAAACCAGGTTCTTGCTTGCCAGTGCCCTCTTGCGTCCTTGTAACCTTATCCCTGACCTCACTACTCTCAACATCCTGTACACTGGCACTACAATTTAGGTTCCCATTCCCCTGCTGAATTAGTTTAAACCCCCCCGAAGAGCACTAGCAAATCTCCCCCCCAGGATATTGGTACCCCTCTGGTTCAGGTGATGCTGATTGTGAGGTAAACTTTGGTGGGACACCAGGGATAACTCCCTGCTCTTCCTCAAAGAGTGTCCTGGGATCTTTTATATCTACTCGAGAAGGCCTTGCTTTAACAGCTCATCTGAAAAAGATGGCACCTCCGACAGTGCAGCATTCCCTCAGTACTGTACTGAAGTGTCAGCCTAGGTTTTGTGCTCAGGTCTCTTGAGTGGGACTCAGACCCACAACCTTCAACACAGAAAGAATACAGACCTCACTGTGCTCCAGGATTAAAGTGTAAAATATGAGAGGCAGTCAAGATAAAAGATGCGAATGACAAACTTACTTTTTATATAAAAAGATGTGTTAAGTATCACAATGAGAGTTCATATTCCAGCTTCAATTGGCCTTCCTGTGGTAGCTGTTACGACCAGGATGGTAACAGGCCAGAAGAAATTCTAAGGTTTATGAAGTATCACAGTGGGGCATTGTATTGAAATTGAAGGAGCAGACAACTAGAGGATGGGAAGGAGGAGGGGTAAGAGAACACATGGCGAGAGGGTGAGAGGACTTGCAGCTGAGAGGAGGATGGGGTTGGGGACAGGGAGCAGAGCCAGAGGAGAAGACGTGGACATGAGGAGGGAAAGCGGAGGAGAGTGGAGACAGGAGACAAACAAGGAAGTGAGCACTGCATTCGCATCAAATTGAGGCATTGAACTGTGGCTTTGTAAAGAAACGCTGAACTGTGGTACTGTGAGGGACCTTTAAGCTAAGGTAGAATGGTGAGGGGCACCAAATGGAAACCATGAATCTTTCTTTAGGGGAATGCAAGGATGAGGATGGGATAAAATCAGAGGATGACTCATCATTACTGGACTCCCTCTCCTATCTCCCATCCAACTCTCACAATTGGTGGGTGCCCAGAGTTTGAAGAGGGCATTAAAGAAACTCACAACCTTTGCATTCAATAATGTGAAAATAGTTAACCAGAGAGATGCTGATGTTGGCGCAGGCGGAGAAGCAAAGAAGGGTGACGTAAGCAGAGCTTCCTACAAATTACTGTTGCGACTATAGAGAGCTGGGACTATATAACAGTGCTATATCATCACAGACTGATAACATCAAGGCTGCATCTCCACACAATTACACTCAGACCCTCAAATAAATTGATTTTTTGCTATTAAAATAGCATTTCTTTCTGGAAGTATTCATAGTAGGATAGCAGGCTTAATTCCAGGATGGCAGACCTTGAGTGTGACAGCATTAATACTTCATATAATATAAAGCAAAACACTACTTTTAAATACCACATCACTTCCAACAGAGGATGTATGATTCTTTTGCAAGGGAAAGGTGTAATGGCCCCATCAGCCCCTTTTCCCTCCCAGACACAAATAGTAGCAAGCCAGATTGTTACCTAAATTGTACAGTTTGGGTTCCACCAGGACCACTCGGCTGCAGACGTCATTCCAAACATGGACAAAAGAGCTGAATTCCAGTGGTGAGGTAAGAGTAACTGCCCTTGACATCAAGGCAGCATTTTCCAAGTGTGGCATCAAGAAGCCCTAGCAAAATTGAAGTCAATGGGAATCAGGGAAGTTCTCCACTGGCTGGTGACATGCCTAGCACAAAGGAAGATGGTTGTGGTTGTTGGAGGATAATCATCTCAGTCCCAGGACGTCACTGCAGGAGTTCCTCGGGGATTATTCTGGGCCCAACCATCTTCAGCTGCTTCATCAAGGACCTCCTTGTTACTTTCAGCTGTAGTTCAGTTGGTAGCACTTTGCCCCTGAGTCACAAGTTTCCACTCCAGGGATTGAGCACAAAAATCAAGGCTGACACTCCAGTGCGATACTGAAGGAGTGCTGTGCTGTTGGAGGTGATGTTTTTCAGGTGAGACATTAAACTGGAGGCTCCATCTGCTTGCTTTGATGGATATAAAAGATCCCATGGCACTATTTTGAAGAAAAGCAGAGGAGTTCTCACCAGTGTCCTGGCCAATAATTATACCTCAATCAACATCACAAAAACAGATTATCTGGTCATTATCACATTGCTGTTTGGGGGAGTTTGCTGTGTGCAAATTGGCTGCTGTGTTTCTTACATTACAACAGTGACTACACTTCAAAAAGTACTTCATTGGCTCTAAAGCTCTTTGAGATGTCTGGTGGCCGTGAAAGGTGCTATATAAATACAAGTCTTTCTTTTTTTCTATAAGATCATAAGTGGGGATGTTCACTAATGATGGCAAAGTGTTCAGCACCATTCACAACTACTCAGCTACTGAAAAAGTCCTTGATCGCATGCAGTAACACCTGGACAACATTCAGGCTTGGGCTGAAAAGTGAAAAGTAGCCTATGTGCCACACAAGTGCCAGGCAATGACCATCTCCAACAAGGGAGAATCTAACCATCTCCCCTTGACATTCAATGGTAGTACCATCACTGAATCCCCCACCATCAACATATTGGGGGTTACCATTGACAAAAAATCTAACTGGACCAGCCATATAAATACTGTGCCTACAAGAGCAGGTCAGAGGCTAGGAATTCTGTGGCGAGTAACTCACCTCCTGACTCCCCAAATCCTGTCCACCATCTACAAGGCACAAGTCAGGAGTGTGATGCAATACTCTCCACTTGCCTGGATGGGTGCAGCTCCAGATTTTTTCAAGAACAAAGAAGCTCAACACCATCCTGGACGAAGCAGCCCGCTTGATTGATACCCCATCCAGCACCTTAAACATTCACTCCCTCCACTCCCGACACAGAGTGGCAGCAGTGTGTACCATCTACAAGATGCACTGCAGCAACTCACCAAGGCTCCTTCAACAGCACCTTCAAAACCTTTGACTTCTATTGTCTAGAAGGACACGGGCAGCAGGCGCAACCATCTGCAAGTTCCCCTCCAAGTCACACCCCATTGTGACTTGGAACTATATCGACGTTCCTTCAATGTTGCTGGATCAAAATCCTGGAACCCCCTTCTGAACAGCACTGTGGATGTATCGACACCACATGGACTGCACAGGTTCAAAAAGGCAGCTCACTGCCACCTTCTCAAGGGCAATTACGGACAGGCCATAAATGCTGGCCTTTCCGGTAATGTCTAAGTCCTGTGATTGAATAAAAAAAATGCTTTGACAGCACAAATTTATGCTCAATATCTTCTCAATTAATGCATATCAATATTCTACAGGGGCTGTTATTAAATAACATTTTTGGCATGGTTCATAGGATATCAGTGCCTCTTCAGAGAGCTTTAGCTTGGTGCCTCTTTACAGTGCCTCAGCTCAATGTCTCTCAGGGCCAATTTGATCTCCTGAACTCGTTTTCATTGGCTAATGGGGTTGGAGATGAACTTTCCAGTGTACTGCCCCAAATTGGCCTGTGTTTTGCCTTTTGCACCTCTCTCAGGAAATTACATGGCTCCGAGTGGGGTGGAGTGTGTCTATCATGATGCAGAATGCAACACAATTATATGGGACAATTCGAATGGAGCAATTTGTCTTTTGCTCCTGTTATTATTTCTGTATGTTTGTATGTTCTTTACAGTGCCTTCACTTGGTGTCCCTTCACAATGCTTTAGTTTATTGTAATAAAAACAAGAAATGCTGGAAATACTCAGCAGGTCTGGCAGCATCTGTGGAGAGAGAAATAGAGTTAATGTTTCAGGTCAGTGACCCTTCTTCAGTTCTGATGAAGGATCACTGACCTGAAACGTTAACTCTGCTTCTCTCTCCACAGATGCTGCCTGACCTGCTGAGTGTTTCCAGCATTTATTGTTTTTATTTCAGATTTCCAGCATCTGCAGTATTTTGCCTTAGTTTATTGTCCTTTCCCAGTGCCTTAACTTGGTGCCTCTTCTTCACGCCACAGTTCAAATATCTAGGAGTTTCCTGAGGGAAGGTTATGGAAAATTTGTCTGTATGCTTCCTCAGTATAAAATCAGTAAAGTTCCACAATATCTACCTCTGCTGATATCTTTCATATTCCACATTTTCCATTGATTACACTCACATGGTTCTGCAGCATTCCTTCCATTGGGTGATTGACCATCTCTGACTGCACTGATTCCAGAATTTTCCGTTCCATTCTAAACAGATACTCACCCAGTTGTGTTTTGAAGGAGTTCAGTACCACAGCATTAATTGATTCAACTGAGAATCAGTTTCATGAATCTGCAACACTATACAAAAAATTTCCTCTTGTCTCACTTGAGACCCTTTATTTTTAGTTTTTAGAGATACAGCACTGAAACAGGCCCTTTGGCCCACCAAGTCTGTGCCGACCATCAACCACCCATTTATACTAATCCTACACTAATTCCATATTCCTACCACATTCCCACCTGTCCCTATATTTCCCTACCACCTACCTATACTAGGGGCAATTTATAATGGCCAATTAACCTATCAACCTGCAAGTCTTTTGGCATGTGGGAGGAAACCGGAGGACCCGGAGAAAACCCACGCAGACACAGGGAGAACTTGCAAACTCCACACAGGCAGTACCCAGAATTGAACCCGGGTCACTGGAGCTGTGAGGCTGCGGTGCTAACCACTGCGCCACTGTGCTTATGTGTCTAGTTCGGCATTCACAGTTCCAGTTAAATACTGTAAATTACCTCAGTCTTTCCAGCATCTTAAAGACCTGGAACAAATCCCCCTCAATCTTTTCACAACAGAAATTCATCTCCATAAGTCTCTTCTCCTAACTTAAAGCCCTTGGTCCCAGAATAAGATTTCTCATGTTATCCTTAACATCCTATTAAACATCTATGTCCTGGCCAACATTCCTCCCTAAATCAACATCACAAAAATCACAGATAAACTGGGCACTGCTAGTTGTGGACAGTTGTTGCTGTATTTACCCATATAACAACCACACTTTGAAGGTTTCTGGGAAATGTGATAAACTACTGTTTAAATTTAAGTATTTCTAATTCAATTTTCCATTTCTAAACCTATTTGTGTAATTTGTCAATTTGAGCGTTTGCAATATCTCATATAGTTCAATGACCAATTTCATAATATTACCCAAAATACTCCCCTCCAAATCATTTGTGAACAGTGTGGACAATTGGAGACCCAGAACAGAGTCCTGTCGATCCACACTCTTCACAGCCTCCACTGATATCACTGGGCTGGATATTGTAGTCATGAGTGAAGCAACACTGCTGGCCATCTCTATAGCATGGACTTCTCCTTTCCCGACGTCAGTTTAAATCTGGTGACAAGTCAAAAGGATCTCTAGGTGGCCCAGCAACAGAGATATTGACAAGCGGGTAAACAGCTAATCACATTGAAGTATTCGCACAGTCAATAAACCAAGGAGTAAAAACCACTGAATTCCTTCACTTTGAATTTTTTAATTTTACAGATAGCTAAATAAATGATTGGGACATCCACATGGGATAAGATAGAAGCTAAAATATCAGAAACAAACTTTAAAAATATATTATTTTAAAAATATGGGGAATTTCTTATCGTTAGAGAAATTTGACATTCAACAAATATAAAATTATCTGTCAGAGCCAGTAAGGGCTCTGTAATAATTCCATAGTATGCCATTAAAAACCCAGTTATACCTCATTCAACAAGGTGCAATCTTTTAAAGGATTTTTACAGCGAGATTAAAAGCATGAGAATGGAATTTCTCATCAGCTCAGTGATTTCTATTGCAGGATGGGGGCTAACCAGCGCAGCCCCTGGCAAAGCATAGAATCACTGACAGCAATATCTGAATTTCCATGTTTAACTGCACGTGAGTGGACTGTAGAAGTTGCTGTCAGTTTCAGAGGAGAAGTGATAATGAATGCAGACAGTTTTGCTGTCATTACTACTGTAAAATCCAGACCAATACCTTCTATTTTCTAAGGTCAAACCAAATTTTCAATCTATGTGATTAATTTTCTGTTTATTTCATGAGTGTTAATCATTAAGGAGAATACTCAAATATGGAACGTCATCAAATGCCTTCCAAAAGAGCTCAATAACTTATATCGACTGATTTAGTTAAATATTCAAAGAATTCCAACAGGTTAATAAGGTATCAATATTGCTTCCTTTTGACCTCTGTACCTTAGATGAAAACTGGTGTATAATTCCCTATCTATCCGGTGTATAATTCCCAGCATCGTACCTGGCTTATTATTTGAATACTAGGATCGCATCTGTTGTCCTCCAGTGTATACGGACTCTTGAAAATATTCTTTGGAGCCTCATCTATTTCCATTACCCATTCCCTGATGGATTCTAATAAATATTATATGAGAGAGCAGACCAAGCATGATATCTCTTATCAATCCCAATTATGATTATCACTGGTTCCCTTGTATTTTTTTGTTGAATTGAGTTTATATCTCCTCATTCAACCACCATGTTGTCCATCTGGCTTGGTTTTTCATTAAAACACATTACTTTAAAAGGGATTTTAAAGATTTTCCTATTTCCTTCTGTATTGCTTTCTAGTTTGTATGCTCCCTAGAGCTCTTCAGAGCTAATGGCTTAATATCCTCTAGATCCCAAGTATTTACCTGTTTCATGTTATTAGCCAAATTTGGGCGGCACAGTGGCGCAGTGGTTAGCACCGCAGCCTCACAGCTCCAGTGACCCGGGTTCGATTCTGGGTACTGCCTGTGCGGAGTTTGCAAGTTCTCCCTGTGACCGCGTGGGTTTTCGCCGGGTGCTCCGGTTTCCTCCCACAGCCAAAGACTTGCAGGTAAATTGTGGCTGTTGTAAATTGCCCCTAGTGTAGGTAGGTGGTAGGGAATATGGGATTACTGTAGGGTTAGTATAAATGGGTGGCTGTTGGTCGGCACAGACTCGGTGGGCCGAAAGGGCCTGTTTCAGTGCTGTATCTCTAAATAAATAAATAAAACCCCAAACTGTGAGATTCTGTTCTCATTGTAGAATCTTGTTTGACGCAAGTGTAGATTATAGAATGAGCCATGGAGATGTTCATCTCGATTCACTGCCTGCTTGATTTTCTGGCCATTGTCTTGGAGCATGTTTGTGCAATTTCAGAGCTTAGATCTAAGGCATCTTCTGTTCTTGTTTTCTGTTTCACAGAGTGAAGGTACCAGTAGGTATGCATATAAAGCAGGTTTTTCCACATTATACCACATTGGCTATTATGCTTACAAAAAATGAAGGAATATATACCAGTGTCATAGTAAAAAGCTGCTCTGATCTTCTCTGCTGGTAATTTCATCATTCCCTCTGGATGTCCCTGGTATGTCCACTTTACCTCTGGGATATTTATATCCCCAGATCTAATACATTATCATTTCCTGGTTCCTCCCTTACCTGCCGATTCAGCTCATTGTCCATATGCTCACCTTAAAGCCGTGCTCAATAACCATTTCCTATTAGTATTATTTTATCCTTATTAGTACTGACTTCCATCCACATTGCTTCAGTATGCTCTCATTTCCATAGCTGTTGGATTATCCTTCATACATGGGGAATAATTTTAAGACTTCACTCTGTTAATGTGAAGCCTTGCCCACTGATGGGTGCAATTTAATGATTTGAAAATGTCCCCTTTTTAATGCCAATCCTTAATGTTTCTTAGCAGCTGCATCTTTGGAAAACATCCTGTAACCTTTCAGCTCCATCTCAAAAACCATATTTTGGTTGCCTCATTCTGTTCATAGTGCCATGCAGGTCCTCACCTGCCTAGAATGAGGCACATTAATTTCACCACATGGACAATAAATTTCAAATTGTTGCTGGGAAGAGAAGGCCTGTTACAAGGAATTACTGGGCTCCCTGGCCTGAAAGACATTTTTGCATATTAGCATACAGTGTTGGAACAAAGGAGCTATCCTGTGCTCCCATACAATACACAGAAAAGACCTGGTCAACCCACCCTGCTGGCCAATGTGGAGTGTTTTAAATTGTAGAGACAGTGTTTGAATGGCAAAAAAGCTCCTGGCTCCTGAACTGAGAACACTTCTCTCCTGTCTGCTCCCATCACTTTCTCACCAGCCTCTGAATCCACTGAAGACACATGAACCCCAAGAGAGAAAAGTCTCTACAGCGAACAAGGTTTAAGAAGAATACTGGGTCCCAACGATAAGCAAGATCAAACTACAATCAAGGACTCTACAGTGAGCTCAAAGATCCGTAACAAAAAACAAAAAACCCTCTTCAGAGATTGCCTCAAACTTTTACACTTTATTTCTTCTGCTCTGTTCTGTCTCTATCTGCATGTGTATCGCGTATGCATGCCAGCATGGACGTGTCGTGTATCCGTCGGCATTAACCGAATTAGAGTTTAAGTTTAACAAATTTCAACTTTTCTTCTTTAAACTGAAGATAACCTGTTTGTGCTGGTTTCTTTGCCTTATAACAGGAAAGCGGGAAACAAGGATTCACCAAGGAGGAGATAAAAACACAGTGTGTTTGAAATTAAACCCTGTTACGGTAAGACCAGGTGAAGGCTGAGAGCGACCCCGAGACAACTTTCCTACCTGGTCGGAACATGCTGTCTGTCCCCAGAAATGGCGTCAGCTGCCTGCGTGCAGGCGCTGGTGCCATTTTTAAAAGGCAGTCAGCCCTGCCACACAATTTTAATTTTTTAAAGTGCTAACCCCCCAAAATTAAATAAATACATTTCTCATGCCCCTTTCCCACCCCCCAATAACAATTAGAGTCATAGAGTTATGACAGAAACAGGCCCTTCGGCCCATCGTGTCTGTGCTGGCCATCAATCAGCATGGCTTTGTCAGGGGCTGATCGTGTTGAACAAACTTGATTGAATTGTTTGAGGCAGTGACTAGATTTGTAGATGAGGGTAAAGCAGTTGATGTAGTCTACATGGACTTCAGTAAGGCTTTTGATAAGGTCCCGCATGGGAGATTGGTTAAGAAGGTAAGAGCCCATGGGATCCAGGGCAATTTGGCAAATTGGATCCAAAATTGGCTAAGTGGCAGGAGGCAGAGGGTGATGGTCGAGGGTTGTTTTTGCGAGTGGAAGCCTGTGACCAGTGGCGTACCAGAGGGATCGGTGCTGTGACCCTTGCTGGTTGTAGTGTACTTTAATGATGTAGACGTGAATATAGCAGGTATGATCAGTAAGTTCACAGATGACATGAAAATTGGTGGTTTCGTAAATAGTGAGGAGGAAAGTCTTAGATTACAGAATGATATAGATGGGCTGGTAAGATGGGCGAAGCAGTGGCAAATGGACTTTAATCCTGAGAAGTGTGAGGTGATGCATTTTGGGAGGATTAACAAGACAAGGGAATATACAGTGGATGGTAGGACCCTAGGAAGTACAGAGGGTCAGAGGGACCTTGGTGTACTTGTCCATAGATCACTGAAGGCAGCAGCACAGGTAGATAAGGTGGTTAGGAAGGCATATGGGATACTTGCCTTTATTAGCTAAGGCATAGAATGTAAGAAAGAGTAGGGAGGTTATGATGGAGCTGTATAAAATGCTAGTTAGGCCACAGCTGGAGTACTGTGTACAGTTCTGGTCACCACACTATAGGAAGGATGTGATTGTACTGGAGAGGGTGCAGAGGAGATTCACCAGGATGCTGCCTGGGCTGGAGCATTTCAGCTATGAAGAAAGACTTGATAGACTAGGGTTCTTTTCCTTAGAGCAGAGAAGGCCGAGGAGGGACCTGATTGAGGTATACAAAATTATGAGGGACATTGATGGGATAGATAGGAAGAAACTTTTTCCCTTAGCAGAGGAGTCAATAGGGGGCATAGATTTAAGGTAAAGGACAGGATGTTGAGAGGGGATTTGAGGAAAGATTTTTCTCACCCAGAGGGTGGTTAGAATCTGGAACACACTACCTGAAGGGGTGGTAGAGGCAGGAACCCTCACAACATTTAAGAAGTATTTAGATGAGCACTTGAAATGCCATAGCATACAAGGTTACGGGCCAATGCTGGAAAATGGGATTAGAATAGATAGGTGCTTGATGGCCAGCACAGACATGATGGACAGAAGGGCCTGTTTCTGTGCTGTATAAATTTATGACTATGACTCTATGAGTCTATTGTCATCAGTCCCAGCCCAAACTCTTTTCCTTATCTACTGCCTCCATCCCTCTCCAGGGCAACTGTCTGAGACTGAACCTAACTGTTTGCAACCTTTGTGTCACATTTGATACCAAGGTGAGCTTTCAACCACATATCCATGCCATCACTAAGTCTGCCTACTTCCACCTCCATAACATCGTCAGACTCTGCTCCTGCTTCAGATTAACTGCTGCTGAAACTCTCATCCATGCCTTTGTTATCTCTAGACTTGACTATTACAATTCACTCCTGGCTGGTCTCCCTCATTCAATCTTCCGTAAACTTGAGGCCATCCAAAATTCTGCTGCCCGTGTCCTAATTTGCACCAAATCCTGTTCACCTGTCACCCCTGTGTTCACTGAGCTACATTGGCTCCCTGATAAGCAACACCTTGATTTTAAAATTCTCATTTATTTTCAATTCCCTCCATGGCCTCACCTCTCCCTATCTCTGTAATCTCCTCCAGCCCCACAACCCTCCGAGATATCTGTGTTCCTCTGACTCTCGACTCTTGTACATCCCCAATTTTAATCGCTCCATCATTGGTGGTCATGCCTTCAGCTGCCTAGGCCCAAGCTCTGGAATACCCTTCCTGAACCTCTCCACTCTTCGGGCTGGAGTTTAAGTGCCCACCGCCGCTCCCGCAAGTGCAGGCCACGCGTTGGCTCATTTCAATACCCCGGTTGGCCCGCCTGCACTCCCCACCCCACCCAATCACGTGAGGGGAGGCTCTCCAACACCGGCAATGGTGTCAGTTGCCTGTGTGCAGGCGCTGGCACCATTTTTAAAGGGCAGCCAGCCCTGCAGGTTAATTTAAATTTTTAAAGACATATCCCCCCACCCCCACTGGTTGCACTAAAAATTCTATTGTCCCTTTTCCACCCCCCCCCCCCCCCCCCCCCCACCAATAACAATATCAGGAGGATCAGGCCCAGCTCTCCCGGCGTCGGGCTCCGTGCCAATCTTCCAGACCCTGCCAACACAGAGCCTAACGTCAGGGGTGAAGTAAAATCCCGGCCTCAACCTCGCTTTCCTCCTTTAAAACACTCCTTGAAACCTCCCTCTTTGACCAAATTTTTGGTCATCTGCCCTAATATCTGCTGATGCGGTTTGGTGTAGTAGCTTGTTTTATAATGACCCTGTGAATTGCCTTGGGATGTTTTATTACATTAAAGGAGCTATATAAATAGAAGTATGCAAAAAAGCAATTTGAACAGGCTCCATGCAATAAAGCCCCACTGCTTGTTCCCTATATGGGACAACATGCTGACCAGCTTTAAGGAAACAATGCCCGTCACGTATGAGTTTTACAAAGGTTCCTTTCACCACTGCCAAACTACTGCATTGACCAATTCAGACTGGTAGCTGAATCCAGATCAGTAACCTAGTTTTGCTGAAAAACTTGGCTTTGGATCAGTGTCCGTGCAGTGACAGCATTGTTTACTAAATGCCAGAGCCCACTGTAAACGAATATATTGTATAGTATCCTGTGAGATACTTTAACCTGCTTCAAGAGCATCAGCGATTTGATGTTATGATCTGCCCTTATGATGTTATGACGCTTCCCTGCGAACCACTTTGATCTCTCTTAAGATAATTAAGAGCATTGCAGTAAATGTAGAATCTTCCACTGCATTAACCTGTTGCATGACCAATATGGCAGGGAGAAAGAGTAAGTTTTGAAATGAAAACAAAAAATGCTGGAAATACTCAGCAGGTCTGGCAGCATCTGTGGAGAAAGAAGGAAAGTTAACATTTCAGGTCAGTGACCTTTCTCTCTCCACAGATGCTGCCAGATCTGCTGAGTATTTCCAGCACTTTTTGTTTTTGTTTCAGATTTCCAGCATCTGCAGTATTTTGCTTTTATTGAAGTTTTGAAATGGTTGTTTTGGGATACAAATCTTGTCCAAAATTCACAATACAGCAGTGAATTCACACACAATTTAATACAAAGTCAGCTACTATGCACTGCCAAGTGTGTTACTGAAATGTACAGATCAGGATGGTCACAAATTCAATCAGCAGTCTGTGTTGACAGCTGGGGATGCAAATATGTTGATGTTAAATAAGGATGGGATTGAACTTGGCTGCAACTCAGTGTCAGTCTGTCACTCCTGATCACTCTTCCGTGATTCCCACAGAGAATCTCATGTACATAGACATTGGACGAAACTAGACTGCACTCAGCTAGGACCAGTCACGGTGGTCAAAGACCCCACTAACATGGACTCAAATGTACAGAAAGGCCATGTGGGTGAGATACTAGAGGATGATTCATCTCCATGGAAACATACCCAGCAAGAATTAATAGATTCAGGAGAGGTGGGGAGAATTCAGAGGGGAAACATTTTGTAATGGGGTGGGGGTCAATTCTAAAGAATATTCCTGTCTCTGAGTGAGATTTGACAAAAGGCAAATTATTGAGCAGAGAATTCTGAGCAAAGGAAGAATGTTTTGGACTGTGATCGAGAATTGTGTACACTTAGACTGAATGGGAAGGATCGTGGAATATAGCAGATTCATGTTTAGATTAGACGTATGGCGGAATCTGCTATTAACTGTGTTATTAAATGTCAGTAATAATGTTTTGACCTGCACGCACTGACAGGACAGTCCAGGCATTTTTTGCTATATTTTGGTATTTTATGAGGTTTTGGGAGTGAGGAATGAGAGTTTGAGTGCACCTAACTCAGGCCTATATACCCACCTCAGGAAAATTATGATCATCTTCACCAATCTAAAAGTCTGGCAAGTGACTTGCAAATCTATCTAAAAACAAATTGGGGACATTTAGCGTCCAAGGAGAGGGATGTCAGTGACAGGACTGGAACATGTTACATGTTTCAGGCAATCCATCACTATCTTAAACACACACACACACACACACACACACACACACACACACACACACACACACACACACACACACACACACACACACACACACACACACACACATTTATACATGTTCGCATGTATACACTGTCCAACAAGGGTGACTGGAAAATCCTGGCTGATCTCCCCCTCTCTATCCCAGGATGTTTAAGTTCATTGTAGGATTGTCACCATTATGGTTGGAATATTTTTTGGCACCAAATACATTGGCATTGCCATCTATGTACGATTGCATGGCATTGTCTACAAATCCCTGATGAGTGATATGCCCATTATTGTATCATGATGGTGGTATTCCAGTAAAGGCATTCAGTGCATTGTTGAACACAATGTTCTCAATGATGTTCTCTGTGATAAATGGATGAAAAGGTTGTAGCTAGCAGGTTTCCTCTTTAACAAGAACTGACTCAGGTTCAGTTCTTGGCCTGTGCTGAGTTAGCTTATTTCAATCGAGATGTAGCAATCGGCTTCTGAGCCCCCTAGTTTAATGAAGGGAAATTCAGCCAGGGCTCTTTCTGGTTACTATCCAATGACTCCAACACATACAACTGTGAGGTGAGGACAGGATGAGGTGTGAATGTGATAGCCTTGATAGTTAAATAACCTCACAGCTCTAACATATGAAAATAGGCACTTAAGTGAGTTAATAAAAGGGCCCAGCAGAAACTTCCCAAAGATGAGCTAGCATGCTTAAAAGAGGAGGGGAAAAATGAGTTTTTTTTAAAATTAAGAATTGACAGTAACATATTTTGAGAAACCAATAAGCACAGAACATCCTGAGCCATTTGGGTGGGTGAGCTGAGCCCCTCATTACTCATCTGCACATTATAATCAGAAACTGTTACAGCTCCTTCCACAGACCATATACAATTCATTGTGTCAGGGACTGCAGTCAACCCATCTCATCTCCTGAGAAATTTCTGTGGTTTGTCCCTTGTCACACACACACACACACACACACACACACACACACACACACACACACACACACACACACACACACACACACACACACACACACACACACACACACACACACACACACACACCTAAACAAATAACATTTCAGAATGCATTGGATGTGAAATACTTTGGGACATTCTGAGGGTGTGACAGGTGCTATATAAATGACAGTTTATTCTTTCTTTTCCTTTTTGGTCAAACTTTGCATCCTGTATTAGTGGTCATTAGTTGGTTCCCTTCCTTGATATGACATTTGCCTGGTCTCAGCAGCTCACAATCTATCGTGGTGCATCCAACATTTCAATCTCTACCAATCCTTCTAACCCTTCGTCCTCTTGTTAACCATTTGTCTATCTAGGGTTTTATTTTTATAAAACGGTCTTTATTAACATACCATTAAATGCTTTGATCTGGAGGTCTATTGTTCACATATAATGGCGACAGTCTGTGGGTGAAAACAAACCCTTCTAATCTGAACTCTCCCCGAGCCTTGTTAATTTTATCCTCTAGTGCTGTGCTGATTCTCGTCTTCTTTTTCTTCTATTATGAGCAGCATATGAGGCAACCCATTTCTTCTATCACATTTGCACCCAGCAAATTGCGCTCTGAGTTGTTTCTGGAACAAAGATCATGTTTTTGTGGTTAGCCTGACCAGGGGAACTGGTAGATGTGTTAAGGGTGGGAGTAGCTGAAGGTCACCAATCCACTCCCATTTGACATGTGTAGCCCATATTCAGAGACCAGAGCTGTTGTCTCCTCCCACCAGGGCTTCTGTGTTTATAGTCTAAGGGTATAAAAGCCATTTAAAACCTGCATCATTCATCTTCTCAATCTTTCTTTGCTGCGATGAAAAGCATTTCAACTCTAGGACTTTCTTCATATAATTTCAAACCTCAGTTGGAGTTGCCCCTCGCTGCATCCTTTCCAACACATCAATGTCCTTTGAAGGTACAGTGACCCAAATGAATCTCACTACTCCAAACATGGTCTGACCAATGATCTGCAGAGTATTTTAATTTACGTGAAATGTCCTTGAGATACATCTTAAAACATGGAACAAAATCTCAACAAAAATCTACACATTAAAAAAATGTAAAGTTTTATATCACACTTGGATTTTCTTTGAAGCAGTCCAAAGAGTAAGCTGCTTTCTTGAATTTTCTCAACATGTCTTGTAATGTACAATTGTTCATTCTTAAACATCTAGAATCTTGGAACTTCAGATTTTATTTTAAAATATAAAATAATACAATTTTAAAAGTGGCACAGCCTTGCTCTGGTACCTCAGCGAAAAGCAGAGTCAGAAAAGGTAATGAAAGTGAGAAGAGGCTCACAATGGTATGGACCATTGGGATGATTGGCATCCCTTGTCCGTGCTTGAACTACATGAATTACCCAGAATCTGCAGCACAGCTTAGCCACATAGAAGAACTCTACAGACCCCCTGTCACAGCATCCAACTGCTTGTTAAAAATTCCAGATTCTGAAAGCAAACCTGATATTCTCGTCATTGATAAGTAAATGACCCGAAAAGGAATGAAATATGTGTGGGAGTTGCCTCAGGCACTTTCACATACCTTGTGCTAACCAGTTCAAAGCAGCAGTGACAGAAGCCAGCAGCAGGTGTTTGTCATGTGGGCCCCATTCAGTTGCTGCAATTTTTGTAAAACTCTCGCAGGAAATAACTGCACTAACAAATCATGTGTGATACTGGAGCAGGAACATCCCAGGTTCTATCCCTGGCCTGTGCAGCAGTTGAATTTTACAATTGGCCTTAGTGTCCCCAGGCTAGGGAAAAGTTTCTGCTCTGGATCACTATCCAGTGGCCCTCTTGTGTAGATGTCAAGTGACAACATGATCAGGTTCAGCTGTGATACGTTCATAGTCAAACAGCCTGCAGACACACATAATCTAGGTTCACCCATGATAAATGGCCACTAAGGTTAGGTAACTGCACAGGTGCCAATGCCACTGGAACCAGTACCTTCAGGAGAGGACGGAACAGCAGGCAAGAAGTGAGGAACATAAAAAGCAAGTTGGACAGAGATGACCTCACCACTAATGAGAACATTTTATCAGATCTTCTAGAGCAATCTTCATCAATAGCAAAACCAAACTGAGCAGATAAAGATTGATGACGTTTGAGATTTGTTTTTAAAATAGGGGGGGAAAAAATCCTCGGAGGAGAAAGAGAACATTTTGTGCATTCCACATCTGCTGTGACGTCGGTTTTCTGGATTTCTTGCTGTGCTGAGCCTTTACACATCGGTTACCTGCCCTCTGCCTAACTCCTGACCTCTACATGCTGATAGTCCATAAGCCACAATAAACTGCTTGACTGGCCTCCAGAGACGACCACATCACTCAGACACCCCTAGTTTAATAAAAGCAACAGGTCCTTAAATTGAAGTGCCTAGTTATATCTGATAAGCTGCAACTCGATTTCCCCAATCTTCTCTCCTACTCGTTCTAACCTTGATAATGTCTGACACTAACAGTTCTGACCCTTCATCTAGATTTCTCAAATTAACAAACAGAAAAAGCATTGTCAATGATAATTCCTTTCATTATTCAGTTAGACTAAGATAGGCTCCTTGATGAGTAAAAGGAAGAAGCAGCTATAGGAACGATAATGAGACAGATGTGGAGAGCAGTGCTTGGAAGGGCTCACTGGCACATAGAGTGCTGAAATGGCTATTTAGTAAGATTTAAGTATTTTTAGGTATACGCAGGTTCATTTTATAAATGATGGATATTACTGCAAGGGTTAGCTTAGGCTTAGTCAGCAAAAAACTAGGCCCTTAACTTCATACTTTGTTTTCACAAACTTAATGTGTCTGGGAAAAATAGAAATTAGCTGCTTCTCCCCAGAGGTCCCAATTTCCAACCCTATACAGAGTTATTTTCTCTCAAGCCACTGGTACAGGTGCAGTTGTTTGGTCCCAGTAGACAAGCATTCAAAAAAAAATCATATACTGTTTCTGGGATTATAGCAAGGCCTGTCACTGGCCAGGCCCAACAGATTGCGTACAATTAGATTTTGTACCATCCTTGGTTAACAGGTTAGAAAGGTTAAGAGAGTGGGCAACAAGATGGTAGATGGAGTATAGGGTAGTATAATCTAGAATAGAAAAGCAGAATACTTTTTAAAAGGTGTGAAATTTGTAAGTGTCGATGTTCAGATAGACTTGGGTGTGCTTGTACAAGGAATGCAGAAAGTTATTATGCAGGTACAGAAAGCAATTAGGAAGGCAAATGGCAAGTTGGCCTCTATTGCAAGGGGATTGGAGTGCAGGAATAAGGAAGTATTGCTACAGTTGTACAGGGTTTTGGTGAGACCACATCTGGAATACTTCGTTCAGTTTTGGTCTCCACATTTAAGAAAAGATATACTTACGTTGGAGGTGGAACAGCGAAGGTTCACTAGATTGGTCCTTGGGATGAGGGGGTTGTCCGATGATGAGACGCAAATTACTTGGGCCTGTATTCTCTAGAGTTTAAAAGAATGCGAGGTGATCTCATTGAAACATAGAAGATTCTAAAGGGGCTGGATAGGGTAGGCACTGAGAGATTATTTCCACAGGTTGGGGAATCTAAAACTCGAGGGGCACAGTGTCAGGGTAAGAGGCCGATCATTCAGGACTGAGATGAGGAAAAATTACTTCACTCGAAGAGTTGAGAATTTTTGGAATCCTCTACCCCAGAGAGTTGTGGATGCTCCATCGTTGAATACATTTAAGGCTGGGATAGACAGGTTTTTGGTCTCTCAGGGACTCAAGGGATATGGAAAACAGGCAGGAAAGTGGAGTTGAATCCTAAGATCAGCCATGATCATATTGAATGGTGGAGCAGGCTCGATGGGTCTACTCCTATTTCTTGTGTTCTTGTTTTCTTGTGTTAACTGGACCCCATCCATTCAGAATTGCTGGAGGCTAACTTTTCTTGAGTAAAAAGTGCTAAGTGTTCAAGAAAGAAGCGTTTGTGTTGTGTACTGTCAATCACAGGGGTTCAAAATTCAGGGAAAAACCTGAAGGAGTTGAGATATTTATACCGATGTTAGCCAAGTGAAGCTGGTGCAGTACAATCATTATCAATCCAGTCTTAGGTCAGACTATCACTTTTTGAATGATCATTTAGAAACATCAATCACAAGTTTGATTGCTAATTTAAAATATAAATGTTTCCATTTTCACAATCCATGCAGGTCCACTGTCAAAGCTTTCTCTGCTGAATTTGCATTAGCAAACCTCTGTTTCACACTCCCCAGTGTAGTGAAAATTGCTAGCTAAAGTTTAGAGCTGGTTTCACATCACCTCATTAATACGTCATGTTCCTGTCTGCCACTGAAGCTGGAACTACTAACAGACCTGACAGCATGGAGAAACTTGAGTACAAGCCAAAAACCATGTCCATAAGGTTAGCCCCACCCTGGACTGCCAAGGCTGCAAATCCACTTTGTCATCCCCGGACTACGAAGGGTCTGCAGATCTTTGATGGAAGGAGTGACAGTCATCACAGCCCCAGCAGGAGTTCCCCAGAGAAGCATTCTCGTCCCAACCATCTTCAGCTATTTCATTACTGGCCTTTCCTCCATCTTAAGATCAGGAGTACAGTTGTTTGCTGTTGATTTCCCAGTGTTTAACCCCATTCACAACCCTTCTGATAATGGAGCAGCTAATTCCAGCCTAGAACAAGATCTGGATACCATCCAGACCAGGCAGACAAGTGGCAGGTAACATTCGTGTGATAAATCCCAAGAAATAACCATCTCCAATAAGAGAAAGCCCAGCCACCTCCCCTTAACCTTTAATGGCACCACCATCATCAACATCCCAGCAGTCACCATTGATCAGAAGCTGAACTAGATCAGCTATATCAACACTGCGGTTCACCTTCTCAAGGGCAATTAGGGATAGGCAATAAATGATGGCTTTGCCAGCGATGCCCACATCCCATAAACAAATATAAAAGCTGTGGCCACAAGAGCAGTACAGGGACTCTGCAATGAACACCTCACCTATTGACTCCTCAAAGCCTTTCCACCATCTGCAAGGCTCAAGTCAGGAACGTGATGAAATACTCTCTACTCATCTCAACTGGTGCAGCTCCAACAACACTCAAAATGCTCAATGCCATTTATAGTTTATATGGTTGGTGCATCTGCCACTGCACTCAATATCCACCCCTACATCAGCAGCACACTGTGTCTACAGTGTGTACAATCGGCAGGATGCACAGCAGAAACTCACAGTGGTGAGTTTAACAGCTCCTCCTTCACTTGTGACTTCAAACACTGAGAAGAACAAAAGTAGGAATGGCGTGGAAACACCACCACCTCCATGTTCCCTTCAACATCACACGCTATCCGCCTTCGATATACATCACCATTCTTTCATTGTTGCTGGGTCAAAATCCGAGAATTTCTGACCTAACAGCACTGTGGGACATCATCATCACACGGACTGCAGCAGATCAAAAAGAAGTCCCACCACCACCTTCTCAGGGCAACTCGTGAGGAGCAATAAACATGCCTGCCTCCCAAAAACACAACTAGATCACAAAACAAACAAAGAACAAACAAAGAACAGTACAGCACAGGAACAGGCCATTCGGCCCTCCAAGTCTGCGCCGATCTTGATGCCTGCCTAAACTAAAACCTTCTGCACTTCCGGGGTCCCTATCCCTCTATTCCCATCCTATTCAAGTATTTGTCAAGATGCCTCTTAAACGTCGCTATCGTACCTGCTTCCACCACCTCCCCCGGCAACAAGTTCCAGGCACTCACCACCCTCTGTGTAAAGAACTTGTCTCGCACACTGCGGCATAGTGGCGCAGTGGTTAGCACCGCAGCCTCACAGCTCCAGGGACCCGGGTTCGATTCCGGGTACTGCCTGTGTGGAGTTTGCAAGTTCTCCCTGTGTCTGCGTGGGTTTTCTCCGGGTGCTCCGGTTTCCTCCCACAAGCCAAAAGACTTGCAGGTTGATAGGTAAATTGGCCATTATAAATTGTCACTAGTATAGGTAGGTTGTAGGGACAGGTGGGGATGTTTGGTAGGAATATGGGATTAGTGTAGGATTAGTATAAATGGGTGGTTGATGTTCGGCACAGACTCGGTGGGCCGAAGGGCCTGTTTCAGTGCTGTATCTCTAATCTAATCTAATCCCCTCTAAACTTTTCCCCTCTCACCTTAAACCTATGTCCCCTAGTAACTGACTCTTCCACCCTGGGAAAAAGCTTCTGACTATCCACTCTGTCCATGCCGCTTATAACTTTGTAAACCTCTATCATGTCACCCCTCCACCTCCGTCGTTCCAGTGAAAACAATCCGAGTTTATCCAACCTCTCCTCATAGCTAATGCCCTCCAGACCAGGCAACATCCTGGTAAACCTCTTCTGTACCCTCTCCAAAGCCTCCACATCCTTCTGGTAGTGTGGCGACCAGAATTGCACGCAATATTCTAAGTGTGGCCTAACTAAGGTTCTGTACAGCTGCAACATGACTTGCCAATTTTTATACTCTATGGCCCGACCGATGAAGGTCTGCATATTTTGCATATCCCGGATATCTGCCCTCTCTCCTTTTGATTGACGATGAGGCTTGGATATCCGTCCCATCACCTTGTACCACCAATAATCAGACACTTACAGGCAACAAGGCAGCATATTTTCTTACCTCGAATGACAGAGCTTAGATATAGACAGACCAGGAGATTCTACCTTCCTCACACTCTAAATGGGGAGACTGTATGCACTCCACATAAAAGCAAACAAACAAATCCACTCCCCAAAATCAGAAACACCAAAACATAATGGTAAAAAAAAACTTATTAAAGCTTTGCATTTATAAAGCATCTCATCATGTCTCCATGAAGTATCTCCAATCGTTTTTCATACTATGATTTACTTTGTAAAACAAACACAGCAGCCATTTGCACACAGCAAGAGCCCTCCAACAGCAGCAAGAGTCGTTACAAGTTAATTGACTTTTGGTGGTTTTTGAAGGAGAAGCCCAGAATTGCTTTATGCTATCCTTTGAATAGGGCCGTGGAATCCTTAACACCCAGCTGAAAAGGCAGATGGATTCTCAGTTTAATGTCTCATCCAAAAGATAGCACCTTCAACAATGTTGCACTAACTCAGTACTGCACTGGTGTGTCAGCCTAGATTATGTGCTTTAGTCTGTTACTGGGACTTGAACTCACAATTTCTAGCTCAAAGGCAAGAGTCAAGCTGACACTTAAACGGGACTAGACACATTCTTTGCTTCTGCTGCCAACAGTGATTCTAAACAGGACAGTCGGACAAGCATTAGACTGTGGAGCCTGATGGATTTGAACCATGCAGTCTCTAATTGCATGCAGAGTCTTAAAAAAAGGGTTTAGCTCTGGAACATTATTTTTTGTTTAACTTGGTGGCCACAGGTTTGCTCCTTACTCCTGTTTATAGAGGGTACTGGGCTAAGTGGTGCACTGAGTTAGCCATTATCCTTTCTCATGTGGAAAATTGGTTCAAATCCAACCCAAATGGGATAAACGTCTCCTGTGTCTGTTCAGTGTAAGGGTACTATGCAAAATGAAAATAGGTCTTTCTTAATCCAGTTCCCAATAGGCAATGGGCCCACAGCCCAAACTGACCCATATCTGGCAATAACTTGGCAACTTCACTCAGAGAGGCCAGATGCTGCCTGTGGCTATTAAGTCTCACACAACAGTGTCACCATGTCCCTCTGTGACTGATGTCCCAGTAAGATAATTGGACATTTGTCAGATGTTACAATACACATCTTACCATTCATCAATAGTTTTGTGCAAAACTGAAACACACTTTGTGGACAAGAGAAGCATTTATTTCAATCTCTTTCTGGTATTACAGCACACATACAGTCATTTTCATTCCTGATTAGGAAAGGACCAGGAACTGCATGGTGCAATGGGTCAGAACACTGACCTTTCCTCTGTAGGACCTGGGTTTGAAGCCAGTGCAAACTGATGCAATAAAAGTCTCTTGTGCCTGTTTACTGTAATGGGCCTGAGTGATGTGACTTGGGACGGTTTCAATGCAGTTCCTTGTGTACATGGCCCCACAAAAGAAACCAACCATTACATAGCAACAGCACAGAAACAGGTCATTTAGCCCAACTGATCTATGCTAGGGTTTACACCACACAGGACTCTCCTGCTACTCTAATGACCTCTTCCCACTCTGCCCGTTTCCCTCTATTCCCTCAGGTATATGATCTCCACACATTAGATCAAGACTGTGTCACTTTCAGAATTGTACTGAAATCCATTGAGAACAAATTGACAATTTCCCTCAGGGGAGAAGAAGAAGGCTGTTGTGTGAAAGGAAAAGAATGTCATTGGGGTGTTTGGGGCTGAGGTGCACTGTTAGAGGCTAATTACAAACACCTCTTTACTCTGCAGTATATCCTGCACGATAGGGGGAGGCAGTGGCGTAGTGGTATTATCACTGGATTAGTAACCCAGAGACCCAGGCTATTGATCTGGAGAATCCCACACAGCAGAAGGTGGAATTTGAATTTAATTAATAAATCTGGAATTAAAAGCTAGTCTAATGATATCCATGAAACCATTGTCGATCGTTGTAAAACCCATCTGGTTCACAAAAGTCCTTTAGGGAAGGAAATCTGCTGTCCTTACCTGGTCTGGCCGACATGTGACTCCAGACCTACAGCAATGTGGTTAACTCTTACATGCCCTCTGAAATGGCCTAGCAAGCCATTCAGTTGTACCTAACCGCTACAAAGTCAATAAAAAGGAATGAAACCAGACGAACCACCCGGCATCGACCTAGGCACCGACAATGACAAACCCAGCCCTGTCGACCCTGCAAAGTCCTCCTTACTAACATCTGGGGGCTTGTGCCAAAGTTGGGACAGCTGTCCCACAGACTAGTCAAGCTACAGCCTGACATAGTCATACTCACAGAATCATACCTTACAGACAATGTCCCAGACATTGCAATCACTATCCCTGGGTATGTCCTGTCCTATCGGCAGGACAGACCCAGCAGAGGTGGCGGGACAGTGGTCAGTAGGGAGGGTGTTGCCCTGGGAGTCCTCAATTTATTTATTTTTTAAATTTTTTTTAATTTAGAGATACAGCACTGAAACAGGCCCTTCGGCCCACCGAGTCTGTGCCGACCAACAACCACCCATTTATACTAACCCTACACTAACCCCATATTCTCTACCACATCCCCACTATTCTCCTACCACCTACCTACACTAGGAGCAATTTATAATGGCCAATTTACCTATCAACCTGCAAGTCTTTTGGAGGTGGGAGGAAACCGGAGCACCCGGAGGAAACCCACGCAGACACAGGGAGAACTTGCAAACTCCACACAGGCAGTACCCAGAATCGAACCCGGGTCGCTGGAGCTGTGGGGCTGCGGTGCTAATCACTGCACCACTGTGCCGCCCATCGACTCCGGACCCCATGAAGTCTCATGGCATCAGGTCAAACATGGGCAAGGTAACCTCCTACTGATTACCACCTACCACCCTCCCTCAGCTGATGAGTCAGTACTCCTCCATGTTGAACACCATTTGGAGGAAGCATTGAGGGTGGCAAGGGCACAAAATGTACTCTGGGTGGGGGACTTCAATGTCCATCACCAAGAGTGGCTCAGTAGCACCACTATTGACCGAGCTGGCCGAGTACTTAAGGACATAGCTGCTAGACTGGGTCTGCAGCAGGTGGTGAGGGCACCAACATGAGGGAAAAACATACTTGACCTTGCCCTCACCAATCTGCCTGCTGCAGATGCTTCTGTCCATGACTGTATTGGTAGGAGTGACCACCGCACAATCCTTGTGGAGACGAAGTCCCTCCTTCACATTGAGGATACCATCCATCGTGTTGTGTGGCACCATCACCATGCTAAATGGGATAGATTTCGAACAGATCTAACAATGCAAAACTGGGCATCCATGAGGTGCTGTGGGCCATCATCAGCAGCAGAGTTGTACTCAACCAAAATATGTAAACTCATGGCCCGGCATATCCCCCACTCTACTATTACCATCAAGCCAGGAGATCAACTCTGGTTCAATGAAGAGTGCAGGAGGGCATGCCAGGAGCAGCACCAGGCATACCTCAAAATGAGGTGTGAATCTGGTGAAGTTTCAACTTAGGACTACTTGCGTGCCAAACTGCATAAGCAGCATACAATAGACAGAGCTAAGCGAACCCATAATCAACGGATCAGATCTAGGCTCTGCAGTCGTGCCACATCCAGTCGTGAATGGTGGTGGACAATTAAACAACTAACTGGAGGAGGTGGCTCCACAAATATCCCCATCCTCAATGATGGGGGAGCCCAACACATCAGTGCGAAAGATAAGGCTGAAGCATTTGCAAAAATCTTCAGCCAGAAGTGCCAAGTTGATGATCCATCTTGGCCCCCTCCTGAAGTTCCCAGCATTACAGATGCCAGACTTCAGCCAATTCGATTCACTCCGCGTGATATCAAGAAACGACTGAAGGCACTGGATACTGCAAAGGCTATGGGTCCTGACAATATTCCGGTAATAGTACTGAAGAACTGTGCTCCAGCACTTGCTGCGCCCCTAGCCTAGCTGTTCCAGTATAGCTACAACATAGGCATCTACCCGGCAATGTGGAAAATTGCCCAGGTATGTCCTGTACACAAAAGAAGGACAAGTCCAACCCGCACAATTACCGCCCCATCAGTCTACTCTCAATCATCATTAAAGTGATGGAAGGTGTCATCAACAGTGCCATCAAGCAGCACTTGCTTAGCAATAACCTACTCAGTGATGCTCAGTTTGGGTTCCACCAGGGCCACTCAGCTCCTGACCTCATTACAGCCTTGGTTCAATCATGGACAAAAGAGCTGAACTCAAGAGGTGAGGTGAGAGTGACTGCCCTTGACATCAAGGCAGCATTTGACCGAGTATGGCATCAAGGAGCCCTAGCAAAACTGGAGTCAATGGGAATCAGGGGGAAAACTCTCTGCTGGTTGGAGTCGTACCTAGCGCAAAGGAAGATGGCTGTGGTTGTTGGAGGTCAATCATCTGAGCTCCAGGACATCACTGCAGGAGTTCCTCAGGGTAGTGTCCTCGGCCCAACCATCTTCAGCTGCTTCATCAATGACCTTCCTTCAATCATAAGGTCAGAAGTGAGGATGTCCGCTGATGATTACACAATGTTCAGCACCATTCGCAACTCCTCAAATACTGAAGCAGTCCGTGTAGAAATGCAGCAAGACCTGGACAATATCGAGGCTTGGGCTGATAAGTGGCAAGTAACATTCACGTCACACAAGTGCCAGGCAATGACCATCTCCAATAAGAGAGAATCAAACCATCTCCCCTTGACATTCAATGGCATTACCATCACTGAATCCCCCAATATCAACATCCTAGGGGCTACCATTGACCAGAAACTGAACTGGAGTAGCCATATAAATACCATGGCTACAAGAGCAGGTCAGAGGCTAGGAATCCTGCGGCGAGTAGCACACCTCCTGACTCCCCAAAGCTTGTCCACCATCTACAAGGCACAAGTCAGGAGTGTGATGGAATACTCTCCACTTGCTTCGATGGGTGCAGCTCCAACAACACTCAAGAAGCTCGATACCATCCAGAACAAAGCAGCCCGCTTGATTGGCACATCATCCACAAACATTCAC
The DNA here is from genome assembly GCF_036365525.1 of Heterodontus francisci. Classification (NCBI taxonomy): domain Eukaryota; kingdom Metazoa; phylum Chordata; class Chondrichthyes; order Heterodontiformes; family Heterodontidae; genus Heterodontus; species Heterodontus francisci. Next base: position 10,098,382 of record NC_090401.1, read on the forward strand.
TCCCTCCATCACCGACGCACAGTAGCAGCAGTGTGTACCATCTACAAGATGCACTGCAGCAATGCACCAAGGCTCCTTTAACAGCACCTTCCAAACCCGCGACCTCTACCACCTCGAAGGACAAGAGCAGCAGATGCATGGGAACACCACCACCTGCAAGTTCCCCCCCAAGTCACACTTCTTAACAGCACTGTGGGTGTACCTACATCACATCGACTGCAGCGGTTCAAGAAGGCAGCTCACCACCACCTTCTCAAGGGCAATTAGGGATGGGCAATAAATGCTGGCCTGGCCAGTGACGCCCACATCCCATGAATGAATAAAAAAAAGAATAGCTGAACTGGAGTCACTGATTTAGAAACTGAGTCCAAAAATGGAATGCATTCCATTCCTCAACATTAAAAATCCTCGCCTTCATGAGCACCAAATAAACACAAAAAACCCCCGCAGAACTGACACAGAGATTCAATGGAATAAGGTGACCTCTGACATCGTGCTTAGAACAGCTGTATATGTCAGCACAGTTGGCAAGAGAATTGCTGATGCTGCAATTGTACCAGCATCAATCTGCCATTTAAATTTATATAACAAAATCCTCTAATAGTACATTGGTATTGCTAGTCCAACCTCCAAGTATTACAGTGGGAGACAGCTGCCACATTCCACGCACCTACATCTAGCTCTGTTAACTAGTCAGTTTGTGGGGCTGCATTCGCTGCCACTGGTTCCATATCACACCTAACATGCCAGATTATTAGGAGTCAAACAAAACCTATTGAGTTAGGCCCCTTTCTGATCATGAGGGAAGTCAGTGCTGGTGAATGTAGCACTTTCCCATATATGATATCGGGCTGAATTTAGTGAGCCCACCATGGGTCTCGGTAGTGGAACTGGAAATGGGTAGCATAGCCGCTAGGCACGTGGGCAGCTGCCCCGCCACGATTATGTGGCAGGGCCGGTTGAGAATGCCAATTGTGGTGTCAGATGACTCCGGAGCAGATGCTGGCACCATATTTAAAGACCTGCCAGGCCTGCTTGTATTGCTTCCTTGCACTGATTTATTGCTAGCTGGTCAAAATTGAGACACGTGTTGCAGTGACTCTGGACACCCCCCCTCGAGGTGGAGCCCGTAGGATGGCAGAGGCAAGACACCAGGTGGCCACACGGTTTAGAAAGGCCTCCTTCGAGATTCTCCTCCAGGCTGCTTGGGAAAGGTGGGAGGTCCTTTTTACCAGTGATGGCAAAAAGAGGTCCTCCCACCTGACCAAGAAAGCGTGGACGGAGATTGCTGAGGAGTTGGAAGTTACCAGCTGGAACTGGCTCCAGTGCAGGAAGAGAGTCAACATTCTCCTTCTGCAAAGGTGAATGCTCCACATCTCTCTTTTTAGTGATTGCAAGTGGCTACGCAAGAGGAAGCGGGATTTGGGGAGGGAGGCACCACAGTGGCAATGGCAGAGGGGCTTAGACATCACCTCATCCTGACAGATGCATGGCTGCATCTCAGCCACAAACCACCTTCTTTACAGATCACCCCCTTAACTCCCCTGAGAGCGGACAGGAGCATGAGCTAAATGTGATACTCCAGAAGGAGACAAGGGGCTGACACTAGGAAAACTGACATGTTGATCTCTTTGTGAAGTATAACTATCTCCCTCTTTCTACTTGCAGGACAAGAGGGCCCACAACAGGAGGGAGACATCACAGGCTGGCGGACGCATCTCAGATCCCCTATCCACAGCAGAGGAAAAGGTACTAGAATTAGCGGGGACCCAGGACGGCTGCTTATAACAGATGGAGACACTGGAGTCTCTGTGCGAGAGAGTGAAGATTGTCTTCCATCAACATACAGTTCACTTCTGGAGTCCCACATCACATATAGTTGGCATGATGAGATCTGCACAGCCTAACCCACAAAGTGTTTGTTCTCTCAAGTAGGTCGGCATCTGCAGGAGACTCAAGCAGAAGAGGGACACCGTCCACTTCTGAGAAGGAGGACCACTCAGAGAATGCACCGTCCCTTGACTCTCCTGCACCTTTCATTAGTGCAGATACGTTCATGGTGGTGGGTTTCCTCTCAACTTTAGAATCAGAATCACAAGCTGGTGAGAGCACCACATACGCGCCCAAGCAGCTGATTGAGGCTGAGACAGCCAAGGCCTCTGACATTCGGAGGACTGTGGGTGGCCAGGCCCATGCTGAGCCCAGGCTGATGACGAGCCTCTGGTGTCGACAGCACAGGGCATGCTGGAGTTGCAGAGAGAGGTTCGGCAACGTCTGGCGGAGATACCTGAGGCCATGCACAGCCATGACTGGACGACGGAGGAGTCCATCCATGCCATGAATGCTACCATGTCTCAGGCATATAAGTGCATGGCTTCCTCCATTGGGAGGTTGGCCATCCTCATTGAGAGCCAGATCCCACAGATGCACACAGACCTGTACACTATCGCCTTGGCCATGAGCTCAATGCAACACTGGCAAGGCGAGAGAAGGACAAGGCCCCTGGAGTCTTCTCCAGCTCCTTCTCCGGTCAGCAGGGAGGTTCAAGTGAGCCTTGAGAGGGAGGAGGAGAGGCTGACCTCGATAGTGCGGTGCTCCCCTCAGGATGCTCTGACTGTGGACACTGGCTCCTCAGGCTCTCTGCCAGTGAGGCCTAGCACCAGCAGCAGCAACGCCTGAAGCGAGTCCTGCACCAGTGCAGGAAACCCTCAGGCAACGGGGGCCCTCCAGGCCTCAGGCAGCCAGAGTACAGCCACCGAAGTCATCACAGGTCAAGGGGCAGCCTGATCAGCAGCCTGCCTCCAGCCCAGCTGCCAGTGAGGGATTCACACCTCGTGGAAGCACAGAAAAGCACCTAGACACACCTGGATTTCGCAGGTATTTGAAATTTGATATGTGCTACATCATATAATGTTCTTTTGTTTAAGCCATTAATCTTCATTGGTAAAACTGATTATTCTATCATACCTTAACTGTGAGCTGCTGACTTCACTATTCCCCCTTACGAACATATGAATTAGGAGCAGGAGTAGGCCACTCGGCCCCTCGAGCCTGCTCCGCCATTCAATAAGATCATGGCTGATCGGACTGTAACCTCACCACCACATTCCCGCCTACTCCCGATAACCTTTCATCTGCTTGCTTATCAAGAATCTATCTGCCTTAAAAATATTCAAAGACTCTGCTTCCACTGCTTTTTGAGGAACAGAGTTCCAAAGACTCACGACCATCTGAGAGAAAAATTTCTCCTCATCTCTGTCGTAAATGGGCGACCCCTTATTTTTAAATAGTGACCTTAGTTCTAGATTCTCCCACAAGAGGAAACATCCTTTCCACATCCACCCTGTCATGACCCCTCACCACCTTATATGTTTCAATCAAGTCACCTCTTACTTTTCTAAACTCCAGCAGTTACAAGCCTAGCCTGTCCAACCTTTCCTCATAAGACAACCCACCCATTCCAGGTATTAGTCTAGTAAACCTTCTCCGAACTGCTTCCAATGTATTTACATCCTTCCTTAAATAAGGAGACCAGTACTGTACACAGTACTCCAGATGTGGTCTCACCAATGCCCTGTATAGCTGAAGCATAATCTCTGTACTTTTGTATTCAATTCCCTTCGCAATAAACGATTCTATTAGTTTTCCTAATTAATTGCTGTAGCTGCATACTAACCTTTTGCGATTCATGCACTAGGACACCCAGATCCCTCTGCATCTCAGAGCTCTGCAATCTCTCACCATTTAGATAATATGCTTCTTTTTTATTATCCCTGTCAAAATGCACAATTTCACATTTTCGCACATTATACTCCATTTGCCAGATCTTTGCCCACTCACTTAACCTATCTATATCCCTTTGTAGCCTCCTTATATCCTCTTCATAACTTACTTTCCTACCTGTCTTTGTGTCATCAGCAAATTTAGCAACCATACCTTCGGTCCCTTCATCCAAGATCTTTATATAAATTGTAAAAAGTTGAGACCCCAGCATTGATCTCTGTAGCACACCACTCATTACATTTTGCAAAACAGAAAATGACTCATTTATGCCTACTCTCTGTTTCCTGTTAGCTAGCCAATCTTCTATCCATGCCAAAATGTTACCCAGACACCATGAGCTTTTATTTTCTGTAATAACCTTTGATGTGGCAACTTATCAAATGCCTTCTGGAAATCTACAGTACATCCACAAGCTCCCCTTAGTGGAATGCCAATATAGGCAAGTCCTCATTTAAATATGATCTCCCATGAGCACTAACGTGTGGTTCAGCTGGACGCTAAGCTTGGAACACAAATAGAAAGGAGGCGACAGACTGCATGCATTGAGGTCAGTCTTTATTGTTTTCTCTCTGAGAGGCCATCATGGTGGCTGGAAGCAGATATGTATGAGATTGTCTCTTGCCTCCTTGGCCCCTCGCTCAATCTGCCTGGCCTCTGATGCAAGGGGTTCATCACCCAGTGCTGGCTGCTCATCACCCTCCTACACATCCCCATCAGTGGAGGAGCGGCATTCACTGAGGTCATCGTCATGAAAAGCCTCCCCTCTCTACAGTCTAGATTGTGCAGAGCACAGCAGACTACAAGGATACACGAAACCTTCACTGGGGCATCCTGCAGCCCAATAGCCTGCTCGATGGGCACTTGGGTGGAGCAAGTGTTGTACCTCTCCCCTGCTGCAGTGCAAGGGTTCCTCACAGCCACCAGTAGCCAAGTCTTCAATGGGTAGCCATTGTCCCTGAGAATCCATCCCTAAAAGAGAGCGAGATGTGGGGCGGGGGGCCTAAAAAGCTGTCAAGGTATGTAGGCATTGTGGCTGTTTCCCAGGAAGCTGGCACACACCTGCAGGAAACATTTTCGGTGATCGCAGACCAGTTGAACATTGATTGAATGGAAGCCCTTCCTGGCTGGCTAGTCTGTGGGAGTCTTGATGGCCACATGAGTGCAATCTATCACACCTGGCATCTGGGGGAATCCAGCGATGGCCCCGAATCCAATGGTCTTCTCGGCCTGATTGTCAGGGTTGGTCTGGTAATGCACATAGTTGCCGGCCCTCTTGAACAGGGCGCTGGTCACCTCCTTGATGTAGCAGTGGGCTGCTGCCTGGGAAACCCCACACATGTCCCTGGTGGATCTTTGGAATGATCCAAATGCATAAATGTTTAGTGCCACGGTGATCTTCAGAACCACTGACATAGGGTGACACCAAATTCCATAGGTCACAACTCCTGCAGCAGGGCGCATAAGTCAGTGACAGCTTCCCTGAAGAGCTCGGGATTTCGCTGACAATAGTGATTGGACATTTGGAGGTAGCTGATCCAAGTCCAGTGCACTCTCTGGCACAGGTGAGCCTTCCTTAGCATGGCCGGCTGCTGCTGGTCTCATCGTGGAGCTTCATGGACAGGAGCAGCTGCCTCCTGGCCCTCCCTCCATCGGAGGTGCTGCATCAGGTCATGGGGGTCCAAAAGACAGGGTGTATGAGACACATGCAAGTTGACCAATGGGCCTACAGAGTGCTGTCAATGCAGAGACGACCCTGCCTTGGCAACTGGGCTTTTGCTACTTCTCCCGACAGACTCCCTGATGGTCCTATCCCCTATGCTGATATCTGACACTCTCCTCCAGCAGTATGGACAACCAAACATATCATCAAACAGTTTTGTCACCTGATACAGCTATGCACACCCAAGCAGCAACCCCCCCCCAGAACTTGCAGAGCACCCAAACTCAATCCAAACCCTTGCAGAGCACCCAAGAACCCAACCACCCCTTGCAGAGTGCACAGCACTGCAGGCCGACAACAGCCTCCACCCACCACCCTCTTCCCCAATGTAGTGCTGGACATGGCTGCCTATCCGTCGCTGCATTGAAGCCTTGCCTCAGCGCCGCCAGTTTTTAACGATCAGGAATCCGAAGGCACATGAGTGCTGTCCGCTGTCCACTGAATCCCAAGCCCCTCATTGAATCGTCATGAATTAAATGCGAATGCATTGAAAGTAAGTGCTCAGCAATTATTGCATTAGGGGTGTGGGGCAATTCTGTCTTGGTGCTTTTCCACCACTGACTAAATCTGAACCAATGTCGCATGCCGGATTTCTAGGCGGATGCTTCTGACGTGACTCTCTGTCCCCCCCAATCCCATCATTCCCGCTCCAAATGGACGCACTAAATTCAGCCCAATTTATGCAGTGTCACTCTGTCCCAGATGAGGTGCAACATGGATTAGATGCAGATTAAAGTTATTTCTACACTTTCCCACTAAACATTCCCAGGTACAGGACAAACAGTTTAGGGGCAGATTGAAGCTTCCTTTACATTGTTATATAAACACTCCCAGGAAAGGTACAGCATGGGGTTAGATACAGAGTAAAGTTCCCTCTACACTGCCCATCAAACACTCCCAGGACAGGTACAGTATGAGTTACATATACAGTAAGGCTCCATTTACACATCCCAAATATGTGCCTCAGCTACTATCTCAGAAAAATGTCTTACACTGCTCAAGTTGGCATTTTCCACTTCCACGTGCTGCATCCTTTCTGAAGGAGCTTTAGCACTGCAGGTGTGCAGTCGATAACAATAATGCAGACCTCTGTCAAAGAGGTATCTTTTATAGTACGAGCACCTGACATTTAGCTAACCGACAGTACCACAGATTTACAAAATGTGACCTTATGAATATGCCATCAGATGAAGGGTGCTGGTTTTACTGTAGTAAATGGAGATAGCTTATGTCTCTGCACTATCCAGTGAGGCTCAGCAGTGCTACTGAAATAAGACTTTGATTAGGAGTGTGAAAGGGAATGATGAGATATTGAGGTTGGTGTCCCGTAACAAGATCATAAAAGTCAGCAAGTATAAAAATGCCCAGGCTGAGATCACCAAGTCAGCGGTGGCTTTGTGCTGTGGTTCATGCCAATAGGACACTGGTTTAAGGCTGCTACTAAATCATTTCTCGTAGGTGAGCCAACAGACAAAGGAATGTTTAATGAGAGGTGGGTTGGATTCAAGGTCCCAAAGAGCAGAGACAGAAAGCTTCCTGACCTGTCTGAGGTGTATTGGAACAAAAGTCCTAGGGGGGTATTTTGGTGAAAGGGTGTTGTCAGGCAAGCCTGCCAAGAATGAGGCACACATTATTTCACCACATGAACACTAAAACTTAAAATTGTGGCTGGGAAGAAAAGAGGGCCTATCACAAGGAATTGCCAGGTCCCTGAATGGAAAGACATTTGCATGCTAGCAGACAGTGTTGGAACAAGGGACCCAGTCCTTGCTTCCCCAATACACAGAAGAAGTGGTCAGACCAGTTTAGTCCCATGACTGGCTGTTTTTTTTTTAAATTTGAACTTGCCACAGAATTTTGAACTCAGAAGGCTGTTTGCTCCTGGATAAAGAACACCTCTCTCCTGTCTGCTCTCATCTCGCCCTCACCAGCTTCAGAAACCATTGAAGACACATGAATCCCAAGAGAGAAAAGTCTCCTACAGTGAACAAGATTTAAGAAGAATACTGGGCCCCAGTGAAAGGCAAGACTACCTACACCAAGGACCCTACCGTAAGCTCGAAGCACAGTAAAAAACCTCTCTTCAGAAATTGCCTCAAATCGCTTCATTTTATTTTCCTTCTCTTTTCTGTCTCCATTTGCATGTGCATATCGCTTATACATGCTGGCTTGGGGCGCGGCGTGTATCTGTACGCGTCAACCGAATTAGAGTTTAAGTAAGTTCAATAAATTTCACTTTTCTTCTTTAAACCTAAGAAAACCTGGTGTGCTCATTTCTTTGCCTTACAATTGGAAAGTGGTGAACAAGGATTCACAAAGAGAGAACTCAAAACTCAGTGTGGTTAAAATTAAATACAGTTATAATAAAACCAGGGGAAGACAGTAAAAGACCCCTAGACACCTTTCTCACCTGGTCATAACAGTGTAACCAGGTGCTAAATAGGTGCTGTGATAATAAAGATATGGCTGTTTGAAAGTTTGGTTTTAATGTGCAATTGTGGTCCTAATCGCTGATTACCATAATTTGAAGTGGCCTGACGGTGTTAAACCGTAGAAGTTTAGTACTCAACCACTGATTAGACAAAATTTTCATGGAGCAGTACATGTGGGTTCCACTCACCCACTCCACTGAAGGTGTGTAGAGTGCTCTGGCTGACACGCAATAATACTTTTCAGGATGGCTCATGGACTGAGGGAAAGGGCACACAGGTTCTTGAATGTGGCACTGAAGCTTCTGGTGGAGAAGGACCAGAGAAGGAGGAATGTCCTCTACCCGCAGAGGTGAAAGAGTCCATCTCACTGCCCTGTCCTTCTCTCCTACAGCAGTTGGTGCTGCCTTGCCTGGCCTCATGTTCTTGTCCAGAGCAGGGCCAAGTACTCCCTTTTTCCTACTGACTCCAATAAGGTGGAGCAGCATAGCACTAATTGTTTTTGAGTGAAGTCCTCCAAGCATTTCTGGAATAAATGTTGAGAGAGTGTTGGTGAATTCTTGACAAAGAGTCCCCGAAAGTCTCCTCATGTATTTCAAAAGTTCTCTTCAAACCTCCATCAACAAGTGAACAGTTTAGTTTAGAGATACAGCACTGAAACAGGCCCTTCGGCCCACCGAGTCTGTGCCGACCATCAACCACCCATTTATACTAATCCTATATTCCTACCACATCCCCACCTGTCCCCTATATTTACCTACCACCTACCTAGCCTAGGGGTAATTTATAATGGCCAATTTACCTATCAACCTGCAAGTCTTTGGCATGTGGGAGGAAACTGGAGCACCCGGAGGAAACCCACGCAGACACAGGGAGAACTTGCAAACTCCACACAGGCAGTACCCAGAATCGAACCCGGGTCGCTGGAGCTGTGAGGCTGCAGTGCTAACCACTGCGCCACTGATATACCTTTAAGCAGCACTTGAAATTCTCAGCAACAAACTAGTTTACTCTCAATCAGCTGGTCGCTGTTAGGAGAGGGTGTTAGGTCAAGTGTTAGCCATCAAAATGCTGTGAAAGGCAGTCAGCCCTTAACAATACTTCATGCAGCTGTTCTTCATGCCTTCAACTCCTTTACCAAGATGGCAGCTCAAGACTCCATCTTAGCCATCTTGCAGATTCTTTAACACCAAAAGTATTTGGGGAAAATCGCCCTCTGAGAGTAATTCTATTTTTCAAAATTCTAACCAAAAGGCTTATTGGTACATCATACTCACAAATTTATGACCGAAAATGAAAATGAATAGGCATCATTCATATTAATGCAATAATGGGAGGGACCTCTGGGAGTAAAGCAGCTTAATGGATAACATGAAGCTTGATACAAGGTTGTTGCTCATCAAAGGCTTTTAAGCCATTATAAATCACCAGCATTAATCTCAATCATTGTCCGAAGAATGGAAAATTGTGTCAGTGTCACTACAAGTTTGCCAGAATTCTTTCAGATTGAACAGGATGGAGTTTATACAGGCAGTTTGTTACAGTAATGGGCTTTTATAAAACTTTTTTCATCCTCATTGTTTTAACAGCAGTTCCCCAAAACAGTTCTTGTCCCCTTTGAACTTCATGTTCTGGGATTTACAATTACCCTACTTACTATAATCATTTCACTGGATTAATATAGTCTCAATTTATGTTATCAAACATTCTGAGTTAGTGGATATTAGACATATACCAGAACAAAACTGTGAACACATGTCTCATAGAATCATAGAATGATACAGCACAGAGGGCAGCTATTTGACCTATCATGCCTGTACCAGTTCTTTGAAAGAGCTAGCCAATTAGTTTCACTTCATTGCCTTTTCCCCAAAGCCCTGCAAATTTTTACCCTTTCAAGTATTTAGCAAATTCCCTTTTGAAAGTTATTATTGAATCTGAATCTGCACAGTGGATTCCAGATCACAACTCATAAGGTGATCTGGAATGCAGAAAAGTGAGGAACAAAATAATGTTGAATGTCTAGATTGGAAGAGGGCTAATTAAGCTCATACAAATAATCTAGTGGAAGCGGAGATGATCAATGACTTCAAAAGAAAGTTGGATGACCACCTGACAGAAATAAACTTTCAGGGCTACAAGGATTGAGCAGGGGAGTGGGACTGAGTACCTAGCTCCATGGAGAGCTGGCATGGACTGGATGGGCTGAATGGCTTCCTTTTGTGCTGTAAATGATTCTATGACTCTATGACTCACTCTATTAAAAATTCTAATCTCATCTCTGGTTCTTTTGCCAATTACCTTAAATCAGTGTCTTCTGGTTACTGACCCTCCTGCCACAGGAAACTGTTTTTATTTATTCTATCAAAATGCATCATCATTTTAACACCTCGACTAAATCTCCTCTTAGCCTTCTCTGCTCTAAGGAGAAGAATCTCAGCTTCTCTAGTCTCCTTACATAACTGAAGTCCTGCTTTCTGGTACCATTCTCATAATGTATGTCTGCACCCTCTCTAAGGCCTTGACATCCTTCCAAAAGTGTGGTGTCAGAATTGGACACAATACTCCAGAAGATGCTGAACCAGTGATTTATAAATGTTTAGTATAACCCTTTTGCTTTTGTAGTCTATTCCTCTGTTTATAAAGCTAAGGCTCCTGTATGTTTTTAATGACCTTCTCAGCTTGTCTTGTCACCATCAAAAATTTGTGCACATGAGCCCTCAGGTCTCTGATCCTGCACCCACTTTAAACATGTATCATTCAGTTTAATTTGCCTTTTCCCATTCTTCCTCCCAAAATGCGGTACTTCACACATATCAGCATAACATTTCTTCTGTCATGTGGTTGCCCATTTCACCAGTCTCTGTCCTCCTAAGTGTGTTACAATCCTCTTCTCTGCTTACCACATTTCCGAGTTTTGCGTCCTCCGTACACTTTGACATTATGCCCTGTACACCCAAGTCCAGGTTACTAATACGTATCAAAAAAAGCAGTAGTCCTAATACTGACTTCTGGGGGACACCACTGTATACTTCCTTCTGTTCGAAAAAACAACCATTCACCACCACTCTCTGCTATTTCCTTACAGTTAAATGATAGGAAGCACAAAACCTCATCAAGCTATCAAAAGTAATGTGTCCGATAATACATACAAAGGAGTCTGTAATTGGTCAGCCATCCTTCATAAGAATGACTTCTGAAGAACTAAAACAGCTTCTGATTCACAAAACCATGTGTTAATTTCTTGTAAAGCAGCTTCAAGGTTGTCTGATTGTATTACTTTTGGCAATAGCATAGTGTAACTTAACATTTCAAGCAAAGCGAGACAAGGGCCTTTGATCATTTCATCAAATTTCAAAAGAGCTGTTGAACTCCTTAAAACCCATGCTTTTATCCTCTTAATTGCTTTGAAGTAGAGATTGTTAGATAAACTTTATGATATTACATTCTGATGTACAACTGACAATGTCACATATAAATATGCAACTAAATGCAATATACATGTATGGAACTAGACAGGATTGACCCTATTCACAGAAAGAAAAACACATTTCATAGAAACACACAAAATCTACAACACAGGAAGAGGCCATTCAGCCCATCATGTCTGTGCCAGTCGAAAAAGAGCCATCCAACCTAAACCCACTTTCTAGCTCTTGGTCCGTAGCTTAGTAGGTAAGGACACTTCAAGTACAGATCAAAGTGTTTTTTAAATGCAATGACGGTTTCTGCCTCTGCCACCCCTTCAGGCAGTGAGTTCCATACCTCACCACCCTCTGGGTTAATAAAAAAACGCACCTCAACTCCCCTCTAATTCTTCTACCAATTAATTTAAATCTATGGCCTCTGGTTATTGACATCACTGCTAACTGAAATAGATCCTTCCTATCCACTCTATCCAGACCCCTCATAATTTTGTACACCTCAGTTAAATCTCCCCTCAGTCTCCTCTGTTCTGCAGAAAATAACCCCAACCTAGCCAAACTTTCCTTATAGTTAAAATTCTAAATCCCTGGCAAATCCCCATAAATCTCCTTTGTACCCTCTCCAGTGTAATCACATCCTTCCTGTGATGTGGTGACCAGAACTGTCCACAGTACTGTAGCTGTGATCTAACTAGTGTTTTACACAGTTCTAGCATAACCTCCCTGCTCTTATATTTGATGCCTTGACTAATCAAGGACAGTATCCCTTATGCTTTCTTAACCACCTCATCTACCTGTTTTGCCACTTTCAGAGATCTGTGGACATGAACTCCAAGGTCCCTCTGTTCCTCTACACCTCTCAGTATCCTATCCTTTATTGTGTATTCCCTCACCTTGTTTGCACTCTCCAATGCATTACCCACATTTCTCCAGGTTGAATTCCATTTGCCACTTTTCTGCCCACTTAACCAGTCCATTGGTCTCTTCCTGCTGTCTACAGCTTTCTTCCAACTCCACTGCCAATTTCTGTATCATCTGAAAACTTCTTAATCATGCCCCCTACATTTAAGTCTAAATTGTTGATATATACCACAAAAAGCAAGTGACATAGTACTGAACCCTACAGAAACCCACTGGAAACAGCCTTCAGTTACAAAAACACCCATTGACTATAATCCTTTGCTGCTTGCTACTGAGCCAATTTTGAATGCAACTTGTCACTTGTCCTTGGATGCCATTGGTTCTTAGTTTTCTGATGTCTGCCATGTGGGATCTTGTCAGAAGCCTTGCTAAAATCCATGTAGACTACATCAAACGTGCTACCCTCATTGACTCTCGATGTTACCTCTTCAAAAAAGTTCAATCAAGCTAGTCAGAAACTATCTTCCTTTAACAAATCCATGCTGACTATCCTTGATTACTCCGCGCCTCTTTAAAAGACCTTTATCTTTTGAATGGCGATTTATACTGTCTCTCTGAATTTTTTCCAATAATTTGCCTAACACCGAAATTTGGCTGACGGGCCTATAGTCATTCAGTCTATCCCTTCCTCCCTTTTAAAACACTATACAACATTAGCAGTCCTCCAGCCCTCCGGCACTATGCCTGTAGCCAGAGAGGATTGGAAAATGATGGCCAGAGCTTTCACTATTTCTTGCCTTGCTTCTGTTAGCAGCCCAGAATAGATTTCATCTGAGCCTGCTGCTGTATCCACTTTCTAAGATGCTAAACACCTTAATATTTCTTCTGTCACCATATTTCTCCCTTCCAATTCACACTCCTCCTCCTTCACTACAATGTTTACATTGTTGCCCTCTTTTGCGAAGACAGACACAAAGTAGTCAAAGAACAAAGAACAAAGAAAATTACAGCACAGGAACAGGTCCTTCGGCCCTCCAAGCCTGCGCCGATCCAGATCCTCTATTCATTAAGAACCATGCCCACGTCTTCTGCCTCCACACACAAGTTATCTTTTTGGTCACTTAGCAGCCCTACTCTTCCTTTAGTTATCCTCTTGCTCTTTATATATTTATAACACATCTTTGGGTTTTCCTTGGCAATATTTTTTCATGGCCTCTCTTTGCTTTTGTAATTTCCTTTTTAATTTCACCACCGCACTTTCTAGACTGTTCTAGACTTTCTGCAGATTTTAAGAGCAAGAAGCCAAAATAGGCGTCGCGTGCAAAAACTTTCAGCTCCTGCGCATGGGGCCCATATCGTGGAGCCGCCACGATTCCAAACCCACCAACCCCCCCTCCGCCCCTCCGATGAAGTAGAAGGGACAGACGAGCCATCACAGGCAACGGCATCTGACACCATTTTTAAAGGGCTTAGAGCCCCAACTGAGCATTTAAATTTGTAAAGGGCCAGTTATTGTAAATTTTTAAAAAATGAATGGAAAAGTCTTCCCATGCCCTCTCCCAACCCCCCAATGGCATTAAACTTCATTTCAGCCCTTCCCACACCTCTCCCCCGGAATATCTACCGTCATTAAATTATTATCTCGTCCCACACCCAAAGTTCAGAGCTTTCGTCCTTTACTCCTTCCCATCACTCCCCCCAACCAATCCGAGGAGTTTGCCCCCACTCCTGCACTGAGAAAGGTTCCTCCTCCCCCCTCCCCACAGGAGTTGCACCTTGTTTCCCTGAGCGGGGATTCGAAGGCACGGCATTGTCGACTGCCCGAATGAAGATACCAACCTGCTGGCAGGATCGCTGCGAGCTACATATTAATGTATGGTAAGCAGCATTTACATATTTTAATGCGGGTCAAGTCACATTTGACCCCGTTCCCCTCCCCACCCCGCACTGGAAATCTTAACTCCTCCCCCCTCGCCACCTCTGGCTTTCCCCAGAGGGGGAATTGAAGATGCAGGAGTGCCGGCTGCCGCACTGAGGATCGCGGCGGGCCCGGAAGATTCAAGATAAGTTCATTTAAATTTATTCATCGCATTAATTTAAATATTAAAATTGTGGTCCCGTCACCCAGCGGTGGGGGGAACCGCCACAGAGCCTTGCCACCGCTGGCGGGATTGGGCCAGGCCCTTCTGACGTCAAGTCCATAGCGGGCCTCTGCCCCAACTATCTTTCGCCACCCCACCCACCCTCCCCCCGCCACTGATGTCGTGGGCTTGGTAAAATCCAACACCTAGTAGTGTGATTTCCCTGTTTTTGTTCCTCAGTTATATGACCTCTAGCATATCATTCCTCATCACAGCTGTGATTGTTTCTTAAACCTGTGCCTGTAGAGATCCAAACAAGTAAAAAGTCCCCATCAATCAACGGAATGAAGTATTTTGGCTGAAATGATTGAAACTGTATAGCGCTCTGGTCAAACCTTGCATTAAGCAGTTCTTTCAGTTTTAGTCACTGAGGAATAGGTAAGTAGTACAAGAATGGATGCGGATCATGAGAAGGAGGTGGATTAGTGTGATTGAGCTCAAAGGGTTTTGGAACAACTTCAACATTTTTTATAAAATATTCTTTCATGGGATGTGGGCATCACTGGCAAGGCCAGCATTCGTTGCCTATCACTTGAGAAGGTGGTCGCCTTCTTGAACCGCTGCATCGCTCAGCGTTGCGATAAAGTGACTGAAAGAGGGCCCGACAGATACGTAAGCTGGTAACTAGAGCAAAAAAATGTAAATCCAAGGCCTTGTTTTAACTTATACCATGACTGTCGGACAATGGGACATAGAAACAAACTAACTAAAGGCAAGTCCAGGACTGATATCAGGAAACTTTTCACCCAAGGAGCTGAGTAATGGAGGACTCAAATCAATCAAGAGGCATTAAGATGGGGAAGTGTAGATTTCTACAGACTAATCTGCTGAAAGGAACGAATTGTCTTCATCAGTACGAGCATTAGAAAAACTTCTGATGGTGTCAATTAATCCTGCACCTACCCCTAAGGCTGGTTCCAAAACAGCAGTGATTCAATTGTATTAGCCAATAGCACTGTCAATAGTGTACCTCTCCCAAAACCACACTGCCTGACAATAGCACTGTCCACACAATGTGTCATGGCTGCTGTCTGATGTGTGCTCCAATGATGCCCATGTTTCTTTTCATTACATAAGGAGATATGGGAAAGTTACTTAATGTAAGAGAAACACAACTGCACTGAGGTAGCTATTTGTGGTCATCACTTACTTCAGACACTCACAGACACACTATGAGCATCCAGCACTTTCTGTTCTTATTTCAGATCTCCATCATTTGCGGTTTCCCTTTGTATCGCAGCTTGGAATCCACAGTTCCAGCCTCAGTCTCCACGTTTGATGTACTGAATGTGTGCAATTTATAATCGCTTAAACTAAACCTAAATCAAGCTACAAAAACCAAACTATTTAATTTCTGACAAGAAACAGATTGCTTATTAAAATAATAATGTTGAGAGATTTAAACTCTTGAATGCACAGTCTGCTCCTTTCATCTTATGGCCAAATTGCTATTACGCTCAATAGAATTTTCAGCTGATGATGTCACGGGTTAAATTTTGGCCATGTTTCTTTATCTGTTTGGATATTGACCTCCTCTATTTCGCCTGAGTGGCCACTCTTCATTGGCTGAGCCAAGACAGTGAGTCCAGATTGTGATTATTGCCAGGATATTTGACTCACCTGACATCTGAGCATGTGCAATTTCCAGAAGCTGTCACAGCATAGTGATTAAAATTGGGTGCCTTAGCTGAGGGTAGCTGTAACATGGCAAGCACAGAAAAGGAGAGGACAACACAATCTCGGAGACTCAAGCTGTAAATTGGGATAATTCATGTAGTTCTGAACTTCATAATGTCAAGCACAGAGACATGTGAAACATCCAAATTTAAAATGGAGTCTCAGACAGTCATGTTGCTCTGTGTCATGTGTGAAAAAGATTAGCAGTGCTACAGAGAGTCTCGTTCAATGGTGCAGCGGCTGGCCATGTGGAACTGAGTCACTGCAATCTAAAGGGTCCCAGGTTGCAAGATTGTATCTCTGACCTATGCTCACGTAGCTGATCTCAGCTGAGGACCAGAAGCAGCATCACAATTGGTCTCAGCATCCATGGACTATGGAGAAGAAAAGTCAGCCAGGCTTCCTGCTCCCCATTGATATCCAGTGATCCCTGCTGGAAACACAGGAACGGAGCAAGAATACACCATACAGCCCCTCAAGCCTGCTCCACCATTTAAGACAATCATGGCTGATCTTCTGCCTCAATTCCACTTTCCTACCTGCTCCCCATATCCCTTGATTCCCCGAGAGATCAAAGATCTGTCTATCTCATCCATAAATATACTCAATGATAGAGTATCCCCATGGGGGTAGAGAATTCCAAAGATTCACAACCTTCTGAGTGAAGAAATTTCTCCTCCTCTCAGTCCTGAATGATCGCCACCTTATCCTGAGACTATGCTGCTCTGTTCTAGATTCTCCATCCAAGGGAAACAACATCTCACTCTCTACCCTGTCAAGCCCCTTCAGAATTTTGTATGTCAATGAGATCACCTCTCATCTTCTAAACTCTGGAGAGTATAGACCCAATTTACTCAGCCCCCTTCACTTATCCCAGGAACCAATCTAGTGAACCTCCACTGTACCGCGTCCAATGCAAGTATATCCTTCCTTTGATATGGAGACCAAAACTGCACACAGTACCCCAGGTGTGGTCTCACGAAAGCCCTGTGCAATGGTAATAAGAGTTCCTTATTCTGCTCGGATCCACTTGCAATAAAGGCCAAGATGATTTTTGCCTTCCTAATTGCTTGCTGCACCTGCATGCTAACTTTCTGTATTCCTTACACGAGTACTCCCAAGTCTCTCTGAACATCAACATTTGGAGGTTTCACACCTTTTAAAAAATATTCTGCTTTCTATTCTTACTACCAAAGTGAGTAGCCTCTTCCCTACATTATACTCCTCATTGCCCATTCACTTAACCTGTCTATATCTCTTTGCAGCCTCTTTGTGTCCTCTTCACAGCTTAGATTTCCAACACACTTTGTATCATCAGCAAACTTGGATACATGACTCTCAATCACTTTATCCAAGTCATTAATATAGATTATAAATAGCTGAGGCTGCCAGCGTTGATCCTTGTGACAATTCACTAATTACAGCCCATCAATTTGAAAATGCTCTGTTTCTTCCTACTCTTTGCTCCTTGTCGGTTAAACAATTCTCCACCCATGCTAATATATTGTTCCCAACTCCATGTGCCCTTATCTTGTGTGTCATGCAGGCCCCCAACTGCCAAGAATGAGGCACATTAATTTCGCCACATGGACATTAAATTTAAAATTGTTACTGGGAAGAGAAGGCCTGTTACAAGGGGTTGACAGGCCCCTGGTTGGAAAGATATTTTTGCATATTAACAGACAGTGTGTGTAGACAAAGGACCATTCCCTGACCCACACAATACACAAAGCCAGAAATAGTTATACCAGTCGGTCACTTGACTAACCTGCTGGCCAACTTGGGGAGTTTTAAATTGTAGAGACAGTGTTTGAACTGGCATAAAGCAAGACCACGTGAAGGCTGAAAGGGAATCCTAGATCACTTTTTCACCTGGTCGTAACATGTGTATTAACCTTTTGTGTGGCACCTTATTGAACACCTAAGTATACTACATTTACTGACTCCCCTTCATCTACCCTCCTACTTGCACACTCAAAAAACTCTAATAAATTTATCAAACATGATTTCCCTTTCATAAGACCATGTTGAATGTCTGATCATACAATGATTTTCTAAGTGCATTGTTAAAACTTCTTTAATAATAGATTTCAGCATTTTTTGATGACTGATGTTAGGCTAGCTGGTCTGTGGTTCCCTGTTTTCTTGAATTATATTCACTATCTTTGGGGCAGCACAGTGGCACAGTGGTTAGCGATGCAGTGGTTAGCACCACAGCCTCACAGCTCCAGTGACCCAGGTTCAATTCTGGGTACTGCCTGTGCGGAGTTTGCAAGTTCTCCCTGTGACCGCGTGGGTTTTCGTCAAGTGCTCTGGTTTCCTCCCACAGCCAAAGACTTGCAGGTTGATCGGTAAATTGGCCATTATAAATTGCCCCGAGTATAGGTAGGTGGTAGGGTATGTGGTAGGAATATGGGATTAATGTAGGATTAGTATAAATGGGTCGTTGATGGTCAGCACAGACTTGGTGGGCCGAAGGGCCTGTTTCAGTGCTGTATCTCAAAATAACTTCCAATCAATTGGGATGTTCTAGAATCTAGGGAATTTTGGAAAACCCTATCCAGTGCATCCACTATCTCTGCGGTTACCTCTTCTCGAAACCGAGGAAGTAGGCCCTCAAGTCCGGGGATTTGTCGGTTTTTAGTCCCTTAAGTTTCTCTAATAATATTTCTCTGCTGATTTTTTTTTTAGTTCCTCACTCTTATTAACCTCATGGTTACCCTCTATTTCTGGTAAGCAATTTGTGTCTTCTACAATGAAGACAGACACAAAATATATGTTCAACATCTCTGTAATTTCCTAATTCCCCATGATAATTTCTCTCGCTTCTGTCACTAAGGGACCAACGTTTACTTTAGCCACGCTCCCACTTTTTATTCCTGGTTACTTTACTCTTATATCCTGTTTACTGCCTTTTTATCAACCTTTTGGCTGCCCTTTGTTAGTTTCTAAAACTCTCCCAATCCTTAGGCTTACTATTATTCTTTGCAACACCATAAGTCTCTTCTTTTAATCTAACACTATCCTTAACTTGCTTAGTAGCCATGGACGGATCTTTGTCAGTGAGATCATGTCTTTTAATGGACTGTATTTTTGTTGAACATTTTGAATTGTTTCTTTAAATGTTTCCCACTGTTTATTTACCACTGTACCTTTTAATCTATTTACCCAATCAATCTTAGCCAGCACTCTCATCATATCTATGTAATTGCATTGTTTAAGTTTCTTGTTTGGGACTGGAGTATATTAACTCTCAAACTTAATATGGAATTAAATTGTATTATGATCACTTTTTCCCAAAGGATCTTTTACTATGAGATTACTAATTAAACCTGGCTCATTATGTAATACTAGATCTAAAATAGCTTTATCCCTAGTTGGTACCAGAATGTATTGTTCCAAGAAACTGTCACAAAAGCATTCTACAAGCTCATCTTCCTGACCACCTTTGCCAATTTGATGTGTCCAATCTATATGAAGATTACAATCCCCCTCGATTATTGAACTGCATTTGTTACAAGTTCCAATTATATTTTGTTTAATGCTCTGTCCAACGGTATAACTACTGTTAGAGGGAATATAAATTACTCCCATCAGCGTTTTCTGACTCGTTATTCCTAATCTCCACCCAGACTGATTCTACTTCCTATTCTTCTCAGCCAAGACCCTTTATTACAACTGTCTTTATATCATAGTTTATATCAGGGCTACACCTGTTCCTTTTCCATTCTGCCTGTCTTTTCAAAATGTTGCGCACCCTGGAATATTTATTTTCCAACCTTTTTCACCTTGCAACCATATCTCTGTAATGGCAATTAGATCTGAACCATTTAGCTCTATTTGTGCCACTAGTTTACCTATCTTATTGTGAATGCTCACACATTCAAATAAAGAGAATTTAATTTTTTTCACCATTATTCATTGTATGGAACTTATTTGCATATTACCATTAAATTGTTTGCCCCTTCCCGTCTCACTCTGCTTGTACTCAGCCAAAGCACTACACTGTTCTATTGCCTCAGCTTTTCTCTTTAGATTTCTAAATCCCCTTCACCTGACCCCTCTCCCACTCTTTTATAGTTATATTTATAGTTATATCCCGAGTTATATGATTCACCAGAGCCCTGGTACCAGCCCAGTTTGAATGGAGCCCATTCCAACAAGACAGATCCCTCCTTCCCCCAGTACTGGTGCCAGTGCCTCATGAATCAAAACCTCTTCTTCCCATATCACTCTTTGAGCCATGCATTTAGGACCCTAACTCCTCAGAGTCTCTCAGCAGAACATCATTCCTAGTTTCAACCGTGTCGTTGGTCCCTACATGGACCATGGCAACTGGATCCTGCCCCTCCTACTTGAAGTTTGTCTCGAGCCGTGAGGAGATGTCTTTGAACCTGGCACTGGCCAGGCAACAGAACCTTCAGAACTCCGGGTCATGACTACAGTGAACAGTATCTATTACCCTAACTATATTGTCCCATATCACTACCACAGTCGTTTTCATTCCCACCACTTGAATGGCTTCCTGCACCATGGTGCTATGATCAGTTTGCACATCCACCCTGCAGTCCTTGATCTCATTCATACAGGTAGCAAGTCCCTCGTGCCTATTGGTCAAAGTCAAGGGCTGAGGCTCCTCCATCACTACAGCCTGGATCCCCATACCTGCCTGATGCGCAGCCACACCCTCCTGTCCCTGACCATTGACAAACTCTAAAGTTCTAGAGTGAAGCCTTCTCACCCTAATATGATCTCAACCAAAGCTTCAATTTTTACTTTGAATTCAGTAAAGCTCACAGTTTACCTGAGAAAGGACTGAACAAGCAATATTACCTGTGCACATTTCTGAAAAACATCCCAAATGCTTCACAACTGCATAGTTGAAATGTTGTGATGTAGGCAAACTGAGCAGTTCACATGCAAATCCCACAAACAACAATGAATGACCACTTACAATGATTTTTGGTTGACACTCCAACAGTGCAGCACTCCTTCAATACTACACGAGTGCAGCCTAGAATATATGCCCAGGTCCTGGAGTGGGGCTTGAATCTGCCACCTGCAGTTACATAGAACGTCTGAGGAGCTTGCACAATTCTCAGGAAGCATTGGAGATTAATTGCTCACATGACCAGGATCTTTCCGGATAGATGAGGTGTTAGGGACAGGCCAAGAGGGTGGGGCAAGGTCTGACTGGGTATTGGGTGAGGGTATGAATTGGGCAGTGTGGAATCTCTTGAGGACAGCACAACTTTTCCCGAACAAAGGGCCTGCTTCTTGCCCAGGACTTCTTGAAGCAAATTTGAGAACCAAATATTTAAAATGGTACCATCAGGGCAATACTGACATTTGGAATCTGTCAAACTAGTAGACTGAACTCAACAGTCTTCATATGCGAATACACTCTGTGACCAAACACAGGTACAATGTCTGTTTAAACAACACAAGGCAACAATAATGTTTCTCTGCTTGCAGCATCAGAGCTTTACAGCCGAACAGAACAATTTGATTAAGTAATTCTCAGTGTGTAACAAATTCTGCTTTTTTCCTGCTCTAGGGTTTCAGATGACACTTCTGCATCAGTTAAGAAACTGGCTGAGTGAAAACGCCTTGCACAGCATTCCCAGATCCTGCTGACAGACAAACACAACATTGAACTTTTGTGCTGATACTTGGAAATGTAGAGCATCAGATGAAAGAGTGATTTTGTACAGGCTAGTAGGTTAATGGATACTGCCGAAAAATAACCCCGCCACTCAAATATCAGCTAAATTCAAGTCCTCAACTCAGTCATCATAATTTACTGAAACAGAGAATTTTCAAAAAACAAAATGTGAGGGAGGCAATTTTCCCCAGACACTGCAGGCACAAAGAGCGTCTGAGGTGGCCAAAATGGGGTCTTAAGCCACACACCAGTTCAGCCTGCCTTTAGCGCAAGACATTAACTGGATAAAGGAGTTGTAGCACATGCTGGGAACTACAGGCCTGAGAGTCGTTAAGCCTCTGATAGGCGATTATATTGTCTGCTAGCACTCATTAAAGAGGCTGCACACCATTTTGGTGGATAACAGCGACCAGCTACTGATTACCACCTATTGCCCTCCCTCAGCTGATGAGTCAGTACTCCTCCATGTTGAACACCACTTGGAGGAAGCACTGAGGGTGGTAAGGGCACAAAATGTACTCTGGATGGGGGACTTCAATGTCCATCACCAAGAGTGGCTCGGTAGCACCACTACTGACCGAGCTGGCCGAGTCCTAAAGGACATAGCTGCTAGACTGGGTCTGCGGCAGGTGGTGAGAGAACCAACATGAGGGAAAAAAATACTTGACCTCGTCCTCACCAATCTGCCTGCTGCAGATGCTTCTGTCCATTACTGTATTGGTAGGAATGACCACCGCACAGTCCTTGTTGAGACGAAGTCCCGCCTTCACATTGAGGATACCATCCATCATGTTGTGTGGCACTACCACCGTGCTAAATGGGATAGATTTTGAACAGATCTAGCAATGCAAAACTGGGCATCCATGAGGCGCTGTGGGCCATCATCAGCAGCAGAATTGTACTCAACCACAATCTGTAACCTCATGGCACGGCATATCCCTCACTGTAGCATTACTATCAAGCCAGGAGACCAACTCTGGTTCAATGAAGAGTGCAGAAGGGCATGCCAGGAGCAGCAGCAGGCATACCTCAAAACGAGGTGTCAACCTGGAGAAGGTACCACACAGGACAATCTGCGTGCCAAACAGCGTAAGCAGCAAGCGATAGACAGAGCTAAGCGATCCCATAACCAACGGAGAAGATCTAAGCTCGGCAGTCCTGCCACATCCAGCCATGAATGGTGGTGGACAATTAAACAATTAACTGGAGGAGGTGGCTCCACAAATATCCCCATCCTCAATGATGAGGGAGCCCAGCACATCAGTGCGAAAGATAAGGCTGAAGCATTTGCAACAATCTTCAGCTAGAAGCACCGAGTTGATGATCCATCTCTGCCTCCTCCTGAAGTCCCCAGCATCACAGATGCCAGACTTCAGTCAAGTCGATTCACTCCGCGTGATATCAAGAAATGACTGAAGGCACTGGATACTGCAAAAGCTATGGGTCCTGACAATATTCTGGCAATAGTACTGAAGACCTGTGCTCCAGAACTTGCCGCGCCCCTAGCCAAGCTGTTCCAGTACAGCTACAACACTGGCATCTACCCTGCAATGTGGAAAATTGCCCAGGTATATCCTGTACACAAAAAGCAGGAGAAGTCCAACCCGGCCAATTACCGCCCCATCAATCTACTCTCAATCATCAGTAAAGTGATGGCAGGTGTCATCAACAGTGTCATCAAGTGGCACTTGCTTAGCAATAACCTGCTCAGTGACACTCAGTTTGGGTTCCGCCAGGGCCACTCAGCTCCTGACCTCATTACAACCTTGGTTCAAACATGGACAAAAGAGCTGAACTGAGGTGAGAACGACTGCCCGTGACATCAAGGCAGCATTTGACCGAGTATGGCATCAAGGAGCTCTAGCAAAACTGAGGTCAATGGGAATCAGGGGGAAAACCCTCCGCTGGCTGGAGTCATACCTAGCGCAAAGGAAGCTGGTTGTGGTTGTTGGAGGTCAATCATCTGAGCTCCAGGACATCACTGCAGGAGTTCCTCAAGGTAGTGTCCTCGGCCCAACCATCTTCAGCTGCTTCATCAATGACCTTCCTTCAATCATAAGGTCAGAAGTTGGAATGTTCGCCGATGATTGCACAAGGTTCAACAACATTCGCGACTCCTCAGATACTGAAGCAGTCCGTGTAGAAATGCAGCAAGACCTGGACAATATTCAGACTTGGGCTGATAAGTGGCAAGTAACATTCGCGCCACACAAGTGCCAGGCAATGACCATCTCCAACAAGAGAGAATCTAACCATCTCCCCTTGACATTCAACGGCATTACCATCGCTGAATCTCCCCCTGTCAACATCCTAGGGGCTACCATTGACCAGAAACTGAACTGGAGTAGCCATATAAATACTGGGCAGGTGAGTAGGTTATTCCATTGTAAGCGTCACTTCATAGCACAGTCGACAACATCTTCCATCACTTTGCTGATGGTTGAGAATAGACTGATGGGACAGTAATTGTCTGGATTGAATTTGAAAGAAAAAACTTGTATTTATATAGCGCCTTTCACAACCACCAGATGTCTCAAAGCGCTTTACAGTCAATTAATTACTTTTGAAATATAGTCACTGTTGCAATGCAGAAAATGCAGCAGTTAATCTGTGCACAGCAAGCTCCCACAAACAGCAATGTGATAATGACCAGATAATCTATTTTTGTGATGTTGATTGAGGAATAATTATTGGCCAGGGACAACTCCCCTGCTTTTCTTTGAAATAGTCCCATGGGATCTTTTACATCCAATCAAGCAGACAGATGGGACCTCAGTTTAACGTCTCATCCAAAAGATGGCACTTTTAGGCAAGGGAATCAAAGGTTATTGGAGGTATATGGGAGTGTGGAATTCAAGACACAAACAGATCAGCCATGATCTTATTGAATGGTGGAGCAGGCTTAAGGGGCTAAATGGCCAACTTCTGCTCCTAATTCGAATGTTTGTATGTATGTAAGTTCAGACAGTGCAGCACTCCCTCAGTACTGTATCGAAGTGTCAGCCTTGATTTTTGTGCTCAAGGCCTGGAATGGGATTTGAACCCGAAACTTTGTGATTTGTCTGTTTTTTGTGGACAGGAAATACTTGGGCAATTTTTGACATTGCCGGGTAGATGCCAGTGTTGTAGCTGTACTGGAACCGCTTGGTTAGGGGTGTAGCTAGTTCTGGAGCTCAAGTATTC